>NC_049225.1:61238088-62578819 GCF_011100685.1 Canis lupus familiaris | reverse complement strand
GCAGAATGCAAGCAGGGAGAGCTGCAGGCAGAGGGAAAGGGAGAAGCAGGTTCCCCACTGAGCAGGGTGCCTGATGTGGGACTTGATCCCAGAACCCTGAGATCATGACCCAAGCCAAAAGCAGACACTCAACTGATTGAGCCACTCAGGCACCCCTGTCTGTGTTTTCTTCTTAAAGTTTTATGGTTTCAAGTGTTACATTCTATTCTTTAATACATTTTGAGAATTTTGTATATGGTATAAGATAGTAGTTAATTTCATTCTTTTTCATGGGTTGTTCAGTTTTCCCAAATGCCTTTTTTGAAGGAACTGTCCTTTCTCCATTTGTATTTTTCACTCATTAGTTGTAAATTAATTGACTATAAGGGGTTTATTTCTGAGCTCTCTACTCTGTGCTGTTGATCTATGTGAACTTTTATGCCAACTGTAGCTTTGCAATATAGTTAAAAATCAGGATGTATGATTCCTCCAGCTTTGTTCTTTCTCAAGAATGGTTGGCTATTTGGGGTCCTTTTTAGGACTGTGTTTGTTCCATTTAAGAAAACCCCCATTGGAATATTGATAGGAATTGTGTTGAATCTGTGGATTGCTTTGGGTTCTATGGACATTCTAACAATATTTTTCTAATCCATGAGCATGGACTATCTTTCATTTTTTTATGTCTTCATCATTTTCTTCTATCAATATCATATAGTTTCCAGTATATAGGTTTATATAATTGGTTAAATTTATTCCTGGGAATTTTCTTTTTTAATTATTATTTATTTATTTGAGAGAGAGAGTGTGTGCGCCCAAACATGGGGGTGTGGAGGGACTAAGGGAGGAGAAGCAGCTCCCTGATGAGCAGGGAGCATGACATGGAGCTTGATCCCAGGACCTCAGGATTGTTACCTGAGCTGAAGGCAGATCCTTAACTGGCTGAGCCACCCAGGTACCCCTAGATATGTTCTTTTCTTGCTATTTTTTTAAAGATTTTATTTATTTATTCATGAAAGAGACAGAGAGAGGCAGAGACCTAGGCAGAGGGAGAAGCAGGCACCATGCAGGAAGCCTGATGGGGGCTTGATCCTGGGACTCCAGGATCACTCCCTGAGCCACCCAGGTGTCCCCATACTTTTTATTTTAAGACTTTATATTTATTTTTTATTTATTTATCTATTTATTTATTTATTTATTTATTTGAGAGAGAGAGCGCGCGCACAATCACTGGGAGGAGCAGAGGGAAATGGACAAGCAGACTCTGCACTGAGCTAGAGCCCAACACAGGGATCATTTCATGATCCTGAGATTATGACCTGAGCTGAAATCAAGAGTCAGATGCTCAACTGACTGAGCCACCCAGGGACCCTTTTTGAATGCTATTTGAAATGGGATTGTTTTTTCAATTTCTCTTTCTGATAGTTTATTGCTAGTGTGTAGAAATGCACCAGGTTTTTTTTATATTACTTTTGTTCCCTGCAATTATATTAAGTTCACTTTTAATTCTAACAGGTTTTTTTAAAAATTTTTTATTTATTTATGATAGTCACAGAGAGAGAGAGGCAGAGACACAGGCAGAGGGAGAAGCAGGCTCCATGCACTGGGAGCCCGACGTGGGACTGGATCCCGGGTCTCCAGGATCGTGCCCTGGGCCAAAGGCAGGCGCCAAACCGCAGCGCCACCCAGGGATCCCTAACAGGTTTTTTTTTTTTTTTTTTTTAAGATTTTATTTATTTACTTGATGGAGAGAGAAAATCCAACATGGGGCTTGATCCCAGGACCTCAGGATCATGACCTGAGCTGAAGGCAGATCCTTAACTAACTGAGCCACCCAGGTGCCCCTAACAGTTTTTTGGTAGAGTATTTAGTTTTCTGTATATGTAATAGTATGTCAACTGAGAATAGTGACTATTTTACTTCTTACTTTCTTAATTGGATGTCTTTTATATCTTTTTCTTTCCTAATTGCTCTGGGTAGGACTTCCAATCCTATGTTGAACAGAAGTGGCAAGAGTGGGCATACTTGTCTTGTTTCTGATCTTAAAGGAAAGCTTTCAGCTTTCCACCATTGAGTATGATGTTAGCTTTGGGCTTGTCATGTGGCTTTTATTATGTTGAGATACATTCCCTCTACACTTAACTTTGTTAAGAATTTTTATCATAGGGCAGCCTGGGCGGCTCAGCGGTTTAGCACTACTTTCAGCCCAGGGTGTGATCCTGGAGACCCAGGATCGAGTCCCGCGTCGGGCTCCCTGCATGGAGCCTGCTTCTCCCTCTGCCTGTATCTCTGCCTCTATCACCGTCTCTCATGAATAAATAAATAAAATCTTAAAAAAAAAGAATTTTTATCATAAATCAATGTTAAATTTTGTGAAATGCTTTTTTGCATCTGTTGAGTTGATAATATAATTTTTATCCTTCATTTTTTTTATCCTTCATTTTTGTTAATATAGTATATTTCTGTTAAAGTATAATCTGCCTTTTAATACCCATCTGATTTTCACCCTCTACCCTTTTGCCTTCATAATTTTGGATTAAGTACATTTTTAGAAACCTTTTTTATCTCCTCTGTCAATGTTTATCTGTACTTCTTCTTTTTTTTTTTTTTTTTAAGTAGTTCCTTTAGGGATTTATAGTATGCATTCTTAAGTTTTTACATTCTGCCATAAACTAGTAATATATCACTTTACATGTAACATAACCTTGAAACGCTGCTTCCATCTGTTACACTAGTCCTTTGTGTTAATGTTGACATACATTTTACTTCCAAAAATGTTGTAAACCTCATAGTAAATTATTAATACTGCTTTAGACAGTTATTTATTTTTTTTAAAGATTTTATTTATTTATTCATGAGAGACTTAGAGAGAGAGAGAGAGAGAGAGGCAGAGACATAGGCAGAGGCAGAAGCAGGCTCCATGCAGGGAGCTTGATGTGGGACTTGATCCGGGGACTCCAGGATCATGCCCTGGGCCGAAGGCAGGCGCTAAACCGCTGAGCCACCCAGGGATTCCACAATCAGTTATTTTTAAAGAAACTACAAAACAAGGAGAAAAATCTTTTATATTTACTCACTAATTTGCCATTTTTTGTATTTTTCATTCCTCCATATAGATATAGATTTCTATATCTTTGGTATTTCTTTCAGCCTGAAGAACTTCATTTGAACACTTCTTGTAGTGCAGGTTTATTGGGACAGAATCTCTCAACAGTTGTGTTCTGGAAATGCCTTCATTTTGCCTCTGCTTTTGAAAGACCTTGTCTTAGCTCAGGCTGCCATAACAAAATACCATAGACTGAGGGGTATATATATAACAGAAATTTATTTTCTCAGTTTTGGAGGCTAGAAGTCTAGATCCAAATGCCAGCATGGTTGGTTTCTGGTTAGGATAAACTTCAAGGCTTGTAGATGGCTGCCTTTTTACCTTGTCCTCACATGGCAGAGTGAGAGGGAGGGAGAGAGAACAAGAGAGAGAATGAGAGTGAATATGAGTGTGTGGGTAGGCATGAGCAAACACGTGCTCAGGTGTCTCTTATATGGGCATTAATCTCATTATAAGGACCCTACATCATAACTCATCTAAACCAAATTACTTCCCAAAGGCCCATCATGTCTCCAAATACCATCATGTTTGGAATTAAGCTTTCAAGACATGAATTTGTGGGGTAAGGGGATATTGAATGTTATGGACTTTCTCACTGGATATAGGTTGAAAGTTTTTAATTTAACACTTTAAAGATGCCATTCCACTTTCTTTTTTTTTTTTAAATTGTGGTAAATATGCATAACACAAAATTCACCATTTTAGCCATTTTTAAGTGTATGATTCAGTGGCCTTAAGCTCATTTACAGTGTTGTGCAGACATCCTCAGTATCCATTACCAGAACTTTTTCACGTTTCCAAACAGAACTCATTAAATGGGTTACCCCATTTACTCCCCATTACCCACTTCACCACATCTCTGGTAACTTTATTATACCTTCTGTCTCTATGAATTTGCCTATCATTGGTTCCTCTTATGAGCACAGTCATACAATATTTGTCAAAGGAGACAAAAGTCTTCAGGAGAGTGGGAGAGAGGCACTGGGTCTCACAATCTAGAAGGTACCTGAAGTCCCGTTTCTGCTTTAGCATTCTTTCTTCACTATTAATAAACCTTGAAGTAGACCGGTCTTGATACTCTTGTTGAAAATCAGTTGACCTGGGGATCCCTGGGTGGCTCAGCGGTTTGGCGCCTGCCTTTGGTCGAGGGCGCGCGATCCTGGAGTCCCGGGATCAAGTCCCGCGTCAGGCTCCCGGCATGGAGCCAGCTTCTCCCTCTGCCTGTGTCTCTGCCTCTCTCTCTCTCTCTCTCTCTCTCTGTCTCTCTGTCTCTCTATCAAGGATAAATAAATAAAATCTTCAAAAAAAAAAAAAAAAAAGAAAATCAGTTGACCGTATATGCAAGAGTTTATTTTGGGGCTATTACATTGGCCTTTATCCATACTTCTACCAGTTTTTTTTTTTCTTATACCAGTATTATTTCAAGTACTATATTATTTCAAGAACTATAGCTTTGTAATAAGTTTTGAAATCAAAACAATTGCATCTTCCAACTTTTTTCTTTTTTTTCAAGATTGTTTTGAAGCAAAAATTCCATATGAATTTTGTGATGAATTTTTCTGTTTCTGTAGAAAATATCACTGAGATTTTGATTGAGATTTTGATAGAGTCTGTACATTGATTTGGGTAATACTATCATCTTGATAATATTAAGACTTCAGTCCATGAACATGCCATGTCTTTCCATTTATTTTTGACATCTTTAATTTCCTTAAGCAGTGTTGTGTAGTTTTCAGTGTACATGTCTTTCACCTTTTTGGTTAAGTTTATTCCCAGGCATTTTATTCTTTTTGATATTATTGTAAATGGAATTATTATCTTAATTTTGTTTTCATATTGTTTATTGGTAGCATTTAGAAACACAACTATGTTTTCTGTGTTGTTTTTTTGTCCTGCCACTTTGCTGAACTTGTTCATTAGTTCTAACAGTTTTTGTGAGTGTATATGGAATCCTATAAATCTGTGAACAGAGATGATTTTACTTCTTTATTTCTAATTCGGTTGCCTTTTATTTATTTTGCCTCATTGCTCCTCTTTAGAACTCTGCTTCACAAATGTTTGTTACCTCACCATCCCTAAACTGGTCCCTACCTACTCTGCTTTGAGAACTCCTGTGTTCTGCTTGGGCTTCCCAGTGGTCTGCACTGTGCTTCCAGGGATAAAGCTGAGACAGTTAAGGGCTACATCATGAATTCTTTTTCCAGGGATTACAGTATGATTCTGCCTACTATCTAGTTGTCCAGTACCTGAAAATAGTTGCTTAAAATAATTTTCCCAGTTTTATATGGCAAGAGGAAGTCTGGTAACAATTACTCCATCATGGGTGGCAGTAAAAGTCCATGTACTTTCTACACTGTGACAGTTCTTGTACAATAATGGCTTTGTTAATGAATATTTTACCTTTTTTTTTTTTTAACCTACCTTTAACAATTTGCTCAGTTACTGATTCAGCTCTTTCTTTAAAACATACTTTCAGACACCCGAACACACTACATACTATGGCTTAATTTAGGTTTCATTTTAGTATACTTCCAGACTTCAGCTCTTTGTAATTGAGTCATATGCTTACTAAGACTCAGTTGTGTTTGTTTCCACAGATTTTTATGCCAGTTTTACTTGAAATTGTAATTACATAATTTAATTGAATACTATGATCTGATTGCTATATAGGGGACAAAGTTCTTTTCGTGACAGTTCTGTTGAATACTTTGAAAAGACAATACCGATGAATTTCTAATAAACAATTTCTGTCGAATTAAGTGGAGGTGAAACAATTATAAAAGATTGTAGTGTAAAGAAATCACAAAATTCTAAACAAATTTTGGACCCAGCATGTTTCACAGATGTTTTTATATTCTAACTTCATATTTAAGAAGCCAAAACTGGGCAGCCCGGGTGGCTCAGCGGTTTAGCGCCGCGTTCAGCCCAGGGCCTGATCCTGGAGACCTGGGATCGAGTCCCACGTCGGGCTTCGTGCATATGGAGCCTGCTTCTCCCTCTGCCTGTGTCTCTGCCTCTTTGTCTCTCTGTTTCTGTCATGAATAATAAATATAAGTAGATTAAAAAAAAAAAAAAGAAGCCAAAACTATGATATATTTTCTTGGTGGCTAGTGGAAGAAATGACATTTGGAATTTACTCACTGGACCTATACCTGTTAAGTACTGGCCCTGTTATTATTTTATTAAAAGGATGTACATGTATGCTTTTTGAGTTATAATACAATGTTTAAGATATGAATGGATATGTATGCACATGCGTGCGTATGTGCATGTATATATTTACTTGCTTAGGGGTCCCCTGTTGTCACTAATATTTTCAGTTAACTGTCATTTCCTAAGGCAAAAAGGAGACTTCTCTTGGGTACTTTCACTTTTATTCTTACATTAAATTAACAAGAAATTGTCTTACATAGTTTATGTGCCTCCTCACAATGTAGTTTGACTTTCATATCATTGCCTCTTGAATATTGCTTTATTAAACCAGAAGCATTTAGCTTTGGACCCATTATTTTTTATTATTTCCAGCTTCCTTTCCAGATTTAATTTCATTTATTGCTTAAATCATCTCTTGATTTTAAGAAGTTTATTTACCTTCTTCTATTCCTTTGCCTTAATATTAATCAGCAGTTATATCCTATTTAGTTCTTTACTGCTGTCACTTTTGTAATAATTGTTTTTTTTTTGCTTTTGTAATAATTTTTAATTTATGTCAGCCTTTTAATTTGTTACCAGGGGATGTGGAGGACTATTTGATTAAAAAATACAAATTGGATCTTTACAAACTGTAATATGTGACTTCCAAGTGCTTTGTGGCTACACTCTTTTGTCCTTTTCAGTTTCTGAAAAAGCTCTCACATGTCTTATATAGCTACATGACTTAGTGATTTAAAAATCCAAAACCTTTGGGAGCATTGGATTAGAAAGCAAAAATTAAGTCTTTTTAATTCTTAAAAAGTTGATCATTATTATTATAACTTTCTTCTTGTTAAGTTAAAAAATTGTTAGCTTAATAACTTAAGAATGCTTCAGTGAAGCATATTGGTTTTCACTGAGGCAATATTGATCATTTATTTGTGAAGCATGACTTTTGTAGTAACTTTCACTTGTTTCGAAGTTTATAGAAAATAAAGATTGTTTCAAGTGTTTCCCTGTAAAACTGATTGATGTGTTCCAATGGATTTTCCTGATTTGGGGGGGAGAAGTTTATTTCTGTATCATTTTTTTAAAATTGTAGCATTCTGAAAAAAAAAATCGTACTATTCTGTCATGAAATAGCTGCTTAGCAGACTTGATCTAGCTACCCTGTATGTCAAATCATGCACTACAAAATAGACTGTGTACAGTACTGATCTGAAAATTTTTGCCATCCCCACACCATTATGTTGGGGAGGAAGAATTTATTCTGCCCTTCAGGGTCCTTCAGGATGAACTAAGAATCAAGTTGATATGAGACAGATTAACAGGAGAAAACCAAATTTAATAGTGTACATATGGCAATTCACATAGACATGGAATTCCAAACACAGTTGAGCAATGTGATGCTTATCTGAGCTAAGGAGAGGGTAGGAGTCTGAAGCTACAATGGGCAGAAAGACCATTAGTGGGAAAGTAAGAAGAGGTGTTAAAAAAATTGCCTTATTATATACATAAGTTTCTTAGTAAAGAGGACTCTGTTAATAGCTCTTTTTCTGGCACAAGCAGGCAGTTAAGGGGGGAAGTAAAGAGATTTTCCTAAATCTGCTGGGTTTTGATTGTTTTTAAATCAAAATAATGTTCATGCTAAGTTGTCCTGTCTTGAGATGTCCTGCCCTTGGTCCCTACAATTACAAAGAGATTGCATATTTGTATGATGTTTCAGAATTATATTTTAGGTAGTTAGATTTTTAGGTGAGTGTTACCATCTCATGTTGGTTTCTTCTGGTAGCTGCTCTTATAAAGTAACATAATATCACTTGGGTCAATTTTGAAGAAATTTTGTTAATTTTTTGATATGTTTTTACAAGTCAAACACCAAACTCATCCTCTCCTTTGTAGTTCCATGTGGAAGAATACACACTAAATAAATTCAAGCCAATAAATTCAATATATACCTGTGTTTCTATGCCTTTAAAGAATAAATGGAAGTTGGCCTATCTTGTTGGTGGCAATATAAAATTTGACCACAGTTTTGGGAAGCAATTTGATAACATTTCAGGGACCCTGAAAATTCTTATAACCTTTGACTTTGTCAATTTTACCCTCCATGACAGTTAAAGGAATCAGCTTACTGGGATTTTCATTGCAGTGTATTTGAAAGGCAATAATAATGAAACAATTTGATTTTTCAACAATGAGAAATTGTTGCTGATCAGTCTGTCATAGCCACTAACTCAGGAAATAAATGAGTGAATCCCCGTGCACTGTGTTAGCCAACTGCTCCATCCCAGGGATTCCTGAGGGGCCTGGAAAAATCTGAAGCATAGCTTCTAGCTGTGTTTGCCAACACTATTGCTGAACAAACTTGTTGCGACAGAAGCCAATAACTCAAGAGACAAGGATTTGGAAAAGAGAAAGAGAGAAATTTAATTCAGGTGCCAGCAGCCTTTGCAAGTGGCAGGCACAAGCCTTTACAACCTACTTCTCTGCTGGCAAAATGGATACCTAGAGTTTTATTGGGAGAGTTTGAGGAGGGTGGGGGTTCCATATAAGAAAGCAAGCAGAGTGTATGATCATGGGTGGCAGTCCATATGTGTTTAGACCATGATCCCATATGGGCTGAGAAGGGGATACGTGGGGTATGGTCTTCTAGGCATTCCATTACTATCTGGGCTTTTCTGGTCTGGTGTTGGAATGTTCCAGTCATTGCAAAATGTCTTTGTCAATGCCTGAAGAAGTGCAATAAGAAATAAGCACAATGGGTTTTAGTTAGAACTTGAGTTAAGCAGTCTTGTCTATTTCTGGTTAACTATTGGCATCTATAGTTAAACAAGAGGGCTCCCTGACAAAATGGCTAAGACAATGTGACATATCAACTTAATAGATTTTTAATGAGGCCATTAAAACAAATATGAGCACTGGGTTAAAAAACGTAGTGATATGATACTTAAAAATAATCAGTGCAAAATATTATTGGTTTAACTATGTAAAGTGGATATGATATGGATAATTATTGGTAGGTAAAAACAGTTAAAACAGTTGCTAGGGTGTTAGGCATATGGATATATTTTTATAAATTTCTAATACTGTTACAGTGTTTACCAGTCTCATTAAAATCATAAGTATCCTGAAGGAATCATCTTCTTTGTCCCTCATCATCATGTATTTTCTGATACTCTTTCACCTTTAAAACCTGATTTAATCCTTCCAAACAGTGCTATGACACAGGTACTGTGATACAGTTTAAAGGAGGAAACGGACATACAGAAAGGTGAAATAGCTTGTCAGTATTGCACATGTAACAAATGGTGGAGCTGGCTGGGTTTCCTCCAGATTTATCTGAATTCTACTTCCTTGCTGTTACCCAATATTGTATTTCACGATATGATTATTTAGTTATTTCTCCCACACATTACTCCCACTATGGGTGTACAAATTGTAAACTTAGGAATAAAATCTTGTCTTTTTTTTTTTTTTTTTTAAGATTTTATTTATTCATGAGAGACACAGAGGCAGAGACAGGCAGAGGGAGAAGGAGTCTCCCTGTGGGGAGCCTAGTGAGAGACTCTATCCACCACTCTGGGAACACGCCCTGAGCTGAAGGCAGATGCTCAACCACTGAGTCACCCAGGTGTTCCAAAATTTTGTCTTTATATGCTCTGCAGCCCCTGGCATAACTAAATTGGCATAGTAGGATCTTTGATTTTGAGTTGAAACAAATAAAGGCAAATTATATCTTATTTTTTCAATTACATGAGTGTCATAGGCTTACTAGTATGTGTTTTCATACTTTGTAAAACCAATTTAATGTATATTTGACTCCGTGTTTTTGATGTATACAACAAATGGGACATTCAGCTCTTTGGAAAAGCTACATTTTTCTCTTCTCCAGACTTGTAGCAATTTACTGACTCTAATTACAAAACCCTTTGTTGTATTTTGATTACAAAGTTTTCAAGGAAGATGGGAGATTCTCTGCATCTTAACACCAGCTTTTTACTATTTATTCACCCTGTCCTTTTTAAAAAGTTCATATTAATTTTCATGAGAATAGAGACGATGCATGTACTGTTTTGAGCATTGTGTCCAATAACTAATACATAGTAGGTGCTGAAAAATATGTTGAGTAAATGAGATATATTCTTTTTGTTGTCTGAGGTATGCATTTTATGTATGTTAGTTGTCATTTTACCTCATTTTGATTTTATAGATAGCAAATTAAGAAAAGCTTATTCGTTTGCCCACATTTGGGACTCAGCCCTTTGGCTTTAACCATTGCTCCTGCTCAGAAGGATCTGGGAGTAATGAAAATGGTTTGAGATTGAGAAATGTCTCTAATTCTTAGTTTTTTTACTTGTTTTATGATTTGCAGTCATTTGCATGTTACTATTTCTATCTTAACATTTTATTTAAAGCTTTTGGTTCCATGATACCCTTACCCAGTATGCAAAATGTAATGTTATATTCCAACACTGTTTCATCACCTGGTTGGATTCCCACATCAGTGCATTTTTGCAATTTTTATTTGTATCTTAATTTTTATGGCCACTGATTTTTTTTTTTAGAAGTGCTTCAAGTTCTTCCGTGATAACTAAATACATTTGTTGGTTATGCTGTCAACTCTTTATATTTTTCAAAGTGTAAAATTTATTTTATAAAATGCCCTTCATTATTTATGAGATCATTTCATGAATTTCTTGTGCTAAGTATCTGTGGGGTACTTGAAAGGAAGTTTTTATTACAGATCTAAAATTGTTTTCTTTTTAACATCTCTCATGGTTGAAGTAGAATATAAACGCAGTCTTCAAATTTAGATCAGTTTTAGCCCTGGAATAAATTTAAATACATAATTGGTAACTAAAAGTTTGCAGTAGAACAAGTTTCTGTAACAATATTTGTACTTAATGTTCCAGTATGTGCTTTATTAAAACTTTTCAACAGTGTGTTTTAGTGAACTTATTATCAAAAAGCCTGGTTAAAATTTTGGCTCTTACGGATGTACGGGGAGATCAAAAATTCCCCAAAGTGGTGAAAACCTTTTTCATTTATTTCTCTTTATGACAAGTGTAAACTATTAAGGTTAAGTGGGTGGGGCAACTGGAAGTAATTACTAAGGCCAGTGGCATTTTTGTGGTTTAATAAAGGCAGAAGCTAATTATTCAGTTTTTATTTAAGTGAAATGGTGCCAAAAAGGAGGTTCCTGCAGAGCAGCTGCACTCCTTCAGTGTTACCCTAATTTACCAAAGACACAACTGTCACAAACAAAACTTTTAAACTTGATATATAGCCACAAAAGTAAGGAGGCTTTTGTTTGGAGTGCATGCAGAAGAACTCCTTTATACAAATCAACCGGCAGATGACGGACAATGATGAAAATTTGATTCTTTGAAGTCATAATAGTCATTGAAATGTGTGAAATTCTGGTATTGAAAAGAGAGCGACCAGCAAGACTCTAAATCCTGGGTGGTTGCAAGAAGCTTGCTGGGAGGTTTTTCTGCATTTTGACACCAACTTCCCATTGCTTGTTCCCTGCTTCCTTTGTTAAAAAAAAAAAAAAAAAAAAAAGTTGAATTCACACAACATAAATGGGGACAGTTGATAACCGAATCATACAGTTTTTATATGGAAAACTAATATTTTATAATGGAAATCGGTGTTTGAAAGAATAAAGTTTATTTACATATGCTGGCATGTACTTTCTTAATGATTTTTAAAATTCCTCTTCCATTGAACTAGACTTATGAAATAGAAGGTCAGCTGTACGCTCTTCCAGAATTTAAAATTGTAGAAGAGATGATACTGAAAGAGTGGAACTTTGGAATTATGATATGCATCTTTTCAGTAGCAGATATTTGAATGCCTTTCAGTCTACAAATCACTAATTATTGCTTCTTAAAAATCACATTATTATACCTATGATTGTGAAACTTAAGATAATGACATTCTTTAATAATTGGAATATAGGTTTTATGCTTACTCATCTGTTTAAAAGTTTTGAAATTCAGTAAATTAGTGTGTATTATCCAAAGGGTAACTTGATGTGTTAAAATTTATAGATAATTATTAGCTAGTGAGTCTTGAGTTTCTTCAGGTAAAATCTTTAAGACTTCTTATCAAATGCGATTTAGCTTTTCTGTGGTCATAGAATATCATGAATTGTTATTTATAAATATTTTACCAGTAAAATGAGAAATCTATAAAAGGCAATATTGACATCTTCAAAACATATCTTTTATAAGCAGCGTTTTGTTTTGTTTTAAACCACAGGTGATCCAAATTGCAATACCAGAGTAGAAATCTAGAGTTGATGTCTTTGGTTTTTGGTTCAATGTAGTTTAGTTTGCAGATGTTTTTATTTATTTATTTTGAGGGAGAGCAAAGATTTCAAGGCACAAGTAAAGATTTCAATATAGTGCCTCATAGTTCTTTTCAAGTATTACATTGTTTTAATGGAATCTTGGAGTGGGAGCTTTTAGCCCATTGAAATGTGGCTTAAAGGACAGGTTCTTCTGTCACTAGCTGAAGCTGTGTGGATGAAATGATAACAATAGTGTCGTAATGCATTTTAAAAGTGTGAGAAATCAGTTTGTCTAGACTAAGAGTGTGCCTACAGGGACTAGGAATTTTAGAGCTTCTGTGCCCTTTAGGTGTCAAGTATGTGAGCGATGCCAAGCCTTTTCATCCTCGTCTTTGGCAGCAGCTCAACTGGGCTGCAGTACCTTACATGTCTTTTGCCGGCAAAAACGGATTCTGTGTCAGGACAACTTGGTCTTCAAAATTCAGTAACTTATTTGTGCCAGTGCCAACTTTAAATTGAGGAATATCAACTTTAAATTGGGGAATATCAATTTAAAAAATGCTATACTTTGAGAAGCTATGGAGGCACTCATGGTTGTTCAAAATAAAAAGAGCTCGGTAACATTTTATAGCCACTTAAGAGAGATTTTCCATCCTAAAGAAAAAATCATTTTCCTATTCTATTTTAATAGATAGTACAAATCAAGAAATGCTATTTCCTTTTTTAAAAGTTTAAAAAATTACTTTAGTGTATATATCTCACAATATAGGAGATTATAAAGAGAAAGTAATGTTTCCTGTCATCTCATCTTTCTGAGCTAATTAATTAGTGTTAAGAGTTTAATAGTTTCCTTTCCTGTAAGTCTTAAAAAGTAGCTAACTTGTAGATCCAGTGTTTATGGACTCAACTCATATTGGAGGGTTTGCTGTGGAATTTGGAAATGATACCTTATCCTGTAATTTTATAATACATGTGCATTGTTTGTTATATCCCACTTCAGCTATAGCTGAAAAAATGTATAAAATAAATATATGTATTTAACATCAATATATAATATTAAATAAGTTAATATGACAAATTATTGAGGACTTCCCATGAGTTTCTTTAAGCTCTTTAAGTCATCAGATGTCATCATACTTGAAATTTCTTTGAAATTGAACTTGACAATTAAAAATGATCAACTAAAACTTAGTTTAGTTATATGTTTAAAAATTATGAGCCAGTTGTGCATATTTTGCTTTTATCCTGTATACAAAGAAACTTTAAAAATGTAGGTATGTACTAGAAGTGCGTATTTGTATAATAAATATTTATATGGGTTATTTTGGTAGTTTCTCCAGACAAGCTGTGACAAAGTAACCACACCTAGTTATTGGTGTAAGTAGAAAGACATCATGTCAAGCAGAAGATTGGTTGCCAGCTAAAATAACTTTAAACTATTTATTTATTTATTTATTTATTTAGAGAAAGATAGCCTGAGCATAGCAGGGGGAAGGGTAGAGAGAGAGTGAGAGAGAAGCAGACTCCCCACTGAGCAGGCCTGACATAGGGCTCAATCCCAGCATCCTGAGATCTTGACCTTTGCCCAGTGCCCAAGGCAGCCACTCAATGGACTGAGCTACCCAGGTGCCCCTAAACAATTTTTTTTAAGTCTGAGTAGGAAGGCCAGTGCAGTCAGAAATATATTTAGTATTTGCCCAGTACCTATTTGCAGCACCAAGTGTTAACACAATTATTTGGTCCATAATATTGTTTAGAGTGGAACTATAAATTAAATAAACATTTGTCTTTAGTGGATTTATTACAATTAAATTGAAATTCACAGAATTTTCCGGTTTTCACAAGTTTGGTATCATTTTCATGTTTACTCTGTTGTTTTTAACCAGTTATTTAAAATTTACCTTAGTAAGTGAACCATGATATGATAATGCTTCATTTATAAGAATATGGTTAACCCTGATATGATCTTACTTTGATCAAATATAGTGTTTCTACTATTACTGAATGGAGACTTAAATTCTGAATTACTTTACTATTTTGTGTCCTGATTGTACCATATTTGAGAAATAGGTCTAAACTGGGGTATCAGAATTATATGCATTTGTCAGTTGAGCATTTGTTACTAGATAAAATTTTTTTTCAAAAAGAGAAAGCTACACAATTTTTACAGAAAGGTGAAATGAAAACAATGGTAACTTTTTTGGTTTACTTTTGCAGAGTAGATTTGATGTATCATTTTCTTTTCAGTAGATTTCACCAAAGAGAGATAAAATGGTAGTATCTAAAGTTGTTAATTGATTTTGTTTGCCAAAATGCTTAGGCCTTTCTCTAAAGAAATGCCTTGTTGTAAGCAGTTTGACACAAATCACTGGTAATGGACTTTTTTCTATTTAAAAGTTATCAATATTTTATATCTCCTTACTCCATTCACAATTTTTCTCTCTTACTAGTTATACCAGCTCATGAAATAAGAGTCTACTGATGACAGGTTCATCTACGAGCAAACACTTCAGAAATTACCAATGTTTTGTTGGACAGAAGGCACCTAAATTTTTTTTTCATGAACCCTTTTCTACTGTACCCTAACTACTCCCAATATATCTTTTTCAGATGTCAAAATAGCAATATATAGGGTAAATAGTAGAGTTGGTGAAATCAGAAAGCTAAAAACCCCAGTTGAGAAATCTGAATAGGGTTATATGGGTATACAAAGCAGCAAAAGTACATCAGAGTGTATATGAGCTGTTAGAAATGTGTTTGCTTGTTTTTCTGTAGGATATTACTACTTTAACTGGTGTTCCAGAAGAGCATATCAAAACTAGAAAAGTCAGGATCTTTGTTCCTGCTCGCAATAACATGCAGTCTGGAGTAAATAACACAAAGAAATGGAAGATGGAGTTTGATACCAGGGAGCGATGGGAAAATCCTTTGATGGGTTGGGCATCAACGTGAGTACTTTGGTTTAATTTGAATATTGTTTTCTGCCCTCTTTCTGTATAGATTTTCCTTGTAAATATATTGAATTGTAAACTTTTTCATGTACAGTATATCCTTTGATAGTACTTTTTGAGAGACCATTTATGTAGATATCGTGTTCAATGATAGACATATATATTTAGTATTTATGTATGTGTGGCCCAGCACAATAAATCCTAGAACCAGTCTTTTCGGAGTATTTATTGGATGAAATGGCTGATAATGTGAGCACTGTTAGTATGTTCTCAAATGTCGTATATTAGTTTAAGATACGATGTATGAATAGTGTTAATAATTTAATAACACTTTTGTTTATTTTTTTGTTGTTTATTTTTAAATTATTTTTTGTCATTGTTTGTAAGGAGACGAGTTTAGAAATTAGCTATTTTGAGGGAAACTTGTAAGTTCCTGTGATCTTGTGATTAACAGATTTACAGTGCATTGGAACAAAGTGGTTATAAATTCTGTGGCACCAGTGAAGTAAGTCAGTGACCTAAATATCTGTGGTGGAATAAAATAGCAGAACTGTGTTCTTTGTAGAACACAATAGAATATCTGTGTTAAATAGCAGAACTACCCCTAGTTCAATACAAGCTGCTGCTACTAGAGAAAATAGCCAGATAAGTTAGAAAATTATCAGTCTTTTTTTTTTTTTTTAAGATTTATTTATTCATGAGACAGAGAGAGAGAGGCAGAGGCATAGGCAGAGGGAGAAGCAGGCTCCCCACAGGGAGCCCAAAGTGGGACTCGATCCCAGATTCCGGATCCTGGGATCACGCCCTGAGCTGAAGGCAGATGCTCAACCACTGAGCCACCCAGGCGTCCCAAAAAATTATCAGTCTAATTGAGACTCTAGAACATTTTATGTGTTCAGTCTCCAGCTGAAGGTGGTTATCCATTTAAATTATGTCCAATTTTAGAAAAGTATGACATTTAACATCTTCTTTTATCAAAGTACCTGGAGAGTTTTTAAAGCATCTGCCATGTTGCAATTTAAATAGAATTATAGGGCACCTAGGTGGCTGAGTCAGTGAAGAGTCTGCCTTCATGATCATGGTCTTAGGGTCATGATCTTAGGGTCCTGGGATTGAGCCCCACATTAAAGCTCCCTGTTCAGCAGGGAGTCTGCTTCTCCCTCTCCTACCACTCATGCTTCTTGTATTCTCTCTGAAATAAATAAATATCTTAACAAAATATATAGAATTATATCTTATTTGTAAAATAATATATAAAGAGTGTTTTAGGTATCCATACTCAGTATTTGAAATGTCATGATTACTCCTTTTTTTTTTTTACTCAAGATTTTATTTGAGAGAGAGAAGGAGCTGGAGCAGAGGTAGGAGTAGAGGAAGAGGGAGAAACAGACTCCCTTGAGCAAGGAGCCTAATAATGCAGGGCTCAATCCTAGGACTACTGGGATCATGACCCCAGCCGAAGACAGATGATGAACCGACTGATTACCCAGGTGCCCCTGAAATGTCATGATTGCTCTTTAAGTTACATGAGATTTTAATGTTTTTTCTCTATATGTAAGACTCATATCCATTGCACTATTTATTGATGGTATTTGGGTAGTTTTGTTAATAAATTTAACCATCAAATTGGCCTTATTTAGCAATTTATGAATCAGACAGCATCCCATCTAGCTAATAGGATCTCTAAAGAACTATACAAAATGGAAAAGTCGTTTTTTTATGTTTTTAAATTTTTATTTTCAGGTAGTCTCTACACTTGGCATAGGGCTTGAACTCACAGTCAAGATCAAGAGTCAGTCACATTCTCTACTGACTGAGCCAACCAGGCGCCTCCAACATGGAAAACTTTTATTTTATTTATTTATTTTTAAAGATTTATTTATTTATTTATTCATTCATTCATTCATTCATGAGAGGCCCAGAGAGGCAGAGACATAGGCAGAGTTAGGAGCAGGCTCCCTGCAGGAGTCCAATGTGGGACTCCATCCCGGAACTCCGGGATCACACCCTGAGCCAAAGGCAGACTTTTCAACTGCTGAGCCACCCAGGTATCCCAATGGAAGACTTTTATTGGCAGAAGGGGCAAGAGATAAGGAAAGCATGGATTACCTCATCTTTCTTTGGGGACAGAAGAGGCCTATTGGGAGGATTACCTCACTATTGTTGACTAGGAAATTCGAGGATTGACTAGTTTAAGATTACATTCCTGGGAAAGGTTGAAACTACAGTTAGGTTAGGTATGAAATCTTTCTTTGTTGATGTGAGGCTTAGCACAAGTGACCCCATTTTGGGCCTATTTTTATATTTTTAACAATCCTTGCCCCCCACCCCCACCGACCCCTCACCTTTTGGATTAGACTCTCAGCTTAACTGAGAGATATGATTAAAATTTAAGGCATTAACATTGTTCCCAGCTACCACTTTTTAAAGTTCTCACAGCTTTTGTTGATCCTTTGTGTGTCGTCACAGGTCTTGATCTCTTTGACAGACCCCAGCTTCAGGTTCATATTTTTAAGCTGGTCATTCTTTTCTTTTTTGATGTTTCAGTCTTAGGGAGATCATTTGCTTAGTGGGTAGAGGCTACGAACATGCATTTAAAACCTTTGAGAGAACACAGCATGCCAGGGAAAACTAGTATGATTATAATAAGTGAGATAATTCCCAGTGTTTGGATTGGACTTTAGAACCGAGGACTCTCTAAGACCCAAACCAATCAAAATCAATTAAGTCAAAGAAAGACTCCCTGGAGGGACTCACCTTTTTTTGCCAAGTGGCTTTCTCAGTGATCTTATGTAACTGAGTTTCAACTTCCTCAGAAGTGGTAATCCATAGCAGGTGGTGTTGACCAGGGAAAGAGAGTCCTGCCAAAGGAAGTGAATCCTGAATGCCTCCCAGTAATTCCCATTTTAATCTGTGGCTCTGGACTGGAAAGGCATCAGCAATGGAAGCCAGTAATATTTTAATGGTTTGTAGACCGCACTTGTGGTTTTATTCTGGTTACCCTTGTCTCGTGTCCTTTTCTTTATATAGAGCCTGGATGCAAAGTTCCCCAAGTTTTAAGGTTAATAAAAGACAGGAAAATGGACTGAGGGGTCTTTAGTATATCTATCAGAGTTTTTTATGACAAAGAGGATATTGGCTAAAGTATGGTCTTGATCTGGTGTCTTGGGAGGAAGTAGCATACATCAATGTTACCTACTTCTTCAGTTTATTTAGAAGGTTTCCAACATTTTCACAGGACTAGATATTAGGCGAAGCCTTTTCAAGCTGTGAAATATGTGCTTGGGGTTCTTCTAATCCTTGGAGTTTGGCTGCCATCTAGGTGGTGAGGGGGAACTGGTAGAGACCTTTCCAAGGAGATTGAAGGGCAGTCTTAGTGATCCCAAAGGTGGGAGAGAATTGAAAATCTTAGTTTAGGGGCACCGGGGTGCCTCAGTTGGTTAAGTGTATGCCTTCAGCTTGAATTGTGGTCCCAGGGTCCTGCTTATCCCTCTCCCTCTGCCTCCTCTCTCTCTTATGAATGAATAAATAAATAAAATCTTAAAAAAAAAAAGAAAGAAAAACTAGTTTTGAGAGTTGTAGCCAGATATTTGAGGAAACTAGAAAAATTCAGGATACATGCAGACATGTAACAAAACCTCAAAAATAGTTAATAGGGCCAGAATCTGACATTTAAAAGGTACAAACATCTTATTCTCTACAAGTAACTCCACTCTTTAAAAAAAAAAACAAAACAAAACAAAAAAACAAACTCAAAGATAATCACCATAAAACTCATTTGTTTACAGTAAACTTGGCCTGATTGTTTATTATAAGTGCAGTGAGAATAGTGACTGACCATATAAGCTCTTTTTGAAGACTGCTTTGCTGAAATTTTTATTAAGGAATCTTTGGACTTTCAAAAGCCTCTGAAGGACCGGCCATCAAATTTTACTTGTAAAACCTCCAGTTAAAGCCTTGGTGACATAACTAGTATTTCCTTTTTTTATTTTTTTTATTTTTATTTATTTATTCATGAGAGACACACACAGAGAGAGAAAGAGACATAGGCAGAGGGAGAAGTAGGTTCCATGCAGGGAGCCGATGTGGGACTTGATCCCAGGACTCCAGGATCACACGCCCTGAGCTGAAGGCAGATGCCCAACTGCTGAGCCACCTAGGTGTCCCATAACCAGTACTTTCAGTTATGTTATAAGGAGAACAGACTTTTATTGAAGTTATGTAAATAACTAACTATATTACTATGAAAAGAATACTCCTGGGGTGCCTGGGTGGCTCAGTTGGTTAAGCAGCCAATTCTTGATTCCAGGGTCATTTGTTCAAGTCCCACTGGGTGTGGAGCCTACTTAAAAAAAAAAAGAATACTTTAGTATTTCATCTTTATTTACAAAGGTATACTTTACCAAATTGCCAAATCTGGAAAAGCAAAACATTAAAGAACCAGCAGTATTTCAAACAAGAAGTGATAAAAATTATAATTTTCCTCATTCAGTCCTATGTTATTCTTTATTTTTTTAAGTAGGCTCTGTGTCCAACATGGGGTTCATGGCCTTTAAGAGTCACATGTTCGGCAGCCCAGGTGTCTCAGTGGTTTAGCGCCTGCCTTCAGCCCAGGGTGTGATCCTGGAGACCTGGGATCAAGTCCCATGTCGGGCTCCCTGCATGGGGCCTGCTTCTCCCTCTGCCTGTGTCTGTGCCTCTCTCTCTCTCTCTTTCTCTGTGTGTGTGTGTCTCTCATGAATAAATAAATATATTTTTTTTAAAGAGTCACATGTTCTACTGAACTGAGCCAACCATGTTATTAATTCTTAAATCCAGTTTTTTCTAATAGTTCTGGAAATAGGAATTTCTAGTTCAGTTGTATGATTTTAGTTATCAGAAACCTGTCATTGGCAGGGCACCTGGCATGGCTCAGTCAGTAGAACATGTACCTGTTGATCTTGGAGTTGTAAGTTTGAGCCCCATGTTGGGTATTGTGATTACTTAAAAAGAAATCTTAAAAAAAAAAATAACCTGTACTTGTCAAAATCCTTTCCATGAATGTGTAGTACTTTTGCAGGAACACTTAAGCATCAGAGTAAAACAACATCTCTGAGTGACAAAAGCCTTAAAAGACTTAACTGTGTTAAAGGTCTGACAAGAGTCCCTTAAAATGGAATAGACAAGGAAATTTGTGTGTGTGTGTGTGTGTGTGTGTGTGTTACACATCATTTTAAGATAAGTAGAATTATGAATGATATAACATTATACCAGGACATCAGATTTCTAGGAATTTCATATAATTTTTTAGAACACTTATAATACATGCCTATATAAAAACAACATAAAGAAGGCTTAATACTAGTTGACAGTGCTTTTCCTCATTTAACATTTCAAGTAGGCCTAATTAGTTTAACATCTCTCTTTTTATAAGGAGAGAATACAAATCTTTTCCAATTTTCCAGGGACCCCCTAGAAAAATACTAAAATTAGTTTAAGTCAGAAATACTATGATTTTTGGGAAGTTGATCAAAAAATCACAGATTAGAAAACACTTGGTCAGGTGGGATCATAGGTTACTGTGAAACAGTAGTTACCCAATTAACCGTAGCGACAGTTAAAGACTTGGAAGGCAAATAGAAAAAGTTAGATCATTGCAAAATAATAACCTTAGTTCTTTTAATGGGGAAGATTCAGTTTTTTTTGTTTTTGTTTTTGTTTCTTTTTAAGATTTAATTTATTTATTCATGGGAGACACAGAGACAGAGAGAGGCAGAGACACAGGCAGAGGGAGAAGGAGGCTCCATGCAGGGAGCCTGATGTGGGACTTGATCCCGGGTCTCCAGGATCACGCCCTGGGCTGAAGGCAGCGCCAAACCACCAAGCCACCTGGGCTGCCCAAGATTCAGTTTTCTTAAGTAATTAAAGATGTGATAAAAACATGAAACACAGGAAATTATTTTGACAAGATAAAATCTTTGTTTTCTAGGCAGATTATATAAAAAGGTAAAGGAAAAAGAATCTTTTAGTCTCTCATCAAAAGCAGACCAAATAGTCCAAGAAAACTTTGTTCTTTTAACAGAGTGAAAACCACATTCTGATTTTGCACTAGTTCCCTTTATCTATCATCTATCTATCTATCTATCTATCTATCTATCTATCTATCTATCATGTGATTTGGGGAGGAGCGTGGGGGAGAGAGAGAGGATTTTAAGCAGGCTTCATACTCAGCATGGAGCCTAATGTAGGGCTAGATCTCAAAACTCTGAGATCGTGAGCCAAAATCAAGAGTCAGGTGCTTAATGGACTGGGCCACCCAGGCACTCCTGCACTAGCTTACTATAAAACACATTCACTTAAAGTCATTCTGGTCTTAGCCAGTCTTGACCATGCTTAATATTCCTGTCCAAAAATTCCTTTTCCATAAACCTTAGTGGCTTTAATTATATATGTTAGAATTTTTAACCCTAGAACCTTAAAAAATAATAATAATAAAAAAAACCTGAGTAGGCTCCATACTCAATGTGGAGCTTGAATTCATGACCCTGAGATCAAGAGTTGCATGCTCTATTGATTGAGCCAAACAAGTGCCCCTAAAAATTTTAATTTTTAATGAAAATTAAGAAGTAAACAGTAATGAATTGTCTTTAACATTCTATGGATTGGCAGACTTAAACTTTTTGTTATTTCTAGAAATGCTTGTTTTCTCATAATAATTTTCTCAGGCACAAAGCATGTTTACTAATAGATCCAAATACTTTTAATTCCTCAGTAAAAGGAAGCCAAAAGTAGATAAACGTATATTCAGTAATGTTTCAGTTTTTATATTATTTGTAAATGATCTAGAGATTTAATTATATTCCATCACTTAATTTAACACAACGTTAAGGTCTCGGGTTAAAAAAAGACTTGGAGAGGGGTACTTGGGTGACTCAGTGGTTGAGCGTCTACTTTTAGCTCAGGTCGTGATCCTGGGGTTCTGGGATCAAGTCCTGTATCACGTTCCCTGCAAGGAGCCTACCTCTCTTCCTCTGCCTGTCTCTGCCTCTCTCTTTTTGTGTCTTTCATGAATAAATAAATAAAATCTTAAAAAAAATCTGGGGAAACTATTCTAAAAATTCATTTAAAGCTTTTTATCTTGCTTAAGCCTATTTTAATTCATTTGTTCTTAGGGTACCTGGGTAGCCTGGTCAGTTAAGTGTCTGTTAGTTTGGCTCTGGTCATGATCTTAGTCTTAGGGTCATGAGATCAAGCCTCAAGTCAGGCTCCACATTCAGTGAGGAGTCTGCTTGAAATTTTCTCCCTCCCTCCCTCCCTCCCTCTTTCCCTCCTTCTCTCTCTCTCTCTTTCTCTCTTTCTCTGTCTGCTCCTCCTCCCTTTCTGGCACATGTGTGCTCTCTCGAAAATAAATAAATCTTTAATTCACTCATTTTCAAAAATTATGTTTAGATCACTTGTGAAAATTCATATTATTTTTTTTCCTGACAAGTTCCATAACAGAGATAATATGAACATACTTGACTATTAAGCCCAAATAGAATAAAAGTTGTATGTCTGCATTAAATTCACTATTGATAATTCTAAAGAACTATTTTAATTAAACCAACAAACTTAAATTAGCTTTGATGCTGAATATTTTCCCAGATCTCATGAATCTGAGTAACAGTTGGATTAGTTTCTATTGTCTATCTGAGAATTTTAGGAATACCTTAATTCATATAAGTGCTTAATTTTCCTTAAGCCAATTAAATAGAACTCTTTTACAAATTAATTTTACCAATACCGTCTAGAGATAAAAAAAAAATAACTTATCTGCAACACATAGATCTACAGAGAGATGTAATAGAGAACTTATAACTTCTATTTTAAAATTACTGCCATGAATCAGGTACAGTAGTAATATATAACTCACTAGTTATAAAAGAAGTTGAATCTAAGTTGTTTTTCTAGTAGATAAAATAAATTAAGGTTATCTGCTCAGTTAGCTAAAGATTTTACTAATGTTTCTGGGGACACCTGGGTGGCTCAGCGGTTTGGCGCCTGCCTTCAGCCTAGGGCTTGATCCTGGAGACCTGGCATCGAGTCCCATGTTGGGTTCCCTGCATGGAGCCTGCTTCTCTCTCTCTGCCTGTGTCTCTGCCTCTCTCTCTGTATCTCTCATGAATAAATAAATAAAATCTTAAAATATATATATTTAAAATTTTTTTTACTAATGTTTCTGGAGGAAACATCTGCTTCACTTGAGCTGATGTTGACAGATTTGCATAGAACCTTTGAGGATACTTTTTTCTAGTGTCCTGGTTGATTGCAAATGAAGCATCAACACTTGGGCCATTGTTTTGATTGTGGACCCCTAGGAGGGTGTGATATGGGGGACCTGGACATTATTTTAGGTGCCTGGTCTTGGAGCTATTGTAGTTGTAAGGCTAGTAGGTTGGCAGAATTCTGTTCGTGGTGCTGTTCCCAAGTCCTTTCAAAGTGCTCAGCTGTGATTACAGGTTCAGTCAGTTGTCTCCCATCCTGTTTTTTGCTTGTCAATCCACTAATCTCAAGAGATAATCCATTTACAAATAGGACAGTTAGAGCAAATTGGGTGACCTCAGTTATTGTATAGAGCCCAGAATGCCACAGGAAGAGAGCTTCCAAGTAAGCTTAAAGTCTGCGGTAGATTCATCTTTCTTTTTTCTGCACTTTTGAATAATTTACCAATGTGAACAGGGAAGACTCTAGGAATGTCTTTTAAAGATCAGTGGGGGCAGCTCCGGTGGCTCAGAGGTTTAGCGCTGCCTTCAGCCCAGGGTGTGATCCTGGAGACCCAGGATCGAGTCCCATGTCGGGCTCCCTGTATAGAGCCTGCTTCTCCCTCTGCCTGTGTCTCTGCCTTTCTCTCTCTCTCTCTCTCTCTCTGTCTGTCTCTCATGAATAAATAAATAAAATCTTAAAAAAAAAAATCAGTGGGCTGTTCTGTGAGCCTTTTCTTGTCCACAAGGGAACCAGGTTGAAGGTTAAGGATCTGGGATATCATCCTTGGAGTTACACCATCCTGCTTTGTATCCTGTTTGGGCTTCCCCACGTCCCACCAGCATATGCACAAGATCTGGCAGCCTGGGGTCATAAGTCCTCATAATGACTTGAATAAATTCTTCAGAAAACTTTTGTGGATCATCCTTGGGTTTAGGAAGTTCTTTAACTATGGTTTTTAGTTTGGTCTTTGATCAAGGAGTGAAAGAATGATTTTATCATAAAAGGTAACCTTTGAATAGTCTCTTCAGGGTGGAAAGGCAGTTTAGATAGATCAGTAGAATGTTGAATACTAAAGTAAAGGAAGATTAGAGGGGAGCAATAGGAATCATTCCGGTTTTATATCTTTTTAAAGTACCTCTTGTGTCTTTAATTTTTCATTAGCCTTTTGCTTCATATTTTTAATGAAGTAATTTTGGAATCTTGATACATTTTGCAATCTTCTGAATACCAATTAAAATACGTATCCCATTCTGTTTGTTCAGTTCAGGAACCCTTGTTTTCAAGTGCATTTCTTAAATGAATGATCTCATCTAATTGGAACGTTTTCCATAATGGCCAGTGTAATTCTAGGTTGTCTCTAATAAAATTTTGACATTTTGGTAGATATTTCACCAAGCTATAGAACTTCTGAGACCATAGTTTTTAGACAAAATATGCAGGTGTGCCAGAAGGTGGCATGCTTAACTTTTTAGAATTTATGGATCTCTTTTTCTTTCTTTCTTTCTTCCTTTCTTTTCTTTTCTTTTCTTTTCTTTTCTTTTCTTTTCTTTTCTTTTCTTTTCTTTCTTTTCTTTTTTTTTTCTTTTTAAAGCTAAATCTTTGGATCTCTCAGAGCCAAACATATACCTAAAAGGGATGTGCTGCTACACTGGGGATTTTGTGATATTTTGCAGCGTACCTCATTGCACAGATATTTTGAGGTTGGCAGTGATATAGTGTCAATCTAATCTATTCTGCAGCCAATTTATACTAACGTGGGGATCTTTGAGTTAGTTGGTGAATGCTCTAACAGCTTTTAAGTGCTCAATATGTTCCTACCAATTTTTGCAGCTTCTTTGCTTCCAAGATCCGCATTAGCATTAGCCTTTACCCAACACAAGACAAACAAACATGTATATCGTAGTATATTGGCAATAACCTAGAGATGTTACTGTGTTTGGCCATGAGATAGTCCTGTGTGTACCACCAGTGATTTCCACCATGGAACCTTGGACTGGGGAAAGGATTAAACTAGCCGACACCAACAGATGGGGACTGGAGGCACCACATCAGCGGGAAACTGCAGCTGCCACTAACAGTTCCCACATGGGTCTTGGGACAGAATCAACACTGGGGGTTTCCACCAGTTAAGCCAGAATTCCAGCATGGAACTGGCTTGTAAGCCAATTAGATTGGGATTGTGCAGAGAGAGTGGAGCCCAGAATCAAGAGAAACTTACTCATGGCTCTTGGAAATGATGAACCAAGAATTCAAGGGTTTGTGGGTACCACACCTGTTGCTTATTGTATCTGAATGCCATCAGAAATTTGCTTCAGATCCCACAGCTGCCACTAAATTGGTTAAAAACAAAATTCAGCTGAGTAAATTTGAAGATCAAATTGGCTTAATTCAGTGATTCATGAATCCAGCAGCATTCCATCTAGCAAATAGAAGCTACTAAAAGCTTTACAAAATGAAAGACTTACGGGCAAAAAAGGACAAGGACAAGGACAAGGAAAGAACAGATTACCTTGCCTCTGATTGGTATTCCAGCTTGACTAGTTTAAGACTTATTCATTCCTGAGAGAAATTGAAATTGCAGTTAAGATAGGTGTCAAGTGCTGATTTGCTGATATGGGGCTAAGTACAAGTGACTCCATTTTAGTCCTGTTGTCTTTTTTTTTTTTTTTTTTTTTTTTCAGATTTTCTTTATTTATTCAGGAGAGAGGCAGAGAGAGGCAGAGACATAGGTAGCAGGAGAAGCAGGCTCAATCCCAGGACCCTGGGATCACAACCTGACCCGAAGGCAGACACTCAACTACTGAACCACCCAGGTGCCCCCAGGCTTGCTGTCTTTTGAACAACAATTTTCAGTTGGAGTTATTATGCATAATACTAAAATGAAGATTCTTGTACATCAGGTGAACCTATGACTTTATTAATATGCTAATTAATCCTGATCAAGCCAATTTTTATTAAGTTTCATTCTGAAAAAAGGAAAAGAAAAAAAAAGTATAATTCTCTAAATTCTCTATCCTTATGCCTATCCACTTAATGACACTGGTAATGTGATGAGTTTTGTTCCAGCAGACAGTTAAATTACAAATAGATTACCTTGAATTTGTAGAGGGTATATTTTATGCTTTGTAGGGTGGGTCTGTTTCAGTTTTACTCTGTAGTCATAGTCCTAGAAACATAGTGTTAAAAAATAAAAAGGTATAGGAATGCATAGGTGGCCCAGTTGGTTAAGTGTCTGATTCTTAATATCAGCTCAGGTCTTGATCTCCGGGTATGAGTTCAAGCCCCAGGTTAAGCTCCATGCCCAGCATGGAGCCTACTTAAAATTTGAAAAATAATAATAAAAAGGCAGGTCTTGGTGGAAAGCACAAAGTACTTAACCAAGTCCTTCTAACTCTTTGGGACTCCAAATTTAGTCTTCCCTGTAGCAAGGAAACAGCTGCTGAAATCTCTGGTTAATTCTTTCAGGCTTCTCAGCTATTGTTTTAGAGCCCTGCCCATTTGTTTGCAGAAGTTCCCTCCTCTGCAAATTCCTCCTTTTCACTCTTTCCTCCCCTACTTTGCAGCTGCTCTGGCAATCCTAAAAACTCCGGTCCTCAGATTCCTTGCGCTGATAAGACTATGGCTTTCTGCTTGAGTTCTAGATGGGTTTTAATGTCTGTACCAGAGAGTACCTTTAGGGGGAAAATTCAATCAATTTGAATCTAATCCATTGTGGTTCCCTTCTTTCAAAGGTCTAATCCTTTCCATTTTCATTCCTGCATTTGGTCACGCTCTTCCCTTCAGACAGTTGGATTTTTTTTGTTTTGTCCGCAGCTTATTATGTAATTGTTAGGCAGATGAATCTTATTTTAATGGTAGGTAAATCTGCCATTACCAAAATTGGAACCTCAGTAATTGGGGATTGAGCATGTAAAGTTTAAAAACATAAGTACAAATTATATTTAGTAAAGATGGAAAAGAGGTTATTTATAGTTGGAGGAAGTTGGATATAAAAGAAAATACTTCATAGAAAAGACTGATATTCATTGTAAACCATGAGAGATGGTTGGGATGGACTTCTCTATGCTGTATATTGGTCTTCCTCTATATTTCTAGTGGGAGGAACAGATTGAGCTGGTGGGAACATATAGGCTACATTTAGAGGAACACTTAGCAATCTGTTTGGCTAGTTGGTTACCTCCAAGGGGCATAATTCAAAAGAAGACTAGAAAGTGGGTTCTGATCATATTGGAGAAGTGCTGGAATGCTAAAGTGTAGGAAATTTTGAAATTCATGTGGTAAACAGAGGAAACTATTTTAAGTTTTCTAGTTGGACAGTGAATTTAAGAGTCAAACTAGGAAAATTAAGCTGACAACATGGTCAAGGGTAGATTGGAGTCAAGGAGGGAGAAGAAAGATTAGTTAGGAAAGTATGGTAGTTTGGGGAAAGGATAAGAAAGGGTGAACGCTGGTAGTGGCAACATACTTAGAACTTCAAAAGGTAGGTGATGGAGGATGAAAAGGATAGAAACGGAGTGCTGGAAAAATGTTGGCTTATTGATGCACATTGTTACTGTTCAATTTATGTATGTAATTCTTCCTCAATAAAATGAGAATAATAATGGCAATACCACCTTTGCAGAAAATGGAGCTTTTGGCTCCCAATTTTTTCCTACAGTTTTTGTTTTGTTTCCTATTCTCAACGAAGCTAACATGAATGTCAGTGCTTACCAAATTACTGGATCAGAGGCTTCTAAGTGGCGCAGATAAGCGTCTGAGTCTTGGTTTTGGCTCAGGCTGTGATCTCCAGGCTGTGGGATTGAGCCCTGTGTTGGGCTCTGTGCTCAGTGGGGAGTCTCCTGGAGATTCTCCTTCTTCCTCTGCCCCTCCTGCTCATTCTCTCTTTCATAAATAAATCTTTTTAAAAAATTACTGAATCATATTTATGTTGCCATTTTTGTTCTCAGTATATTTTATCCAAATTATCAACTGAGAAACCATTTGTGCATAAAGGAGAGGTCAATAAATTACTTGTTATTGGTACTAATATAGCTAACCAATGTGTAAAGCATTTTTTCCTTACAAGGAGAGGACATGGTAAGAATACCTATCATTATGAGGATCTCAAAGGAGCCATAATAGAGGACTAGAAGTTCAGCAGCAATAATTTATGGATCTTAATTCCAGTGAGGGCTACTTCCCATAAATTCTCTCCCTATGTGTATCTCATATCTTCCCATTATCCACATTACTTTCTAAATCTTAGTTTTTTATTTCCACATTTCTAAATGATGTTTCACAGAATGCTATATTTGCCTTTGAGAGATTTATAATAAACTTTTGGAGCAAACCGTGTTCTACCTTTTAATAAATGTACTGATAAAAGTGATATTTCTGAAATAATATATTTTGTGCATTTTGTGAAGTTTCTATATAAACTTGGGTTCTTAAAAAATAATTTTATTTATTTGACACTGAAAGAGTGCATATACGTGAACAAGCAGGGGGAGCAGCAGGGAGAGGGAGAAGCAGGCTCCTCTTGGAGCCAAGAGCCTGAGGTGGAGCTCCATCCCAGGACTCTGGGATCATTACCTGAGCCAAAGGCAGACACTTAACCAACTGAGCCACTCAGGCACCCAAGAAGTTTCCTTGTAGACTTGTAAACATTATCACTATCCTGTATTGAAGAACTCAATCAGATGTTAATTCTTGGAGCTTTAATTTTTCATCTGGTCATATGCTTAATTATTGTCTGTAATGCTGGAAGGTTCATTTAGAAGAGTGGGTGTTGTTGCCATCTATTTTTTAGGGTAATGATAGTACTGACAATTGCACTCACCAGTAAATATCTTGATATTGAATTTATAAGGTCAATTTGAGAATTTTGTTGGGATTTTAAATATTCAATTCTATTATTTTTTCCTGAAGGGGTGAATAAATGATTTTATTAAAGCCCCAAAATTGCAAAATGTCTTTGCAGTTATAAATTTTTAAATTTGACAGTATAGTGTAGAAAATCTCAGTTTGGGACGCCTGGATGGCCCAGCAGTTGAGCGTCTGCCTTGGATTCAGGGTGTGATCCCAGAGTCCCAGGATCGAAATACCACATCAGGCTTCCTGCATGGATCCTGCTTCTCCCTCTGCCTAGGTCTCTGCCCGTTTCTCTCTGTGTCTCTCATGAATAAATAAATAAAATCTTTAAAAAGAAAAAGAAAATCTCAGTTTAACATAGGAAAAGATATTCAAGGAGTTAACAGTTTTAAAATAAGATATTCCTTCAATAGTATACTTATCTGATATTGTACCATTTATTTTCTAAACATTTACTGTATTTTAAACATGGTTTTTTTTTTGTTTTGTTTTGTTTTTTAAAGCAAATTTAATGCTAAATCCTGGAAAAAAAATTTCTTACAGGGCTGACCCTTTGTCCAACATGGTTTTAACCTTCAGTACTAAAGAAGATGCAGCTGCCTTTGCAGAAAAAAATGGTATGTTTGGTCTGTTTTTGTTTTGCTTTGACAAATAAAATCAAGATATGATTTTATATTCTTGACCTTAATCAAAACCAGTCAGGGATATAGAATTTGAGTTGAGAGAAGTTTTATAGTATATCTAATCCAGTAGTTTTTAGTTTTTTTTTAATACCATTAGAACATCTCCTCCCTCCAAAAAAAAGTCTAAAATGGAATGCCCACATAACCTGTAAGAGCCAAAATGCTCTAATTTGAAATAGAGGCAGGGAGTAAAACTACTTCTACTCCTACCTTATTTAGGACTCCCTCTGCAAAAATCACTAACATTTAGTTTATAAACTCTAGTTGAACATCTCATAAGGCAGGCAGCCTATCCTAGTTTTGATACCTGTTTATTATTCTTACTCTGAGACAAAAATCTCCATCTATAATCTATAATGCCACCTAATGGCTCTTCGATTATTTGGAAAATAGTTATTGCTCCCTTATTCTCTGTAAAACTTCATGTAAGCCTAAATGTCTGTGGGCTACTTTTCTAGATATGATGGGTATAGTACCAAGCATAATCTCAACTCTGCAATTAGATTAATGCAGCCTAAGAGGGTATTAGTTTTTGAGGTAGCCACCTAAAACTATTGTTTATATTGATGTTCCTAAAACAAAAATGCAAAAATTTTTTTCTCATTATCTATTAAGCCATGCAACATGGTAGTGAAGAGAGGCTTTGGAGTCAGTCCAGTCTGAATTCTGATCCTTATTATGCCAATTTGGAAGCTACATGATTTTGGGTTAATTTCATAATGGACTTTTTTCCTTTGAAGTCATGATACTTAACTCATAGTGTACCTAGCCCAGTATCTCATACATGACAGATACTTGATAATTATTAGTTCTGACCCTTACCTCTCTCCATCTGACATTTCTGCTGTATTTCTGTTGGATTTACAAGCACTAGTATGTATTTTTACCTAATGCATTCTTCTATTCTAAATGAGCAGGTGAATTTGAATCTAAGTTATCTATTTGAATGAGATAATGTCTATTTAAGTAAGCTGTTAATTTAAGGCAATATGTAAATGTAAAATATTATTAGTGTTATGTAACATATTTGACATATAAATGTGAAAGTACTATATAAAGCTTGTTATCTAAAATACTTGCCTTTTAGTATTTAGTGTTACATAGCTTATGATTAAGAGTGTGAAGCCAAACTGCCTGAGTTTAGATCCATGTTGCTCTTTTAGTATTTGTATGCCTTTGCACTTCCATTTTCTCCTACGTACAATGGGCATTGTTATAAGGATTGAAGTAGTTAATAAGTGTTTAGAACATAGTTAAGAAAAAAAAAAAAAAGAACATAGTTAAGTTATAATCATTTATAAGTTTATCCTATTCTTTGTAGTAGACTTTTTAAGATCTAAAAACAAATTTAGTAAGTAAAGCTTCTTATTAAAACATGTTCTTGGCAGTTTCTAAATTTCTTAATTATATAATTATTCTCAAAGTGATCGTGGTCTTTAAAATATTATTTTGATTTAAATTAAATTGCTTTTTAATTAAACTAATATAGCTTATCAAAAACAGTTCTATTAATGTTTTCCATCTTTGCAGCCTACCATATTTCATGTCTGACACCTTGAAAATTATTCATTTGAGGTCTGCAATGTGAGTTTAATAACAGGAAATCTAATTAAACTGTTAAATCTCTGGTTAATGTCTAAGTGGTCACCAGGACTACATGACTACAGTTGCCATGTGAATTGCAGGTGTGAACTAGTCTCTGCTGCTGTTGAAATCAGGTACTTTCCCACTCTGATTTCTGCTCCCTGGGCAAGAAAATTGAGGAACGTTATCAAAGTCAATAAACAGTATAACTTGAAAAAGCTTAGTGGGTAGTGTCTTATAATACTGCAGGCTAACAGTGGATCAGGAATTTTAACCTTACAATGTAGCAGGAATCATATCCATCTTAGCCACTGCCTTGTCTCCAACATGTCGCACAAAACCTATTTAATGGACATGCGATACGTGGTAAAATTACGGACTTTGTAAAATACATTTCTCTGCAAAAGGAATTTGAAGCTGATTATTCCACCCTTGAATTCACTATAATACTTGTGAGCTGCCTCATTTATTTAAGTCAGCAATATAAATCATTTTATGTAAAGAGACTTTATATAGATAGTCCTGTTTCTCTAGTTATTGAGGCAGCAAGTCTAAGCAAATCATTGAAATGGTACAGAATCATGGGATTGAGGATCTTTTCCAAATTACCCACATCTTATCACATTCGGATTTGCCTCTCATGGGTAGGTGAATAGTGGTGGGGACATAAAAAAGGATCCACTCTCCCTCCACATCATTTTTTTATAAGATAATGCTATTGAAGGTTGGATGAACCAATGTCCTGGTTAATGAAAGCATTAGAAAGAATTTAGAAGCACTAATATGTAACAACTATTGGACTGAGATTAGTAACTAGGATTCTCATTCCATAACTGTCTGCTTGCTATACAGGAGATTTTGAACAAGTCTTGTTTCACTATACTTAACCTTTGATAAACATTATTCCTTCCTCTTTGAAATGAAAAGTTGTATTAGATAATACTCAAAAACTACAGGTTTAAGGAAATTAAGCTCATGGGCCAACTCATCCAGTTTTATTTCTTTACTTTCTAGCCCAGTACCTTATCCATTTTATGCTCTAGAGGGAAAATGTGTTTTTGTTGAATATAGATGATTCTGTGTTGATAATGAAAAAACCTGGCAAAGGTTATGCATTTAGGAGTATTAAATGTTTGCCTTTTAATAGTGTCAAGAAATAGGAAGTTAGGGTAAAACTGCCTCAAGGAAAAGATAGTTTGTATACTCAGGGACTATTTGAGAATCAGTACAATGAGGAACAAGGCTTCTTCGATGTGAAAAGGTGGTTTTATTAAAAGCACGGGAACAGGACCCACAGGGACAGGACCCAAAGCTCTGAGGTTGTGCTGGGTGACTGATTATATACTTTCAGGTTGGGAAGGGGTAAGGGACAGCACAAGCCTCCAGAGTATTTTGGAAACAAGGTTTCCAGGATCCTGAGGGGGCTAGCTATTAGGAAAAGGTCATTTATTACTGTTTGGTAAAAACTCAGTCTTGAGACCTTTCAGATGTATGTCAGTGGGCCATATGTTTGCTAAGTATCTTGGGGGGGGTAGAGATAAAGGAAGTTTTCAAAGAAATATTTATATATTAAGACTTACAGGATCCTGGGGATGGGGATAGCTAAGCTCTCTGAGGAAGGTCATTCTGCCTATTTCAAGGACTTTCAATGGGCTGTAGACAGTAAGGAAATTTAATTTTTTTCTTTTGCCTTTGTTTCCTACATCAGTTAAGTCAGCACTGTCCAATACAGTAGCCACATGAGATTGTATAGCACTTGAAATGTGTCTAGTTCAAATTGAAATGTGCAATAAGTGTAAAATATACATCGTATTTCAAAGACTTGGTATAAAAAAAACTTAAGTTTTTACATTGGTTACATATTTAAGTGATAACATTTTGGATATATATTGGGCTAGGAAAATACAATTAAAATAAATGTTACATATTTCCTTAGTCATTTTTTAAAAGTGGCTATCAGAAAATTTAAAATTAAATTGAGGCACCTGGCTGGTTCAGTCAGAAGACTGTGCAGCTCTTGATCTTGGGCTCTGGAGTTCCAGCCCCACATTAGGTATAGAGATTACTTAAATGAACTTGAAAAGAAAAGAAAAGAAAAGAAGAAAGAGAGAGAAGAGAAGAGAAGAGAAGAGAAGAGAAGAGAAGAGAAGAGAAGAGAAGAGAAAAGAAAATTTAAAAGTATTTGTGTTTCACATTATGTTTATTGGACAGCACTGATCTATAGTACTTATTAGCAATGTACAGAATATACGTTGTATACATATTCTGAATCACTAATACATATTCTATAGTGAATATCATAAATATGAAAACCTTATCCAACTTTGAAAACTTCACGTTTTGTATTTTGAGAAGTATAGTTCTATTCTTTACTCTTACTCAGTATGAATCAAGGATAAGTGGAAACTCTTATGTTACACGTAATATAATAATGAAATAAAATAGCTAAAAGAGACCTATATTATACCACAAGATCCCATTAATCACCCGTTTTTCATTTCTTAACCATATAAGGTACTGTGCAGGTTCATCTTTTTATATAAGAATTTTATGTAAGAATATATAATTTCTGAGACTAAAAGAAGTTCTCTTCTTCTTGCTATTAATAACTCCTGTAACTACCCCCCTGCTTCTGTTTTGCTTAGGTCTCTCTTCTCACCATATCTCGCTTCTTCAGAGGGCTAATTCTGTGAAACTAGGGTATGGGAAAGGAGAAAAGACTGAATGCCCTCCCTGTGGCTTTTCTCCCTGCTCCCTACCTTCCACTCCTCCAAATCTTACTTCTCAACCTCCCCCATACACACTAAGTAAAGAAAATATAAATACCCCTGTGTCTTTTGGCTTTAACCCCAGGGCCTCCTCCTGAAGGTCTCTCTTTGAGCTCAGCAAATATTCCAGAGGAACTCTTCAAAGATAACCTTTCTTTGTAAAAAGAGAAAAGAGTATCTGGGGTTTCCTCTGAAATGTAGATGAACCTCACTTTAGTTCTTTGTATACTGAAAAGACCTACCTTTCTCACCCATTGTGGCTTTTGTCTTTCCTAGTGTTTCCTTCTAGGGTTGAGGGTGAGGGCGGGGAGGAGAAGGAAGCTGCGTCTAGGAGAGCCGGAGAAGATGGCTGTGGAAAAATGTCAGTGATAGAAGGCTAGGGTCTCCTACCATTTACATGCTAATGAAACCAGAAATGGCCTTTTCCCCGTTTGATCTGATTTGAAACTTTGTGACTTTCCTTTGGTAGGTCATTTTACCCCCTGTGTTTTTCTCATTGTTGTTAGCTGTAAAAACTCTTTGAAATTCTCAAAATAGAGGAGGGTTTCTTTCAGGAGTAGGAGGATAGAGGATAAACTGTGAAACTGCATTCTGTCCACAGTGGATCTATTGGGGAAGAAAACCCGCCTCTGAAGTAATAGAAGGTAGAAGCAGGGGAGGAAGCAGACAGGTCAAGCCCTGGATTGAGGAAAATATGGAGGTAATTGGAACTGCAACCCAGGATTTACAGTTATCCCAGAAGTAGACCCATCAGCAAAGTCTGGACTTCCACCTACCTTAAAACCTACTAACAAGGGTCTCAAGCTAACATTCACTCATTTGTTAAAAAGACACCTTTGTTTCAAAAGGTAAGAATCAGGACTCCTACAGATATAAAAATTCATGTTAAAGAATTTATTTTATTCATGCGATATAAAGGAACTAGGTAGATGTTATAGCCAGTTCAAAGTAAAAGTCAAAACAGCACAAATGTATGTGGAAAAAAGGAATGCAAATGGAGACAGATGGACGTTTTGTGGGGGAAGGGCAGTTAATTAAATCACTACCAGTAGGACACAGGACATAATTTGCATATCTATCAGTCATACAACTTAAAAAGAAATAAAATAGCTGAAAGACTAGGAATTAAACTGAAATCTGATAACCTGGAAGGGAAAAGGCATACTATAGATAATGCAGTTTTCTATTGAAACATAATTTGTTTCTACCCTTCTGCTTTGTTAAAAAGAAAATCCCAAAGATTTATGATCACAAAATATTGGGCTAATATTTGGCCTGATTATTTAGGTATAGCAAGAATGAATAATTTGCAATTGTAGAGGAGGAAAAATAATTTTCCATTTAACTTTATAGGTCTTGGCTGAGACCTCTGCCCTCATAATTGGAAGATTAACAGAGAAAAAAACAGGTTTAGTAACATGTATACCTCCTGTACACCCGGGAAAACTGTGTAACTCCAGAATGACCTTTACCACCACCTAAATAAAATCTCCAGGTAAAGACAATAGATCTGGGGAGAGGATGCTGGGGAGAGTGAGTCTTGGGAGGCAATGCACCATAAAGAAGGGTATAACTGTTAGGCAGATTTAATTCTAACGCTTCTCCATTGGTGAATTTCCAGAGTTTTAGTCATCCTCTACTTCCTAATACAGAGTGGGAGACACCTTTACAAATGGAGATTTCCCTTATAAATGTAAATGTCCCTCACAAAAGGGCAATTTCTTCATTTTCAGAGATTTTCCTGTGTTTACTTTTTTTTTTTTTTTAAATAACCAGCTCCAAATCCGTATGCCAAAAAGGCATTTTGGGAGGCCACAGTTCTGCTGCTCTTCACCATATAAGCTTTCTTAAGTTTGCTTTGCTGAAATTTTTCATAAGGAATCTCAGGTTAGGCTTTTCGCAACCAATAACTTGCCACCAGATTTCTTCTGTGATACCTATTACTTTGGGCAAATTTTCCTTCCCTTCTCAGGGAAATATGAAAGTCCTCAAAATAAGGTTCCTTCCTACCTTGAGGAATTTTTAAGTTAGCCTGGTGCCAGGCCACTTTCCTAGAAGGATTTTTGTCAACTTTAGTTCCTTAAAAGTATGTGGTCATATCTGATTAAATGAGTAGCATTGTCAAATATGTCAATCTAGGTAAGGCCTTCATTTCATAGCCATTGGTTACACTTATTTTCTAATAAAAAGGAGGACATATTGAAAATGTGCCAATTACTATATTGCCATGAATATAAGAATATTCAACAAGAGTTACCCAGTTCTGTAGGGGTCATGCAGGGAAACTAATATCATTTACAAATGACTCCAATTTTTTTTTTTTTTTTTTTTTTTTTTTTTTAAATGACTCCAATTTTAATTTACAAAACACTGTCTATTAAATTATAGATACCCCAGGAGAAAAGGGAAAGGACTTCCTTAACTGCCCAGAAAATAGAACATTGAAACAATATCAGAAATATTCCAAACAAAAACTATATTCAGCCTTCATCAATGCATTCAGTCCTGTATCATTAACTCTGGCTTCACTGTGTCATAAATTTGTCTGCTCCTCAGCTAGAGTTCTGGAAATCCTGACTCAGTCTACTGGTATGGTCTTACAATTATTTACGGCATCAGAAGCCTATACCCAAGAATACCTAAGTCTTCCATGGAGCTCTGAGGCTCTTTCTTTGTTGAAGACAAAGCACTCTGGCCTGTAATGGATTTCAGGATAGCATCAGGATAAAACAAAAAAATCTATTCCTAAGTGATAAAAGACTTAAGATGGCTGTAATTAACATTACTGGTAAATTTCAGAAATGAAATATAAGCATTCAAAATAAGAATAATGCAACTTAAAGTCATACCAAAAATGTTATAGACAAAATATCTGTAATCAGTATTAAAGCCTGTTTTTTTTTTTAAATTTAAAAAATTTATTCATGAGAGACACAGAGAGAGAGAGACAGAGAGAGAGAGAGGCAGGCACAGACACAGGCAGAGGGAGAAGCAGGCTCCATACAGGGAGCCCCTTGATCCCGGGTCTCCGGGATCAGGCTCTGGGCTGAAGGCGGTGCTAAACCATAAAGCCTGTTTTCAAAGAAAACAGTGAATGTGCATCTAATTTATAAAAATACGTGAACATAATATTTACAGAGAAATAATTAATCCTAAGATATAATATACCCTGAATGTGTCAAACATATAGTAAGAATATACCAAAAATATGTCAAGAAAATCAAGTAAAGAGATTCAGTAAATCTGGGGTAGATCCTAAATATTTGCATATTAATAAAACTCCATTGATAAGTGATCTGGATTCCCAATTTGCATATACTGGCCTCTGTGATCCAAACTATGATCCTCTATGATTCCAAACTATGGAAGATGCAACCAAGTTAATGTTTTTAAAGATAAGTGAAATTGTGTCTGATAAATAAAACATCATGGACTACTGGGCACTGAGAATCTATATTTAGCATATAACATAAATTTCTGAAATATTTCTTTTTTTTTTTTTAAATTTTTTTAATTTTTATTTATTTATGATAGTCACAGAGAGAGAGAGAGAGAGAGGCAGAGACACAGGCAGAGGGAGAAGCAGGCTCCATGCACCGGGAGCCTGACGTGGGATTCGATCCCGGGTCTCCAGGATCGCGCCCTGGGCCAAAGGCAGGCGCTAAACCACTGCGCCACCCAGGGATCCCCCTGAAATATTTCTATTAACATTTTACCCATATAGATTTAACCTCAGGAGGGTTAAGCATCTTCTGACTTGATAACTCTTATATTCGTAAATAGTATCATGTCGAATAAACCCAGTTATTTCCAGTATCTCTCTTTTCACAAGGTTGAAAGAATACATCTTTGTGATATTCCAGAGGCCCTCTGGGGAATCATGAAAATAGTTTCTTAGGTACAAAGATAATCTGAATCTTATTTTACATTTAGGCTGTTATTTTGGGAAGACAAAAATTTAAAAATGTCAGTAGATTTGCACACTTAGGATAGGAATAGGATCGTGGGTGCTGGACAAACAGTACTTGACTGCTCATTTCAAAGGGATAATAAAACTTATAGACATAAAAGGTAACATGACTGTAAAGATCCTGAGCTCTTACAGACGTCATCAAGGACCTAAAGTCAGCATAAAGCATTTAAAGTTATTCTGGTAAGCCGCAGAAACTTTGGAATCTAGGCAGATTAGACAAAAAGAATAACCCTTCGTGTTGTAGATAGAGACAGTAAACAGTGAACTAATGAAATAAGCGCACCCAAACTGAGCAAACTTTGCTAAGATTTTAACACATTTCATAGCTTTTCAGACTTTTTAGACATACCGTAAGCCAAACACAACTTTCTTTTTTAAATCTTACATAACTTTCAGCATCCATTCAGGTTTTGTCCTTCACCATTCTCTTTCTCATTCTGAACATTAGCTTTAGGACTTAACTATGGGGTGACCTGACTAATAAGGGTGGCTGTGACAGTGCAGGAGGTGAAAGAATTCACCCAAGGCACAACAAAAGAGATAGAGGTTTATTGAATACACTGCAAGGAAGCTGTGGACAAGACCGCAAAGGAAAGACTGAGATGAGGAGGTGGTGAGGGACCACAGTTATTGGGCAGAGTGAAAGAGTATGGAATTTTTGGTAATCTTAGGAACTGTGTGCCTAGTTGTAATTGGTCAGTTAGGGCCTATGGCTATTTTGAGGTGGGTAGCTTAGTGAGCCTGTTTACCATGAGCTTGGTGGTCACGCTGGGTCCTTTTCTCTTGATCAAGTTTCCATTATTCAGGTCAGTTGCCTGAAAGGGACCTCTCTATACTGTTTTTTTTTTTTCTGTTGAAGAACAGAAACACATCTCATTACCTTGCATATGAAGTTATACCTCTTTGCCACTATTGCTCCTAATAAAATTTTGTATGTTAATTATATCTTTTAATCAAAGTTACTCTGATTTCATAGAGGAAACAGAGATCATTGAAAACTGTTACACACTAATATTTAAGTAAACTAGCAAAACTTATAAATTCACTTAACAACTTTCTACAACCACATGCACTCTTTATAGTGGAACTTCTCTAAATGGCAAAAATGAACGCATCCATTAACAAACCCAAAGGTACAACCTCTCTGTACCATATAAAATCAAGAAGCAAAAGTATATAAACTTAAATTTTTGCTTAGTAATCGGTTGTTCAGTATTCTTAGAAATGATCTAGGTATTTAATAAATATCCATTAACATCATCTAAGGTTTTAAGTTATCCAAAGATCTTGGAAATTATTTTTCAAAGTGACATACTATAAAACACAATTACTGTTAAAATTACCAGAATAATCAATGATTTTGGATAAATGCAAATTTATATTTTTTAGGATTATAAACATTAAACAGAAGTAATGCTAGCTTATTTGATCTGTAAATTTAAAATAAGTTTAGAAAGAACATATTGAAACAATAAAGTTCTGTGCTTGTGTTATATTTAACACTAATAAAGAAAACATAGCTGCTTTTATTAAATAAACATAGCTGCTTTTATTAAATCAAAATTGTTAAATTTGTCTTATTTCCCAAAGATCAGCTATATGTATTTTTCAAAGACTTAAGTATTTATTTAAGTTTTTATTTATTCATTTAAGTAATCTATACACCCAGTGTGGGTCTCGAACTCACAACCCTCAGATCAAGAGTTGCCTGCTCTTCTGACTAAGCCAGCCAGGCACCCCGAGACTCATCTATGTTATCTGAATTTGAATAATAATAATAATTATTATTATTATTATTTTTAAAGATTTTATTTATTTATTCATGAGAGACACAGGCAGAAGGAGAAGCAGGCTCCATGCAGGGAGCCTTACGTGGGACTCGATCCTGGGTCTCCAGGATCACGCTGGGGAGCCAAAGGTGACACTAAACCACTGAGCCACCCAGGCTGCCCTGAACTCGAATTCCTTAGATGTTTAAGAATACTTTTTTGAGGGCCGCCTGGATGGCTTTGTCGGTGGAGCATCTGCCTGTAGCACTGGTCGTGATTCCAGGGCCCTGGGATCAAGTCCCACGTCGGGCTCTATGCTCTGTGGGAAGCCTTCCTCTCCCTCTGCCTCCATCTCTTTCTCTCTGTCTCTCAGATTACTTTTTTGAGGCGGGGGAAGGGGAGGGAAGTTGGGGAGTCCCAGCAAGGGCTGGCAGGATACAGAGGGAGAGAATCTCAAGCAGACTCACCACTGAATGTGGAGGCCACTGGGGCTCAGTCTCATGACCCTGAGATCATGACCTGAGCCAAAATCAAGAGTTGAATGCCTTATTGAGCTACCACATTAAGACTATTTAGAAGTTGAATTTCCTTATTTTCTAAGAATTTTAGGAATTATTTTTTTCTATAAGCCATTCAGAACAGAGCCCCTTTAAGAGATTTTATAATCTAATTCATTAATAACATGTAGAGGTGGAAAAACATTACCCATACATATAATGAGAGGTAAAGACCCTTCTGAATTAACACATATAGACAGACCAGTCAGTAGTCAGTCACACAGCTTATAACTTTAGTTCTAAACTTTCAGTCACAGGTAACAGAATTAGGAAATTCAGTAATCCATGCTAAATAGCTGTTCTCTTAGTGAATACAAATTCTTCATTTGTTTGAGCTCAAATAGACTGCAAAGTCCAACAGACCAGATTTTCTGTCTTTTTTTTTCACCCATTTAGACAACAGATCTCTGAAACCATTAATTTATTTAAGGGAATTATCAAATGATTAGACCATAAAACCAATTCCCAAACTTAGTAGAGAGCAAAGTTAAAAAAAAAAACAAAAACAAAACAGGGAGTCAGCAGAGAGGTAGAGACAGGCAGAGGGGAGAAGCAGGCTCCATGCAGGAAGCCCAATGTGGGACTTGATCCCGGGATCCTGGGATCATGCCCTGAGCTCAACCGCTGAGCCACCCAGGCGTCTCCAGTGTTCAAATGTTTAAAAACACCTATTTAGGGATCCCTGGGTGGCGCAGCGGTTTGGCGCCTGCCTTTGACCCAGGGCGCGATCCTGGAGACCCGGGATCGAATCCCACATCGGGCTCCCGGTGCATGGAGCCTGCTTCTCCCTCTGCCTGTGTCTCTGCCTCTCTCTCTCTCACTGTGTGCCTATCATAAATAAATTAAAAAAATTAAAAAAATGTTAAAAAAAAAAACACCTATTTAATACATATTATTGATTTCATGAACATTGAATTCATAGCTAGCAGCACTGTAACTTATGCCTGAATGAAGTTTATCTAGCATACGTATTGATATATCTGAGCCTTTCTTACACTTGGGAACACTAAAAAGCTCTAGAGCACTATACTTGTGGCACCGTTTTAAACAGCAAAATCACCAAGAAGCACAAAAAAGCAAAAAAATGTAGCTGTAAATAGACCACGGAAAAAGACACTCGTTTACAGTATGAGATCTGAAACAAGAAGGTGCAGAGCATTACCTTGCTTGACCTCAATTAGGAAGTGATATGTTGGGTGACTCAAATTTCATCGCTCTGTGCATGTTACTAATGACCATGGAAGCATTATGAATATTGATTTGGAGTTTACAAGTAAATTTTAGTAAACAGGCAAATTCACAAATACAGAATCCACAAATTATGAGGATTATTTGTACCTACATCTTACAAGGTTTCAATATAACTCAAGGACCACGATCAGGGCTAAGATCTGGCATGCTATAGACACTGCATAATTTTTTGTTGAAGCCCCAGTTTTCTTCTTTGTAGTTCTTTCTTCTCAATCCCCAGTCCCAGGTACTGTCCTGTGGCCAGAAAAATGTTCAGCTTGACTCCTGAACTGCTAAGCTTCTTGAGAAACAGACAATGTTGGGGTGGGGAGAGAGATTTAAATTTCCTGTTGGAGGTCTAAAATAATTTTTCTCATGGAGATAAGGTTATACGTGGTGGCTTAGTGAGGTTCCTAGTATATTATGGGTTAAATGGGATTTGGAAATCCCTATGCACAGACCACACCCAAACCAGTTACATCAAAATCTCTGAGAGTGATTTTTGGACATGTACCACTGTTGTATAGTTTCTTTCTCTAGAAAAAATATGTTCTCAATTTCTAATGACTGATTTTCACATGTACTTTTGGAACACCGACCAGTTTATTTTGTGGCAAATTCTGAATAATGTGGTTCCAATTACTGCTTTGAAAATAAAAATAATACTGTATAGCAACTATATTATTTGAAAAGATAAAATTTAAGGGGGCCATTGACTATCACATCAAAGGTGGGTTTATTTTTGAGGTGTTGCAGCTGTGGCAGGTGTAGAATGTTACTAATCTAATAAATATTTCAGGTGCCTCACATTTTCACCTTATTTGCTTGTTTAAATAATTTTATATAATTTTTGTGGAAAGAGTTACTTTGCAAATGTATCCCAACCCCTGTTATTTCTCCATATTATTTTCTAAAAGAAGATCTAAGATGCTTGCAAATTAATCTGAACCTCTTCCCTTGCCAAGTATTAGGTACTTGGGAATTTCAAAGTAGACAGACTTATCATTCATTCACTCACTCATTTAAAGGATTTTATTTATTTATTCATGAGAGACACAGAGAGAGGCAGAGACACAGGCAGAGGGAGAAGCAGGCTCCATGCAGGGAGCCCGAGGTGGGACTGGGGTCTCCAGGATCACACCCCGGGCTGAAGGTGGTGCTAAACCACTCAGCCACCCAGGCTGCCCAAGACTTTTATTTTTTATTTTTTTTTAATTTAGTGTTTTCTTTTTTTAAAGATTTTATTTATTCATGAGAGACACACAGAGAGAGAGGCAGAGAGAGAAGCAGGCTCCATGCAGGGAGCCTGACGTGGGACTCGATCCCAAGTCTCCAGGATCAGGCCCTGGGCCAAAGGCGGCGCTAAACCGCTGAGCCACCTGGGCTGCTCTGGCCCAAGACTTGTAAAGTGAAATCCCTCAAAGGCTATCACAGCCCTCTCCCCCCTCTTTAAATTATATTTTAAAAGTTTATGCTGTGCTTTTACGGAGGCATAATGTGGATACAAAACCTTTCAAGTATCAATATATCTTGCTTTGGCTTCCCAAAGCATTTTCTATTCTGATCCTCTGCCTCTGTTAGCAGTGACTCCCAGTTATGTCATTTTGTGCCAAATTATGCAGTGCTTCTTGCTTTGTACACAGAAGGAGAGTAGGAAAAACTATTAAACTATTCACTTCTGAACTATCAGGGTTTGAGATTAGATTATTACAGGAGAAAGACATTTTATAGGACTTGAACCAAGGTTACCAGAAGTAACATTTCACAAACAATAAAAGCACTAATGAATATTTCTCTATTTTTGCATTACTGAACCATAAATAAAATGGTTCTGTATATAAAAGTGAATGGAATCCATTTTCTGTCTCATACATAGAACTCACAAGTTAATTTTCATGGTCTTGTTTTGTTCAGAGGCCTTTTGTGTTGTTTTTTGGTCTTTGATTCTTGAGTTTGGGGCTTTTTTGTGGAGGTGCATTTGAAAGATTTCACCAAACATTCATATTGTAGGAAGTAGAATAACTCAACCACAGCCTGGAGATCAACAAAATAAATGGGCATATTTCCAAAAATGAAATTGAGCATAAGATATTACAGGTCACATTTTAAGTTTACTACAGTATTTGCCAGAGGTACTTCTCTGATACTAGGGCTTAAAGATCAAAATATTTTTGTGAAAGCATTCCAGTGTGTGAAACAGCAAAGGGAGTCAGCTTCTCATCATTTAGGTGCTGGTGGTTGGATTTGTGGTTAATCCGTGCCATATGGCTGCTCTCCTCAGTGGGAAGTGACGGCAGCCCTAGGAGCTTACTCCATCCCTGGGGCAGCTGCTTTGGACTCAGTTGCTTTGATCTTCTTCTGTTGCACAGCTGGGAAGAGTAAGGGCTGGTTTTCAGTGTCCTAATAGAACAACATATTGGGACCACTGCCATACACTACACCTTGATTTTGTATAAGCATTCTTCAGAGAATGCAAGTGTTTTCACTTCCATGATCTAATACAGAAACTTAAGTTTGAGTTTTTAAAAAAAACTCTTAGTGTTGAAAAGAAATTTCTTATAGAAGCTTAACACTTTACATATAAAATTCCATTCTTAAATTTTTATGTTGTTTCTTCCAGGTTATGTTCTTTTTAAGAACAACTTCCAAATAGGAAGTAGAAAATAAGCATAATTCATGTAACTTATCCATTAAGTACAAATGTTTACAGTCCTTTCAAGTGTTGTTATTCTTATGGTTATTTTGTGTTTTTAGCTAAAGTTCACTGCTTGTTCCAGTAGCTGGTATATTGCCACAATATTAGAAAAAATAACTTGGGAAAGATTGTATGTAGTATGAAGTATAGTGGGACCAATAAAATAATTTATCTACACATTGTAAGGTAAATACTTTGGAGAAGAATGCTTGGAAATGTGGTCTGATTTGTAATAGAGGACCCCCCCCCTCAAAAGAGCAGATTTTCATCCTAGCATCAGTCCTACATAGTAGAAAAATTTTCTCCGTGATAGAAAATCCAAATGGAGATTTATGTAGACTCTGACTTGAGTTTCAGTCTCTTGTGAGTTATCATTAGATTTCCTCATACCTACTTAATCAGAGAAGTGTATTAGCTGGTTGTGCAGCTTTGGGAACAAAGTTGTTTCTAACAGAAAAATGCGAGAAAAAGGGTTTTCCCCCCTCTACATCCTAATAATCATGGTGGCTGTGGTAGAGCAATAATAATATAGAGATGGGTATTCTTAGCAAATATTAGTTTCTTCCACGTGTGTTTTTGTTTTTCCAAGGTGCTTTGCCCGTCCACATTCCAGTCCCTATAATGATACTTCTATTTATTGTTATCACCATCAACAGCAACTATGATCTGGCTCACAATTCCCAAGAGCCAGGTCACTCCTTTGTTAAAGGAGAAAACCCAAACCAGTTGTTTTTTTATGTGTACAAAATCCCAGTCATCTCACATTGCAGTGACCCCGACAGCATTTTGAAACTCCATGAACAAAACAGATAATAGAGCTACATCTGCATTCTGATGCAGTAAAAAAAAATTTTTCTCCCCAGTGGTTGAAAGATTAACCATGTAAATGAGAGAGTATCAGGTATGTATTTATTTGTGTATAATACCAATTCCTAAATATGTCCAAGTGTTTCCTCATTTCTTCTTCAGTTCCTCTTACAATGTCTTTATTGGGCTGGAGAGTATATATTGGGAAGCAGGGGTAGGGAGGGAGCATAGATTCTCTCACCCATCATTTGGCAAGAAGAGATCATGGAGGCCTTGGATAACTTACCAACAATCATTATAACAGGATGTAGCATCTACACTAGAAACCTTTTCCTTCCTCCACAACTGGGGTGGGAGTGGGAGGACATATGATGAACATAGACTTACTTTCCAGGCATTCTTGAGACACATTTATAAAAACTGGGGGGGGGTTAAAAATCACAAAGATTGAAAGGAAATGGGTGAAATAGATAAAAATTACAATTACAAGATGCATTTAAAGAAATGCAGTTTAAACTATTTATGACGTGATTCGGTCCATAATTTTAAAGTCGACCTCAGTAAAACACTGACTTTGCCACTTAGCTGTGTGGCTTTAGGCTGCTTATTTACCTTCTCTGTGCTTTATTTTTCCTTAATAATTAGATATAAAGTTGGAGTATATATAATGCCTACTTTATAAACCAGGCAACCTACGATCTTTTAAAATTCTGTAAAAATACATTTAAAGCACTTAGTAGAAGACTTAACAACATAGAATACTAGATATGCTCCTGCCTCAAGCTCTTTTCCCAGACATCCACACGGCTAACTGTTTGACCTCCTTCAGGTGTTCAGACAAATGTGACCTTCTCAAGGAGGGTGGGTTTCCCTGTGTACCTACTCTAAGGTGTTTTCTCTTTAGTGCTCATTAGCATAAAATATGTATTTTTAATCATAGATATTACTATATTAACACCTAATATACTATGCATTTACTTATCAGTTTCTCTTCTGCTAGCTTGAAGTAGTTTGGGGATTTATTCACAGCTTTACCTCTGGTGTCTCAGCAGTCCCTGACATACAGTATGCAATTAATAATGTTTATTAAATGAATAGCAAATGCTCAGTAAATATTATTATACCTGCTTTATTGAATTGAGTTTTTTTTAAATAATTAACAGCATCATTTGCTGGTTAATGTAGGAGATGCTTGAGAAGTTTATAATGTTAAAGTTATCATGTTCAGTTCACAATATTAATTTGCTTACCAAAATTCCTTTCTATAGTTAATTCGAAAGTAATGGGTTCCAATGTGATGGAAATTTTATTCACATTAATGCTTCACTTCATATAGAAGATGTGTTGCTAGAAAGTTGCAAATAAAATTTGAGACAGAAAGAATAGCTTATTTATCAAGTGCTTGCTGTAAACCACATGAGACACAGTATTAGTTAAGGCAGAAGCTCTGGAATCAGATTGTCCTTTTTTTAAATAAGATTTGTATTTATTTATTTATTTGACAGAGAGAGAGAGAGAGAGAGAGAACGAGCACCCAAGCAGGGGAAGCTGCAGACAGAAGGAGAGGGAGAAGCAGACTCCCCACCAAGCAGAGAGCATCATGTGGGGTTTGATCCCAGGACTCTGAGCCAAAGGCAGATGCTTAACCAACTGAGCCACCTGGGCGCCCCAGATTGTCTTTGTTGATAAGTCCTGATTCTGTCCCTTCCTAGCCAAGTGAGCTTGTGCTAGTTAACTAACCACTCTGTGCCTCAGTTTCCTTAGTTATATAAAGGAAATAATATTAGTTCATATAAAGGTTTTAGAAAAGTACCTTTTTCATAGAACCCAATAAATGATTAAGGGCCAGGTGTTTTCTAAGCATTCACATGAATAAGCTTGTTTAATCCTCATGACAACCTATGAAGTAGGTACTTTCTTAGGCCCATTAGTAAAGTTTTTGAAATGCTATTTGCCACTTATTAATGTACTTACAAGTTCAGGTCCTCCTAAAGTAAGAGACAGCTTTTTAATTTTTTTCTGTTTTAATGGATTAGAAAGTACTCAAAACTTTACTCCATGAAAGTAAGGCTGTGTTTAAGCAAGTAAATTGAATCAATATTTTCTCTCCTGGATTCTGATGTTTTGTTTGTATGTTTAAACCATTTGTTTCATTTGCTTTCCTGCCTCAATTTCCTTATAGCACATGGATTTTCTTTGAAGATGGAGTTTTGGCAATGGAATTATTAATTATTTTCTCTTTTTGGACACTAAAATAAGCAGCAGTAGCAATATGCTTTGATTTTCACAGGCTTCACTTTGATGGCAAAATTGCATTGTAGGGAGCTATTGAAATATAAGTTTTTGTGGCAGCAAATACTATACTGACCAAGAGGCACTAGAACTTAGAATGACTCACAAGATCAAGAAGTTTACTTAATTAGACATATAATACTGAGTTTGGTGGACATTTTTACATGACTGCATGATTCAGTAATGAATCAAGTGTTTCAAGATGAGTTATTTGAAGAAAATCCTCAGATAGAATGATAAACTACAGGAATGGAAAATGAATCTTATGAAGAAAAGTAAAAGTTACAGAGGTTGCTTGCACTAGGGAATAGAATGATTTTCAAAGAGGAGGATGTTGAAGGGTTGTTCTCCATAACTTAGAAGAACTGAGTAACTAATAAAGCAGAAGACATGGACATGAATAAATCTACTTTTCAAAATCATAAAACAATGAGAAGGGCTTTGGAGAGAAGATACAAAGACTCTCAGAAGATAATAGATCGTTTTGGCCAGTAGTTCTCAACTTCTATGCATAAAAATCTAGGATCAATAGTTGAAGTACAGATTCTCAAGCCCCTACCAGAAATTAGATCCAGCGAGCCTTTGATCAGGACAAAGAATTTGCATTGTTATCAAGTATTTCCATGGGATTCTAAATAGATAGCCCTTGATACAAATGCTGAAAAAGTTCTTGAATTTAATCAGTAGCCTGCCATAGTCCAAAGAGCTAGACCAAGTAATCTTTTAATGCTCCGAATCCATTATTTATGTACATAGATATGTATATAACTATGTACACTTTCCTGTATTGCTTTGAGTGAGATCCAAACTGTTGTGAAAACATGAGCTTTTAGAAAACAGTGAGACAGACTATATTGCTCAATGCTCCGCACTGCAGTTATTAAAGAGGATGCATATTATACCACATAGAGAAATAAAAAATTTTACATAAATACATAACCATAAGTAATTGAACAAAGAATATTGAGCAAGGAGAAGTCACATCATGGGTGACAGTTTTGAGATACAATAAATCATCTTCAGGCAATATTTTGGACTCTCTTGTCACAGGATTATAAGGGAAAACATTACTAAGTATATTTCAGATGTGCTGACATGTACTCTTCATAATAAATGAACATTAAATTTATGAAAGTTAGCTTCTACTTGCTGTGCTCTTGAGATATCTCTAATTGTGTTTCTCTGGGTTTGTTTTTGTTTTGTAGGGTGGAGCTATGACATTGAAGAGAGGAAGGTTCCAAAACCCAAGTCCAAGTCTTACGGTGCAAATTTTTCTTGGAACAAAAGAACAAGAGTATCCACAAAATAGGTTGGCACTGACTATATCTCTGTGCTTGACTGTGAATAAAGTCAGCTGTGCAGTATTTATAGTCCAGGTATAATACATCTCTTAATCTTCTAATAAATTTGACCTTTAACCACAAGTATATTTTGCGGTGCCTATTTTAATATTTTTTGATGTATCAAAGTGAACATGTTTCAATTTCCTATTTATAGAGATTTGAGGTGATCATACTTTTAGTACATAAAATCCATTAAAAGGAATGCTTGAAATCAGCTGCAACATTGAAGTCTTACACTTGGTTCTTTATAGCCATTCTCAAGTTAAGAGTGTTTATAAATTACCAGCCATCATTATTATAATGCTATCTTAGAAATTTGCTTGTTCTGAGATTAGAGAAATTTGGATTATATTGCAATCTCATAAACCCAAATCTCCCTATTATTGAGGTTCTCTTGTTTATTTTTCTTTAAAAATTTTTTTAAATTTAAGCTTAAATTTAAGTCTACTTAAAATTTAAGCTTTTAATTTAAGTCTACTTAAGCTTCTCTCTCTTTCTTCTCCTCTTCACTTCACACCCAGCCCAGTGTAGGGCTTGATCTCATAACCTTGAGATCATGACCTGAGCCAAAATCAAGAATCAGACAGTTAACTGACTGAGCCAGCCAGGCACCTCTGAAGTTCTTCTTCAATTAGAACTTCATATTTTCTGAGTTTGAGTCTGATTCTAAATTAATTGTGTTCCATACTAAATTCTGCCCAGAAATTCACATTCATGACTGTGAGGAGTTCAGATGAAGATGCTATATTCTTCTGAATTGAAAGACTCTGAGAAAATAATTAGTTCATTATTTGATATCTTTTTGTCTTTTGTCTTTTTGTTGGTTTTTTTTTTTTTTTTTTTTTTCCAAATAGACATAGATAATGCTCTTGTGTGTTAATCACTCAGGTCATCCACTGAGTTATCAAGCACGTACTCCTGTCAGTCTCTTCAATAGTCATTCTGTACACTAATCTTCCTAATTCTGTTAGGTAGGCACTATTATTGCCCCCTTTTGCAAAGACATATCAAGGCTTAAAAGGACCAAATAACCTGCTCAAAATCACACAGATCCTAAGTGCCAGAGCTAGGACTTGAACTCATGTCTTCACATCCCATTCTTTTAATTACTTTAGTTATAGAGAAATAGGATTGATTCATGGCAGATGATTCTTTGGATTGCTAATAAATTGTTATGAAAGTTCTATGTCAATTATGTCTTTTCTCACAATTACATTTCATAAAAACACTAATAGCACATTGACCTAGCCCAACAAAGAAAATACCTCAAAGTATATATAAATTTGTACAATCTTGTTTTGAAGAGTAATCTCTTCAAAAACATTAACTCTGTATCCACTTAATTCTAAAAATCCTCATCCTAACAAATAGCCCATGGATATACACAGAGGTGAATGTACAAAGATATGATTTCTAATAGCTAATATGTTGAAACAATCCAAATGTTTATTAAGAGGAATGGAGTTAAATGGAGTATTATGCAGCTATTATAAAGAACAAGAAATAGCTATGAGCTGTTTGGAATGATGTTCAAGTTACATTGCTAAGTAGAAAAATATAGGAATAGTAGATAACATCTGGGGGTGAGATGTGGCAGCAGGTGCTTACACATATATGCCCCTAGAATATTTTGGGAAAGATAACATAAGAAACTAGTAACGTGATTTTACCACTGATTTTGAGAGAGGACAGTCTTGGGTCTTTCAATTTTTCTTTTTTTTTTTTTAAGATTTTACTTATTCGAGAGAGAGTGAGCAAGCACGAGCAGGGCAGGGGTTGGGGCAGAGGGAGAAGAAGGCAGACTTCCCACTGAGCAGTGAGTCGGACACAGGTCTTGACCCCAGGACTCTGGGATCATGACCTGATCCAAAGGGAGACACTTAACCAACTGAGCCACCCAGGCTCCCCAGTTCTTTCAACTTTTATTTTTTTTAAAGATTTTATTTATTCATGAGAGACACACACACACACACAGGCAGAGACACAGTCAGAGGGAGAAGCAGACTCCATGCAAGGAGCCCAATTTGGGACTTGATCCTGGGACTCCAGGATCATGCCCTGGGCTAAAGGTGGCGCTAAACCACTGAGCCACCCAGGGATCCCCTCTTCCAACTTTTAATACAGTATTTAAATATATTACTATAAGGATGTACTATCTGAATAGTCAAATATACATAACTATAATTATTTATACACTACAATTCATACCTTGCCATCTTAAGCTTGAAAATTATACACGTTACTTTTTAATACTTTAATTAGAATTTTATTTCAAGTAAACAGTAAACTCTACAAAATGTTAAAATAGAGCTTTTAAGAAGTTCCACAGATACTTCAATGAACATAAGTTTAAATTTCAGTAAAAGAAACTTGTATTCTGGGATCCCTGGGTGGTGCAGCGGTTTGGCACCTGCCTTTGGCCTAGGGCACGATCCTGGAGACCCAGGATCGATTCCCACGTCGGGCTCCCGGTGCATGGAGCCTGCTTCTCTCTGCCTGTGTCTCTGCCTCTCTTTCTCTCTCTGTGACTATCATAAATAAATAAAAATTAAAAAAAAAAAAAACTTGTATTCTATACAATAAGGCAATACAATAGGTTTTTTTCCAAAAGCAATTTAGCGTTCCACCTTCACTTTGGTTTTTAATATAATATAGCATTCTTTATTTCTGTTACTCTGGAAGAACTCACTTCCTAGGCAACCTCCTGCATTGGCTAAAGGATTGTTCTTTTGTAATATCTGGTCCTTATTTACGTAATAAATAAACGTGCCTCTGTTCCTGGGTTGTTTCCATCTTTTTCATTACACTATAGTTGCAGCCGATGCAGTGACTTTTATGTTCATATTTAGTATAACTTAAAATGTCATTTATATCTGTAAGATTAGCATCAAGGGGCCCCCTTGTTGTTTTTGAATAGGTTTTTTTCCTTTTAGGGTATGATAAATCTGAAAGGAAAGAATAACAGCTCTCATTTTTATAGTCTCTGTCTTATGCTAAGGGAGCCTGTATGTAAAAGAAAATTCACAAAAAACAAACACGCTATCAGTAGTCCTAACGTATATTATCATTACAAATTTGTCTTACTTTCTCACATTATTTTATTTTTTTTTAAGATTTTATTTATTCTTAAAATGAAGAATAAATAAATGAGAGAGAGAGAGGCTCCATGCAGGGAGCCCGATGTGGGACTCGATCCCAGGACTCCAGGATCACGCGCTGGGCTGATGGCAGAAGCTCAACCACTGAGCCACCCAGGCATCCCGTGGAATTCTTCTTTAAAATATTTGTACTCTGGGGGCGCCTGGGTGGCTCAGTTGGTTGACAGCTGACTCTTTCTCCCTCTGCCCCTCCCCCTGCACGTGTGCACTCTCTCTCAAATAAAATCTAATATTTGTACTCTGATTACAAAAGTGTTGCAAAAATATTTGATCTATATAGAAGTCAAAAAGATAAATACAATTGCAAATTCCCATTCCAGCACAACCACTGTTGTACAACTGGTGTGTATGTTTCCAGTATTTTTTTCTCTTCCCTACATACACATGTTGCTTTTATAAAACAAATCACAATAATGTACATATTTTTTAAATTTTTATTTATGATAGTCACAGAGAGAGAGAGAGAGAGAGGTAGAGACATAGGCAGAGGGAGAAGCAGGCTCCATGCACTGGGAGCCCGACGTGGGATTTGATCCCGGGTCTCCAGGATCGTGCCCTGGGCCAAAGGCAGGCGCCAAACTGCTGCGCCACCCAGGGATCCCTGTACATACATTTTTAAAAATCAAATTGAATCGGTATCACTTTAACTGATACCAATTCAGTTTTCCAGTGACATTTTTCTATGACATGATATTTAATGGTCAATTTAACTTTTTTTCCAACATTCAGATTTTTCTAAATTTTTGCTATTATATTTTTACAAATCTAACTTAGCTCTCCAGCCATACCATAAATGAGAAGAGTAATAAGAATTGTTTTTTTCTCAGTGCCTTCCACAAAGGCCTATTGATGGGAAAACTCAATAATACTTAGTTTAATTATATAGGGGATTCTGAATACAAATCAAAGTTGATACGTCCCATTCTCTTATGATATTTAGTTGATGATGTCTTTGAAATGTCAGTGGATATTTACTGGGACTCTAGTCAATAGCTGCTTGAGTGGATGATGTTTACACCCACCTAAAAATTGCACCAGGGGGATCCCTGGGTGGCTCAGTGGTTCAGCACCACCTCTGGCCCTGGGCACGATCCTGGAGTCCCGGGATTGAGTCCCACATCAGGCTCCCTGCATGGAGCCTGATTTTCCCTCTGCCTGTGTCTCTGTCTCTCATAAATAAATAAAATATTTTAAAAAATAAAAAATAAATAAAAATAAAATAAAAATTGCACCAGGCACTCAAGAGTTACTAGTTTTTAGGATTTTATTTTTAAGTAATCTCTACACCAAATGTAGGGCTCAAACTTAAAACACTGAGATCAAGAGTCACATGCTCCACCAACTAAGCCAACCAAACACCTCTAAAGAGTTTTGTTTTTTTAAGATTTTATTTATATATTAGAGAGAGAGAGAGAACACAGGCTGGGGGAGTGGCAGAGGCAGAGGGAGCAACAGACTCCCCACTGAGCAGGGAGCCTGATTGGGGGGGCTTGATCTTAAGATGGAGCTGAAGGCAGATGCTTAACTGACTGAGCCACCCAGGCAGCCCCTAAGGAGTTATTTTAAATGTTATTTTTCTTTAAATTTTAGGAGTCAGGTTTTATTTTTTTAAACAGTCTTATATTACATCTTAAATAACTTTCAGTAAATTCTCAATCTGGGAGAAAGTTAATTATGTTACAGTGGATTTCTTTGAAAGATAAATATGAAATCTACATGGCTAATGAAAATTAAATCCCAAAATTGAAAAAAGTTAGGTTTTAATTGTGATATAGTTGATCACCCATAAATATAGAAATAATTACATTTGTGCTTTGGATCCTGATTGGGCTAGATTTAGGCTGAGGAAACAATGCTGGAATTTATGGCAACTCTGGGAACCTGATGAAAAGCTTCACTGTCTCCAGTTGTCAATTTAACAAAAATAAATCCAGGAGATTTCATTATGGTAAGAAGCGCATGATGCTGATTTTGGGAATAAAGTTTGCCAACAATGGTATGTGATAATAATAATGTATTATAACTTAATAGTTTTCTTGTCTAAAGGTCACTGGTAATATTTTTAAAGTCCTTTCTTTTCACTGGAATTTCCTCTAAATTTTTATTTAAAAAATAAACATTGAACATTCATAAATGCTTCACTTGAATTAGTTAACATTTTATCACGTGTTTTCCTTTCCTTCCTGTACATAACTTTGATTCAAAAGTAGGGTGCATACATCATGATATCATGTCTAAATGCTTGAGGGTGTGTCTATCCTGAAAAAAGATACCATTCTTTTATATACCACAATAACATTCTAACAATTAAAAAAAAAATTGATCACTGGTACAGTTTAACAATATTCAGATTTTGTGAAGTTGCTCTGATATTGTTCTTTGCACTGATTTTCTTAAAATCCAGGATGCACTCGATAGTCCTGCATTGAATTTAGTCTCTTTTAATCCTATTTTTTTTCTAAAGATTTAATTTGTTTATTCATGAGAGAGAAAGAGACATAGGCAGAGGGAGAAGCAGGCCCCACGCAGGGAGCCTGACGTGGGACTCGATCCTGGGTTCCCAGGATCAGGCCCTGGGCTGAAGGCGGTGCTAAACTGCTGAGCCATCCGGGCTGCCCAGTCCCTTTTAATCTTGAACAGTTTACCTGCTATTTTGTTTCTCTTATGACATTGGGCAATTTTGAAGAATCCAGGCTAGTCATTTCATACAGTGTTTCACAATTTGGATTTCTCTCATTTTTTCCTCATGAGATGATTCAGGTTAAACATTTTGGTAACAATCCAAAGGACTCTAAAAGAATTTGGTGAAACTTTGTTGGAAAACAAAATTAATGCAATCTCAAATATCAACCCATAACTTACATATTAACTAAAAGAGATAAAAGTAGTTTTATGATGGCTTTAACCAGGTGATCACTAACCAACAATTAGTGATTTTATATTCTCAAAAAATTACTTCTGGAGGCACATAAGATCACTGTCCAACATACACACACATCATTATCAACATCATCATCATCTTGAAAACATCCAATTTCATTCTGATAGCTCAGAATTCTTCCTCTACCTCCTGTATCCCACTTCATTTTATCACCCTTTTCTCAAAATGAGAACCCTGGTACTTTATATCAATGGATTATTCATTTACTCTGTCCTACAATACAAAATTGGTTTAAAATCACTAATACCATCAGTAACAAACTACAAGGTAAAATTCAAGGTTTTTACATAATTCTTGTCTTCAGAAAACAATTACAGAGAAGAGCACTGTGTTCCAAGTTATTTGAATTCATTCTTTACGTTGTCAATTTTCATGCACAGTTAGGTTCTTTTGTTCCTTTGTATTCATCTATATTTTTTTTTCTTGTTGACTTATTTTTTAAATATGTAAAATTTAACCTGGTTCAAAAGTCAAAATTATAGGGGCACCTGAGTGGCACAGTCGGTTAAGTGCTTGACTCTTGGTTGGTTTCCACTTAGGTCCTGATCTCAGGGTTGTGAAATTTAGCGCTTCATCAGCTCTTCACTCAGTGCAGAGTTGGCTTGACTCTCTCTCTCCCTCTCTCTGTACCCCTCACTCCTCAATTTTTTTTTTTTTTTTTAAGATTTTACTTATTCATTCATGAGAGAGAGAGAGAGGCAGAGACACAGGCAGAAGGAGAAGCAGGCTACATGCAGGGAGCTTGACGTGGTACTCGATCCTGGGTCTCCAGGATCATGCCCTGGGCTGAAGGCCGCACTAAACTGCTGAGCCACCCAGGCTGCCCTAAATCTTTTTTTTAAGGCAAAATTGTATTAAAAAGTTGTAGTCTAAGGAGTCCCATTCTCAACTGCTCTATGCACTTTAACCAATTTTATTATTTTTGATTTATCCTTCCTATGTTTTGTTTGTTGAAAGTAAGCAAAAATATATATTCATATTTTGCTTTCTTACACAAAAGGAAGCATACTATATATACTGTTTTGTAATTTGCTTTTTTTTTTTTTTACTTATTATACTTTAGAAAGTGTTCCAGTAAGTTTTCTACTTAAATACATCTTAGTGTATGTAAAGTATACCTCAATAAAGTTGATTGAGACATGAAAACAAACCTCAGTATGATGTCAAAGCAGTACTTTGTGAGGTCATGATCAATGAATTTCAGTATGGCTTATAGTAGAAAATCAATCAACTATATATACAAAGTTTTTGATACTTGAGAAAATTGTTATAATTCAAATACAGAATAGTCTAAAAGATTTTTCCATTCCTATAGTCATTTGCACCATAAAGAGGATTGTCCATGTGGACAAAGCAAAGTGAAGAAATGCTGAAAAATATTACTCAAAACTGACATCTGCAAAACTCCCCAAATCAGATACTCCTCTAGTTTTCCATTATTGTGTAAAACAAAACAAAACAAAATTCTTAACATGCCTTATTTGATGAAGCATTCATTTCCTGGTGTGATTTGGTTTTCTGTTTATAAATCTATCTTGGGAAGATGAATTCATTTCTAGTTATATTGAATACAAGATGCCAGTGAGCTACCAGCTGAATATGTATGGCAGACCATTGAAAGTATAGGTTTGGAGATTAGCGGATGGTTCAAGAGAATTGGCTGTATAGTAATCAAGCTACAGCAATGAGTAGAGTGACAAGTACAGGATTGAGAAAATATTTTTGGTGAAGAAGTGGCAAACAAGGAATAGAGGAGATCAATGTAAGATTTTGGTGTTTTGTTTTTTAATGAAAAGGATTGTCTAATAAAACTAACAGACTGCATACCTCTATACATTGCTAGGTGCTTAGGATCAAGATTATTAGAATATCAGAACAGGAAATTGAAGAAAATTGGATGCAATTTCATAAAGAAAATGTGGCTCTGTTAATAAGTTATAAAGTTATTTAGTCCTCGTATTAGTTTCTTATGGTTCTTGTAACACATTGTCACAAACTTGGTAGCTTAAAAGGACATACATTTTTCTATAGCTTCAGAGGTCAGAACTCCAAAATCAGTTGCAATGGGCCAAAAATAAGGTGTTGGCAGGGTACTCCTTCCACAGGATCTAGAGGAGAATCCATTTCCTAGCCTATTTCAGTTCTAGACTGCCTTCCTCCCATTTTCAAAGCCAGGAACATTTGCTTTACTTGTCCCATTACCTTCTTACCCTCAAGTCAAATTACCTCCTGCCTCTCTTTTATAAGGACATTGTGATTACATTTAGGACTCACCTAGATAATCCAAAACATAGGAAAATAAAGCCATGAAAAATGTCCCAGAACTATCTCACTCCTTAAACTGTCAATCTCTGAGAAGTTTGTTTGGCAGTACAGTTATCAGTGTGTATATGAATGATAACATTTTAGAAAGACCTTCAAAGATAATAATGGATCTAATTGAAACTTGTCAAAATAGGGAGTAACTTATACAAGTCTATAAAACCAATTTTCTTGGTTTCTTGGACACCTGGGTGGCTCAGCGGTTGAGGGTCTGCCTTCAGCTCAGGGTCTGATCCCGGAGCCCTGGGATCGAGTCCCGCATCAGGCTTCCTGCTTGGAGCCTGCTTCTCCCTCTGCCTCATTCTCTCTCTCTCTCTCTCTCTCTCTCATGAATAAATAAATAAAATCTTTAAAAAAAAAAAAAAGCCAACAATCTTATCACAATGAGACTTCATATTGTCTCTCCTTTTGAATAGTTCCCTTGAATAGTTGCATGACCATTTTGATCAGACCATGATAAAGTTTGGCCTGCTTGAAGCCAAGAAAAGATACCCGTATTTGTAAGGAAGAAGCAAAACTGTCACCATACATTTGCAGATCGACATGATACTATATATAGAGAAAAGCCTAAAGGCTCCATGAAAAAATATATGTATTAAAACTAATTTAATATATAGAAATTGTTTGTGGTTTTTGAGGATTTTATTTTAATCTCTGTACCCAACATGGGGCTCAAACTCACAATCCTGAGATCAAGAGTTGCATGCTCTACCAACTGAGCCAGCCAGGTGCCCCTGTTGTGTTCCTATATACTAATAATGAAATAGCAGAGAGAGAAATTGAGAAAACAACCTCATCTACAACTGCATCAAAAAGAATAAAATACCTAGGAATACATTTAACCAAGGAGGTGAAAGATCTATACTCTAAAAATTGTAAGACATTGATGAAAAAAATTGAAAGGGACACAAATTGAAAGATACACCATGCTTACGGTTTGGGAGAAATAATGTTAAAATGTCCATGCTACCCTAAGCAATCTACAGATTCAATGAAATCCCTTGAAAATACCAACAGCATTTTTCACAGAACCACAACAAATAATCCTAAAATTGTATGGAGCTGTAAAAGAGCTCAAATAGCCAATGCAATCTTGAGAAAGAAGAACAAAGCTGAAAGTATCACAATCTCAGATTTTAAACTTCCTCAAAACTATAATAATCAAAACAGTGTGGTACTGACACAAAAATAGACACACAGATTAACAAAACAGAATAGGGAGCCCAGAAGTAAACATGCTTATATGGCCAATTAATCTATAACAAGGGAGACAAGAATATACAATTAGGAAAAGACAGTCTCTTTAATAAATGGTGTTGGGAAAACTGAACAGCCACATGTAAACTGGACTACTTTTTTACACCATACACAAAAATAAACTATAAATGGATTAAAGTCTTAAATGTGACACCTGAAACCATAAAGCTTCTGAAAGAAAACAGTAAGCTCCTTGACATCAATCTTGGCAATGACTTTTCACATCTGACACCAAAGCAAAGACAAGAAAAGCAAAAATAAATAATGGGACTATAACAAATAATGAAGTTTCACAGTAAAGGAAATGGTCAATAAAACAAAAAGGCAAACTACTTAAATGGGAGAGGATATTTGCAAATGATATATCCAGTAAAGGGTCAATATCCACAATATATAAAGAACTCATAATTCAATACCAAAAAGCAAAGTGATAAAAATGGATAGAGGACCTTTTTCCAAGGAAGAAAATACTGATAGCCAACAGACACATGAAAAATGCTCAACATCACTAATCAAGGAAGTGCAAATCAAAACCACAATGAGACATCACCTCACACTTGTCAGAATAGCTCGTATAAAAAAAAAACAAGAGATAACAAGTGTTAGCGAGGATGTGGAGAAAGGGGAACACTCATGCATTGCTGTTGAGAATGTCAATTGGTGGAGTCACTATAAAAATAGTATGGCAGTTCTTCAAAAAATTAAAATTAGTAATACAATCCAGTAATTTCACTTCTGAGTATTTACCCAAAGAAAGTGAAAACACTAATTCAAAAAGATAATGCACCCCTATGTTTGTTGCAGAGCATTATTTAAAATAGCCAAGATTTGGGCAGCCTGGGTGGCTCAGCGGTTTAGAGCCACCTTCAGCCCAGGGCGTGATCCTGGAGACCTGGGATCAAGTCCCACGTCGGGCTCCGTGCATGGAGCCTGCTTCTCCCTCTGCCTGTGTTTCTGCCTCTCTCTCTCTGTGTCTCTCATGAATAAATAAATAAAATCTTTAAAAAATAAAATAAATAAAATAGCCAAGATTTGGAAGCAACCTAAGTGTCCATTTATGGATGATAAAGGGATAAAAAAGATACATGCAAAGGAACATTAGCCATAAAAAAGGAATGAAATCTTGCCATTTGCCCCATGAATGATCCTAGAGGATATTCTATTAAATGAAATAAGTCAGATGAAGAAAAAAAAGTCATATGATTTCACTTATAGGTGAAATTTCAAAAGCAAATGAACCAAAGAAAACAAATAGACTCAAATATATAGAACAAACTGGTGGTTGCCACAGGGAAGGGAGGTAGGGGAATGGGCAAAATAGGTAAAGAGGATTAAGAGGTACACACAGAGTAAGTCAGTCATGGGGATATAGTCAGTAATACTGTGATAACTTTGTATGGTAACCACTTACCACAATAAGCATTCCATAATGTACATAAATGTCAAATCATTAGTACCCCTGAAATTAATATAAGCTGTATATCAAGTATATTTCAGTTAAAAATAATTTTTATTTTATTTTATTTATAAAGATTTTTTATTTATGAGAGAGAGGAGAGAGAATGAGAGAAAGAGGGAGAAGCAGGCTCCATGCAGGGAGCCTGACGTGGGTCTCCAGGATAACTCCCTGGGTGGAAGACAGCGCTAAACCGCTGAACCACCCGGGCTGCCCCTAAAAACAATTTTTAAATAAATAAATAAATTTATCAGCTTTAATATCCCCTTTGGGGAGAACCAAAATCAGAGTATTCTTAAGACTTTTTTTTTTTTTTATTGGAGTTCAATTTGCCAACATATAGCATAACACACAGTGCTCATCCCATCAAGTGCCCCCTCAGTGCCCATCACCCAGTCACCCCCCCCCCGCCCACCTCCCTTTCCACCACCCCTTGTTCGTTTCCCAGAGTTAGGAGTCTCTCATATTCTGTCTCCCCTTCTGATATTTCCCACTCATTTTTTCTCCTTTCCCCTTTATTCCCTTTAACTATTTTTTATATTCCCCAAATGAATGAGACCATATAATGTTTGTCCTTCTCTGATTGACTTATTTCACTTACCATAATACCCTCCAGTTCCATCCACATCGAAGCAAATGGTGGGTATTTGTCGTTTCTAATGGCTGAGTAATATTCCATTGTATACATAAACCACATCTTCTTTATCCATTCATCTTTTGATGGACACCGTGGCTCCTTCCACAGTTTGGCTATTGTGGACATTGCTGCTATAAACATTGGGGTGCAGGTGTCCCGGCGTTTCACTGCATCTGTATCTTAAGACAACTCTTTTTTTTTTTTTTTTTAATTTATGATAGTCCCACAGAGAGAGAGAGAGAGAGAGAGAGAGGCAGAGACGCAGGCAGAGGGAGAAGCAGGCTCCATGCACCGGGAGCCCAACGTGGGATTCGATCCCGGGTCTCCAGGATCGCGCCCTGGGCCAAAGGCAGGCGCCAAACCACTGCGCCACCCAGGGATCCCCTTAAGACAACTCTTAAATCAAGTATCAGATGTGCCACTTTACCTCTACACCTTTGGTGTTATCAAGTGAAATTGAAAAGTACTTAGTAGATACTTTATAAATGTTGGGCACTCTCCTTCATGATTCACATCACTCATTAAATATTATTTGTGGCCAGACATTAGGCTAAATTTATGTATGCCTTCTAGGATTTCTATTTAAGTAGTTGTTTTTTTTTTAAACCCTTAATCATAATGTGAGATAAAAAGATAAAGCAGGATGCTTACAAATAGGAGTAGGACTTAAGTAAAATAGCATACAGTTTAACTTTTAAGGTTGTGCTTATAATTAAGAATAAACAAGACTTAGCTGACCTGTTGTAAATACTTGAATTAATGGTTTTATTGGAAGTCAATGAAATAATGTATGGGTACAGTGATACGGGATAGTTAGGTTTATTAATATCTAACTCAAATTTACTCTTAAATGAAATATCTAGAGAAAACAATAGATTACAATGTAATACCTGCTGATACTTTTTATTATCAATACATAATTATCAGCTCCTAAAACTTTAAGAGTTTGAATATGAGGATTTTATAATCCTTAGAATAATAAAATATGTATAAATGGAGGAAATTATGTTTTGTCTAAAACCAATGAAGATAGTCACAAGGTGAAACAATAATTTTAAACAGCTCTTCTGGGTGAACTTTTTTTTTTTTAAAACAGTGATAGATTTCATGAATGGTATTGTTTTAGTCTCTCAAATTGATGTCAGGAGTTTGTATTATACATTCCTGTCTTTGTCAGTTCAGATGGGTATAATGGACGACCACAGAATAGATGGCTTATAAACAAAAAGCATTTATTTCTTATAGTTTGTGAGGCTGGAAGTCTAAGATGCCAGGTGCCAGCATGGTCAGGTTCTGGTGAGGGCCTATTTCCCAGTTCACAGACAGCTAACTTTTTACTGTGTGTTCTTCATATGTCAGAAGGGATGAGATAGCTCTCCGGGCTCTTAAAAGGTTACAGATCCCATTCATGACAGCTTATGACCCAGTTGCCTTCCAACAACTTGACCTCCTAATATAGTCATGTTGGGAGTTAGAATCCAACTTGCAAATTTGGGTGGGGAGGACACAAACATTCATTCCATAACATTCCATCACCACACCCTCCAAATTTATGCCCTTCTTGTATGCAAAATACATTCATTCCATCACACAGTCCTAAAAGTCTTATTAAACTGTTACATCATCACCTCTTAAGTCTAAAATCTCATCTACATTTAAATCAAATAGGAGTGAGATTCAGGATATAATTCATCCTGAGGCAAATTACTCTATCTGTAAACCTGTGAAACCAAACAAGTTACATGCTTCCTCATAAAGTTATAATAAACAAGCACAGGCAAGACATCTTATTCCAAAAGAGAGAGATAGGAAAGATAAAAGGGCTTATGGGTCCCAACTAAGTCCAAAACCTAACAAGGGAAACATTAAACCATAAGGTTTAAGAATAATTCTCTGGCTGGATGTTTTATCCTTCAGACTCACTGGGCTGGTGGTCCTACATTCCAGATCTACTGGTATGGCATTATTACCCCTTCTCCCCTCAGTTCAGAGAGCATGGCTCACCCATGTCTCTTTGCAGTGGTCATGCCCATGCTACACTTCTCTGTGTTGTGGAGGTTATTCCACCAGGGCTCTGCCAGTTGCCTACTCCCAGTTTCACTCAGCATTGTACTGCCATTTGAAATCAAGGTGGAGGCAGTCCTGTCTCCTGGGCTTATGCGCTCTGGGCCTGTGGTGATAGTGAGGTTCTAAATAAAGTATTTTCACGTAATTATGAGAATAATTGGCAAAAAACATGAGCTAGCCAATCTGAAAGTATTAATACCATTTAAAGTAAGGCCTACAAATAGGAAAACCAAACAAAATTGGTCTTGATACCAGTTTATAATCATTAAATGGAGGGAAACATCTTGGAGACATAAAACAATCAAATGAGTCCTAACAAGGGATTTCCATGTGAATCTAAAATAATATATGCCATAGTTAAAGGATGCTTTAGTCTTTCTTACAAATGACAATTCACCTAAGGACACACAATGCAGTGCATTTCAGGATTATAAATCATACAAATACAAGACAGGGAATGATTGAATGTTACATAAGAAACAAAATTGCTAGTGGTGAGTAGGATCAGAGAGTACCATAGCTGAATATGAATTAAGTAAATATGTAACAGTATGGAAGGACCCTTGGGAGTGCATAATGCAATTTCATTGTGGGTTAAACAAAGGATAAATTAAATGAAGAATTGCTTCAGCTAAACTTCTAAAGAAGAGAGTACACATTGTATTCTGCTTTAGGTTACACCATTCAAAGAAATATATGGAGAGAATTCCAACAAAGAAGACAACAAAAGTCAAATGCCAGAAGGTAGATCATATATAAAAAATAAAAGTCCTGGACAACCTCATCTACTTGGAGCCATAAAAAATAAAATAATCTGCTTAAACAATCACAAGGTTTGAGAGACAAAAAAGAGCTAGGGCACAGTTAAAAGATGAGGTTCATTTTCTACATGATACCACTCCTCCAAAACTGGGAGAAGTGACTATTTTCTCTAATGGATAGAAACCAACACTGACAGTCAAAGAAAATGAAGAAACAAATATGTTACAAGATGAAACCTCACAAAATGAGACAGAGATAAGGGATTTATCAGCTAAAGATTTCAAAATAATACTCAATGAACTCGAGAGGAGAATGAACACATTAAGAACTTCAACAAAAGAGAAAACACAAGAAACTACCAAATAGACGCCACAAAGATGAAAATACAATGACTGAACTGCAAAATACACCAGAGGAGCTCAAGAACAGACTACATGAAGCAGAACAGAGGATCATTGACTTCAAAGACAAGGCAGTAGACAGAGCAGGAGGGGAAAAAAGATAATTTTAAAAAGTGAAGCTAGCTTAAGGTATTTGTAGGACAACACCAAACAGATTAATATTCACATCATAGAGCTCCCAGAAGGAGAGAGAGAGAGAACGGGGCAGAAAATTATCTGAAGACATAATGACTGAAAACCTGATCTGAAGAAGAAAACAGACATCTAGATCCAGGAAGACCATTACAAGTAAGATTAACCCAAGGACCCACACCAAGATACGTTATAATTAGAATGCCAAAAGTTAAAGACAAGGAAAGAATCTTAAAAGCAACAAGAGAGGTACAAATTGTTATGTACGAGGAAACCCCCATAAGACAATCAGCAGATTTGGGGGCAGAAACATATTGGGATAGTATGCTATGTTCAAAATGCTGAAAGAAAAATACTTTTTTTTTTAAAAGATTTTATTTATTCATAAGAAATGCAGAGAGAGAGAGAGAGAGAGAGAGAGAGGCAGAGACACGGGCAGAGGGAGAAGCAGGCTCCATGCAGGGAGCCCGATGTGGGACTCGATCCTGGATCTCCAGGATCAGGCCCTGGGCTGAAGGCAGCACTAAACCGCTGAGCCACCTGGGCTGCTCAAGAAAAATACTTTTAACCAAGAATACTCTACCTGGAAAAATTGCCATTCACAATTGACAGAGAAATAAAGAGTTTTCCAGAGAAGCAAAAGCTAAGGAGCTAATCACCACTAATTTGGTCTCACAGGATGTATTAAAGGTACCTCTCTGAGCTGAAACAAAGGGCACTGATTAATAACAGGAAAGCATAAAGGTATAAATTTCACTGGTAAAGGTCAGTATAGAGTAAAGATGGTAGATTAATCACTTACAAAGCTAGTATTAAGGTTAAAAGACAAATAGAATAATTAGTTAAGCGATACCCAATATAAAGAGATGTAAAATGTGACATCAAAAATAAAACATGGAGGGCAGCCCCAATGGCCCAGCGGTTTGGCACCGCCTTCAGCCCAGGTGTGATCCTGGGGACCCAGGATCAAGTCCCACATCGGGCTCCCTGCATGGAGCCTGCTTCTCCCTCTGCCTGTGTCTCTGCCTCTCTTTCTCTTTGTGTCTGTCATGAATAAATAAATAATATCTTTTAAAAAATAAATAAAACATGGGAGAGTAAAAATGTAGAATTTTAGAATGCATTTAAACCTAAGTTATTATCAGATTAAAATGCAATGTTATAAGTTGTTATATGTAAGCCTTAGAGTAACCCCAAAGAAAAAATCTATAGTAGATACACAAGAGAAAAGACCCTAAGATACCATTGAAGAAAGTCATCAAACTGCAAAGGAACAGAGCAAGAGAAAAAAGGAACAGAGGAAGTACAAAACAGCTATAAAGTGACAAATTGGCATTAAATACATGCCTATCAATAATTACTTTTTAAAAAAGATTTTAGTTATTTGACAGAAAGCATGAGAGAAAGAGAGAGAGAGAGAGAGAGAGAGAGAGAGGTAACAAGCAGGTGGGAGGGTAGAGGGAGAAGCAGATTTCTCACAGAGTTGGGAGCCCGATGTGGGGCTCCATTCCAGGACCCCAGGATCATGACCCGAGTTGAAGGCAGACTCTTAACCGACTGAGCCATCCAGGCACCCCTGATAATTACTTTAAATGTAAATGACCTAATTCTCCAAAAAGACATACAGTGGCTGAAAGGAAAAAAAAAAAAAAAAAAACATTTATATGCTGCCTACAAGAAACTCATTTCAGATCTAAAGACAGACAGAATGTGAAAGAATAGAAAAAGATATTCCATGCAAATGGAGATCAAAGAAAGTGGGGGTAGCTATACTTAGATTTACATTAGGCTTTAAAACAAAGATCATAATAAGAGACAAACAAGGACATTATATAATGATAAAGAGATCAATCCAACAAGAAGATATAACACTTGTAAATATTTATGCACCCAACATAGGAGCATATAAATATATAAGGCAAATATTAGCAGATGTAAAGGTAGAAAAAGAAAGCAATACAATAATAGTAAGGAAATTTAATACCCCATTGATATCAGTAGATACATCACCACTAAGAAAACATTGGACTTAAATGACACATTAGATTAGATGGATTTTTTAAAAATCTACAAAGAACTTTCTATCCAAAAACAACCCAAATAAACCCCACACCTAACTTTATACCTCAAGGAACTAGGGGAAAAAAAGAACAAATTTAAGTTTGTAGAATAAAAGGAAATAACAAAGATCAAAATAAAAATGAATGAAATAGAGACTGAAAAGACAATAAAAAAGATCAATGAAACTAAGAGCTGGTACTTTGAAAAGATATAGAAAATTGACCAACCTTTAGCTATATTCACCAAGAAAAAAAGAACTCACATAAATAAAATCAAAGTGAAATGTTACGGCTACCTCAGCAGAAGTACAAAGGATTCTAAGAGTACCATGAATACTTTATGCCAACAAATTTAACAATTTAGAAGTAATGGATACATTTTTAGAAACATACAACCTACCAAGAGTAAATCATAAAAAAAAAAAGAAAAATTAACCAGATTGATTACTAGTAAGGAGACTGAATTAGGAATCAAAAACCTTCCAACAAATAAAAGTTCAAGACCAGATGGCTTCACTGCTGAATTCTACAAAACATTCAAAATAATTAATACTAATCATTCTCAAACTTTTCCAAAAATATAGAAGAGGAAACACTTTCAAAGTAATTTTACAAGACCTTCATTACCCTGATTCCAAAGCCACACAAGATACCACGAGAGAAGAGTATTATAGACGAGGGGTGCCTGAGTGGCTCAGTTGGTTAAGCGTCTGATTCTTGATTTCAGCTAGGGTCTTCATCTCAGGGTCACTTTGGGTTCCAAGCCCAGGGTGGAGTCTACTTAAAAAAAAAAAAAAAAAAAAAAAAAAAGAATATTATAGGTCAATATCTCTGATGAACATAGATGCAAAAACGGAGTATTCAACAAATTAAAAATAGAAATACTGTAAGTGGTATAGATATACAACAGAATGTTATTTAGCTGTTAAAAATAATGAAACCTTGCCATTTGCAAAAATAAGGATGGACTCAGAGGGAATTATGCTAAGTGAAATAAGTCAGTCAGAGAAAGACAAGTACCATATAATTTCACTTATATGTGGCATCTAAAAAAAAATAAAACCCCCAAAACAACAACAAAAACCCCAAATGGACAGAAAAAGCAGAAATAAATCACAAATACAGAAAATAAACTGGTGACTGTCAGAGGGGAGGAGGATAAGGAGATGGCAAAATGAGTAAAGGGGGATGAGAGGTACAGACTTCCAGTTTTGGAGTTAATAAATTATGGGGATGAAAGGTACAGTATAGGGAATATAGTCAATGGTGCTATAATAATGTGACAGATGGTAGCTACACTTGTGAACATAACATGATAGAGTTGCTGAATCACTATGTTGTATACCTGAAACTAATGTAACATTGTGTGTCAGCCCTACGTTAATATAAAGAAAAAGAAACTCAACAAAGTGGGTATAGAGGAAATTATCTCAACATAAGGGCCATATAAGACAAGCCCACAGCTAACATTATACTCCATGATGAAAAGCTAAAAACTTTTCCTATAAGTTCAAGAACAAGACAAGGATGCCCATTCTCACTGCTGTTACTAATACTGTTTTGGAAGTCTTTGTGTCACTATTTGCAGATGACATGGTATTATATATAGAAAATCCTACATATCCCACTCCAAAACTGTTGGAACTAATAAATGATTATGGTAAAGTTGCAGGATACAAATCATTTTGTAAAAATTCATTGCATTTCTATATACTAACAAACATCAGAAAGAGAAATTAAGAACCGATTCCTTTTACAATTGTATCAAAAATAGTACAATACCAAAAATTAAATTAAGCCAAGAAGTGTGAAAGCTAGAAGATTCTGAAGAAAGAAACTGAGGAAGACAAAAATAAATGGAGAGCTATTCCATGTTCCTGAATTGGAGGAATTCATATTATTAAAATGTTATTACACCTAAAGCAATCTACAGATTCAATCCCTAGCAACATTCCAAACATGGTTTTCTCAAACAGAACAAAGAGTCCTAAAATTTGCATGAAAAGGACAAAGGACTCCAAATAGCCAACCATTTTTGAAAAAGAAGAACAGAGCTGGAGTCATAATGCTCCTGGATTTCAAACTATATTTCAAGGCTATAGTAAGCAAAACAAAAAATAGATAGTAGATTAATGGAACAAAGGGACCAGAAAGAAACCCATGGTTAATTAATTTACAACAACACAGCCAAGAACACACAATGGAGAAAGGATAGTCTCTTCAATAAATGGTGTAGGGAAAACTGGACAGCCAAATAGAAAAGAATAAATGTGGATCACTACCTTTTGGCACATACAAAATTAACTCAAAATCGATTAAAGACTTGAACACACACACACACACACACACACACAAAAAAAGACTTGAACACAAGGCCTAAAACCATAAAACTCCTAGAAGAAAATGTACACGGTGAGCTCCTTGACATCAGTCTTGGCAAAAGTCATTACTTTTCAGATCTGACTCCAAAAGTAAAGGCAAGAAAAGCAAAAATAAATGATGTAACTACATCAAACTAAAAAGGTTTGTACAGTAAAGAAAACCATCAACAAAACGAAAAGGCAATTTACTAAATGGGAGAAAATATTTCCAAATCATGTGTCTGATAAGGAGCTAATGTCCAAAATATATAAAGAATACATACAACTCAATAGGGAAAAAATCCAATTAAAAATAGGCAGAGACTATGAGTAGATATTTTTCCAAAGACGACATACAGATGGCTAACAGGTACACGAACTTCAGCATCACTAATCGACAAGGGAATGAAAACCAAAACCACTATGAGATATCATCTAATTCCTGATAGAACATCTACTGTCAAAAAGACAAGAAATAAGTGTTGGTGATGATGTGGAGTAAGGGAATCCTTGTGCACCATTGGTGGGAGTGTGTTCAGTATAGCCACAATGGAAAACAGTATGGAGGTTCCTCAAAAAATCAAAATTACTACTAAAATATGATCTAGCAATTGGGTAAATTATCCAAAGAATAAAAAACAGACTTAAAAAGATATGTGCATCCCCATGTTCATGCATCATTATTTGCAATAGCCAAGATATGGAAACAACCTAAGTATCCATCAGTGTATAATAGATAAGAAATTGTGTTATATACATACAATGGAATATCATTCAGACATAAAGAATGACATCTTACCACCTGCAACAATGTGGATGGATCTCTAGGCTACCTGAAAGAAATCAGGTATTGTATGATCTTACTTAAATGTGGATTCTTTAAAAAGCCATACAAGCTCACAGATACAGAAAACAAATTGATGGTTTCCAGTGGCAAGGGGTGGGAGGTGAGTGAAATGGGCGAATAGGTTCAAAGGTAAAACTTCCAGTTATGAAATAAATAAGTCATAGGGCTATAACGTACATTATGGTGACTATAGTTAATAAAACTATTACAAAAAAATAAAAAAACTATTACATATTTGAAAGTTGCTAAGAGAGCTCTTAAAGGTTCTCATCACAGGAAAAAAATTAATTGTATATGATAATGAAATTTAACTAGACTTATGGTACCATTTGGCCATATATACAAATATCAGAGAAACCTCAGATAAGCAGAAAAGTATCATAGAAGCTTCAAAGTAAATTAAGATCTTATACTTCTATTTTAATTGATCTGAGAGATAATTGTTTAAAATAATAATGAATAGTAATGATGTACTGAGTGATTATGACTTATAGATGAAGGAAATGAATGACAGCAATATAATAAGGCACAGGAGGGAGAAATTGTGAATTCTCTGTTACAAAGTATCTGCCCTACATGTGAAACAGTACAGTTTTTGTTGAAGGTGGACTTAGATGAGCAAAAGTGCATATTGAAAACTCTAGGGCAACAACTAGAAAATTAAAAGAAAAATTGAATTAAATGACACAAAATCAAATAACCTGATTGAAAAATAAGCAAATGACTTGAATAGACATCTATTCAAAGATTATATATAAAATGGGTAAAAAGATACTCAACATCACTAATCATTAGAAAAATAGAAAATCAAAACCATAATGAGATGTCACCTTAAACCTATTATGATATAAGGCTGTTAAAAACAAACAAAAAATTGCAGAAAATAACAAGTGTTGGTTAGGATGTGGAGAAATTGAGACATATATCATTGGTGGGAATATGGAATTATCCTCAAAAAATAGAGCTACCATATCATTCAGCAATCTCACTTCTTTTCTTTAAAAGATTTTATTTATTTATTTGGGGGAAAGGCAGAGGGCACAAGTAGGGGAGGTAGGAATGGTAGAGGGAGGGAGAGAAACAGGCTCTTCTCTGAGCAGGGAGCCCAACATGGGGCTCCATCCAGGGAATCATGACCTGAGCCTAAGGCAGACACTTAATAGACTGAGCCACCCAGGCACCTCTCACTTCTTTTTTTCTTTTTAAGATTTTTTATTTTTTATTTATTTTTATTTTTTTATTTATTTATGATAGTCACACACACACAGAGAGAGAGAGAGAGAGAGAGATAGAGGCAGAGACATAGGCAGAGGGAGAAGCAGGCTCCATGCACCAGGAGCCCGACGTGGGATTCGATCCCAGGTCTCCAGGATCGCGCCCTGGGCCAAAGGCAGGCGCCAAACCGCTGCGCCACCCAGGGATCCCCTTAAGATTTTTTTTAAAAAGTAATCACTACACCCAGGATCACCTGGGTGGCTCAGTGGTTGAGCATCTGCCTTGGGCTCAGGTGGTGATCCCAGGGTCCTAAGATTGAGTCCCACATCAGGCTCCTTGCAGGGAGTCTGCTTCTGCCTATGTCTCTGCCCCTCTCTCTGTGTCTCTCATGAATAAATAAAGAAGAAAGGAAGGAAGGAAGGAAGGAAGGAAGGAAGGAAGGAAGGAAGGAAGGAAGGAAGGAAGGAAGGAAGGAAAGAAAGAAAAGAAAGAGAGAGAGAGAGAGAGAGAGAAAGAAAGAAAGAAAGAAAGAAAGAAAGAAAGAAAGAAAGAAAGAAAGAAAGAAAGAAAGAAAGAAAGAAAAGGAAAGAAAAGAAGGAAATCACTATACCCAACATGGGGCTCAAACTCACAATCCTGAGATGAAAATTTGCATGCTACACCGAATGAGCCAGCCAGGTACCCCAGCAATCTCACTTCTAGGTACCTATTCGGAAGAATTGAAAGCAAGGTCTTGAAGAGACATTTCCACATCCATTTTTATAGCCACAGTATTCCCAATATCCATGATGTGGAAGTAACCCAAATGTATGTCTACATATGAATTCATAAATCATGGTGTATATATAAAATGGATTATTCACCTTTAAAAAGGAAAGAAGTTCTATCACATGCTACAGCATGGATGAACCTTGAGGACATTATACTAAGTATTTGCCATAAAAAGACAAATACTACATGGTTACACTTATATGAAGTATCTAGACTAAGCAAACTCAGAGACAAATTACAATAGCAGTTGCCATGGGGTGGGGCGTTATTATTTAAAGAGTATAGAGAATTTGTTCTGTGTGATGAAAAAGTTCTGGAGATCTATTTCACAACAAAGTGAATATATTTAGCACTACTGAGCTATACACTTCAAAATGGTTAAGATGGCAAATTTTATGTTATGTGTTTTTTACCATGAAACAAAAACAATAGCATTTATACAAATAATAACCATTATAATAGATAACTATTTATAATAACAATAAAAAGATAAGAGATAAAATACTTAGGAATAAACTTGATAAGAATTGTCAAAGATCTCCATGAAGAAAATTATGAAACATTCATGGAAGACAATATAGACTTGAACAAATGAGAAGATATCCTTTCTTTTTGACAGAACATCTCATCATCACAGAGATGTCAATTTTCCTTAATTTATAAAGTTAATGTCTTCTCAGTTAAAACCCAGTTAATTTGTATATGAGTCTAGAGAATTTCTCAAAACTTGTATGCAAAAAACAAAAGAATAGCTAGGAAAAAACTGAAAAACAAAAAACAAAAAACAAAAAAACAAAAAATAAAACCTCTGAGTGAAGTCTACCCCTGTTAGATATTCAAATATACTACAATGTCTATAATTAAAACAATTTGGTACTGAGCATGAATGGTCAGGCCAATGGGATAGAAAATACAGACATAGACCAACTACCAATAGAAATCTGGTATATGATAAAGGTGAGATCTTACATCATTTGAGGAAAGATGATCTTTTAGTAATATGTTATTGGGACAACTGGAGAAGAGGAAATTTGACCCATTCCTCACACCATATATAAGAAGAAACTCCAAAGAGATCAGAGTTTTAATGGAAAGAGGGAAGAAAGGGGAAGGAGGGAGGAGGAATTATATATATTCTAAAAGAAAATCTGGGTGAATTTGTCTATAGCTTCAGTAAGGAAAGGTTTTTTTGTTTTGTTTTGTTTTTTAGCTATAATACAAGGCTTTTTAACTATAACTAAAATCCCAGATGCAACACAAGAGATTGACAAGTTTGACTATATAAAAATATAAATCTTTGAAATGACAAGAACTCATAAGCAAAGTTGAAAGGCAAATAAACTTAAAAAATATTTGTAAAATATATCAGTTAAAGGACTAATCCTTCATATACTAAGGTTTTTTAAGAATGGGTGGGGGGGAGACAAAAATCCTATAGAAAAATGGGCAAAAGTCATGAACAGTGAATTCAGACACATAAAAATGGCCCTGAGACCTATGTAAAAATGTAACTTTAATCCAAACAAGGGAAAATGTTAAAAGTATCTTGTGATACCATTTATCATCCATTATGTGGGCAAAAAGTCAAAATCCAATATACTTTGTTGATGAGGCTATGATTTAATAATAGACGCTCTTGTGTTGCTATGAATACTAAATGGCACAACCTCTTTGAGGAGGAATTCAGCAACAACACACAAACTACATAACTATGTTTTCTTTGACTCAGTAATCATACTTATGAGAACTTGCCTTGATGATACACTTCAATAAATATAAAAATATGTATGGCTAACTTTATTAATCATACCTTTAACTGTAATAGAGATATTAGAAACTACATAAATATCTAGGCATTAGAAATTGAATGAAAAAAAAGAAATTAAGTGAATGAAGTATGGAACATTCACACAATTGGGTATTTACTACTGTTAAAAAGAGTGAGGAAAATTTGTATGAACAGATATGGAGTGATTTCTAGCACACATTGTTTACTGAAGTAACAAGTATAAGGGAGATATATAGGATATATATATATATTTTTTTACACTAAAGGAGATATATATCTCCCTTAGTGTAAAAAGTAGAGAAAACCAGAAAACAAAGAAGCACTATACCTACAATGGGTAAATGAAAGCCATAATCACACTGAAGGGAGGAAAAAGAACAAACTTAACCAAGTTACTCTAAACATAGTATTCAATTATATACCCACAGTCTTGGATGAGGTGGAATGGCTAGGCTGAACTGAAAGCATATCCTTAAATCTTTTCTTGGTAAGGTTGTCCTAGGTAGTAGTATGGGCAATGAAATTCTGAAACAAATTTGAATGAATTTTAAGATTAATACATAATAAATACATTATTTTCATTGAGGAAGAAACAACATACAAATATAGAATAAGGAAAGGCAAGAACCAACTTTGTGGGCATGAATTAGAGTTGGTGATATTAATGTAAACCCATGATTTCTAAATATGTGTCTGTGTGTATGTATATGTATATGTGTGTATATATTTATATAGAGAGAAATTTCCTAGTTTTGCCCATTGAAGGGCAAGAATCAAGATACTCCAGTTCAGAGAGCACACTTAGCACTGAGAACTTGGTCTAGTCAAATCTTGACAAACTGGGCTGAAAAATTAGTACGTACATTATAATGAAGTACAAACCATTAGGAAAAAGAATAGCAACTCATGAATCCAGAGTGATAATACAGGTCAATAAGGAAGGAGGAAAAGGGGCTCTTGTTTATAATAAAATGCCAAGTGCTAACCCGTAAATTGAGAGAGAATCCTGAACTTGGAGAATCAGTAGTTTGCAACCATCACAGTCAAGATTTGATTAAACAGTGGGATTCATATTTCATAAATACATGCCGTACATGTCGTACACACCGCCAGCCACGGTCCTTCAGCAGATTGATTCCATAGCTGACGCTGATATCGTAAATGCTGCAAAGAAGTTTGTTTCTGGCCGGAAGTCCATGGCAGCAAGCAGAAATTTGGGCCATACACCTTTTGTTGATGAGTTGTAATACTGAAACACATCTTTCAGGGAAGAGCTGAACGTTTTCTCAACCCAGAGCAGAAAACATATGAAAGTCAAAAATCTCTAATATAACATTTATCTTTTTTTTCCCAATGAGATGAGATGTCTTAGAACATAAATACAGGTTTTTGTTCTCAGCTGACTTAAAGTCAATACAACATTCTGTTTAAATGTTTTTCTTGCATCTTTGCAATTGGCTAATAAAGTATTTATTATATGCTGAAAAAATATATATATATATTTGAGAAGCTTAACAGATCCTCTCCTCTGAGAAAAAGTGGTAAAACAAGGTAAATATATAAACAAATTAATATTTTTAAAGAAGTCTCTGGAAATTGACAAAAGGGCATACAACAAATTGAGAAGCAAATGCTCAGGAAAATCTATGCATCTCAGTAAGAAGAGTGGGATTCTACATCACTGAAACCAGCGGCGCTGCTCCCATCATCACTACTTCCATGTTACAGAAATTTTAACTATGGGTAGATCAGCTTCTGAGAAATGACAGCTCCCATTCTCCCTCACAGGTTCTGCTCCAGGAAAGGCTGGGGCAGGTTGGAAAGGCCAGTGGCTGCTATCTCCACACCCATGGCTCTGGTCTTGTATTGTGGAGGTTCTGTGCAAGATGGTCATGGACCATCATGAGGACTGGAAACTGCCTGGCCTTGTCTAGAGGGGTTAACTTTATTTGAAGTAGAAAATGGAAAAAGCCATGCCCAGGAACATTGCTAAGAACAGTTAGAGATCAGTGACAAATCATCAAGAAAGGATAACATCAAAAAAAAAAAAAAAAAGAAAAAAAAAAAAGAAAGGATAACATCTCTGTGCTACTAGTAATGGTAAATAAAACTGTATTGTCACAAATTTCAGCAGGAGATTTAGGGAAAGAGCCAAAGAGAGCCTATTCACATTCATCCTTATTCATTTGACAAGTTACACACATGAGCTAGACTTCACACAAATAACCAGAAGTTACTGGACCCTGGCTGAACATGGAACAGGCTTGTAATTTTGAACCTTGATAGCAGTCCACACACTATAAACAGATCCAACAGCAGATTGGAAGCATTTCTGCCTCAGCAGGCTTAAGCATAACCTCTGACGAATCATTGACCATTAAGCTAAGCTAACCCAGGGGTGATGTCTAGGAAGCTTAAAAAGGAAAAAGGAAGACAAATGAACAGTGACATACATTAGAGACTACACAATGCAGAGAAAATAGACTTCCCAAATTTTGTCTGATCAAGTCACTAAGAAAGAAACAAAAAACAGCAACAAAAAACTTGTTGGAGAATAAGAGAACACAGAATAAGAACTGACAGTTGCTATATTATCTAAATGCCCAGATGTCAGCAAAAAAATAATGAGATGGGTGGGAAACCTGGGTGGCTCAGTGGTTGGACATCTGCCTTTGGCTCAGGACATGATCCTGGAGTTCTGGGATCGAGTCCCACATTGGGCTTCTGCATGGAGCCTGCTTCTCCTCCCTCTGCCTGTGCCTCTGCCTCTCTCTGTGTGTCTCTCATGAATAAATAAATAAAATATTTTTTTTAAATAATGAGATGAGCAAGGAAACAGTCAAGTGTACCCATACACAGGGGGAGAAAAAACTCAATAGAAACTGCCTTTGGGGATACAAAGATGTTAGAGTTAACAGACTTTCAAAGCAACTACTATAAATACGTTCCAAGAAAAAAAGGAATCCATATTTAATGCATTAAACAAAAGTATGATAATAATGACTCAGCAAATAGAGAATATTAATAAAGAAATGGAATTTAAAAGAGAGAGAGAAAGATTGAGAGAGAGAGAGAAAGAACCGAGCAGAAATATTTGAATTGAAAAGTACAATGACTAGAATAAAAACCAGAGGGGCTCAAAGAATTGATTTTAGCTGACAGAAGAAAACATCACTAAAGGGACACCTGGGTGGCTCAGTGGTTGAGCATTTGCCTTTGGCTCAGGGCATGATCCCAGGGTCCTGGGATCCAGTTCTGCATTGGGCTCCCTTCAGGGAGCCTGCTTCTCCCTCTGCTGATGTCTCTGCCCCTTTCTCTGTGTGTCTCTCATGACTAAATAAATAAAATCTTTAAAAAAAAAAAAAAAAAGATCAGTGAAACTGAAGACAGATCAATAGGGATCATCCAATCTGAAGAACAGAAGGAAAAAAAAAAAACCCACCATGAACAGAGCCTCAGACATCTGTGATATCATTAAGCATACCAATATATGTATATGTATAATGGAAGTACCAGAAGGAGAGGAAAAAGGAATCCTATTGGTTTAGTATTGGTGTCATAACAAATTACCGAAAACATAGTGGCTCAAAACATATATTCATTCCTTCACTCCCTATTTGACAGTAACATAGGTTAATAATCTAACATATGTCTCATGGGACTAAAATCAAAGTGTTGTCAGGGCTGCATTCCTTTCTCAAGGCTCTAGGGGAAATTTTTGTTTTTCATTTTCCAGCTTCTATGGGACTCCTACCTTTCTTCACTCATAGCTCCCTTTTTAGCTTTAAAACCAGCAATACTGCATCTCTGTTCATTCTTTGTAGTCACATCTCATTCCAACATTGACCTCAGTCAGGAAAGGTTCTTTTGAGGACTTCTGATTTGGTTGGGCCCATCCAGATAATCTAAACTAATCTTTCCAACTCAAGGTCTTTGATCTTAATTTATCTGCAAAGTACTCTTTTCCATGTAAGGTAACATATTCATAGGTTGCATAGATGAGGACATGGACATTTGCAGGGTGGGAATGGGGGTGGGAGTGCATTATTCTACTTACCACAAGAGCAGAGAAAAACATTCAAAATAATAACAGCTGATCACTTTTCTCAAATTTGATTAAAACAAGCTACACAAGAAGTTCAGTAAAATCCAAGTAGAATAAAAAAAAAAAAAAAAATCCAAGCATGGACACATCTTAAGCCAACAGTTGAAAGACAAAAACAATGAAAAATCATGAAGGCAACAAGACAATACATTAGATATAAAAAAAATTACAATAAGAGTTGATTTCTTATTAAACATCATGGAGGCCAGAATACAGTGGAATGATATATTTAAAGTGATGAAAGAATAAAAATTTCTGTATACAGAAAAAATTTTCAAATATGAAAACAAAGGTATTTCCATCTAAACAAAAACTGACAGAATTTATTGCTATCAGACGTGCTTTAAAAGAAATATTAGAGGGGCTTCTGGGTGGCTCATCTGGTTAACGTCCAACTTTTGATTTTGGCTCAGGTCATGATCTTAAGGTCACGGCATCGAGACCCATGTTGAACTCTGTGCTTAGCGCAGAGTGTGCTTAAGATTCTCTTTCTCTCTGTGCCCATCCCCCCCACTCACACACATTCTCTCTCTAAATAAGTAAATAAAATTTTTAAAAGAAATACCAGAGGGAGTAACATCAGAAAGATGGGTACATAGGTCATTCCTGACTTTGCTTCCTCTCATAAGAAAAACAACTAACAACTATTTATAGACAAGACATTGCTGAGAAATCCTAGAACACAGAGGTGATGCTGAAGCATTCCCTGCACTATAGAGACCAAGACAGACATTAGAGGGTAATAGGAATGGTTACATTTGCTGACTGCATTGCTGCTGGCATAGAACCATGTTGAGAGGTACCCCCTGAACCTATGTTTTCTCTAGTGAGAAAAGAGAGCTTGACAACTCCGATCTTGGTGACTGAATTCCTACCTGCAGCACCCAGGTTAGGGAATTCATTGCACAGTCTTGCCTGATTTGGAGCCCCAAACGATGAGCTAGTCAGGCCCATCTTCCTGTCCTGCCAGGACAGAGAGGCTAGTTCATAGCTCTACCTACTGCTGATTTTAGTATCCAGTCTTGACCAGCTAGTAAGACTGACCGGAGAATACAGGCAACCACAGAGCCCATCCTATAGCCTCACTTTGGCAGGAAATCAAACCAGCAATTCTACCCAACTATATAAGTGAAAAATGGTAAAAAGAGAAAAAGAAGATCATTACATAATGTTAAAAAGATCAATCCAATGGGTAACTCAATCAGTTGAGCAGTCAACTACTGCTCATGATCAGGTCATGATCTTGGGGTCCTGGAATGAGCCCCGTGTTAGGCTTTGTGCTCAGTGTAGAGTCCGCTTGAGGATTTTTTCTCTCCCTCTGCCCCTCCCCCACTGTTCATACTCTCTAAAAATAAGTAAATAAATCTTTAAAAACATATCTATATATAACGACTGTCAATATTTATGTGTCTAACATCAGAGCACCTGAATATACAAAGCAAAAACTAACCAGAACTAAAAAAAGAAATAAACAGCAATAAGATATTAGTTGGAGACCTAATGCCCCACTGTCAACAATGTATAGATTATCCAGGCAGAGAATCAAAGAAATAGTGGATTTGAACAACACTATAAATCAGATGGACTTAATCAACACACACAGAATATTCGATTCAACAATTCTTCTCAAGGGCATATGGAACGTTTTCTAGGATAAACTGTATGTTGTCTTTTAAGAATTTATTTATTCATGAGAGAGAGAGAGAGAGAGGCAGAGACACAGGCAGAGGGAGAAGCAGGCTCCTCACAGGGAGCCCAATACGGGACACGATCCCCAGATCTCGAGATCACAACCTGAGCGGAAGCCAGATGCTCAACCACTGAGCCACCCAGGCATCCCAGATACACTGTATGTTAGGCCATAAAACAAGTCTTAGAAAATTCAAGAAATTAAAATCATATCAAGTATCTTCTTAGACCACAATAATATGAAACTAGAAATCAATAACAGGAGAAAAATGGAAAAATCCAAGAATACATGGGAATTAAATAACTTTCCTGAACAACCAATCCCAATGGATCAGAGAAGAAATAAAAAATGAAAAATAACTTGCAATAAATGAAAGTGAAAAAGAAACATACCAAAATTTTTGGGATGCAGCAAAAGCAGTTCCATGAGGAAAGTTTATATCAGTAAATATCCACATTAAGAAACAAGAAAGATCTCAAATAAACAACTTAACTCTATGCCTTAAGAAACTAGAAGGGGCACCTGGCTGGCTCAAGCAAGTGACTCTTGATCTTAGGGTCATGAGTTTGAGTCCCATGTTGGGGGTAGAGTTTACTTAATAAAAAAAATTTTGTTTTTAATGAAAGGAAACTAGAAAAAAGAATAAACTGAGCCCAAATTTAGAGAAGGAAAATAACAATAAATTTAAGAGCAAAAATGAATGAAATAGAGAATATGAACAAAATAGATTAAGAATTGTTTCTTTAGGGCAGCTCCGGTGGCGCAGCAGTTTAGCACTGCCTGCAGCCCAGGGTGTGATCCTGGAGACCCGGGATCGCGTCCCGCGTCGGGCTCCTTGCATGGAGCCTGCTTCTCCCTCTGCCTGTGTCTCTGCCTCTGTGTGTGTGTGTGTGTGTGTGTGTGTGTGTGTCATGAATAAATAAATAAATAAAATATTTTAAAAAATTGTTTCTTTGAAACAATAAAGAAAATGGACAAACCTCTAGCTTCACTAAGAAAGGAGAAAAGAGAGTGGGCCTAAATTTAAAACATTATAAATGTAAAAAGAGACATTATAACTGATACCACAGATCTATAAAGAATGAGAGGCTATGATGAACAACTATATGCCAACAAGCTGGATAACCTAGAAGAAATGGAAAAATTATTAGAAATATACAACTACCAGTGTACCTATCTGGTTCAGTTAGTAGAGCATATGACTCTTAATCTCAGGGATATAAATTCAAGCTTTGCATGGGTATAGAGATTAATCTTAATCTCTTATTTTAGAGATTACTCTATTTTTTTTAAAGAAATATGAAACTATTAAAACTGAATCACAAAGAAATAGAAAATCTGAACAGACCAACTACTAGTAAGAAGTTTGAATCAGTAATCAAAACTCTCTCAAAGAAGAAAAGCCCAGGACTAGATGGCTTCACTGGAGAATTTTACCAAACATTTAAAGTATTGATGTCAATCCTTCTCAAACTCTACCAAAAAAAAAAAAAAAAAAAAAAATCAAAGAAGAGGGAACTCTCCCAAACTCATTTTATGAGGCCAGCATTACCCTGATACCAAAGCCAGAAAAGGATAATACCAGAAAACAAGCAAACAAACAAACAAACAAAAAAACCCTACAGGACAATAGCCCTGATGAATGTAAGTGCAATAATTCTCAATAAAATTCTAGTACACCAAATTCAGAAGCACATTAAAAGGATCATTCATCATAATTGAATGGGATTTATTCTTGGGATGCAAGGATGATTCAACACACTTAAATCAATGTGACATATTACATTAGTAGGATGAAAGGAAAAATCCATATGATCATTTCAATAGATGCAGGAAAAGCATTTGACAAAATTCACCATCTGTTCATGATAAAAACGTTTTTTAAACGATTTTATTTATATATTTGAGAGAGAAAAAGAGAGAGAATGAGGTGGGGGGAGGGGCAGAGGGAGTAGGACACAGGGCTCTATCCCAGAACCCTGAGATCATGACCTGAGCTGAAGTGCCATTTAACCAACCAAGGCCCCATGATAAAAACTCTTAACAGATTAGGTATAGAAGGAACATACCCTCACATAATAAAGGCAAATTCAGCTAATATAATATTCAGTGGTGAAAGTCTGAAAATTTTTCCTCTAATATTAGGAATAAGACAAGGATGCTCCTTCTCACCATGACTATTCAACATGGTCCTGAAAATCCTAGCCAGGCAAGATAATGATACAAAATGTATCAGAATTGGAAAGGAAATAGTAAAATCATCTTTTTGCAGATGACATGATTTTATCTATATAAAACCGTAAAGTCTCCAGCAAAAAAACTTTTTAGATTTAATCAACAAATTCAGTAAAGTCACAGGATAAAAAATTAACATACAAATATCAGCAGCATTTATATACCCTGAGTTATCTGAAAAAATATATAAAGAAATGATCCCTTTTACAATAGCATCAAAAACAATAAAATATTTAGGAATAAATTTAACTAAGGAGGTGAAAGATCTCTACTCTGAAAACTACATGACGTTGATGAAATAAATTGAAGAAGACACAAATAAATGGAAAGATATCCCATGATTGTGATTTGAAAAATACTGTTAAAATGTCAAAATTACCAAAAGCCATCTGTAGATTCAATGCAATTCCTATGAAGATTCTAATCCTCCTCTTTCTCTCCCACTCATGCATACTCTCTCACTCTGTAAAATAAATAGATCTTTAAAATAAACAAATAAAAAAAACAAACACAAAGATCAGTGGAATAGAATTGAGAGCCCAGAAATAAACCCATTCATGTATAGTCAACAAATATTTGACAAGGGAGACAAGAAACCTTAATGGAGAAAAGACAAGTTCTTCAATAAATGGTGCTGGAAAAATTGGATATTCACATGTAAAAGAATGAAACGATGTCCTTATCTTATATCACCCACACAAATTACTTTGAACTGGATTAAAGACTTAACGAAGACCTGAAGCCATAGAATTCCTAGAAGAAAATCCAAGAATAAAGCTCTATGATAAGGGTCTTGGCAATGATTTTTTGGAAAGGACACCTTAAGCACAAGTAACAAAATCTAAAATATACAAGCTGGGCTATATCTAACTAAAAAGCTTCTGCATGAAAGAAACAGTCAACAAAATGAAAAAATTTACAGAATGGGAAAAAAATATTTGCGAATCATATATCTGATACAGTGCAAATATCTAAAATATGTAAAGAACTCCTACAACTCAAGAGCTTAAAAAATCCAATTCAATAATCAATTAAAAAATGAGAAAAGTAGGGATCCCTGGGTGGCGCAGCGGTTTGGCGCCTGCCTTTGGCCCAGGGCAAGATCCTGGAGACCCGGGATCGAATCCCACGTCGGGCTCTGGGTGCATGGAGCCTGCTTCTCTCTCTGCCTGTGTCTCTGCCTCTCTCTGTCTCTGTGACTATAATAAATAAAAAAAAATTAAAAGAAAAATGAGAAAAGTAATAAAAGTACAACTAACACAGCATTCAAAGCTGAAGCTATAGCTATAAATATGTATATTACAAAATGAAGAAATATCTCAAATAGATAACATAACTTCCTACAGGAAAAAAAAAAACTAGAAAAATGTGAAATTGAAATACAGATAGGTTAGGTAAAAATATAATCAAGGTAAAATTTACTAATGTTGACAAATATACATTTTTTTAAAAGATTTTATTTATCTATTCATGAGAGACACAGAGAGAGAGAGAGGCAAAGACATAGGCAGAGGGAGAAGCAAGCTCCCTGCAAGGAGCCCAATGAGGGACTCCATCTCGGATCCCTGGATCAGGACCTGAGCCAAAGGCAGACGCTCAACTGCTGAGCCATCCAGGCATCCCAGAAAATATATTTTTAATAGCATTTTCAGATAATTGTATTTGTGATGTGGCATTTTCATAAAAGTTAATTGCCATGTGGAGTTAGAGACCATATCAATGAACTTTTTTGTTGCATTAAAATCCATTGGCTTATCTTACATTTTGAAAATTTTACCCATGCATGATTTTGTAACATTTTAAAAAACACTGATCATTTGTAAAATATTACTTCATTGAATTATGCAAATTTTCTAAATTGTGACATACTACCCTTTATAATATTTAAAAAGTCACATTCATTAATATCAGTACCAATCTTATTAGAAAGACTTTTAAGTATTGGAAAACTGTTAAACTTATAGTATTGGGACAAGTTTCCAAAATTTGTATTTTCACTTGAAAGCTCAAAGTTTGTCATTGGCTAAAGTATCAATTGTTTCCTGGAATTGACAAATTCACTTCATTTTTGAGAAAATGTTTGCCAAATATTCAAGTCTAAATAACCAGTTTATCTGTCAGTTATTTTTTCAAGTAAATATTGTTTTCCTAGAAAAAGTGGCCAGTTCAGCAAATAGTTCAGAACAAGAACACAAGTGCTTTTCCTTGAGACAACTATTATACTTCAGTGCAACAAATGTGCTTCCCATTTCATCACACACAATAATAAAAGACATCTACTTAAGAGTAGATCTACAAAGTTAAGTTTCATTGCTTTGTCAAAGACATCTTTGAATAAAATTATTAGCTTTTTTTTTTTTGCTGCATATGAAGACTACAATTAATGGTATATTTGGTGTCTTGATTCATGTTAACATACCAGCAATTTTCCTCTCCAATAAAAAATATAATTTATTTATTACAGATGGCTAAGAGGTCTGTAAAAAGAAGAATCTCATCATCAATCATCAGTAAAATGTGAATAAAAACCATGATAGGTATCCTCACACCTGTTAGCATGCTATTATTAAAATGCTAAAACATGCAAGATACATCCACGAAGGCAAAAGAAACAAAAGCAAAAATGAACTATTGGGACTTCATCAAGATAAGAAGCTTTTGCACAGCAAAAGATACAGTCAACAAAACTAAAAGACAACCAACAGAATGGGAGAAGATATTTGCAAATGACATATCAGATAAAGGACTAGTTTCCAAGATCTATAAAGAACTTATTAAACTCAACACCAAAGACACAAACAATCCAACCATGAAATGGGCAAAAGACATGAAGAGAAATCTCACAGAGGAAGACATAGACATGGCCAACATGCATATGAGAAAATGCTCTGCATCACTTGCCATCAGGGAAATACAAATCAAAACCACAATGAGATACCACCTCACACCAGTGAGAATGGGGAAAATTAACAAGGCAGGAAACCACAAATGTTGGAGGGGATGCGGAGAAAAGGGAACCCTCTTACACTGTTGGTGGGAATGTGAACTGGTGCAGCCACTCTGGAAAACTGTGTGGAGGTTCCTCAAAGAGTTAAAAATAGACCTGCCCTACGACCCAGCAATTGCACTGTTGGGGATTTACCCCAAAGATACAGATGCAGTGAAACGCCGGGACACCTGCACCCCGATGTTTCTAGCAGCAATGGCCACGATAGCCAAACTGTGGAAGGAGCCTCGGTGTCCAACAAAAGATGAATGGATAAAGAAGATGTGGTTTATGTATACAATGGAATATTACTCAGCTATTAGAAATGACAAATACCCACCATTTGCTTCAACGTGGATGGAACTGGAGGGTATTATGCTGAGTGAAGTAAGTCAGTCGGAGAAGGACAAACATTATATGTTCTCATTCATTTGGGGAATATAAATAATAGTGAAAGGGAATATAAGGGAAGGGAGAAGAATGTGTGGGAAATATCAGAAAGGGAGACAGAACGTAAAGACTGCTAACTCTGGGAAACGAACTAGGGGTGGTAGAAGGGGAGGAGGGCGGGGGGTGGGAGTGAATGGGTGACGGGCACTGGGGGTTATTCTGTATGTTAGTAAATTGAACACCAATAAAAAATAAATAAAAAAAAATGCTTTTCTAAATAAATAAATAAATAAATAAATAAATAAATAAATAAATAAATAAAATGCTAAAACATAAGTACTGGCAAGGATGTGGAGAAAAAGGAGCCCTTGTACATTGTTTGTGTGGACATGTATTGATGCAGCCACCAGGAAAAATAGTATGGGTTTTCTCAAACTATTAAAAATAGAACTAGCATATGACCTAGCAAATTCTACTCTGGGTATTTATCCAAAAACAACAACAACCACAAAACAGTAACTCAAAGAGATACTTGCACCCCTATTTTAGTTGCAACATTATTTACAATAGCCAAGATAAGGAAACAACCTAATGTCCATAAGTGAAGGAATGGAAAAAGAAAAAGAAGTCTATAACAACAGAATATTATTTAGCCATTAAAAAGAATGAAATTCTACCATTTGTGACAAAATGGATTAACCTTCAGGGCATTTTGCTAAGTGAAATAAGTCAGATAGAAAAAAAAAAAACAAACACTGTATGATCTCTTATATGTGGAATCTTAAGAAAAACGAAGATAAAACACTAAGCTGACAAATACAGAGAAAAGACTGGGATTGGGAGAAATAGATAATCTGCTTTTTTTAGTTTAAATTGAATAACTTTTTAAAAAATGAAAAACAATAGTTCAACCGATGTTCTTTGAAATATTAGACTAATTCCTTTGCAAATCATTCAAACTTTTCTTAGAAAAAAAAGAAGTTGCAAGACCAATTGATTACACAATCTTCCTTTATTTACCATTGTCTGTGAGCTAGCTTTTTGAGAATTTATTCTGATTATGATTTTTCTTACTTTTTGTAATTTTTAGAATAATACATGTTTATTTTATTTTTTAAAAAAAGATTTTATTTATTTACTCATGAGAAAGAGACAGAGAGAGGCAGAGAGGGAAGCAGACTCCCTTCCAGGACCCGATGTGGGACTCAATCCCAGGACCCTGGGACCATGACCCAGGGCAAAGGCAGATGATCAACCACTGAGCCACCCAGGTACCCTCCCCCCCGCCTTTTTTTTTTTTTTTTTTTTTAAGATTTACATGTTTATTTTAAAAGAAGAGAAAAGAAAAAAATATGATTTTATTCTCTTTACAATTGGTACAAAAAGTGTTTTCTTGTGTTTAAAAAGACTGCTGAGGGCAGCCCCGGTGGCACAGTGGTTTAGCACCGCCTGCAGCCTAGGGTGTGATCCTGCGGTCCTGGGATCAAGTCCCATGTCAGGCTCCCTGCATGGAGCCTGCTTCTCCGTCTGCCTGTGTCTCTGCCTCTCTCTCTCTGTGTATCTCTCATGAATAAATAACTAAAATCTTAAAAAAAAAAAAAAAAAAAAAAGACTGCTGATTATGATAATGTTTGAATATGCTTCCCTATTTGGGAAATCTATTTTAACATTATCAAGCAGCAATTTTTTTTTTTTTTTGTATCTTCAATGTAAATAACACAGTGAAAAAGGCAAATAAACTTTTTAATAAACTTTTTATTATGAAAAGAGTTTTGGCCTTATGTATTTCCTAAAAGGGTCTCAAGGATTAATACAGAAGCCCATGGACCTCTTGTCTCAAGAACCACAAGTTATAATGCCATTTGTTCTGTACCTACACAAAGAGAGAATAAAAAGGAATGAGTAGGAAATTTAGGTTATGTGTACAAACACATGGTGACTATAAGCAGTGTAAAGGAATTAAAGCAGGTCTCTGAAGGTCTTAAAATTTTCTTTCATGTGATTTTCTTATTATAAAATTTTTCCAGGGATGCCTGGGTGGCTTAGCAGTTGAGCGTCTGCCTTCAGCCCAGGGCGTGATCCTGGAGTCTTGGGATCGAGTCCTGCATTGGGCTCCCTGCGTGGAGCCTGTTTCTCCCTCTGCCTGTGTCTCTGCCTCTCTCTGTGTGTCTCTCATGAGTAAAGAAGTAAAATCTTAAAAAAATTTTTTTTCCACTTACAAAAGTAGTGTGAATCCCGTATGTCCTATTTAGATTAAACTGGTATTATTTTGCCACATCTGCTTGCATTTTGAAGTGGTTTAAAACAAATTTCAGACATCATGGCATTTTACCATTATATTTTAAAACCTAGTTAGTATTCAAATTTCCCCAATTGCATCAAGTGTTATTCTATAGTCAGTTTGAATTTTAATCCCCCCCCAAATTCTGCAGACTGATTTGGCTATTATGAATTATTAAAGAGACCAGGTCAGTATTCAAATAGACTGTCCACATTCTGGATTTGTCTACCTGCTTCCAAATGGTGATGTTTATTTTTTTGGAGAGAGAGAAGGTGTACCCACAGTGTGTCTGTGCAAACACATGGTCAGGGGTGGGGGGGTGCAGAGCAGAAGCAGAGGAGGAGAGAGAATCTAAAACAGGCTTGCTCCATGCCCAGCACAAGCCTGACATGGGGTTCAATGTTACAACTGTGAGATCACGACCTAAGCCAAAATCAAGAGTCCAACACTTAATGGACTGAGCCACCCAGACACCCCCCAAATATGGTTTTTGTCTCCTTCCCTGGTTTTCCATATTTCCTTTAAGCTAAGATTCAATTTTAAGGTTTGGGAAGATTCAGATTCAACATTTTTGGCAAAAATACATTATGATGATACTGCCGTAAAGATTCACAAAGCAAGGCAAAGCCTTATCTTTCTTGAAGGGTTTAATGGCAGGAGTAGGATTACACAGATTTCTTTTTCTTCTTCAGAATTTATACAACACAGTCTTAGAGTTGGAAAGATATAAAAGAATACCATAGCTCCCCATGGTCGCCTGTTAGAACTGGAAGTTACCTTCAAGATAGAGATCTAAGCTAATCTGCTTACCCAGGGGCATGCAATTGTTTAGAACAATTTCATTAGCAGATTGTTTAGCTGTGGCCATTAAAGATTTTTTTTAAAAAAATCAAATACTCATTTTCAAAATCAGTTACTGATTTTTTTTTTCACTCCTACTTTGCCCAAGTGTCCTAAAACATGGTAACTTGGTGATTTGCCACTTCATTAGGAAATATCTTTCAGTGATGGATAAATGGATTTACTTACAAGTTTGTAATTTATTTATAGAGTATTTTAGAATCACTGAATGATTCTTTACCTACATTGCAACTGTGCCTTTGTGTGGGTGGGATGTTCCCAAGGTTCTGAATTAACGACTTGGTTAAAATAAATGTAAATAAAATCCAAGAAAGTGACAAACGGAAAAGGGGATCAAAGACTGTTATGGCTTTTCCTGGTAGCATTGGTATAATTAAGGAGCTATTAGTTTTCTTAGAGGTTAATCATTTCACAGGGGAAAAAAATGCTCCAAGGCTGAAACTTGGCATACAAATTTTGAGCCCAGAGCAATTCTTTTTAAGGAAAATCTGATTAAGTTAGTTAGTGAAGGGGGGTTAAAAACAGCTGATCTGAAACCACAGAAAGATTGTTTTACCCTTTTAGAAGTCTTGTCCTGTGTGGCAGTGGCGAGAAGGTAAGCAAATTCTTGGGAATTTACTAAAAAGAAACCTCCAGTTCAGTCTTCCCTTCCTGTAGCAATCTTTATTCCTCTGATAGAAAAGCATGCATTCCCTAAATAATGCTTTCCATGAGAAATTTGAAAGATTCCATCTAAGGTTGACTGGGGTGGAGATGACTTTCGATTGTGGCGCGCATGTATGCATGGACATCTGACACTAGGGTGGTTACAAATAACCTAACTCCTCAACTGCATATTTGGAAGGGAAAGGGAAAACACTTTCGTCACATAGTATGAGATGGGAGAGAAACACCCTCTCTAACTGAGCACTGTCCAGTGGTTGATGTGCCACTTGGCTTTAGCTTGTAGGTTCCACCCTGAGCTCAGCTTCGAGTGGAGCTACTCTGCTTCAGCAGCCGGGACTTTAGAAGCAGTGGTTTACTTCAGAGGCTGCAGCAGGTCACAATCCAGACAGAACTCTACAATCAGGAGGAGGGGCAAACTCCTGGCCCGCAATCTTTCAAAATCATAAGCAAAATTTCCTGGACTGTGAAGAAGGTGAGTGAGTTCGTAGAAACTGAATGCTTCTGTTTTCATTTTGAATTTTTTTCATCTGGCTTCACTGGCCAAACAGACAGACACAGACACAGTTTAAAGTACAAAGGGAAGTCTTGTTGGGTTCCTGCTTTCTTAACATTTCTTAGCAGCCCACCTAGGCTAAAATTAGTGGCAAAAATAAGCTTATCTTTCAGGTAAATGATAAGAACTCCTTTCCTGAAAAATTCAATCTGCCTTTATTTACATCATCTTTGTCGGTGGGTAAAATGAATGATTTTCCTGCGTTTATGGGTGGAAAGGTGAGTGCATGGAAATAAGGGGGAGGTGGGAGCTACTGAACACTGGTCCTGCAGTGTGCACCAGAGTGAAAACTCTGACAGTGTCCTTTGCCAAGTCACACCCTCTCATGGTTTATACCTCATTTCACCAGCCCCATCTCCAAATAGAAACAAGCAAGGAAAACTGGTAAGTTAACAGTTCCTAGAATAATGCAAACTGATATCTATCCAGGCCACGTGGTGTTCTAAAGGAAAACCTAATAAATTATTCCCAACTCACAACCTCTTTATGACTTACAGGTGGGGGAAGTAAGGCGCAGAAAGGTTAATTAATTGGCTCCAGGTCACAGTTAATTAGTGAAGGACCAAGCTTGTGAATTGACATCTCAGCACTTTTTCTCTTCACATAGGGTGCTGTGGCCCTTTGGGCCCCTGGATTCCTCGTCTGTGCTCTCTCCTCTAACATCAAAGATGTATATTGGACCGAAGTACAAGCTTTAGCTAAGACATGAAAATTGGCATTGGTACAAGTCCACAATCTCTTGTTCTAAAATTCCAAAAATCAGAACACTCTGAAATTGAGGTTTTTGGAGGTTTAGAGATACTTTCTGAATTGTGGCTCCATAGCATGTGCTTTTTTCACCCACATAACTTACGAAAAAAAAAAAAAAAAAGACATGCTTTAGGTCAAGGTCCAGAAGATACATTCAGACTTAATGCTCTCATCAAACACACAAGAAAACTTGTGCAGAAAAATTTTATTAATTTAACTAGTGCACATGGCTAGTTAGTGGCAGAACTGAAACTGGGGCCCAGGTCTTGAAATCCTGTTCTCCAGGGCCCCTGATACACCTCTTTGACAAGGGTTTTATACTTCCCTGTTTTTTTTTTTTTAATATTTTATTTATTATTCATGAGACACACACACACACACACACACACACACACACACACACAGAGGCAGAGACACAGGCAGAGGGAGAAGCAGGCTCCATGCAGGGAGCCTGACATGGGACTCGATCCTGGGTCTCCAGGATCATGCCCTGGGCCGAAGGCAGGTGCTAAACTGCTGAGCCACCCGGGCTGCCCTACTTCCCTGGTTTAACCAAGAACTTCCAATGGCTGCAGTAGGTTGACCAGATGCTGGGACAGGCCAGGACAGAACTGCTCCCCAGAGCAGAAGGTCAGGCCTCTCTCATTTGGAGTTTTCCTTAGGGGCAGAGAAGAAATAGCAGATAGTAACTTCACCTAATGGTAGTTAGCATATTTCACCAAAACACTCAAGAATTAACTGTAATGCTTAGTTTAATATAGACATTCCAGCTCTCCTATCTCTCCACCTTTAGGCTGTAGAATCTGCATTCAATAAGTACTCTAGTGATTCCAGGGCAGAATACTCTGGTCCTCTGACCGTGCCTTGTTTAGCTGCCATTCTCAATCGGTGCCTACATCCCAGGTCTTCCAAGCTGCATAACATCAGGGCCAGCTGTTCACAGTATAACCTCGTTGTGAAGGGGCCCCTGTTGTGCAGTGTACAGCCTGTATAGCCCTTCACCATGGACCTACACATCAGTAGACACACATCCCTTCATGAATGTCAACTAGACAGATGCATAGTCTAGTTGACTGCATAGGACATCAGCAAGAGAGGGCCAGAAAAAAAAAAAAAAGTTCAGTTCTGATCATCCAGAATGTTGCAACCAGGATATGTAGAATATTAATTTTATAGGAAATATGTAGAACTATTTATAGAAATATATACAAATTTTATTTTTTAAAAATCTTTTTAAAAGATTTTATTTATTCATGAGGGACACAAAGAAAGCGGCAGAGACACAAGCGGAGGGAGAACCAGGCTCCTCATAGGGAGCCTGATGTGATCCCCAGACCTCGATTCATGCCCTGAGCTGAAGGCAGATGCTCAACCAGTGAGCCACCCAGGTGTCCCGAAATACATAGAAATTTTAATTTCCACATACACTTTTATTTACTTTTAAAATTTTTTATTTTTAAAGATTTTATTTATTTAGTCATGAGAGACGAGAGAAAGGCAGAGACATAGGCAGAGAGAGAAGCAGGCTCCCTGTGGGGAGCCCAGTGCGGGACTTAATCCCAGGACCCCGGGATTAGGACCCGAGCCAAAGGCAGATACTCAACCACTGAGCCACCCAGGTGCTCCTACATGTTTAAAGTTAAATCTTGTTTTTACTAGAAGAAAGGAAACAATAAAGATCAGAGCAAAAATCAATGATGTAGAGACTAAAAAACAATTTAAAAAAACCCAATATAAAACCAAGAACTGGTTCTTTGGAAAGATAAAAGTTGCAAACCTTTAGCTAGACTAATTAAGAATAAAAGAGAAAGGACACAAAATCAGAAATGAGAGAAGTACCAACTGACACCAGAGAAATACAAAGGATTATAAGAATACTATGAAAATGTACATGCCAACAAACTGGACAACCTAGAAGAAATGGATAAATTCCTAGAAATATAGTCTTCTAAAACTGAACCAGGAAGAAATAGAAAGTCTGAATAGGCTGATAACAAGTAACAAAATTGAATCAATAATTTAAAATCTACCAATAAAAGTTCAGTACCAGATGGATTCATGAATAAATTCTACCAGACATTTATTTTTTTATATTTTTTGAAGATTTTACTTATTTGAGAGAGAAACAGAGGATGAGTGAGCGTGAGCAGGGGGAGGGCAGAGTGAGAAGGAGAAGCAGACTCCCTGCTGAGCAGGGAGCCTAACATGAGGCTTGATCCTAGGACCCTGAGATCATGACCTGAGCTGAATGAAGGCAAAGGCTTAACCAACAGAACCACCCAGGTGGCCCTCTACCAGACATTTAAAGAAGAGTTAATGGGATCCCTGGGTGGCTCAGCAGTTGAGCATCTGCCTTTGGCCCAGGGCATGATCCTGGAGTCCCAGGATCGAGTCCCACATCAGGCTCCCTGCATGAAGCCTGCTTCTCCCTCTGCCTATATCTCTGCCTTTCTCTCTCTGTGTCTCTCATGAATAAATAAACAAAATCTAAAAAAAGAAAAGAAAAAGTTAAAAAATAAATTAAAAAAAATACATAAAGAAGAGTTAATATGTATTCTCCTTAAATGATTCCAAACAATAGAAGAGGAAGGATAGCTACCAAATACATTCTAGAAGGCCAGCATTAGGGATCCCTGGGTGGCGCAGCGGTTTGGCGCCTGCCTTTGGCCCAGGGCGTGATCCTGGAGACCCAGGATCGAATCCCATGTCGGGCTCCCGGTGCATGGGGCCTGCTTCTCCCTCTGCCTGTGTCTCTGCCTCTCTCTCTCTCTGTGACTATCATAAATAAATAAAAAAATTAAAAAAAAAAATAGAAGGCCAGCATTATCCTGATAATAACAGACAAAAGCACTTCAAAAAGAGAAAACTATAGACTAATACCCCTGATGAACATATATGCAAAAATCCTCAACAAAATATTATCAAATTACATACAAAAGTACATTAAAAAATGATTTACCACAATCAGGTAGGATTCATTCCTGGGATGTAAGTATGGTTCAATATTTGCAAATCAATGTCATACACTATAGTAACAAAATGAAGGATAAAAACCATATGATCACCTCAATATTGATGCAGAAAAAGCATTTGATAAAGTACAACATCCATTTATGCTAAAATCACTCAACAAAATGGGGTTAGTGGAAATATACTTCTACATAATAAGACCATAAATAGACCATACAGCTAACAATATATTCAATGGTGAAAAATAGAATTTTCTCTCCTTTAGGGTTAAGAACAAGATAGGGATGTCAGTTCTCACTGCTTAGTCAACATAGTACTGGAAGTCCTAGCCAGAGTAATCAGACAAGAAAAAGAAGTAAGAGGCATCCATGGTAAAGAAGTTAAACTGTCACTATTTGCAGATGATCTACTGTATGTAGAAAATTCTAAAGACTCACCAAAAACTACTAGAAGTAATAAACAAATCAGTAAAGTGACAGGATACAAAATTAATGCCCAGAAGTTGGTAGCATTTCAATACAGCAAAAATGAAGTCACAGAAAGAGAAGAAGAAGAAGAAGAAGAAAAAAAAAAAAAAAACACCCCACCATTTACAGTCATACTAAAAATAAAATATCTAGGAATAAACTTAATTAAAGAGGTGAAAGACCTGTACTCTGAAAACTATAAAACACTGATGAAAGAAACTGAAGATGAGGGACACCTGGCTGGCTCAGGGTGTGATCCTGGAGTCCCGGGATCAAGTCCCACAGTCCTGCAATGGAGTCTCACACTGGGTTCCCTGTGGGGAGGCTGCTTCTCCCTCTGCCTATGTCTTTGCTGCCTCTTTCTCTGTGTCTCTCATGAATTAAAAAAAAAAAAAAGGGGGGGGGGCGGGGGGCAAGCCAGGTGTCTCAGTGGTTTAGCGTTGCCTTCAGCCCAGGGCCTGATCCTGGAGACGGGGGATGGAGTCCCATGTCGGGCTCCCTACATGGAGCCTGCTTCTCCCCCTGCTTGTGTCTCTGCCCACCCCCGCCTCATAAATAAATAAAATCTTAAAAAAAAAAAAATAAAAATAAATAAATTGAAGGTGACAAATGGAAAGCTATTCCATGCTCATGGATTGGAAGAATAAATATTGTCAAAATGTCCATATTATCTAAAGCTATCATCAGATTCTATGCAATGCTATCAAAATACCAATAGCATTTTTCATAAAATTAGAATAATCCTAAAATTTGAATGGAACCACAGAAGATCCTGAATAGCTAAAGCAATCCTGAGAAAGAAGAACAAAGCTGGATATATCACAATTCTAGATTTTAAGATATACTACAAAGCTGTAGTAATCAAAATAATATGATACTGGCACAAAATAGATCAATGGAACAGAATAGACCCTAGAAATAAACCCACATTTATATGATCAATTAATCCATGACAAAGAAGTCAAAAATATACAATAGGGAAAAGACATGATGCTGGGAAAACTGGACAGTTACACATAAAAGAATGAATCTGGACTATTTTCTTTCTTTTTTTTTTTTTTTTTTTTTTAAGATTTTATTTACTTATTCATGAGAGACAGAGACACAGGCAGAGGGAGAAGCAGGCTCCATGCAGGGAGCCAGACATGGGACTCGATCCCAGGTCTCCAGGATCACATCCCCGGCTGCAGGCAGCACCAAACCACTGCACCACCAGGGCTGCCCTGGACTATTTTCTTATACACAAAAATAAACTCAAAGTGAATTTAGACCTATATGTGAGAACTGAAACCATAAAAATCCTAGAAGAGAAGATAAGCAGAAATTTTTCTGAATCAGCCATATCAACATTTTTCTAGATACATCTACTGAGACAAGGGAAACAAAAGCAAAAATAAACTGTTGGGGCTACATCAAAATAAAAAGCTTTTGCATAGCAAAAGAAACCATCAAGAAAACAAAAAGGCAACCTATTGAATGGGAGAAGATATTTACAAATGACATATTCAATAAGGGGTTAATATCCAAAATATATAAAGAAGTCATACAACTCAACACCAAAAAACCCAATCTGATTAAAAAATGGGCAGATGATATGAATAGACATTTTTTTCAAAGAATACATCCAGATGGCCAACAGATACATGAAAAGATGCTCAACATCACTCATTATCAGAGAAATTCAAACCAAAACCACAATGAGATATAACCCAATACCAGTTAGAATGGCTAAAATCAAGACAATAAAGAACAACAAGTATGGGCAAGGATGTGGAGAAAAAGGAACCTTCATGCACTTGTGGTGGGAATGTAAATTGATGTAACCACCATGAAAAACAGTACAGATTCCTCAGAAAGTTAAAAATAGAAACACCATAGGGATGCCTGGGTGGCTCAGCAGTCTGCCTTTGGCCCAGGGCATGATCCTAGAGTCTCGGGATCGAGTCCTGCATTGGGCTCCCTGCATGGAGCCTGCTTCTCTCTCTGCCTATGTCTCTGCCTTTCTCTCATCTCTCATGACTAAATAAATCTTAAAAAAAAAAAAAAAAAGACACACACACACAAATATCGCTCAACTATAAAAAGATGCAATCTTGACATTTGCAACAAGATGGATGGCGCTAGAGAGTCATGGTAAGCAAAGTAAATCTGAGAAAGGATTTCACTCATATGTGGAATTTAACAAAACAAACGTGCATAGGGAAAAAAAGAGAGAGAGGCAAACCAACAAACATAGTCTTAATTATAGAAAATAATCTGATGATTACCAGAGGGGAGGTAGATGGGGAGATGGGGGAAAAACAGGTGATGGGGATGAAGGAGTGCACTTGTAATGAGCACCAGGTATTGTATGGAAGTGTTGAATCACTATATTGTACACCTAAAGATAATATTACCCTTTATGTTCATTACACTGGAATTAAAATAAAAACTTAAAACCAAACTAAACAATATTGTAAGAATGGAAAGAGATCTATAAATTCCAAACTAGCAGAGAAAAGACAGAAGAAAAACTTTATGAATTCAATTAGCAGCAAAAAGAGAAAAGCATATATATATATATACACACACATACGTATAAATCAAATTATTAATATAGTTCTCATCCTAAATCTATTGATTTGTATTGCTAAGTGGCAGGGAATCTGATAGGAAGTAAAATAAAATGGACAAAAGTGCTTAATCACTGAGGCTACTTTTCTGGGAGGAAATCGTAATATCCTCAAGGCTGTGAATACCATATGGGGTTCCCATTCCTTTCTCTCTTACAGGAAGAAGTGTATGGAAAAAACAGGAGTGGATTCTGCTGGTAACTTATACTAGTTTCTATAAGAACACCACTTCCTATCGTTGGGGGCAATACAGCCAAACCATAATAGAAGCTACTGCAACAAATATGATTTCAGGTAAATATAAAGAGCCAAAGTAGCCCAGAGGTCAACATTGTCCCGGAGCAAGGAAGTTGAAGACGGACAACTTCAGGATATTTGGCTTAGAAATAAATCCCACCAGCACATAATATCTAACTATTTTAAATGAAGGCAAAATATTTTTGGAGCTCTTTATTGGGTAAGACAATTCTCATATACATCTGCTGTTTCATATCATCATTGATTTCAATAAGAACATTAGGAGCGCTCCATTTATGTGTTTTCATCTATGTAGAGAAGGGAAAAGGTGTTCAGATAGACTGGAAGCTAGGTGGACAAATCCTTATGAGCAGGTATATTCCTATTGTTTGGCAAAAATTAATCAATCTATAAACGCCACACAGCCGCACATCTCTTTTACTTTCCAGACTGCCTGTTCAGGAGTGCCTGCAAACTTTATGTGACTTTTTAGGGACACAAAAATCAACCAAAATCCTTACTGACTGCCAAGGAAGTATGTAGCAGGGTCTGTCTTTTCCATTAGTCATACTCCCCTGTGTGCGGCAGAGATTTCCCACCAACATGCTGGGACAGCACCAGCACCAGCCTCTTGATACCCATTTGGATAAGTTGCTTCATTTTCCTTATCTGTAAAATGAGGGTAGCCAATGCATCTATCTCAGGGTTATTGTGTTGGTTGAGTAACAGAATTATCTGAATCACCACAGTGGCAAAGACCCAGGCCCGGTGCCTGGCACATAAAATACTTAGTATTTGTTTAGGGAGTAGATAAATGGATGAAGGCGTGAATGAATTCATCTGTCCACCCTACAAAAGCCATAAGTCTCCCTAATGCCTGGGCCACTGTTCTAAACACTGGAAGGCCAACAATTTGCTCTCGTATTGATTCAAGCTATTGGGTAACCAAATGTCTAATTCCACCCTCAAACCAAAATCCAAAACGTAGCCCAACCTGCACATCTTGGCATAATTTGAGCCAATTTCCAATTCAAATAAAACACGGCCTCCTTTGCCCCCTACTATTCCAGAGAACTTTTCTGACTTTTAACCCCCAACTGGAATATACCACCTTTGGAGAAATGCCTGATGAATTTGCCTCCTTCAGAGCATCTGGCACTATTTGTTGAGGTCCCAAAGTGTGCATGCACAGCAGCTCTAGACTGAAGGGAAACTGGGTAGATTCTCTCAACGGGGGATTGCATGACTTCTGTTTTTTTGTGCAAGACTCCACTTACCTATTTTAGCCTCCAAAGCATAGGGAAGAAGAGAATATGTCCTTTTATAGACTCTTGCCTCTCTCCACTGTGATGGTCAATATGAGCAGTTTCAACATATTGCTTTCCTCATCTAGAAAAGCAGTCTGCTTTCCTCTATTAACCCAGGGTTGGCCCACTCAACCAGTCCAGGCCTTCTGAGGGTAAATTCCTCACCCTCAACCTCCTGAATCTGACAGTTATGAACCTGTCCACTCCCTAAAGCTTCCCAAGCTCTCCCTGGGTTGAACTCTGAAAAGTGCTGCCACTTGCTTCACTTAGTTTCCTTCCATGAACAGACCAGGCTGCATAGCTCTCAGGGCTGATGCTGTAAATCTGAATTTGATCAAACTGTTGGATATGTGGAGAGCTGAGAGGCGGGCTCTGGTGTCCCCTCACTGGAACCCTCACTTTGCAAGCAACAGAAAGTAAGCGGAAAAGGAACAGTTTTCAAAGGATACAAAGTAGCTTACAAACCCTTTAAAAACACGGAACCCATAGGAGGCTACACCTCGATCAGTGAGGACCTCCTCCCCCATGCTGCAGAGAGAGCTGCGTGTTGGCTGCTGTTACACTGCTACCACCAAATGGTGCCTCTCCCGCTCCTGTGGCTTTCTGTTCAAAGGCTGGGTTGAGGCATCTGAGGGAACTGCCCCAGGTCACATGCCCCAACTCTAGCTGCAAGGAAGGCCAGTAAAGGGGCTTTACCAGCCTTTATGAAGGAAATTTCTCAAACCCAGAAAGGTAGTTCATATACTAGATAGCCAAACACAATGACAAATGGCCATGATACGTGTCTCACCATTGCCTGTTCCGCTCCTCATTCCTGTCTTCTTCAAACAAACACTACCCAACCCAAACACTCTGTCCATCCCCCAGCAGCTTTGAGCTCCTGCTTCAGATGTGGCACATGTGTCCCAGCCCAAGTCCATGAAACAGCTTGTCATATCCTCTCCAAAACTCTCCTTGTGCCAGTTTTGGAAGGGAAGAAATGTCATGGCTCTCAGTCCTTCCTGACAGATGGGCCAAGAAGCCTGAAGCCGTCACCTTTCTTCTCCCTTCCACAAGCCTCACTCTGAAGTTTATTAGCACACACTTCCCACCATGTGCAGTGTCCTCAGCATCTCTGCTTAGTTCCACAATCACTGTTTTTGGAATATCCAGGCTTTCAGGGCTGGTAGAGATATTTGGAAGTCTGCAAACAACAGGCCCTTAAAGACAACCCATGCTGGTAGAGGATGCGGCCATGTGAAGGGTCCCTGAGGTCAAAGCACTTAGAGACTGAGTAGTAAAAGGTCATGGACTGAGGGAGAAGATGCTCTTATCATCCTTCCTTGATGATCACTAGCGGAGGGCTTTGTGTTGATTCCGTGCCCCTGCCAACATTTGGTTCCCAAGCTTGTTCTCTTGTATCTGTCCCATGTCCTGGCATGCAGCCAGCCTACAACACTGAAAGGATGGCTGCTCTCTGCAAGGAGACTGCCTGTCTGGCTGTGTACAGTGAGGATGCCAGCAGGAAACCAGGACAGCTGCTGGAGGGGAGAGGAAGTGGGCAGCTGCGAGCAGGGTGGTCACAAGGAGGGCCTCAGAGATGCCCCAAGATGCGACAAATCACAAAGCATCACATCTTTAAACAGTCAAGCAGGGAGAGTGGCCCGGAAGCCATCAGAAATAAGGGATTCCTTTCTGCACAGAAGTCTGGGTCAGGAAGGGAGTCAAAGCAGCAGAATGGCAAAACGAGGTGAGGCTCGTTGTACCCTGGTGGCAGTTCCGGTGACCAAATCCAAGGCTCTCCTGTGTGTGGGCCCATCGTGGAAGGTCCTCCAGGCCATTTGGTGCATACAGGAGGTCATGTTGTTTTAGATGTTTTTGGTTTAAAGCAGGAGGAGTGGTTCCCAAATGCTTCTATTTCCATTCACGTACCTTCTACACATTAATTCTATATACATGACGGACAGCATGAAGTCTCAGAGGTAAGGTCACTTTGAACACTAGAATAGATGGATCAGTATCGTAGCCTGACTTTGGATGGAGCCTGAGGTCCAAGTGGTATCAGGCTATTTCACCTACTTCTTGAAAGGATTTAAGACTGCTTAGGATAAGGGCTTAGGTGAGAATATTTGCAAATCACATATCTGATAAGGGCTTACTAATTATAAACTCTAAACACAGGGGTGGGGTGGGGGCAGCAGGAGAGGAGAAAAAAGCAAACAGCAAATTTAAAGGGGAATAATCATACCAGGAATCTCTGGCAAAAGAAAGATAATAGTTATCAAAGCCCAAATCTTAGTCTTGGATGCTAGCAGTCTCAAATCTAAGGGAAATTCCAGTAGGTCATAGAGTTCTTCCTATCTACAAGGAGGAAGCCTAACAATCAGTTCATGAAACTTGACAAATTTTTTTTTGCTACTAAACTGAAGCAAAATGTGTGTGTGATGGAGGTGGTAGGCAGCAGCAGCAAAGCAGTTCTCAGTTCACACAAACATGTATGAGGAGAGAGTGTTGTGCCTTCCTTGCATTGTCTCCCTTCCACTCAGGCTGCTTATCTGAAGCTCTTTCAAAGCCTCAATCTGTAAAGGTGATTCTCTGGGAGAGATGTGATCCAAGAACATAGCTTTCTGGGGATCCAGATGCTTAATACAGGGTTGAGGCTTGAGGTCTCATAAAGTCAGCCTGTCTTTCAGATTGGGACTCTCAACCTGGTTGCCACTCAGAACACCTTTTATTAACTTCAGGTCTCCTTTGTGCCAATTATTTTGAAAGTTTTTTGCGAACTAAACAAATATACTCTTATCGAGTAATGGCCTAGGCCACCTTATCATGAGCAAGTGTTTCATTTCCAACACATTTTTGAAATATTTGAAAATAGCCTATTGCATTAAACTATCCCTCAAAAATATCCCTTGCCTTATCTTGACTTTTGGCAGAAGCCATTCTAACAGACATGTAAATTTGAGGTACTTTACAAATACCTGAATACATTTGGGTTGATTTGAAGATCTACTGTTGTGGACATAGGTGTGTGGGCCATGAAGATGATATTTCATGCAAGCACTAAAAAAAAAAATCTAACTAGTTGAGCACGCTCACAATGGACACGGGAACCTTTACCTCCAGCTGGTCAAGGCTTTTTTTCTGCCTAATGTGTTCCTGTCACAATAAGTTATCAGTTGAAACTCCCAGCTTGTCTATGATAAATCATGGAGGTCAAGGCCTGGTCTGGAAGATGCTAAGGGCAGGAATGGTTTTAAATGCCCCCAACACATTTTAAATGGTATTACTTATCCGATGAGCCCTCCCCCCAGAAAGCTAAGTGCCAAACAAATAAACTCATAGTAGAGATTTATTGAGTATTATCCAACCGGACATTATTCCATATTTCAGTGTAATTAAAACTTACATGCTCTTCCTGACAATGATTGCTCTGTGACTAGGAAAGCCATCTGGGTAGCAACACACACTTGGAATAACATATAAACTGAAAAGGGTCAATAAAATAAAGAAACCAAGTGATTCTGGTTCTGGCCAAATGGGTCTCTATCCACACAAGATAAAATGCAAGGATTATATAGGAGTGATCAAGAAAACAAGAGAAAAAAAAGAAAGCAATCCCATTTATATTGCTTCAAAAAAGAATTGCTAGGAATTAATTTAACCCAAGAGGTAAAAGACCAGTGCACTGAAAACTATAAGACACTGATGAGATAAATTGAAGACAGAAATAAATATAAAGGTATCCCATGCTCATGGATTGGAAGAATCAGTATTGTTAAAATTTCCATACAACCCAAAGCAATCTATAGAGTTAATGCAATTTAACTCAAAATTCTAATGGCATTTTTTTTTTTTACAGAAATAGAACAGTCCTAAAATATACAAAGAACACAAAAGACCCTGAATAGCCAAGGCAATCTTGAGAAATAAAAAAAACTAGTGGCATCATGTTCCCTGGTGACTCTACTACAAAGCTATAGTAACCAAAACAGTATAGTTTGGGCATAAAAACAGAAAGCTAGCTCAATAGAACAGAACAGAGATCCCAGAAACAAACCCATGTTATATGCTTATTTATAACAAAAGAGCGAAGAATATATAATAGCGACAGGACAGTCTTTTCAATAAATGGTGCTGGGAAAACTGGACAGCTGCATGCAAAAGAATTAAATTGGACCACTGTCTTACACATTATACAAAATTTAACTCAAAATGGATTAGACTTGTATGTAACACATGAAGCCATAAAACTTTCAGAAGAGAAGAACATAGGCATTAAGCTCCTTGACATCAGTCTTGGAGAATACTTTTTGGATCTGACACCAAAAGCAAAAGCTACAAAAGCAAAAATAAACAACTGGAAAAACATAAAACTAAAAAGCTACACTACAGCAGAGAAAGCCCTCAACACAATGAAAAGGCTACCTACCAAATGAGAGAGAATATTTGCAAATCACATATCTGATAAGGGCCTAATATCAACAAAGAACTCATATAACTCAAGAGCAAAAGAATCCCAATCTGTTTAAAAAATGAGCAGAGGATCTGAATAGATGTTTTTTCGAAAGATGTATGGATGACCAACAGGTACATGAAAAGGTGTTCAACATCACTAATAATGAGGGAAATGCAAATCAAAACCACAATGATGTATCACCTCATACCTGTCAGAATGGCTATTTAAAAAAAGACAAGAAATAACAAGTGTTGGCAAGAACATAGAGAAAAGAGCCCATGTGCACTGTTGGCAGAAATGTAAATTGGTGCAGCCATTATGGAAAACAGGGTGGAGGTTCCTAAAAAACTAATACTAGAACTACCATATGATCCAGCAATTCCACTTCTGGGTATTCATCCAAAGAAAATGAAAACACTAACTTGAAAAAATATTAGCACTCTCCATGTTCATTGCGGCATTATTTTCACTAGCCAAGATATGGAAACAACCTAATATGTACATATACAATGGAGTATACGTGTGTGCATATATATATAATACACATTGAATATTATTCAGCCATAAGAATGAAATCTTGCCATCTAGGACATCATGGATGGACCTGAGGGCATTATGCTAAGTGAAATAAGTCAGACAAAGAAAGTGTATGATCTCACTTATATGTGGAATCCAAAACAAAAACAAAAATCCCCCCAAAACTTGAACTCATAGAGAACAGATTGGTGGTTGCCAGAGGCAGGGGGTACAGGTAGGCAAGATGAATGAAAGTGGTCAAAAGGTACAGACTTTCAGTTATACAATAAATAAGTCCTGGGGTTGTAATGTACAGCATGGAGATTATAGTTAATAATGTTCTATTGTAGGGGTACCTGGCTGGTTCAGTTAGTGGAGCATGTGATTCTTGATCTCAGGGCCCTGATTTCAAGCCCATGTTGGGTGTAGAATTTACTTAAAAAATAGTCGTGTGTGTGTGTGCATGTGTACCCCCACACACATATATTTAAATAAGGATGTTTTTGTTTTATTTATCTAAATATTTTATTTAGGTAGGTCCATCCCCAGCATGGAGCCCAACTCGAGACTTTGAAGTCATAACCCTGAGATCAAGACCTGAGCTGAGATCAAGAGTCAGATGCTTAACCGACTGAGCCACCCAGATGCCTTTCTATTGTGTGTATATATATATATATATATATATATATATATATATATATATATTTAATTTTTATTTATTTATGATAGTCACAGAGAGAGAGAGAGAGGCAGAGACACAGACAGAGGGAGAAGCAGGCTCCATTCACCGGGAGCCCAATGTGGGATTCGATCCCGGGTCTCCAGGATCGCGCCCTGGGCCAAAGGCGGGCGCCAAACCGCTGCGCCACCCAGGGATCCCTCTATCGCATATTTGAAAATTGCTAAGAGATCTTAAGAATTCTCATCAAAAGAAAAAAAGAAAAAAAATCATAGCTAGGTATGGTAATGGATGTTAACCAGGTTTATTGTGGTGATCATTTTAGCAATACATACAAATACCAAGTCGTTATGTTGTATACCTGCAACTAATGTTATATGTCAGTTATATCTCAATTAAAAGAAAGAAAAATAGAACAAGGTGGGGTGAAGAGCAGAGAAGTTCCAGAAAGATCCAGGTTCCTCTCAACCAGAAAGTGCTAAGCAAGTGCTGCTCTGCTGCTGGAGTTTCCCCACCATTTCATTTCCAAACCTAAATCACAACTTTTTTGTCTTCCATTATATAGTTAGATTATACATTTGGAATTCACTGAGAAATCTAGAACACTGATTCACTGATCTTAAATCCACAGGAGTCCAGACAACATACAAATTCTATATTGAGTGATCGATGAACAAGGGTAAGAATACTTTTGATAAAGTAGGACCATACTTCTCGTGCTCAGTTATGGTTTTGCTCTAGAAGATACGGAAAAGAAAAGGGAGGTGGTGCTGGAGTCCAGCATTGAGAATTGCTTCCATCTGTCAGTAGAAAATCTGTTTGTGGCACCTGGCTGGCTTAGTTGGTGAAGCATGTACAGTTCTTGATCTTGGGGTCCTGAGTTCGAGTCCTACGTTTGGTGTTGAGTTTATTTTAAAAAATTAAAAGAAGACGATCTACCTTTGATGAAATGAAGATACAGTTTATTTTTAGCTAGACCTCATTAGCCTTAATAGAAGGGGGAAAAAAGCTAGTTTATGACAGCAAAATTCCAAGGTGATGCGTTTTGTTTTTCCAGTTTCCTAAGGGGCTGATAATGTCCACAGAGCCAGTGGTGGGTGGCCTGTGACTTCTCAAAGGAGTGCTGTACCTCCCTCGCCAAGCCCTCAGCTTCTCCAGGCAGCCCCAGACAAGAAAGGAGACCAGAGACGAGGACAGCCAAGTTGAGCTCTTTCCTCTGTACAGTTAGGCAATTCTCACAGCACAATGCACGACATGCCCTGTGCCAAGAGCTCTACACTTGGTGAACTTTGGGGCCTTCTCTCCCCCAGGTACAATGAGCCAAGGAGTAATTCCTCTTCCCTTACTCTCCCCATGGTGCTCACCCAATTCTGAATTTGTGCAGGAGCACAAAACATGCAGACATTTTGAAAGGGGGCAGAAAGCTCTGGGAGTTGCTCAAAAGGGTCTATCATGCTGGCCATCTGTGGCCAAAAGCCAGCTATCTTCCTGGACTCTCAATTCATTCACCATTTCCCTAATCAGGACCTCCTGTTTCCTCTGAGTTTGGCGGGTGCTGAGGAATGGTGAGAAGTATGAGCTCCTGGCCCAGCCACCCAGGCTGAGTCCGGGCCATACAGGGTGATTACAATCTTGAGTGCTGGCCCTTCCTTGAGAGGCTCTGATCACACAAAGCCTCTGTTTGTTACATTCCTAGACAAAACACCTGCCCTCAGCGGCTTAGGTTCCCTTCGTGGGAGTCCTTATCTTTTCCTTAACTGTAATAGTAGAGGTTGGATCATGCTGATGCTAGAAATTTACATTCCATACGAATACCTAAGTGCTTTGTATACCAAATGCATTAGTTCGAACATGCACATAATAAATCTAAAAATTATTTAGTATCAGCTCCATGCATGGTCCTGTGCTGGGCATTTTTTTTTTTTTTTTTATCAGCGGGTGTTTCTTTATCAAAGTATTTCATCATGGCCAATTAGGGTAAATGTACTTGCATGATCCTGACAAAGGTAGTGTTCAATATATATGCTATTATGCCTAGATGTAATTACACGTATATTTGTTTCCGTGGAGGTTAATATTCCTTTGAGAAGAGATATTAATATACACAACAATGGCACATCTGTTCTCCTCCGTTTAGGTGAGACTGATAAGTCTACGTTAGCAGAGTTTTAGCTCATTAACATTTTCCTCTCATTAAGAGATGCTATTAACTTTGGGTGATGGCCTGCTTCGCCAGGACGGATACAGAGAGTGACTTCTTTGATGTAATAAAAGTTATTTAAATGTGTCCGGGGACTGTGCGGAAAGTTGCCCTAAAGCAAGTCATCCAGAGGTCTATTTTATAATCCCTGCACATGGGAAAGAGGCTGAGTCTTTGCTGCCAGCATCCATCTGGGGTGGGGTAGGAGCTGTGGGAAGCACACACCTACTAATGGGAACAAGATAACCCATCCAGAGAGTGATCTATGCTGCTCAAGAATGGGGTTTTTGTGACCAAGATTGTGTGTGTGTTAAAACTATATGAGCTGTGAAAGATTTTAGTGGAGGCCAGAGTTTGGTTTTTGAGTCGGATCAATCTCTACCTGCTGGCATAAATCACCCCCAGCTGAAGGAGCTGGGCGCACAGCTTTCTCAGACACCTATTGTTGGAGCAGATTGGGGTTGACACTGAGATAAACGCCACAGAAAGAGCTCTCAGGGGTAAATAGAAAGGAGGAAAGACCCTGGCCCCCTCCGGCCAGCGGTTCTCTGCATCCTATCCTCAGAGGCAACCCCGGGGCTCTGAAGCCGAGCATCAGCACGCCCCGGGCTCGGGGCACCCCGCGGTGGCCTCTGCACAAGCGCCCAGCCCTCAGCAGGCAGCAGCTCGTGGAAGCCCGGACTCAGCAGGACCCTCTGCTCGCTGCTGGGGACTTCTTGTCCAGGTGGTCACCTGCCCTGGAAGGGATTGGCAGGGAGAGGCGGGGGGAAGGAGGGTCACCAATCCGGACCTCGTTTCCCTTGATTTGCACCGTCTCTCTCCTTTCCTCTCCTCTCTCCCCGGAGGGCTTTCCCTCTGGCTGCCCCTGTCCACCTTCCCCTGCAGGCCGCCGGGCCATGTAGCAAAGCGGGGACCCCCAAGGGGACCCGGTTTCCTGGGTGCTCCCGCAGCCCTAAGGCGGCCTCCTCCAGGACAGCTGCTGACACCTGTGCCACGGGCTCCGGGGAGCCCAGCGGTGCCCGGGCAGGGAAGGAGGCAGCCCCCGCTTCCAGCTCCCCCAGTGGGGCCAGGCCAGGGGGCCGGTGACGCTCTCTGCCCCGAAGAGAAAGCCCCAAGTGCTGAGAGACCGGTCCAGCAGTGAAGGGGTTACTCTGCGGGGTGCGGGGGTGGGGGGTGTGGAAAGTTGCTGGACACTCTTCCCAGCTTGTCTGATGGAGATGCGACCTGGCACCACTGAAAAGCTTTAAGATTAATGGAGAAAAGGAGAAATCTGACAGCTTTTCCGCTGGCTTCAGTCCTCCTGGGTGGGCCGATTGGTCTTGAATGTCACTAGCTACTTAATCTTGTGTATCTGAAGCAGGCTGGCGTGTTTGAGGAGCCCTGCTTGCTCTGTATAGACATCAATTGGAGAGGCAGATAAAAGGAAACTGCATTGAATTTCTCCTTTAAGCCTTTCACCAGGCACTTTCTGACGGCAAAATAATTAGTGGCCCCAGCAGACACAACCGTCCTGGGGTGGATGCTCCGGCCACACCTGTAGGGCGGCCGGGGCTTCCCTGGCCACGCTGCCCTGCTCTTCTGCTCCCCGCGTCCTCTCATCACCCTCACTGGCTTGCTCACCAATCGTTCTGGTTTGTTCTGTTTTTTCCTACTTGGTCTTGATTACCATTCATAAACCATGGGTGCCTGCTTGCTCTAATGGCTAGGTTGATGGATCTCCAGAGACCTTGTTCCCCAAGCACCCATGTGGGCCGGGAAAAGAAAGCAGGGGGGAAAGGATCCCTAAAGGCACCACATAAGCTCTATCTGTCTGGGACACGCGAGCAGCTTAACTGCTTTTTTCAATCTACAAGATCTACTCAGGAAAGGAGATTTAAAATCAAATGACACCTCGTGCTTCCTATTTTGTCAAACCAAACACATTGTGGGGGTGGGAGGGGGGAAGCCATTCAGGTCAAGTGCCAAGCATCAGAGGGGAATGAATAAATAAAACGAGCATTTGCAGAGGAGGTTACAACAGGTTGGCTTCTTATATTTAAAAGATAGGAATGTTTTTGTGGTTCCTGCATGAAATAGCTGTGTGTCTGGTCTGGTTCGGGCTGGTGCAAGAAGCCTCAGATGCGTCTTACACACGCTAACCTCCAAACATAATGGCTTGTGAGGAACCTGTCATAAACTGAAACAATAGCCCCAATCAGAGCCGAGCTCCTGTGGGTGTATTTCAGATAATTTACCCTTATGCTTTCATCACTTTGATTTTTCTAAACCCACGAGCAAGGCTGAGCATATCATCAAGAGTAAGTGATGAATAGCCCAGGGTTGGCCGAAGCCAACAGACTATATATTGTCTGCAGCCTGGCATCTGGGAACTGATGAAAGTGCCGTGTCTGAAATCCGCCCCATCGCAAGAGCACGCAGGTCTATGCAGAGCATCCTCCGCGAAGTGTGCATTTGGCTAGGGTGAAAGGTCTCGCTGAAGCAGAACATTTTCCAATAAACATACACAAAACTCATCATAAACCAGACTAATTCTTCTGTCGGCCCGAGGAAGATGGAAGACATAAACTGAGCCCAGCACCACAGCAACGTGTCACAGTTCTCCATTATGCCTTTGAAATATCACCAGATATCTGGCTATTTTTAAATTACCAGCTTCTCCTCTCTGGCCAAAGAGGTCTGTTTAAAGGAAGATACAGGAAGTTACTGAGGAGACCTAAAATGGCAAATGAAGTGGAAAAAGCCTCCCGTACGCCAAAGTAACTCGTTTCAGGAATCGGATCACCTAGGAGGGCATCCTTCGCTTGGGAGTTTCTCGCTTCTTTCAAAGCCCAGCCTGGCGTGCTGGCAGAGCACAAGGCCCCGCGGCTGAAGGCGCCCGTGCGGAGACCGGGCCTCGCTGTCCTTCGCGGTGCCTTGTGCTCCCGGCCGGAGGGCAGCTGGCCAGCGAGGACCGGAGGGTGTCGGGTCAGGCGGCGGACATACCAGGTGTAAGGGGGGAGGCAGCCTATTTGTGTATAGTCACAGGGAACTGAAGTGGCCCAGACTACTAGACAGAAAAGGGGACTTTTCTGGAGACTGGCTATGGACACTTTTCAATCTTCTTGTTTGATCTACCTGAAACCATGTCTTACCTCTTCTAGGGGCGTGAGGGTGGGGGGGAAGTCGGGGTACACAGCTGCATCTCTGTGCAGGCGAGAAGTAGGGGAGCCTACAGAACAGGAACCCTGAGGTCCAGACCTAAAGTTGTTGCCAGAGTCTCTGCAGCTTGGGTTCTAAGGCCCCTTTTGTTTTTCTATTTATTCATGAGAGACACAGAAGCAGAGACATAGGAAGAGGGAGAAACAGGCTCCCTGTGGGGAGCCTGATGTGGGACTCGATCCCAGGACTCCAGGATCATGCCCTGAGCCAAAGGCAGACACTCAGCCACTGAGCCACCCAGGCGCCCCACCAAGGCCCCCTTTGAACAAAAGATAGAGGTTCCTAGATTCATGAAAAGTCAAGAGATGCAAATAAGAAAGCCCACTGAAGTCATTCTGTTGCTATAATCACTGGCAGACTGAGAAGTTTCTCCATAGCAGTATTTTTGCCATGTTACTTTATTTTCAATTTGCCCTATAGGTGGCAAGACCAAAAGTAGATTAAATTATGGGATCCCCAGAACCTCAAGAGAATGAATATAGCACTCTTGATACAATTTTAAGAAATTAATGGAATATGGACTGGGAAGAGATGAATTCAAAATGCATTCTTGGTAGCCCATATGCTCTTAGTTCCCCAACATGATGTCCTCTGGTAGGCACATGAAAAGGCTCCTCTGCCCTGTAAGTACCTACTGCGAGCTTTGAAGTTAAGGTTTTAGGTTACTGAGTGTTTTCATTTAGAGACAAATACCCTGAGAAGGCTGCGATATATATTCATTTATCCAACAAATATTTAACATCTGTTGAGTGCCAGATACTGTGTTGGGGATACAGCAATGATCACAACAAACATTTCCTACACTCCCCCCCACCCATGGATCTTAAAGTCTATTGGGTGTGTCAGATGCTGGACTAGGAACCAGAAGTCTGAAGAACATTCAAAAAGGGGTGCTACCCAATGCTCTGGGATTTTAGGCCATGGGGTCAGAGAAGGGCTTCCTGAGTACAGCTGAGTGACAAAGCTGGTGATATCCCAGGAAGAAGTAACAGAAGATCTGGGGGCAGAGAAGAACATAGAGACAGTGAGGAGCTGAAAGACAAAATTCTTGGAACACAAAGAGCAAGGGAAGAGTGTGATGTGCCAAGGAATGGAAGAGTCCTAAAGGACCTTAAGGATGCCGTTGACAAGTTGGGTCTCTATACGAAGAGAATGGGAAACCAGTGAAAGACTTTAAAAGGAAAGTGACACGATCAGATTTGTACCTCAGAAAGACCCACTGGGACTACTTTGTGAAGAAGATATTGGGTTGAGTCAGAGAGGACTCCAGGAAATAGAAAGCTATTGTAGAAGTCTGAGTGGGACTCCACGGTGGGTTGAACCAAGGTGGTGGCAGCAAGACTGAGGATGAAGTAGGCATATCCTTACACGTGTAGACAAAAGTCCATAAAGATACCTCAGAGCCCTGGGACAGGGCAGAGGAAGCCAAGAGACCAGTGGGAAGATCACATTCTATTCTTAGAAGGGGGGAGGTCTTAGCCAATCCATCTGAAATGGGTCTGACCAGTACAGACATTGAGAGGTGAGGAGGGTAATGGGGAAGAAATGTACTGAAGGTAACTTTGACCAACTTCATGATTTTGCCTGAAACTAGTCCTAGGTATTTGCTTTAGAAAATACCTGGGAGCTAGAAAGAATTTAACAAAAGTCAGTCTGTAAAGAAAAGGCTGTTATCAAATTATGGGCAACAGCTGTATGGTCAAGACAACTATAAGAGACTGGAGAGAAAAAAACCCTAGAAATACATTCCATATTCAGATTCCAGAACAGATGCCTTTAAGTTTAGGTCTACTTCAATAACACACAAACACAAACTGTAGGAGATACATTATGGGTGTAGCTGATACAAGAAACGTGGTTTGGAATGCTGATCAGAAGACCTAGATTCAAATGAATACCTGCTTTAGGTTGTGTCCTATGAAGCTCTGTTTTGAATGTCAGAAGTAGTTGAATATCAGTAATTTCACATGCTTATCCGAACCTAGTATATGCTTTAAGTAAAAAGAAAATGTTAAACGTACATGTAGATCTTTCCCTTATGTCAGCTAAAGATAATATAATGTCAAAAGGATATCTTATCTCAAACCTATTTTTTCAATGACCTGATTAGTCCCCACCCAAACTACTGGATAAGAAGCCTTCTCCCATGGAATCAAGAGCCCTGCTAGGAGGAAGCCACACTCCCAAGTGCTGATTACTAGGTTGGGGGACAGTGTGGGAAACTAAGTGGATCATCACAACTCTGACTTGTCCAGAGAAGAGACTATATTCTCAGCCACACTTGATAAGATTTCACCAGTAACTAGCAAGGAGGAATGGGAAACTCTTACCAGAACCCTCTGTATATCATTTATAGCCTATTATATAAACATACCATACATGTTTACTATAAAGTTTACTATATAATAAACTGCACATAGTTCTTATTTCATGCTGTTTAGTCGTTCTCATTTAATCCTTTTGTATCTTCATAAAGTCCTAAAAGAATCTCTGCAGCTGTTGTTCGTGAGGGTGGCATGCACCCAGTGAACCTACTGGAGCACTACAGTTCTAATCTGCTTGGAGTAGGTTCCCAGGAGAGCAGTCTCCTTACACAATACTGCTCAGTGGGGCCTATGTGGTCAGTTACATGTACTCAGGAGAGATAGCCCATTGCAAAGAAGTGTCCCTTAAAGGCATGTCTGGCTTTTAAAAATGAATATTTATATAATATACACTGGGCTCCATGGATGGCACTCAAAGGATCCAGGGACCCTTAGAAACCGTTACATATGTATGCTTGCAGAGGAAAAGATTCTCAGTTTTTAGGGGATTCTTAAAGTACGCCTTAATCTCAAAAGACATTAAGAATCATTGGTGTAATAAAAGGCATGAAGTATTGATACATATTACAACACGGATAAACTTCAGAAACATTATCCTAAAACAAAGAAGGCAGTCACGGATTCTGATTCAAGATGGTGATGTAGGAAGATCCTGAGTTCACCTCCTTCCACAGATACACTGAATCTACAGCTCCATATGGAACAATTTTCTCTGAAAAAATAATTAAAAATATTCAAAAGTAGCTGAGTGACTCAGACATCAGGCAAACAAACAAAAACCTGTATCAAAGCAGGTAGGAGAGGCGGAGACAGAATTTCAGCATGAGCCCAACCCCTGGCATGGTGGCTTACAATGAGGGGGGAACTCAAAACCTGAAGCTTCTCCCCAAGGAGCAAAGGCTTTGAAGTCCACATTGGACACCACAACTTTTAAGACCTGCAGCTGAGAGAGGAGCCCCCAAAACATCTAGCTTTGAAAGCCAACGGGGCCCATATCTAGGAGACCCACAAGGCTACAGTGAGTGAGCAAAGCTCTTAAAGGGCATGCACACTCAGATACACCCACCCCAGGGCCCAGTGCAGAGGCAGCTCATTGAAAAGCACCAGACTTTCTACAAAAGAGGCTTATTTGCTTATCTTAAGGTGTCAGCCAGAGGAGTAAGCATCTAAATTAACTTACATGTAGGGGCCCACTGAAATATCCTCAGGACAGAGGCCCGTGGACATCAGTTTTGTACCCTCCCTTTGCCTTCTATTATTAGCTCACTGTCGTCTCCCAGAAAGGAGCCTGTGACCCTGCTGAGTACTCTGAATTTTCTGGCTGCTGCCTAATGGGCAACTCTAGATCACTGATTCTGGGAGCCTGTGGGGCTTATACTTGTGGATCCCACAGGACTATAACCAATAAAGTATTCTCAACCAGCTATCATCCCCCAGGACACAGCAAGAGACAACAGTCCAAGGAGCTCAGTCTTTCTGTGAAAGAGGCCTCTTAGCTTATCTTCATAGCTGTGGCTTCAGGGACAGACTTCTAATTAAACACATATCTAAAGGCTGACTATAATCCTTTCCAGAGACATTGGCGGGTGGGTGCTATCTTTGCGCTCTTCCTCTGCCATGCTCCAGAGCACCAATATCTTCCGGAGAAGAACATTTACAGTGTCTAGTGCCCTGGATTTTGCGACTGATGCCTAGGGGCTACTCGTTGATTGCTTGGCTGTGATGGCCAGCAGGGCTTGCCTTCCTGGGTTCTGTAGAGATTGAAATGATGGGAGATCACTTTTGGTCAGCTACTACCCCCAGGGCTTGCACAAATAGACTAAAACATACCCCCAGTCTTCCCCTGAAACTGGCCTGTTTGCTTATCCTGGATCTTTGGCCTGAGGGGCAGGCATCCAGTTTGGCACACATTTAGCAGCCACTGAGGTGTTCTCAGTGGTGGAGGCCAGTGAACATCATCTTTATGCTTTCCCTCTGGCTCACCTCAGCTTAGCTCACAGTATCTTTCAGAAAGCTACCTGTACTGATAGATGTCTGGCTGCTGATTTTTGTGGCTGCCACCATAGCTCTGTGAAAGAGGCCTATTACCTTATCTGAAGTGCTTGTACACTCCTTTGGTGCCCTGATTTTTTGCAATGGCCATGCAGGGCACACCTCTAGATTGCCTAACTATGGTGTCCAGTGGGACTTACACTTGAGATCCCCCAGAATTCTGCATATTTGTATACTTTAAAAGCTGGTGCCTGAGGATCTGGATCTAGGTGCTGACTGAGATCCTTCTCTTTGGGACACTGACAGATCATGGCACACTCTCAACTACTGGCAGTCACTAAAAATAAAATAGGCTAGTTTGACAATCACAAAGGTTTGAGAGATAATCAAGAGCTAGAACACATTTCAACAATAAGAGTCATTTCCTCCATGAAGCCACTCCTAAGACTGGGAGAGGTGGCTATTTTATCATGTGCAAAGAAATGAACAGAGAGTCAAGAAAAATGAAGAAATAGAGGAATATGTTACAAACAAAATAACAAAATAAAACCTCAGAAAAAATCCTTGATGAATGGACATATATGACTTACCTAATAAAGAGTTAGAAATAATGGTCATAATGATGCTCACCATACTTGTGAGAAGGATAGATAAACACAGTGAGACTTTTAATGAATGGAAAATATATGAAATTATAAAATAGAAGTTATACAGTTGAAAATACTGAAGTTACTGAATTGAAAAATACAACTAGAGAGGTTCAAAAGCAGGCTAGATGAAGTGGAAAAGAGAATCAGTAAATTCAAAGCCAGGCACTGGCCACTCACACAATCTGAGCTGCACAAGGAATGAGAAATAAGTGGAAGTAGCTCAAGGGGCTTGTAGGATAACATTGAACTAACCAACATCCACGTGATAGGGCTCCTGGAAGGAGAAAAGAGAGAGAGAGAGAGAGAGAAAAGGGGGGAGGGGTATACAAAATTTATTTGAAGAGATAGTGACTGAAAACTTCCTTATCCTAGGGAGGGAAACAGCCATGGCAGGAAGCCCATGGGGTTACACATAAGAGACTCACATTGATAGACCCACACCGAGTCACATAATAATAATGTCAAGTTAAAGACAAGAAGAGAATATTAAAAGTAGCAAGAGAAAAACAACTTGTTATGTATAAGGAAATCTCCCATAAGGCAATCCACAGATTTTTCAGCAGAAACTTTTTAGACCAGAGAGAATTGCATGATACATTTAAAGTGCTGAAAGAAAAATTCTGCCGGGGTGCTGGGTGGCACAGTTAGTTAAGTGTTTGGCTTCAGCTCAGGTCATGATCCCAGGGTCCTGGGACCGAGCAGGCTCCTTGCTTAGTGGAGAGCCAGCTTTTCCATCTCCCCCTATCCCTTGCTTGTGTGCGCGCGCTCTCTCTCTCTCTCACTTGTTCTATCTCAAATGAGCAAATAAAAATTTTTAAAAAAGAAAAATTCTGCCAAGCAAAAATACTCTGCCTGGCAAAGTTGTCATTCAGAATTGAAAGAGAGATAAAGAGTTTTCCAGACAAATAAAAGCTAAAGGAATTTACCCCACTAAATCAGCCTTATAAGAATGTCAAAGGTACGGCTTTAAGCTGAAATGAAAAGTGCCAATTACTAACAGAAAAACACAGGACAGGGCAGCCCTGGTGGCTCAGTGGTTTTTATTTATTTATTTATTTATTTATTTATTTATTTATTTATTTATTTATTTATGATAGTCACACAGAGAGAGAGAGAGAGAGAGGCAGAGACATAGGCAGAGGGAGAGGGAGAAGCAGGCTCCATGCACCGGGAGCCCGACGTGGGATTCGATCCAGGGTCTCCAGGATCGCGCCCTGGGCCAAAGGCAGGCGCTAAACCGCTGCGCCACCCAGGGATCCCGGCTCAGTGGTTTAGTGCCGCATTCAGCCCAGGTCATGGTCCTGGAGACCCAGGATGGAGTCCCGCGTCAGGCTCCCTGTATGGAGCCTGCTTCACCCTCTGCCTGTGTCTCTGCCTCTCTCTCTTTCTCTCACCCTCTCTCTGTGTCTCTCATGAATAAATAAATCAAATCTTAAAAAAAACAAATAAAAAAAAACCCCAAACATAGGACAGTATAAATATCACTAATAAAGTTAAATATACAGTAAAACTTAGAATAATCTAATATTGTAAAGGTTGTTAACTACTTACAAAGGTAGTATGGAGCTTAAAAGACAAAAGTAGTAAAAACTAAAACTACAATAATTAGATAAGGGATATGCCTGATTTAAAAATGTAAAATGTGGGATCCCTGGGTGGCACAGCGGTTTGGCGCCTGCCTTTGGTCCAGGGTGTGATCCTGGAGACCCGGGATCGAATCCCACGTCGGGCTCCCGGTGCATGGAGCCTGCTTCTCCCTCTGCCTGTGTCTCTGCCTCTCTCTCTCTCTCTCTCTCTCTGTGTGACTATCATAAATAAATAAAAATTTTAAAAAATGTAAAATGTGACATCTAAAACATGGGAAGGGAGAGTAAAAAATGTAGACCTTTCATTTATTTTTTTTATTTTTTTTTATTTATGATAGTCACAGAGAGAGAGAGAGAGGCAGAGACACAGGCAGAGGGAGAAGCAGGCTCCATGCACCGGGAGCCTGATGTGGGATTCGATCCCGGGTCTCCAGGATCGCGCCCTGGGCCAAAGGCAGGCGCCAAACCGCTGCGCCACCAAGGGATCCCATGTAGACCTTTCAAATTCATTCAAACTTAAGTTATCAACTTAAAGTAGCCTGTAATAAATATGTTATATATAAGCCTCATGGTAACCTACAAGCAAACACCTATAGTAATTACATAAAAGATAAAGACAAAAGAATCCAAGCATACCACTATAGAAAATTACATCTCAAAGGAGGACAGCAAAAGAAGAAAGGAACAAGGAACTATAAAACAGCTAGAAAATATTTTTTTTTAATGGCAATGAAGTACATGACTATCCATAATTACTTTAAATGTAAATATCTAAGTTCTCCAATCAAAGGACAAAGATTGGATGAATGGATAAAAATAACCAAGACACATCTATACGCTATCTATAGAGACTCATTTGATAATGTAAGGACACAGAATGAAAGTGAAGGCATGATAAAAGATATTCCAGGCAGATGGAGACCAAAAAAAAAGCAGTGGTAGCTATATCAGACAAAACTGACATTAAGACAAAGACTGTAATAAGAGACAAAGAAGGATATTACATAAAGATAAAGGGGTCGACCAATAAGAGGATATAACATTTGCAAATATTTATGTACTCAAGATAGTAGCAACTAAATATATAAAACAAATATTAACAGACATAAAGGAAGAAATAGCAATACAATAATAGGAGAGGAATTTAACCCCACTTTTATCAATAGACTGATTCTCCAGAAAGAAAATCAGTAAGAAAACATGGACACATTAGATCAGATGGACTTAACATATACAAGAACATTCCATCCAAAAGCAGCAAAATACACATTCTTCTCAAGTGTATATGATTCTGCAGGATATGTTAGGGTACAAAACAAGTCTTAACAACTTTAAGACTGAAATATCAAGGGTCTTTTCTGACCACAGGGATAGAAACTAGAAATCAATTACAAAGAGAAAACTAGAAAATTCACAAATATATGGAGAGTAAACAACATGTTACTGAACAAACCAATGGGTCAAAGAAAAAATAAAATAAAGAAATAATATCTGAGACACGTGGGAGTGGAAACACAATACGCCAAAATGGGATGGAGCAAAAGTAGTTTCCATTTACAATTGCATTGAAAAGAATAAAACAGTTAGAAATAAATTTAACCAAGGAGGTGAAAGACCTGTACACTGAAAACTGATGAGATACTGATGAAAGAAATTGAAGACGACAAAAATAAATACACATTTTGTGCTCATGAATTAGAAGAATATTAGTAAGATGTCTGTAATACCCAAAATAACCTACAGATTTAATGCAATCCCTATCAACATTCCAATGGTATTTTTCACAGAAATAGAACAATTTAAAATTTGTACAGAACCACAAAAGATCCCAAATAGCCAAAACAATCTTAAGAACAAAGCTAGAGGCATCACATGCCTTGACTAGAAACCATATTACAAGGTTATAATAACAAAAAGAGTATGGTACTGACATAAAAATAGGCACACAGATCAATGGAACGGAATAGAGCCCAGAAACATACCCATGCATATATGGTTAATTTATCACAAAGGAGCGGAGAATAAACAATGGGGACAGGAAGTCTCTCCAACAAATGGTGTTGGGAAAAAAGGACAGCCACAGGCAAAAGAATGAAACTGAACCACTATCTTACAGCATACACAAAAATTAATCAAAATGCATTAAAGACTTGAATGCAAAACCTAAAACCATAAAACTTCCAAAAGAAAATAAAAGCAGTAAGCAACCAACTTGACATCAATCTTGGTGAATATTTTTTGGATCTGACACCAAAAGAAAATGCAACAAAGGCAAAAATAAATAGGTGGGGAAACATCAAACTGAAATGCTCCTGCACAAGGAAACTATCAACAAAATGAAAAGGCTACCTACCAAATGGGAGGAAATATTTGCAAATCACTTATCTATCTGATAAGGGGCTAATATCAAAAATATAAAGAACTCTCACAATTCAATACAATCTTATTTAAAACTTGGCAGATCTGAATAGTTTTCCAAAGGCATACAGATGACCAATAAGTACATGAAAAGATACATCACTGATCATGACAGAAATGCAAATCAAAACCACAATGAGACATCACCTCATACCTGTTACAATGGCTATTATAAAAGAGAAAAGAAATAACAAGTGTTAGAAAAAATGTGGAGAAAAGGGAACACTTGTGTACTGTTGGTGGGAATTAATGTAGCCATTGTGGAAAGTAGTATGGAAATTCCTCAAAAAAATTAAAAATAGAACTATCATATGATCATGCAATTCCATTTCTGGGCATTTACCCAAGGGAAATGAAAATACCAACCAGAAATGACACAAGCATCACCATGTTCAATGTAGCATTATTTATAATATCTAAGATATGAAAACAACATAAGTGTCCATCAATGAATGAATGAATGATGTATAGATTTATAACAGAATATTATTCAGCCATAAAAATGAAGGAAATCTTGCCATTTGCAACAACAAAGATGAACCCTGAGGGCATTACACTAAGTATAATAAGTCAGACAAAGACAAATACGGTATGATTTCACTTATATGTGGAATTTTTTAAAAAAGCCCCCAAACAATAACAAAAACCAAAACTGAGATTACTGGTGATTGTCAGAGGCAGGGATGAGGAGTGGGAGAAACTGGTGAATGGAGTCAACAGGTAGAAACTTCCAGTTATAAAATAACTAAGTCCTGGAGATATGATGTACAGCATGGTGAGTATAGTTAATAATACTGTGTTGCATATTTGAAAGTAATAAAGAGAATAAATCTTAAAAATTCTTATCACAAGAAAACTAAATAACTATATTGGTGATGGATGTTAACTAGACTTATTCTAGCAATCATTTCACAAAATATACAAAGTTATTATGCTATATACCTGAAACTAATATTTTAGGTCAGTTATACCTCAATTAAGAAATAAGGCAGTCACATATTATGCTTTTATTCACATGAAAATCCAGAATAAAGAAATCTACAGAGATGGAAAGTAGATTAGTGGTTGCTTAGGGTTAGGAGGGTGACAAGGAGCCATCACTGGAGAGGTATGAAGGAGAGTGGGGGATGATAGCTAAAGGGTAAGTTTTTCCTTTCAAGGTGATGAATATTTTCTAAAATTGACTATAGCGATGATTGTACAAATCTATGAATGTACTTAAAACCACTATATTATACACTTTAAATGGATAAATTGTATGGTATGCAAATCATATCTCTATAAAGCTGTTGAGAAAAAGAACCAATGGTAAAGACTTCTAATTTTCCAATTTGGCTCATATCCTTTGTTTCAAAGATACATGAATGGGGATTCACGAATAAGTAAATGAATATCTAAGGCTCACTAATAAGTGTCTTTTAGGGTCTTGTGACGCCAGCTCTTTTTCTGGCTGTGCTACCGCTGGTGCCTAGGGTGAGAGGGTTGTGAACTCAAGAGCTTTAGTGTTCTGCGTTCAAATTTCCAATAGATGACCTGCTAACCATAGGTGTTTGGATGGGCAGCTTAATCTTATGGTTAGGTCCTTTCTTTTCCACTCTGAAATTGAATAACATCAACCACCTTAGAGTACTACTGGGAGGGAGTTGATGAGATACGGTATGTAAGGCACTTAGGACTGTGCCTGGCACGTGGCAGGTGCTCGACCAGTGATCATCAGGTTTTACGATCCTGTGTGTATTAGCACTGATGGGGTTGCAAGTGAGGAAAATGCACTAACTTTGTTGAAAAGTAAAGAAGTAAATGTATTCATTCATACGGTGTGAAGTCCATCTAGCTTCAGGAGCAGTTATATCCAAGGACTCAAGTGACCTCTCAGGACACTGTGTCCCTCTTCTCTTGGCTTCTTCCTCAGGCTGACTCCACATGTGGAGGCAAAGACGCCAAAGCAGCTCCAGGCTCACATTTCGCCAGGTTAGCAGCCTTGTAGAATATAGCTCTTCCCAGATGGCACCAATCCAAGTCCCGGGAACGACTCTCATTGGCCCAGGTTGATCCCTTTTTGAGCCAATCACTTTGGCCAGGGGAACGGAATTCCAACGACTGGTCAGGCTGGAACCATGTGCTCTGTCTGCGAGTGGAGGGGATCAACCTACCCCAAAATATGACCTCTGCTCCAAGTCTGTAGACATTTATTGTCTCTCACAGTGAGATACCCTTTTAGGCTGAGTGGTGAAGCAAACAAAGTTTATATTTCAATTCTGCATTTAAACCCCTACTCTGTAAAGGGCACTTGTGGGTTTACCTACCAGTCCCTCTTTCTACATTGTGTGTGGGTCCACGCACATATGCGCATGAACCCTTGGACGCATGGGAAGACTGCCAGATGCCAAGGCTAAAATGAGAATCTTGTATAATCAATTGTTTACACGTTTCATAACAACAGTAATCCCTTCCTGATGGCTTTAACCAGTCGTTGAAGTCTGGAAAAGACAACCTTTGTAAGAAATGTGGAGAAAATTATATGTCATGGGTAATTTTACTTATTGAATATTTTCTTGGTTGTGAGTTTAGAAAAGAGAACAAGAACACACAAACGAGTATTTCGGGAAGCCCCTGCAGTGCTAGGCAGTGACTGATGGGAAGAGGCATTTGTAAATGACCAAACTCTGCAGAGGGAAACTCTGGTCTGAGGGTCCACTCCCTGGGGACCAGATGCATGCCATTGCTCATCCTTCAGGCCATTTTGGGAGATGTTTGGATTTAATTTGTGGGTGTCTTTCCCTTTTTCAAAGGCAGAGTTTAGAACATAGGAGAAATTTAAGGCCCCAGGATCCACTGCTGAGTTGTGGCCTCCCCTGGGGCCTGTTTCCCATCTTTATTTTCTGGGTGATTCTCATTATATTCAAGACCTGTTACACATGTGCCTCACTTGCCTCAGGAAGGGCCTAGATCCAGTTGCTTATAATCATTAATGAAAACAGGTTCTTTGTAGATTTCCCATGGTCAAAAAACTGCAGAAAACTATAGTGAAGTGCTTAAGAGTTCAGACTTTGAATTTTTTTTTTATAAAGATTTTAAGTAAAAAACAAAAACAAACAAACAACAAAAAAACAACAAAAATAAAACAGTCAAAAACCAACATGGGACTCAAACTTAACACCCAAGATCAAGAGTCGCCATGTGCCATCAACTGAGCCAGCCAGGCATCCCCGTGCTTTGAATTTCAATCAAGATTTATATTCTTATCTTCCTTTTTTTTTAATTACCAGATTACTGAATAATTTATTATGTTTATTGGTTACACCTGTCTCCTCTGGTTAGGCTCTAAGCTCCTGGAGGACAGGCATCTCTGTCTTTTTTTGTTGAGGAATGGAGCTCAACCTGGAAGAGCGTCGGGCACTCATGTAAATGCCGAATGAGTGAGCAGCCTAGAATTTACCAGCACATGTTGGACCAGGTGGTTGTCAGGAAGTAGGGGTTGGCACCAGCAACTAACCGTTCTCTCTTCTTTCCTTCCTCCCCCTACTCCTTCATCCACCCGAAGATGTATTTTATCCTCTTTTTGTATAAGCCAGACACCTGTACTTGGGTCAGTCATTCTTCCCCACTCTAAGTTTAATGTGTAAGCTCTAAATGATCAGTTCTCCATCTTTGCTCTTGATATAAAAAACTACATTTTGGAATGCCAGCAGAAATTCTTTCCCAACAAAGCCTGCTTTGGCAAAGAAAAAAAAAAAATCTAAGCACTTTGGCTTTTTAGACTACTCTCTTTTGTAATTTAAGAACTCTATTTTGAAACTCAGAACTAGAGCCATGACAACTGTGTCTTGGGTTACCTCTGCGCCCCTCATGAAATAGGATAGATAAAAAGCTACAAATGCTGCCCGGGAGACAGTGACCTCTCAGTGTCTTGGCATAGCTCCTACTGTATCCATCTCCATAAACGACCAGCGCATCCTCTGAGAGACTGGTCTCTATTTTGCCGTGAAATGCCTACATGTGATTATTGACTTGGGTACACTTTTTGCCTCTTTAGAAGACTTCACATGTCTTTGCTTGATGCAGGACATTCTGATTTCATTCTCTGGGTCTAGGAGAGCCCTCTCCAACTGGAGGCTTATACCTGACCCCCATCATGGGATCTGGGGCTGCCGTCATGGTCAGATACTACTGTTTAAAGCCCATTTTTGATCTTGCATTAGCTATTATTCATCAACTAAGGTTTGCCTGGGAAGGACGGTTTACTTTTTCCTATTTGCAACTACTGGATGACCATGAAAAGAGTTTATATGGAGACAGGCATATAGAATTAGTTAGAACTGCAAATAGGATCTGAAACTACCGCATTCCTTTACAGTAGCGATAAAATTTTTAAACACAGGGAGACCAATTTAAAGGAAATTTATCAGGAAGCAAGAGACAAAAATTCTTCCCAAAGAAAGCATCCTCAAGCAAGTCAAATCATTGGCAGACAGTACAGGGCAGAGAGTACCGCAGTGGACCCGGGGTGGGAGTGGGGACTTCTCTCTTAGCCCTCTTTGTGCCTCCCCATTCCACAGTGCAGAGACCTGGGAGGACAGGTATGTTGGAACCCAAACCATGGGGGCAGCCGCTGGGAAGAGGAGAGAGTCTCCAACAGATTGTGACTTCAGACGCCTAGGAGAATTCCCTTGGCTCTCAGGGCTCATATCCACCTCAAAAGATTCCCGAGGTCTCTAAAGTGGAATTTAAATGTGGCAATGTTCACCTCACAGAGTTCAGTGGGGAAAGGACAGCTCACTAGAGGATTCAACTGTCTGGTTTCTATCGGAAAATAGACTATCAGACACGGGACGATTCACCATTTAAAGAATTTAATTGACTCACCTTGTTTGGAGTTCTTGCATGCTTGGCAAACTTCTGATCAAAGTTGGCTCCCTCATGTTCAGTTTTTTGGCCATAAAGAAAAAAACACTTAACTGAAACTGGCTTAAATAATAAAGGGTGATATTTTCTCAAAGGAGGAATAGTCTGAGAGAGGGCAGGTCTCTCAGGGTTGGTTAACTTAGTGGCTCAAAAATGTCATCAAGAACTTGATTCTTTTCATAATTCTTCCCTGCTGTCCTCAGGGTGTTGACTTTGGTCCTTTAGCTCATGTCCTCATGGTTAAAAGATGGTGGCAACAGCCCTAACCATAGCATCCTCAAACATCACATGGAGACCATAATGAGACTCATTACTTTATAAGAGGAAATGCTTTCCTAAGCCCTACCTCACGGTACTCAAAAACCTTTCCTTATATCTTTTTGGCTATAATTGTTACCATGACTTTTTCTAAGCCAATTGTTAGCAAGGGGAAGAGAATCACCATGATTACCCAAGCTAATCAAGCACAGGGTCACATGTGAACATATTAGAACTCTATTTACGAGAAAAACCTGAGGAAATGGCCATCGTGTAGCCAATACAATTAGAAGTATCTGCCATAGCATGAGTGTTTCCTACAAGGACAGATGCACTGATAAGTGTTCTGAACTCAACTGTCTGGTCCCTGTGGCAGCTGTTTGTCTTGTTATTTTAAAAATGATAATCTTGCTTACTTAAAAATTTTTATTCCACTTCAGAAACAAACAAAAAGTCCTGCTAGAAGGAAGAGGTGACCTATTAAACTTCAAAGTGTTGATGCTTATCAGATCTGCTTCTGTAGCATGGAGGACATATGCCTGACAATTCTAAGGGCTACATGGGTGGACAGGAAAAAGAAATGCAAGAGCCCTAAGAACCTTAACAAAAGGTTCGGCACATGCCCATTGAGGGCTCTGGCCATGACAGACATCATGCCTAGCAGGATACCAAGGAAATAGCGTCTGCTTCTGGGAACCACAGTTAGCCTCATGGCTTTGCCTGGAGACACTCTGTTGTGAGAGGGGGGCCCAACCAGTCAGGGAGTTCAAACCTGTCCAGATAGCTGGGCTTCTGGCTGCCTAGTCAGTGAGCATGGCCAGTCTGCCACAGGTAGAACAAGAGAGATAGAAAAGCAGTGCTCTGTTCCCCTTCACTGACCACAGCCCATTGGGATGTGATGCGTGTATCTTGCTTCAGTCCCTGGGTCTGTGGTTCTTGTCCGCAGACAAAGCCGGCATTGCCAGCCCCATTTTATAACTACAAGTGGCATCCACATTTTTGCTCTCCAGCAAAGCATTGGTAGCTTGGAAGCATTGGAATCTCTGTATTCCAAAGATTACATTGGAATAATCTCTATGTAAGAAAGCCTTAAAAAAGGGCAAGAAACAGGTTGGTGAAAGGTTGAAGGGGGATAGGCAGAGTTCCAGGAGGGAGAGATGTGGTGTTTGAGAAAGCCCAGGAGTGGGGTGCACAATGAAAGGACTTGCACCAATTTCCCTTGTACGGCAATGGAAACACATAAAGAATGAATTCCAAGACCTCAGACCCTATAAGAAGCAATGTGCTGACACCATGAGCCCCTATTTAGTAAACATTTTGGGACTTGTGGGTATATTAGATTCAGCAGACAGGGGTAGAATTTTGTCATTACTATGGTTAAAAGTAATTTGCATAATTCAGAAATACTAAAGGGAAAAGTAAAGCAAATTTCCAGAAAAAGAATAACTATCTATTACTAAAGCCTGGTGGGTGAATTATTTTAGTAATTTACTGGTGCCCATATAGATGCCAATACTCATCCATGCAGTGATAATTAATAGCATTGTCCAGGAAATTTACTTCTATAGATGTAAACAATCGGAATTTAATGAGGCTTCCAGATGGTCACAAACCATCATTTCTCTTCATATTTTTTTTAAGATTTTACTTTTAAGTAATCTCTAATTGAATGTGGGGATTGAACTCACAACCCCAGGATCAAGAGTCATGTGTTCTACTGACTGAGCCAATCAGGCACCCCTCTCTTTATAGTCTTTTTTGATAGAATCTTTGTTTAGTTCATTTTCTCTATCACAGAAGCTACATCTGAAACTAAAAATAAATATATATATTCTATCACATGAACCAATAATTACACCTGTTCTTGTGGGAACAGCTTCCTTTTTTTAAAAAAAAAATTTTATTTATTTATTCATAAGAGACACAGAGAGAATGGCAGAGACATAGGGAGCCCAATGCGGGACGGACTCAATCCCAGGACCCTGGGATTATGACCTGAGCCAAAGGCAGATGCTCAACCACTGAGCCACCAGGTGCCCACTGCTGTTCTTTCTAATGGGCTACTGTGCTTATGCAATTGGCCTGAATTTATTATCTTACCATATGAGCATGTCTTAACTAGGATTCTATGGAATGAGACTTCCAACCAAGGAAAGGTTCAAAGACTAAAAAGGACTACTTCTACTCCAAGCAAATTAAATTTAAAAACCATTTAAAACAGTTAAATTTAAAAACCATCGAGGGTGAGGATTTGGAATAAAACACCTAACAGCAACCCATTTAAGGTAAAAGAGACAAGACAGTAAATTCCTTGATACATTCCGACTTTCCTGGGTGTGCAATCTGAAACAAATGCCAATCTTAAGACAGTAGGCTCCTCACAACCCGTGTGTGGGCTGATGATGACAAAGATGAAAGCATAGGGCCGCTGCATTTCCCAAGGTTTTTCTAAGTGCAAAGTCTGTCAGGATTCCGAAGTTCAGGATGGGTAATGTGAGAATGATGTGAGGTTTAAGAATATGCTGTTGGCGGCAATGTGGAGATGAGAGCAATGACATTAAGATGCAAGGATGGAAAGATGTGTTATGTGAAAAGTTGTGTCAGCTCCGTGAGCACGGGAACTTGGTTGGCCTAGTTCACTGTTATGTTTATAGCATTGAAAGCTGTGCCTGGAATACAGTAGGTGCTAAATAAATATCTGTGAAAGAATGAACAGTGCAAGTGACTGGGTTGCCCATTCCTGCATCTTCTCTGCCTCTCTTGCACCATACTTTCCTCCCGCACTCCTTTCACCCAGGGCTGTGTCGTCACCTCACCTTTCCCATGTCTCTCCTTCCTATTTACTTTTGTCTAGCCAATTTATGGGGTTTCTCAGCAAATGTTTTGACTCCAATTGGGAAAACAAGCTCTTGGTGCCATCATTGTCACCTGGTCCAGACTCTCAAAACAAGCCTGTGTTGAAGAAAATGTCAACGGAAAGGTTTTGGTCTGCCTCTTTGGCAGATTACACAGGGCTTACAAAACACTTAACACGTCTGGATATCAAATTTGAGCTTCTTCAATTGCCTTTCCAGAAAAACCTCTCCCGCCCCCACTTGTAGCCATCTCCACCTGCAGAGACTCTAGAACTCTGTAAGACAGCAGCTCCCTAGTACCTAAAACAAAAGTGGACAATGAAGATGATGCTTAAACTGGAGTCACTGTGTCCTAGAACTGGAGAATGAGAAAACCAGACTCAAGTCCTTTACCTATGAGGTTGAAGGGTTTGATTCATTAGGGCTGTTCCATGGGTACTGCACATCTGCCCTCCAGTGTGTTGTGCTTTGTTTATAGAAAAAAACTTTTTAAAAACATGCATTTAAGTGTCGCCAACACTTAAAAATCAGGAGATTTAATGTTAAAATCTGCATTTCGATCTTCTCTTGAAAAATTGGAAGTTCTAGCAATGTGGTACCCGCATTTTCACAGAGCAGCTGCAGCTGGGGCTGAACCAGTACTGGGGTAGGGGAGCAGCTGGGGCTGCTCCTCCCCTCAGGCCTCCCCACTCCCTGGTGTCGCCTACCTTGTTCAGTCTCTGAGGCCCACGTGGTCTGCCGGGGTAGCAGGCTTCCCTGACTCTTCCATCTTCCTGCCTGGCACCTGAAGGGAAACTGGGATCTTGGAGTTAAGTGGTTAAGGTTCCTTCCAGCTCTCATCGGAGTCTTTGGCTGTTTCAATAAGTCACAGCTGAGAACTTGAAAGATCGTTCCCTCCGTCAGTAATAAACTTTCAAGCGCCTGCAAATATATCTCTGCGGATCATATTAAGTTGCAGGTTCTGATCTGGTGGGCCAGGGTGGGGCCAGACAAGCTGTGTTTCCAGGCTTTTGGTGTGCAGATGCTGGTCTGCAGACCACACTTCTATAAGGAGGCCCCCATGTGCCTCTAAATTCCCTCCCGTTAGTGTAGTGGAGATTAGAATCAGCTGGGGAGTAGTTTTGAGCCTGTACCAACACCCAGTGTGCATACTCAGCTATCTTTATTTAATTCGTCTAGAGTAGGCCCAGGCATTGTGTTTTGTTTTTGTTTTTAATGTTCCAGATTATTCTCGTGTGCCTCCAGGGTTGAAATAGCATTAGCCCTCAATATCAAAGTTCAATTTCTAGGCTGAAGCCTACCTGTAATGACATTAGGTTTGTGTTACTTTCCAAGGATAGAGAGCAGTGGTCACTGGAAGGGGTGGAATGTGTGGAGGGGGCTCCTTGGTAGGAGCTCAGCTGAGCTCCACTTTCCCGTTGTCCCCATCACCTTCAAGATGCCAATGCTCAGATTCTGGAGTCAGTTCTCTATGTGACCTTATCTGTTGTACTACCTTTGAAACTACAGAAACCAAACCTGCTTACATCTCTCACCTGCCCAGGTATCTCAGCTCTGTAGTGCACACCTTCCAACTGCTTTGTGCATTCTCTCCATGCCTGTCTTGAAGGCTTCCTTAGGTCCATCTCCATTTTATTCCCTTTCACCCATATCTCTGTTTCTGTGAGGCTGCTTGTTCTGACCACATGAAATCAGGCGTGGTAGGCAACCAGCTGCATGTAAGTGAGAAAACTAGCACCTGCTTCCAGCCTGTCCTGGCTTTCCTCACTCTCTGCTCTCCTTAGCATATTTCCTATAACATAGTAGCCTTCTGGGTCGATCCTAGAATTGTTGCTTCTTTCCTGGATAGGGGGAAAAAACAAGATGATTTGGCTCAGTAGGAGAGCTTGCTCCAATCCACTAAAAATTTTATATTTATCTTCCTTCATTTTTTGGTCCCAAATCTTCTGTCTTCCATCCAGATTGCTAGAACTCATAAGCCTATATATTGAGAAAGGTTTGAATGAATGAATGAATGAATGCATACATACACATAGTCGGAAGGTTGACCACAATGTCAATGCATAACCTTGTAGAAGGTCCAATAAACATTTATTGAGCATCATTATAAGGTGAGCTGGACACTGGCCATATAGTGGTGGGTAAGTCAGCATGGTCCTTGCTCTTTCCCAGCTGGTACGCTTTAGTGTCTCAGAGCCTGTGCACCCGAAGGCAGAATTGTGTGGAGTGGAGCTGACCAATAGGTTTCAATTCAGTGCCAATCAAGGGAGAGCACCAGGCTGACAATTCCATGACCACCTCTGGGCTCTTGGGTCCAGAGTGATGCTGTAGGGGTAGAGGCAGAGGCTGGTTGTATCAGTTTCTGTCATCCCAATATAGTTGAAACAACATCAAACTAGGAATTGTAAGATCTATGTTCTGAACCTGACTTCATCAATTCTTAGTCACCTGTCCTTGGGCAATCAGATTTTTTGGTTTTTGGACTATCTAATATAGATTTACTTCCTCATTTTAGCAGAGTACATCCTCTTACAGAAGCTTCCTGAGGAAGCATTCATGGAGGTAAATTTTTTGGGTCCCAGCATCTTTCAAAATGGCATTGGTTTATCTTCATCCCAAGATCAAAGAGATAAATCAATGTATAAAGGACTGGCAGGGAGAATTGAAAATGGTGAAGCAAAGAGTTAAATATAAATCATTGTAAAGGTATAGCCAGATATAAATGTCAGCAAGAATTATTAGCAATTCTTAAACTCTTAAGATAGTCCAACAGGAAGGGATAGATAGAATTCAGAGGGAAAGAAAAAACAATCATAGAATTACAGAGTGAAATTTTGTCCCCTCTACATTATAAGGAATGCTTCATTTTTGCTCAGCCTCCAGTATTACTTCTGGCACATTCTGATACTATTCTTACCACCATTCCGATACTGCATGTGACCTGTTTTTGATGTTTTCTTTACCCCCACCTGAAAATTTCCCCCTTCTGAAATTTTGCCATGATTTCTTCATGCAGATCCTTTTCCGTGTACCCTATGGTTTCCTTAAACCTGGAGAGTCATGTCTTTCAGTTCTGGGTACATTTCTTGCTTTATGTCTTTGGATATTTCATTCTTATATTTTCTACATTCTCTACATCTGCAACTTCCACTAGTTACACATCAGATTTCCTAAATTTATTATCTCTATTTTTTCCTTCTATTTTCCTCTTTTGAATCTACTTTCTGGGAGCTTTCATTAACTTTATTCAATGCTTCCACTGACTTTTAAATTTCAGCGTTTTTTTCTTGTTTTCATTTCCAGAAACTTTCCCCTCTATTTTCTTAATATAACAATTTGTTATACACACAGTATTTTCTTTTAGCTCTATGAAAACAAATCAGCACTAAAAAACTTATTTTTTAGTTTTCTTTCACTCCCTAGTTTTGTTTCCTCTGAGTTCCATTCCTCTCTGCTGTAATATCTGTGTCTCATTTTAAGGGTTGAGTTGTTAGGAATTATGGTTGACATTTATATCCAGATGTGTGTTTACAACAATTATTTAGGTTTAACTCTTTGCCACTTAAATTCTTCTCACCAGTGTTTTTTACTATGATTTACTGACTTGTTCTTGGGATCTTAATTTTGATTCATTATTTAGTTGGTCAGAGTCCATCTTCAAATAACTCTTAAAATATGATACTTGGGAAGTATATATTTGGACTCTGTCTAGAAAGGCATTTCTTTTAGCTTCACAGATGAAAAACAACATGAGTTCAGTATTCTTGGTTTACAAAATTTCACTTCAAAATCTTATAAATACACATCATTGTTTCTCTGGCATTTCCATTTGCAGAGGCAAGTTGAGAGCTTGTCCATCCTTTTCATTTGTGGTTACAATTTCTGGTTAGATGCATGCCCATTTACCCACTTATCCTTTTAATTCCAGATTTTGCTAGAATATGTTTTAGAATATTTTTCCCTTTAAAAAACTTTTTTTAAAGTAGGGTCCACACTTAGCATAGATGCTCCACACCTAGTATCTTGAACTCACAACCCCAAGATCAAGATCTGAGCTGAGATCAGGAGTCAGACCCTTAACTGACTGAACCACCTAGGCTCCTCTAGAATATTTTTTGGCTGAACCAGCGGTCTTTCTACATCTGTAGATTCAGTACTTTTTCTTCACTGATAAGTTTTCTTTTTCATCATGATTTGAAATGTTGTTTCTGTTCTAGCTACTCTGGTTTCTAGAACCAGAAATCTGTGGTTCTTAGGTATCTCTGAATGATAATCATTTCTTACCTGCTATCTTTTGTCTCATATATATATTATATATATATATCTCATATATATATTATATATGTGTCTCATACATATTATATATACATGTCTCATATATATTATATATACATGTCTCATATATATATATATATATTTTTTTTCCTTTTCTCTATCTTCTGGAGGAGTTTCTAGGCTTAACTCCACATTACTGATTTAAATTTTACCCTGTCAGTTTGGCTGCTTATGCCTGTGTCATAGATTTTGGTTGTGTTGGTGCAAATGTGGGTGCCTTGCAGTATTTTGTTACCATGCCACCTTTCCTCCTCAATGCTTTCTTTTTATGTTGTAGCATGTGATGTGGCTGTTGTATCTTATTAGCCCTTCACCTTAGAATTGACTCATCAGTGACTTTTTGGTCCTATTTCATTAAGGTCATGTGGGTTATTGAGGATGTTAATTTTCTAAAAATTTATTTTTAAGTCATTTTTATTATAATGCGGTACCTTGAAGTCATTAGTTCTTAAAGTATCAGAATTATCTGGGGGAACTCATGGGGTTGATTTCTTGCTTCATCCTGAGATTGAGCAGGCCACCTGGTATAGGTGGTATCTGGACCCAAGTGCTCCACTGGAGTGCAGGTTCTATTACCTTAGGCCTAAGACCAGAAATGAGACAGAAGTCTGGGCATAGCACACTGCCCGATTCCTGGTCATTCACAGGCATGTATTGTGTTGGCTTTCCTGGAAAGAAGTGTCAATTTTTTCCACTACTTCCAGGGCCTTATTCTCTGATATGCTGAACCAATTAAATACATTAAAAATTCTAGTCCCCTGTAAGCATGCTACCTGAGCTTTTTTCTCTGCTTTTTTCACTATCTACCGTGTTCTTTGGGAGGGACTTAAATCAGCAGTGCTCCACTATCAATCCTAGCGGGCTCTGCATCAGTGAGCATAGATCACAGTGGAAAGAAGAGTCCACTTGTATTACAGGAACTGGGGTTCCATTCTCAGCAGAGGACAGACACCTTGTGTCTCTGAGCAAAGCACAGCGTTCATGGGCTCTTCCTCCTCTCTCTCAGGTCTGGAGCCCCCTTATGTTACAAGGCAGAGTAGAGCTAGCTCCTGGATATGCCAGATTATTTTGCTTTTCGAGTTTGGGTCCATCAACTACATTAAAAATCTCTCTCAGCTTCCAGCAGTAGAGTTTCTTTTCTTTGCTGGTTGAATAAGAAGAATCTTAATCTGTGCATTTTCATCCTTACTTGAGCCTTCACAAATATTTTTGTCAAGCTGGAAGCCAGGAGAAGCAGTTGCTACTAGCTAGATAGCATGTTGGACAGGAATAGAAAATTTTAGCATGAACAATCTGAGATGGAATGTAGGATGCTTTGGAAAGGGGGAGAAACTGGAAGTAAGCAGTTTAACTCATTTTACCAAATTGTTCTCGTAAGTATGCTCCAATAGGCACTTGGCTTCTCACCTGCTTGTCTTTCTTTTTCTTTCTGTCTGTGACAGGAGAGCTTTCCTTATTCCTCCTCTTCTCTTTCCAACTAGAGTCAGATGGGAGAATTTCATTCTCTACTTTCTCTAGTCCTAAGACAGAGTTCTTTGGAAGGCTCGGTTTCGGCCCCATGGGCTTACCTAAACCTGCCTTCCCAGGAGTGCCTTGCTCGGATAGATGCTAACACTCTGGCTTTCTACTAATTTCCTTTCTTCCCACACGCTTTTCCAATTACCTCCAAGCCTTCTTCTCTCCTCCGTGCCGCCTGGCTTCTCATACAGCTGTCATCACTTAGATGGATATTTTGGGCTTATGTTGTGTTATTGTGTATATCCATTATATTTGTTCTATTTCCACAGTGATACTGTACACTCCTTTGACCAGAGGGACCCAGTCTTCCCTTGCCTTTGTAGTTGTTCACAGTCTGTTGTGTGTACCCCTCACACGGAGGCCCCTCAAATGAAGAAGATTACACGTTTCCTTTTGCACGTACATGCCCAGCTATAATAGCAGAATCTTCCCTCTGTAGTTTCTCTCTGTTTCTTAATCACTTCTCATTTCCCTCCCCATTAACTTTAGTTCTACGAGGCTTTGGATCGAGTTTTGGTCCTCGAAGTCAGAAAAACCTCTGTTCTTCTCCACTGATATTTATTAGCCTGTAACTTTATACAAGTCATTTAACATCAGTGAGTTGCAGACTCTAATGTGTCTTTGCAAGGGGCAGGGATTATTATGGCTTCCCCATAGTGTTCCTGATTCCTGCTGCTAATAATGGGTTCATATTATGTTCCTTGTTCTGCTGAGGTGTCAGAGCTCCACTCAGCAATTTTGTTCAACATTCCCCTGCCCCTGGGCCGTCAGAGTACACATTGACTAAGATATCTTCCTACACTGACAACAGGTGGGCATGGCTCTATAAAGACGAAGCCCTTGGGCCTTGCGCTAGTCACAAGGAACACGGTTTACATGGGGTTTGAGAGCTCCAGAGGCCAGTCATACCTCCTCTGAGCACCCAGGTTTAAAGTGTGAGCCTGGAAAAGACCTTCTAAATGCATAGGCAAGGCTTTCTGTGTGGGAAGGAGGGCTACAGCTCAAGGTTCATGCTCCTACTTTTATCTCCTGCCTAGAACCAAATCTTTACCAAACTCACAAATTGGTTCCAGTATTGCAGCCCCAGTGTAGTAATACAATATCTTCCATGGCTGCCGTTTCATTCCCAAATATCGTGTATTTAGCCTTTATCCTAGAGCAGCTCAGCGGCGTCAGATTCCTTCCAGTAATAGCATTGGCTTTTCCATTCCTGATTCCAAATGAATCATATATGGTCTTATTTCTGAAATTGACATCAATTGATGTTAGGCCTGGGATTTACATAATAGCTAAGATGTTTATAGGCACTATCCCAGCATAACCTTCTCTCAGGCCACAGTGTACTCTGTGATGAGGGCTGGGTTGCAATTTTAGTTCCCTACAGCTGGCTGGAGCCCCCCTCAGTTTCTAGCCTTCCAAATCTTAGTCTTAGCACACTGCCTGGTACAAAGTAGGAGCTCAACAAATGTTTGTGGAGCAAAGGCAATCCCTAACCCCAACAGGGATCTTAATGGGAAATATCTATTTTCTAATTTCAGTGTGAAGTGTATGGAAAGACTAGTTCTCTCCCCCAGATAGCAAGGGACAGCCAATTTCCTCATTCTTTGAGCTGATATGCAAAGAGAGTTCCAACTTGCTAAGCAGTCTTGTTAATTTGATTCTCCCTCTTGTAATTGCCTTTGGTGCCAGCCCCAGTTGGCAGTTTCTAGAAGTTCCCAGCAATGGCATCTCTTGATGGTGGTAATTACTAATTGGCTGCCTTGGAAATGACAGCCACCCCTGTAAAATTATCAGTATTTTTAACATCCCTGAAGATGATCGATGCAATTTTTTCAGCACCATTCCTACAGAGCAGTACAAAGCTAGAGCACTGTTCTTTGAGCAACTTCTATTTGTTGCTGCTCCAAGTCCTCTACCGCCTTGCTACTCAAAGTGTGGTCCACGGATCAGCAGCATTGAAATCACTTGGGAGCTTGTTAGAAAGGCAGGATCTTGGATTGCACCCCAGACCTACTAAAACAGAATCTGTGTTTTAACAAGATTCCAGGTGTTTCCTACGCACATTAAAGTTTCAGAAACATTTCCCCACTACGGTTCAGATTCAATAGGTCTAGGTCGAGGGTGGGGCCCAAGATTCTGTAGTTTTGAACAAGGTCTGAGGTAATGCTAATGCAGCTGGTCCAGGGGCCATTCGTTGAGTAGCAAAGCTTTAGTTTATTAGCGAAAAATGACGCCCCCCCCCCAACATCAAAGCATACAGGGCACAGATGGCTGATGTTCCCTTAGCCTAGAACACTGTTTCTCTATCCCAGCTGCACACCAGAATCATATTGATACCCTGGCCTATTCCCAGAGTGCCTGATTTGAATGGAGTGGGAAGGGACTCAAGCATTGGAATCGTTTGGAATTTCCTTGGTGATTTTAATGGATGGAAAGCAATTGGCCAAAGATGAAATCTTATTGTTAATAAAAGAGTGCTCCTTGCCTCCCTCTCCTACCAAATTCTCTTGCTTCTCCTGCAGGTCTAATCTCTTACGGTTAGATTTTAGTTAAATCCTGGGGCAGCCCCAGCGGCTTAGTGGTTTAGTGCCACCTTCAGCCCAGGGCATGAACCTGGAGACCTGGGATGGAGTCTAACATTGAGCTCCCTGCATGGAGCCTGCTTCTCCCTCTGCCTGTGTCTCTGCCTCTCCCTCTCCCTGTGTCTCTCATGAATAAGAAGATTTTAGTTAAATTCCAGTTCCACTTCAAGTACCTACTATCCTCCCAAAGATCACAGAAATGCTTGTATAAATCAAATTCCAGAAACTATTGAGTGAATATTCTAAGGAACCCTCTAATAATAGCCGATAATTCTTCTTCACAATCTTTGCCATGAAACTAATCCTGAAAGGCACCATTCTTTATAAGACTCCAAGAGGGGCACTGGTCCTGTCTGTCAAGGTCTTTCTGTTTCATCATTTTTTTTCCCTCTCAACATAATTTTTCTCTCCAGTTTCAACTTTTGAATGGAATTCCCTAGGAGAAAAATATTAAGTCAGCTTTCCTATATTCTTCTGCATCTGTTCCTCAGTCTTCATGCTAGTCAGCAATTTTTTTCTTCCATCCCTCTGTCATGTGTAGGTGCTTACGGTTCTCTCAAGGGATTCCCCAGCAGTCCCCAGGCTCCTTTCCTCTTCACTCCTGAGGGCAGTGTGGGAGTTTGAGGGTGATGATTAATTACTTCCCTTCTGGTCCACTCCAAGCCTCAAAGCTATTGAGACATAGATATAGGTGGCCCAGAGCTAGAGATAAGAATGTTCTCTCTGTTGCTGATAAAGTTAGACTGGAGAACATGGTAAAGAGGTGGTCCCAGTTGGCTTTTAAGACTTCTCACCCTGCCCTGACATTCTCACCTAGAACTGCAGGCATCTCACCTCTGCAAAGCAACATTCAGTCTGGGGAAGCTTCTGGAGAATATAGAAAGCTTGAATCTAAAATAGGTTTCTCAGAAAGTGAGACAGAGGAATGACTGGGTGGCTCAGGGGTTAAGCATCTGCCTTCGGCTCAGGGCAGGATTCCAGAGTCCTTTCTTTTTCTTTTTTTTTTTTTTTTCACATGCATTTATTTTATTCTATTCACATTGTACAATTGTTATACAACCTACAAAAAGTCCCACATCGGACTCCCTGTAGAGAGCCTACTTCTCCCTCTGTCTAAGTCTCTGCCTCTCTCTCTGTGTGTCTCTCATAAATAAATAAATAAAATCTTTAAAAAGGAAAAAAAAAAACTGAGACAGGAAGGGATGGTACTGCATGTGTCCAGTTCTCCACCCCAACTCATGAATCAGAGAAGGGGGACAAGAGAAGAGGTGGTCATCCTCCCAACATGCAAAATGGCCTCCTTTGAGGCCAAGATGGGAACTCAAGGAGAGGTTCCCCCCAGCTGCATCTTGCTGAGCACCTCAGAGGGAAGTATCTGAACCCCTCTGGGCTGGAACCCCTCCCTGGCCCTGGGGAAAGCCAGTAATCAGACAACTAGTTGGCCAGTCAAGCTCCCCTACTGAACCAGGTCTCTCTTCTGCTCAGGTCTAGTGCCCAGCGGAGCCATCGGTCCATTCGATAGGGTTTTACCAGATCTGATGTACTTGGAGAGAGCTGCTGGTTTCCACTGCCAAAAGGAATGGGGAGTGTTTTAAAAGAAATATCTCCCCCTCGCACTCATTCACGAGCAAGTAGCTAGCAGCATTTTGTGTTGGGCCAATGGGGACTTGAAGTTGCTCTAACTGAAAGAAGGGATTCCTGGTGCCAAGCAGTTTTCCAGTAAAATGGGATTAAAAATAATAAGAGAAAAGACAATGATGACCAGAAGAAGGGACAGGTTTTTAAGAAGTCACTGGAGAAGTCTGCCGAGCCTAATTCCAGAGAAACAATATGAATTAGAGGCCCTCTTTGCTTTACTGACTGGAAATGTGGCTGAGGGGAGAATAGGAGGGAGGGGCTTCTGGTTCACAGTGGAATCACGTCTAGCCAAGACCAGGCTAATTGCTCGTGATTGTTTGTTCTTTTCACATTTACTCGTCTACGCTGGGGATGTCTCCCAGGCACCATGGATCTAATTTGAGTTAAGCTTCTGTCTCTCTCAGACTTGGACTCCTCTTTGGGAAATAGCAAGACTATAGTCATCTTTGGTTTTAAAACTGTTTAACGATTTCCTAGAAGCATCCTCAAAGTCAATGGATACAATTTGTTTTCTAAAACCAAAAGCTAAAACGTGGAAAGTGGGTACCATGAGTGCTGGAGAAACATGGAGGCTGGATAACTAGTCTGTATAATTAATTACAGAAGGTAACACTGTTTTCATTATCAAGTAGACCTGGAGTCCCTATAAAAGAATGTACCAGTTGCAAGCAGTCAGGGATGTAGGAGGGTGAGGGAGACCTGCGATCCATTGCCATAAACAGACCCTGTGTTAGAGCTTATGTGTTTGTTTTCTTTTCTTTTATCCCTCTGCACAAAAATACTTAAATTGTAAGTAGGGACTTTTCACAGCACAAATCTTGCATCATATGTTTAAAAGCTGTGGCAAAAATCATCTTTTGGCAGAACTTGTATAGCTTTAGACAAGCCATGCCTTGGTGTGTGTCCTTTAGGAGGGATGGGTTTTTTTGTTTTGTTTTTCTTAAAATTTTTTTTATTTATTCATGAGAGACACAGAGAGAGAGAGGCAGAGACACAGGCAGAGGGAGAAGCAGGGTCCATGCAGGGAGCCTGATGTGGGATTCGATCCTGGGACTCAGGATCACGCCCTGGGCCAAAGGCAGGTGCTAAACTCCTGAGCCACCCAGGGATCCCTGGAGGGATGGTTTTCAGAGAGATTTCCCATATGGTGCATTCAACCAGTCTCTGACTCACTTTGGACTTGGCGCTGGGATGTGAACCAGGGTTCAGGAGGGTACAGAGCATGCCAGTGGGCCTGTTGGTGGGGTCTCACTGCTCCCCACTGAAGTGGTGCCCCAACTGTCCACACACTTGTCTCCACTGCTGTTTTCCAAAGACAGTGCACCTACGATGGAGTCCCCTCTTAAAAACTTGTGCACACTCGGCAGTTCACCTTGGGGTGGGCTGTCCGGAGCTTAACCCATTTCTCTTAAGGTATGCCACTAAGCTTCACAGTGGTCTCTTAATTTGTCATCATGTTCCCAAATGTGTTTGAGAGGAGATGAAAGGAATTTTAATTTTTATTTATTTATGATAGTCACAGAGAGAGAGAGAGAGAGAGAGAGAGAGAGGCAGAGACACAGGCAGAGGGAGAAGCAGGCTCCATGCACCGGGAGCCCGATGTGGGATTCGATCCTGGATCTCCAGGATCGCGCCCTAGGCCGAAGGCAGGCGCCAAACCGCTGCACCACCTAGGGATCCCTGAAAGGAATTTTAAACAAGGTGGATCTCACATGCAGACTGAATGGGCTTCATATACCCACAGATCTTTGTACCAGAGGGTTGAAGGACCCTAAAGGTCAACCAATACAAAGCCCTGGTTGCAAAGCATTGCAGATATGGAGACCCACATAGGCATGCAACCCATTTTTGAACAGTACTGTTGCAAATTGGGGTGGAGGGTGGATATCTTGGTTAATTAGCAATACTAAAGAAAAGTGGAAACACCCATGAACACGGAAAATAACATTCAAGTTCTTATCAGAGCAGAAATTTGCTTTTCTCTTCATAAATAACATTTGAGCTTGAAGCCCATTTACTGAAGCCAGGAAGTGTGACATACCAGTCCTGGTTTACAAACACCTTGTTATATCTGAAATGCACACACATACAGAGAGGGAAAGAGAGAGACAGAGACATAGACTTCCTTCCCATGAGTCCCACGGGGTTGCCCTTCAGGACCCTGGCTTCCAAGCTGTAGGTCTTTAAGTTGGTTTAATTTCAACAACTTCCCAGGGTTGGGCTGGTATGCAATGTACGTTTCCCTAGTCCTATTTGTTTTTGGTAATAGATATAATGATGACCTTAGGGTCATGCTTAGCCATGTCCACTGCCAGGGGTTCTGAAGAACAGCTAGGGCAGCCTAACCAAACCCATGCACATAAGGACCGCGAACCCCCTGGGCGAGTAAAGGGAATAGGAATCAGGAGGTCAGAAAGTCTTGGTTGTTGGAAGGGAGGGATTGGGGGGCTACTTACTTTTATTTCATGGATTGCCCCCACCCGACTCAGATCTCAGTTCTGGTGATATTAAACACTGAAAGAGAACTATGGGTGGGCACTGCTTGTTCTGTCTGCCTGGAACAGCACCCCACTCTTTTTAATAAGATCCTGGTGGTGGTTGCCAATCACAGTGCCTTATCCTTTGGCTGTAGCGATTGGTCCAGTGACAGGCATATGACTCAACCAGAGTCAAAAGGGTCTTTCCCGGGATTCCTTTTTATCTTTTCTTTTTTTTTCTTTTTAAATTTTATTATTATTATTTTTAATTGGAGTTCAATTTGCTAACGAATATCATATCACCCAGTGCTCATCCCGTCAAGTGCCCCCGTCAGTGCCCGTGTCCGGGATTCCTAACAAGAGCTCTCTGAATTCTGTGGTTTTGAAGCTTTGAGTGCATAAGCCCAGAGCTGACGATAGTGTCCACGTTTTCTCCACATGGAGACAAGTCTGAGGAATAAAGTTAACACACTAAGGGAAGCAAAAAAAAATTGCACAGGAATGAGTTCCTTGGTGTTTGGAATCTTGAATCTAGTGGCTGCTGAGGCAAACTCCCTCCTGTCCTAGTTTGGTATGTCAATCAATAAACACCTCCCTCTTTGGTTAATTGAGGTCAAATGGGGTTTCTCTGCCACTCTATAAAATGCTGGGCGCACAAATTGCACTGCTTGGAAGCTTCTCTGACAGAGGATTCACAAAGGCCTCCTTGCCTTGTACCTTGTAAAACCTGTGCCTTTGGGATACGTAGAACATATAATTTATTGTACAAACCAGGACACTTTTGAGACTAAAAGGGAGAGCTGTTAGCAATGACACCAGGACAACAGCCATGAACTAAAATTTATGAGCACCCTAGTGAAAGATCCAGTCTGGTGCATATGTTGTGGTCACACGCCCAGCAGAACAGTGGCAGAGCCCGTAATGCTCCATGGAGAGTTGGCAGACCGGGGCGGGGGGGGGGGGGGGGGGGAGATGGGGGACCCACTGGAGTTGGTCTTTCATGAGCCCAGATGAACACTCAAGAGAACCCTTGGTGGCACTTGTACAAGTTTGAGGTCCTATATTATTTTGGTGCTGTGACCATGACTCCATTTGTGCCCATAGCTGATGGGACCTGGGGACATTCAGGTTCTAGACAGGAAATACAGGACATTCTGGGAAGTTCTCTTCTGGAACAGGGGCTGACCATTCCAGATGCATACAATGCTCCTTGCTCTGAGAGAGTCTCCCCAATGTCCTAGGTGAGCCCCAGCTGCTGCATTCTTAGTGTGTGACCCTGACCCTTTGTTAGTAATTCATTAGGCTACTGTAGAGTCTGATCTAAGTTGGACCAATCAGGTTCTCCCTCCCAAGGATAGGAGCTAATTATTAGCTAATTGCCCTCTATATGGTTGATAACATGTGGATCCAGGAGACTTAGGGCAGCCATTTTGCAACATGACCAGCGAACCAGAGAAGGCAAAAAGGAGAAGCAGATGTTCTGGGTTTATTCCTGGGTTGCTGACAGGATTCCCAGACCTTAGTTCCTCAGGTTGAGCTGCATTTCTACCCGCGGGCTCCACGAGACATCCCTGATCCTCAGACCACCTCCCCCCCCCCACACACACATATTGCTTCAGCTAGCTTAAATTGATATCTACTTCTTTTATCCCAAAATCTCTTGACTAATACCAGGATATTTCTTTTTGATGATTTAAGAGCTCATATATTCTCTCGGTAGTTTATAAGCCAAACAGTTCCCTCTCTGTACCTTACCTCTCAATCCAAATATTGATGTGTTCCTTCTCTAATTGAAGCAGCACATTAAAGGAAAACACAAAACAAAACCCCCCAAAATGGAAACACGGTCCTCATACTCTGAAGTCACATGGGATCCACATGGACTTAATTAGGATGAGAGACAAACAGATAGACATTTGGGGACACCTCCTTCCCATACAATATTTCATAACATGGGACCAGCATGTAAAATTGAGATGTCAAAAATGATTTGGGTAACTTGTTCACTAAATTTTTCCGGAGTAGACAAGTGCTGAAACACAAAGATTCATGAAATTCTAGCTGAAATATACACAGAGCTGATCCTAGGAAAAATTGGGAAATAGACAAAATTTGTTAATATTTCCCCAACTCTGCTTTCTGCATTTCTCTCCCATTCCTGCCTCCCCGACATCCCCAGAGGAAAGCCATCTGACAAACAAAATTATAGTAAAGTGTTAGTTATTATTATTAGGCGTATTTGCATTTTTAAGAAGTCTAGAGAGGGTGATACAAAACCAAAGAAATGATTCTTTTGCTATTTTGGGGGTTTCTAATTGTTGGGAAAACTTCTTTACTTACATATAAAGCCAGTAGTGACCCTGACAAATAAGGTGAATATAAAAGAAAGTGACAAAATTCAGAGCAGTTTTTTAATAGTCTCAAAAAATTTTACCTCTTATGTTCTCTGGGAGCCAAAAGGTCCAAGGCAAAAGCTGAAAATGGAAAAAGAGTGATTAGAAGGGAAGCCAGAGGCTGGGATAGGCAGGACCCTCGTTGGCTCAGTGTGTGCACATCTGCATGTGTACATCTATCTGTGTGTCAGGGTTGGCTAAAAGAACCATCCCCACAATTTCCCTGCAGGTCTCACTCTCTCTTCTGCAGCATAATGGAGATGAGTTCCTCTCACAGAAGATCAAAGCTCTTTAGCCTGGGTGGGTGGCCAAACCACTGTCCCTCTTCCACTGCTGGGCTGTCTAGCAAACATGACCAAGCTACGGTCAACTAGCCGTCATCCCCATGGGGAAGAGAGCTGGAGCCAGGGACTTCATAGCATGGGAGCCCATGATCCATCCCAGAGAATGACAGTGACTGTCTAGAGAGCAGTAGAACCTCATCCGATGGTGGGAGCTGCTGAAGATGCCAGAAAGTTCTGCTGGGGGGTGGAGGGTGATTCAGCTGAATTCCTGCATTCATCTGTTGATGGCAAGTACCTGGCAGGGCATCAGGGATTGAAAATGAAAAATCCATACTGTACTTTGACTCACAACTGGGGCAAAGGCCGGCCTATCACTTGTTCCATGGTCCTCGGGGAATGGTTTTCGGAAGGAAGCATTCTACAATTTATTTCTTTAGGTAGCTGATGTGGAAAGGACGTAGGAATATCAAACATGCATCCAAGGGCAGGAGCCTAAGCCAGCAATACCACTTTTGGGTATTTACCCAAAAAAATTAAAAGCAGGATCCCAAAGAGATATTTGCACACCCATATTCATTGCAGCATTATTCACAAGAGAAAAAGGTGGAAACTACCCAAAAGTCCATTGAACATGAACGCATAAACAAATGGAATATTATCTGGTCTTAAAAAAAGAAAGAAATCCTGCCACAGGCCACAGCATGGATGAACCTAGAGGACGTTATACTAAGTAAAATAAACCAGTCACTACAAGACAAATACTGTATATTTGCACTCATGTGAGGTCTCTGAAGTAGTCAAACTCATAGAAGTCAAGAGGAGAATGGTGACTGCCAAAACCTGGGTGGAGCGGGTGCGGGGGTTGTTCAATGGGATTTGTGGATGGAGGTTCCGTTTTGCAAGCTGGAGATGCCCAGAGACCTGGCAGGCAGCAGCATGAATATAGATGACACTATGGAACTGTACGGTTAGAAGTGGTTAAGATGGTAAATCGTTCGCTATGTGTTGTGTGCTATGCTGTTGGACGCTTCTTTTTTTCTTTTACTACAACTGGAAAAAAAAAAAAAAAGATTCGACAGGTGTGCATACAGAGCCGCGGGTGTTCCCCTTGTCCGTGGGGATGGCTGGAGTAGGACCACCAGAAGTGGTTCTCCCCAGGGGCAGGAGGGCGGAGGCCAGCGGTCGGCAGGTGTCCACCTGATGTGGGAAAATGGATCCATTTAGCAAAACCAAGGCTGAGTGTGGGGCTTTTTCTCTTGCAGGAGCAGCCCCAGAAGGCGCCCCATTTCTGGGCCTCCTCCTTCACTCACTGGGAAGTAAACAGAGATGGGAGGGTCCCTGTTCTGGGAAAAAGCTAATCAAATGATCCAACTGCTCCTCCTTTGCAACCCCGAGAGAGGTACCAGGAAATACAGTGTTGGCTGAGAGCAGGAGGGGCCATGAATAAGGGAGGCTGTCACGGAAAACCGCTCCCCTCCTCCCAGCTCCATCCAGGCCTTTGCCTTCACACGCTGACCCGGAGGACGCATCAGCCCGGGCCGCAGGGAGCACAGTCGCCCGGCCTTCTGCCTCTGCACTTTGGAAAAGAAACTGTCTTCTCTCCCTGTCCTGTTATTTAGTGTTTGGGAAAGAACCCAAAGTTAGCTAGGGGGACCAGAATCACGGTGAAGGTAGGTTGTGGCATTCAGAGAACAGTCTCGAAGCTTGTAAATCCAAACCCCCGCGAATAGTTTCCTGACCAACTCCCTGGTGACCCTCTTGGCTGGGACCGGAGGGAGGGGTGGGGGCTGCAGAGAGACAGGCTTCTCCCTCGCTGGGAAGCAGTGTTCCTGTGACCCTATTTCAATCTTTGGTAATGAACCATTTCAGAACAAATGAAGTCACTGGAGTCACTGATAATTACATAAATTTTCTTTTTTCACTTAAAACTCTTAAGTCTCCATCCACGAAGGCCCATTTTTAGTAACACGTTGCATTCTGCCAACATCCTGGGGCTGATTTTGTCTTTACACTTCTAGGAATTTCCGAGGACGTGGGGGTTCAGGCAGCCAGGACGGATGTGAATGTGTGTGACCAGCAAGGAGCTTCTGAGGTCTGAAGATTGGGAAGGTCAAGGGTCAATCCCTCCCAAGCCCCAAAGAGAGAGTCTTCTCCTCTCAGGGCCTTTCCCATGAGTTCTCCTCCAACCTCTTGAAAACAAGATCCCCAATTCACCTCAACCACAAGGTGATCCAGTGCCAGGAGTGTTTTTAGTGACTCTAACCCGTCCCCAGAGCCACATCAATGCAACGTCCAAAAAGGCAAGCATTTGGAACTCTGAAACCCCTGGAGAAAAAAAACAGGACTCTGTGATGATGTGGTTTATGGAGTCTCATTTTTAAAAATCGGACACACTTACAACAACGAAAGATGCTGTGGAAAATAATTGGATTTATCCCAACTCCTCTGCTATTTATTGCCTTGGATGGCACTGAGGTTATATCAGAACACAGTCATAAGGGGAAGAGGCTTTGGAACAACGAAAACACATTTTCCCCAAAAAGTAAATCCGTAGTTAACCCTTGTACAGCATGAGCCATGTGACTCTTGCACAGTGTTTGCAAAATCCTGAGAGGAGATGAACAAATGTCAGGTATTTTATGTCCTGAGTTGAGGCAACAGTCATGTTGTGTAGACAGCAGGGTCCCTATCGGCCAAGCCCCAACTTTTGATGTACTTCATGTGAAGTCTTAAGACTCAAACCTTTCTTTCCCTCCTATAGCTAAGAGCTCTCCATGCAGAGGAATGGATTGTCTTCCTTTTGTCCTCTGCTCTCTGAAGGAAGCCAGCCCACAGGGCCATGTTGCACAAAGCCTGGTTTGACTGGGATCGACCTTACTGTGTACCTGTGTCCTAGGACCTCAATATTTGCAGCTCCTACAATCCATGACAGCTTGTGGGTGAAGCTAATAAAACTACTAGAAAATTAAAACAGTTAATTGCAGCAGGACAAAATCCAGCGGTGACTTGACGGGCAAGATTTTGCAATTAGAACTTTTATTCCAGCTGACCACAGGCAGATACTTGGCTACCATCTACCAAGGGTCTTCTGAGAAGTTTGTAGAGCTCCCATGGCTGGTAGATCACAGCTCAGTCCATGATATCAGATGTGAAGTTGCTCTTCCTGTCACGAATCCATCTGTAGTTAAACAAGATAGACTGACTGTGCCAATAATTTGCTCAATTTTGCACAGCCATGTTTAAGGAGGCAACAAGAAATCTGCTTTCAAATCTCTGGGGAACTTTCAAATCAAAGACAGCAGAGATCAAAAGTCCTTGAAAAAGCCATCTGGGAACTTTTTGTGTGCTGACAAGTTTGCTCTTGAAGCTCACACACCACACTTGCAAGATGACAAACAGATATCACAGACTTGGGAAAATTCAGTACCACACTGTGACCCGATGAAAAGCTACATGCTCTGTAAGGTCATATATCAACCACCAATGCAATACCTGCCCCAATACCCCAACCACAAGGTCAATGGACTTGTGGGAAATAGAGCTGACACCTCTCTGATACTGGCGTAGTGATGTGCTGGTTAGCAAAGAAGTAAACTGTGCAACAATTATAGAAATAGCCACCATTTGTTAAGTACCTTGCATGTATGATTTCACTGAGCTTTTAGCATACACTATGCAATTGGTCATAATAATTCTAATGAGGAAGTATTAGTGTCTCCACCTTATAGATAAGAAATAACTTGTCCTGAGGTACAAAGCTTTGAGAAGCATAGCTCAGGTTTGTACTCAGGTAGGTTCGGCAGGTCCACAATACTGCTCACAAAAATAATCTAATGATGCTAGGGAAATGTCATTTCTCATCTCTGAAAGCCAAATCTGTTGGATATTTTTAATGCCCTTTTCAGCAGTAGTGGCAAACTTCTCTTCCTCCATTACATTCCACTCAGAGCTCATCTTCTGTGTAGAGACATCCCTGCCTTCTCCGGGCTGGCCTACATATCCTTTCCTCAACCCCCTCAAGACATTTTATACAGAACTTCAGGGCTGCAGTGATCTTATTTTAATGGCAATTATTTGTATATTTGTGTGTCTACCACTGAAGACTAAGAATTTCTTGGGGCACGATCCATGTCTCCATAGCTTTTGATCCTAGAACTGACATAGTGTTTGGCCCAATAACTATTGCTGATGGACAAAGGGGCCATCCTTTGCTCATGTTGCGAAGAAGCATCATTTATTCAATAATTCCAAAAGTATTAGATTGAGCCCCTTGAAACTGCAATTTTTCTAGGTTAGAAATAGTCAACTGTGGGTACTTTTGTACATTTCAATTCAATAAATTTATTACAGTGGATGCGGCTATTCAGAAATGTGGGTTGTTTTTCAAATTAGATGTGTTAAAATTCACACATCTAAGTGAATGCTTTGAAAACCTGCTGTCACACTTTATTGAGAATTTTGTTTATTTTCATAGTTCTGAAATATTCAGTACTGCATTTTGACCCCAAATCAGCTGGTCCTTGGAAGTCCTTTCATTACGCAAGGCATTTGTCACGAGATATTTGGTATGCTTGGAAAGGCAGTGCCAAATAATGGTGGAGAACAAATTTCTAGGTGTTATCTTAGACAAGTTAACTTCTTTGCTCCTTCCCCATCCACAAGAGCAGGATCACCATAGCATCAGTCTCACAAGGTTGTTGTAGAAACAACATGAGGTAATATACGTTGCTTAGAACAATGTTTGGGACATACTCAGAGCTCTTCTTCTGTTATTACTATAGAATTTGATCTGCATGGAAGGCACACGTGCTGGACTAGTAACAGAGTGCATAAGTAGCCAATAAGAAAAGATTAAGAAAATGAGTAAAGTGATCACAAAACAACAAGGATTATATTTTTACCTAGATATTTTCCCGATGGAGTATGTGAATTGGGAAATTTTAACTATGGAAACCGTAGTACCTTAAGAGTGCACGATTTTTGCAGTTTTCTGGGTGCGTAAAGCCTTGTCACAAATTCCTCCATGTGGTATTCCAGAACTTAGATTCCTGCTGGTGTCCTTTACAACACCATGACTCCTATTGTACAAATCCAAGTCCAGCTGTGGTATTTGAAAATAATCAAACTGGCGTCACCAATTCACTTCTTCCTTTCTTTTCCCTCAAAGTTTCTTTCTTTCAAACAGTTTTGAAATTCCATTACTAAATTTCCTCTTGCCTTTTAAATATATTACACATTGTGTTACGTATTTGTGGTTGAGATAATCACATGGTTCCATTTGTTTTAAATTAAATCCGTTTAAGCTACAAAACTCTCCAACTGTCCTGGTAAAGGCCCACTCTGCATGCAACATGGGCAGAGCCCGCAGCCAAATAATTCGGAACTAATTTGTCAGGATCTTAACCTGCGTGCAACTTTTGAACACTATCTGTTTAAATTCCTATACGGAGATAAAGCTCAGCTTTCTGGAAGTTCAACCCAACCCAGTAGCAAAGGGGGTATTAAAGTCAATGGGCCCACTTCTAAATCATAACCAGATACAGGACACTTTCTTTGTATTCCGTGTTGAGTACTGTCTGACATTGTTCCTAAATCAACTGCATGTTTGGAGACAATTAAAGAAATTAGGTCCTCTTTGCAAGTCATGAGATGGAAGGACAAAGGACAAGTGCTGCTGAGGTATAGGACGGGAACGAAAGACCAGGAGCACTGTAGCTACAACAGGCTAAGGCAATCCCTGCCCCAACCTTATCCAAACCTATGTGGGGAAAAAAGGAGTATATTTACACATATATGTCCATGGTCACATTCTATATAAACTTATATAGCTTTCTGTAATGCAGAGTTGTTTGAACCTAATATTCGAAGTTTCACTTTTTAAAAATGCTTCAGGTAGGAACACGGGCTAAAAGATGGATATGGTATGGGGTGTATGTGGTGACTGTTATGTTACTTTCTGGATCTTAAACAAGTATATTTTTTGGAATGCTTCCTAATTAAAGTTTAAAAAAAAAATAGGCAAAAAGTAACCCTATTAACCTGAACATGTGAAATGAGCACAGACCCTTTGGCAGAGCTCACCTGCCAAGGAAAAGACATGTGAAGAGAAGGAAATGCAGACCATCATGCTATTACTTTTATATGGTGAATAGTTAGCACGCCTGCTCTCTTGAAGCCTGTGAGAATAAAAGAAATCCAGCATTATCCACAAAACTGTGAAAGTCTCTCCCAGAACACTTTTGAGATCTGAATGTTTGTTTTATTCTGCAAAAGGAGTCCTGATGAAAGCCACAATTAGTTCCTAAGAAGAGGCGTAGGAATTTAAGAAAATATCTCTCTGTTCTCGTGGCAATGGCTTTAGAGGGAAACACATTTGTCGGCCACATTTCGCACTGTTTGGGGGCCTTCGGCTTTAACCAAAGCTTTTGCTCTCAGGATCCTCCTCCCTGTTCTCATCCCCACATTATCACTTTCATCTACCCAAGTTAACAAAAGCTCTGTGAGGAAAACAGATTTTAAGTTTGGGGAAGGAGTGTTACTCAGAAACCTCTGGTTTATCTGGTAATAATTGCATTAATAATCATAAGGCAGATAGGTGGACCTGAGCAGCTCCGAGGGGAATCATTAGGGTCGAAGTCCCTGGGCATTCAGCCAGTGATTTCCTTGGATTTGGACTGCTCAAATCAGGGTTCTTTCTTTCTAAATTATTCCTATGCCGGTGCTGGGTTCAGAAATGAAGCCTAGAGGGTTGATTATGAAAATTAAAAATGCAAACTTTGTATTTAAAAATACCATAAGCATTGTAAAAAGGCAGATGTTAAGCTGGGAAAAAAATTTTGCCAGTAAACTGTAGACAAAGATTTTTCAATATTCTTAAGGTCTGAATGCTTTTGGAAACAGAAGAAGAAGTCCAACTACTTTATAAATAAATAGGCTAGAACCAATAGTTCATAAAGATTGGCGAACAGCCCTTAAAGATGTTTAAACTCACTCATAATGAAATAAATGCAAATTAAAATTTTATAGAGTTACTCTTTCTTATCTACCAAAATGGCAAAAAAGAAAAAGAAGTTAGGCAAAATATTTTTTGGTGAAGCTGTGCACAAATAATCAATTTTTAAACAAAAAATGATCCAACCCCTATGGAAAGGAATTTGGCAATTATCTAGCAAAGTTCCATGTGTGTCTACTCTTTGACTCATAAATCTTACTTCTGAGAATCTATCCCACACATACACGGGCATATGAAAAGGTATATTGCTTGGGTAATTCATTGCAGTATGAGTTAGAATAGCAAAGGACTGGAAAGAATTCAAATGTTTATCATTAAAGAGCTGATTGAATAAGAATTGGTACATCTGCTCAGTGGAGTACTATAAACCTATAAAAAAGTAATGAGAATACACACAAAATATACATCCACATATTTTTGTACACTAAAAAAATGGCAGTACTACTCCAGGAGGAGGAAACACTTCCCAACTCATTCTATGAAGTTAGTATTGCTTTGATATGAAAACCAGACAAAGGCATCATACAAAAACTATAGGCCAATATCGCTTATGAATATAGACACAAAAATCCTCAACAAATACTAGCAAGCCAACACAACAATATATAAAAAGAACCACACACCATGGTTAAGTGGAATTTACCCTAGAAGTGCAAGGCTGTTTTAACATCTGAAAATTAACATAACACATTGTATCGATAGAATTAAAAACACATTAACATCTCAATAGATACAGAAAAGCATGTGACAAAACCCAACACTATTTCATGATGAAAACACTCAGCAAACTAGAAATGGAAGGGAACTTCCTCAGTCTGTTAAAGGTATCTATGAAAAACCTGCAGCTAGCATCATACTTCATAATGAACGAGTGGAGAGCTCCCCCTGAGATCTGGAATAAGACAAGGATGTTCACTTTTGCCACTTCAACATTGTGCTGGCGATTCTAGCCAGGACAATTAGGCAAGGAATGGAAACAAAAGACATCCAGATTGCAAAGGAATAAGGAAAACTGTCTATTTACAGGTGGCATGATCATACATAGAAAACCCTAAAGGATCTACAATAGTAGATGACTAATACTCATTTATTAGTATACAACTAATAAATGAGTGCAACAAGTTTGCAGAATACAAGCTCAATAATGCAAAAATGGAGGTACAGAAAAGTTTAAATGATCACCTGTAAAAAAGGAAGGAGATAAGAGGACAGTTACAGAAGTAGAGTTCTATGATTATACTTTGCACTGTAGATTAGACTTCAAAGCTCTGAAAATATTCTATGTATTCGTAACGACAAAATTTCATTTTAGAAAACTCTAAAAACTGAAAATAAATGGATACAAATGAACTCAATGGTGTACCAAGTTGGTGGCGTAACTACACATAGAAAAATTAGTTCACATGACAATAATATGCAGTAATTTAATTGTCCTGCCTAGTGGAATGTACTCTGAAGACAAAAAGAATTGCAAGAATAATTAAAAAAAATTTTTTTTAAAGCCTTAAGCTGATTCAGTAATCATATCATTGGTGATACTGTTACTATTGTTATTTTGAGATGTGTGTGTGTGTGTGTGTGTGTGTGTGTGTGTATCACAGGATAAAGTAAACGAGTAGTATTTTGTGTATCATTGAGAATCAGGACTTTACCATAGGAAAAAAAGACATAGGTGATAGTTTGATAGGGTTAAGTCTTGAATTTGTTTTTTTGTTTTGTTTTGTTTTTAAGATTTTATTTATTTATTCATGAGAGACACAGAGAGAGAGAGGCAGAGACACAGGCAGAGGGAGAAGCAGGCTCCATGCAGGGAGCCTGACGTGGGACTCGATCCCAGGACTCCATGATCATGCCCTGGGCTGAAGGCAGTGCTAAACCACTGAGCCACCCGGGCTGTGCAAGTCTTGAATTTGAATTGGAGGTGAAAGTAACAAATTTATAATGTGCTTTATCTTTAAAAATATAAAAGCATTTCCCATTTCTGTCCTTTGAAAAGACCTAGAAGTAATGACGAGCATGGTAAAGATGAGCATTCCTAGTGTTCAGATTGTGGTCTCTAAATACCATTTCCAATCTAAAAGAATGAGAACTAATTCTGTGTCTATAACATTTCGTTTTACCAGAAAGTAAGAAAGTAATAAAGTCATTAAAGACTATCAATGATGTTGTGGGTCAGATTTTGTCTCCAAAAAGATACATTCAAAGCCTAACCTCTGGTACTTGTGAATGTGACCTTACTTGGAAAGGAGATCTTTGCAGATGGAATCAAGTAAAATGAGGTAATACTGGGTTTAGGTGACTCCTATTCCAATGACTGGTATCAGTCTAAGGGGAGGGGGATTTAGACACAGATAAAGAGGATTATACCACAGATACACCATGTGGTGTTGGAGGCAGAGATTGCAGTGATATGATAGGTCTACCAATCAAGGGGCACCAAGGATTGCTGGCAACTGCCAGAAGCTAGAGAGAGCCATGGGACAGTGCCTCCAGAAAAAGCCAAGCCCACCAACATCTTGATTTTGATCTTCTAGCCATCAGAGCTGTGAGACAATGTATTTCTGTTGTTTGAAGCCATTTGGTTTGTGATATTTTGTTACAGTAGCCCTAGGAAACCAACATGGGTTATGTCAGGAAGACTCAAGAACCAAATGGAAGGAGCTGCCACTCACTGTCAACTATGGCACAATCTGAGCAACCACAATGATAATAAACTATAACAAACTAAAATGTTAAATCTATAAAATCATACTAATGCTTAAAAATTTTTTAAAAACTGGATAACTTAGGAACTTGAGAACTCAATAATTTGGTAATTAATACCTAAAGAAGAGAATCAGGCATTAGTTCTGCCTTTTCTGTATCAACTACTGAGTAACCAAAAAGTAGGTGAGGAAAACGTTCTCTTGATGGACATATGCCAGGAGTGCTTGGGTGACTCAGTTGGTTGAACATCCAACTCTTGATTTTGGCTTGGTCATGTTCTCTGGGTTGTGGGATTGAGCCCTGTATCAGACTTTGCATGGAGTCTGCTTGGGATTCTCTCTCTCCCTCTCCAACTGCTCCTCCCCCCACTTGTGCATACTCTCTCTCTAAAATAAATAAAATCTTTTATAAAAAAGGAAGTATTCCAGCTACCTTGTGATAGAATATCACCATTTTGCAGTTTCTAATGAATGCATGGGTGCAGACAACAAAAAAACCCTTCCAACCTAATCTGATCAAATCTTTGGATCTAACCACCAATTTGCACATAATACGAGGGACAGATAAAGTTATTTAAAAACATTATGGACATGCAGTCAGCAAAACGCAGGACAAAATCCTACAAGAAAATGGATTTGGTCTCTTAAGCCAATAGATTGCAAGGAAGAACAAAAACAAGAGTCAGGAAAGCCCTGGATTAAAAGAGACTTGAGAGATATCAACCAATTGTAGCTTGTGGAATTTAATTTAAATCCTGATTCTTATAAAAAAAAATTGAAGGAAAAAAATACTTAGGAGATAATTGGGGAGAGTGGCTGGATATAAAAAATTACTAATAATATTTGTAGGTGTGATAATTTATGTTTTAGAAGAAAATCCTTATCTTTTAGAGATAGTTATCAAGGTATTTACAGATCGAAAGATAGGTCTGGGATTTTTATCTAAAATAATTCAGCAGGAAAAAAGATAAGATGATATAATTCAGCCAAATTGGGGGAGGTGAATGGGGGGACGTGGGTGGAGTACAGAGAAATTTAGATTGGTCATGACTTTATAATTGTTGAAGATGAGGTCATGGGAGTTTATTAGACCTTTCTTTCTATTTGTGACTATTCTTAATACTAAAAAGTTAAGGGCAAAAAAACTGGACTGAAAGAACTTGGGCCTCTGACCCCTAAAAACTCATAATTCAAAATGTTATCAGAGACCAGCTGAAAGGGCCCCGCAGGGAGAGAAGCCCGACTACCTCCTCCAGGCGGCTGTTTTCTCCCCTTGAGCATGAGCCACAGTGAGAGTCCTGCCCTAACTCACAGGGCTGCAGTGAAGAGTAAGTAAAGGTTGAAAGCATGTCACAAATACAAAGTGCTAAGTGTTTAACAATAGTCGTTGGAGGGCAGTTCTCTTTATCTTTTTGCTGAGTTCAGGCTCAGGGCCACATCGCTCCTTTGGACTTGTGTATTTATTGCCATGGCCCTGGGTCCTTAGACACAAAGATAGATCCAGACCCCTGACTGCCAGGCCCTTAGTCTGATATCCAGACCACCCACCCACTTCCCATGGCAACTTCCATTTCAGAAAAATATTTATGGGAAGGCACCTGCTCCCAGGGTGAAAAAAACCCCAGCAGTTGAACTGAAATCATTTTCTTGCATCCTAGTTTTTAATCTACTATGCTTGGTGTTGAGGGCATTAACAAGTTGAAGATGCCTCCCATGGGAGAAAAGTCACAAATCCCACAACATAATGACGTTGCATCACAGGAGGGCCTTGGTTTGTAACAGAGACTCATCACTGCCAGAGTACTTTGTAAATAATGAATCACTAACGAAATAAACACCTGTGGAGTTAGACATTGTAGCCACCAAAGCAATAATTACAATTAATACGCTCACAACACATGCAACTCAATGGACCCCTTATTACTGATGTCATCTGGAGGCTTTCTGGCAGCAGTTGTAATTGAGAATGAGTATAATTAGCAATAATCACAGTTACATGTGAAATCTCTACAGCCCCTCTATAAGATTTCTGACTCAGTCTGCACAAGCCTGTAAAGTAACTTCATGTTAAATAGGATTACACCCATTTCACAGATAATGAAAGGGGTTTGTCATTTTCTCAACATCTAGCAGGTCAATAAAAAAAAAAAAATATCCAGAGGAGTGTCATTTGCCAGCGCATAAGGATTTTTGCTCTTGATAACATCTGTGATCTGGAATTTCAAAATTTATTAAAATATAAACCTTTGAATAGTGAAACTATGCAAATCCAAAAAAATTAATGATAAAAGAAATGTTCCTGTTCAGGGCCTCCAGGAACATTCCAAACTTTCCTGCAGGACGTGTTTTTCGTTCTATGAGACATGTCTTTTAATTCCTGAGTTAGATTCTCTGTCGCTGTATTCTGGGCTGCATATCAAATAATAAACATTTCCTGAGAAAATTAACTAAAAATGGATCACAGATCTAAATGTTAGAGCTAAAATTATAAACTTTCTAGAAGAAAATATAGGAGAAAAATCCTTATGACTTTGGGTTAGGCAAAGATTTCTTGAATAAGGAAAAGAAGGCATGGGGAAGAAAAGAAAATGTTGATAAACCAGATTTCATCAAAATTTAAAATTTCTCGTCTTTTTAAAACATATTGTTGAAAAAATGAAAGGATAGCCACAGACTAGGAGAAAATATTGGTAAACTACAGTTGATAAAGGACATATCTGGAATATATATAAATATATATTATATCATATATTATAGTCATTATATTATATATTTATTAACATATAAAATTTAAATATATTTTTACATTTTTAATATATATTGATTATTAGATAATAGATATATTTAGCGAAAGATAAAGAGAGACAGAGGGGGAGAGCCCATACATCCAAACACACACAAAATAAGAAGAAAAATCCAATGTTTAGAAATGGATAAAAGAACTAGACACTTCACCATTGAGGACATACTCAGAGCAAATAAGCACAATAAGACATGCTGAATGTTTGTAAGAAGAGAAATACAAATTTAAATCAAAATGAGATACCACCATACTTCTACTGGAATAGCTAAAAGAAATGAAATGATTGATAATATCAAGTTCTGGCAAGGATGCAGAGCAACCAAAAATCTTGTGCTTTGTTGGTGGGAATGCCAAAATGATACAGCTACTCTGAAAAAGTTTGATAGTTCTTATAAACATACACTTACCATATAACCCAACAGTCCTACTCCTAGGTATTTACCTCAGAGAAGGGAAACATGTGTCTACATAAACACCTGTATGTTAGCATTTACAGAAAAGGCCTGGTCATGAGTGTTCATTCTAGCCTTATTTATAATAACTCCAAATTGGAAATGCCCATCAACTAGTGAGTGGATAGACTGTGGTATAGCGCACATAGGGATAGATTACTGATTCTTACAACAATATAGATGAATCCTACAAACATTATGCTAAGTGACAGAAGCCAGACACAAAAGACTATAGTTGGTTTGATTCCACTTAGGTGATATTCTGGAAAAATCAAAACTATAGGGACAGAAATCAGATGAGCCGTTGCCAGGAGCTAGGAGGAGGGGAGGAAATTGACTGTAAAAGGGCACAAGGGAAGCTTCTGAGGTGAAGGCCACATTCTAGATCTTGATTGTGGTCCAGTTAGACAACTGTGTGCATTTGCAAAACTCACTGGATGATACAACTAAAAGAGTAAATATTAAAATATGTAAATTATAAGTCCATAAACCTCACCAAAGAAAAGCGCTTGTTAAGCATCAAATGCAGCATACCATGTAAGGTAGGAGAGAAAAACCATTCAATTAGCGAAGTGACCTTGTGCTCTGAGGGATCGATGGTTTTGGTGGAAGGATACAAGTAATGTTTTAAAAATACTGAGCACTGCCAAGCCCTGGAGGATAAGCAGCAAGTGCTAGAGTATTTGTTTTGTGTGGCTGCTGTAACAAATGACCACAAACCTGGTGGCTTAAAACAACAGAAATGTATTCTTTCACAGTTCCAGAAGCCAGAAGTTCAACATTAGATTCACTGGACCAAACCCCAAGTATTGGCAGGGCCACGCCCCCTCCAAAGGCTCTGGGGAGACTCTGCCTCTTGGTCCTCAGCTGTTGGTGGCTGCATTGGTCCAGTTTGTGTTTGCAGGCATCTCCTCTGTGTGTAATCTCTCTCTGTCTCTCTCTTATAAAGATACTGTATGGATTTAGGGTTCACCAGCTAATCCCATGTCAGGATCCTTCACCTGATTACATCTGCAAAGATAATTTTTCCATATGAGGCAATATTTAGAGGCTCCTGGGAGCAGAACTTGTTTTCTTTGGGTGGCCATTATTCAGCCATCTACAAATAGTTACAATGACATTACTGTGGGTAGGAGTGGTCAAGGAGTCTTTCATGGGAGGGGTAGACTCTGTCTTTGAGGAATGGACTGGATTTCAACAGAGGCTGGATTCTTGACACAGGGGGTGGTTTTGACAAAGGCTTGGTATTAACAAAGTTTTTAGCAATAACTTGGCTTGAATTGATTGAATCTGGGTGGAGGTCAAAGATGCAGGAGGAAAGAAAGCTAAAAAATTAGCTTAATGCCAGAATGTAGAAGGCACTGAATTTTGTGACGAAGAATTTGAGCCTATAGGTAGTGAAGCACCATGGAAAGACTGAAACAGTGATATGCATGGAAGGTTTGCTTTAGGGAAATGAAAATGTATAGGATGAAAAGAAACAAAGAGTCAGGAAACCAGTTTTGAAATCCATCAATCTTTAAGTTGTGAGGTAAAGAGAGTTGGAATTAGAATGGTGGAAATGTGGGAATGGAAAGCAAGGGATAGAGTCAGGAACAGGGCTGGCATCATGCGTGTGTGAACTCTGCAGTCACATGGGGCCCAACAATCTGAAGAGTCCTGTATTTTGTTTATGCTCTTCTATCACTGTCTTGAAAATCTTAATAATTTTGTCTTTGAACTTGTGTTTCATAAGTAAAGTCCAGTCGGACAATGGATCATATGCACAAGCAGAGCACATATGCACAATATCCACTGTTCTTGTCAACCTTGTGTCCATGTGCATAGAACATTCAAGATGCTCCACAAGTGCATAATTCCAGTAGACACAAAATGCATGCAAGTTCAGCCAGATACAAATTGAATACAGGGCAAATGTATTACCTCCGTAACTGTGTAATCAGAGGCCTCAACGACCCCAAGAGGCCATGATTTTCATTTAAAATTGGTTAGAACACAAAGAAGGAATCACATTTTAAGAAACATGAACAACCAAGGAATCCTGTTACATCTTTTCTTACCTGGGCTACTCCCCTGTGTCAGCCAACCAATTATGTTGAAAATGATGACCCCGAAGGAGAAAAAGGTAGGACATCCATACTTCTGTTTCCTTCTCTACTCATCAATGTCCTTCTCTAAAAGTCTTTTAAAGTCCTTCACTTATCAGTGAGCTGGAGGTAGAGAGTGTTGGTAGAATGTGTGCATACCAAAAAAGTGAGATAAAAACAGAAGAGCTACTCTTGTGCAGAGTGTCCCTCTGTTCTAGTGAGAATGACATGGAAATGCACCTGTGAGCTACGAAACGCAAACTGTCATCTTGGTGATTCAGTATACAAGGTAAATGCTACAATATTTGTATTTCACACTGGTATGGCACAGTATAAAAACGAATGGAGACATTTTGAATTTTAATTTTTCCTTAGAATGACAGTAAATACCGAATAAAAAACATGATGACAAACTGAGAGAGTCCACAGAAGACAGGAAAAGCTTCATAGTACCATCCACAGTACCATCCACTCCTCTTTGGACAGGGGCCCTATATTTGCATTTGGCCCTGGGTTCCAACTACTACACAGCCAGTCCTGGTCTGAAGACATAATGCAGAAGAACCAATGCACAAAGCAGTGTAGTGGTCAGGTAATATATCCTTCACACTTGACCATGGTATCATTGTCTCAGCCAACACCATAGCCAAAGCCTTTGTTCAGAGTAAATAAGTTCACTTTCGCTAAAAATAGTTTTTTTTTTAAATTGGGTAAAATACACATAACATAAAATTTACCATCTTAACTATTTTTTTAAAGATTTTATTTATTATTCGTGAGAGACACAGAGAGAGAGAAAGAGAGAGGCAGAGACATAGGCAGAGGGAGAAGCAGGCTCCATGCAGGGAGCCTGATGTGGGACTGGATCCCAGGACCCCAGGATCACACCCTAAGCTGAAGGCAGATGCTCAACCGCTGAGCCACCCAGGCATCCCCCATCTTAACTACTTTTTAATGTATATTTCAATAGTCCTAAGTCTATTCACATTGTAGGCAGCCAATTTCTAGGACTTTTTCACATTGTAAAACTGTGACTTCCTACTTCCCATTCCTACCAACCCCTGGTGACCACCTTTCTACATTCTGTGTCTGTGACTTTGCTCTAGACACTCCATAGAGGGAGTACCATGTAGTATTTACTTTCCTCTGACTAGCTTATTTCACTTAACATAAGGTATTCACGGTCCATCCATGTTGTAGCATGTGACAAGATTTCCTTCTTTTTTAAGGCTGAATAACATTTCATTGCACACATATATCAGATTTTATCCATTTATCTGTCAATAGACAGGTTGTTTCCACCTAAACAAGCTTAGCTGCAGTCAAAACTTGCCTCAATTGCTTTTGACCTTGTTAGTTTATCCATCCACTTATCCATCTATTCTTTGACTCACTCTACAAACTGGAGGTCATCACAGATAACCAAGAGAAAGAAGGAAAAAAGAAAGAAAAAGAAAGAGAGAGAGAGAGAGAGAGAGAGGAAGAAAGGGAAAAAGATAGGGAAAAAGGAAGACAAGAAATGAGAATCAGGAAAAGGGGAAATGCAGGAAACAAAATAGTAAAGCAGGATCCATTAAAAATTTGGCTTACAATGCTTTCTAAAAACTATGCTCCCTCAAAATTTCAAAGTTTCTAGGTGGATCTGGAACCACTGCTTCTCATCCAGGGCCATGGCCCATATATCTATCTATCATCTATCTATCTATCTATCTATCTATCTATCTATCTATCTATCTATCTATGGCACATATCTATCTCCATGCCATGGCACATATTGAAAATGATAACACTCGCATGTCATACAGGGGTAAACTGATGAAGTTGCTCGTCACCAAAGGGGGGGTGGCCCTAGCCCACACTACAACCCTGAGGACTGGAGGGATCAACAGACCTGAGTGTGGTCTACTTCTGGGGGGCCGGGGGCTGCCATACACTGCATGAGCAGCTCTGCCAGCTTACTGCTTTGTAGGGACCCTGCTTTGACACAAGCTGCATATTTCTATTGTCTATTGATGAGCCAAACTGTAATTTCTCCAGCAATGAAGCTGAAGCGGTGGAGAGCATCTAGGCTTTGAAGTTAGTACACCATGGCTCTTTCTGCTACTTACTAGTTCTATGACTGGGCAAACTAAGACTAAAAACAAGGCTAAAAATACCTGTCTTGGGGTGCCTGGGTGGCTCAGTCAGTTAAGTTGTCTGTCTTCAGCTTGGATGATGATCCAAGGATCCTGGGATTGAGCACCACGTTGAGTTCCCTGCTCAGCAAGGAATCTGCTTCTTCCTCTCTCTCTGCAGCTTCCCCTGCTGGTTCTCTCTCTCTCTCTCTCTAGTAAACAAATGAAATCTTAAAAAAAAAATACCTGCCTTGTAGGATTGCATGATAAGTAGATATAATGCTCCTTAAGCACCTGACACCTGCTAGACTCACAGTTGATGTCACAAGATACTTGGCAGTAACAGTAATGGAAGTACTGAACTAGAGACTGTTCCATAGAGCAGAGCAGCTCAATGGAACTGTCCTTATTTCTTTCACTTATTATTTATTCATATGGGCAAATACTTATTGAGTGCATAACTTGTGCCAAATACTACCAGGTTCCAGGGAGACACCCAGGAGGCTGAAATATAGAAAACTTCTAATTGGGACATTTGTAGTGTAGCTCAGGCTGTGTAATAAAGTGTCTATGTAACTTTGGGTGAATCATTTCAACTTCCTGAGTCCTTGTATTAGTCGGCTCTCACTAGGTTATGCTATAAAACAAGCAACCCGAATATCTAAGGAATTTAGAAAAATATTTCTTGCTCTTGTTAGATAGGCATATGGATCAGCTAACTCTTCTGCTTCACTCCAAAAGCCAGAGTGAAGATATAACCAGGATATGCTCTTAGGGGAAGGGCTGAAACAAGAAGACCCAGCCAAGCAGGCATTGTATTTAAGGTTTCTTGCTGTGAAGCAAATGCTATATCCGCCCAGCATCCAATGGCTGGTGCAGGTCACATGGCCAAGTCCATGGAACATGGTGAGGGTGGGGAAAAATAATAATAATAAGCAAAGAACACCACCTACCACTATCAGTTTTCTTACTTATAAATGGAAGATGCCAGGCTAGAGTTCTCTATTCCTTTCCAATTCTATATTCAGTAACTCTATGGTTAACAGCGGAGAGAAGTATAATTGCTAATTACTATTATGTAATTGAAGAAGCTGAGAGAGTCACACTGCCATACCCCCACACTAAACAGAATGCTTCGGACAGAGATCAATATTATCTGAGAAGCCCAGTTAATCATTTATAGGAAAATAGAAGAATAAAAGTAATTTTACTAAATACGCTGTTGCATGTGTTTTTCATTTTGATCCCTTAGGTCTTTATGAACTTCACTCTATTCCTTGGTGTTACTTTTGAGTTTGAGACAACAGTTGTGTGCTAAGAACTGGACCCTGATTTTGTCTAAATAAAATAATATTAAAATTGTAATATTTCACAATTAATATTTACAATTAAAGGGAGGGAGGGGCTTGCCACTTACAAAAACCATTCTGTAGTGAATCTTTTAATGAGATACAAAAATGTTTTAACAATTGAGCTTCCATAATCCTTTGCAAATGCAGATTTTAATTTACTGTCAGTCTGAGAAAAGGGCTGGAACAAGATAACTCCTCAAATAAGCTGGCTACTAGATCGATCACATTCTGTGCTAGGGACCTTGTGTCAGCCTGCAAACATAGCTTCGAAATGTTCAGATTCCTACAGGCTCGTTAATTACTAGCTTCATGTATTGTGTACTGAATTAGAAAAAATGATTTCCATTATCTTGTTACAAATGGCCATAAACACACATTACGTGGCAAGTATTATGTGGTGGCTTTCCATTTGGGATCTTTGCTCTCACCATATCTCTACAAGGTATTACTCCAGTTTTTCAGATGATGAAACCAAGTTTTCTGGAGATTCAATAACTTGCCTAGATACTTAATAACAGAGCATATTTTAGATCAGTGCTCCCGTGATGCCAAAGTTCAGTCCATCCTGCTGAAGAAGATGACCAAAAACTCTTTTTTACTACCCGTATCTGCCTGGAAGATGTAAAGCTAAAGAGCTCTTTTTCATCTTTGTATTTCTAATTGTTATTTTCTTCCCTGGAGGGCAAGAGCTACTATACTTTAAAATTTCATATGCAGGATGGGATAGGACAAACTATAGCTGACTGTAAGGGACGTGGGTGCCTTGCTCCATGTGCTTCGGATTAAAGTTTGATTAAACAGGTTGACTGCAATTATTTTCTTCTATACATGACTAGCACGTACTGTAAAAGAACAGCCTGTAGCTCTCCTTGGCATTAGTTTTATTTTGACTCCGCTGGGGCTGCTGGCTACACGCTCAGTGGACGGGAATGAAAGCTCCAGCCCTCAGTTCCATAGTGCTGCTCTAGGCTAATTATATGGTCTTCTTGAGGTGGGAATGAACTAAGGGCTCAACAGAAGAAAATAGCTTTTCCTTCTGGCTAATAGATGAGAAAAGTCACCCCATCACTTCAAAGGTACCCATGTTCATCCGCCTCCAGTGGGCTGTGGCCATCCATCTGCAATGTCACCGACTCGGCAGCCCATCCAGCCACATCTGGAAAAGTTAAGTGGGTTGCAGAGTTGACATGTGTTGAGGAATGCTTTCAGCACAGTGTATTGACAACAGGTTAACACACTTTTCCTCTCCCTAGTTATATCAACCTAATATGTTATTTGAAAGTCAAAGCTTCAAGTTTTAGGTAAGTTAATGAAAACACGTACAGAGAGGTGCTACCACCAACAGCCATTCTTTGAAAAGTAAGATGTGATGACCCAAAAGGGTGAATGAGATCCATAAAAAGGGTGACCCGTCCAGGGGAAGTTTGGGGACCCATGGTGGACCCAGCAGGTGCACCCTCAGAGGACAGATGTTTTGGTACATCCTAATACCCACTACACAATCATCTCTCTCTTTTCCATAGAGTCTGAAAACCTCCTAAAGAATGAAGCATGTGAACCATCTGAAGGACAGCGAGCTACCTTAGAGAGGGATCGGTGGCTTTGTGGACTGCCCTGGATGGTTTCAGTTTTTTGGTTTTTTGTTTTGTTTTGTTTTTTTTGGTTTCAGTTTTCTATGTGTAAATTTCCAACAAGCCCCTCAAATCAAGAGCCACATCTTAGGTTTTTATTTGTTTCTTTTTGTGGCTTTGACAGCCTTGAGCCCAGCCACACGGAAGATAATTCCTAGCAAATTCTTCTTGTCCTAATTTGGCATGATGTATGACAGCCCAGGAGAGGGACAATAGATGTAGAAAGATAATCTTGTGGTTGTTCTAATCATTCTCTTCTACAAGCTCCTCAGCTAAGGAGAAGATTCTCTTTAATTCTAAGGCTTTTTAAATGGTGTTCTTACTCACCATACATCCATATATGCTTTCTATTGAAATACTGATTTTTTAAAAAATATTTTCTCTAAAGTCCATGGCATCTCCTTCATGATATAGCTTCTTGGAGAATTTGAGGAAAGAAGAAGGAAGTGTGTGGCTGAGGAATAGGGCAAAGGAATTCCTTAGCCTTTGTGGCAGAAGCTTCAGACTGTAGGGGTAGTTCCGTGGTGCATTTGGATCTTGGACCGGATCCCCTGGAGTCCCTTAGAACCTGTTCAACCTCTGATTTCCCCAGTTTCTCGCTGTGCTCCAGGTCTCTATCAGGAAAGAGTCATTTGGAGAATCTTTGCCATAGCCTCCCTCATTGCCATCGGGAATCAGAAAGACCATTTTCAGAGGTGAAAGCTCAGATTGGGGATTGGCTGTTTACACCAATTCAATACAGGAGGTGTGGAGAGAAGTCCAGTAAGGCAAGGCTTTCTGCATTGCACAAACAGAGTGTGAGAAGATTCCTTTTAGGAAACTCAATACAATCTCCTTTCATTTTCTAGAGAACTGTGGGGAAGCACAGCGACCCGATGGGAGTAATGATTGCATGAAGGCTCAGTGAGGCTCACATGAGTGGAAGTGGCAGAAGGAGAATTCAAATTTGGATCTCCTAACATGGTTCACCAGCAGCTTCACAATACTCTGAGCACCCAATGGACTGTGTGTTGTATCTTAGGGCCAGAGATGGATGGGCTTGTGGAGGTCTGAGCAGCTCACTTTTGTATAATCATATATATGTGTGTGTGTGTGTGTGTGTGTATATATATATATATAGTTAATTAGTTAATTTATTCATGTATTTATTTATTTGAATGAGAGAGAGAGAGAGAGAGAGAGAGAGAGAGTGAGCATGCAAGCAGGAAAGGGAGATGGACAAGCAGACTCCTCACTGAATACTGAGCCCAACACGGGGCTCAGTCTCATGACCCTGAGATCATGACCTAAGCTGAAATCAAGAATAGGACGCCCAACCAACAGAGCCACCCAGGCACCCCTATATAATTATTTTTATATTTAGATTTAGTCTAAGGACAGGATTTTATTTGAAGAAAAAGTTTTACAGTGAAAAAAAGTTTGTCTTCTTTATATCATGTTACCTCTAATTTTAGGAAGAAAAAACATGGAAGCGCTTCTCAGGTAGCTTGGTGTGAACCAAATCCTTCATAGAGACCTTTTTAACCAAAATGCATTATTGTAATAGAAAATGTTAACATTTGGGTCACTGGCTCACACACAGGTGGTCCTGGCACCCAGAATGACTGAAGAAGTTCTGATTCACCATTTTGCTATTTCCAATGGATGGTGTTGAGATTTTAATATTTCTTTTCCACAAGAACAGCAAAGTGGTTCTAAGTGTGGGCTCTGGTCAGCCTTATTGGGTAACTTTGGACAACTTAAAAAACAGAAAGCAAAGAACAAACACAAAACAAAAACAATGCCCTTTATGTCACATAGAGCCAAAAATGATGTAAGGTTTTTTTATTTTATTTATGATAGTCACAGAGAGAGAGAAAGAGAGAGAGAGAGAGAGGCAAAGACACAGGCAGAGGGAGAAGCAGGCTCCATGCACTGGGAGCCCAACGTGGGATTCGATCCCGGGTCTCCAGGATCGCTCCCTGGGCCAAAGGCAGGTGCTAAACCGCTGTGCCACCCAGGGATCCCTGAAGTAAGGTTTTTAGAGCCCATAGTAAGTACTCAATCAGTATTTGCTATTATCCTTGTTGTTGTGATTTGAGGGACTCCTAGTTGAGGTCTGGCATCAGCTCGTGAACAGAACAAATGGACTCAGCCTCGTAACCCAAAAGCTTTAAATTCTTGGCTGAGATCAGTAACTCCTTACCTTAAATCAGGATGTTTGGGCAGAGTGGGCCCCATCATAGAATAAAGTGGGTGGGATTGACCCTCTGGAAAGGAGGAAGCTGGTGAAGAGCTTCTGCTTCCCTAGGCTGGTGGTGGAGCTGACAATGGGTGCCAGCAGTCCTGTTCTTTAACTACCAGGCAATTGCAGTCTTTGGATCTGTTGTAGTTGGCTCAGTCCAAACCCGCATTTCCAATTTTCACACTATCTGTAAACGTTGAATTCTAAAGCCTTTCCTATTTAATATCAAACAAGTGAGAAAAAAAATCTCCTCAGGTCATTAGCGTTGTGCCAGACTTGTGCTGGGATGCGGTGGCAACTGGAACTCAGCTGCACCAAGACCTCAGGAGGATTTCTCAAATGGCTGAACGGAGAGCAATACATCAGCCTAGCAAAATCTCCTGTGCCATTTGGTTTAAATATTAGAGTTCCTTTGAGGTTAAGGAAGTATTAGAACCAGAAGGGAGGCAGTTTACAATCTGTTTGCCTGGGCTCCACATGCTGCAACTGTCACAAATGTACCTCTTTTTGGCAAGAGGGGTCATTGCCTGCCCCAAACCTCCCCAACTCCATTTACTGTTTGGAACTGGACTTTCACCTTCCCGTCAACCTTTGCTCAAGGCTGTTCAACCCACAGTCTAGACGGACAGATTGACAGAAATATAATGCAAGCCACAAATGCACAGCACATATGTCATTTCAAATTTTCTAGTAGCCACACTAAAAAATTAAATGAAATATAAAAATAAACTGGTGAGATGAATTTTAATATGATATATTGTCTAACCCAATATATCCAAAATATTATCATGTCAACATGTAATCACTATAAAAGTTATCAATGAGATATTTGACAGTTTTTGGGGGGTACACCAAGGCTTTGAAATCTGATGTGTGTTTTATACTTACAACACACCTCAATCTGGACTGGCCACCTTTCAAGGGCTAAATTGCTGCAGCATCAGACAGCTCGGGTCTAGACCAATTCCACACACTGCACTATATCCTACAACAACAGGCCTGTGGTGAAAACACCCAGCAGAGTCTGAGGAAGGTTCTCCAGAGACTAAGAATTGGGAGGATCCTGTGAAACAGAATCTGTCACCACAGCTCCTTTTGAAGTGCATTTGTTTGCAATAACTTCTATAAACATCACTGGCTCCCTCTCCTTTGTTTCACAGTTTGGGGACCCAATTTATCTCCGATGGAGGAGAGTATTATTTTCTCAGCTGCAAATCATGTTAATTGGGCAGCCAATAGATAGGAATGTGGAGTAAACACCCTAATACCTTTAATGCTTTGATGACTTTTCCAGCCCCATACTGTAGGTACTGTATTGAAGGGGGGTAGCGGTCCTTGTTCCTTCTAAGGACAAGCTGCTGCCCACCGCGGGGAGGCGGGCTCCTGGACACATTCTAAAGGGGATGCATTTCAAAGTTCTGGTCTCTTATTACCTGCTTTTGTTTGACACTCAGACAACTCGTGTCATTTGACCAGAGTAAGTACAAAAAGGCAAGTCATCAGGAGTCTTCTGACAAGTTTGGGAGACTTTGCAGGGCCTAATGGCATTTGGTTAAAGCACTGATTTCTTTCCAGGGGAGTCAAGGTGCCGGATGCTTTTTCTTCTCTACCACTGCCCATCTCTGAGTTCGTGGGTCACTGGCTGCCTAACCAGCTCTTCTGGACCACGAGAGGTCTACCTTCCTATCGTAAAGTGGGATGAGAGGTTGTGTAATAGAGAGAAACCTGGAGCAGCAGAAGGCTGACCTAATCTTGGCCAGACTAATTGTAGGGATGAATATATACATCAGCTGAAGATCTAGAAACTGGTTTCTATAAAAACCATCCTACTTTGTGCCCACTGGAACATCTTCCTGCAGCCCAAGAGTTGGTGTAAGGCAGCCTGACACCTGCTACTTGGAGCACCCCAAAACCTTATACAAGTCTTAAAACACTTTTTTTCAGGGACCTCACTATGACCCTGTTCCTTTTTCTCAGATCCAGATCCTCATTCTGCTTCCTATGGGCCCTTTTTATATCTCAACAGGGATGACACAGTCCCTTGGCACTCAGAACCCCAACACCACAGAGGACCTATAAGCTTGCATTTCTGGCCGATGCCCAACCACAACTTTGGGAGGAACATGGCTGATGTAGGTTCAGTTTAACAGCTTCTGGAAAAATGAACTTCCTCATTCCTAATCCACCTTCATCACTGCTCACCCTCTTCTGCCCCCTCATGCTCATAAACATTTAGAGGCAAATCACCTGGGAACCCTATTAAAATACAGGTTCCTAGGCCTCCCACTTACAGATACTCTGATTCAGTAGCTCAGGCACTGGGAGCAAAGCTCAGGCACCCACAGGGTCACCTTTATGCCAGTCATCTACAGACTGCACCCTCGGAAGCCCTGTCGGATATCTGCTGGAGCAATGCTTTCAATGTCAAGAGTTCATGTCAATGTCAGTGTATGATTTTTTTGTGTGTGCACTCAAAAGATAGGATGATGATTTCAGGGTTGTGTTCTGCCAAAGGAAATGTACTTATGCATCTTTCTGATCCCTACTGGACAACCAAATCATCAGAAAGACACCCCCCCCCCCCAAAAAAAAACTATCAGAGAACACCTCCTAGGGAGCCACACTTTGGGGTAATACTAGGTGCCTACTCATGACATTGCCCCAGCCTTGGAAGCATCAAGGGGATTGCCATAGCCCATGGCCTCCTTCTAGGAGCTTCTTACACTTTTTACCACGTGACCCTGTTATTCTGGCCAGAGTTACCGAGACTGAGGCTAAGTGCCCTGTTTGGAGTCAGCCATCCATATGATGGCAATGACTTATGAGTGACAGCCTCCCAAGAGTGCCCCCACACTAGAGAGGGGCAGGCACAGCCCCCTGGAGGAGCTTACAAATGCCACTGAAAGAGGGAGTCAGTGAAGTGCAGGTAGGTTATGTAAAGCATACACAGCAATGCTGTTGTAGCATCACCACACAGTGGAACCCCAGAGTGGGTGATTCTGGTAAGTAACAATTCACCCTGTGAGAACTAACAGTTATCGTGACTGGAAGAGCTGACATTTATTAAGCATGTGCTATGTGGCAGGCAAGATACTAAGCTTTATATTTGTAGTATTTCATTTGATCTTTATAAAGATTTTATGGTTAAATGATATGAACTGTTAATACCCCAATTTTACAGGTAAGTAAAGTGAACTTTGGAAAGGACGACTTGCCCAAGGTCAACAAGTACCAATGTGGGAATTCAAACCCAGCTGGTTTATTTCAAAGCCCATATGTGTATTGGGGGGTAGGGCTAGCTCCATAACTTGCATGGCCCAGTGTACAATAAAAATATGGGGCCCCCTGTCCATGGAACAGAAAAAAAAATGCCACCAATGTAAAGCTTTTTTCCTATATTGCAAGGTCTTGTTAACTGGCCATAGTGATTTGTTTTTTGATAACATTTTAAGTCAAGAAAAATTAAAAATTGAGTATCATCATTCAATTTTGTATTGTGCAATGCCAGTTTGCCTCATATGCAGAACCATTGAAATGATATAATTCATATTTTGTACTTAGTACAATGTACACAAAATGAACTCATTTGTTTTCATTTCACTTCTTGATACATAAACATTCACTAACTCATTACCTTTGGCTTCTGACATGTCAGGATGGACAGAAAAAGACTAAAATTATGGGTTGCTCTATCTACCCCCACTTTCGAGGTCCTTATTCTAGATATAAGTGGTTGGCTAATACAGGGAAGGAACGCAGGTAAGAAAGGTTATGATAGGGTTTCTTGCTTGTTGGTGTTTCTTAAAATACCATTTGCCTTTTCCTTGCATTTAATGCAAATTCAGGTTTGGATGCAAAGCATGGCCTCAGGGAAATGCCAGTGCTCCCTCTTACCCAGTCAATGACTTAGGATGATTACCTTATGGTTAGTTTGAGATCACACTCATCTTGAGTCCACAGGGAATCTGTGCTGATGGGGCATCTGAAACGCTCCATATGAACAGGTGGGCAAAGACACACATACTGCAAGATCTCCTCTGTTCATATGCAGGCTCCATCATCCCATCAGACTTTACTTACAAAACACAAGAGAAATGATAAATTATTAAGCATTTCAAGATGGTTGGGGTGCCTGGGTGGCTCAGTTAAGCATCTACCTTCAGCTCAGGTCATGGTCCCAGAGTCCTGAAATCAAGCTCTGCATCAGGCTCCCCGCTCAGCAGGAGTCTGCCTCTCCTTCTTACTCTGTGCGCACACACACTCTCTCTCTCAAATAAATAAATAAATAAAATCTTAAAAAAAAGAGAATTTCAAGATGATGCTAGCAGAGCATTAAATCAAGCACAGGGCCCTTTGAGTGTGGCCTGTTGTGTGAATACAGCCATTGTACATCTGTGATGGTGGGCCCCCAACAGGGGAATTATTCATAGATTTTGTTATTTAGTGGTTGTTGGATAACAGAAAGTACCGTATCTTGAAAAATGTTCCAGTTACCCCCACCCCTACCTCTGCCCCCCGTCCAGCCATGCAGGCTCAGAGATGGATTCTTGCCTACCTTATTTGGTGAGGTTGTTCATTAAACTACTTGAGTATGTTCAATGAAGCCCTTTCTGGGTGGCCTGGGTAGGGGCTTTTTGGACCTCTGGGATTCTTCCGCAGGGAGCAGGTAGGTAGAGGAGCTGCACCCTGCAGAGCCTCCACTCACCTACCTGGATCATGGGAATTCACCCAGTCCACCTCTGGAAGCAGTCCAATCCTGTCTTCATTGTTCTGGACAATGGGGCTCTGGAGGCAGGCAATAAAGGAAGGGGGGCTGGTTTAAAACTTTTCACTACCTCAACCCCTCAGTTGGCCTTCATTGCTATTTCCATTAAATGTTTTCCTGCTAAATCATCACACTTACTCTCCTATAATGTTACCTCTAACCACCTTAGAGCTCCCCTCTTCCAACTCATTCTCCTCCCAGGTTACTTGACCTAAATCACTGTTTTGATTATACTACTCTTCTTAGAAATATTCATTGGCTCCCCATTGACCACTGGATTTCATCCAAGTTCTTTGTCTTGGCATTCAAGGCCCTCCCCAACTTGACCTCAACTTACCTTTCCATTTGTGTTTTCATTCTTTTCTCCTGGGCAAGAAAGTAGCACATATGATCCTTGACTCCTTTGTGCCTCAATTATATTTTTCCTACTTCCTCTCCTTTCACATTTCCTGTCTACACAGTGGACTCATAACAAGTGCATGGTGTTTATTTATTTATAAATCTTTCCTCCTCACAGAAACATACCACTGACCCTTAAACAACATGGGTTTGAACTGTGAGGATCCACTTACACATGATTTTTAAAAAAATACAGTACTATACATATATTTTCTTTTGTTTATGATTTATAACATTCTCTGGTGTATTTTATTATAAGGATATAGTTTATAATACATATATAAAATTCTCTTTAAAGATCATTTATAATACATATAATATACAAAATATAATACAAAAAAATATAATACATATAACATACAAAAGTTTATGTTATGGGTAAGGCTTTCAGCCAACACTAGGCTAGTGTTGTGTAGTTGTGTTTTGGGGGAGTCAAAACCTGGGGAGCCATGAATTTTTTACTGTGAAGGGGTTGGTGCCACTAACCTCTGCATTGTTCAAGGGTAATATAACTGTGTAATATATATTGTTTATCTTACCCTGTGGTCAACAATACCATGTGAGAAGCAAGTGGGAAGTGTTTGGGTTAAAGCAGTTTAGCACACAGAATTAAATATGATTACTTCTTCCACTTCCCTAGAAGATGATGGACCAAAGCTGTTCTCTTTGTTTAAAGTCTAGCTACGATGTAAGTTATCACAGGAGCAAATCAGAACAAGATTTCATTTTCTAACTATTAGATCAGGATCAAAATCATTCAATAGCCTGGGTTCACAAGGCAATGGGAAAACAGGAGCTGGCCTCTAGTCACTGGTGCGAGTTGTGAATTGGTACAGCTTGGCAGGGCAAGCGGAGAATATATTCTAAAAACCTTAAGAGGGTTTATGCCTTTGACCCCGTAATTCCACTTCAAACCCTATAATTTTACCTAAGTATTTATTCTATGGAAATCATCAAGAAATGTGCACAAATATTCTTCTATAAATACATTTAAAATAGCAATCCAAGTAAACAACAGGGAACCAGTTAGATCAGCCTTGGGCAGCCATTAAAAATCATGTTTTAGGAAAAAATCCAACAACATGGAAAAATGCTCCTAATATATTAGTAGTAATAAAAGCATGTTCCAAAACAGTGTGCATAGCAAGACCCTCATTTTGTAACATCATATCTAAAAAAAAGATTGAAAGGACATCACAATGAACATGATTCTTTTTAGGATTACAGTTATTTTCTCTTTTCTCCTTTATATAATCTTTGCATTTTCTGCAATGAATGTGAATCACTTTTATAATCATTGGTGACAAAGCTCATCTTTATGCACTTCCAGCCCTATGAAAAAGATGTTAGGCTTAAAACCCATGTCTCCAACTTGAATTGTCAGTCAGTAATTTGCATGAAATAATCCTATATTAAGTGCTATCAATATTTAAAAAGGCAACAGAAGTCATAAGCACTACCTTTCTGTGATTTATAAGTTAATGATGACACAGAAAGTGCTATAGAGAATGAGCGACTTCTTTAGAAATAAAGATAAAATTAATTAAATAGCATCAGGTTATATTTTTAATTGGCTTTTCACTTTCTCTGGTCCATAAAGTCCAACACCTTGCACAGAAGATATAGTCAATGTTTGTTAAATGAATACATAAATGGATGGGCAGTTGAATGACAAAAGACAGACACTATGGAGGTCACAGGAGCTGTGCTATCAGATCTATAAAGGCTCCATGACCAGGTGAGGACAGGCTTCCCAGACTGATGTTAACATTGTCATTATGTAACTTCATTGGTCATAAAACCTCACCATTTGTGCCTTTCGACCTGCCTCAGCTATGGCTGAGCTTTCTATGTTTTACAAAAGGAGAGTTGCTTCAAACCTTATTGGAATCATAGTTGTCACCCTTGGTTGCATGTTTCCATGTGCTGAGTGTGAGAAGCCGTTTACATGCATGATTTTTTTTCAAACCCTCTTGGTAACCCTTTGAAGTACGTATATTGTCTCCACTGTGGACGAGAAACTGAAACACAATGAAATGATTTGTCCAGTGTCACGTGACTAGTCAAGTGGAGCCAAACTCTCAACCAGTTCTGGTTGCTTCCAAAACACTGTGCGATCAGACATAGTGCTGCAAACTTCCTCCTTGGAATTAGGACACACATTTTTGGTGATGAATATGCCAAACTGATACTTCTTTTCTCTTATTTCTTCTTCTTAGCATTGTCTTTATTTTAGCTTTTCTGGTGAGTGTGTAGTGCTATCTGATGGTAGCACCTCACCAGTTCTCTGCATCTATTAATAAAGTTACTGACCATTTGGATATAATCTTCCTTAGTGAGATGTCTGTTTAAGCCTCTTGCTAATTTTTCCATGAATTTGGTTGCTTTTCTCCTTTTACCGACTTGAGCAGCTCTGAATATATTCTGGCGAGAGACTTGGTTTTGCCTTGCAGACATCTATTGTGGCTTTTTTTCCCCCCTTTTCACGTTTTCTTTTCCTTTTTCTTGGGGAAAATGTCAGTTATACATTCAGAAGCAGACAAGTTATTGTGAACCTCCACGTCACCATCACCAGCTTCGACAGTTGTTGAAATACCTTTGTGTCACCAATAGATAAGGGCTCCTTTAAAAAGTACACAACCACAATTCCATGATCACACCTAGGGTAAAGTATTCTATTAATCAATGATTACTTAATTCATAAAATGTTCAGCAAGTGCTTAGATTTCTCCAGTTATCTCAAATTTTATTCTTTTCATTGGTAGTTTAAATCAGAATCCAAATAAGGTCTATACTCTGTGGTTGTTTGATAGAGCTTTTAAGATTTTTTTTTCAAGTAGGATCTAAAAATAAATAAATAAATAACTAAATAAATAAATAAATAAATAAGGATCTATGCCCATCTTGGGGCTTGTACTCACAACCCTGAGCTCAAGAGTCATATGCTCCATAGACTGAGCCAGCCAGATGCTCTGTAGAGCTCTTTAGGCTTTTTTTTTTACTCTATAGGATTCTATAGAATCCTTATAGGCTTTATTTCTTCTTTCCTTCCTGCCACTTAAGAAATCAGCTCTGGGGCTCTTGGGTAGCTCAGTCAGTTAAGCATCTGCCTCTTGGTTTCGGTTCAGATCATGATCTCAGGGTGGTGAGATCAAGCCCTGGATGGGGCTCCATGCTTGACATGGAGCCTGCTTGAGATTCTCCCTCCCTCTCCTTCTGTCCCTCCCACTCATGTTCTCTCTCTCTAATATAAGTAAACTTTAAAAAAAAGAGAGAGAGAGAAACCAATTCATTTGTCCAGTTGAGTTTCCAATAATTTGGATTTTAATTCCTTCATCACCACATTTCATTTATATACACCTCTATTCCTGTATTTTCTGCAAATCAGTACTTAGATCTAGAGGCTGGATCAGGTACAGGTTCAATTTTTTTGGCAAGAACACTTCGTAGGTGGTATTGTACACTTTTGTCAGGAAGCATATAATGCCTGGTTGTTTCTCTCTTTAGGATGTTAGTAGATGCCAATGATCATTGCCCAGATCCCTTATTTCATTAGGGGCAAAACTTGGAAGTATAAACCACACAGTTAATCTCTGGTATTATGTGACTTTTCATTGGATCCCACTTTTTTACCTAAGAATTTGGGATGACTTGAAATTAAGCTGAATGGAAGTAGTGAGGTTTGTTTCAGTTTATTTTGTGATCTTACCTGGAACCCAGGCCAGTAAACTGTAGGGGGCTATGTTGTAGCTCTCTGAGGGCAAATCTATCATGGGGCTTGGGGCTGGTGAAGAGGGAACTTGAGGTGTTCAGGAAATGAGAATGGTATTGGTATGAATTTTGTAGAAGTGTCTTAAAATCTAAAATGCATTAGCTCCTGCTAAAAGAATAACTACGTGCAAGTACTATCCCGGAATATATAAGGGGCTTAAAGGGGTCTCTCCAAGTTTCTAACCTTCAATGAGGGGAAAATAAAGCAGCCTCTTGAAACCCAGTTGAAACTTACAGCTCTGACTAGGTAAAAAAAAAAAAAAAAAAAAAAAAATCCAAGGGGTTATATGGTTTACAGGTTACTGCCTCTGTCTGCGCATGTGAATTGTGGCATGCTTTCTACACAGCGGCCTTCACTGTTGTTTTGGTGGAATAAAACACAAGAGACTCCTACAGAATCAGAATTTTGCTCTTAGGGATTCAAAATTCAACATCTCAAATACAGATCATTTGTCAGATCAACAGACAGCAAGATGAGACCAAGCTACTTCCAGAGAAGGAGGTAAAGCCCTTTGAATACAGAGAAGATGAAAAGAACAGTAGGTGATTGACAGAGTTTGGTTTTGCACTTTGGAAGCACTTTTGTGTGCTAGACACATGCTTCGTTTTGCTGCAGTAGAAAGAAAAAACCCCAAAAAACCAAAAACAAAAAAGACAACGGAATAAAAGGTGCTAGCTCTACAGAGCCCCATTTAGAAAGATGCTAAAGACGCATAAGCATTTTCTGCTGTGTTTGTTTAGATTTCTAATTTTATTAATGGCTCCAAAGAAACTAAATCACATTCAAAGACAATTTTAAATTAGGAGGGTTAAAAACGAAGAATTAGGACCAAGAAAAAATATTTTAAAATCTAGAGATTCACAATGCAAATTCACGTTCAGAATAACCAAATCCGCCCCCTACCCCCAGTCCTGCACCTTGCCCTGATACAAAAATTCTCTAGGCTCATAGAAATAACCCAACATAACCAATGTTCCAGGAAGTAAAGTCTTTCTACAAAGGCAGGGGCTGAGTCTGTCCTATTTACTGCTGTATCCCAAGCATCTAACAGAATGCCTGGTACAGAGTAGGTGTTCCACAAAAATATGCTAAATTCATGAATAGATGAAACCCCTTAAAATCATTGAAACCAAAAGTTCCAAATGTGACATAAAACCTATAAAAAGGACAATGGTCAGGTGACTCTTGACAGCTGTCATCTGAAAATCCTGTCGAAGCCGCTTAATAAAAGTGTTGGGTTGATACACCCCATGTCTAGAAAGTTGTAAAACAACTGGAGAAGGTCCAGAGCCGAGGCTGACTTGCTCCAGATTATAGAGAATGACAGCCAGACTTACTGTTTGCATTCCTGTCTCTGCCTTGTGCTGAGCAGTTTCCGTTCCACCAAATCTTCTCATTTTTAATTTACTCTGATATTTATATGTCTACTGATTTAACATCACATTGTACCAGTCTGGGCTTCAGGGTGCCTTTGACATGCATTTTTCTTTTTTTTTTTTTTTTTTTGACATGCATTTTTCTAATTGACCTTTACATATATTATGCACAGACCAGCCAGAAATCATTCTTCTCCACGTGAGCCTCTCAGGTGAGAGTTGTGGTTTCACTTCTGTCTCCAGAAACAGCTTTCTTCACAGACTCCATTTAGAAATGGCTCCCCTGCCCCCTCCCCACCACCTATGTCTTCTGTAAGCTTGTCCAGACATGGAGTACATCATCAGGCCAGGCCTTCCAGTCATTCCATTGCTTGCAAAGCAATCATTTATAGGCATTTGGTGTTCTGTCTGACATCTGTTTGATGCTGGAGCTCCAGCCTTTGTCTCAATGAATCACTTGTCAGGGAAGGTTGTGGCATTTTAGGCTGCATTTCACACCTACAAGGAAGGTTGCCTGGGATGTAAGTGATCTGAGGCTTTTTTGAAACAGCCATCTTGCTCACCTCCCACGAGGAATATTCCATGAGGAAATAGGGAAATAAGGGAGGCTGGGGACTATGATGCTTCTTAAAGGCTTATTTTCGTTGTCAGTGTGTGCCTTGTCCCCATGCACTTGAGCCGGTCTTTCCTTTCTGGGAATGACACTGCCAGCTGACCCCCACGGTTGGAATATCACTACTAGAAAGAACTGGGCTGAAATGTCTATGTGGAATATTTTGAGAGCATCAGAATAAGAGGGAGAGATTTTTTGAACAAGAAAAGGGGAAAAAAGTATTAATCATTCTTTGTAGTTTGCAGAAGATCCTCTATGTGCAATTTGATGGCTGTTTTCACGTTGGTCCATGGATGTAGAAATGTATACCTCGGTAGCGGGGTGTCGGGAGTCACACAGGGTCCTAAGCCAGGCTGAACCTTAGCAAGGCACAAAATTGAGGAGTCCCTTTATTCTCCAGGCAGGTTATCAGTGACCTCACAAGGTATGGTAAGTGAGGTTGCTTTAAACCACCAAGGCCGAACTATTTCCTTGTAAAAAGTCATTATTCATATAGAGTGTCTCATGGAAACTCCCATTTCATCTGAGGACCAGAGGGGGACATGAAAGGGTGGGGGCAAGCAGAGCCTGAGAACACAATAGGTGGCCTTTCTAAACCAGCATCCAGTGAAGAGAGTGTATGGATAGAGCAGAGATGGAAGGCAAGGTGGGAATACAGAGAAAATCTGATGGAAGAATCATGCGCTTTTTACTTCATTTTTTCTGTAAGGAAAGCAAGATGCTAGACAAGGCATATGTTGGAGAGATGCTTCTTGCTGCCTTTTAAATTCTTCGGTTTCACAGAAAGCCACCTTATGAGGAGTTTGTCACAAACAGATGAATCCCCAGGATGAGAGGTCAGAATTCCCAGCTTGCATGAAACAGTAGGTGGAAAGCCAGTTTCTCGGTTAGATTTTAACTTAAAGAGAATGGGGAAGGGGAGGGGAAAGTGATACCCCATCGGAGGCTTCTGGGTCTTACACAGGATCCTTTTCATGTTCCTAAATCAGTTGCAAGGGGGGTGGGGTAGGGTGCCAAAACGCGGGCTCATCAGTCACTCTGTGCATCTGAGCTGGAAAACATTTAACCCTGAGATGCAAATCATTTAATCATGCTGAGTCAGTGGTGACCAAAAGTTGTGAACCCTTGGAAGCCAGGAATTCCCAACATGATGTGATAATGCATTTCACAGCATGGACTTCAGATCTCCAGAACCCAGACTAGGGGAAAAGCAAGGCAGGGAATCTATATTCTCCTAAAGTTTCTGCATAACAAAGACAGATCCTCCCTCCCAAACTCCATGAAAATGGGGGTTCCCAAAGGGCAACTCCCACTTCCCAGTCCCCCTCTACATACTTTTGCCTTTCTGTTTTCACCATTAGGTCATAAGGTTAATGAAAACGCATTCTAAAATTATAAAGAAGATGAAGCCAGGCATGAATAGGAGATTTCCACTCGAGTCTGAATATTCCATCTGGAAGTTAAGAAAACCCATTTGCTTCAAAATCATACAGTTCTTACCACATTTGCCTGGATAGGCCTGAGATGCTGAGGAACTTAATAACTACTAATTGCCAACCTGGGAAACAAAGCTAGGAATGCAGGTTGGATCCCAGCTTAGAAGTGGTGTTGTGAGCTCTCTGTGTAGTCAAATGATGTGTCAGGATAATGTTGCGTTTGGGACCAGATAAAGAGCTGGGATTTAAATTTTTCATCTTCTACCATGAACTTTTTTTCTTTTTCTTTCTCTCTCTTCTTCCATCATGCTATCTTTTTAGTGTTCTTTTTCACTCTTTTTCTCTTTTACACATTACTCTGGTTCTTAAGGATGGACCTGTAGATACACAGCATTTCCTCACGTTACTTAAAAATATCTATTTCCTTAGGGCTTTGATGGCCACTGAAGGAAATAGTGCATTGCTCCGGTCACTCCTAGAACATTGCTTTTGTAGCAAATATTATAAGATGAGGTTTTGACTGAAAGGTGACACTTTATATTAACATCTTGACTCTGCTCACTCATTCTGAGGAACGGCTCCAATGAAAGCAAATCGCTGCTGAAGACAAACCAACTGGAAAAGACACTTGCTTTTGCCTTTTTTTTTTTTTTTTGTCTTTTAAGGTTTTCACAATAGCTTCAAAGGAAATGTGAATTAATCATTTGTTTTGACCCAAGAGCAGCAGAACTTATTTTGAAGACTTAAACAGGCAACACAAATGTAAACAGGAATCTGGGACTCCCAAATGCTAAAGCTTGAAAGGAGTCAGTCTGAAAACATCAATTCTACTCAGCGTTTATTTTCATTTGAAGATAGTGGAAATCATATATAAATCACGGACAATACAAGTTCTTCTCGTCTGGCAATTGTCCACATGAATCCGTTACCCTCTAAGTATAGATACAGATTTTTTTTTTCTTTTTTAATAGAAAGACAGGGCAATATGGCAGTTAATTAGCAACTGATACTATAAACTACAGTAGATACAAAGTTTTGTCATATAAATTAATTGCCATTACAAAAAGGCAACTGCTTTAGCTAAGAAGGTACAAAAACGGGTAACTTCCATAAATATAACAAGAAGCTAAGTGAAGAAATACATAACAGACTGTTTTTCCTATATAATATTTGAATATGCAAACTAAGACACCTGTGGCACTTTACATGAAGGTAGGAATAGACACACACACACACACACACACACCACCCACCCGCCACCCACCCACACTCGCCAGGCCGAGCCCCCTCCCCGCCCCCCAAGTGGATTTCCCAAACAGGCCAATTCTAGGGTTACAAGGACAGGATGCCGCGGAGGAAGCAGCAAGACGGCGAGCTCCGAACTGCCAGACAAAGAAGGAGCCTTATTGACAGTTGTAAAGCATTAGGCGTCAGACAGAAACTTGTCAAAAACAGCTGTTGTTGGGTACTGATTGATAATGTTTTCATTCTGACGGCTGAGACACTGCAGACAGTCGTGGGTCTGAGGAGAAGCCCATCACTGGCGCACACATGAACACACATACAGACAACGGGAAGTCATTTAACAGATGGCTTAGGAGCACTCAGCCACAGTATCTTAAAAAGACAACAGTCTACATTTAATGAACTTGCAGAGAGAGCAATGCCTAATAATCATTTATTTTTCACAGAAGATGAGCACAACAGAACAAAAATGAAAGCGCGAATTGTGTCACTGGTCATCGGAATGAAAGTTTTGTGCTGCTCACGGATTACACAGTGTAAAAATATTCAGGGATGCTGGAGACAAGATTGAATATGAATCCTCTTGGATCCATTCCATGGGAAAAAAAAAAAAAAAAGCTTAAAGAAGTGGTCGATGTTTAAAGGTAATGATTTCGTTAAAATCCACCTACAAGATTAAACCACAAAAGCTGTATTTGAGTGATGTGAAGAATTACAAGGTATTACATCACCATGTAATACAGCGTGAGTCTGTGGTATTTGAGAACCAGTCTATGCTACCTAAAAATTACAAACATGTTTTTATTGCTCAGGTGAAAGGAGCAGTTTTCTATCATTTGGCCATTTTGTGTTTGAAGTGGCCAGAAGTCTACAAAATGTGCCAAAGAGTATTACATCCATAAACTTCAATATTTGTAGGTTATTCTTGTTTTAGAAAAGGTCAAAGGTGCCAAACCTTGGTAAAACTGCATATTTATCTCTACATAATTTTATCATTTAAATTAAATGGAAACAAACAAAAACAAAAAAAGAGTTCCAAAGACTGAATCTAAGCCCTAAAATGATTTGCTGCAGCCCCAGCACATTTTTTAAGGGCACACTGAAACCCCTGAAAATAGAGGTTTATAATAGGAATACTGATAGACCTTTAATTACTCGTTGGAGACAATCAGCGACTCCGTTAAACTCCATTAGCACTTAATGAATGAATATACAGATGATTCTGTCTTTGTTTTCTTTGTCAAATCCATGCCAGCTTAAACCCTAGCCAGTATAAACTATATACTTCATTTGGCTGTTTTTAAAATTTTAATCTATTATTTTAAAAATTATTTTCTTTCTTTCAATCACTTTACGATTTTTAGAAAAAGATATGTCGCAGCTTGACTTTATGCAGGGAAATCTTTCCAAGAAAAAAATACTTGAGGACTTGATGAAATAGTCATCAGTGATGCATGCATTGTGCCTACATTCCCTCTTTTCAAAAACTGAAGTTTTTGCCCTTAAGAGAGGGGAGTGAGACTTCGGATGTAATCAAGGAAATTACACATCTTGTCTTTAAGTCCTTCCACATTAATTTTATCCTGGCAGGATAGTCCTCTCTGATAAGGTGATTCATTGAAATTTTTGGTGCTCATTTTTCTCTTATAATCTATAAGGCCCGTATATATAAAACAAAAACAAAAGCAAAAAAACAAACAAAAAAACCCCTCAAAAATAAAATATGATAAAAATAATAAAAATCCCAAGAGATCTTGGAAACAATAGACATAAAATGAGGAGCTCCAGTCACATAGTGCTCCCCCACCTCCACAAACCCAGGGAAAATGAGTCAAGGTTCTGAGTCTCCCTGAGTCCTTCACAAGGGATTTGATTTCTGTGAGCCATGAATTCCATCCATTTTAGCACAGAGTATAGAAGAGCTGCTTAGAACAACAGAAGGAAGAGACATGCGGTGAAGATAATTAGTGGTAAACAGAGAATAAATTCTCTCTCAGTAGTGTGTACTTGACGTTAATGCCGATGATAATTCACCTGATTTACAGAATATTCACTTTAATAGAGAGATGAGAGTCTGAGATAACTAGGAGAAAAGAGACACTAAAGCCATTAAAGTCTTGATACCAAAATAAAATTAAAATGAGAAACTAACATGATAGGTTCAAGGCCTTTGGGAACCCGTGTTTTTGCCAGATTTCACATTCTTACAGCTTCATGGTCTTTTTCTTCTAACAAATTTATCAGCTGAGAGAAGCTCTCCTTCAGTGCATCCATGTCATCCAGCGAGCAGGGCTGCAGAATCCAGCGTTTTCCACGTGCAAGTGGTTCAAGTTCAAAATATTTTTTGACCTTAAGGGGGGATAAGATAAATATGCTATTAGTTATATCAGAATCTTCCTAATTCCAAAATTTTGAGTGTGACGAAGAAGGGGAATTTCAAGGAGAACTTTTGTGAACTGCGATGCCTAGGACTTTCTAGAACTCCGTCCACAGCTGTTGTTATAATGTGGGTTATATGTTGTGACCCAGGACTGTTTTCTTTAGGGGTGACTGACCTGCTTGCAAGCCATTTCACCCACACACTTATCAGCATGGGAGGTCTGATGAAGTCTAAGAAAGAACTACATGTACAACCACCACACAGGGCAAAGTACACTGCAGACACCAAAAAGATTCAATTCCATCAAAACAACTAGCAGAGCAGCTTTTGCTACATCTCCTTGCTAATTTCTTAAATTGGTGACATCCTAGAGTATGTACTATATCAATTACTCAAAACTGCTTTGACTACCAAACATATACACCACAAAAACTTATCATTTAAATAGTCTTTTCTCTCTCTCTCTCCCTTAAATTTCTAGCATCTAATTTTGAGATTTGAGAAAGCATTTTTTATGAAAGAGGATAGAAACTGAGTATGTGTGTGTGTATGCATATTTAAACTTGTATGCACATACATACATACATACATAAAGTCTCCCGCTTTTTATTTTTCTCCTAGTCCTGAATTTTCAGGGAGGTAAAAATCACCACCTTATAACTAGCATGTGAGTAGAGAATTTAGTATCCTAAAAACCTGTTTGATTAATATCCAGTCACAAGTCATTCTTAGTATAGTGCCTTGGATACTAATAGCATCCAGGATTACCAGCTTGTGATTGTGAAGAAATATCAAATTGTTATGTCTTCCCCAGAAGTGAGGAATCTCAAAGGGTATGATAAAACACAAAGTTCATAAAGCTATCCTCCTGCCCACACTATATCCCACAAGAACAGAACACTGTACTGATAGTCTAGTGAGGTTTACATAACATAAAATATAGTGAATAGCAACATCAGAAGAGCCGTTGTTGGAAGGCATTCTTGGTCAATGAATTTCAGTAAATCCCATGTGCCATAGCAAATTCCAAGGTCTTACCTTAGTCAACACCTGACCTAAAAAAAAAAGTGCCTCAACCATATGCCATTCTCAGATCGGGTTTTATTTTGCCTCTATCACTGCAAGTACCAGACTATGGCAGAGGTACATCATCCAAAAGTGGCATTAAAATATGTGTACATTTTTTTCATGAGAGCAAGATATATGTAAGAAATACTAAGGTTTTATGCTAATTTAGGAACCACAATTATGCTAACATTTTATAATTCAAATGTGTCTCCGAAGTCCTTCTGTAAATGTCTGCAAAGTAGTAATAAATACTATTACTTTAAAAAGCCTGTGAAAATGGAAGAACTCTTATTAATTTTGATTCTGAGAAGTAACGAAAACCTCATTTCAGATCAGAAAATGGGTATACAACTTCAGAACAGTGTTCACCCGAGGTATTTTACAAATCATGTTATTAAGAGGATTCTCCCTTATGGAAAATGTAAATTCCATTCTTTTAGTTTCTTCTCTCTAGAGCACCGAAAACAATTCCAAGAGAAGCGGTAATTGCTTGTGCAGTAACTAGTACCATACTGGCCCTGCCCCACCAACGGAGGGCTTGCTAGTCAGCAGACCAAGGGAGGCCATCAGCCAGCAGGGGGAGAGAAGAGTTGGTGGGGGGTGGGGGGTGGGGAGGACAGTTGGGGAATGTGTCTGAGTCTACAGCTTGATGGAGGAGCTGGCTATCTCTGAAGAGTTTAAAATCAGAGATGTTAGGCTCTTTGCTTCTCCCACAAAGTGGAGCTTCAGACTGCACTACTGAGTGCTTACAATGCAAGGGGGAATCTGGTCAAATCAATAATGCCTCCCACCAAGAGGGGAGGGTCCGTAACATCAAAAATCTGCTCCATGAGGAAAGTTGTACCCTTGCCACATTTCATAACTTCAAATCATTTAATTTTTTATTTTTTTAAAGATTTTATCCATTTATTTGACACACACACAGAACACAAGCAGGGAGAGCAGAAGAGGGAGAGGGAGAAGCAGACTCCCCAATGAGCAGGGAGCCCAACATGGGGCTGGATCCCAGGACCCCCAGATCATGACCTGAGCCAGAGGCAGACATTCGACTGAGCACCCAGGTGTCCCCAAATCATTTTAAGTATTGCCAGTAACTGAGAAGAGGGCTGGTGGCAAGAAATTGAATAATATTAAAATAAAAAAAAGGACTAACACAGTAAGGGCATGTTACTAACAATACTTCCTTTAAACGGTTCACTTAAAAATTCACAGAATTGATCCTGGTGGCATATTAACGTCAAATTTGAAAAGAATGTTAGACTGAAATAATCACAGAATAGAATTTGTGGTATTTTGTAATACGGACCAGACAAAAAAACCCAGTAAGGTTTTAGGTACCCATTTGATTGGTTTCTAGGCAACTGAAAATATAGACTATCGCGTAGGCACACTTGGAAGATAATAAAGATGTCTGAAGGTAGTTTCAGAAGTTGTTCCTGCTGAATATGAAACATGAGGAGGAAATGGAAGGTTCCATTACAGGGTGGTCACCAGATAAAGGAGCCTAATGGTGTTAAGCTGACAAATATGGCTGCGTAACCTGAGATTTTTGGATCTGTAACCTAAGTGGGGTATCTCACTCACCCTTCCATACTCCCCCCGACTGGTATCCAAATGATTCCACACCACCCTACATTTATAATATCAATTGTAAAACTAGTCTGGCATTTCAGTGTGTTTCAACCACAGTTGCTGTGGTCTGCCGTTTGCTGCCAGAACATAGCTTCTCATTACCCAGAGTTTCGTGTTTCTAAAAACAAAGCAGATAATACAAGAGAGGAGAAGATGGAGACCTCATGCTCTGACTTGAACTTTTCCAGTTAGGTTAGGATTTTCATTTAGCATATATTTGAGAGAGACAGAATGGGCACGTGCATGCAAGCACACAAAAGTGTGGGGGGAGGGGGGGCGAGAGAGACTCTCAAGCAGACTCTGTGACCACTGCGGAGCCCCACTCGGGGCTTGATCCCACGATCCCAAGACAAGACTTGAGCCAAAACCAAGAATCAGATGCCTAACCGGCTGTGCCACCCAGGTGTGCACCTTCATTTAGTTTTGTTATATTAACTTGAACTTCAAATTTCACCTCCTCTGTATTATGAAGATATAAATTACAGTCACATTTGACTTGTCCACCGTGGCTTTTCCTGTCCTTCCATGATGCTGATGTATAATTTTAAAGAATAAGGTGTTTAAGTTTGACCAACATAAATCATATGTTTCAAATACTTAATCAGAGGCTTAAATATTATGCTTCACTGGAAATGGCAGGGATGAGGAGGAGGTGACTGCTTCACATTGGCTCCTGGAGATAGCACTTGGGGCAATGACATCAGAATACAGCTGCTTGGCAACCTGTAGTCAGTTGGCTATTTTCGGTTAGCCACAGAGAGTGGGCATTTGTTAGTGGCCATGTGTCCACCCTAGAGATAGGAAAACAAAGCCACCATAAGTAGCCAACCTATTTTAGATATGTCACCAGAGCCCTCCTTCACTCATGCCACTGTGGGGTGACGTGCATTACTGCATCCCGTGATTCCCACACCACATTTACTGTAAAGTCCTAATAGCACAGAGACATCTTGGCACCATCGCTTTGCTGCTCATGTTTGTAGCAGGTGTGAAACCTGTGAGATTTTTCATGGCACAGGAGACCCCCTCATTGGGTAGTAGATGTCCTTTATGTTTCTTTGAGTAGAAAGAATAATCCTTTCCTACTTAGGACCTCTAACAGGGTTATGTAATGACAGTGATTTCCCTATCTCGCCCTCACTTCACAAGCAAAAATTTTATTTTAATTCTTGCAAACCTGTTGTGACTAAATTTCTGGAAGTCATGTAAATAGCTTTTGAACTGCAATAATAGGTCTTCCCTTTTAAAAGCCTGCAAATCTCATTTTATTTATAAAAATAAACTGCTTGTTTTTCTTATTTTTGTTATTAAAGCATGTAAGTAGTGTGTGCCCAGAGTTGGCCTCATTCTCCTTTAAACACTCTGGGGAGCGGGGGAAAGAACAGTCCAGAAGGGATGACTTAGTGTTTTTATGTGACATAGAGCTACGTTCTAAGCTCAGATACTTATAAACAGTGCTTTGACCCACATGAATGTGTTGTAAGACATTAAAAAGAGGTTTAGGGTGTGTGACAATTCTTTACTGCATGGGACTGTGCTGAGAACCCTAGAATATGTCACCTCTAGTTCTAGGGAACTCAATGCCATTAGCCCCAACCAGTCATTGCTGTAACCAAAAATGCCTCACCCCCTCCCATGTCCAGAATGCCACCTGGGGTGATACCGATGCAGGTATCTCTGGCCCTGTCTGGGGAGATTTAGTTTCTTTTCCCACACATTCACCACCAGAGATAGAAGCTGGATATCTTTTCTGCCCGCACTTCTCTAGATCCCAACCTACACTGGACACATATATTCCCTCTGGGAAAAAACTAGCAGGTTATAACAGACCCTTCCTAACTTGGGGGTGGCTGTGGTGCACTGCGGTAGGATGAAGTTAAGTATAAGGAGCTTTGAAAATGTGGGTCCTAAAAGTTGGCTTCCCCAAACCTCATTTATTCAACCACCACTTCCTGAACAAAACTGGTGAGTGTGGGAAGGTGGCGTGTGTGTGCCTTAAGGAGCCACTTGTGCCACTGCTCCTCTTGCCAATGTACGGGGTTCCACTGATGAGAGCAGAATACCGTAAAACAAAACCCAGAAACAATAGCCCGAAGAGGGAACTGTCCTCATCATTTACATTATAAGATTACAAGCCCTTTGGCCCCTGGCTTTTTAGTGACCATAAAAATTTAATACTGTACAGTTTACTAAAGGCTTTTTCACTCCTTTATAGCACCCTGATTATACTTCAACTGGAAGAAAAGGAACTGATTCAAATAGAGAGAGGAGTATTAAGACAATATAAGTCAATCTGAAAAAGAAATATCTTGGTAGAAGACTGTTCAAAGAACCCTTAGAAATAAAGGCACATTCTTTCTTCATCTCTGGACAAGGAATCAGTCTCACGAAGGAGACAGGCTGACAACTTCAGCTCCTTCAATTCGAAGGCGATCAATCAGCAGGTGAGACAAGACAATAGGGACACTGGATGAAGAATGCAGGCAAAACACAGAGAGCCAGCAGAAAGAGCTGCTGCAGTTGGGGGTCTGGTAGGCCAGCAAGAGCATGATGCAAGAGAACGTGACTCAGTAACTATCTTCATTCAGAGGAGCCATTATGGCTTTCTTGTCATTTTAAATACACAACATGTCCATGGCACGCCTGTATTTTTCAAATAGTTGTATGAATCGTGTTTTTTGAGACAGGTTCATACTGGTTTTGAACTCTCTGGTAAAAGTAGGGTCTAGATGATAAATGTACTCCAGGGCTCCAATTAATAGGATGCTAGGAGAGTCTGAATAAATTGTGAAATTTTGTAGGATACTGTCCATGGCTGTCAAAAAGGGAACAGAACTTGCCTCATCTTCACCTGGGCTCCTTAAACTTTAATCACTAGAGTGGATGCACCTGTTGTGGTACCATGTCACACTGGGGGAAACATGAAACATTTGTATTGAAATGCTGATCAGGTGCCTTCTCTTTCCACCTCCAGGCACAAGGACATCAAAATGCACGAGTCATGAAATTGGCCGGGGTCTGAACTATTTACACCATGGAAATCTGCAAGTGCAACAAACCAAGACTTTCTTCTTTCTAGAGAGTCGGTTGTCAAGCACTTACCAGCATACACAAGTATGTACATCTCACAGGTGAGTTTGCTGAGGGGCCTTCCCGTTTTGTGGTCTTAATTGCAGAAGCTCATGGAGTAGGCTTAACTTGGTAACCTTCACCAAAGTCAGAGAGAACTTTGCCCACACCATGGCTCCAGGATGGGGTCTGGAGATAAAGTGGCATGGCATCATTAAGATTCTTCAGAGTGCATTCTTGGCAGCTTGTTCAAAGAAAGGTTAGTCTAGAGAGAGCAGCACCAGCTGTTCCCCTTTTCATTGTTCTGCTTGCAGGATTTTGAAATCCTTAGAAAAGTACTAAATATGTCATTAAAGGCAGAAATAAATAATACAAGTAAAACCAATTTGCCATAGTCCCGAAGATCTTACAACACAGAACAGATATTGTTTACTTTTTAATGAGTACTAAAAGGGACCAGAAAACACATTAAAATTAACCAACACCACAATATTACTTTGGGAGTGCAGATCTATAACAGATGACTGATTTCAAGAATGTTAGGTGTAATATGAAAGTGTAGTTATGGTTAAGATCACTTCTTTCTTAAGCAAAGTGCAGCCTGCCTGACCTTGGAATAATTAAAAACCAGACAAATGCCTGCAGGTTATGACCTGTGATCGAGCCTCGCCCTTATGAGAAGTCTTCTTGCCCAATCAGTAATCTCTGATGTGTGGAGAGTGTTATATGCTGTGATAATAGTTACATAAAAACTCAGGCTTCCACTGTACGGGAGAGGTTATTGTGTTCCAGAAGAGCTGAATAAAATGATCCCAGTGCTGTGGCGGTGGGAGCTAGAATCTGAAAAGCATTCCTGTTTTTTGGCTTAATCTGGTACCCGAGAATTACAGAACTAATTACATCTATCTTCTCTTTTCGATATGCCTAGAAGGTTTGTCTCAGTCTCCTATTCAAAAAGCTTGCTTATTGGACAACCACTGTGAGAGGCAGGAATTAGGTATGGATGCTTTCCGTCTTCACAGGCCAATGGAAGATACCCAGCATTCCTGTAGAGCATCTCCTTTATCGCAGGGTTTCTACTTGGCCCTCCCGAGCCTGAGGCGACTCCTGTATGCTCAATTGCTCCAACTTCTGCATCCAATGGAAGGTGCCTCCATCCACAAGTGGAAAGAATCGGCTTCTAGATACTCATAGTTTTAATCCAGCTGATGTCTTCCTATCACCTCAAGGAGAAGGCTTAACGTAGAAGAAACTAAAGTAGACGGGACCTTCGTCACAGTAGCCACTGTTGGTTACCTCCCAGCACCCAGGCAAATAAAGTTTTATTGGAACATAGCCATGTTTACTCACTTGTCTATGGTTGCTTTCACCCTACAACAGCAATGTTGAGTAACTGCCACAGAGACAGTATGTTCCACAAAGCCTAGAATATTTACTGTTTGGCCCTTTACAAAAAAATAAATAAAAAAAAAATTGCCAATCCCTGGCTAAAGCTGTTTGTAGCTTCCCACTTTGTCCAGCAGGGGTACAAGGAGCCTGGGTGGCTGGACTCACTTGCTAGACCAGCTCTTCCCCACTTTGACTCAGACTCTTGGGGGGCGGGGTGGGGGGGCCTAGAAGTTGGCTTTTCCCATCTGGCCAGGCTCCATGTATAATTTCAGATACTTTGGATTGTAGTCATAAAGCCGTATTTTTACCCCTCTGTGTTCAGCCTGGGTTTCTTTTATGTGGAGACTTCCTTGCAGCAGCAAGAACTAGCCAGGGCATAGGGTCCACGGCCTGTGTCCTTCAAGGATGGCTCTTAGTGCAGAGCAATCTAGTTATTGTGACTTTGCAGTTTTAAAAAGGAACATACAATTTACTAAATATACAATGTCTAAAACCCAGGTTTTCCTGAAGCTATTATATGCAGTTTAAAAATCTCACCATTCTGTCTATATACCTGTTAAGTTTTAACAATACATTCAGGATATAGTTTAGGTCCTTTTATAAACTTAGTTTAATTAACCATTTTTAAACATTCCAAGACTCCATTTATACATTTAATATATTCAGTCTTCTTTTTCAGCATTTAGACTGTAATAATCAAAATACCCTCAAGTAGCTAAGTCTTTTCTCTTGCTCAGCAAGAGTTCTTAAGCATTTCTTCATTTAAATTTATAAATTCAATGACTCTCAAGCTCTGGTATTTTCTTCTTTTGGAGGGGTAAGATTTATTTATTTGAGAGAGAGAGAGAGAAATAGAGAAATAGCACAAATGCATGAGTGGGAGGGGCAGGAGGAGAGGGAGAAAGAATCCCAAGCAAACTCTGTGCAACATGGGCTTGATCTCACAACTCTGAGACCATGACTTGAGCCGAAACTGAGTCCAACGCACAACTGACTGTGCCACCCAGGGGCCCCTCAAGCTCTGGTTTGTTTGTTTGCTTGCTTGCTTCCTTCCTTTAAAAAAAAAAAATTTATTTATTCATGAGAGACACAGAGAAAGAGGCAGAAACATAGGCAAATGGAGAAGCAGACTCCCTGCAGGGAGCCCAGTGAGGGACTTGATCCCAGGACCCCAGGATCACAACCTGAGCCAAAGGCAGATGCTCAACCACTGAGCCCCTCCAGGTGTCCCAAGCTCTGGTACTTTCTAATACTATTTACAAGCTTAACTAAATTCTCATATTTTTTTTAAGATTTATTTTAGAGAGAGAAAGTGTATGAGTGGGGGGAGGGGCAAAGAGAGAGAATCTTCAAGCAGACTCCATGGTAGGCATGGAGCCCCACTCAGGGCTCGATCTTATGACCCATGAGATTAGGACCTGAGCTGAAACCAAGAGTCGGGTACTTAACTGACAACCACCTTGGAGCCCCTCGTATCTTTCTACATAGGAGGCCAATTCTGAAATAATTTACACATTTTAAACAATAATTATAAAGTGAATGTACCAGGTGGACCTAAATGTAATAAATACTTGAAATAAAAGTATTACTATTGTAGATTTGGTTATTTTTATACTCTTAATGTTAAATTCTCCAGGGTTAAAAATACTTTCCCTGGAAAGTACTTTCTATCCTAAGGAGACAACTTTCCATCCTAAATGAAATGGGTTATCATTCAACATGTGGTTCCCACCTCATTGAACTTGAGTTGCTTTTCAAACAGAGTTTTTAGGCTGACACGTGACTGGAGTGACAGATGTCCAGGGCAAAATTTTTGGGGTCACTTGTTGCCAAGTTAGGCTCTTTACAAAAATAGTTGCCACAACAAAAAGAACCTCCAGGATGTAAATTATCATTGCCTATATCATGGGTCTCCTCTCAGGAGCAGACATGCCCTCCTAAGATTCTAAAGAATTTCCTTTACCTTGCTTGGATTTTGTATTTCTCTAGCATATACTTTAACATCTTTTCATTCAGCTCTATAGACATTTAATTTTCCTTTATTGAGCTATAATTTGCAGACTGTAAAATCACTCTTTGAAAAATAATACAAGTTAGTGATTTCTAGTATATTCACGGACACCTGCAGTCATCACAGCTATCAAACTTCAGGACATTTTCACCACTTAAAAAAGAAACTCCCCACCCATTAGCAGTCACTCCCCATTTGCCCTCTCTCTCAGCCCTCGGCACTCACTAATTTCCTTTCTGTCTCTAGGATTTGCCTGTTCTGCACATTTCATATAAATGGAATTATATAGTACATGGCCTTTAGTGTCTGGTTTCTCTCATTTAGCATAAAGTTTTCAAAGTTCATCCATGTTGTGGCATCTGTGAGTACTTCTTATGGCCGAAAGATATTCCATTGTATGGACATACCACATTTTGTTTTTGCCATATTCATCTGTCGATGGACATTTGGGCTGTTTCCACTTTTTGGCTATTATGAATTCCACTATATGAGCCACTACTTTCTCCCTCAAACAGGCTTTATAAATAATCATCACATAAATTAATGAGTTAGGATATCAAGATTCAATGGGCATGAAGCATCTTCACAAGTCTGGGCTGAACTCTTGTCACTCAGATTTATGAGGATAGCCTCATTTCACTTAGGAAATTCAAAGATTTGGATAATTATTCTTAATTTTTTCATATCTAAGAGACCTCAGTTCTCTGAAGGCACAGACAATGAAAAAAATTTTGTATTTTCTGAGATACCCAAAAGAATGCCAGACACAGAGAGGATACTCATTATCTTTAAACGAATGTAAAGAGCTGAAACTATAACGATAAGGGCAACAAAGTATGTACTGTATTTCAGCTCAGATTTAAATGTTAGTAAAGGAAGGAAACTGAAGAAGTTGCCACTCCTTTTAATTAAGCAGGCCAAGATTTCATGCAGGAGGTGGGATTTCATGAATAGTTTCAAAACCGGAGGTCTAATTGGTTTAAACTCTATCATACATATGCCTACAGGCAGCTGCAATGAATTGTTTTGCAAACAGAAAAGTAAGTAACCTCTCATGGAAAATAGACCCACTCCAGAAATCTCAAGACCCAAAGGACACATATGTTTTGAGCTATTCCTTTAATCTGTGTCCAAACAAAGCATCTAATTCTTATCTTAGAGAATGGAAAGCACTGACATATGCAAAAAGAGAAGCATCAGTACACTTGTCTTCGCATGCAGGTGCAGGCATCAGACTTTTCAATAACATCTATAACACGGTCATTAATTACAGAGGCAGTCAGGTTTCGACAGCATATCATTTTCCTTTGCCCTCCTCTCTTTCCCTTCTGTAATCAATTCTATTCCACTCCTTCAAAAGAGCATTCATTTCTGGTACCAACACTTTTAGGGTGTTAGACTTGATTCTAAGTACCTTCCATGTTTGTGACAGTACTTGGTTATGATTTTACCTTTATTACAAAACAGCAAACATTGTAAATAGGCAGAAATTTATTTATGAAAATTTTTTTCCTGGCAATAGAATATGGCTGCTTAAACAATTCTATCTATACATATGAGAGCTAGTCAAGTATGTACTAGACAGGAAGGAGAGTTAATGAGTGAAAGCCCCAAACACATCAGAGACAACCAATTAGCTTGTCTGAAACACAGGCTTGTAAAGCTATCAGTAACTTATAAAATGGTCTGCTACACACGAGTAAAATGTTGTTTAAATGGCTTGCTTAACTAGATGCATTCACCATGAAATTGATTCTTTTAAGGTTATCTTTTTAAACTTAATCCTCATTAACTGTGCATATTGAAATGGCTGGCTGGGTGGGAGGGTGGGTAGATATCTTGGTATCGTAAAGTGCAGTTTGAAAATATGAATTCCATACTTTTTGAGGTGAAGAGGTATCAGGGAAGAAAACCCATCAATTACCAACAGTTGTGTCAGCCTCAGTAACTGAAAAGGATCAACACGCTTAGATTATTCCTCCTCTGCCTTGCTAAATGCTTAGCTTGGGATTGGTAGATGTGCTCCGAGGACCTTCCAGTGCTCAGAATGCATGCTTTTGTGTTATGGAGCTGCACCAGTTTTCACTACAGACGGTGATTCTGTGAAGTGGCATGAGAGAGAGAGAAGACCTGGAGCCTGGCAGTCTTCAAATCCAACATTTGCCTCCCAGGGATCAGCTTTCATCCCCCAAAGACTTACTTTACCCAAACATTTGAGGTAACTTGATGTTAGCTGACATACAGACGACAATTGCTATACTATTTCATATTTTGAGTTTTCTTGAAACACTATTGTATATTCTGAAATTGTTTTTTGGCTGTATCTCATATTCAGCTTGTTTTCTGTTATACAAGGCTCCATGCCATGAATACACTTTCATCGGCTGTGACCTAATCAGACAGCCAGAAGAGCATGCTTTGATTTTGACAGAACTCTTCTTTCTGCTTATTCAATGTTGGTACCATTCACAAAACCACTCTGAGTTGGTCAACTCAAGGGATTCTTTGACTTAACAAAATACTAGGAAAAAATAAGTTGAAACAATGGTTAAAGCTTGTTAAAAACACAAATATCTGTTAAAAAGTTTATATATATTCTAGCTTATTTGGCTTTGGTAATGGACTATATATCCTCTATCTCAGTCTTGTAGCTGGGAGGTCTGGGAAAGCAACAGTGGTAATAACAAAACAAAATATTAATATATGGAACCCAAATAAACATGTTTAATAGTGGCCTTGTGGTACTATGGCAGCACTCTGTCGTAACAACGACAACATTTAGACGTTGGGGCAGATTCAAATTCCTGGGCCTTAAACAGGAGACAAATATGGCAAGCCACGCGTTGCTGAGCCGCCAATGGAGGGTGCCAATGGCCCTGTCCAGATGCAGAGATATTCAAGGGATGTTCCTGTCAGCAGTTTGTCCTCTGGCTCCAGCAAGGAGCCACCATGGAAACACTGGGAGGAAAAGGAAAAACAGGAAGGCGTGGAGAGACAGGGGAAAAGGCAGAAAAAATTGACAGCCACCTCAATAACACATCTGAGCAAGGGGAACAGGTAACAAATGGCCTTCGAACAAACAGCCATGTTGTTAGTCACAGAGAGAGAATTTCTTTTCCTACTGGCAATACGGCCAGGAGCCTAATATCCTGGCAACTGAGAAATATGAGCTTGGAAAGAGGCTTGCAGGCAGTCTGAGGAAAGAAAAGCTGAGTGGTAATCCGTCCTGGGGAATTTTAGCCAAAAAAACCCACACAGGACTAGTTGAACTCAGAATAAAGCCCATGAAAGACAAGTCTGGAGAACATTACAATCAGACATAAAGAGAACACCAGAAATGAAGGTTCCAAAAGCCACTGACTGGATTTAGCACAGCACTGTTAGCGCGGCCTTGTGTCCTAGTGGTCAAACTGGGACTAGTCCAAAACACTAGTTCTCAACAGAGGGGAAAGGTGACCACACCCCTCAGGGGACATTTGGCAACGTCTGGAGATACTTCTGGTTGTCACAGTGGGGGTGGGGCGGGGTGTTTGCTGCAGGCATCTTGTGGGTAAGGGTCAGGGATGCTGCTGGACATCCTGCAATGCACTGCCCTCCCAACCCTCAACAAAAAACTATCTAGCCTGAAACGTCAACAATGCTGAAGTTGAGAAACAGTTCTGAACTGATCTTTTAAAGCAAAAATCAAAGAACAAAAGCCCTGTTAATGATTCAATATATGGTTTCTGACCACAAATCATCAGGCTCTCCCTCCCCAGAATCAGGAGGAGATTGAGGAACTGGATTGCAAAAGTGGACCAGGAACTGTGTTAGAGAGCACCATAGGTCGATAGTACAACTCTCTGTCCTCTCTTCTTGCTCAAAGTGGAAATCAATTGATCTTGGTGGGGACAAGTCACAGCATTTAACTGGGCTGAAACAAATGCACCAAATAAATAGCCGTCTGTCCCTCCTTCTACTGTTACTACTCACTCACTGTTTCAGGTCCCGGGGACACAAGGGTGAACCTAAGTCCCAGATCTCACCGAGCTTGATTGGAAGAGACCAGCAGGTATCAAGCAGGGACAGCAGTGACTCAGTGAAGTCTGATGGAATAAGCGCCATGAAAAACGAGAAGGCACCGTGGCAATAACAACATTTGCCACATTGCTGATCTAATAGACGGACTAAGGGCATGATATAAATTAAATATCAAGCCGTTGCAGGTAAGGACAAATCTGTAGCTGGTTTCAAAACAAAATTTCATACAGTTACAATAAAGGCTCCTTCAATTAACCTCTACTTAATCACCTAGGTTTAACTGACTCTTCATTGCCCCGGTGCAAGATAATGACGGACGTTGCCTGCACAGACTGCCCATGCCCTGGGGGTACAGGCCCCGGGTGGAGCTGGCCGCTCACCTGATGCTCACACCGGGGCACTGCTGTCTGGCACGTCTGCTCACTTCTGCTGCCGACTGGTTTCCTAATTCTCATGGAGGCAACACATTTGTTACTATCATCAAGTCATTTAATTAAAAATGGCATCAACGGGGATCCCTGGGTGGTGCAGTGGTTTAGCGCCTGCCTTTGGCCCAAGGCGCGATCCAGGAGACCCGGGATTGAATCCCACGTCGGGCTCCCGGTGCGTGGAGCCTGCTTCTCCCTCTGCCTATGTCTCTGCCTCTCTCTGTGACTATCATAAATAAATAAAAATAAAAAAATGGCATCAACGGATGAAATAGGAAGTTGAGAAGAGAATTTCTATTTCTCTGAAAAGTTATGTGGAATGTGTTCAAAGAGGCCAATGAAGGTAAGTCACTAAAAACAAGCTGTTGTCAAATCAGATTTAGGCGAGACGACTATCAAGAGCAATCGAGGCAGGTAAAAGTGTGAATTGCTTCCCACGTGTCCTTAACTTACCGTTTTACTTTATCTTATGGTTCTATCTTAAAGAAACAGGAAGTGAAAATCATAGCATAGGTAGTGGCTGTATTTTGTGCATTAAATATGATACAGAACCCTGATCAGTGGCTTCGTACTCACTGAAAAGGTACTGGCCCAATATAAAAAGATTAGTATCATTTATATATTTTAAGTTAAATTATTTTAACTACCAGTTAGTATCTACCAGTTCAGATTGGGTCATATAAGGGGGGCTTCTAAGAATTTCAAATCCCACTTTTTATTCTGTCTGAATCGAACGCCTTCTCAGGGGGATGTCATTAACACCTACTTTAGTCGGAAGTTGAGAGTGTTACATAAAACCATGTCCACTGTCAAAATCAATACTAGTGTCTCTCACCTCAAATCCTTTTGTGAAAGAAAAGTAGAGTATAAATAAAAAAAACCCCACTGAAGTCCATATTGATACCCACACCCCTGCGGTCTCAAGTAGAGAGAGTCACTATTCAGGTCTATGAATGTACATTATGGTCAAAACTGGATACGTTGTTCTTAAACACAGTATCCTTTAACAAAACAAATGTTACATTATTTTGAATGTATTTGTAAAATATTTTCTAAATAGAACTTACTCCCATTTTCTAGACTCAGAAACAGGTACAGAATTATAGCGTACTTTTGTTAGCTGATGCCCTGGATTCCTATTTCCTGCATTTAGAGCTCTCTAAGGGACGAGCAATGTTAGCGCTCTGAAGACAAGTCTTATTTTACTTTGAAGTTCTCTGTTTCTTTACACCTTTATCACACATCTATGAGCAAGACGGCAATTCTACCATACTACTTTAAAATAAAAATCACAGGATGCCAAGACCAGACAAACGATGGCTTGGGCTGTTTTTAACTATATGTATCAATAATAAAATAAAACGATGCCCATAAACGGCATCTACCTCTGTGTGCCACAAATTAATTTTTTTAGTGAATGAATTACCTGATACCCTGTCTTTATCATGTTTAACATAAGAGGATTTAGACTTCAGAGCCCGCGAACAGCGTTTGTAAATTTTAGGTGTGAGTTCATGACATCTCCTCTTTCACACAGAAAGATGTGGTTCTGGAGAAAACAAGGATCAGGGAAAGAAATTCCTGCCTATTGGACTCCAGCTTCTCACCCAAGACATATGACACACATCACCTGGGCACTTCTTAGCAAGTTAAATGCAGCACACGGTTTTCATAAAACATTGGGGCGAGCTGAAATCTCTCACAGCTGCTAAAGTATTTGAATCCTGATTTCTTTTTTGAAGTCACAGACACCAAGTACGTAGTAACCTGGTCACAGGTTGACCTGCTTTTCGGTGCTGTCAGAAGGGACAAGATGATGTGATAAACTGTGGGGACGTCTGGGATGACCCACGGGCTGCAAGGCTTGGCTCAGTAACCAAGAGCATTGTGTTCCGGAGAGTGCGCCTGGTTCTGACGTGACCACTGACCCTGTGGGGCACAAAGACATAGGATACTTCCCTTACAAGCCGAGGAGAGAGAAGGAAATGGAACAAGCGTGAACCACATGATGGGCAGAAGTTCTGAACATGAGATTGAGATGGGAGTGAACTGGACTAGCTGTTGTCTCTCTTGTTCTCTTTTTAAACTAAGTTATTAAAGCCAAGGACTTATTTAAAACACTGAAAGATGTAATTTATTAACTACCACTCATGGAAGAACTGAACTGTTCCCTAAATGAGCAAATCATTCTATTCTCACAGGCAAGAATCTGGAATGGCTTGCATAAGTATCTTAATGGTTTTTAGATTCTTCTGAAATATAAATTAGACTCTTACGGCTCGGGTTTAAGGGACTCATTTGCGCTGTATCATAGATGTATAAAAATACTCCTATATCTGCACAAAGCATAAAAAAAGCTCTCTGGAAAATCATGCACCCCTTGCACACCCAATATCCCCTCCCCGTTCCCCCCAACCCCCAGAATCCTTCCCATCTGCCAGCTGGGTTTCATTTTAAGAATTTCACACTGAATATAAAGTGCTATTTTGACCATGTGGCTCCAGAAATGTGAATTTATAGTCTATTCAGATCGTACGCCAATGATTGACAGAGAGGGGATTAACCAACTGGATGAGATGAAGCCGCTGCCTCTTCCTTCAGGTTGCTTTACGTTTCCAGGAAAGGATGGTCACCCTCACACTGCTTCATTGAGGCTGGCAAGAAGTCATCTCCTAGCAAGGCACTTGCTTTTCACTTTTCTAATAGATGTCCGCTCTATCTTGGAGCTCCACTGGCCCCCTGCTCCCCACCCCCACCCCCCAGCCTTGTTCCCACATTCCATCCGTTTCTCCACATGTAAAATGAGAACACTAAAGCTTGCTTCCTTAGACCTCTCTTGCAACAATGTTCATTTAAGGACACATAACACATATTTATAATTACTGGTCTTCAGATCTAAGAGTCAAATTTTGGAAAGTATGTTGTGTGTATCTGGTTTTCTTGGGTAAGGGCTAGCAATGCCTAACAGCTTACACATGGGAAAGACTCCTTGCATGTAGTATTTCAGAGATTGTTGGCAAGTCTTGGCCATCTAGAAATGTTTCAAATACCATTGCTATTTAAGCTTTTCCAAAAGTAGTTCTGTTTTTTCAACAGTGATCCATCTTGTTTCACACTTATCATCCTCAAGTATTGTCTTAGGCATAAAAGTATAACTATATATTCAGATTTTCTAAATCTTTCTTTTTGCAACTTTAGGATCATGCTGTGTTCTTAGGACTCTGTTCACTAAATGCACAATAAGTAACACTATAAAACGGATTACAGATTCCTTGTTTAACAGAAAATCAAGGAAAGGGTACATAAGCGATGAATTACAAGAAGGGTGTGTAGAATGTATTTAGATCTGATACTGTGATCCTGAAGCCAGTCTCAAAATGAATGAACATCTCTATGCTTCTATTACACATACACGTACATTGACCTCAGAAGTCGGTCGACATCCTCAGAAAAGTACAAGCTTATGGCATCCTGTCAAGTTTGGTCCTGTTCAGGGATCCCTGGGTGGCGCAGCGGTTTGGCGCCTGCCTTTGGCCCAGGGCGTGATCCTGGAGACCCAGGATCGAATCCCACATCAGGCTCCCGGTGCATGGAGCCTGCTTCTCCCTCTGCCTGTGTCTCTGCCTCTCTCTCTCTCTGTGACTATCATAAATAAAAATAAAAAAATCTAAAAAAAAAAAAAACTTTGGTCCTGTTCAGAACAGGAAAGACTCTGTGCAAGATGGGGCTTTAGTTTCTAGGTTATTCAAGAGAGGTAACAATGCTTTGCTCCCTTCCCTCAAGACAAGACAAGACAAAACAAACAAGAACACTATAGAACATAGATTATAATTAAGGGAAAATTTCTCATACTTGCCAGCATAATAAGTACATCTCCATTAAAAACAAACAAACAAACCCACCAGTCTTATACATTTAACTTTTAGATACACTATCTGAACAGTTAAGGAAGTCATTTGAGAGGAAAATATGGACAGAGCCACATCAAACTGGTAACAACGAATGGTAACATGGGGTGGGAGTAGGGAGAAGGGAATAAAGATTTTAACTTTTTCTTAATATGCTTCTGAATTATTGGACTTGAAATAATAAGCTCCTATTAAAACACTAATAGAAACATATATATGAACAACTCCAAGAACAGAAAGGGCATTTTAAGGAAGAAACTAAAAATACACCTCTAGGTAGAGACACATAAAAGGATGTAACCTGCCTCACAGCAGAGGCTCAATAAACATGCGCTAAATGAATGGGAAAAAACGGTTGCCAACAACGATTAGCCTCCTGTGGTACCCTCTACTTAATTTATAAGAGTGCCCCCACCTCAGGAAGGTGGGTAGCCTTCCAAGCAGAGAAGATCACCACTCAGGATTCTTAACTGTCACAAATAAAAATCTGCTACTCTCTGACGAGGCTGCAAAGTTCATCTGTGCGTTTTCCAGTCAGTAGTATCAGGACTTCAGGTCTGGGGCAAGAAATAAAACCTGCTACAGTCTGCTCTCCCTCAGACCCCGTTCAGAAAGATTGCTCACAGGCCATCCGCCTTCCTTTACAGGGTGTTTGATGACACTTGAATGAAGCTCAAGGACAGCCTGCAGAAGGCTATAACATCTCTTCACTACATTTTAATACTACATTGTTAATGTCAGCACAAGAAAAAGCCACAAAAAAATTGAGAGCTACATTTACCATAAAAATGTTGTCATGGATTACTCATTAATTCATTCTATATCTCTTGCAGAAAAAGTCTTTTAGAACTGTGGAAAACAGTTCTTCCCTGTTGAAGACATAACCTCCTCTTTTCCAATAACGAAAAATACATCACAGATCATGACTCCTCCCACCTTTTTATTTTTCAGAAACACAGAGCTGAATATGAAATCAAATGGCAGCAGTGATTTAACCCATAGGGTTGATGTTATTCTAGTCTCCTCTTCTTTGTCCTGATCTCCTGCTTTAATTTATTATTATTCTCATGTGAGTCACTTTAAATTCTTTGTGGACAGAAGCAGTGTGACTACACAGACAAATGAAAATAAAGGAACATCTCCATCTGGAGTGAATAATAACATTCCATCTCTTTGCTTGGCATTATTACTTAACAGAACACACCAAGCTTCATTGAAAGTCACTAGGTCTTGAGTCATTCTTACTATTTTAGGGGTTCTTAAAAGTGCTTGTCAACACTATTACCAAGGAGTATGGACTCCGATTTTTCAGAATTGTCTTGTATAAGAAACCTCAGCTGAAGTTAATTCATTTTAAGAATGGATTTTATGTACCACAGGAGGAAGAAATTCTTCAGTAGATCAAATCCCTTAAAGAGAAATCCAAGGGATTGTTCGTTTTACTGTATAAAACACAAGATACTTAAAACATAATTTTCCAGATTTTTTTCTCTCTTTTTTAAAGGTGGTGCTAGTAGTGCTCACATAGAATTATTTTCCCCCTGTGGTGTTTCTGGGCGATGGGATTGTAACTGCACTGTCCAGCTCTTATTATCTTCTATGCCAGATATCAGATGTCATGTGGCATTTTATATGCCACGTGATCACCCCTAACAACACCCTCCAAAATAATCTCCCGGGGAGGGCGGGGGAGGGGAGGTGCAGGCGGAATCTAAAATCAGCAAAGTTAAGTTATCTTTAGCCACAGGACTTTGGCCAAACTCTGTGAGAGAAATAAAATCTTGCCTTTCTTCCTCTTTTTCCACCTTCCTTTCTAGTAATTCCTTTCTGCAATCCTAGGAACCCCAGGTCTCTGTATATCTTACTATGTGTCAGGTGCTCTTTAAAAATTTGTAAAAATATATTACCTCATTAACTCTTATGTCAACACACTAGGAAGGTACTATTAGGACATTGAAGCTTGGAAAGGTTAAGTAGTGTGTCTAGGCAATGGGGGCAGGATGTAATGGTGGGAGTCTGGCATAGCAGAACCGTGCTGTCTCTTAGCACCGTGCACATGAAGCCAGCACCACCAATGAGGTGGGGCTGCACGAAAGACCAGTGGACAATAAAAGGAAATGAAATCCAACAGAGTGTAACTTCAGGCACTTCTAGTAGGGCTGGGATAAGACCTGGTTGCAGGGCCTCCCGACACTCCTTAAAAATCAGGCCATGTAGATAGTCTTCCAAACATACAGATCCTTGGGTCCCCAATTTACTAGCTAAACTGGGCGTATAGCCACTCCTTAAATCCATCCTGCCCTTCCCATAGATAAGCCCTTTGCTCAAGGCATGCCATTCTCCTAGAAGGTCCTCTGCTCTGTGTCCATGTGGGTGGTAGCATAGTGTAATAGTGTGCTGGGCTAGAGCCACAAATGCCTAGGTTTACATCTCTGCTTTACCACTTACTAGGTGTTTGACTTTGTGTAAGTTTCTTAAATGTTCTAGGCCCAAGTTTCCATAGTTGGGAAATGAGGGTAATAATAATTTTAGTAAGAATAATACCTCCCTCACAGTGATGTAAAGCATTCAAAAGTGTGCCTGGCGCTATTTCATGCCCACCACCACCACCACGCAGATTCTGAGTTACTTGTGCTTAATACCCAACTCAAATGCCTTTCTTTCAAGATTCTCCTTCTGAGATCCTGTAGTCCCCTTGGTTTTATCATTCCAATGGTATTTACCCTGTATCCCTGCAAGTATTCACATGGTCTTGAAGTGCGATTATTTATATATATGTTTATAAACAACCTCTCCCCTGATGAAATCATAATCCCAGAAGTTTAGACTAAACACAAACTTCTTCTTTTTCCTTATCTCCTTCTCTTCCCTTCTGCTGAGTGTTTTAATCAGTTCATTATTCATATATACCAGAGAATGGATAGAACAAGGAAATGGGAGAGAAATGAGAACACACACACACACACACACACACAATTTATAATTCCATTTTAGATCATTAAATTTAAATCTACCAACATTCTCCATTTCCTTCTTGGAGCAAAGCTTGCCAGGGCTGTAAAGAAGGTTGAATATGGTCTTTGTCCTCCCAGGACTCACAGTCTAGAGCAGGTGAAAAGATATGCCTCTAACTACACTGCCTGAATCCCAACACTACTTAAACCTATGTCTCAAAGTGCTTGCTCCCTCTCCAAATACACCAGGTTTGAATTTTCACACCTTGGGGCTACTACTTACTTAACTCATCCATTCTGGGACCTCCCTCCCCTTTTCTGGTCACCCCTTTTCTTTGTTTTTGAGGTCCCCTCCCCGAAGAATTGACTGCTCCCTCAGATGTATATTCATTCATTCATTCATTCATTCATTCATTCATTCATTCATCAGTTCAGTATTTGTTAAGGTCTTCATCTTCCCTGCTACAGTACACATTCTCTAAAGCAGATCCCATCACTCATTTTGGTGAAACCCGCATCAGGAGTAGGGTTTGATATGGGGCAGATGCTCAGGGCGCCCTCTTTGCCCTTGCCTCCTGGGCAGAGATGTTGGAGCAAGGAACTGCCCAAAAGGAACTGCTGGAGAAAGGAGAACCACCAATACTTGCTAAAACAGGGCAGCCAGGATTGTCTGTAGTTTTCATTTATTCATTTGATAGAGAGGGGGCTCTATTACATGTTAGGCACTGTGCCACGGGGCAGAGAGACAAACAAGATGGGGTACAGGGAGAGAAAGGCACTAACTATGCGGTGTGCCCACATGTGTAAAAATGGCAGCATGGACAGAGAGGAGGGTGTGGGGTTTACTTGTCTTGACAGCTGCTAACTCATTTGAGAGTTCATCATATTTATAAATTATGAGAAAATGATATCAAGGACCTTTACAATTACAGTCCTCATGTCTAGCATTAAACAATGTCTACATATTTTATTTTGCAGGTAATATGCTTGATGGTATTTTTGATAGGTCCTACTTTTATGACCCAATCAATCAGAGATCTCTATTTTAGCTGCTATACTATTCATTTATTTTAGTCATTATGGTTCACTTACTGCTTCCCAATTCAGCCTCTCCTATTCCAAGGAGAAATTCTAAGACTTAATCATTAAAAAACAAAACAAACAAACAAAAAAACCCCGAAAAATATTTATCTAAGAGAACACCTTAAACGGGGCTATATATAGGTAAAGAGTCAAAATGCAACACAGAAACGAAAATAGAAAATTAGGTTCCAGAACATAGTATTGTTTTGTTTTGTTTTTTTCCCAGAAAGTTTTTACTATGACAGAAGTGGATGATATGTCTTTTAAGGTATTTGTACTAAGCCTGCCCAGCAAATACACAGCTAACCTAGAATGTTCTGACAAAAACCTAAAGGTACAGGGGATCTCATATGAAGCCAGGAAAAGGCTATATGACCCAACATAATTTCCTCCAAAGGCTGTTAACATCACAAAGAGTCACAAAGCATTACACTGAGCAAATTAAGGTCATTTAGGAAATGCATGTAGCCCAACATCTGATGTCTTACCATTTCGTTTTGCTCTGCACATCAAAGGGATGGTGTACCTCTAACTCAAGCTTCTGATATTCAGTAATTGCCCATTCATATTTATATGAAGGAGACTACTATAAAAGATAGCCATAAAGCTTCAGTTTGCTCTGGATTGAACATCTAAGGGAAGACAACAGTTTCATTTTCTTTTCTTTCTGGGGAACAAAAGCATCAGATAGGAAAACCTGTCCCTTTGGAAAAGGCCAGCCATTTGTTCTCTAGAAGGCCCCTGAAAGCAAGCAGATAAGGGAAAGGGGATATCTGGATTTGTTTGAGAAAAGCCTTTTCGGTCCAACTGTAGCAACTTATTTGAGAGCTGTAAGTCATTAAATGTGTCTCTGATATCACTTCACGTATGAAGATTAGTGGAACATACCAAGAGATTGAATCATCAAACAACTCTCTTAGGAATTTCAACATAGCTGATTTGATACAGAATTACTCCAAAGGCCCAAGCCTGCGTAGGATCCTGGTTGAGATAAGATACAGACACCTTTTAGACAAGGGCTTCATTCTTCAGAAATGGAAGCTCAAAGGGAGAACTTCCAATCAACAGCATCCTCTACACATACCCTGTGGCCACTAACCAAACACAAAAAAATCTCAAGTCTTTGCCCTCACAGAGCATACAAATGAAGAAAACAATCCCCTCCCACTTTCCCATTCCAGAGACTACTCATCAGGAAACAGATCCCCCTTAAAAAATGCCACTAGTCTATATCCTTAAATCCTTATTGATCCAGAAAATAGTGCTCTTCCAGTTTCTGGCTTGAGAAGAGCAGCTACAATCAACCTTTTCTGAAACCAAGAGGAGTTGCTGGATTGCTTTCTTGCATTGCCTCTAGAAGGACTTAACATTGCTCTAATCCCTCATATATCAAACTCCTTTACCAGAGGAGTGAAGGGGGCCCTTTTGCTTCTTATTTTATGAGTCTGCCAGGAGTGAATTGGCAATCAAAACTGAAGCTAAATTCCTCAAAACACTTTTGGTAAATAGACATAAGACAGCATTGTGCTTACACATATTGCCTATTCTAAGCTATCAATCTTCAACTAAGACTGGGAAGAGGCTCTGAATTTCTCATTCTTAGAAATCACATGGCATATGCAATAAGAACATATGGCCACGAGATAGCTGAGGCTTCGATTTGTACCACAGCCAAGAAAACTAGACGCCCAAGTGTATCACTACTAATGAATTAGGGAATAATGCAGAGAATTTGCCGAGAGAAGGGAAAATTTAGACAGAGTTGGAAAAAAAGCAGACATTTTAAAGGTATCTGGCAATGGGGCCATATCAAAAATATTTACATAAATGTGATAATGAGAGTGATTTAGATTGGGGGGGGGGCATGTAGAAGAGAGGTTTCTCAAACTCAGCAGAATTTCAACAAGGATCCAAGATGATAGTAAGGCTTTTTAAAATGCAAACAGGGGATTGTGTATTAATAAATATGAAGCTCTTAAAATCTGGTTCTAAAGTCACAGCAAGCAACACCAGCCTCTGGCAAATGTTTAGCAAATGAAATCAAAGAATGGCTATAAGGAAGAATGTTAAGTATACAAGGCAAATGAAATTTTGAAATACAGTTTTTATTTGTGGAACAGACTGAACTCATATATTCAAAGGAGAGGGGTGTAACCTGGTGAGTCTGATAATAAAAATTTTTTTTTGTATTTCTTTTGAAGGCCTGTTACACTTTAAAAGTCTCAACAAATCTATAATTGAACAGTTAAATTAGTACAAGTACATATGCAATCAATTTTATGACTTCTAGATCTCTATTGAGCTTTTTATTTCTTTCCTTGGTTTTGTCCTCAGGTGGAAGGGACACTTCAATGGTTTATCTTAAAAAGCACCAGGCGTGGGTGAACATTCACCGGGCAACTGTAGAGGGCATAATATGCCCCTCAAAACACCTTCCCGTCAGGGCTTTTGTAATCGATCACTACCAGCCTCTGTGGAAACAGGAACCATATTGCAAAGATCAGCAGTCATGCAGTTTTCTTTAACAACTTCAAGGACTAAATTATAAGTCTACAACGTGTGTGCAAAGGTGTTACACAATGTACTGGGCAAAAGCCCTTTCTGTCACACCCCCTCAACTTGGAAGGAATCAGGGAAGCCATTGAAATGAATGTCGAATGGTTTGCAGAACCTTTGAGTGTGTTCATGGTGCATTCTACAAATGCAAGGCAAGCCACCTCTTGTAAAAAGAAGTGTACTCCTACCCACGGATTCACTCCAGCAGAGTGTTGAACAGTATGAACATATTTATTTTTCTTAGAAGAAAGAAAAGAAAAAAGATGGAGCTAGCGTTTGTACAAATGATATGAGGGAGAAGAAAGTAGTGGTCGAGGGAAACAATAGAGGATGGGAAAGCATATCTGTGTGTGCAGTTTTCATAAACACGCTAAGATTTCCAGATGAAAGATCCGTGGCAGGTGGAATACTTCTGTGGAAAGGCATCAGGGAGGGGAGCCACCTGTTTGAATCACCCACTTGCTTCTTGTGCCAATGGGCATTTGAGCTACTACCTCTGTTCCCCATACCAGTGCTCTGCTCCTTGAACCAGAAAGATCGCTGTCCTGGTGCCTTCTAACCATTTACTCTTGGACAAGTCATTTCACATCTTTCAATTTTAGTTTCCCAATTTTTAAAATCGTTAAATGGCACTTGTCCTTGAAAGGCTCTGATACAGACAAGGCACAAATACAGGTAAGGATCTTACCATAAAATAAAATAAATAACTAAAATTAAATAAATAAATAAATAAATAAATAAATAAATAAATAAATAAATAAAATAACCCCCAAGAGCAGGTGCTCGAAAAGGTATACTTTTATGAACAAAATTTGAAACCGCCTAACTAGAAAGCTGAGATTCAAATCAAGGTTTTCTCACTCTAAAGACCTCTTTCCCCTCCACTTAGATTTTCATGTTGATTTTTTTTCTTAAGCAGAATTAAAATACACACACACACACACACACACACACACACATCTATGTATATAAATCTCATACTAAAGCTCCACACAATCTTCCATTTCCTGTAAATACTTCCATAAAACTTTTTTTGGCTACTTTATAAACCTTCCCCCCTATATATTCAAAGTTGGAATGCAGCTGTGAACATGATGAAATGTCTCACGTCTTGTTTTTTGTTCTTAGCTTCAACTCAGTGTGTACCTCTGCCTGGTTGGTCTTCCTAATTTATGTTTTCACCATTGTATGCAAACATGGCTCTCCCACGCAAGGTACTGTCTTTCTAGTGGTTTGTGCTAATTTGCATAGTCTCTGAGCCACTGCTAAAATGGTGAACAGTAATTCCCTGGGTGCTCCTGGAATTAAAAAATAATAATACCAGACTACTTACTATGCACCAGGCACTGTGTGGGGTAAGCGCCTTAGGTGTGGTGGCAACTGCTAGTACACAACAGTGTGTGCTGTCTTCCCAGACTACACAGCACTGCCTCCGCCATAGTTGGGTGTAACTGGGTGACGTGATATATACCCCTCCCACTCCCTAGAAGAAACAAGACCTTTGTGACGCTCCCTTTTATTGTGCACTATCCTTGCTCTCTTTTTCCATGAGAAGTTTAAGAAACTGGCCCTAAGGACCTAGATGACAGAGATGGAAAGGATCAAGATCCTGGAATAATTATAAGGAACAGAGTACCTACTTCCACTGAGCCACACAGGACTGTGAGGTGACAGAGAAATAAATGACAGTGAAAGGCACTGAGACTGTAGGTGCTATAATGAAGCAGCTCATATAAGTTTCCCCAACCAACACAGAAACCATCTCACTTACTCTCATTACTTATCATCTACAATGAACTCATATAGGAACTGAGGTGCAGAGAGGTAGGTAAATTGTCCAAGGGACAGCAAACGTGATAAAACTGATGTTTAGCCCTAAGTCAGATTAATTCCAGAATCCATGTTCTTACCCATGGTAGCCTACTATCTCCCAAATAGCTATTATAACTGTATTAAGTAGAAACCCACATTATGACATTTCTAGTTTTAACCTTGATCTTATGTTCCGTAACAGAAGCATTTTATTTTCCCATTAATTATAACAGAGACTAGTAAAAATTTACATGGACTAAATTTTATAGGTGATCTCACTCAGGGAGTGCCAGATTAATACATGTAAAACATTAAAGCAGGACGTCTTTAATGAATCAAGGGTAGGGTTCCCAGGAACAAGTCATTTGAAAACCACCATGTTACATTATACTGCTTCTCAATACTGTGCTACTCAGGTTTCTTTCTTCTTATTTTTTAGTGGCTAAATCAGTTCTAGAATTCAATTTTATGGTTATGCTATTGATTGAAAGTTAGTGTACACCTTTAAAGCAAGGAATACCTAAACAAAACAAAACAAGACAAAAAGCAAGGAATACCTGAGAGACAAAGTGAATCTATCAATGCCTGCTCATCAAACCACTTCCTGTTTTTAAAATTCTTTTTGCATTTTATTTTTTAAAAGATTTTATTTATTAGATTTCATTTATTTATTCACGAGACACACAGAAAGAGAGGCAAAGACATAGGCAGAGGGAGAAGCAGGCTCCCTGTGGGGGAGTCAAATGTGGGACTCAATCCCAGGACCCTGGGATCATGACCTGAGCCAAAGGCAGATGCTCAACCACTGAGACACTCAGGCGTCCCAGATTTGATTTATTTTAGACACACACACACACACAGAGAATGTGTGTGCATAACCAGGGTTGGGGTACAGAGGGGAAAGGAGAGGAAGAGGGATAGAATCTCAAGTAGACTCTGGGGTGAGCATAGAGCCTGACAGGGGCTTGATCTCATGATCCAGAAATCATGACCTGAGTGGAAACCATGAGATAGACGTTTAACCAACTGAGCCACCCAGGAGCCCAAAGTACTTCCTGTTTTATGTAACCTGTACAGTAGCACCATTTAGTTCATGGGTTAATTATTGATCATCACCAACCGGCCACTTTTGTAACAAAGATTAATTCTTCTACTATGCTGTCATAGTGTGAGTTTCTGCACTGCTTTCTCCAAATTTCAGTCCTTTCCTTCTTTAAGTCAGAAGTCCATAGTTGCTCTGTTTAGTATATAATGTTTCCTGTTATCTTGCCTTTGTTTAGTAACGAGGATGCAACATGGTTCAGACCCAGTCCCTGTCCTAGAATCAGAAGAATCTGACACCATACTATAAAAGGATCATTGTTATGTATTAGTTCATAACATTTTTCTTTTTAAAGATTTTATTCATTTATTTTACAGAGAGAGAAAGAGAGAGAGCGAGCAGGTGGGAGCATGAGCCGGGAAGGAATAGAGGGGGAAGGAGAGGAGCATAAGGAGAGGGAATCTCTCAAGCACCTCCACACGCAGTATGGAACCCAGTGTGGGCCTTAACCCCACAACCCTGAAATCATGACCTGAGCCAAAACCAAGAGTCAGATGTTTAACCAACTGAACTAGCTAGCAGGCACCCTTGTTTGTTAATTTTTTTAATGACAACTTTATTTATTTATTTAAAGATTTTTATTTATTTCTTCATGAGACACACACACACACAGAGGTAGAGACACAGGCAGAGGGAGAAGCAGGCTCCATGCAGGGAGTCCGACGTGGGACTCGATCCCGGGTCTCCAGGATCAGGCCCTGGGCTGAAGGCGGTGCTAAACCGCTGAGCCACCCGGGCTGCCCAATTTATTTATTTTTAAAAAAGATTTCATGTATTTACTCATGAGAGACACAGGCAGAGGGAAAAGCAGGCTCCCCGCATGGAGCCTGACACGGGACTTGATCCCAGGACCCCGGGATCATGACCTGAACCGAAGGCAGATGCTCAACCACTGAGCCACCTAGGTGCCTCAATGACAACTTTAATAACTTTGAGCAATCATTCTTAAATGATTTCCGTGTAGATAATGCCTAGTGCAAGGGAAATACTTGAAATACTCAAGAAGGGGTATGTCATGGACACTAACCAATCAGAATGGATGCTGGTCATACTGCTGGAGCATGTTTCTAGAGGCTCCCAGCTAACCCAGGAATTACCCCCCTTGATTATGGAATTGTGGGACAGCTTAGGAGGTCGTGAGGGAAGGACCAATGTAGTTAAACAGGGCAGGTATGTATACGGATGGGCCAGTACTTGAATATTTTAACTGGCCCACATGTAGTGATACATACTGAGAGAACACTGCCTTGACCCAAGAAAGGTGATGGAAACTCAGACTTATAAACACCAACTCCAGGGACAAAGACAGTCACTCTTCTACCTCTGTTGATACCTGAGCTGTGTAGATCCCAAACCAGACATACCAGAGAAAGACAACCTGAACACTGTTCCCTTGAGAATGTTCATTTTCCTTTGTAAGAATTTGAAATAGGGCAGCGCCCAATAAATGTTGCTGACTGACTGACATTTATTGAATTCCCAGTGTATACAGAGCATATCCTGGGAAATTTATAAAAAGAAAATACGAATGACCTAAATTAAGCTTGCTGTTGTTTTAATGATTGATGAAAAGAGCAGCCTTTTGGAGATGAGTATTTAATCATAACTATACCCTAATGAAGTCTTATGAAGAGATGGCTAACCCAAACTTAGGATCAAATATGTTTTACAGAGTGCTTCCCTTCCTTCATTATTTAAGTTCTGGTCTTTGTCAGCTGCCACTGTAAGAGTGAGGCAGAATGAAACTCATACAACTCAAAACAAACAAATAACAGTCGCCACACCTGAAAACAAAACAAAACAAAAAAAACAACAAAAAAAAACCAACCCTGACATGTCCCCAGCTTGAAACACAAGTTTGCATTTGTGATCCGATTTTGACAATCATAGAACTTTACATCTGCATAAAATATGATACAGCTGCTTTTTATGGTTGGGATGCCTCCCCCAAAGGGTATTTGGTAAAATGATCTCTGAGTGCTAGAGATGAATTATATACCCTGAAAGTTGTCAAATGCACAAAAGCGGTCTCCAGTGAGGATGACTGACCTAAAAGCAACTCATTTACTTGTAACTTCGGCTGTGACATTCTTTTATTTCTCGTATATTCTTGGGCATGTCAAAAAAAGTCTTGTGATATCCAAAAAATTGAGTTTTATTGTCAAAACGGTATTTTAAAAACTGGATCATTTTATCAGAGACCAGGTAAACACAGAATTAAAAAGACATAAACACTTGAAACTAAAGCTTAAGATCTTACTTGGGGAAAAAAAAAAGCATGAATGAAAAATTGCAATTAGAAAGCAGGGCGTTGGAGATAAATGAGACACGACTATGAGTTCTCTTCCTGGTGTTAGATTATGACTTTCAGGAAAAGGAGGTAATAAAAGCGTCGGGAGAAAGGTATTTGTCTGACATTGTGTCAGATTTCGTAAGGCCCAGGAGCACCTTGAGAAGGAACAGCTGGGAGGAGCAGACTGAGAGCTTTAGCAGTATCTGGAAAGTTGCCATTATGCCTCTTTAGCTTTCTTAAAAAGCATTCATTTGGTATTTGTCTTTTACTTTTATTAGCTTAAAAAATTTTAGCAGATTGTCACACAAATGACATTATGGGAGATATTCACAATTTTGTTGATTACTTTTCAAGCCGTTCTTAGTGTTACTTTAATTATTCTAAACAGCATTTTGAAACTGTTTCGATGAATTGAAAATAAGATTCATTCCAAAGAAGTGATATGGAAAAGATATTCTTAGAGTCAGAATTTGAAAGCCAGAAGGGGACCTACAAATCATCTAATTCCATCCTCTCACTTTACAGATAAGGAGACCAGGGCCCAGCTGGGTGCGATGGCTAAACCCAAAGTCAGCTAAGGTGATCCTGGGCATGAACCAGGATTCTGAACGGAGTCTGACTTTCTTCCTGCTGCTGGCCAAGTCCCACCACTTGTCCCCTTCTCATTCCCGCCGCAGGCTGCTAGCGATGACCGCCCCACCTGTCGTCCCCGACAGAGGCCGGCAAGCAGGCAACCACGCCGCCGGGCTGACGGCCACACCTGGCGGGCGGCAGGCAAGGTGCTAGCTGTTCCGGCTCTGTTCCACACGTGTCTTTACTTGACTTTCCCTCCCCTTTGTATGTTGCTTCTCTTTCTTCCAATTCTTACCAATTCTGATGCACCTTGTGAGCACCTAAATGAGTGTTCATGAATTTGTGGAGAAGATAATCTACTCAAATCAGGAGACTGTTAAATTAGACACGATGAAGAATTTGGATCATTCAAAAAGTGCTTCTAAGTGCTTTTTAGCATTTTCACCCAAGTCTCCTGCAGCCTTCAATCGATTTTCTCTTTTCAGGATTATTCAGGTCTTCATCTCTCACTGACTTACCCGCTGTAAGTGACAGAAACTTCAACTTTTTTCTGGAACCTTTCGTTGGGTTCGTGTGCTCACTGACTTTGGGCCTTTTTGCAAGTCACTTAACCAGTTCCTCTGGGGCAAAGTGATGGTCCTGGATCTTCTCAGCCTCAGTAAGCACTGCTCACACATGCGCTACGTGCCAGGACCACATGCTGCTCCTGGAAACTAAGCATGGACGAGAAGCTTTGGGGCTTGCTGGTTGCATGTGGAAGCTCAAAATGAAAAGCATGTAAGAAAGAGAGTATGCAGGACCAAGCAGAGAAGGTGAGAACTGCGCATGGGCAAATTCCCTCCAATCTGTGATTTGAATGAGGCTGTGGCAACACAGGTGGCCTCTGGAACCTGATGGCCTGGGTTCCAATTCTGGCTTTGCCCTTTACTAACCACCTGACTGTGGGTGCACCTCTTCACCTCTCAGAGCTTCAGGGACCTCATTTGTAAGATGGTAATAAGAAAAGCACGAAGCCTTGAGGCTATCCTGTGGACCTGCTGAAAGCAATTAGCTCTGTGCCTGGCACTGCATAAACATCAGCTAGTATTATTGAGCTCCACGCTCACAAATCAGCACAGAGACAGGCTGTGGTGGCTCAAGCTCCTGGTGTCTTGATGGAGGAGGCAGGATTGGAGATGGAGTATTGATTATAGTTGAGATTTGAATCGAGGACCTTGATTACCAGAAGAGTTTTCAGGAGACAGAGAGTGAGCTATGGTTTCTTGAGTAGTTTAGACATAAATAAGAGTTGTATTTTAGGATCAGCACTGATTTTTTTTTTTTTTTTTAGATTTTTATTTTTAAGTTACCTCTATATTCCCAACATGAGGCTCAAACTTACAAACCTGAGATCAAGAGTTGCATGCTCCACTGACGGAGCCAGTTGGACACCTGTAATTTTTTTTAAATTGCAAGATAAATGTAAACATTTAGGTAAAAAAGCTATGTCACTGTTCTGGCCATAATCTCTCTTTATCATAATTTATCTCTGTAAAGGATCCTTTGGCTCCTTGGATCTTTATTCTTCATTTCTAATTCTCCAAGCTCATTATGAAGTGTAGATAAAGGATTAATATCCCACAGACCATTTCAGGTTAAGGGAGGGGAGAGGCTTTGCTAAATTCCTTTTATAAATGTGAGACATAGGGGAGCCTGGGTGGCTCAGCGATTTAGTGCCGCCTTTGGCCTGGGGTGGGATCCTGGGGTCCCGGGATCGAGTCCCACGTTGGGCTCCCTGCATGGAGCCTGCTTCTCCCTCTGCCTGTGTCTCTGCCTCTTTCTCTCTCTCTCTCATGAATAAATAAATAAAATTAAAAAAATAAATGTGAGACATAAATTGATAACTCAGCTTGGAGGACTTTATAAAGAAATATAGCCAGGGATCCCAATACTATAAGTTATCACTGATATTCAACCATATATTCTCTCTTTCTGTAAACGTATGGATGTAATTATGCACCAAATGTGAAAAAAAATATCCCAAGGATCTTGTTATTCTTGTTATTCCAGGAAACAACTGCCAGCATGATGGGTTCAAGAAGAACATCATATAATGCTCAGCAGAGTTCACGCAAAGCTTCTGTACTGCCTCTTCTCTCACTCCAAGTGTCTATACCACATAAAACTCACTGCTGAACCAATGCCCCCTGCACATTCAGAATGAACCAATGTCCTACTGTAAAACTAGTGTCATCCAAACACCCACAATAACTTAGATGTCTGCTTTAAGACTGATGAACTTGCCAGTTTGGATAGGGCCCATGTATTTATATTTTAGCAAAAGCACTATAATTTTGTTTCTGAAATTTTGTTCCTCTATAAACAGAAATACTGAATACCCACGGAACATCATCTTTAAAGTTTTTCTTCAGTTAAATGGAAACAATTTTCTTAGTCTTACTTAGCCAGGCTATCTTATTCTTTATTTCACTAAGCATTTCAGATAGGTGAAGGAAAATTCAAAATTTTGAAGGAAATAAAAAGAAAAAAACAAACAAAAAACAAAAACAAACCCCCCCCAAAACCTAAAAGCACGCAGATTAGTTAAATAGAAGGAAAGAGGGATAGAGGGAACAAGTAGTGGTAAATATAATTTTTTCTTCAATGGGAGTATTTTTCCCCCTGATGGGAGTATTTTAAAAACTAAATGCCTTGCCTTGAAAAGTTAAGAGTTATGTAAAGTATTGGTGGTTGTATTCATTTGAAAAAAGCATGACCTGAATATGTAGTTCTTTTTGGATCAAACAGAGGTCAAGATAATTTTGAGTGACCTTTACATTGCTCAAAAGTTTGTTAGAGAAAAGGAGCACACTGAAAACTATGAAACTATAATAACTGAGGCACCTGGCTGGCTCAGTCAGGAGAGCGCGCATGACTCTTGATCTCAGGGTTGTGAGTTTGAGCCCCACACTGGGTGTAGAGATTACTTAAGATCAAAACAAAACAAAAACCCTTGTAATACTACAGTTTGCTCACTATACATGTTATCAAATAATAATTATGAATCTTCTTACCCATCCACTGAATCAGAAATAGGTAACAATTTTAAAAATAATTTTTTTCTATCATCCTGTGAAATTAATTCCCCTTTATTAAATTTAGATCCTGAAAGAGAATTCTCTTCTTTGAGAGCATTATAAAAATAAAACATTTTATATATAGCAGTGTTGAGGAACTTGGTTATGGGAGACAGGGTGGAAGGCACACTGGGCTACCATAGGTGGGTGGATCCCGTCAGGAGCCCATGCCCCATGCTGGTCTGGCTTCCCAGTTAAAGCGTTTCTGCACAGTGTGGCAGTGGCAAATGGAAGAGAAAGGTACAGCAGAGCTCATACTCTTCCATTGCAGGAAAGGAAAAAAGCACAGGCGAGTTTAGCATGGGCGTACTTGAAGCTAACCAAAATGTTCTCTTTCTTTACACCCTATTCTTAGGAGAGGCTGATGTATGCACTATGAATTCTTCTTAAACACAAATGGGGAGCCTAATAATTTCACAGGGAATTTCAGATTAAAGCCCAAGGATATTAAATATATTGAAAACCTGGCCTAAGGAAAAATGGATTACCAGTACTGTTCAAATTAAATTTTTTTTAAAAAAATTTTTGTTTACCCATGAGAGACACACACAGAGAGAGGCAGAGACACAGGCAGAGGGAGAAGCAGGCTCCATGCAGCGAGCCTGACATGGGACTTGATCCCGGGACCCCAGGATCACACCCTGGCTGAAGGTGGCCTAAACCACTGAGCAACCCAGGGATCCCCCTCAAATTAAATTTTTAATAATAAAATAAAAAATAAAAAATATTTTTTACAAATTTATTTATTTATTTATTCATGAGAGACACAGAGAGAGGCAGAGACACAGGCAGACGGAGAAGCAGGCTCTTCGCAGGAGCCCGATGTGGGACTTGATCCTGGACCCCGAGATCATGACCTGAGCTGAAGGCAGCTGCCCAACCACTGAGCCACTCAGGCATCCCAAAAATAAAATATTTTCATAATAAATCTAAAAATCTCATAGCCATACAGGCTGCCTCTTGCTGTGTTGGCTGCTAGAAATAAAGAAAAAAGAAAAAACAAGACAAGGGGTGAGGGGAGGGAAAGAGAAAAAGAGATGGAAGGTGGAAACAGAGAGAGACAGAGAAACACTTTATTGGTATAGCTCTTAAAACTTGAACGTTATCTACAGACCTCCATCTTAGTCAAGCAGCCTATGGTTTCTCTTCCTGTTACTAAAAGCCAGTGGATGTTGCTTGGTCAACAGAAAAATCTTTAGAGTTCCTTGGATTTGGTATCTCCAAAGAGCCTGAGAAGGAAAGCGTCACCTAAGATGAAATTTACCATCCTTTGGCAAACCTTTCAATGAGCCTAATTAATATTCCATCAAAATAGACACTACTTCTTCTAAATGCATGAGGTGTGTTTAACAGAAAAGAGGTGGAAGATGCTGCTTTTGGAATTAGAGTTCATTTCAAAACTAAGGAAAGCACACATTCGAAGTTGCTCAACCTTTCAGAGGAAGTATTTTTGTAGGTCAATGAATGCACATGCTGACCACAAAAGACATTTCTGTGAATAAAGCAACTATGGAAGAAACCACGGTCTCCTTTAAATTATCCAGAATCATACAGTATCATGCAAATTTTTAACATTCAAGCGGTTTCCCCATAGGAAAGACACAAATTGGTCTGGGAAATTAGGCCGTATTTATGCCAGTTTAATTCAGTGAAATCTGTTTGAAATACAAGCAGTTCAAGTGTGTGGAAAGACTGTGTCACAGATTCCTTCAGGAATTCTAGGCACTAGAAATGCACTCCGTTTATTTCTTTATTTCCACCTAAAAAGGATTCCATGAGAATAAAGGAGGACTACCTAACAATTAAAAACCTTCTGTAAATTAATGATTTCATAAATCATGACCTGTGATTATGATTGTCTCAAAATGAAGTCCTTATTATATACAGTCCCAGGTTTATTTGGTTTACAAAGAGGAGGAAAAATTAATGTGAGTTATATGCTATTAATCTATGCCACTGATAAACAGGCATGCATTATGATGAAAAATTTAGGGGGAAAATTCTCCCAAATTCATTCTTTCCTCCAACTAGGGTTGTTGCTTCCAGCCTAGCAGGCCATGCCCTGTGTGACGCCAAGATGCCATTCCCATCAGTTAGCATGTGAACACTGCTCCCACCACTTCAATGAAGCATACACCTTATATGCTTTGTTTTGTTGAGATAAATGATTTAAGATTTAAGATTTAACGAAAAATTGAATAATTTCACCAAGGCAGATGATACGCTTGATGTAATCCCTTCAAGTCTTTAGGGAGTTTACTTTTGTTTTTGTATTATATTTTAGCTTTGAGAGTGGTTTCAGCAGTAGGCAGGCATGCTCAAACTGGCTCTTTATTTCTTCTAACTCTGGCCCACAATGCATTGTTTTTCTCAACTCCACTAGGTGGGCTTTGCTTATTTATAACTGTCTTCCAAATAAGCCTGTAGGCTGGAGGATTGGGCTTGTGTAGGACACAAGTGCAGTGTCTACTTAGCTGAAAAAAGACTATTTGATGGGTGAGGCTTACCTAAGCCACCAACTGGCATTAGGTTACCACTCAGCTTTATGATTATTTTACATAGCCCATGGTTTTTGGAGATTAGTCCACATTTTGCTGGATCTCAAAATTTAGTTTTGTAAATCACTATTTATATTCACTTGATAAACTATCCTTGGTGCCTGGATATTAGTATGTTACAAAAAAAAAAAAAAAATTTCACAGCCACAGACGTTTCCAAACAAATCTAAACCTTATAAGAAAGGGAACTTCCGCTTATTAAGAGAGAATCAGAATAAAGAATGTAGAAAACATATACTTTTGGGGAGGGAGAAAGGAGGCAGCAGAAAAGTAAACTTAAAATGCTTTGGGTACAAATTCCTCCAAGGGAGTATAAACCAAACGGAACTGAGGAACGCCCACCAGTCCCTGGCCCTGCCAACAGCTCCCCCGTCTTTGAAGAGCTTCGCCAATGGCTTTTACCTCTGGCACAAAGACCAGTGATAGAATGGACCTACTATTCCTAACCCCAGGCTTCCTAAATAACAAATAAGCAAGGAAGAAAAAACCTTCACAAGCAGATCACCATCTGGGTTGAAGAACAAATTTACGCCAATGAAGTGGTGCTGCAAAATTATAAACATTCTGGAAGACTCTGTGCCTTGATCAAAAGTACTGGGTGAAAGCCAAATTTGGAAGCTGAAAGCAGGATGCAGCCAATGTTTGTGGTCTTTATCATTCACTGCTATATTGGTTATAGATAATGCTGGACACAGTGTCAACGTGAAGTTAATGAAGACTCTGAAATCTGAACAAGTGGCTGGCATTAACCAAGCAGGCCACAGGGAACTAAAACTAGCAGAATCTAAATGTGAGATTTTTGAAGACAAAGAAGCTCAAGAAATGGCATGTAAAATGTTGACTAGCTGGAGCAAGGGACAGGGAAAGCCTCATCAGAAGATACGTTTCTAGCAAATAGAGCCTGTTCACAGAATCTCCCTCACTTCCCAAATGTCTCCAAATTTGGATAGAGTTGGATTTCTTTGAAAGGATTTATAAAAGCACAAAACTCTAAGATTATGGTCATCACAGAGTCGATGCTGTAGGTTATAACAAGAAAGCAAAAGAAAACCTTTTATGACATTACTTCTTGGGACAAACTTCAGAGCCCTTTACAAAAACAATAACCCTCCTTTGCTTTATGCTCCCCAAGGATCTCCTAGAGTTAAGGCAAGGAGGCATGGGTAGAATTACCCCAAGAAAATGGATTAGTTGACTCTAGAAGGAAAAAGACATAGGGCATAGGAAGGCTATAGTTTGAATTACTCCTCACAGGTCTTGAACATCAGAAGAAAGCTTTCCTTTTATCAGTGAAGATTAGGAAAAAGCATTCAAATATATCAGGATAAACCCTTATAAAGCTTGTCTCAACAGACATCAAGTTTAAGGATTTCTCCCGGTGAGAGTCCATTCTTTTTTCTAAGTTGCTTAGTTTGGTTTTAGATGGCAATAGCTCATATACCATATTTTCACAATAGCATTTGCAGGATATTTCCAAAATCTGGCTTACATAGCAATGCCCAAAGGCAGACTCTAGATTTTGAAGATTCCCCAAGTTATGAAAATGAGCACTGTGTGGCCAGAATCTCAAGTTCTAACTCAAAATCCATCAGGTTTGGTAAAATAATTTTGTTTTTCTTTACTCTGACAATTTTCATTAAAGGGAATCATTTAAGATTTCACCTGAGGTTCTAAATAACACTGAAAATATGAGAGTTATTTAATTAAAGCCTTTTTTAAAAAAAGATTTTATTTATTTATTCATGAGAGACAGAGAGAGAGAGAGAGCGAGAGAGAGAGAGAGAGAGAGGCAGAGACACAGGCAGAGGGAGAAGCAGGTTCCATGCAGGGAGCCCGACGTGGGACTCGATCCCGGGTCTCCAGGACCATGCCCTGGGCTGAAGGTGGTGCTAAACAGCTGAGCCACCCGGGCTGCCCAATTAAAGCCTTTTTGATAGAAGTTCATAGACATGGTTTCCACGATTAGTATGCGCACTTAGTTGATCTACAAAACTATTCCCTCTGGAGTGTCGCTGAACCCTCCGTTAGATCTTTTAGTTATTTGTTACAACAGAAGATAGTGAGGTGAGGCCCTTTTAAACGCCACCACACCTGGAGGTGGACACGTCGGCAGACTATAAAAACAAACGCAGAATTCCTGGATGCTGGAGAAGCTGCCATTTAGCTCGAGGCTTTCTTATTGTCATTCTGTGAGACATCTCAAGTATGCAACTGTACATCGACTTAAAGTATAATTATTTATTGTTTAACTGAAATTCCAGGGAGGACAGCATATAAATGGAGAAAAAAAAAAATGGGAACCTGGCCACACAGAGCTCTTAAATAAACCTAACAGCTGCCCAAAGATAGGAGATTTAAATATATGTACATTAAACTCTTACTACTGAACACATACATCTTTTCCCTCTTGTTTGTAGGAAGACCAGTTCCAACAGAAGAAGGCCTTGAAGGATGTCATTACCCATTCTCCATCTATTAATAGACTAATGCGGTAGTCAAAAGACTTTCAAAAGATAAAAGCATCATTCTCTCTAAAGTTGCTGGACTCCTGCCGAAATCACAGTCATATTTTCATATTTGTCAGCTCAAAGAGACTCTTTTATAATAGCAAATAAAAATTAAGTGTTCGCACTGGGCTTCAAAGCAAAATTCTTTCAGTGATGATGCATAAAGCACAGTATACATCTTTCTTTAGGAAGGTTTACTGCCTCAAATTCAATATTCAAACTGGTAACATCACAGAGTTAAAACATACTGGGACAATGACTGCTATGATCTGATAGAAAAAAATTAGGCTAATTATGCAGAAAAGAGGTCTCACATGGGTGAATCCAGAGCCCTTTCCCAGAGGTGGCATTTTCCTGAAATGTCCTGAATAAAGATAAGAAATTGAGAAGCCAACAGGGATAAAGGGGGAGGGTGGCTCACAGGACTCCTTTTACCACTTGGTGCGTACAGAGCAGTGTCCGCATAAAGAAAGAAACTAATACAGGAACGTAAAAAGAAAAAAAAAAAAAAGGCTATTGAATACTAGTCCCATGGGTGTTGTTTGTTTCTTGGTAAACACACTCACATTCTAACACTTTTTTCTTGGATTACTTTCCCACTTAACCAAAGGAGTTGTTTTCTTTACACCTACTCTCATCCAGGAATGGTGTCTGGTAATAAGCAGATCCACGCTTGTGGGGAAGAGAAGTGGTGATAAGTTGTCGATTTAAATAGTTTCAAGTTATTGACAGAAAAGAAGCTAAATATTGGCAGAGTCCTTCTCAGTTACTAGCCAACTTGAGAGTACAAAGCAAGCCTGCCCTGTTTAGAGGTGTCTAGCACACATCATTCTTTCGTGTTAGCACAGTTGGTGGACTTTTACATTGGAAATAGCCAAAACGTCAGCGCCTGGGAGAGTGCCCAGCACATATAAACTCTCAACGACAGTGCAGGGAATTTATTCATGTCTGATTTGCACTTTGATAGCCCCATTCCTCCAAAGCAAATACCAACACCAACACAGATCCTAGATAATCAGTCATTTGTAATCTCAAAAAGAAAGAAAATAAAAGGAATATATAAGAAATATTTTTTTAAAATCACTTTTTAAAAAGAGACTTTATTCTTTATTTATTTGAGAGAGAGAGTAAGCGAGAGAGAGAGAGAGAGAGAGAGAAGGAGCAGGGGGTTGGGGAGGGAGAAGCAAGCTCCCCGCTGAGCAGGGAGCCCGATGTGGGGCTCTATCACAGGACTCTAGTATCTTGACCTGAGTCAAAGGCAGATGGTTCACCAACTGAGCCACTTAGGCACTCCTCAAGAAATCTCTTATGAAAGAATTAGGGTTTAGAAAGAGATGCATATATAGACCTAATAAAACAATATTTCTTGATTTATATAAAATATAAATTATCATACAAAAATTTTCTTTGTGTGAGTTATCTTCATGTTAGGCACCTTAGAAATAAGGATCATAAATAAGCTGCTGAGGGCAATAGCTATTATTTGCTTCATACCCCTGTTTAGTTTTTTACATGGTTTTGTGTATTTGCCCTCAACAACTTTTATGATTTCGATGGGATTTTGCTCATGTTATGGTTTAACAATGCTCAGAGAAAGGGTAAACAATTTGCCCAAGGTCACACAGTGAGAAAGTCGTAAGACTGAATTTTCAGCCCAGAATTGTCTGATTGTAAAACCTATATGCATAACCACTACAGTAGTGTCTAGCCTGCAAAGTTGGAACATTAGGGCAACTGCAGGTGGCTGGACCAACCCGAGTTTCAATCTTGGTTGTACCATTTGCTACCTGTATGATACTGCACAAACTGTGCATCCTCATCTGCCTACATACCTATCTTTCAGGGTTGTTATGGGAGTTACAATGTCTATAAAATACCTGATAGCTGCAATTGCTGTTATTAGTATTATTACAAGGAATGTAGAATTCTGAAATTCATGGGAGGTTGAATATCCAATGTTCTCATTGGTTGGTGCATTTTATCTGCACAGAACCTGACAATGGGACTCAGGTAAGCAGTCAGAGTCCCTCTGGTAGGGCTGGCCAGTGGAAAAGCTGGGCCCAGAGCTCTGCTTCCTTGCCCAGTGTTATGTCCACCACCCTCTGCTACCTCTTACTTGTTTTACTTTAAAAAGACTAGACGAATCCCAAACACTGCTAATCAAATCCAAACCAAATAAGGAAAGAAACTGTTCCTCCTTAGCAAGGAACCATAAAATAGGAATGCAGAAAACACAGGCTTTTGGAAAAAAAATCAACAGAAAAAACTCAATACTCTTTGGGTACAAATTCCCCCAAGGGAACACAGACCTGACAGGACCGAAAAAACACCCACTGTAAACACCCTGCTAAGAGTTCTCCCTCCCTAGAGGCTCAATGTCAATGGCTTTCACCTCTGGCATGGTGACCAATTACCAAATGGGCCTTCTATTCCTAACCACAGATGTCCTAAATGACAAAAGAAGTGTCCAGGAGATAAAAGGTTATCACGGAGTAAGTACAGCTCACGTGCGTGTGTGTCTACACACATGCGTGCGCACACACACACACACACACAGAACTTGACATGGGGTTTAAAACAGTCTCATTTGGTTTTTAACACATTTACGCTGGTTCTCCTTCTTCAGGATAACTCTCACACCAGGAATTGAAACAACTTTTAATACTTAAAGAGAGGAGCCCCTCATGGAAGTGCAAAGTAAGTATCAGAATATCAATGACACCAACAATGATATGCCAAGTCGGCTCGGTCCTGGCTGACTGTGGTATGGAGTGGCAAAGAAAGCACGGCGGTTTCAAGGGACTTCCAGCCCAAACACCACACAACTGGCACAAGAGCAGTGTCACCACCACTCGAGGGTAAACGGTTCCCAGGGTCATTCACATCAAGGTCAGATCTGTGTTCATACTCATTCTCATGAGAGTAGAGATAATGGTCAGTGTTCATCATCAGAGACACACATAATACAATGCTGAAATAACTTTCTCTTGATCCAGAAGACTGTTAAAATAAACATCTTCAAATAATATGGCATTCAGATTTTAGGAGCCTATAAACATGCAAAATGTTTTATTTTGCTGTCATTTGAACATCTCTTCTAACCTAACTTTTTTCTTTTAGTTACAAAAAAGCAGTTTATTCATATTTCTTCTTGGTTAACGTTCTGCTAAAAAATATATTGAACTTTTAAGACTGGCTTATGAGGTCTATAAACTAAGAACATGGGGTGAGCCACAGAGCTAAAATACCATATACCTCCTTTAGGAGACCTCCCCACTGCACGTGTGGGCAAATACTCTTAACTTTTTTGTACAAAGGATCAAGAATTCAAATCATATTTCCAAAATAGCCTGCATCCTTTTTCTTCCTGATAGCCATTACCTTCTTTTGTATACATCAATCTTTTGTTGAAGATGTTCCAACCATTCTGACCATTGTCTTAACCAGCTTGTTGAAACATTCAAAAAAAGTTCTTATTGGCATTTGGAGTACTCATCACTATCTGGTCTGACCACATAAGCCTCAGTTTTACCATTTCTGTATTTAACCAGAATGAAGTAGAAATGTTTTTTATGGTTATATGAATCTTATTTATCTACACAGATTCCTCAGCATCATAAAATTACACTAAAATTCTTTAAGGTATTTAAGATTTCCTCTAGGCCACTATGAAGACTCTTAGACTCACACCCAAATGCTATCTTGGTTGCATTTCTTCTAGAATGTACTTCCTTCAACTACTTAAATCAAGTGTATGCCAAGCATCATTAATTGAATTAGGTTTAGGAAAAGCTCCAAATGCATTCATTGCCATGGTGAATAAAAAGGCAATTGTTATTTTTCTTCTAGTATTTTGACCTTTCCTTTCACGTAGAGAACTACTGTTTTCCAATAACTTCCTTATGAAGGTATTTCCTATCTTTACTATCTTCCCATAGTCTCAGATTTCAGGTTAATGCTTGTATTTCATTTTCCATCTTACTGACATTATGGTTTGTTAGTAACGCCATTAACGTTCTTCTCTTGTGTAAGTTTGCCTTCCTTTCCTGTGCTTCCCTGTGTTAAAAGTTACATTGTTTAAATTAGTGCACATATTTACCTTAAAGAATTTATAATGCATTACTTAATCTTTGCAACTTTTTTGGTATTAGAAAATATTCTGCTTGAAAGTCATGAGAATGGATCACTCAAATATATTTACTTCCCACCAATATCCTGTCTCTCACAGTCATTTAAACAAAGACAAAATGAGTTTGGGAAATTAACATTGGCTAGCTAGATACAGATCATCCCAACCAAAGGTGTCTTAGCTCTTTAAGATTCTAGTTTTCTCAAAGGTTAAGAAAAACCAGCCAACTGCATTTTAATTATTAAAAAACTCAGATACTTCAGATGTGAACTGAGTGTTTCTTTGGAAGTCTCTTCTGTATCACTTAGTTCTCTTTCTAGATTATATATTGGCTATAGTGCAGGTAATAAAGGGTTTCCACAACATAAGTGATTGACAGTGAGCCAGCATGGCTTTTGGACTAAGAAATATTCATTCATAATATTTCAGTTTTGCAAATAAAAGTTAGATATTATATCACTCACGATTCCCAATGTTCCTTCCATTTGAAGTCTGTGGGTTAATAATCTTAAAAGACTAAAATTAAGCACTATAGGATTCTCATGAATATGCACAGGAATCTGTAATTTAAATGTATTACCCAGAGATTTATCCAGAAAAAACAAGAAACATTTTGGGCTTTGCTTGAAAATAAAACAAAGGCCTTAATTTTTAAAACCAGACCAACCAGTGCTACAGTACTACTTAATTCCACAGGGACACAGCAGATTTGCATTTTCTTAACTTGTTGAAAGAAAAAAAAAAAAACATAAACTTTTCTCTCTACCTTTGAGCAATTTAACAAAATCAAACTTTGAAAGAGATCAAGAGTAGAAATCAAAGTGCCAAAGATAGTTAAGAAAAAGCCAGCTACTCTGGTGGGAGTTACTTATACATATCTGAAGAATTTTTCTTCAACATGAAATGAAGTTAACAGGAATTCACTCATTATGCATGGTCTAGTATAATATCAAAGGCCCAAAGGTTATTTCTAAACTTTTACAGACACAGAAGTTAGATGTCATATGTCTACATTTAACAGAGAACAATTAAGGATTTAAAAAAAAAAAAGGAAAGAAACATGTACACTTCACTTATGCCTATAACTTCTGCAACTTTTATGTTTAATATGAAAAATAGAAGTATTTCTAATGTGATGTCAATTCTTTTGAACTTCCAATAATTTGAATGTACATTTAACAGCAAATAGTTTAATAATCACATCAGGCAGCTGACTTAATTCTCAAAATGTCTTTGTAGTTTTATTGTTCTGTAAAAGCAAACTGTTTCATCGAAAATTGTACTAGGTCAGGTTTTTACAAGAAAAGTTTATTATATTGCTCATTAAAGCTTACTGATTAATTACCAAGTTTAGTCAATGAGGTTCCTTTGAACTGCCTGTGAGATGAATATTTTATTACTTATTTTCATAAAATGAGTAGATTTGACAGATTTTTACCTTACTAAATCTCAATGGCTCATTTCACAATGTTATTTTTTTTGTTAAACCAAAGTATTAGTCATTCTTTTCCTCTTCTCCTCCTCATTCTCCTTTTCCTTTACTTCTGTATGATTTTTTTAAAGACCTAAAATATGAAGAAATCTAACATTACACATCATTACACAATAAAATGTGTCCGCAATCCTTAAAAAAAGGATTATGTATACAGAAATACATGGAAAACTTGCTGTTCTTAGAAAAGAACGGAATGGAACAGATAAATAAATTTCCACATCTGAGGAAGAGTTTTCTTTTTTAAGGAGGTTGGGTAAGTTCATGTAGAAAAAACTTACAGAAGTGGCTTGTCATGAAAAAGAAATGAAGCAAGGATTATTGGGTTTAAATTGTTTTCTCATGAGTTGAAGTTTTTCAAGGTTTTGGCCAAGTACATGAAGGTAGGTGATGCACACTTCTGGTTTTGCCAAAGAACACCAGAAACTACAAACTTGAATGGCTCTAGAAAGATGAATCTTGAACTAGGTCAATTCTCTGTAACAAGCAACCATAGAATATTTGCTAATCCAGGTCCACTTCACGAGTGAACTATTAGGTAAGAGCAGGTCAGATGCATGTTTCTGATGAGGCACAGGTTATATACTTGGTGGTGCCTCTCACTGTTGGTGTTTTCTTCCTCTCTTCCCTCCATCCCTTTCTTAGTTCACTGCATCCAGCAACTGCCTCTAAGTGCTTCACTACGTGTGGCTGGTGTTGAAGAGAGAGAATTACAGGTATCGTCCATAGAGAGCTAAGAATGGTATCAAAGATTAACATGTTCAAAATTTCCAGACAATACATTAGAAATATGCCAACACAAAGAGAAGTACTACTTGCGTCATGTATCAGAGACCAGGATAATCTCAGAAGTAGAAAGTAACTGATTTGAAGAGAGGAGGTTTTGCGAAGGTATGTAAAAATATGTGCAGGGAAGCTGGGATATGGTAAATGATTAAAGAAGGTAGAATGTTCTTGGTTGCCCAGAGCTCAGCTTAGGAATAAGGGCAATATACCCAGAAGTGGAAGCTTCTTTTAAAAGTGTGACCTAGGGGCACCTGGGTGGCTCAATTAAACATCCAACTCTTGGTTTCGGCTCAAGTCACAGTTTCAGGGTGGCAGGAGTGAGCCCCGTGTTGGGCTCCTAGCTCAGTGCAGAGTCTGCATGTCCCTCTTTCACCCCTTCTCCTTCTGCTCCTCCCCCATTCATTTTCTTTCTCCCTCTCAAATAAATAAAATCTTAAAAAAAAAGGAAATAAGGAAAAAGAAATACAAGATGAGAGGCTAACGAATGTTTTTCTCCCCCTCCTTTAGCTTTCGAATGTTTCGTAATATGACTGCAGTTGTCCCTTCTATTCCCTGAAATTTCTGGCTCTAGACACCTGCATAAGTGTGCTGCCTCATGCCTTGCAGTGGGTGGGGCTATGTGCCAAGTAGGGAAGAAATTGTGGATGGAAGTGTAAAGTGGAGGGTTTGATTTCCAGGGTGACATCCCATCCCTACCCTAGCTCTCTTTCCCTCTGCCACTGCAAATGGTAATTTCAAGGTTGTGGCACCCTCTTGGCCTGAGTCTCTGTGTGATTACAAACCAACAAAGGGTTTCTCCTGTTTGCCTGTGATGGAAAGGTAGCATGAATGAGAAATAAGCCTTTGTTGCTTTAAGGCCAGAATTTGGGGGTGGTGGTGGTGGTTCTGATTGCAGTATATCACTGACTATTTTTTAAGAAAAAATTTTCAAGGGACGCCTGCGTGGCTCAGCACATGATCCTGGGATCTGGGATTGAGTCCCACATCGGACTCCCTGTATGGAGCCTGCTTCTACCTCTGCCTGTGTCTCTGCCTCTGTGTGTATGTGTGTGTCTCTCATGAATAAATAAATAAAATCTTAAAAAAAAAAAAAAAGAAAAAAACTTTCAAGTGGAGAGGACAGAATTACTAATCCTTTAAATAAGGATTTCCTGAGAGCCAACTGGGTGTAGCCAGAAGAGAAGAGGCACTGCTAGCCTGGAGGTAACATACTAATGGGCTGACTGAATGTATGCAAGTCAATTCATTTTAAAAAGGAACATATATGAAATATAATTTCAGATGATGGTAAGTGCCCTGAAGAAAATGAAAGCACAGTAAGAAAGCAGAGAATTCTTGGAGGCAGAAGTGGCTGAGACAGCTATTTTTGACTGGGTATCAAGGAAACCTTCTTTGAGAGTGAGCAAGAGATTCACAGGAAGGTTAGGTTAAGAGCATTCCTTTCAGGTTAGTTTTCCTTCTTTATTACAATGAAGTTTTACCTATAAAAACAATTAAACAAAGGTATGTTAGAGAGTCAGTGTAACTGGAACTTAGCAAATGATGTAGAAAGCAGAAGAAAAGGAAGTCAGCCAAGCAAGGGCTACACCAGAGAAGGCTGAACTGTGGGAGTTATCTATTCTGCGTGTGATGAGGAACCACTGGAAAGTTCTCAAAAGGGGAGAGGCATGATCTAATTTCATACTGCAATATCATGGGCTTCTGTGTTTAGAATGTAGGCCATCAAGATTGGGGACAGAGACCAGGTAGGAAGTAGTCACAAGGATCCAGGTGGGAATGATGGCCATACGTGGACTAGTTTAAGATATATCTTGATGATAGAACCAAGTGGTCTTGCTCATGTGGAGGAATGAGGAAAACTGGTGCCCAGGAATTGGGTAAATAGGGGCGGGGTATGAAAAACATGCTACTTTTACTGAAATAGAAAACACTGGAAGAAGAGTTGTACTGGAGCAGAGATGGGATTGGGGAGGGGAAGCCAGAAATCTTTTGGCCTTAAATATAAGATGCAATCAGACATATACTGGGAAGCTGAAGAAAATGGGAATGGTGCGGAGGGTGTGGCTATAAAATATATAAACATAGACATAAATATAACTGTAGGATAAATATAGGAGTCATCACTGCATTTAAAACCACAGGGAAGAGATCACCCTAGGATATGCATATGGATGGAGAAGAGGTCTGAGACATGAGGCCTGCATTCCAACATTTAGAAGTGAAGAAAGTGATTTAGAAAAGGATGGACTTGCTACGGACTGCTCAGGAGTCAAGTCACAGGATGCCTGCCTGGTAGAGAAAATGGATGCAGCAAATCAACAGTAAGTATTCTCTTCAGGATTCTCATGATAGAGGTGTGCTTGCAGCATCGAGAAAGATGCTGGCTGGAGTTGGGGCAGAGCTGTGGAAGAGAAAGAATTAAAAAAAATGTTTTTCATAGGCCACATAATAGCATTTTATATCCTGACTAGAACAATCCACTAGAGAGAAGCAAAAACCACTGGGATAGTGCATGAAGTAAGCTACTAGGTCTGGCTGCAGGAAGATGAAGGCCCTTTTCTGATGGCGTCCATTTTCTCAGGGAGATAGGCAGCATGGTATGTGGGGTATGTGGGAGGTTTGTGGCAGGAGACAAAGTATGAAGCGGCCCGACTCTGAGCACCGATCAGGGAAAAGCAGTAGGATCGCTGGGAAATTCTGGGCTACTAGGCCCTTATGGTTGCTGCCCGTTTTTCCTCCTGTCATGCTCAGCTATTCAGATGCAGGTGTGCAGGGAGTTGAAAAATAGGATGTGGTTGTCAAGGTTCTAGGAATTGAAGACAAAGTGTTAGGGGTGGAACAGCTACTCTTAGTGATGGGGTCTAGCTGAGAGATGGCCCCAGAGAGAATGGCTGAGGTGGGATGCAGGAGAGAGCTCGTGGAACCAAGAGTCCAGGGAGCTGGATGAATTTTCTACCCGAGGGCTGCAGTTCCCCCAAAATGACAGACTGAGCCATGGGAAGAAGAGTGAAACCCAGTGCTCACAGGTATCTGTGAATGATGGGCAGACTGAAGAGGCGGCAGCAGGTAGAATGGTAGGAGGGCATTTCCCTAGAAGAGAAATGGTCTGTATATGGCAGTAGAGCAAAACAGAGACAGCTACCCTGACTCCTGGTCCTGGGTACTTAAGCTGTGGGAGATAAAGGCTATGGAAGGAGCAGCACAACAAGTAAAGGACAGAGAAGGAACTTGTGTCCCGGCGCCTCAGATCTATGTGGGGAACACCACCGTGCCTGACACAGAGCCAAACACATCACAGCTTCAACAAATACATGGGTTTTAACTAAAAGGAGTTTGAAAGTATTATCAATTCCACAACAGACAGCCTAGATATGAGGCTTTAGGAAAAGTCCAGAAGGGAGTGGTCTAATAGTTTGAGCAAGAGACTTGGAATATATGAAGCAGAGGAATGACCTAATCCTCTGGTGGCTGGCTTCCCCCTGTACCCTCGGTGGCAAGCTACTCCAGCCCCAGAGCCTTCCCTTGATTTTTGTGTGGGGATACTTGTATCCCCTTCTAGATTTTTAAATTCTCTCATTCACCCACTAGAAATTCGTCAGCTCAGATACCATTTCTTTTGTTCAACACTGTGTACCTGAGGCCTAGCAAAGCATCTGGCAGAGAGAATGTGCTCAGAGAGTAGGGAATGAACAAAATGGAGATGAGAAAAAGCATGGTCAGAAGGAGCCCAATGATGCTACAATTTCCCAGAGGAAAACTGGGGTGCATTTGATACTTGTGGATTCCTTCTTCAGGAAGGACTCGACACTCAGAAAAGAAGGGTTGAGGAAGGAATGTTGAGTGTTGACTGCTGGACCCCAGTGAGGGAGGCTGCAGGACTATGGCCCCAAGGCTAAGCAGCACCTGACTGGGCCAGGCCAGGGAACAGCCAGGAAGATGGTGGGCAGCCCTCTCTTTTCTACTCAGCCAACTTTCTAAGTCCTGTCTCAAGCACAGACTACTTACTCGGGACCTCCTCTCTAAGCAACTCTATTCCGACACTTGTTGCCCCACGTTCTCCACTTCTTTACTCCAGCAGACCACTACTGTTTCCGCTCCAATCCTTGCTTCAGTGCTGCTCTTACTCTGCAGCTGTGAACACGGACATATTCACTGTTTACTAAGTATGCACACGTAAATCCGACGTACGTTGACATCAGTCAGTTTATCTTTTAGATGATAAACTCTTAGAACCGGGGATTTGCCGTCTCCTTAGTGTAATCTTTGGTTAGTTAACTCAGTTTGTTTAGGTCAAGGTTAAGGATTTAACCTCTAAATGGATTATTTAATTTTGCTCTGCTTCTCTGCCTCAAACTACCTCTGGTTTAGGCATTCCCAGCACACTGAGAAGTGTGAAACAGAGACAAAATATAGGGAAAAAAATGAACATTTGAATGAAAATTCCCCACTTTACTATAGCAAACACTGTAAGTTAAAAAGAACAGCAGCGAAATTCCAAAGCACCTGAAAAATGAGTTGAGAAAACAAAAAGGTTTATATAATCTAAAATTCCCGACTGCAGAACTATGTAAATATATATTTAAACTTGAAATATATGGCCATTCCTATTAAATGTAAAGTCAAATAAATTTATGTTAAAGTAAAATGTAGTCTCCTCATTCAACTAACCATAAACACAGAAAAACTTTAGATCTGGGAAGGCCCTTGCAGGCCAGCCCCTTCATTTTGTAGGTGAAGTAATGAAAGCCCTGAGAAGGTCTACTGATGTACTAGGCATCAGTGGAAGCAGGCATAACCACAGGCTTTGATCCTGACTTTGTACTCCTTAGCTGTGCGACATTAGGAAACCATTCTTTCAAACCTTGGTTTCCTCATGTGTGAATTAGAAGTAATATCAGCGATGAAAGACTGAAGAACAATTATGAACATTAAATAGGAAGGTAAATGAGAAGGGCCCCTGGGACACCTGGGTGGCTCAATGGTTGAGTCTGCCTTTGGCTCAGGTCATGACCCCAGGGTCATGGGATCTAGTCCCACATCGGGCTCCCCGCACAGAGCCTGCTTCTCCCTCTGCCTATGTCTCTGCTTCTCTCTCTGTGTCTCTTATGAATAAAATAAATAAAATCTTAAAAAAAAAAAAAAAAAAAAGAGAGAGAGAGAAGGGCCCTGTACAAAACTTTTAGGCTAAGATAGCAGAATAGAGTTAGCTTACAAAAATCTTTCTACTATAGCATGATGAAATAAATTTAAAATTACTATTTTTTAAAAAAAGTAAAAACTGTTAACAGAAACTAGTTAAGTTAAGAAGAACACCATGTCATAATATTTTTTTTTAAAGGTATTTATTTATTTGAGAGAGAGAGAGAACATTGAGCAGAGAGCCCAAAGCCTGGCTCGATCCCAGGACTCTGAGATCATGACCTGAGCCAAAGGCAGATGCTTAACCAACTGAGCCACCCAAGCACCCAATACCATAATCTTTTAAAGTAGTGTCTAGGAGTAGCAGGACTCCAAGAAGAGAAAGAACTGGGTCAATGATGGGAAAGTTAGGTGGGAAAAATCCTTAAAACTATCATTAGCAGTGCCCAATTTTGGAAAAATAGATTTTAGGTAGTATTTAGGCAACCTGGGGGAAGAGATGGAAAGATCCATCCAGAGATCCATTCAGCCCTGAGTCCCTCTCCGCCATCACAGGATCGCCTCAGACACAGAAAACCAAATCAGGGCTCACCATTTTGGTTTTCCATGCCTGGGATAAAAGGAGGAGAAGAAGGATATGAGTCATAATCAAGCAAAGCTAATTAACTACAGCCCAACTTCATTACAACACTCCATGTAGAAGTCTAACAAATTCAATCACATATGTGGGATCTCATGTTGTGAAGTTAATGAAATAAGGACAAAGGTCAGTATGAAGGAATGAGGACAGCCAGTGGTAAACCTGACTTTGGGTTAACTTGTGTACACTAGTCTGCATCAGAGTTTACTGTATCTTAAGCAGTAAACAAGGGTTTAGCCAAAGAAAAGAAGAAAAAATACCTGAATATATGTGTGTGTGTGAGGGTGTGTATTGAGGGTGGGGAGAGAATGGGAATGAGGTGTGAAGAAGCGGAGGTGAGGCTCCCCTTTTTCTATGGACTAAGGAGACCATCGCTAAACCACATAGGTTTCCTGTTTTCTCCAGTAGCTGAGAAAGGACAAAAACACCTGGAGAGAAGCAGAGTTTGGTGAGGGAAGAAAACACCAGGAGCTGATCTTCTTGTTAATAAAAACAAAAACAAAACCAAAAAAACTTGCTATCATGTCTTTAATTGGAGGGATAATCAAAAGCCAGAGAGAAGAGACTCCCAAATCCTCGCTCCCACCAAGAGATGGAATACCTAGATCAAATCTTGAGGCAGAGCATTTTGCACAATGACTGAGGGAGAGCAAAGTCTAAATCCTGCACCCAACCACATCAGTCCCAGCTCAACTCACTGCACCCCTGCCCTAGCATGTGGCCTCAGGTCCTCAAACCCTCAAGGAATGAAGCTCCACGGACAAGGCAGGCAGAGAAGGCAAAAAGGGAACCAAGGCCAATTTGCCAGCCCTAAAGAGCAAAGAGAGGTTCTTATAAAGTTGTTCAAATTAAACTTAAGTTAAACAAAGAGAAAAGAGCATGACAACAAAGCAGGATGACCAGAGTAAAGACATACTGAAAGACAGTGGGAGGGGTGGGAAGGAAGGAAATGGGAGTCCATGTGGAAAGGAACTATAACCCCCATGCTCCACCCCCATCTCTGTGAGTACATTACACTGCAGACTAAAGAAAATATGAATTAAATGAGACATCAGTTATATGTTAAAAATGAGATAAAACGAGTGACTGCAGAAGAAAATTATGAATGAGTAGAACACCATTGCAAAATTAACAAACTAGCAAAGCAGCAGGAGAAGCACAAGTGAAAGAATTAGTGATGTACCACAAAACCCTGAAAAACTGAGAAAATGAAAGAGGATGCACAACATTATGATGGAAAGATTAAGGTAGTTCGGGAATGGAGGACAGATCATGACAAACCAATGACAGTGTTCTACATGCAAGCAGAACTGAGTAGGAGATCCCTTAGGAAATATTACTGAACTTTTCCCCACCTAATGCCTATCACCATTTATGTAAAAATGGTATTTTATGGGTCTTTTGGCCTTATAGAAGACTTGCTACACAAGTAAACAGTAAAAAATAAACTGTAGGTTTTGTAAAATTTGTCCTGATGTATATTTTGTAGGCTTATAGATCAGTATTTCCCTAGTTGTGGCTCTCCTGGAGAGTCCTATACACTATTCCCATTCACTGAATATAAAAGAGAAATCTGGAAGCAATCCGGTAACATAAAACTATTAGTTTATGCTGTTGGAGCCTTCATCTAATAGATTTCCAAAGCAGCTGTAGTGATTAAGACAGAGTAGTTCTTACTTCCAAGTGGACATATTTTTACTAAGAGAATAATTAAGATAGTTCATTTGTTTGTATATATTTTAAACTTTTTTTCATTACCTAAGGGTCACACACTTGCTAAAATGCTTTTCTAGAAGCAGAGAGTAGGTAATGTTCAGATCAACTGAGCCAAAATTATGCCCATTCATTATTCTCTCACACTGATCAGAATTCAATTCATTGAGAAGTGTGGGCTAAAGGCTTGAATGAGCTGTGTTACCAGAATATAAATGCAGAGAGCTTGGAACTCATGGATTTTAACAACAACAACAACAACAACAACAAAACAACACATATACATGAAGTTATCTTTCACTGACATTCTGAGGATGACTGGCTCTTCAAAGTTTTCCTTTAAATTTAGAACAGTCTCTGAATGCAAATAATACTCAAATGAAAAAAAAAACATTTTTTCATCTGAAAAAAATCCAAATAAAGTAAAAGCCACAGAATGCCTGCCGTTCAGAAGGTACTTAATAAACATCAGTTGGATGGATAACCTTCAATGTGGGCAAAACAATAATAATCTAATTCCCACTGGATAAAGCACTATAGAAGACTTTTTTTACTAGTCAGTGCCCTTCACCTCATGTTGGTTACAGACAGAACTCTATATATAGGTTTCTACAGAACAAGGCATTTTATCCATTAAAATAATAAAGGATAAGATGTTATGTGACTAAATGTGACTAATGATGAAAATACTCATGAAGTTTGATTTTCAAGAAAGAAATAGGAAGTTTCCTATTTAAAAAGCTGTTGTGTTTGGAAATGGAACTTTTTATGGATTTATAATACAATCGGGGGGCCAACTTTTGCAGTTTGTTCTCAAATAGCAGGAGGTATAGTCTCTTCTTCACTTAAAATGCTGACATGGAAGACAGCATGCATTTGATCAAACATACTTTACTCAAAACCCAGCATTAATGGGCTTGCTTGTATTCCAAGGATATGTCTTCTTGAGTGCTGGTTTGTTTCACAGTTCTCACTTTTTTGGAGGACTCAACTCAGTCCAAAAATGCCGCAGCACGCATATAAAAGTTAACCTCTTATATTTTGAAATAGAGCAACAAAAACAACAACAACAACAACAAAAAAAAAAACAGTCTCTGACAGGACAGTCTACCACATTACTCAGAACACTGAAATTTATCCACTCGATGAATGGTTTCCTCAACTCTGGAATACTACAGGTTACTCTCTTTCCCAAAGACTGCTGCATATGTGAAGAGTTAAAGACTTCAAACCCTAAGTAAGGGCTAAAGACTAAAACATGAATAATAAAGCCGATAAGTGCCTTTGCTCAACAGTGACATGCTCACGGAGTGCAGAGCTCATATATTGACTACGATGGCAAACTCTGTGTAAGATGCAGAAAAGGTGCTACACATTGTGAAAAATTAAATAAAATCATATCACCATAAACATTAATGTTATAGTTGGATGATTATGTGAAAGATCAACCAAGTAATAAAATGATGTATTCAAATGTACAAAAGTATGTAGCACTCAAGATAGTGAGAAATGAATTACTTCTAATAAGCTGAATGGAGATTTCTGAGAGGAGAAATCTGATGGCCTCATGATGGCTGGTGAGCTGTGGGAACACCTAGGGGCTGGAGTTCTCTCAACAGAATGAGAAGCAAAGGGCCTCGGACAGACTGGGGAAACTCAGCAATTCCCCATTCTGGATGTTAAGCTCACAATCTACTCAAGCTTTTTGTAATTTGATTATCATCCAGATTACTTCTCCATTTCAGGGTAAGGATGGTGCAGGATTTCAACTCATGCTCTATCATTGCTTATCCCAAGCAACAAATTAAAATAACCCATTTCTATGCTAAATGCACCCGATAAAGAGATCTTCCATCCCACTCTTGTCAGATTTATTATTATTTTTTTAAGCAAAGTTCATGTAAGCCAGTAGGTCATACAGAATCCTAAAATTTATTCCCACAGTGATACTTGGAACATTTTCCTTCTGGACTTTATTAAACATTATGTTCTAAGCATTATGAGTGCTCTAAGGTATTCTTGAATAATAACCCAAACTGCAGAGTGAAAGTAAGTGGCAATTAAAATTGCAGAGACCGAGGGGAACATAGAGACAAGGAAATAACAGCATCTGTTACTGAAGATTGCAGCACTGGTGATCTAGCTCAGGGGTCAGCAAGCTGGAGCTGAGGTCCAAATCCAGCCCACTGCCTGTTTTAGTGAATCCTACAGGAGCTAAGAATGGTTTTTATACTTTCAAATGGTTGAGAAAAAAAATCAAAATAGTACTTTGTGGTGTGTGAAAATTCGGTAAAATTCAATTTTCAGTGTCTCTAAGTAGCATTTAACTGGCATGTAGCCACACTCATTTGTTGAATTTGGTCTATGGCACTTGTGTACAGCAGAGCTGCATAGTTGGGACTTTGAGTATGGCTTGGAAAGTCTGCAATATTTATTATCTGACTCTTTACATAAAAATTCTGTGGCTCCGAGCTATCTCAGAGCTTTTAAAACCACAAGTGATGAAGGATCCAGTTTGTTTTGTATTTGTTTTTTTGAATCCATCATGGATTGAGCTATGCTTTTGTAGAATATGAAACCATGCTCTTGGATGTCGCAGCAATGTCAAATTGCTATCGGTTTCTTAAATGCTTTCTCTCACTTTCTGCTGGTACAAACATTTTGTGGATTAGTAGCATTCTATAGTCCATGTTCTGAAAAACACTGATCTAGAAAATGAAAGGAGTTATAGTAAGGATACTATAACTTTTTGGAAAACCTCGTTCCTTACCTAAATGCTTTTGACCACTAGAAAGATCAGGAAATAAATATATAGGCACCTGGATAAAATCAGTTTTTCCATGGATCTTTTTCCTTCGAGTGTTAAGTTTTAAAATTGTTAACAATTGTTTTTCCTCTACCCATTACCATTGCCCCGTTATATAAAATTTTAGTACTCTCTCAGGTTTTGGATAAGAGAAAAAAAAATTCATTTGCATTTCATGCTTTTGGGAATGATAACTCAAATTTTGTAAACAAAACAATTAGTACAAATGTTTTTTGAACAATCTGTGCTGTGATTTTGGAAACTGTGAAAGAATCAGCCCTTGCACAGACAAAAACAGTTTCTTATGTTTAAATTTTTAGGAGGTTGAAGTGATTTCTTCTTATGCTTGCTTTATAATAGCAGTCCCTTGACATGTCAAAGGCCACAAAAGTAATTTTTAGTTTAGGTACAAAAAGTGCTTTGGGCTTGTTTTATATGACACTCTCTGGTTTTAGTATTGCACTTAAAAAAATGAATGCGAAAAATCATCTCCATGAACCTTTTTTTATTGGCCCAAAGTTAGCAGTGATTTACTTTCAAATTTCAATCTTTATCTCTTGAGGGAAATGCTTATTTAATTCTACTGTGATTTTTGTTTAAGAAAGGAAATAACTTCTAAATGTTTTTAAACATTAAGAAAGATGAAGCTCCATTACAGGGCCAATGAATTTTTTATTATTAGGTGTCAGATGATCAAGCATTCAAATAAGCAGCAGTATCTTCATGGTGATTTCATGGTGTAAGGAGAAAAGAAAGTCTACAAAAATTAACTCCAGGTGTGTTAACCACGTGAGAAGAGCATTTAGATGACAACAGGAAAATGTTTTCTTTATTATCATAGAAGTATGTTGTTGCTAGCAAAAGATGAAGATTTCAAAGCAGAGGGAATATAAAACTGCTGTAGATTGAACTTCTGCAAATGTCTACTTTGCTACAATAGCTCTAGTCATAAAACAGTCAAAATAGTAAGATGTACTAGTTCAGAACAATGACATAATGTTTATAAATATTTATGTGTACGCTGAACTAGACCCTTCCTAGGAGATGCAGCTGTGACAGAGAAAGAAAATTGGGGCTCGGCTAGAGCCCTCATTCTGTCAATGACTGGGCTCCAGGATCCGGTGAAAATAACTCAACTTCCCTGAGGCTCAGTTTTTTATCTGTACGGTAAATGAGATATCACCCATCTCAGAGGAATGAAGTAAGATAATAGAGCCTTGCAAACTACGAATCTTTATAAAATGCAAGGGGTTACTACCATTGAGTAGAGAGCTAAAGGAATTTCAAACATGTGTTTATACATTTATTTAAATGAGCTCTTTATATAAGAAAATGGATTCTGGGTTGTTTGTACACTTTAACGCCCTTTTCTAATGATTTCACTACTTCTTGAAGCAAAGAGTATATTGAGGGATACCCTTATTAGACAATTTACTACACAAAATTTTAACCAAGTATTAGTCATGGTCAGTGCTATTGATATCAAGGAGCTTTTAGAGTGTGAAACCCTTTTAGTATGAGAGAGGGTGACAGTATGAGAGGTGGGCATGTGTAGCAGGAATTTTTTTTCACATCGACAGCCTAAAGGATGAGGAAGCATCACCCAAGGGAAGGTGAGAGCAAAGTTAATATCTCACACACTATTACATTTTCCTCATTTAATGAAATAACCAGCTTATATAATCACAATTAATAATGACATATCCAAAGTCTCAGTCCATCATAATATGAATATTTATGGATTCAAAAGCCATGAGCAACACTTACTATTATGTGAGAGTCTTACACTTCCCTTATTTAAAAAAAAAAAGATTTTAATTTTTCCATGAGACAAAGAGAGAGAGGCAGAGACATAGGCAAAAGGAGAAGCAGGCTCCCTGTGGGGAGCCTGATACAGGACTCGATCCCCGGACCCCAGGATCATGACCTGAGCCAAAGGTAGATGTTCAAACACTGAGCCACCCAGGTGCCCTGAGAGTCTTATCCTTTAACGTATTATCCAAGAACTCTTGAAAACACTATGTTTTCTTTTCTAGGGTTGCAACTAAGTTGTGACATGCTATTGGACTTTTTGTGCCTTATTGTATATGCACATTAAATATATGATAGGAGAATAGCATTCTACTTTCAAAATCTAAGATAATTTTAATTTCAGATCTTTAGTACTGGTTCAGAGACTTCTCTGCTCTCCTCAAGTACTTCTCATCCTCTACTTTTTCTAAGATGCCAAAAGACAGGAGAGTTGTCTCTCACATCTCTAAGTGGTGGAGTTATCCTGATGTGAGGGAAACCAGCGGTGGGATACTTTAAAGTCTCCATAACACATTTAAAAGATGATGGTATGAAAATAGATGAGGAAGACTCAGTTACTTCAGAAAGGTCCTTATATATATTCTTTCACTTTGAAATACATTAAATAAATTCTTCTTTCTTGGGGCCCAAGCTCTTTGCCAAATGCATAGAATTGAGACACTAATCTCTCATTATTATGAACTCTCATTATGTTGATTGCTACAACGAGAAGAAAATAATAAGGTAATTATTTTCTAATAATATTTCCTTGGTCCATAAGCCTAACTTCTCACCAGATCACTGGCCATTCCTTACATATCATGTCCTGCCTCCCCTACTTCCCAACCATTCCACTTCTCTCCCAGAATATCCTCTCTATCATACCAAACACTGGTATCCTAGAAAGCAGCTTTAAACTCGTAACCTCCTTTAAGGTTCCATTTAACAAGGTTGCATTATTAAAAACCTACACTGTGTGAGAATGGTGAAAATTAACAAGACAGGAAACAACAAATGTTGGAGAGGATGTGGAGAAAGGGGAACCTTTTGCACTGTTAGTGGGAATGTGAACTGGTGTAGCCACTCTGAAAAACCGTGTGGAGGTTCCTCAAAGAGTTAAAAATAGAACTACCCTACAACCCAGCAATTGCACTGCTGGGGATTTACCCCAGATACAGATGCAGTGAAATGCTGGAACACCTGCACCCCAATGTTTATAGCAGCAATGTCCACAATAGCCAAACTGTGGAAGGAGCCTTGGTGTCCATCGAAAGATGAATGGATAAAGGATATGTGGTCTATGTATACAATGGAATATTATTCAGCCATTAGAAACGACAAATACCCACCATTTGCTTTGACGTGGATGGAACTGGATGGTATTATGCTGAGTGAAATAAGTCAATCGGAGAAAGATAAACATATGGTCTTATTCATTTGGGGAATATAAAAAATAGTGAAAGGGAATAAAGGGGAAAGGAGAGAAAATGAGTGAAAATATCAGTGAGGATGACAGAACATGAGAGACTCCTAACTCTGGGAAATGAACAAGGGGTAGTGGAAGGGGGGGTGGGCAGGGGGTTGGGGTGACTGGGTGATGGGCACTGAGGGGGGCATTTGATGGGATGAGCACTGGGTGATATGCTATATGTTAGTAAATTGAACTCCAATAAAACAAAACAAAACAAAACAAAAAAACCCCAAACAAACAAACAATCAAACCCCCAAATCCTACACTGTGCTGGGCTTTCAGGTCAAGTGTTTCACATATATGGCCTTACTTAATACTCAGAAAGTCAGGAAATTTAGGCATCGTTACCCAGTTTGCCTCTAACATACTGTTGATCAGGACCTCACTCTTTGTATGTTGCATAGGGAAAAATGTATTTCCCTTTAAAGGTATTGTTTATAAAGTGGTACTATTAAAGACTGTGAATCTAATTTCTGACCTACACTCCAGCATTTCCACATGGTACCTACGCTTGGGTAACACTCCCACTGGAACCTGCCTAAGAAATAGTTCTTTGGGTGATAGACTCTATATTCCCTTCCAGCATGGAAATGCACATCTCCTGCCTGTGTTCAACATAGTAGCAATGTCTGAGTTAACTCTAGGTTCATCTAACAAATATTTATTGAGTATGTCTCATGTGACACAATGAGCCAGGCCATGCAGATCTCCCTGAACAGAGACCCTGAAGAACATGCCTTCAATTAAGGATTACAATACAAAGAGAGATATCAGCAAAGTGGGAGAAGAGTCCAGCTCTGATATTTGGTCCTCATATCCCAATGACTTCCTTTATTCAGCAATTAGATTACTTTTGAAAAGGATGAAATTTTGTCTAATCGTTTCAGTGCCAAGCTAATATAATGTGACTTACCACTTTCCCTTTAAAGAGCTTTATAAAATATGTAAATACATTGCAAAGTCTCTTTTGTGAGCCTACAGCAATATTCTATGATATTAGGATTAAAGCTGCAATTAAAATTTCTAATACTGGAAAGTATTTTACAGTTTAAGAAAGAATTTTCTAATAAATAAAACACATGTCTAAAACTTACATTTTGAAGTGGGGCAGGGAAATGACATCAGCAAAAATGGCAGAATAGGCAGCTCCAAGGTCCCTATCCCCCAAGAAAACCCTGACAAATCAAGTAAAAATCAAGCAAAATTGTCAGAATCAACTTTGTTGGCACTTGGAAAATAAAGGTTTATATCAACCAACCGAACAATAAATGAACAGAAAGGCAACTGGTAAGTGATAGGTAAGCATTGTGGTATTTTTTGATTTCCTGGGCCATTGCTCCTCCCCGGCTCAGAGAATGACAATCCATGTTCCCAGGCCCTGATCCCCAGTTTTGGAGGGAGCTGAGCAGATCTTATTTGTAAAGAATTGTTTCTCTGTTCTAATCTATCTAGGGTCTAACTGAAGGCTTGATATAAGATGCCCATCTTTGTTTCACCTAATTCAGAATTAATTCTGACTGGAACTTCTGATAAAGCAAACAAAAATCCTACAGTCACCTGAGGCAGAAGATTAAGTTGAAGCACATGATAGAGTACCAAAAGTGTGACAGGAAAAGCGAGAGAGAGTTTATTTGAGAAGTCAGGGTATTCAAAAGCACTTGTATCTACTGGGGAATACAGAAAGTCACACATATGCTCAGGGCAGCACATACGCTCTGAAAAAACAGGAGAGGGCTCCCTCCCCCTCCCGTTCTCATTTTTTCTCCCTCTCATTTGGCTCTTGGCATTCAAATAAATTTCTGTTAAAACAGTAGCTGAACACAAACTAAAGGAACAGAAAATTCAGAGACCACATATGACTAAGAACCCAGATCTTATAAGAGTAGCTTTAGGGCAGCCCTGGTGGCCCAGCGGTTTAGCACCACCTTCAGCCCGGGGTGTGATCCTGGAGACCCAGGATTGAGTCCCACGTCAGGCTCCCTGCATGCAGCCTGCTTCTCCCTCTGTCTGTGTCTCTGCCTCTCTGTCAGTCTGTCACGAATAAATATATTAAAAAAAATCTTTAAAAAAAGAATAGTTTAAAAAAGTCTAACAAACGGCTACAGCCTACAAAAAACAAAAACAAACTCTGAGAAGGAAACTCTGGTTTCCAGAGTTATCACATATAATATCCAAAATGTCCAGTTTTCAACAAAGGATTACAAAGCATGTGAAGAAATAGGAAAGTACAACCCATTCACATAAGTTAAAAAAAACTTATTCTGAGAAACAGACATTGAACTTACTAGACAAAGACTTTAAATTAACTTCCCTAAACATGCTCACAGAGCTGAAGGAAACCATGAACAAAGTGCTAGGGGAAACCAAGAGAATGATGTATGAACAAACAATATCAATAAACAGAAATTATAAAAAGAAATCAAACAATTTGGCAGCTGAAAAGTACAATAACAGAAATGAAAAACTTACTAGAGGGTCTTAATATCAGATCTGAACAGGCTAAACAAGGAGCCAGTGAACCTGAAGACAGGTCAATTGAAATCTAGTCTGAGGAATAGAAAGAAAAAAAATAGTGAGAAATGAGCAGAATCTAAGAGATCTGTGGGGCACCATACTAGTGTATCAACATACACAATGGGATCTTGGAAGAAGAGGAGAAAGAAAATTTGAATAAATAATGGTTGAAAACTCCCAGAATGTGAGAAAAGATATGAATCTATATGGTCAAAAAGTTCAACAAACTCCAGGAAAGAACAATATGCAAAAAGATCCACACTAAAGCACAATAATCAAATTATTGGAAGCCAAGAGCAAAGAGAGAATCATAAAAGAGAAAAAGCAACTTGTCACATACAAGAGATCTTCAATAGGATTAACAGAAAATTTCTCATCAGAAACCAGAGCCACAAAGGAGTGAGATGCCGTTTTAAAAGTGCTGAAAGAAAACGATCAACCAAGAATTTTATACCTGACAAAACTATCCTTTAAAAATGAAGGTGAAAGTAAAATGTTCTGAGATAAACACTGAGGAGGTTTGTTGTCAGTAGACTTGCCCTACAAGAAATGCTAAAAGAAAGTTCTTCAGGCTGAAATGAAAGGTTACTAGACAGTAACTCAAAGCCTTAATAAAGAAATAAAGAATTCTGGTAAAGGTAACTACCTTGGTGATATAAAAGCAAGTATTACCATACTTCTGGTTTGTAACTCCTTCTTTTTATTTCCTGTGTGATTTAAAAGACAAATGCATAAAAGAACAATTTAAAATCTATGTTAATGATGACACAATGTATAAATGTCAGAAAAACATCATAATTGGGGAGGGGACAAAGCTGCACAGAAGCAGAGTTTTTATATGTATTTAAGACTAAGCTGGTATCAGGACGCCTGGGTGGCTCAATGGTTGAGCGTCTGCCTTTGGCTTAGGTCATGATCTCAGGGTCCTGGGATCGAGCCCCGCATTGGGCTCCCTGTGGGGAAACCTGCTTCTCCCTCTGCCTATGTCTCTGTCTCTCATGAATGAATGAATGAATGAATGAATGAATGAATAAATAAATAAATAAAATCTTAGAAAAAACTAAGTTGGTATCAATTCAAAGATTATTATAAATTTAGAATGTCAACTATAATCCCCATGGTAACCACTAAGAAAATATCTAAAAAACATACATAAAAGGAAACATAACATATTTCACTTCATCTTGTTTACTATCTTTCTCTGTTACTGCACTGCAAGTTCCAAGAGGAGTTCAGCTTGTCTTGATCCCCACTGCATCCCCTATGCCTGGAGGAGTACCTGACACAACATCACATGCTTGGTAAATATCTGCGAAAGGAAGGAAGGAAGGAAGGAAGGAAGGAAGGAAGGAAGGAAGGAAGGAAGGAAGGGAGGAAGGGAGGAAGGGAGGGAGAGAGGGAGGAAGGAAGGAAGATGCTGAGTAGACAATTGGATAGATGAATTTAGAGTTTAAGGGAAAGGACCTAAAGTGGAGATATAGGTTTGAAAGTCAAAGGAGATTAGAATGTGTATTAATTTCTCCAACGTAAAGATGTGGAAATTGGTTCAGACAGGGTAAAATGAGTATGTATAATGTATACACCATATTCTCATTATCTCATAAGCTGAAGTAAACCTAGCTGGCAGGAAAGATCAACATTTTCCTGGTGCAAACTCTGAAGGGAATTTACTATCTGTACATTTCTTAGAAAGCACACTGGAAAATGTAATGAAATGATGTACCCTTAACAGTGATTTTCTTTTTGTGGACCTTGATGACAGCTCAAGGTCAACACAAAAGTCAATGTACTTCAACAAAAGCATTTTTCAGTCAAAGACAATGAAGCTGGGACATAAAGATTTCTCAAGCTCTAATTTAATCTAAGGATAGAATTTGGAATACCTAATGAAAAAGAGATAGCTTGTCCTCTCTTCTGTTTTGACAGGAGCATTCAGCTCAAGGTTGATCTCTCTTGTAGCAATTTTGTATTGTTGAATGAAGGGAGAGCAAGACACTTTGTACACGAGGTAACCAAGATTCAAGGCTTAACCTTCTTCATAAATATTGGTAGGTCTGATTTATTTTATTGCCAAGATAAGTGACCACCCCATCTCTTCATAGGGGTGAGAATGATGTGACTTGTCCATGGTCAAAGGGCTAGTGGTAGAGCTGGGGCTTAACCACAAGTCTCAAAATCCCAGTTCAGAAAGTTTTGCACTATTTTTAATCCTCTGTGCCTTTTATACACACAAAATAAAAGAGGTCAGGTTACATTTCTAGAATGCTGGGGGTAGGATCCTGTGGCTCTTTAACTTTCCCAACAGCACACATCATTGCAGTACTCAGAGGAGGACTGTTCTTGTTATGGTCCCTCATATCTTGTCCTGTACCATATGGCCCAAACATTAGGGCTTTAGGCATCTGCCCTGTGCTCATTCTCTATCTACATTGAGTCAAGGACTGGGGATTATCAAAGACAGGCATATTATATTATGCCTCTATATAAAACAATGTAGTTTGGACAGGCTTGAAATTTTTTCAGTTAATGTTTTAGCTAGGGAAAAACAGTAATGAGTAGAGTCAGACTTCAGAAATCATTATATCCTCAAGGATCAAGTATGATCTTCAAAACAACAAAATATCCTTTCATTGGTTTTATTATATGTTAAATCACATTTACTAAACCCATGTAAGGCACAAAAGATTAGAAGATAAAAATATTGTGCCCAAATCTATTACCTAAATGACTGAAAGAGAAAATTGAGAAAACTCCAAGAGTACGGGGAAGGCATGAAACAGGAAGTAAAAGCCTCATGATCATCCACCATCCCCATCCCACTCAGCTAAATCAATTACTCTTAATTTATTTCTGTGTCTCCTTCCAGAAAAAAAAAAATTTTTTTTTAGGAATCTAAATTTGTGTGTGTTAATCTAATGTGTGGGCATTTTCAGAAAACCATACACAGACCAACATATTAGGTTCAGGCTTCTCAAACTTGCTTTTCTCATTTAATTTATCTTGAAGGTCTTTCATATGGTGCTCTATTGAAGAGAAGAAATGGGATTCGTTTAAGCAGTTCCCTCCTAATGGATATTTAGGTTGTTCACAGTTTGTTACCATTATCTGCAATGCTTTAGTGAACATCTTTGTATAATAGCTCAGTGTGCTTTTATAAGTCTATCTATGGGGAAAATTGCTGGTAAGGGTATCAGGTCAAAGGGAATATATATAATTGTGGTAGGTATTACCAAATTGCCTCCTATAATACTTGCATAATTTGTATTCTAGCAAATAACCTGGGGACTGATATCCCTGATACTTTACATCAAAAGATACATGAAAAGCCATGATGTGCACAAACTATACTTACTGTCCATGTACCTCATTTTTGGGACAACTATGTTCTACATAATTATCATTAACTATAACACAATAAATTTGGAACATCAGGTTATAAAACATTAATTCACTGAGAAAGCAAGTCATACTCTTCACTATAGAACCTTCCATAAGAATGATCCACGGGGTTGGAGGCCAGCCCAGTATCGCTAATTGGAACCATACAAGAGTGTGTTGTGTGTGTCAGTTTTTAAACAGTAAGTTTCATTTTGAAAGCTATCTGAATCAGCTTGTAGAAATCTCAAAACCAAAACAACCATTTATTGTCTCCGTGCAAGGGTTGATCAGAAATGGATCTTAAATGTATATTCTGTTTTCCTCAAAAGTAATGAGAAAGAATTCACAAATTAAGAAATGTGAAGAGATTTCATCATTGACCTCTGGTTCATTTAAATTGGGTCAAAGATCAAAATGATATATGAAAGTTTTAGGTCAAATTTTAAGTTATGAATTAAATAACTGTCCTAGGGTTATCATAGGAGAGGACACAATAGAAGGTGGTGAGTGGTTGAGAGAGAGTTATCAGAGTTAAAAAAAGTGGCCTGTAAGGCTGCATTTCAGTTTCTTTTTTTGCAAGTTGCGTGACTTTAGACAAATTACTTAACTCTGTTTTCAAGGCAGTAATATAAACAAAGCTTCAACCCAGTGTCTGGTGCTTGGAGAGTGCTCCATACAAGTGGATTGCTATTACTCTACAGTCACTATTATCCGAGTATTAAAAGTAGGTCTGAAAAATAGGAAGGAGCAACATTTCTCTTAGGGTTTAGAGGGAAAAAAGGTAATAAAATGATGGTAAGAATCTGACAATGGAAATTTGTGACCTAATTAGCACATTTACCCCTTCCCTTGAATGAAAAATGAACATGCTATCTCCAAAAAAGCAGATCACAGTGCAAGTTTGTCAGATTTTCACATTATGGTTTTGGTTTTCCAGGACTTTTGCAGACTTTGGCATGGTAATAATACATCTTGAAACCCTTATTCTAGAACTGAAGTATTGAAGTTAACCTTTTTGCTTTGGGTGAAAAACTGTATTTTCCCATAGGAGCCAGCACAGAAATGCATAGGGTCTATGGACATGAGAGGCAAGATTCAGCTTTATTTCTTCCCCCAACTCTGTGAATTTCACAGAAAAAAAAAGTCATAAAAATGGAAAATTCAAGGACATAAAATTGACTCTAAAATGTAACTGGATTTTTTCACATCTTCAATAACTGATTGCTAGGTAATTCTAGACATAGATGGTTATTTCTTCTTAGCATGAAAGTAGCCTTATTTTTAAAATTTCTAACAATTAGCCTCCTCTAGATTTGATTGTGTAATTTCTCTTATCATCTGAAGATTGCAGGTGAGGATGAGCGCAGGAGCTGCAAATCATGAAAACTGAAGCAAACTGCGATAGCCTTCTTCCCCAGCAAGCCTGGATGCACCCACCAAATCCCACCATTTGGACAGAGTTGAAACTTACTTGAGTCTTAATGGATTTTCATTTCACAAGACCCTTATCAAAATCAATTAGCAAAACATTCTATTACAAAGTCATTTTCTTTGTGCTTTTCCTTAAAAAAAAAAAAGAAAAAAATATATACACACACACATACAGTTTAGTATTTTCTTCCTTGAGATATATGCCTTAAGGCATTTCTATACTGGTTTTAAACAGTCACTTAAAACAGAACTAGTGTGATCTTTGACCTAATAAAGATTTCCATGGTCCTCCAATCCTACTTCTTCCTAAGGTAGAAATACTTTCTACAACATCTTTGACAACTAGACTGAACAGTCTAGTAATGTATAATTTGCTGTGTTGGGGCACCTTGTTCTCGTTAAGAAAATAAACACTGGATGCAAAATTGGGAGAGCTGGACATGCACTCCACATCTCACAGTGAGCCACTTACCCCACATTTTGAGTTTTGGTTTTCTTATCTATAAAACATGCGAGTTGTTATTTATTGATCATGAAGATTTCTTTGAAGTCTAACAGTGTCAAACCTAAGAAAATCTTTGACAGAATTAAAAAGTCCTAATTGTTAGAAATCTGCTTTCCTTTAACTTCTGCCAATGCCATCTATTCTCTAGTCTAGAGAGATACAAATCAGTACATTTTCACATGGTAGTTCCTTAAAATTGAAAAGCTGAGTATCACGTCTGCCAGAAGTATTCTTTTTCTCCAGGCTGGGAAGATTACTTAGAATATATTTCTTGTTTACATATTATTAGCATATCTTTCAGTGTTTCAGCAAATGATCTCATGGTTAAAAAGATAAAACTCAGCTTGCATATTTTAGTGGAAGAGGTTAAGTGGAGAGTTGCAATTTTGCAACTAATAGTTTAAGTGGTTTAAAGGCTTTGTTTTTGTAGGAGGTTAAATACAGAATATTATTTTAGCAATCTGCAACTGATTGACAACAGTTGACATTTAATTAATTACTGTTGCTATGAGCCAAGGTTTTACTGTCTTTGTAGGATTTCAAAATGTTGAGATGGGGGACATTGTGTTGAAATATGGTGAAAGCCTTAGAGACCACAGAGGGGCGTTGGGCTGTTGGGCCTCGAAGTAAATGGCCATGCAGTGTGCAGTTTGGGATTCTATCTCTGTTTTTTTCAGGTTTCTTGTATCCTTCCTCTCTGTTAGTCTGTCTGCTATTACTTCACACTGCTGCCAATGCATCTGACTATAGCAACTCATCATTCTTCTTCCAATTTCCTGCTTCTCATCTATTGTGGGTTTGGCAACCAGATAACCAAATGTTGTAGATATTTGTCTAAAATTAGAGTAAATGGACTGAGGTATCCTTTTTCATTTATCCAATCAGTTAAAAATATAAAAGAGTGATTATATTGTGGGGAACATGGACAAACTCATACTCTGCTCAGGACTGTATATACACTAGTATAAACCCACTGTACAGCTATCTAGCAATCTATTTTAAAAGACCCAAACAATGCATTCTCTTGACTTCACAAATCTCACTAGTAGGAATCTATCCTCATAAAATAGATGGACAAGAATAGAAGGATATATGAGTAAAGTTTTATTTATAATAAAGTTGGAAATTTTCTACACACAAATATAAAGCATTGGTTCATTCTATACACAAATAGAGCATTGGTTCAATAAGCTATACTGCTCTCACACAATAATGCCATGAAAAAATGGTATTAGAGATCTGTAACTGCCAACAGAAGTATGCAGTGCCATTTCAGAATAATACAAATCAATTCATATATTGTCATATCATTAAAAAAAGATTATCATGTGCATTTAAATAGAAGGGCCTGCAATATTATAGATAAAATATTAACAATCTATCTTCAATATGTAATTTCAATATATTTGATTTAAAAATTTTTGCTTTTTTACATTTCTTTCTCAAAAGATTAATAGTTTAAAAGTTGGTTTGGACTGCTATTTAAGTATGATTCACCACACAAGCTTTATGCTAAATATTACACCTAAAAAGGCTATAATGGCATGCTTCAATGTTGGCAAATCAATCAACATGATATATAACATCAGTAAGAGAAAGGATAAAAACATATGATCATTTCAATAGATGCAGAAAAAGCATTTGACAAAGCATAACATCTATCCATGATAAAAACCCTCAAGAAAGTAGGTTTAGAGGGATATGTCTCAAATAAAGGCCTCATGTGAAAAACCTACAGCTAACATGCTCAAGGGGGAAAAAATGAGAGCTTTTCTCCTAATGGCAGAAATAAGACAGGGATGACCACCCTCACCACTTTTATTCAACATAGTGTTGGAAGTCTTAGTCATAGTAATTAGACAACAAAAAGAAATAAGAGGCATATAAATCGGTAAGGAAGAAGTAAAACTTCCATTATTTAGCAGATGACATGACACTATATAGAGAAAACCCTAAAGACTCCACCAAAAAACTACTAGAACTGATAAATGAATTCGGTAAAGTTGTAGGATACAAAATCAACATACAGAAATCCACTGGATTTCTATACACTAATAATGAAGCAGCAGAGTTAGTATCCAAAATATATAAAGAACTTCTACAACTCATCACCAAAAAAAGCCAAATAATTCAAATAAGACATGGGCAGAAGATAGGAACAGACATTTCTCCAAAGAAGACATCCAGATGGCCAACAGACACATGAAAAGATGCTCAACATCACTCATCATCAGGGAAATACAAATCAAAACTACAATGAGATATCACCTCACACTTGTTAAAAATGCAAGAAACAACATGTGTTGGTGGAAACGTTGAGAAAAAAGACCCCTGTGCACTGCTGGTGGGAATGCAAGTTGGTGCAGCCACTGTGGAAGACAGTATGGAGGTTCCTCAAAAAATTAAAAATAGAGCTATCCTATGATCCAGTAATCATATTACTGAGTATTCATCCCAAAAATACAAAACTAATTCAAAAGGATGCATGCACCCCTATGTTCACTGCAGCATTATTTACCATAGTCAAATTATGGAAGGAGCCCAAGCATCCACTGATAGAAGAATTAGATGTGGTATGTGTATGTATGTATGTACGTGTGTGTATGCATATGCATATATATATACACACACACACACACACACATACATATATATGGAATATTCAGTCATAAAGAAGGAAATCTTGCCATTTGCAGCAACATGGGTGGAGCTAGATAATATAATGCTAAGCAAAATAAGTCAGAGAAAGTATCATATGCTTTCACTATACGTGGAATTTAAGAAATAAAACAAATGAACAAAGGGGGAAAAAAGAGAGAGAAACCAAGAAACAGATTCTTAACTATAGAGAATAAACTGGTGGTTATCAGAGATAAGGGAGGTGGAGGGATGAATGAAATAGGCGATGGTGACTAAGGAGTGCACTTGTGATGAGCACTGAGTATTGTTGAGTCACTGTGCTGTACACTGGAAATATAACACTATGTTATCTATATTGGAATTAAAACAATACAAAAATAAAAAAATATTCCCCTTTCTGAATGATTGTCAGCTAACAGTATGTATACAATAAATCCTGCATACTGCCAAGAAAAAAAAAAAAGATTAAAGATATAGAATGATAATGTCAAACCAAGTAGGAAGAACCAAAAGCAGATGAGAGATTTCAGTACTGAAGATGGAGAGAAACGCGGTTAGTTTGAGCCTATTAAGGCTACAGGGGACTTGACAAGATTGAGTTGCTGGATAGAAAGGGAGACAAAGGCATCAGGGATCAAATAGAATCTGGGTTTGGTGGGTTGCTGGTGCTGTTCACAGAATCTGGGAAAGAGAATTAGGTGGAACAATAAGAGAAAGAAGATTCAGTCTTGTATATCTACTACCTTTGAGAAACCTGTGAGATCCACAGGGCAGTAGATACACACATCCACCATCCACCACGCAGTAGACAGGTCTGGGGATCCTCTGCATGTGTAAGAGCTGAGGCCAAGGAAGGTTCTGTGGTCGTGTAGCGAGACTGGCCTAGTGATACGCCGCCAGGGGATGGAATCCTGGGGAACGTGAACATGTAATAAACAGTGAAGGGAGAATCATCCTTGGAGGAGACCCAAGGCAAGTAACCAGGGAGGCAGAGGAACGTCGTGTCACAGAAGCCAGGAATGGAGAATAGAGAAGTGGTAACTGAATAATGACAAAAAAGGCACAAAAGATTAAAAAATTTTTAAAAAGATAAGGACTGGCAGGTGCCACTGAATTTGGTAATAGAAGTGATCCTGGAAAGAGCACCTATTGTGCCGTGGTCGGGACGGGGGTGGAGAAGTGAGAACGGGGTAGAGGAGTAAAGAAGATGGGTTAGAGGCAGCCAGTGCAGACAGCGTTTCCCAGAAGTTTGGCTGTGACTAGAGAAATGAGAGATATGAGTGGCTATTCGGGAACACTGGACTGAGGTCAGGATTCTGGTTTCGTCTCTTTCATAGAGGACAGAGTTAAGCACACAGAGGTGGAATTACATGTAGGAGATGAATGTTACTCTACAAAAAGAAATCTAGTCAAGTAATAACCTCTCAACAAAACAGCAGCAAAACCTGGCATATCTGATCTTCTCTTAATTTTAGTCTAACTCAGAATGATCTAAAATCTCGCATATTAAAACAAAGAAATTTAAAATACGAAGCCTATTTTGAACTTTCTGGGGAGGAGGGGGCAAAAAACAAACCCCCAAATACAAAAACATCTTCACTGAGACTTGTTTTATTCTATACCTTAAAATGTAACAACGTAATTTTAGAGCCAAATCAAATATACACTTATTGTCTTGACAAATTAGACAAAATTTAATTGTAATAAGAAAGTAGTCAGAAATCAGCAATTAAGGCAGGTGGCTGTGTATCACTCCACTGACAGTATCCTACTGGTCTGACGGAGTCCTCAGTTTGCAAAGGGGCTAACCTGATGTGGAACATTTAAACATGCTTCATTTTTGTTATCCGAGTACATGTTATATCTTTTAAAATACTCACATATGTCCTAGTGTCTGTAGTAACTATATGTTTACATAACAGTCATGCTTTGTCCACCACAGCATATTTTTTGAAAACTGAAATCCTTACAAAAGCACTATTAGGTATTCAACAATCTGAATTCCCTAGCTAGGGAGATGAGGCCAAATAGTATCATACTTTTTTTTTTTTTTTTTGGTAACTATTCATGGCAGAACTTCAACTACTTTCCTCTTAATGTGGTGTTCTGTGCAGTTAGCTTTTCTTTCCACGTCTATCTTAGAAAGATGGATTTTCAAAAATTAAAACCATGTGACAACAGTGATTTCAGCACATTTTTGCCAGGAGCAAATACAGCGTGAACAAAGAGAAAGATTAATTAATTTAGGTACATGCTCTGGTGGTTCACGTAGAATTATCAAGCAGATAAGAACAAGCCCGTTCCTATTTCTGGGCATCTCTCTTCTACTTAAATCTAGTTTTAAATAATGACTTCTGCTTTGATGGTAAGAATCTTAAAACCCATAATGAAACACAAAATGGGACAAGTATCTTTGAATTTTGAGTTGACAATTTTACTCAAGTGCCTAAAATATTCTAGAATAAGAAAACAGGGGAACTGAATTTTCCTTTGTTCTGGTAATAAAAATATGAAAGTTCAAACTTTATTGTTAAAAATGATTCCTTTATTCACAAACTTGTGATGGTAACACAGGCTGAAACATGTAGCACACCATGTGTTCAGATAAACTTTGCATGTAGTACATGAGCAGGATGAAACAAAAATTGGTTTGTCCCAAATTAAAGGTGCATCTCTTGGTAAAATTACAGGTGGCTGCATGCTAGACACAAGGGAGAATCTTGAAAGAGGGAGGTCCGAGTGTGGTGCATGTCCAAGGATGCATCTAGTATGCCATCTCACAGGCTACAGGTGAAGCTTGAAGGGAAACTCCCCTGCAATGCTCTCCAACGTGACAAAAATTTTGAAATAAATTTCCATTTTTAAGTTTAAAAGGAAAAAGACAAAAGACAATGAAAACAAAAAATAAAAGAACAGTTAAACATAATTCATTGAGAGTTTTGACTGTAACAACCACTGAATCGTTTTATTATATTTTGAGTGGTAGTCTGGCACCATGGTTGCTGTGCCAATTTCAGGTGGGTACACAGGTGGGTGTAAAAATCCATACAACTCAGCTTCTAGGATACATTTAAAATGGAAATCACTTTTTCTTTGAATAATAATAGCTTGAACAAAGTTCCAGGTTTTCTATAGCTAACTTTTGTTCCCCCACTCCTTATGGATGAAATAGCATGATGTTTGGGACTGGCTTCAAAATAATCCAGTGCGGGGTAGGGAAGTATGTGGGAGTACAGATGAAAGGAGACTGTGGGTTGTTGACCATTGAGCCTTGGGTATTGGGTACATGGGGTTCATTATACTGTTCTCTCTACTTTTGTAAATGCTTGAGATTTTCTATATGGTTTAAACTTTGCAATGGTGTGTGTGTGTGTGTGTGTGTGTGTGTGTACACTCCACATGTATTTGCTGAAATTTGGTCTTCGACTCTGGAATCCATTCTTATTGACACAGTTGCTCTGTTTCACCTTCTTGCCCTGACCTACTCATCAAACGTTATTAACGGTTATAAAGACAACTCAAAGCAACAGATGATTTTGTGTAGATAGGCTGGAGGACAAGTTGACTTTTGTTAATTGGGTCCTGAAAGTTTTCCATCCCACCCTGGGCAGTTTATTGTACAGCGTGCCAAACTTTAAAGTTATTATAACTAGTTTCACACAAATGCCAGACAAAACAGACAAGGGATTAATTGGAATGGTCACAAATGCATTCCTTCTGAATAAATTGAAACACACTGGCCAGTGCCAAAAGACATTTAAAGTAGAAAACCTGAAACTAATCAATCAAACCAAGTTTAGTTCTTTTTGATGTTATAGTTGGGAGACATTTTATGCTATAAATAATAGAAAAATTACCTAGGGAGAAAAAAAAAGGAGAGAAGTTTGATAGTGGTAGTAAGAAGGAATTTTGCATTGTCAAAGAGAAATACCTAGGGAGACAAGATCTTCTGTGGTTGTCTTTTTTTTTTTTTTTTTTTAACATTGTTATTTTTGAAAGTGATAAGAGTTAAAAAGTCTTAAAGAAAAAAGTGAAGACTCACACTATTGGCTCAGTTTAAAAATTATAACATTGAACAAATCAAAGTGTAAAAGCCCAGAACAATGCTGGGAGATGAGGGTTTTGGTCAGATGTTAGACAGACTATCCAAACAGCTGGAAAAGATGTTGATTCTCCTTGGGAAATTTGTAATGTATTTGACTCATGTTTTCATGGAGCTGTGGACTGTCCTAGGGGGTTTGAAAGAGAGAAAACTTGCCAAGAACTTTATCTGGAAAATGATAGTATTTTACCAGTTTTCCAATTAGACAACAAAAGAATTTAAAGAACAATAACAAATATTCATAATTGATGAATGCTATCTCCATAGCAATACCATTTAGGTTATACATCCAGAAGTCACTGAGGAAACTAATTCATTTACACACATTTTTTTTTTCTTTAAAGCGCATTCACACGCAAACACAACATGAAGTGATAAAAAAAAATGAGAGCCTTTCATTACTTGAAGTTGGATGATATGTCAGATTTCACGTTTGGTACGCACACACTTTCTAAACAACGTGTTCAATGACAAGTCTCCTTATGCACGCCTTGGCATACCTACAGCTAGTATCTGATGCAGAGAGGCCAGAAAGGGAAGATCTGGTAACTGAATTCTTGCTGATGTGATGCAAGTTTTAGTTCTAAACAACCCTTGCATAGGCTCTGCTTGATTTCTTAAAGGCTTTTAATTGTTTGCTTAATGATTATGATATTCATTTCCCCAAATCAACCCCTAATATAGATCGCAAATTATCTATTATGCAATACTGAAATATTTATGCAAGAAATAGCATGATATTTGGGACTGGCTTCAAAATAATCCAGTGTGGGGTAGGAAAGCATATGGGAGTACAGATGAAAGGAGATTGTGGATTGTTGACCACTGAGCCTGGGTGATGGGTACATGGGCTTCATTATACTGTTCTCTTTACTTTTGTGAATATCCGAAGTCTTTTATATGTATTATTTTAAAGTTAAAAGAAAAAAGTGGAAACGTAAAAAAAAAAAAAATTACCTCTTGTCTTGCAAGTGTAAATAATTAGATGAAGCACCATTCTCCCATACTAATATTCCAGTGATTAATTGCCTGAGCTTATAGACAGTCTTGTTGTTGTTGTTGTTTTTAACCCCCTAAAGAAACATAGCTCGCTTATTTTGGATCATACTTTCAATACTATAATTGTTGTGGTAATTTTAACTTGTTCCCCAGATGCACGGGACAGACTAGAAGAGAAAACTCAAATTCTCAAGTTCCTGTTGTACTATTTTCCAATCACATTATCCAGAACAAGTCATTTTATCTTTCTGAACCTTAGTACCAGTATCTCCTATGCTTGTTTCACAAAGCGTTATGCAGAGGTTTGGTTAAACCAGATCACATTTCCATCTTTTATAATGTCAAAAACAGTTGAATTGTGGCAATTTCATATGAGTTTAATTTGATATAAGCCATGATAATTGTAATTCATTTCTTCTAAAGAAGCTGGACCCAAAGATCACTTGCCAGATAACTTACTATAAATGAGAATTGGTCATGTCCTCTAATATTGGGGTTATACTGGTATTTCAATGACAGGGGGTACATAGGAATGAAAGCTATGTGAAGGTGTGTGTCTCTTAAGCTGTGATCTACTGGAACTAATTTCAAAGACCGTTTCATGTTACCAGTTCTTATTATTTTCACTTTGCAATGGTCTTTAAAGAGTTGAAATAAAATATTTAGAAATATTAATTGCTTTTTACTTTATCACATTCAGCTTGTTTGTGCAACTGTGATGTTACTTGGAGAACAGCTGTAGAAAAAGCATGAGTGCACTTAAATATTATTTACTAGTGATGAAAATGACAGTGATGGCTAAGGACTGAAATTTACAAGCACAGCCGAGTGCAAAACACTAAGCGCAAAAGTCCAAGAAATAAACAGAATATGAAAATTTGTAGTGAATACAAACTTGCTTTTAAAAGCGTTAGTATCAAAATACTCATGGACTTAAGTTAACTGGTGTTAAATAATGTTTTAGTTTCTATGGAGGGATATTTTTTAAAAAGGCATTATAAATTGAAAGAACAAAGTCATTTATAATACAAATAAATAACCAAGGTATTTCTCATGATTTTTCCCTTTCGTGTTTGTGGGCAAATGATAAACTCTTGACATTTTATGCTGATTTTGAAATTTTAAGTCAAGCTTCAAATTTTCTAAATTGACCATAATTTCTTTCCTAACGTGAATCAGCCATAGTTACTTTCCCAACTCCACAATCAATGTACTTACTTTGAAACAAGCTATATAATTCTAAGGTTAAACAGTGAACACTTCAATTCCTCCAAAAAGTATCCCTTTAGGGGATTATTAATGGAAAAGAAGCATAGTTGAAAAGATATGGCTGGCAATAAAAGTTGAAAATGCATCTCACTGTCCAAATTTTAACAGCAAAAAACGTATTCAGATAATTCCAAAGCTACTGAGACAATTCTTAAGAACAATCACAGCCTTGACACTGATGAAGCTGTACAAAAGACTCGATTTTTAAGTATAACTCTTCTCTTTGTAAATTTCCTATACTATTCAATTTTTTAATTAAAATCATGCATTCCTCTTTATGCTATGAGTTGGGGCTAACTTTAGAGCCCCATTTTCAATACAAACATGCAAATATATAGGGGGGAAAAACCCTGTGTATAAGGAATGAATTATATCTGCACTCCTTAGTAAGTACATTATTTTCCAGAATTAATAACTTTAGTTCAGAAGTCTGACTCCTCAGGTAACACAGAACTGTTTGGTTTATATATATTGAAGTTAACAGTTCACAACCCAATACAAGTTACTTTAGCTGTCTTCCTGATAGATGTGACACCAATAGAAGAATTTATGTTCCAAAATAGCTGGTCACTTATTCTGCTAATGATGAGATTGTTACAAGGCATTCTTTCAGTTCAATCAGTAAAGTCATGTAATATTTTAACATTAAACTGAGTCATAATTATTTATTATATATTTTATTTATTTTAAATAAATATTTTAACTCAGCTTTGTCCAAATACACATTCAAATATATACAAGGTATTTGGAGTAACATGATTTGCGGCATTTCCATGTTTGTATCCCTCCCCCCGCCTCAGTGCCTCAGGGCTGCACCACCAGCAGTCTTAGGAACAGGGCAGGCAGCCCTTAGTTCACTTGCCCACTCTGCCTTCTACATATTGCTTCTTCCAGCTTCCATACTCTCCTGGAAGAAGAGTACTCTCCTGGGCTTTCTTCAGCTGCTCCTTCTCTGTCTTCTTTGTCAGGTCCTCCTTTCACCTCTTCTGCTGTGATGCCCCAGGGCTCAGTTTCTGGGCCCCTTCCATCCAGCTTTACTTGCTCCCTTGGCTTCAACTGCCCATGGTGACCCCACCCAGTGGTATCCCAGGGGTAGCCGAACTTGCATTTCCTAAGGCACTCCTACTTCAGAAAATGACAACTTCAGTTTCTAGTTGCTCAGGCCCTCAAAGTCTCCAAGACATCTTGATTCTTCTCTCTCTCAAAGCACACATCTAATCCCCGAGGAAGTTCTGTTGGCCCTTCTTCCAAGGACCTTGATTGCTACACCACCCTGGTCTACACCAACACAATTACTCCAGTCTAGATTATTGCAAGAGCCTCCTGACTGGTCTCCCTGGTTCTAGTCTTGTCCTCCTATAGTTTACAGTACCCAAAAAAGCCAGATTGTTCAGAGATATATATAAATATAGTCAGCTCACATCATTTCTCTTGCTACTGCCAATCCTCAAAGCCTTCCCATATCAATAAGAATAGAAGCCAAAGCCCTCACATGTCTGTAAAGCCTGCTCCCCCTCTTTACCCCCCAGACATGCTCTCATACCTCCCTCTCCCCTACCCCACCCCATGCACTCTTTCCAACCGTGGTGGCCCTACTGTTCTTTAAACATTCCAGGCACATTAGCACCTTACAGTTTGGCAAATGACTCTCAACTTTGTCTTTGTACAAGTGTCTCCTCAGCCCTCAGTCACTGAGATTCCTGTCCTTCCTGTCACCCTTCCTTGCTTGAACCATCTCCTTCTGACTTATGTGATATCCTTATGTGATATCTCATTTGATATAGGTTATTCATTTTTTATGAACTCTCTCCTCCAACTAGAATACCAGCTCTGTGGGGACACAGAGTTTTGTTGGTCTTGTGTATTGTTCACAGACTTCAAAAGTATAGTGGCCACTCAATAAATCTATTGAATACATGAATAAATGAGCAAATGATATTTTTGGCAGAATAAGAGAAGTTGGTACAAGTATTCAAGGCCTCATATTCAAATAACACTAAAGAGTTGCTGTGCCTTTGACTCTCCTTACCTACTCCCAGTCTGGGGCACATGCTTCTGTCCCAAATCTTCCCAGATCTTCCCAAAAAGCACAAGCCCAGAACTCAGAGATCCTGGAGGAATCTAGAAGCCAGGAGCCAGTTAGTTCACCTTTAGCTCTGTTGGTCACAGGACTGGCCTGTGTGGTCTGAGAAATGGACTGAATGTAAATAACACTATGTAGTGGCTAGACTCATTTCCCAAGGAAACAAATCACACATTAATTTTTCAACTTATCTGTAAATTGGGTAAAGCTTCCCCTTTAGGAAAGTGCTGTCAGATGTCTGCCTCTTAGCAAGTCACCTCAGACACTATCATGTTGTCTAGGTTGGTCTAGTCAAGATAAGAATAAGCAAAATCAGTGGCTTGGCAGCTACGTGGTTGTTAAGTGCCTACAACTGTCAATTAAGTCGTCTTCTCTTGTGACTTAATCCAAGGGAAGAAAAATGATATTTTATGATGTTACTCGTTGATTTTCTTTAAAAAAAAAAAAAAGATTTTATTTATTTGAGAGAGAGAGAGAGAGTGCACAAGCATGGGGGGGGGGGGCGGGGTTGTGCAGAGTGAGAAGCAGGCTCCTCACTGAGTGGGGAGCCCAATGATGCAGGGCTCAATCCCACCATGACCTGAGCTGAAAGCAGAGACTCAACCAACTGAGCCACCTAGGTGCCCTAGATAATTTTCTCTTCAATAATCAGTCCTAAGGTATAAAATATAAAACATGCCCTGCTCCTTTGAGAAATTATCCCATATATTAGATATAAATTACTATTATTATTAAAGTAGTCTCCAACATGGGGCTTGAACTCACGACCCTGAGACTGACCCTGAGACCAAGACCTGAGCTGAGATGGAGTCAGACACTTAATCGATTGAGCCACCCAGGCGCCCTGAGACATAAATTATTTTTAAAGCAAACAGAAGTTCATGTTTTTTGCTTGGAAACAGGTATCTTTGAGCAGGTATCAAAGTAGAGAAACTGGCAGCATTCTGAAGGGCACTACATCAGGTACCAGACATATGAAGTCCATCCTCTTGCCTAGATTTGTCCTAGCAGAATAAGCTACAATGTAACACTGTAAATTTGTGTACTTGCTTATTCACTTATAATCACCCAACAAACACTTGTTAAGTGAATAAACATGACAGATATTGTTCTGACAATTAAGCAAAATAACAAACAAAATGCTATCTCCTTATGGACCCTAAAATGTCTAGTTTAGTAATGGATTTAAAGACTTAGTCACTGCCTTTGTACACAGAGTTTGAGGCAACTGTAATTCTACAATCGGTGAAAGTATGATTGGACCTGAGAGAGTTCTTCATGACCACTGGGCATGCATCCTAGATCTAGGAGGGAAAACAGCTCTTTGGCCTCTTTATTGAAATGAAGCCATTTTACTTCCATCAATGTGATGGTAAGGATCCATTAGAAGCTGAATGACAACTGTGAGGAAAGTCACCTGGTTATGCTTACCTTAGAGAGCACAGATGCATAGGAGTCCTGCAGGGGGTGGGGGCATCAGGGAAGTCCTGCGGTGTTGCCTGGATTGAGAAAGGGAATTGTATGGGCCTGATGCCCAGAGAGGCAACATCCTCTACTCTGATCTGAAAACTTTTTTTTTTCCCCTTCTTACTCCTATAATGCCAGCCTTTCCTCCTTCCCACTCTAAGAATTTCCTTCTCCTTCTCTAACTTTTCTTCCATATGAATTCATCAGAGAAGAACAAGAAACAAGGTAGGCAGAAATGCTGCCCAGGCAGCTTCCAATTTGCATAGTCATTAGGAACACCTCTGGCCTCGGCCAGCTAGGGTTTGATCTGGTGACTGTCCATTGCTAGAAGCTCTTAAAGAAAGTCTGTTTACAGAACACCTGCAAAGGTTCCTTGTAGAAGTTCTGAAGGATCTTGTCTTTTATGGGCACCCTAAATCTCTGGTTAGTGTTTGACATGGTTATGACGTAGGGCTTTAAGAATAAGCATGCTAAGGACTGTGAAATGCTCACTATCTAATTCTTTTCCCTCCCATGGCAGTATTTCATGGCTATAATTAATACTGAACTGAAGGACATTAGGGGCAACCAGGCTAATGAGACCTGGCAAAGATAAGGGTCCTATTAATAAAGAGTTTAAAAATGGAAGGAATTAAAGAAAAAGTGTCCATGTAACTTCTTTGGGGAAGGCCCAAACCCGGATGAGATAAAACCACCCACAAGGCTTGCAGGTGGGTGGCTGAGTAGAACATGTTGACCTGGCCTGTCTAAGGCTGCTGATAGGTCTAGGAACATCAGTACAGCTGTTTGGCCAGAATCCCTGGCTCTGCACAGGTCATCTGACTGTGAAGCTGTAACGATAGAGATGGCAAAAGGGAAATTAAGAGGTTATACCTTTCTGTCAAGGAAAGCTACTTACCATCACAGACTCCTAATTCCCTTTGGCATTAAAGATTTAGACGTCCTAGATCTAGCCCGTCAATGCTCTGTTTATTAAATTAATTTCCTGATTCTTTTGTTCATTCATTGATTAATAAACATTTTTGAACACCTTCCACATCTCAGGCACTGGGTCATATATAGGCAGCAGAAACACAAATAAGACATAATGCCTGCAGTGAGGGTCTATTGGGGTCAAATGGCAGAGTGTGAGACAAAGCTAGGAGTAACAAAGAAGCTAGATGAGTGCATGTTAAAGTTGGATCTAGTGTATAAGGGAGAGAGTACCACTTGTGAATGCTTTAATTGCAGAGTGATGACATGACCCATTTAGGAGACTACATTGCATTAGGGTTGTCCCACATTATCAGACAGACTGGCCAGAAATAGGTGAGGAGAGGGCTGAGGGCCTTATGTACGGTGAATCTGAACTTTGATACTTATGGACAGGAGGAGCCATTGAACAGTTTTAAGCAGAGGACTGATCTGATTGAATTTCTATACTGAGAAAAATGACTTGGGCAAATGCAGAAGGAGCAAGACTAGCAAGCAGTCCCAAAGAATAACTGAGATGACTGTCCCATGTGACCATTTGGTAGGCTGAAGTGTCATTGGTGGAAATGGAACAAACAGGAAAAGAAATGCATCCAAGAGCAGATGAGGTCAATTTTTGGCATGTTAAGCTTGAGGTAGTGATGGCGATTTAGAAATGTTGGCATCTAGAAAGTTGTACACATAGGTATAGAGCTGAAGGGAGATGCATATGGGAATTGTCAGCATGTGGGTGTTGCTCAGTTATACAGAAGACTGACAGCCTCTTCTAGATGATGGATTTCAATGACTAACGTTGCGGGCTTTTCCCCTGGGACTATTTACACCCAGCAGTGATTTGATTTATCTCTGGACTATAGTCTTTTATTGATTGATTATTTTTAAAGTAAGTTCTATGCCCAACGTGGGACTTGAACTCACGACCCCAAGATCAAGTCTCATACTCTACCAATTGAGCCTGCTAGATACCCCTCATTTGTTCTAATTACCAAGATATTCACAAACAAGTTATGGTACATTTTAATCTCCATATTACAATGTAAATATTGGGAAATTTGAGATGTAAGTAAGAGAACTATCCTACTAGTAGTAGCTGCTGCTAATTTAGCATAGGATTCTTTTTTTATAGTGTGATTTTTTTTTTTCCCCACTCGGGAAACTAAAAGGCTGTCAGTAATAACTTCACTTTTAAGGCTAATTCCTATTTAACCTGAAAGTTTCTCCATCAAATCTGTGTCATGAATACCTGGTCTGAGTTTTTATGGCATATAGATCAATATAACCTCAGACCTTCAGTCCACACAATTCTGCCAAAATAAACTAACCCCAATGATTGACCCTGCTGATAGAAGATATCATATTTTGAAAGATACCAGCACAAAATATAAGTATTTCAAACTCAAAAGTTTGTTGATGAAATTAGAGCAGAAAAGTCTTTATCAAGTCTTTGGAAACAGAGTCTGAGAACAATGAATCTAAGTCAGGAGACTCTAGTTCTCTCTACCCCAGTGCTTCCACTGGTGCCCTGTGTGACCTTGGGCAAGGCTCTCCCACACCCCTCCCACTCATTTTCTTCCTCCTATCACCATGTGGAATTTTAAAAGTATTTTATGTTCTTTAGATGAAAGATATAAGATACCACTTAAGTGGAAAGTCTGGGGCTTTTTACTCAGAATAGGCGGAAAGACTCACTAGCACATACCCATCCCAGAGACAAAAACTTTATCTAGTGGTTTTACTCCCCACCTAACACTTAAATCAACAAAGCCTAGTCATGAATTCCCAAATGTTTCAACTTTGGGGGGCGGGGGGAGGAACCTAGTGAACAATCAAATCTTTTGAGTGATCAGCTGTTTAGTATCTATACCCTGAAAAATACAGAGTGCTCAAAAGTTACTGCCATTCCAATTCAGGAATGCTTGCAAGCTAATTTATATTTTTTTATGCATGCTATTTTATTCACTTAGAAAAACATTAAGATGCTTCTTTTTCAAAGCAGTTTTAGGTTCACAACAAATTTGAGAGTAAGGTACAGAGATTTCCCATATACCTGCTGTCCCCACACGCATAATGGTCTCTCCCATTTCAACAACCCCCATCTGAGTAGACACTGGCTACAGTTGGTGAACCTACATTGACACATCATAACCGAAGTCCAGAGTTTACACTGGACTCACTCTTGGTGTTGTATATTCTATTTAGATAGATGTATAATAACGTGTATTCCTCACGATGGTATCATATAGTTTTTTCACTGCCCTAAAAATCTTATTCATCCCTCCTCTCCACTCTCAACTCCTGATCTTTTTACTGTTCCCATAATATTACTTTTCCAGAATGTCATAAAGGTAGAAATATAGAGCAGTTGCCCCTTCAGATTGACCTCTTTCACTGAGTAACAGGCATTTAAGATTCCCCCATGTCTTTCATGGTCTGATGGCTCATTTCTTTTTAGCCCTGAATAATATTCTATTATCTGACTGTACCACAGTTTACCCATTCACCTACTGAAGGACATCTTGGTTGCATCCAGGTTTTGGAAATTACAAATAAAGCGGTTATCGACATTGCTGTGCAAGTTTTTGTGTGCACATTAGTTTTCAACTTCTTTGGGTAAATACCAAAGAATTTTTGTATTCTGTACTCTGTACTCCTGCCCCACAATTATTGGATTATATAAGTACGTTTAGTTTTGTAAGAAATCATCAAACTGTCCTTCAAAATGGCCATACCACCTTACATTCCCACCAGCAGTGAATGAGAATTTCTGTTGTACCACACCCTTGCCTTCATTAGGTGTTGTCAATGTTCTGGATTTTGGGCATTCTAATAGGTCTCTAATAGTATCTTATGGTTGTTTTAATTTGCCCTTCTCTGATGACATACGATGTGGAACATCTTTTCATATACTTACATATAACTTTTTTGGTGAGGAGTCTATTAAGATATTTGGCTCATTTTTTGTTTTGTTTTTTTTTTTTTTTTTTTTTTTTACTGTTGAGTTTTAAGAGTCCTTTGTATATATTGGATAACAGTCCTGTACCAAATGTGTCTTTTGCAAATATTTTCTCCATGAAATTGTATTTACATATATTTGAAAAATAGTGGCACAACATGGGAGACCTAATTTCTCAGTGCCAGGCAACCATTTGGTTGCCAATAAGAACAAGAAACTCCTGACATTAAATCTTAACACCTACCCAGGCATTCTATAGACTAAAGATTGGAAATACCTCCTTCACTTCCCAACAACTTGGGCTTTACTATTTCCTATCTTATCCACTCATTGCAGCAATGAAAAGAAAAGTCTCAGGCAAGAGGAATGTTAAAGTCCAGGATTCGGACACAAATTTCCATGCAAGAAAATATATCCTATAGAGAGAAAGGAACAAAGTACCTCAAGACACAAATCATGTAGAAAGCGACATAAAACAGTGGAATGAGGCAAAAGCACAATGAATTGAGGTTAAGTTTCTATACTTTCCTCAAAGGGAATAAAAGTGTGCTTATCAAACATATCAAAAATTTCCTTAAAGCATTAATAGAAATAATGATGTCATTAATCTTTGTAGGGAGAGAATTTTAACTTCCAGGATCACAGAGGCATGGATGCTGTAAGACGTTTCGCCTCCCTATTAAAGGAATCAGTAATCTCACCTTCCCGTGGGGTCATGTCACTCCTTGACACTATGTGTCATTTTGAGTTCAGCCTTTCAGAATATCAACAACATCTAGGGATTGGTGGCCTTGTCTTGTCAACAGGGGAAGAGAACATAGATGATTACAGGTAATAACAGTTACCATTTATTGATCACCTCTGAGGGGCCAGGCATTGCTCCAGATCTTAGTCTATATTATCACCAAGCCTTACAGTGCAAAACACTTTTTTTTTCATCCCTATTTTTAGCAGGGGAGCCTCTGAGAGCACAGAGAACTAGAGAGCATTCTTGTTGGCCTGATTCCAAAGCCCCCTCCCTCACTATACCAACGCTGCCGCCCAGAGAGTGATATATACATAAAACTGGAGAAGTTTCCCAAGTGAGAAATGCTAAAATAGTCTGTTTAGTACCTACCTGACAAGTCTTCCTCTGCATCACAGTTTTATGGCTTGATTCTAGTTTAATTGCTATCTAGAACCCATAAGCTACTCTTTTGGGCACTACTGATTTCATTGGCTAATAAACACATGATTCCTAAATTATTCTACTTCCTTGTTTATCTTCTCTAACACCCATTTTGAAAAACAAAACAAAACAAAACCCAAACCCACATAAGCCATTCAAAAACAAGCTATGCTGTCTTCCACTTCTCCCCATTTTATAGTAGTTCCAAAGCAATCTGCAGTCACTTTTTAAACTGGCATCTCAGCACTGCCAGCCACGTGTTAAGCGCTTAATTGATATTACCTGTTTTTATTCATAATGACAAAGCTATTAAGTTATTGCTGGGTCTCCACTTCCTAGATGAGGAAAGAGCTCTACTTAGAGTTCAAAGGAGGTTTGTTGGATGCTGAAACCCTGGTTTTAAGCCCCCATTTTAAGCACTATGCCGTACTATCTCAGGACACAACTTTTTCTTTTCCAAAGAGATTAATGGGGAAGTGAAAGGAGCTGGATGCAGAGGTATAAGAATTTATCAGAATTTACTGCTCTCTACTTGCTCAACTCCAGGTGTCTTCACTTTAATTCACTCTCAATTCCACAGAATGAAGAATTTAAGGATTGGGAGTTATTTATAAAGCCTTCAGACTTAAGGGAGAAGCAGTAACAATGAACTAAGGCAACAGCATTGTATCTCCCTTCCTAAAACAAAGGTATGTTTGCCTCCAAAGCTTAAGGAAAAGAGAACTCCCAGGCAAAGCACTGTATTGGCATCACAATCACTTCCCCTGCTAACACACTGAAAGGCTTCCCTAAAAGTATCTGCACTCTTGACTGGAAGGAATGAATGAAAGGAATCAGCCTGCTTGGGGGCAGTGGTCTAGATTCAAATGGACTTCAGCTCACAGCCCAGAGGTAACCCTTGCTGGGTGACAGTGGCAGAGGAGAATCTCATAGATCAAGAACCTAGAGATATAATGGCTGTATGCACAGGGGTGGGGGACGGGGCAGTTACCCCAATGGCTGGTCATTGCATGAGGCTGAGAACGAGTAGAAATTGCAGTGCCTGAGTCTCTGGTGCACCCTAATATCAGGACTCTGAAAACACCGTCTCCAAGCAGCAAATGCTCTGTGAGAAGTGGTCCATATTGTACTGAAAAGTACAATCCTTTTTTTTCTTAAAAAATATTTGTATTTATTTATTCATGAGAGGCAGAGAGAGAGAAAGGCAGAGACACAGGCAAAGGGAGAAGCAGGCTCCATGCAGGGAGCCCAATGTGGGACTTGATCCCGGGACTCTGGAATCACACCCTGAGCCAAAGGCAGGTGCTCAACCGCTGAGCCACCCAGGCGTCCCTTTCAGTACAATCCTGATGAAAATCACCGTTTTGTGCTCAGGACTCCTTCCTAGTTTGAAAACTCAAATAACATTAATTTGTCCTATGTATAAGAACTCTTAGAAGGAAAAATAGAGCATTTTCAAAGTTAGGCTAGGAGCTTGGACATATCGTGTAGGAAAGAAGAAACTACTTGAGTTTCATGGGTGGGATGGAGTTTTGAAGGGGAATCTTGGAAGCAGGGGAGCTGAAAGGAAGTGAGGAGGACCTGAATATGCTAGAGGCAGCAAAAATGGAGCGAGAATTAGCTCTACACTGGACTTTCCTAGGTTTTACCCACTGCTTACTGGCCCCAGGTTTTTCATCACTCCTTTTTTTTATTCATGGTACCAAATGGCCAGTGGGCAAAAAAGTTTTATTGACAATTCTATATTTCTACATAGTTTTAATGCACTGTATATTTCACATAGAGTGCACAAGAGCTATGTTTGGGGAATATCTGAGGTATATGAGTAAGGTAGGAGCAAAAATAGGATCCTCTGCAAAGAGGACCTCACTTTGTAGGGTTGCTGGCAAGTATGGCCACGCTATTACAAACCAAAGACTTAATTAAATAACTTCTAATTGGTCTCTCCAGATAAAAATGCATCTCCCCGAGTTCTTTGTTTCATCTTCTATAAACTGCCAGTTAATAAAATCTGTTGGCTCTTACTTGTTTCGGGATGGTACACCACATGGTGGACAATATTTCTTAAGACAGAGACTTTTGTAAACATTTGGTAATCAGTGTTGTTTATGCGATTTTTAATGTTCTTACAAGAGAAACTTTGAAAGTGGCCTTGAGTTATCAGGGTGACTTATTGTATGTAAGTATATTTCAAACATAAATTCTTCTAAAAAGATCATTATCGACTTAACATGTGCACCTTAAAGGAACACAGATAACTGTTTAGATCCACACTCCAAATTTAGGTCTCAGATTTACAAAGAACTTCTGAATTTTCAGTCTGATGACTCTGGTCTCTACAGCAGATGAAGGAAAGCTGCTTAAATCAGCCTCTCAGAAATTTCACTTTTGGGGGCGTGTCCTTCTCTCAAAAGAATGTAGAGGAGTGTGCTCTGGTTCACTCCTCTTTTTCTACAATGGCCCGACTTTGACAATTTGCATTTTATTTTGGACCAGGGCAACTGTAACTGTAAATTGGTCCTTCTTTAATCTGAGACTAGCAGCAAATAGTTTTTAATAGCCTTTAATTCCCCTTTTAATGAGATATCTGCATTCAGCAATGACTCAACCATGTACCGCTGCAGGCGAGGGGGGCGATGAATCACAGAAATAGACGGAAGGGACCCATTAGGTAACCTCACACAGCTCCCTGCCAGACTTAGGATGATTCCCAACAATTAAACTTCTAGGACCAGTTCAGCACACTTTTTATTTGCCTCCAAGGGTGGAATTGCTAACACTTGCACCATTGGCTGTTCTAGAATTCAGACAGCCCGCGTTCTGACAGTCATCCCTCTGCTGTTTCACTTACACCCCCTCAACTTTAACTGGTCTCCACCTCACTAGAAAACTCTGGGTCCACCCCAACTACTGGATGTCACTTTTGTGCACAAACTTTCCTTCCCGTCTGTTAGCAAGCACTCACATACTTGGAGAATGACTGCCTTGCATATCAAGGGCAAATTGAACTATCCAGAAAAGAACTTCTGATATTTCTTAACCCTTGCCATAAAAATTTAAAAAAGGACTCCTACCAAGGACTTCATTCTCAAAGGCTGCCTTTTATATGCTTTCCAGTTCTTTGTTCCATCTAAGTCTCTTCTTGCTGCTTTCCTCTGAACTGCCTCCAGCTGTTCCACATCTGGAATCGAGCTCCTCATACTGAACAAACTATCTGGTGTGGTCTTACTTGAGGAAGATCAACTCTGGGTCTTATTTTCCTCCATCCTCCTTCCCCTGCTCTTTCCTTTTCCTTTTCTTTCTCGTTCCTTCTGTAAATTCATCTTTGGACATTATGTTCCGGAGAGCTGTCATTCAGGTTAGTGGGCTCAGGAATAATGGCAATTTGACAAAAAGCTCTTGTGAGACCCCAAAGCCTATAGTAGTTAAGAGAATGCCTTTTAGGATTTCTTTTTCTACTTTTCTACCATTGCCATTATCAACAACCACCACGTCCACTTCTTTTATTTTTATTTATTTATTTATTTTTTAATTTTTATTTATTTATGATAGTCACAGAGAGAGAGAGAGAGAGGCAGAGACACAGGCAGAGGGAGAAGCAGGCTCCATGCACCGGGAGCCCGATGTGGGATTCGATCCCGGGTCTCCAGGATCGCGCCCTGGGCCAAAGGCAGGCGCCAAACCACTGCGCCACCCAGGGATCCCGTCGTCCACTTCTTTTAAAGGTCAATATATCAACTTTTAAATAATTAGTCCACATAGCTCCCATGGGTTAATTGGCCTTTTTTTCCATTTCCAGCCAAATGCATTATTTTATCTACCTTTCAGCTATGATTATTTGCCTATATTAACTTACGGTGTTTCTTCCCCTTTGCTAAAGTTGGATTATTCTGTATTTGATTTAGAAGAAAGCTTATTTAGACCTTCAGCCTAACCTCTCTAAACATTTATTTCTCCATTGTCAAAGTGATTCTCGCAATCTTTGCAAGATTCAGAATTGAAAGGGGCTGAATTCAAAGCTAGGCCACTTCCTTTGACCTTTATTTATGGCTACTTGTCCTGCCAATTCTCCCTCACACAGGGAAATCCAGCTACCTTTATAGCAGGAGCTAGATAAGGAAACCTCTTTTTAAATATAAGACTTTCTACTTATTTACGTAAAAAGCTCCCTAAGTTACTGGCAAGACTGGAACAACTGCATTGCCAGGTTTTAGCCCATCTGTTTACACACGGAGTAGATGACAGGTAAATATGGCCCTCACAATACCAAGAGTGCTCCCAATACCGCATGAATGGACCCTGTCGACCCCTCCCCTCCTCCAAGAACAGGAGGTCTTCCCCACATCCTCACTCCTACATCCGCCTCCCACCCCCAATCTCTAATTAGGCTGGGCTCAGATCATCCTTTTTAATGGTATTTTCAAACATATACAAAAGTAGAGTAATTGGTACAACTGACCCCCCAAATACTCCACAAGATCAATCTTTTACATGTCATCCCCCAGTACAGAGAACCCCAGATTTCAATTTCTCTTCTTCAGAGATTCAAAGGCAGTCTCTGGTGTCTGTCATAGGAATTTTCCAGTGTGCCTTGGGGATGACCCCCAGCGTGACTAGTCTTTGGATCTCATCACCACTAATCCCCTGTAACCGCAAAACTAAGAGAACACATGTCCTCATCCAATTTGCCTGTGTTTTCTTTTTCCTCTCCCATCATTGAAAATTCTGCCAGAAGTTCCAAATGAAAAGATTAGAATGCCTACCTTCTTTAAACCTCAACTCTAAAACATGTATTTTTTACCTTGAATGATTTTTTTTTTTTTTTTTGGTGCCTAACTATGTTCTGGAATTCTTACAAATGGTCATGACTTCAACTTTCAAATGGCTTGAGGCAGGATTTTGGAACAAACAAACAAACAAGATACTGCTAGGGAGAAAATGAAAACCAGCAAAAGAAACAAAAAAGGTTAATTGATGATTATTTGGGGAGAGAATGTTTTTCTATTTTGACAATCTTTCGCTATTTTGCTTTTTTTTGGTCAGCACTTCTAACAGAGCTAAGAGCTCAATTCAGAGGGCTTCAAATTTTAACGTTCACTACAATGAGTGCTAAAACTGTGGATTGCCAGACCCCACTCCAGAGATTTTGGTTTCATGGGTCTGGAGCGGAGCCTAGGAATCTGTATTTTGTCAAGCATGCCAGAGGGCTCTGATGCAGGTGGTCTCTGATTGTGCTTCGAGAAACACTGAAGGCTTCTGTGAGGAACACAAAGTTCTAGGAGTTCTGAAGAGACTGCACTGTTTGTACTCAAGGGTAAGGAGGGGACAGCTTCACAGAGCTGGAATTTGGCCTTTACTTTGTAATTTTCATTCAACTGTTTGATTACCATAAAAAAAATGATTAGGCATTTGCTACCTACCAAGTTCTGCTTCAGGTATAGGAACTGTAGTGGTAGAACAAATCTGACAAAGCCCTGCCTCACTGGAGCTTAGAGTCAACATGGGCAGGATTTCAAAAGTGAAAGGAGGGACCATCATCCACTGGAGGGATGATATTCAGGAATCCAGTTCAATGTCCACTTCAATGCTGCCCACTGTGCAGAACACAAAATAAATTAGAAGTGCCTTATCCAAAGAGCTACTTCAATGATTACCTGCAGATCTTTGGACAGACTCATGTCTCTGCCTGAACTCTCACATTAATAGGAAGACAAGACATAAAAACTGATAATGAATAATCAAGTGTATAAAATCTTAATTGGGGACTCTAGACTAAGAGACCCACGTAGGTGAATTTTGTCTTCAGGTTAGTGGAACTTAAAAGGGCTTCATGAAAAGGTAGACCTTGGCATTCTAGGATGCTAATAGAGAAGTTGAGAAGGGAACCATCCCTCTGGTCATATTCAGATACATAATGCTGCCTTGCTACTCAAGGTGCGGCCCTTGGATCAACAGCATTAGAAGCATGGAGCAACATCATTGTGTTAGAAATGCAGGATCTCAGGCTCTACTTGGAGCCCCTGAATGAGAATCTCTATTTTAATAAGATCACCAGAGGATTCCCATGGACATTAAAGCTTAGCAAGCACCATGTTATAAACTATCCAAACTGAGATGGGCTATACATAGTAAAGAACAAAGACATAATAACCTTTGCCATTAAAGTGGAAGACCTTAAGGAGTAGAAAAAGAAAAAAAACTATAGGAAACTGAGGCCTATAGCTTGGGTACCTCTCATAGTAAAGGCAGTGCTCACACACCAGTGAGGAGGAGGAAGAAGAATCAGATGAGACCAAAAAGAGATCAGAAGGGCTAGAGACTATAATAGAAATTAGTGAAAGGTGGAGTGGCCAAGGCTCCAGTGGCAGAGACACTGAGGATGGGAACTAAGAATGAGCACTGGAGAGAACTAGAAAGAGGTCAGCAGTTATCCCAAGGGTGCTGGAAAACCTTCTGAGGTGTTGAAGCAATAATAGGACATAATTCCAAGATAGGATTCAAAATACGGATTAAAAGGGTCTTTTTCTTAGAAGGTGGGTTAAAAGCGAGTTATACTAGAGATTGTGTGTAAAACTGTAAATGTAGAAATGGACACTTGAACTGCTTCCAGAACTATGTAGCCAGGCTGACAATTTTTTAATTAAGCCAATTTGGTGTAAGCTACTTGTATCCCTATCTTCCCTTTAGTTCTAGCCTCTTTGTGACATCCAATTTGAGGAAAAGGTGTGTACATGTGTACACACACCCACACACTCACAAACCCCATATTCCTTTCAGAGCCAGTGCTTCTAAGCTTTTAATTTGGCTCCTAAGCTCCAGACTTTTTTCACTTGTCGTTTGAGAACCCACTCCTAACCTCTGGATCTTTTCGAGCATCTTAACATCTTTAAAAAAAGTGAGAAAAAGAGATGAAAGATTTTGTGGCTAATGAGTCTTTAAAGAAAGGTTGCTCACAGCTGGTAAAAGTTTCCCTCCATTTGGAAGAGAGTTTTGTGTCCTTCCACAAATTATTTAACTTCTCTGAGCCTAAGTTTTTTCCAAATGTAAAACTGAAGATCTAATAGCTACCACTTAATGTTCTCAGCATATCTACATGAGTATTAAGTTGCTTTGGTGTAGCACCTGATGCATGATAGTTGCTCTATTAATGTTAGCTCCTACAGGATTAAGAATACACAGCATCAAAAACGGGGAAAAAAGAATGAGCATTTACTTGGTGGTAACTGATACTTAGCATTGAATCAAGAATTTAAATTTATTAATAGACACATTTTGCATATCTAAAATGAACAGGATGGACAGGATAATCTCCCAAAGATGGTTTTATAGCACTAATACCATGTCTCTGAGGATTTGGATCTTAACGGAAGACTGTAGCAGGGACATGAAGTAAAAGTCAATTGAGGAAGAGAAGCCAGTAAGGATAAAGAGGTTGAGAGAGAATCTCAATGCCAACCCTGAGGTACTGCTTGATAGATGAGTTTCCTAGAATTCCAGAAACACTACCAAGTACGGTGGTTGGCGTCTCAGCCGTTGGGAGGAGTAGTGAATTTCTGAAAGGCTCCAATCAGCTGATATAAATATGGAGTGTTTACTGAGCACATTTCAAGGTTATTTAGAAGTATCAACAAGAAATGAACACGAGGTGACCTTGTACAAGTTACTTGTCCCTCTGAATTTTAGTTTGCTTGTGTGCAAAGCTGATGGGCTAGATAACTTTAAATGGCCCTTGCAGCTCTAACAAGATCTGGAAAAGGGAAGGGATAATTGAAATAGGGACCATGCCATCCAGTCTGTCAGACCTGGGCTGGAATTCTGTTCCACCACCCACCAGGCAAAGCACTTAACATCCTTGGTCTCATTATTCTCCTCTGTAACATGGGGAAAAATAAGACACACAGCGCAGAACTATTCTTCAGATTTCAAATAAATTTAATAAATTTAAAATCTTGGTTTTTTGCTTTACAAAAAAAGATTCCTCTCAGATTCCTCTCAGAATGTGAGTCAAAGTTTATTCTAGACTTCTAGAACATTTAGACCAATCTACCAACCACTGAAAATAAAGTGGGACATCTTCATCCTCCATAAAATCTTACTGAAGATTTGTGTGTGTGTGTGTGTGTGTGTGTGTGTGTGTGTGTGTATCCCCCGTTGTTTAAAAGCTTGATGGTAAGTAATGTGGGGTTTACAAAGTTGTATGTGGCTGGATTCTCTGCTCCCGAAAAACTGATAATAACTTGTCTCTGTAGGAAGACAGGTATATACAATGCCAAAGGATCAAAAGTGTTATTTTGAGAAGGAAAAATGAGATCCACTCCTTCCACAGAAGTGTACAAATTAATTAATGTTTATAAAGAACTTTCATATATTTGTGCAAAGGATACTGTAAATGTAAACGTTTTTAAAAGCACTTTGTTTTGTAAGACTACATTCAGAACAGGGCAGTAATTAGTATGTTGGGAGGTGAGAAAGGATTTTAAAGAAAGCACAGACACAGATATACTCTACTAAAAAGATAATATGGATGACCCATTGCAATCACAGTGTAAAAGGATGCTTTTAGAGTACATTTTCTGTATAGATAAGCCAGGTAAAATCTGAAAATAAATTTTTTACTCAAGGAAAGCCAAGTTCCTCAGTATAAATAAGTTTTAAATAAGCTTTTAAAAATACCAAATCAATTTAAAGTGCTAACAGCCTTACCAGGACGTAAATTCTTAAACAATTAGCCTCATTCCCAACAGGATCAAACATAAGCAAGCAGCCAAGACAGTTTAGCTCCTAAGCTTGGTGTGTTCAAAGAGATTCTTGATTTGAGCCGAGTGTGATCTCCAGATGCAGTACAAGCCTTCTACACACAGCTCCATGGGAAAGCATTTTCTGGAAACAGATGCACCTTGTTTAAAACCAATGTTTTGTTTCCGAAAAAATTGGGTACAAATAGAATTTTTAAAAATTGAATCATATTTCAAATGCCCTGGGGAGGCTCATATCACAGAGAACTCTGTCATGAATGTTTTTGCAAGTGAAGAATTAGTTTATGAATTGAAAAAGCACCTCTAATTTATAGGCCGCATTGATATCTTGGTTTTATTTTGTAATTACGTGCTTGCCTTTTGTAGCTTATTTGGAACAACTTTTTGAAAAACAAGACCATCTTTTCTCTTTGAATATTTAACTTTGAGATATTTCCTTTTTTTCCTAAGTGTAACTTTTAACATATTCTGGGACAAATGCCCTTCACCTCCACCCCTAAACCTACCTCCACCTCTAAATCCTACCCCCATCCCATGAATGTAACTCCTTTTTTGAAATGGAAGCCAGTGGAACAATATAATTGGGTTTACTGGAATTTATTTTAAGGTCACATTTTAGGAACTCAATCGGTTCTACTTGGTAGAAAATACGGATCCTATTAGATTTTGTCAGAAGGAAAGGGATCTGGGGCATGGTGTCCCTACTTGTTGTTTGACATCGGATTCAAAAGGAACTGAAGTGAAGGGATGGAAACATCCTAGCTTTGTAGCTTACCCTTGATCAGCTCTAAGAAACTCAGTAATTCAGTTGAGCAGAGGTTCCCAAACTTTGATTCAGGAATCCTTTTTGTCTCTTAGTAAGTTGTTTAGTGTCACTAGGCCAAAAGAAATACCTACCAGTTCATTTATTAAGCAGTTTTATTCAAATAACCTACTAAGTTTGTATGCCTTAACAACTTAGTAGCAGCTTGAAAGAAAATGATTCTCATAAATTGAAAGGAAAAAAGACCTATTTTTATTTCATTCTTTAATAATCAATCTTCTTAATAAAGGACATATATATCTGTTGGGTACTACATACCTTCTCAAGTCCTGGAATTAGACTGTATACTGCCGCATGCATGTTATGTTCTACTTTAATTACCACACATTTACTTTCTTCACCTGTCTCCAAAAACTCAGCTTTAGAAAGATATGACATCATCAAAAGGAATGTAGCGCCATCTAATGTTGAAACTGAACTACTTCAGCTAGTAGCTCATTGGGTGCCTGATGGATCAAATATTACTGTTTTCCTCAAAATTGAAGAATATTCTATGAAATATCATCTATGAGTTGACTGTGTGGCACTCTGGGGTGCCTTGGCACACAGTTTGGGAACCACAGATTCAGCGCCAAGATGAAAGCTATTTCCATTTTTTTTGAATTGAGCAAACCACATCACAAGATGTAGTTTTCAACACATCTACATACCCAAGATCTGAAACCTGTAGTTGCTTCCCAGTACATCTTACCCCCAGTTAAAAACACTGCCATCCCAGGTAGGTCATACTTCTTAAAGACAATAACCACCTCAATGCATTTAAAGACAATATACCACTAAATTGCCACTTTCGGGGTGGCTTAGTGGTTGAGTATCTATCTGCCTTGGGCTCAGGTCCTGATCCTGTGATCCTGGAATTGAGTCCCACATGGGGCTTCTCACAGGGAGCCTGCTTTTCCTTCTGCCTATGTCTCTGTCTCTCTATGTCTCTCATGAATAAATAAATAAAAATCTTCAAAAAATAAATTTCAGCTTTACTTCCATGAATTTGTATCTGACCAATAATTTAATCTAGTTTATCCCGAGGGAGAAAAAAGGCAATTTTCCTCATATAACTAAAGTTTTGTGTTGTAGTATAACCAAATATTGAGTGTCAAAAATGTTACTGAATCTACTCCTATGGGTGCCCATTCTTCTCTAAGGTGCAAGATTTTACATATTCAGGTATAATGGCTGCAAAGCATTGCCACCTTATATGAAAAGACTGCAAAAGTTGTCAACTGCTTTGTGAAGATGATGTTAAAAGCACTAATTCAGGATGATGTGAAATAGAAATCTTCCATGTCAGTGGAAAGGCATTTTTCTTCGGCAAACCCAAGTACAAGTTAATGATAGAATGATCTCATTTCTAGTCTTTATTCCTGGAACCAAAATGGTGCCCCTCTTCCTTCCCTTGCATACAGCCTACTGAAGATAAATCACTGATTTAATCATGCATTGCTACTTTTGCTATCATCGCATGATGTCCTTTTCTGCTTTTGTAATCAAACTCTGGCCTTAACAGAGTCATCAACTTGCCTATTTCAACTTTCAGCGATTCCACTTCGCACTGCTGCTGCCCTGAGTTTCCCCTCTCTCCTCTGAGTTTTATCTGTCTGTGCCCTTCCTCTCCTCTCTCTGCTACTTTGCAAAAGCCTCCCACACAATCCTGGGTAATAGCAGTTTAAAAGAATGCCCTTGGGTGGAATAATCAGCCACCATGATTAGTTAGTTAGGTCCTGGCTGAATCTGAAATTTAGTGATGGCTGTCTCAGGACGAAAGCTGTCTGCAGCCTCTGAAGAGCACAATTCTAGGGAAAGCCCCCTTTGGTATTCTTAAGTGTGGCTTTTTTTTTTTTTTTTTTTTAAACTGAGAAGGCACAGAACCTTATTACCAACATGGATAAAAAATGAACTCGATTCTTTTTTTTGTTTGTTTGTTTGTTTGTTTGTTTTTTTTTAATGAACTCGATTCTTTTTTTTTTTTTTTATGAACTCAATTCTAATGGCAGTGTGTCCATTGTGGAGATATCTGTGCTTCACTGAAGCAAGGGAATTATTCATAGGTCCTAACCCAGTGCAGAGGTGGGTAAGTGAAGTGTGCTGAAGCTGGGAATAACCACATGGTGAAGGGTACCCCAGTGTAGTCACCAAAAAGACAGCATCTTACCCTTTTCTTCATCAAGATTTGTATGTGGTTCCTTTTTAATGTTCAGTCATATAGTATTCTCTCTCAGAAATACTTTAGCTCATAAAATGACATTTAAGAAAAAAATAATAGCAAAAAACCTAGAAGCCTTTTCCAGTGCCAGGCTCATTTAGAAAGTTTAGCTTCTGACTAAGGCAATGATGCAATGTAACAATACCAAATTCTTTCATAATATTTAGGAGTAAGTGATTACTTGTGGAAACTGTAATGTTTCCTAACAAACCAAGGGTTTCAGGGACAGACCACCCAAATGTATTATTATATAAAGATGTCAGTTACATAATTACATGAGAAAACAACACATTTTACTTTTTTGTTTTTTAACAACAATTATCCTCTCTAGGGAAGATGGGCTGAATTAGCTGCTTAGCAAAGTGCCTCCTAGGGGCTCCAATTATCTTAGACACATTTAAACTGGAACCTTGATAATGTACATTTAACACGAGGAAAAAGAAAATGTCTTTTCTTCCCTGCATCCCCCACTCCTGTGTGTCTGAAGTGACTTTGTGGAGACCACCAACAGTGAAGATGCATTTAAAAACTCCAACCCAAATTTAAACATAGACCATACACCAGTTGCCTTGTTGTAATAATTTTTTTTAGAATTACCTACTTAAAAGGTATCGTTCTTTAAAAATTGCCAGAAATATATTTTTTGAAACAGGAGTGTTTGGTTGCATTTATCAAATGGTTTTTATCCACACCTGTGTACATCAGGGGTGTATGATAAATGGTTTGATGATATTAAGAAGGATGATATTCTTTATATACAAAACAAAAAATACCTTAAATATTTAATGCTTCATTACTCACATTTTTCAGTATTTTGGCAGACACATCGGTTGCGTGTCTAATGTCAGAGAAAAGAGCTCTGCTGGTTATGTCCATGTTAGCAAAATAGCTACAGATTCCCCATCTTTGAGAGTAGTCTATCATAGCTTACTAACAAAATGAAGATGGCAAAGAATAGGATGTTTTCATCAAAATGCTGTTTCTCAATGGAGGTGCTATTGGTATCTCAGAACATTCTTCCCTGTAGGGAAGGATGATTGTTTTTCCTCTGGCCTTGTCTGGTATCCCTGGCCTCCCCTCACCCCCCGCCCCACATACATTGCCAGCAGTGCTCTCTAGTCATGGTGATAACTAAAACGTTCCCATACATTTCCACAAGTCCCCTAGGCAGGAAAGCACAGCCTCTAGTTGGAAACCACTGATCCGGAGTCCCTACTAAAAACAGAAACAGTAACGGTGAAGTCTACTAAGTCTCCTTTATGTGGTTTAACAGGGAGAGAGGGTAGTTCTTTCATAATTGTGTGTAACTTCCTCATCTGTCAAATTATTTTTCAGGGGCTCCTACATTTTCAATGATTCTCACCAGCTTCCTCAGAAGAAGACCTTCGGGTAGATGTGCCCTTTGGAGAATATATCTACAGGAATGTACAAGGAGCCCAGTTCCTTTATACTCTTGGTTGACCTCAGCCTTGTCTCCTAGCTGGGAAGTTGTTAGGGAAAATGAGATTAGATAATAGCGTCTCTGGGGACTGATTTGCCATCTACAAGAGGAGGCCCTAGTGAAAATACTCAAGTACCACATCAGAGGATGCATGTGCCAGCAGAGCAGATCCAATATTGCAACACCCCATCAGCTGGTGATTGGCAGCTAAGATCTAGGTCTATCCTGGAAGCATTTTTTTTTGCTTTAGTCACCTAAAAATAGGTTTTTGAGGCTGGATAGTTGAACACCCCATAGGCAGGAACAGTACTGCCTCTAGTTGGAAACCACTGACCCTAAGAGTCCTTAGCTAAAAACAGAATAATGGTAGGTTAACAGTGAGCATCTGTAGGCAGAAAGGAATGGGGAGAAGAAAGGCACTGGAGACCTGCCAAGACTTGAAATGAGTTTGCTTAGCCTTATGAGAAAGAGCTTGGGTGAGCATCGACTCAACTTATCTAAGTTAATAATAACTTCACACTCAATTGCTTATCTTTTTGCACTACTGTTATACACATAGAGTCCTTGCCCAGGACTCAGATGCCTTGTGTAGTCAACTGGCTACCCAAAATTCCCTGTTGTGGTACTCCACCCAGGTCACCGCTCCTCTATCTCTAAAGTTACCCCTCATTTCTAATCCTGTCCCACTAACATTTCCAGAGTGGCTGCACCAGCTTGCATTCCCATCAACAGTGTAAGTGTTCCCCTTTTTCCACATGTACTTTCAAGGTAGGGTGGAAGCAAAGAAGAGAGGGAAGGAAAACACTTAGAATTTTCTGTATTAGGTGTATGTAAGTGTACCTTGGGGCAAAAAAAAAAAAAATAAAGAAGCATTTGTAGTGTCCTGTATTTACCTTCAATAAAAGGCACCTGAGGGTCAACTGATATATTGGACTGGGCAGAAAAATTTATTGCAGCCTTTCTGAATATTGCCATATAAGCCAAGGACACCAAAACATCTATACTACCTATTTCTATGTCTTAGAGATAATGATGGTGAAGGAAAAATATTTAAAAAAAAATGATGCTTTGGCTCTTACAAGAAGTTTTCTGCACACTCCTACCTCATGTCGTCCTTACTGTAGTGAGGCCGTGAGCATGACTATCCTTTGAACATAGTGGAGGAAAACAAAACTCAAAAAGCCTGGACTACTAGTAAATAGCTGGCAAACTGCAATGAAATAGAAGAGCCTACTTCATCAAGGACTTTTGGAACCAGACTTTCATTTTTCTCCACTGCCCAGGAAAGGGCAAATGGTAGGATGGGTCACTTAACGCAGAGCAGTCCCTTTCATGACTGCTGATGAAGGGGAGGCAAAGTGGCCAGCGAATGACACTTGCCCATGGAGGGTAGAGATGGCACACGGCCACATTACTGTCACTGTCCCTTATTAGAGTCTCAACTCAGCTCCCCAGTTAGTGAAGTCTCTAGGTCATTATCTTGCTTGGGAATTTGTAAATAACCTCTTCAAAAACTTACTGATCTGCTTCATTCCTCTTTCTTTATCTACTTGGCTGACTCCAGAAATGTGCAGGTTCATCGTATAAGAGGGATGCTAATGAACTGCTTGCCACTGGTGCCTAAAAACCGTTTCTCAGGTGAATGCACAGCTTGCCCACCTATGAAGAGCTTTCAGCTACAGTCAATAAAACTATATTATTCCAGGCACCATTCGGGGTGCTATGGGCATATACAGGTACACAATGCAAAGTTCCTTATCAGAAGTAACTGGGGGATAACTATAGCCCAGTGAGAGAGGCAGACAGGTTTTAATCTTCTCATTTTTGCAGGTGGGAAGAAAAGCATTCAGAAATGTTGAATGACTTGCACACATTCTGTGCAGTTCAACAAAGAGTTATTAAGCACTTGGAATGTGTCAGACCCTGTGCTAGGTGCTGGGGGAAAAGGCAAGTCAGTAGATCATTTCAAAATTGTGCTGCAAATGCTACAGACAATAGTGTGTTCAGATGGGAGCTGAATCCCAGGGTTTGAGAAAGGCCTCCTGTGAGGGAAGGCACTTGAGAAGAATCAAGATTGTGTCTGATTACCTTTGCTATACATTTTGATTAAAATGCCAAATTTATAACAATAACAACATTTACTAAAAGGCCCTGCCCTTATTTAAATAAATTCGGAAGAAATTTCAGTTATTTGAAAAGCCCTCGAATGGATCAAAGTTTTATTTTTTTATTTTTTAAAGATTTATTGATTTATTTATTCATGACAGAGAGAGAGAGAGAGAGAGAGAGGCACAGACACAGGCAGAGGGAAAAGCAGGCTCCAGGCAGAGAGCCGGATGTGGGACTTGATCCCAGGTATCCAGGATCACACCCTGGGCCGAAGGTGGCGCTAAACTGCTGGGCCACCGGGGCTGCCCTGGATCAAAGTTTTAAATCAACCTAGATTTTCATTTTCTTGAATGCACATCAAGCTCTCTTTCCAATATCACCACCTCAATGTGGTGAACAATAAACTCCTCTACTGTGTGGCCAATTTTTGCTGTAATAATTATTTTTGCTGAACCCTGGAAGCCAAGGGTACAAAATTCTGCCTTTTACACTGGAAATCCCTTTCACAAACAACCTACAGATTCCTTCCTCTAAATGATCTCTCTTTTTAATTATTATTTCCTGAGGTCAGAAGATCTCCCTAATCTGGGCTCCCCAACTCTGACACCTTGTTCTTCATTTCTTGATATATAGCCATTGCTAGCAGTCATCTTATCACTCTGGCCACAGTTTTCAAAGATCTCCAGACAGTGCCAAGTCTGCCTTTGCCTCTTCAAAGTCCCCTCTCCTGATGATCTCTTCAGAACCCAAAAGAACTGCCATTTCCTTCCGGACAACTAGCATGCTTTCCTACACCACTTCTGTTTCTCTCTCAACCTTCGTTGCCTGAGGATTTTCATTGAAGATCCAGATGGCACCAGACTATTAACAATCACAGTACGTCAGCCTGTGAGAAGTAGAAGGGACTGTAGATCATCGAATCTGACAGCTCTTCAGATTCCTCTGCCATCACATTTGTAGGTGGAAAGAGGCTGATGGAAAGAGGCGGGACCTATGACCCATTCTCACCTCCTATTTAACCATTACAATTCTATTTCAATCTCCTTTTCTAGTTAGGCATAGTAGGAAAAAAAAAAAAAAGGAAAGAAAAACACAAATGGTGGTGTGGAAATAAATCTCTGCTTTAAAAAAAGAAATGTAAAACCACCAATTTCTAGACATGCTGAATCACTTTTAGAGAGAGTATGAAGTGAACCTTGCAAAAATTTGTGATTAACAAGGGTCTCTAAATGCTTGGTCCCTTAGTAATTCTAATCCTTCCCTTTAAAAACTGGCCTGGGCTACCTAGAAAAGAGAAAATATGATTTATTGATAGATGTGCTGGAAGAATAAAAAGACTCATGTTTTACTGCTGTCTTTCTTTCTTTCTCTGTCTCTTCTTCTTTCTTTTTTCTTTTTTTTATTCTTTTGGGGGGAGGAGGGGAGGGGTTGGCTTGTAGGGAGGAGGGCGGAGAGGGGAGGGCTGTGGAGGAGGAGGGGAAGAAGTAAGAAGGAAAGTGAGACCTACACATTCATCCTTAATGCTTCTTCCTTCCTTTCGTCTTTCTTTCTTTCTTTCTTTCTTTCTTTCTTTCTTTCTTTCTTTCTTCCTTTCTTCCTTTCTTCCTTTCTTCCTTTCTTCCTTTCTTCCTTTCAGATTTTATTTATCTGAGAGAGAATGAGAGCCAGAGAGATCACAGAAGGAGAGGCAGAGGGAGAAGCAGACTGGACACTGAGCAGAAAGGCCAATGTGGGGCTCGATCCCAGGATCCTGAATCATGACCTGAGCTGAAGGCAGATGCTCAACTGACTGAGTCACCCAGGTGCCCCCGCTGCTTTTCTTATTAGCCAGCTGCTAAGCCACTTCACTTCCCTGTGCCTCAGTTGCCTTGTCTGTAAAATGAGAACTTTGCTCTACTGAGGTATTTTCTGGCTTCAAAATTCTGTTCTATAAACAACACTTGATTAAATATTTATGAGTGGGGATAAACAAGACTTAATAAGATATTTATGAGTGGGGGGCTGAGCCACTTTCTCCCTAAGTTCCCCATGTCTTGAATAATGTATCTTTCTTTTCCAAAGGGGGAAAAAAGTGTCCCAGGACATGGGCAACAAAACACCAGCTTTCATTCAGTCTAACACCAAGACTAATGGAATGTTTACAGACAGACTAGCTGGCCTCAGCCCTTCAGTTTCTCCCCTTTCATCTTTCTAATCCTCCTTTCAATCTGTCACCCCCTCACATCTCTTTCCTTCCTTCTTAGCTCTGCTCCAGTTCAGTTGAACATACCTTTAAGTGGCTACTGTGTATGAGGCATGGTGGGTTGGCCCTCGGCTTATGTAAAGACATGGGACGCACAACCCTGCGTGGAAAGGCCTTCTGTCTTTGGAGGGCAGCGCTGGCACAGACAGAGAGGACAGATGAGAGATGCAAAGATCAGAATGGCACATTGTCATAAGAGATGAGGCATGAAATCCTTTGACTTCAAGTCAACTAAGCTGGAGAACTGACTGGGAATGAGAGAGAAGCTACTCAATATTAAGTAACGTGAGCTCATGAGCACTCTCTGGGTTGCTGGTGTTCCAGGCATCACACTAGAAGCCACAACTATGAAATGAAAAGACATTGTGTCTGCACATGCTCTGCAAGGAGAGAGAGATCTGGGGAATGGGTCTGGTGCCTGAGAGGTCACGAGAAGAGGGTTTTTGTTAGAAATCATGAGCATGGGGATCCCTGGGTGGCACAGCGGTTTGGCGCCTGCCTTTGGCCCAGGGCGCGATCCTGGAGACCCGGGATCGAATCCCACATCGGGCTCCCGGTGCATGGAGCCTGCTTCTCCCTCTGCCTCTCTCTCTCTCTCTCTCTCTCTCTCTCTCTGTGTGACTATCATAAATAAATAAAAATTAAAAAAAAAATTAAAAAAAAAATCATGGGCATGGGGTAGAAGCGGGGAAAACACTTCAACTCCCATCAGAATAATGAATATTTAACAGGATGATGTTAAGGGGATGTTGGAACCAAAGGGTTACTGGACCACTCCTGTGAGCATCTGGATCTGGAATCAGAAGAGAGTCAGCGACGTGGACAAACAGACGTCGTCACGGGGGGAGTCACGAAGTGGAAGCACATTCCCGGGGGGGAATGGAGAGAGTAAAGCAGACGGCAGACGTCAATGCCTGACACAGGTCTAACTTTCAGGGGTCATCGAGAGGCCAGGAAAACTCAGTGAAGACGACAGTGAATCGAATCAGGAAGAGCAGCAGGGCCAGACAAAGTAAGGACCAAGAGAGCCCAGAATCAAGTATTCAAAAATGAATGGGAGCAGAACAGTCAAGTAGGGAATGGAGAAAAGGAGCAGTAGGATGTGGCTGTCAGTTAATCAAGACCTTTGAGAGAACAGCATCGTTTCCTATTTACACTGAGTCAGTAAGGCTCTCCTTCGAGAAAAATCAGCATGTGAGGGGTTGAGGGATGAGGGATGAGTAGACTGTGATATAGACTCAAACACGTCTTTCTTTTTTCTTCCCTTTTGAGTTTGGAGAGGGCTTGAGCTGGCTCAGGGGCCAAGGGAAAGAAACGAGCCTCCTATAAACTCTCCTCACTGTCTATCCCCCAAACAAAAAGTGAAGACACCAAGTCTAAGGTTGGGGTTTCCAATCTTCTGAATAACTTTCCTCTGGTCACCGAGCTGCACATGACAGTGGTGGCGATAGTCATCTGGAGCAATGGAACAGATGTGGCACTGCCAACATTAACCAGTTCTGTTCCCTCCCAAGTCCACACTGAATCACAGGCAAGATGCTGTGGACACTGCTCTATCTACACCTGACTTTGGAGACCCCCTGTTGGGGGCTGACAGGTCATTTCTTCCCTCTCCTTACTGCTTCTCTAAAGCCAAAGCAGAGATAGCACATTTTCTGTAACACATTTAACATATTTTTAAATAAATCAAGCCATTAGTTTTTGTTTTTTAAAAAAAGCCTCCTAAGAATGGCTGCCCATGTTTCTGTGTGCCAAGATTCTGGATGGCAAGCCCTGCAGCTGAAATTTGGCAAATGAGCCAGGCTTCTCTCCAGGATACACACTCTGATTGCTGTATTTCTGAGTACGCTACTTCCTCTGTGTCTTTTGTAGCCTATTCTCTCTCCCCTGATATAGGAAAGAAGACCTGCTCTGCCCCAGCCTAACAACGAAACCCCCAAAACACGTCCATCTTGATTTGTAAAAATATATTCAGATTTCTCTATATAAACCCTTCCTTGAAAACAGTTTTTGTACCGACATACGAGATTTCACAGTAGTCACACCTGCGCCTGGGTCTGCTTGATGGACGTGGGACCCGGCTTTTGACAGGAGCCCAGGCTAAGAAAGGCTTTGTCCTTAGTTTAATGTCCCTTGGCCGCTATGTTAAAATTTTTAATAGTTTTATCTTTGAACTTGATTTTTTAAGTGAAATCTGTTGGAACAATGTAACACGTGCAGGAGCAGAGGAGATACATGGAAGAGAGGAAAAAGCCTTGAATTTTAGAGCTTCAATGGCATCCTTTGGCTTGCTTTTTGAACAAAGAGATTTTCATTTCCACTGGGTCCTGCAAACCATGTAGGCAGCCCTACCTGTAAACTTCCCCCTGCCACTGATGGGTTTTGTGTGTTTGGGTATTCTACTCACTAATGTACCCTCTCCATTATCCATTTCCTTGTATTTGGACCTTAATAGATTGTATACACATTTGAGGGGAGAGTCACTATCTTTTTTTTCCCACTATCTTTTTTTTTTTTTTTTTTTTGAAATCCCACTATCTTTTTTATCTCCCTCATAAGCTGTGCATAACCAAGTGCCTAATAAAGTGCTAAGGATACAGAAGATAGTTGGCAAGTATTTGCAAAGTCAATACACCATTCCAGTGAGATAATTCTTAAATTTTCCATGATGGCCACAACTGCATCTTTTCTAAATTATAGAATCTGGTTCCCAGAACATGATAAAGTAGCAACCTCCCTTTCTATGGAGGGCTGCAAAAAGAATGGCTTCTTCCTTATTTGCTTGCAAGAAAAAAACACTTCGTGTTAATAAAACAATGATAAGTGGCAGGGTATTAGGTTTGTTTTTAAGGGCTTTATTTCCTTTTAACTTTTTGTTAAATCTGAGCATCAAAGCATTTTTGAAAGTTTACTGTTCCAGCATCTAAGATTCCAAAACATGGCAACTGACTTTTCCTAAGGGTTGAATGCTGCTTCATGCAATGCTTAATTTGAATCAACAAATGGCTGGGGGAACATCCCCCAGTGCTTATCTCTCAGGGAAAGCAAATGTAACCACCAGCCTCTGGCAGTCCAGAGGCAAATAACTGAGGTCAAGTTTCCATCTCAGATTCCCAGCATCGTTACACCTTGTACTACTGCTAGATTCTCATGCTGGCCCAGTTAAGGCTCTTTATGAGAATATGATTTATATCCAACATTTCAAATTCATTACAGATAACTATGCCCAAGATAAATGCCACAAGGAGCAAACAACTCCTTGTAAACTCCACAGTGTCCATGCTTGGAGTCACTAGATGATAAAAAGTCATTTATATAAAAAATATGGATTAAATTGGTTAAATATCTCACAAGACTCCATGTTCAACAATTTTTTTTTTCCCATTTTGGCAAACATAGAGATAAAGAACTCAGAAATGTGTCCTTGGCTACTAAGAGGGGAGGGAGATCCAGGACACACATGGAATAAAGCAAAAGCCAATTTAATAATGATGTCCTTTATCCAAAGATGTAGGGGAAGATATCGGTTGTCCTCCAAATTCTAATGGAGGGACACAAAACATAAAGGTGATATTGAGGGACAAAGAAAGTGAGCCAGGAAGAGTATAGCATGGGTATTTGGTAATCAGAACAGGGGAGAATTAACAGGACGAATCTGAGTTTGGGGGGTGTTGTAAGTGTAGTAAGAGCCTTAGTTACAACGTTTTCATTAGCTAAAAGAAGTTGTTGATGTTTAACATTAGTCGTAATAATCAAAAAAGGACTAAATGTATACTGTGTTGAGATATTTTAGGCAGAATCATCAAGACAAGGGGCGCATACTTTATTCACACTGTGACTAAACCTAGCATGCTGCCAAAAAATAGATTTGGAACAAATTTTGGAATAAAAACTACTCATCTGTTTTGCAAAAAGAAATCAGAAGCACATCAGCATAATCAGTAATTTTAAACTTGCCTATTAAATCAGGACATTGATCACTAACAGATGCATATATTTGCAAATTTCTTCAACAAAGTTGACAAGCAGTACATCACAGGTCTCTTCTTGCTGGCCTGGAATATAGGTTTCTAAATTTCTCACTATGCTCATTACAAATGATTCTGGGTGTCCTCATCAGTTTTCATGGACCAGATACTGGTTGTATGAATGCCCCAAGACTGGCCTTAAATCAGGCCTTGATAGTCACTTTCTGGATTCAGTGTAAATTGAGGAAAATGTATTGCCACCAAGTAGTCCATAGATAGTAGTGACCTGCGTCTGAAATGCACTCAATTTCTCAATGCTCTGGGTTTGCACCCGAAGTATTGGGACAGCCAGCATGGGTTTTAAGACATATTCTAAATGGGCAAATGGGCTTCCAAAGTAACTCACTTCTTTCGGAAGTTACAGAGTTACTAAGGGGCTGCAGGAAGGGTAGGTGGTATTCACAACTGAAAACTTACCTAAAGGTGACAATGGAATTGAATACTGGAATAACCATCCATAAATGTGAAAGGAGCAGTATCTCTCTGCTTCAAATTCTAGCAAGAACCATCCATGAGATGGGAACATTATACCTACCTACATGCCACAACCGCCCACATCCTTAAACTGGTTATGTTTATGAGCCAGACATTTCTCAGCAGTGTGCATTTTTCTACACAAAAATTATTAAAAAGAATATGCATATGATGAAGATCCATGGTCATGGTAAAAGTCTTGCCTAAGAGTTTTGAAAATTCCCTTCAAAACCAAATTGTTTCCCCCAAACAATGCCTGCGCTGTGGAAACAGGTTTAAGCTGCCAAGGAATTCACCTGTGAGGCTTGTAGTCTATTCTAAGGAGATTGGCATGTCAGTCAGAACACATATCCTGCCTTTGGCTTGGAATGAAACTTTAAAATTCAGAGACACTTTCATTGTGTCCCCTCCCTTAAAAACAAAACAAAACAAAACAAAACAAAACAAAACAACCAGCAAATGAGACTTATTTTGTTAAAAGCCATAACCAATAGCAAATAAAAAAAAATGCAACTGAAGGGTATCAATCAGTAACTTTAAACATAAGAAACACAGAGACGGGATGCCTGGGTTGCTCAGTGGTTGAGCATCTGCCTTCAGCTCAGGGTGTGATCCTGGGGTTCTGGGATTGAGTCCTGCATCAGGTTCCCCTCAGGGAGCCTGCTTCTCCCTCTCCCTGTGTCTCTCATGAATAAATAAATAAAATCTTAAAAAAAAAAAAAAAAAAAAAAAGGAACGCAGAGACTTGAGACTTCTGTATTTAAAAAGAAAAAAAGACCATCAAAATGAATCTATAGGGGCAGCCCATGTGGCTCAGCGTTTTAGTGCTGCCTTCAGCCCAGGGTGTGATCCTAGAGACCCAGGATGGAGTCCCACGACAGGCTTCCTGCATGGAGCCTGCTTCTCCCTCTGCCTGTGTCTCTACCTCTCTCTCTCTTTTTGTGTCTCTCATGAATAAATAAATAAAAATAAAACAAACAAACAAACAAACAGGGATCCCTGGGTGGCTCAGTGGTTTAGTGCCTGCGTTTGGCTCAGGGCGTGATCCTGGAGACCCGGGATCGAGTCCCACATCAGGCTCCCTGCATGGAGCCTGCTTCTCCCTCTGCCTGTGTCTCTGTCTCTCTCTCTCTCTCTCATGAATAAATAAAATAAATAAAATCTTAAAACAACAACAACCACCCCAAAATGAATCTATAAACAACATAACACGAGTTTGAATAAAAATCTCTCCTCTTCTGGCCAGTGTCTCTTTATCTCTTTAGCCCCACTTCAAATCTTATCAGAAAAGCCTCACTTTTGTACTTTTGTAGAAAACCTTCCTTCAGTAACCAACTGACTACTCTTCCTTGCTATCTCTTTGGCATTCTTAAGTGCTCCAAAAGAACTCTGCTATTATATGTTTACATGTATTAATTTCATATGCATTCATTTCAAACTCATGCAGTAAAGGTAGTTCTTTCACTATCACAGTCTTACAGATGAAGAAACTGAGGACCAGTCAGGTTGAGCGACTTGCCCAGTGGCCTGGGTGGCAGGGCTCCCAGACCCACGCTGCTAACCCCTCATGGATCACGAACTCTCTTTTGCAGTCACCTGCACCTATTGATGAACTTTTAAAACTTTTTAGAAAAGATTTATTTGAGAAAGAGAGTGAGCACACACACAAGAGAGAGTAAGTGGGGTGGTGGTGGGGGATGGAGGACTTCAAGCAGACTCCTTGCTGAGCGGGGAGCCCACCAAAGGGCTTGAGCTCACAACCCTGACTGAGATCACAACCCTGACCTGAGCTGAAACCAAGAGTCGGATGCTTAACCAACTAAGCCACCCAGGTACCCCAAAAACCTATTTTCTTTTTTTAGAAGTTTTACTTAATCTCAACACCCAACATGGGGCTTGATGAGCCAGCCAGGTGCCCCTATTGACAAACTACCTTGAAGAGTTTAGTAGTACTTTATTTAGAGGACATTCGCTCAATGTTGCTGGATTATTAAGATAATTCTGTATGTAGATGGGTATGTGTGCATCTTAAAAGCTTCTGGTATAACCGTGTAGGGCAGGTTATACCAGAAGCTTCCTTCAATGACTTCATATATGGGCGAAAAAAAATTCCCATTTATTGAAGGCCTATACTATGCTAGTCAGACCACAAAGGTCTTCTATAACCTACCCTATACTTCACTCCTGAGATACAGGTGTTCTCTTTCCAGTTTTTATTTCTAATGTAGGATTGTTTTCATTTAAAAAATTTTTTTATTTATTTATGATAGTCACAGAGAGAGAGAGAGAGGCAGAGACACAGGCAGAGGGAGAAGCAGGCTCCATGCACCGGGAGCCCGATGTGGGATTCGATCCCAGGTCTCCAGGATCGCGCCCTGGGCCAAAGGCAGGCGCCAAACCGCTGCGCCACCCAGGGATCCTTGTAGGATTGTTTTCAAAACAGATATGGGAACTGAGGCTAAGTGCCCAAGGTAGGGAGGGACTAGAAGAAGACAAGACATTGCTGCCCTGGTCATGCATTTGGTTATCCAACACTAGTTGCCCCCTTTTGTCATTTTCTTTAATTTCCAAAGACTCAGAGAACTCAACCGGCCTTAGGGTCCACTATGACTCCAGATGGGTTTCTGTACAGTACTTCCCATGGTAGAGCATGTAATGGACCTTCTTTGTGTTTTGTTTTACCACTTTTAAGAATATTTTTAAAGAGTATTTCATCAGCTCCCAAGTACAGACAACCCCTCTAAATGCAGAGGCTAATGAAGCCAGAAACCTGGTGCCATCAGTGTTCTTGATGCCCATGCTCTTTCATCACTGTGGCAACAACTGTTTCCAGGCTATAACTGAGGTGATATGCTATGGTCCTGGATATGATCCTGGATATGAATCTCTAAATAGTTTCACACTTGAAAGTGACTGAAGAGCTATTTTAGAATTATTGAAATAAGAGGAAAACCATGGATTTCAAACTTTGACCATGATTTACCAAAAGTACTTTTGATTCTGAGACCCAATATGCATGTACATGTGTGAGTGGATATATATGCACAAGAATAAAATTTTACAGAACATGTTCTCTTACTACACGCATTTTGATAGTTTCTATCATTTTTTTGAAAACACAAAAACCACAAAAGTCTTTACATGTCTCCCTAATCATGTTGTAACCAACAGCTTGAAAAACAGAGCCTGAGAACACACTGTTCCAATTTTAATTAATATTTTGTGCATAACTGAATCAAAAAGGTTTGTTCAGGCAAAATGAATAACATTTTATTGATTTCTTAAAATGAAATCATTTATGTCGCCTAAACTTCTCTAAAAGGAGACTGTCATTGTTGTCTAGGAGGTGGGGTGCAGACAGGTTCCCACATCTGCCCTTTCGTGCTTTCTAAATTGTGTACCAGGTGAGCGCATTGCCCATTTGAAAGTTAAATGAAATGAAATTGTACCCCTTCTGAAAATCAGATTTCTAATTAGGGCTGTTTTTTGCTTTGCTTGATTTCTTTTGTTCTGAGTGTTTTAAGGCTGATTTCTTACAGTTTTTTTCAGGCAGAGCAGCTCAACTTTTCAGGTCTGTGGTTTCTAGGTCACAATTCTCCATTTTAAAATATTGGTCCACTTTGGGCTCTGGTCCAATCCTACATACTTTTGTCACCCCCCTGTAGTTTCCAAACTAGATAACCAAGGTGTTTCAATAAACTTGGCCAATTTCTTTATTACCCTGGAATATAAGTAACAGGACTTCTAGATTGGAATACATTCATCTTATTCAAATAGTCTTTCAGTAGATTTTTCTCCCTACTTCACTGTAGATTTTCATACCGTCTAAAAATGACATTTCATCTTGGCCTCAGAGGAAGTATTTTTCATCTTTAAATCTTAAAAGAAAAAAGGGCAAAGCTCGGTTTTTGGTGTGTTATCGATTGTACTTTTTAAATACAGGGATAATGCAACTAGTTTCTCATTCACATGTGTTAAACTCAGGCTTTTTGTTTTTGTTTTGTTTTGTTTAAATGCTTAATCTTTAGAAGTATGAAAAAAGAAATCAGAAAAAAATTTTTAACAGAGAAACAGGATACTGTGCTTATAGATATCCCTTCTGAGGAACATATAGGAGCTAAAAGAACATATGTGAACCAGGGTCCTCTATTATTTCAGATTTCTGTAAACCAAAAGCAGCTCACAGTGCTTTTGGGGTTCGTATCTGCCTTCATCATTGGAAAGGGGAAATGTAGGTTACGTGGAAACACATCATGCTCAGGAGAGAGAGGGTTAAATTCTGTAGGAGACCTAGCTTTCAGTACCCCAGTGAGTCACAGAAAAGCTGACACTGGCTCCTGTTTTCCTTCTGCTGTCTCCCAAACCAGCTATATTTGGTTGTCCTGCCGCTGATGTAGCCTTACATGTCAGAGGAGCTAAAGCACTTCCATAACTCAGAAATGGATTTTTTTTTAATGTTGAAAAATTAGTTTAAATGCCAAATGACCTCTGGACAAGTACACAAAATTTTAAAACACTTCTTATAAGAGTGAAGAGGAATGAGTAGCCTAAAATAGAAATAGTGAGAAAAGGTATCTAAGGAAAAGAAGGTGTGTCCTAATAAACATCCAGTGAGCAGTGAAATGCGTAAATGGATTGCATTTTTAAATTTATTCAATGAGATGCTAATGTGTTGCTGCTAGTACGTGCATTATTAAAACTGTGCTGATGGTTCAAACCTCTGTACCCCAAGCACGGGGCTCTGTCATCCAAAATTTTAAAAATACAAAACAAACACCCTTCATAACAAAAGTTCTCTCAGACTTTTGACCTCTATTTCTGGCATCCTGCGAAGCTAGAACTTGTTTTAGGGGTTGGGGAATGTGGCCTCTGATTACTAACCAGGGTTTTCTCTTTACACTGTCTTGTTTACTCCTTTCTTCACCAAAGCCAGAGATCATCCCTTCAGCTACTGCAGCATTTCTACCAGATGCGACAAATCACAGGGGTGTATTTTGACTTTTGCTCTGTCATGTGAACAAGAATAATGCTGAAACCTTTTACCAGTCCCTGTGCTCCATCTTTGTTTTCCATTCCCCCAAATGTTTCTAACCTGCTCCAGAGAACTCTTCTTTTAATATTTTAGTCTTCCTTCCTCCTCTAGACCAAAATGCGAGAGCATATGTTAATAAAATAAGATGTCATCATGAATTAGCAGTCATTTTGCCACTACTTATTTTGATACTGTCATTTCGGTAGCACGGCAGGTCGGAGGTCTGAGGGACTCTCCCAATGTAGGAGGATGAAATGGAAGACATGATTTTTACCGAAGTTATTTTAAGGTTTTGAGAATGACTTGATCAATTTTATTAGTATATACTGACAACAGCACTCGTGTTTTATTATAAATAAAACTTACATCAGAATTTGTGAAGTATCAATAGAAGGTACTTCATACATACACACACGCACATCTTCATTCCCACAAGTCTGACATTTGAAATCCAAGTTTTCTTTATACTTCCCTATTCACCACTATTGTTAAATTACTTGATCACGAAGCTGCTCTTCACAAACGCTCGGCAGAAGACAGCACTACCAGCATGAAGTTCAGACTGAGTGACTTGCAAAAGTCAGTTGCCCTCATTCTTCTCTACCGATCAATCCACAATTACCAGTCATGGGCTTTCCAAAGAAACTTGTAAATTTCTTTTTTCTTTTTTTTAAAGGATTTTACTTTTTATATTTATTCATGAGAAACACACAGAGAGAGGCAGAGACACAGGCAGAGGAAGAAGCAGGCTCTCTGTGGCGAGCCTGATGTGGGACTCGATCCCAGGACCCTGGGATCATGACCTGAGTCAAAGGCAGATGCTTAACCATTGAGCCACCCAGGTGCCCAAAACGGTAAGTTTCTTAATACTCACTTCATTCACTTCAAACATAGACTTGGAGGTTTCAAAAAGAAGCATACTTTCCCCCATCTACTGATCTGTTTAGTTTTGAAATATCCTATATTCTAAAGCAAGTAATACTTAAGGCTATGCATTCATTTGCTGGATAACGGTTTCAGGTCCAAAAAGATAGCTCTGAGCTCTCTCGTGGCGGCAGGCACTACTGCTTACAACTCAATGGGCTGTGGACCTTCTGCACAGACCACTCTGTGTTTAGTCCAAGAGATAGGATTCAGCATGCACGAAGTTGACTTTGGCTATAAGAACAATAATTGCATTACTACTAAATCTTGCAACTTTTATATTGAGTCAAACTTGATGAAAAATGGGTCAAAATTTGAGGCTCGATATCAGCCTTGTTTGGCAGAAGAGCCAATCCTCAGTAATCCATGGAGATGGCAGGCTGGGAGAGTGGGGAAGCTATCCAAAGCTCATTTTAGCAACGTTCCAACAGTTTTAGTCATCAGAACTCCTAACAAAGGGCAGGGCTGAAGGTTCTTCCTTATTCCTCAGCCCACCCTCCAGGGTAGGAGAGAGAAAGGGAGGGCGGACTGCTCTTCTCTTTACTCTCTCTTAATAGAGGGGAAAAAAACAAAAACAAAAAGACAGAGAGGGCAAGATTAGGACAAACACACAGGACCACAGAGGGAGGGAGGGTGATAGCTATTATGAAGTGATCTGCATCCTTTTAGAGGACCTGGAGTAGACGAAAGCCCTCCAGGAAAGCACAGAACACTGTCCCTCATTTCTTCTTGAAGGATCGACTAACTAACCATGATGAAAAAACAGCCTGAAGAGATTTGTTGCTAAACAATCCATGCAGAATAATTACCATCATCACCTCACAGTTAACAATTATTCTGAGTGTCAAAGCATATACTTCTAAAGTAGAACAATAAGACGGATTTTTTGGCAAATGAGCTACAAATTTAAGATGTCAAAAACACTGCCTTAAGAAATTCTCAAGAAAAGAAAATTCTCAAGAGAGTCAATATTCCAAATGATACTGTCATGGCTAAACATTTTTTATTTTCCATTTAAAAAAAAATTCTTCCATTGTAAATATCTACAGAGTCAGTCGATAAGACATATAAGAAAATCAGCCTCCATACCTGATAGATTTAGCCTCATTTTTGACTCATTCTGGAAGGGATCCAACGTAATTAACTGTATTCACCAGAATTAGATCTGAATAACCTCAGGCTAATAAAACCTGATATCTGCTATGTAAGGCCCAAGACTGTCCAATACTAAGGACACCAAAAGATGACACTGGCCTCTGTAAGAGTTCTCTCAGCTACTATTTTATCAATCCCCAAAATGACTCCATAGAATCAGTAAAATAATAATAATAAAAAAATTACCTTTAACAAAAACTGTGGTTAATATAAAAAAATCCCAGAAAAGTGACAATAGGTCAAATCACAAGACAAATACCTATGCAGGGAGTTGAAAAGTCCTCTGTGGGCAGAGTTAACCGTATAAGATCAGGTCTCCACTCTTAAAGAAGTGTGGTCTTGTCAGAAGTTGTTGTATAAGATATTCAATCTATAGAAATCTAGAATGTGAATTCAATACCCAGAGCATTGTTGCTTTATAGATTATAAAATGCTTCACCAAACTTCACCATTATTACTCAGGGAAGTTAGATCATAGAGAACTTCCATTTCCTATATGCTGTGGCTTTGAAGGAGCAGCTATAGAGGAGACCAGATACTGTCATTTTAAATATGTGATTTATACGTGTGTGCCTAAAATGACATGCACACATTACAAAATCCTTTTATACCCTTGTAATATTTCAGTGAAAATCAGAGCTCTGGAAGTTACTCAAGGGAAGATATTGTCTATTTCTTTATATAAGTAATACCAAAGAGGCACTTGGGTGGATCAGTTGGTTAAGCATCTGCCTTTGGCTCATGTCATGATCTTAGGGTCCTGGGACTGAGCCCCGCATTGTGTGGCATTTGGGCTCCCTGCTCAGAAGGGAGACTGCTTCTCTGTCTGCCACTCCTCCTACTCATTCTCTTTCTCTCTCAAATAAATATAGTCTTAAAAAAAGTAAACATTAAAATTTTCCAGAAATAAAGATTCTATAACTTCTCTACATACTTTATCATAATATTTTATTGTTTTGTGGGCTCCATGATTCGAAACATCCAGTTGAAGTCTCTCCTGCTTTGATTTCAGTTCATTGACTTATTTGGTCAACTCTCTTTCATACCACTAGGATAGTAATTAAGTCTTGCCTTGAATGGTTGAGAATATGTATTAAGAATACTCACTTGGTGGCACTGACCCCAGGCTGTAAGTAAAAAAATAATAATAATAAAAGCTAAATTTTTTCTTTTGAATGGCTGAGGACTTGCATTAATTCTCACTGGTGGCACTGACCCCAGGCAATAAGTTATAAAAAAAATAATAAAAGCTAACATTTTTCTTTTACTTACTTTCTTTTATTCAATTTTAAGACATTTCTGTTAGTTCTGAAAACTGATTATAGAAAACCAACCCATATTATCTTCATTTTCCAAATCACAAAGATGCAAGCCATAAAATTGAAAAGTTTTATCTAATACTAAATGTTTGTTTTAAATATCTCCCTCACGTCCATATGAGTTACTTTTATTAAAACATTATTTTGTGTTTATGTTATTTTATTAAAACTAAACATTTGTTAGGATTTTATTTTATTTATTTATTTTTCAAGATTTTATTTATTTGAGAGAGAGAGAGAGACACAGAGCATGAGCAGGGAGAAGAGGCAGAAGGAGAAGCCAACTCCCCACCAAGCAGGGAGCCTGACTCAGAGCTCGTTCCCAGGACACTGGGATCATGACCTGAGCCAAAGGCAGAGGCTTAACCGACTGAGCCACCCAGGTGCCCCAGCTAGGATTTTTAATTATGTCCCCATATAAATGATGATGTATGTTAGAATCCTAGAATTTAAGAGTCAGGAGACTTTACAATAGCGTGGCATTAGTCATTTTACAATTGACATGGTCACATTTTCAGATAGTCACAATGTATTTGGTTTTCTCTCAACTTAGTAAAACAAAGATTTTGGTCCAATTTAGAGAATTATATATATTGGAAAAAAGAAGCTTGGTGTGTGTAACATACTCATCCTGCTTTCGTTGAGCTTCTTCCAAGTGCATGATAAGCAGTTGGTGGATGACGGAATGGGGTGCCTGAGTCAAGGGACAAGTGTGGGGCTGTCTAGCTTCATGGCAGTATGGCTGCCAGGTGGACCTGTATGGCTGCATGTATGGCTAGATGGGACCTGGCAATCAGAAGGTCCTGTGTTTGGTTTACTGATTGGCTACTGCTGTCTTGAAGTTCTTAATTTCTGAGCAAGAGGGGCCACATTTTCTCTTGCCCCAGCCAGCAAATTTGGTCGCCATTCTACCACCTACACTTTACACCAGCTCCTGTTTCCACATCAATTAATCTCTAGAAGGGCTGCGAACACAATAAAAGCAGGGCCCTGCATCCTTCCTCAGGCCTCTTTCACTGCTTGCTGCTTGCTGAGAAGCTTATCACAGCACACTACAGACCTCACTCAATGGCACTCTCATTTTCTCATGTCATTATTTTTGGTGTAACCTACGCTTTTCATATAGATTATTTTCTCCCTACTTTTCTGATGAGTCAAATGCCTTTTATTAGCTCTTAAAATAGCTTCTCAAAATATAATCCACAATGTTTTGCAATGTTTTGCATTTCTTGCCACCTACCTCTGCCTCTTCTGTTTAAAACAAATTCTTTAGAAGGAAGAGCTCTGTTTTATGGTTGGAAGAACCAACCCCTTTCAAGGGCCATAGACCAAAGAAAAACAAAGATGACAGCAAAGAAAGTGAACTTGCCACCAACTCAGTCTTGGTACATCCCTCTACTACTTTTGCCCTAAATTCTGGCATTTGATTTAATCGGTCTTTGTCCATGTGGACTGTGTTGCCTCTAGCTCTCTGCTGAAACTGCCACAACACAGCAACTCTGAAGATAGTAATGTTTACGGAATTTTCATCAATGCATTTGACTTTAGAATCACACCCTTGAGTACAAGGGAGAGTTTCGGCTTGACATATTTTCCCAAAATGGTGTGTGCATGCTCACTCCTGTGCAAGGTTTTTTTTTTTTTTTTTCTTTTTCTTTTTTCTTTTTCCCAATTAACTTAAAATGAATTGAAATCAAGTGAGATCTGGCTGTGCCTCAATGTTTTCAGCTTGGTACATATCTGAAAGGCTCTCCTCCTGGTAAGAAGTACTGGGAAGGAGCAGTCTCACCTCCAGACCATCAAGCACAGCTCCTCAGAATCGTCGGGGGCAGTGGCGCCAGGACTCCCTCCACTATTATTATGAGAGCTTCACTACCAGCTGCATTGTCACCAGCCCACGGTGACATTCTCACACTACCACCCAGAAGGAGCAAGCTCTCTCAGAGTTTAAGGGGGACTCAGTGCCTTTGTGAAAGAAACCCTCCCAAAAGGGAAGGCTGGAAAAATGAGCCAGAAGCAGTAACGGGGGTCTTTTGAAAACTAGTTTTTAAAAGGCCTCCTTTTCCTTCCCATTCCATCTGTTCTCTAACCCTTCCATTAACCCCCAGAGCCTCTTGTTCTCGCTCCCTTCCCCAGAATTTAAGCAAGAGACAAAAGACACTCTCTTACTTCCTTACAAGTCAAGAAAATTGGAATGGGCCTGAGTCTGGCTAGGCAAACCTGAGGAGGAAAATTAACAGACCAGGCAAACTGACACCTGTAAATGAGTATGATGCTCAGCATAATTCCAAAACAAGAAAAAGTATGCAAATATTTATAAATTGGACAGAATTGAGAAGTGCCCAAATATCCACAGAATAACTAGGCTTGTTACCTACGGAAGAAGCATACTTATGTTCATCATTGTGTTTTTAAAAATCTGGAATCAAACTCAACTGTAACACTAAGTTTACCTGTTGCCTGAGTGCCAAAATGCTAAACCTTTAAAATAGATATAGATAGATAGATCGATCACATGCACATTTTTCTCCTTTGAATTTCACTTTCGAGGTTTAGTGGACTGATTTATAATTTGTCATCTTTTGTCTTTTTCAGCAGTGTGTCATTAAGTCTTTAATTTGGCGTTTCCTGTAGTCTGCAGTAGGATATGTGCTATTTTAAATCCAAGGATTGCAGACATAGATGGTGGGTAAGATCTGTGAACCATAAGTAAATTCTTATAAGGAACATACAAAAAAGATTGTTCTTCAGTCAGACTTAAGCCATTACTTTTTTCTAAAGAAGAAAAGGCACAAGTTAAGAAAAAGGCACCGTCAAAGACCTTCTGCCCAAATGTGCATCTCCATGAAGTTTCCTGCTGAGTGCAGATGAATGCGCCGTGATCTGGGAAAAGGATCCAAATAGGATTTCAAACATCCAAAAATTTTAACTCAAACATTTAGGTATTTCACCATGCTGCTATTCATTCATTCACTGATTTTTTTTGTCTTAGTTTAAAGAGATGCTAAACAAAAGGAGGCAAGCTCTACATGTATTTACATTCCAAAACTAAGCCCCCCTCCCCCTCCCCCAAGTCTGTCATCCCTTCACAGCTAAACAAACCGTAAAGTCTAGCCCTAAGTTGGCGAAGAGAAACAACAAACATGGTAAGAAAGTTTCTCTCTTTTCTCTAACAAAACAGAACTAAACACCCAGAGTGATTAATCCATTCTAGTTCCCCATGTTATTTTTTTCTTATGATTTACCCACTTCTAAGATAATGTACATGGGCTGAATTAAGGAATGAGATCAGATTCTTTATTATTTTAATACTGCTGCATTCTTTCTTTTTAACAGTTTTTTGGTCAATGAAATGATTCTGGCATCTTCACTACAAGAGTTAATGGTAAATATGTGTTATCAACTTAACTTACAGAATTAATAAACTATAAAACACATTCTGAAACTACCTTAGCAGGATAAACATTTTTTCAAGCTATAATCCAATGGAGAAATACATAAGTTTCTCATCTAATAATGATTTTACATTTAGCAAATGATTTTATTTATGATTGCATCCATTTAAGTCAAAGGTGGGTGAAATAAGTATTGTTTAAGCAGACTTGGATTTGCTTAGAGATAAGGCTAATGTAATTCCCTGGTATTACTTGTTTTTCAGAGGCTCTGTAGTATTATTTATGGAAGTTTTATCTTAGCAATTGACGTGAGAATCTTTAAAGCAACAAGAAGTACTGCTTAGTAAATTTGTAGAAGGCTGTACCATAATCTACTATTTTGGGGGAAGCATTTCTTAATAGGCCCCCAATTAACATCACACTGAACAACTGTTGAGTATATTGGGGCCATAAAATCACTAAATCACCTAAAATCTATGAGATTACAATTCTTAAATTTCAAATTCAGAATTCCATATACACAGAATTCTGGAAATACAATAATCTTTATCCAAAATGTGAAAAAGATGTGAATATTAGGAGATTCCACAGCTCATGCCAACATAGTCTTATTTAAACATAGATACTTAATTCTGTCATAAATCTAGAGCAAAAACTAATACTTCTAATTAAATTATTATAAATTGATGAACAAAAAATTTAAGCACTACCTACTTCCTTTAAAAAATACTTATAATTTCCCTGTTTTTCATAAAATACTTAGAAAAGCATTAAACTCTCTCATCTAAAGCACACTTTGCAATTATTCTCTTCTTCTCACATCTGAAAAGCAAATTAGCAGTTCTCAAATGTGATGCTACAACACCAGTCAAAAATGTAAGCTTTAAGCTTTGTTAAAACTAGTCTGACAAAAACTAAATATATACTGGTCTTTAGATCTAAAAAAAAAAAAAAAAACTAAACTAAAGTAAACATAGGAATTATTTAAGTTACTTAGAATCATCCATCTAAAATACTAAAATAGGTCTTTAAAAAAATCTGTGTGCCTCCTCTTCCACCCAGGTCAGTCAGTAGAGACTACATGGGGTATCTGGACTTCCCCCAAATGTAAAGAGGAGCCCCTCCCCCATCCCTGGAGTCAGGACTTTCACCCCCACCTAGCAGTGACAGGGCCAACCTCCTGCAGGAGACCACATGCTGAGCAGTAAGAAGCAATCTTTACCTCTCTCAGACAGGGTGGTATCAGCAGAGGTCTCCAGGGAAGCCTGAACTCCCACCCCTGCCAAGCAATAATGAGCCATTCCTACCCCCCAGGGGTTAATGAAAACCTAGTAGTGAATCTGGATTTCTAACCTCATCCAGGAATGAAGAGTCAGAATAGTATCAGAGGAAGTCTACTAAACAGAAGATTTAAATAAAATCCAGAGTCTTACAAGATAATAGTTGATATGTCAAAGATCCAGTGGAAAACCATTTGGCCTACCATGAACCAGGAAAATATCAGCTGGAATGTGAAAAAACAAGAGTGTCTAACACCAAGACAATACAAATGTTGGTTAGAATTACCTGACAAGTATTTTGTTTATTTTTATTATTTATGTATTTGAGGGAGAGAGCATGCATGTGCTGACATGGGGCTTGCTCTTGGGACCTTGAGATCATGTGCTGAGTGGAAATCAAGAGTCAGAGGCTTAGCTGACTGAGGACCCAAGCATCCCACCTGACAATTATTTTATATCAGCTACTATGAAAATGCATTAATGAGCAATTTCAAAGATGCTTGAAACAAATGAAAAATAGAAAGTGTCATTGAACAGAAGATAGAAGAACCAATCATAAATTTTAGATATGAAAATTACAGGAACTAAAGGAAAAACTCAGTCCGTAGACTCAACAGTAGAATGAAGAGAAAAAAGGAAAGAATCTGTAAACTCAAAGAATAGAAATATAGAAATTTGCCTATCTGAAAAACAGAGAATATGGCCTGAAAGCTATGAACACAAACCTCAGGAACGTGTGAGACAGTAACAAAAGATCTCATTTGTGTCACTGAAATTTCTGAGCCAAAAAAAGAGGATGGGGCGAAATGTTTTTCTCCTAAGAAATAATGGCTGAAAATTTCCCAATTCTGGCAAAAGACATAAACTTCCAGATTCAAGAAGCTGAAAGAATACCAAATAGTTGATAAACACAAAAAAGTTCATCGAAGTTCTGAAAAATAAAGACAAAGGTTGAAAGCGCGGAGAGAAATGAGACCTTAAAGGAGCAAAATAAAAGGCAAAAGGGAGATTTCTCATCAGAAACCTTCCTTCTGGAGGCCAGAAGGAAGCAGCACAACATTTTCAAGTCCTGAAAGAAAAGCTCCATTAAGCCAGAATCCTCTGTCTAGCAAAAATATCCTTTAGAAGTGAAAGGGAAATCAAGACAGTCTCAAATGAAGGGAAACTAAGAGAATCTGAAGACTGAACAATAGAAGTTATTCAATTTGAACAACAAAGAAATTATACAAAATAGTTAATGATATTGTCAATGGGGAAGGTAAAGAAATATACAGGGAGATAGTATCTACAGTTGACTCTAATAAAATGCTGACACCAAGAGACTGTAATGGATTATGGATGCAGGATGTAACACTCAAAGCAACCATTAGAAAAGCTATACAAATACATACACTTAAAAACACTACAGATACGGCAGCCCGGGTGGCTCAGCGGTTTAGCACCTGCCTTTGGCCCAGGGTGTGATCCTGGAGACCCGGGATCGAGTCCCATGTCAGGCTCCCTGCATGGAGCCTGCTTCTCCCTCTGCCTGTGTCTCTGCCTCTCTCTATCTCTTTGTGTCTCTCATGAATAAATAAAATCTTAAAAAAAAAAAAAAACACTACAGATTAAAAAAAAAAATGGAATTGTGAACAATGTTCAAATAACCCACAAGAAGATGGGAAAAAAAATCCCACAGATTTAAATGGAGGGACAAAACAGAAAAGAAAACTTGAAATGGCAGACTTAAACCTCACATACCAATGGTAGGAAATTGGGGGTGACCCTAAAGGGGCAGTACCAGGGTGAGCTTAGGGATGATAAAAACTGTTCTGGATCCTGACTGAGGTGGTGGTTACATAAATCTACACAAGTTTTTTTTGTTTTTTGTTTTTTTTTTTAAAGGGCAGCCCAGGTGGTTCTGGCGGTTTAGCTCCGCCTTTGGCCTGGGGCATGATCCTGGAGACCTGGGATTGAGTCCCACGTCGGGCTCCTTGCATGGAGCCTGCTTCTCCCTCTGCCTGTGTCTCTGCCTCTCTCTCTCTCTCTCTCTGTTCCCTCATGAATAAATAAAATCTTAAAAAAAAAAGAAATATAAACACATATAATACTAATGTCAACTTTTTGATTTTGCTGCTCTACTATAATGATATAAAATGTAACCATCAGGGGGCACCAGGGTGGCTCAGTGGTTGAGCATGGCATGACTTTGGCTCAGATCAGGATCCCGGGATCAAGTCCTACATTGGGCTCCCTGTGGGGAGGGAGCCTGCTTCTCCCTTTGCCTATGTCTCTGCCTCTCTCTCAGTGTCTCTCATGAATAAATAAATAAATAAAAGGTTAAAAAAAAAAGTAACCACTAGGGGAAACTAAGTGAAGAGTTCACAGGACCTCCCTGTACTATCTTTGTAACTTCTCATAATCTGTAATTATTTTGGAAAAAAATAAAAAAGGGAAATATGTAATATTATGTTTTAAGATTGGTCATGTTATCCTTGTAGACATATGAAGAAAAAGTAATACAGGACTAACGTGTAAGGTTGGATGTAGGGACGCCTGGGTGGCTCAGTGGTTGAGCATTTGCCTTTGGCTTGGGTCATGATCCTGGAGTCCTGAGATCGAGCCCTGCATTCTCCCTCTCCCTCTGCTGCTCCCCCTGCTCATGCTGTCAAAAAATAAATAAATAAAATCTTCAAAAAAAAAGAAAAAAATATGATAAAATTGTTATGTCTCATGAATACAGTATATAGTAGGAATTCGTAAGCCAGTCTATGGGTTACCTTGTAAATATTCAAAAAGAATGTATTTATGCTCATTGAAACATGTGACTCTATTTTCCTATATCTAAACAATTTATAGTTATTCACATTTAACTAGAACAGCCAACAATAACACTCTATTACTCAATAATTTGGATAGAGTTTGCTGTGTCAAGAAAAAAAATATATCTAAACACCATACCTAATTTATATCTATAGCAAATATGAATATAATTGATCCTTAAACAATATAGAGGTTAGGGATACTAACCCCCTGCAAAGCTGAAAATTTGTAGCTCCCCCAAAACTTAACAGCCTACTGTTGAACAGAAGCCTTACTGATAATATATAAAATGTGTTAATGAACTGTTACATTATACACTGTATTCTTACATAAAGTAAGCTAGAGAAGATATTAAGAAAATCACAAGGAAAATACATATATACATATATACTACTATATAAAAAAATCTACATATTGGAAGATATGGAGTTCAAACCCCATGTTATTCAAAGGTCACATGTACTACATAAAGTTATGACATTAGCTCCAGAGCCCTTTGGAAAGTCCATGTAAGAGGGTAAAAACTATTTTTATATGTGTTTACTAAATAAGTAGACAAACGAACCAAGGTTTCATGAAGGGCTCAGAATAAAGTGCTATAGAAAATGAAAAAAGTAGATTATATATGCAAATTTGTTGCATCTGTTACATATACATATTTTTTAAAATAAATTTTCTTTTTTCTCCCCACACTGCACCCCCCCCCCCTTTTAAAAAACTTAGAACCAATAAAGATCAAGGGAAAAGAAAGGTTAAATCCCAGGCTGACTTGATATCTGCAGAAAAACATAATAGCACTTTCCTGCCACTAAATGGAAATGATCGTTGGATGAAAGAATCCTTTCTTTGTGCAGCAAATGGAAATTAAGGATAGCAATGAAAACTGAAGTTCACCTTCACCTGAGTTTTCTTCTATCTGCTAGCTGAATACACACATATGATATGATTATAGAGAGACAAATGGGGCGGAACGAACAAACAGCAGTCATGTATTGAAAGCAGTCGTCCTGCCAAGAACAGCAAACCTAATACCATGGCTTATGAAGAAGGAGATTCTGTAAGGAAACAGAATTTAATTCAATTTCTTAAAATTAATTGGAACCTTGAATATAAGATGTTAAGTTGATATAGAACCTGAGGCAATTTTCTAATATATCATGATGACATTTTTATGAACAAGGATTTAAAAATTGCAAAGTGCCATGTACCATATCACATGTGGTTCTTTTTGGATAAAAGCAATGCAATGTGATTATCACTCTTTTTCCTTCCTCATGTCAGTGTGAAAAAGATCCTACACTCCGGGCAGGTTTTTTGTTTTGATAATTACAAACTCTGATCACATCTGTAAGAAAGCCATGTCCCAAGGACAAACTGACAAGGATGAGAGTTTGAATATTTTAAGCCAACTAGTGCCATTTTATAAGAGTAATTAATTTTGAGGAATATTTTACTAGTCCTACAAAGTAGGATAGTGTGACTCTTCTTGGCACTTTTTCTTAGAAATATTTAAAGAAATTTTCAAACTATAGGTCTTATTGTTTCTTAACATCCTTCTTTGGCAAGAATATTAGAAATGCCATCTTCCTATGATTATCTCGGCATCTACCAATTTCCTTTATTGACAGGATAATTTCCCTCAAACATAAGAAAACCCCAAATAAACAAAGTTTCAATACCTGGGTGACAGCCATTTCCTACATTTCCATAATTTCCTACATTAAATCATTTACCTACACCTTTGGTCAGAGTTACGCTGAATGTTTAGATTCACTAACTGTTTCCAACTTTGCTTGGCATGTATAAAGTGCTCAGTGAATAACTACAGAGTAAATAAAAGGGACATAAGCAGTAGATACTAAATATCAGAATCTATCTAATAAATATTACCTTAGCTGTAATCTCATTCTTTTTTGGACTAGCACCTGTTTCTAAACAACTGGAAGAGAGACACCAATGTATAAGCCCTCTCAGGAGTAAAAACTGGGCATTTGAAGGTTGTGACCACACATGACCTGTGTTACTAAAGGACTAGCATGAAGAATCTTCTATAGTTCCTACTGACAGATTTATATTACCACTGCATGCAAAGTCCTCTTCTTAGGACAATAAACCATGTAAACCATAGCTACGGAAGACACAGAAAGGAAACTAAAGATTTTCCTCCTGGATACATAAGATGACTTCATTTGTGATTAAAGTGCATTTTGCTATTATTCTTTGCTTCCTATTCATTTCATATGAGTTGGTTTGTGGTATTTTAAAAAATTCCCTTGAATTTTACCTTGGGCTTATGGCACTCTAAACTATGAACAGGAGGGAGTGGAAAAAGAAATGGGTCATCCAATATTTACAAACAGCAAGATCGCTGTTGAAAGTCAATATGACCAAATATTGTGCCATTAAAAAATAAGCAATAAAGCTGTGGTTCCAGAAAGCTCTGGAAAAAACTGTATCTCATCTTGTCTCAACCAGTTGAAGGTAATTGTAAATGGTGAGATTCCTTTGTATATTAATTAAACTTCCTTAATGAAATTCAGGTGTAATCCCTGAGGCTCTGCAGCCCAGTTAACTAAACTGTAGAATACAGTATTTGCCAAAGGGAAATCAATTACGTTGAGAGAGGTCTACTACGAACACCAGCAAGTCTAGCTCCACTGCCTCCTGGACAGAAGAACAGGTAGATGCTAAACTAGAATTATGGAATGCTGTCAACTACCAAAGCATGGCTCATCATTGGAGAGCATGACATTTTTTAGTTTGCTTCATTTTTGCTTGTACTAGTTTCATCCAAGCTTGTGCCAGCTGCCACATCTAATTTGACTATTGGTAGCAGAGGGGTAAATTTTCTTATCCTCATCCAAACCTAATATTCTACATGACTTATTTCTTAACCAAAGCACCAAATACTAGCCTCTTAGGTTGAATAAGAACAAACCATTGTCTATCTACATTGTGGACTGAACATTTTGAGAAAAAAGGGAGTCATTTTCCATATCCATATTAAGATACACTTATTCCAATATTAACCCATTGGTAATAACCAGAGTTTCTATTTTAGGGGCATAATAGTAATATATGTAAATGAAGATGAATCATTCCAAATTTCACAAGTCTCCTCAAAAATTAAGTTATTTGCAATATATCTTTTAGACATGTGTATCATATTTCACAGTCCTTTCCTAATACTAAGCCCCATGACAAGTCCAGTGTTTCAAAGGCTCTTTCATTCAATTGGGTGCTAGTATTGGGTGCTTTGGTTAAGGAATAAGTCATGTAGAATATTAGGTTTGGATGAGGATAAGAAAATTTACCCCTCTGCTACCAATAGTCAAATTAGATGTGGCAGCTGGCACAAGCTTGAATGAAACTGGTACAAGCAAAAATGAAGCAAACTAAAAAAGTGAGAAATTTGCCTTTTCAATTCACTCTCATGAGAACAGACCAGGTTGAAGGGCTGCTTCTTTTTAGTGTTTTAAATACAGAAATAAAAATTAAATGCATTAATGTTTTCAAAGTTCCTAAATAAATCAGTTTGTTTCTTCAGATTTTTCACCAACATGTAGAGCTGATTTTTAATATTAGATTCTAGTCAACAATTAATTGACACTCAGTACACTGGAAGCAAACAGCAGGACTGGATGCCTCTCTATAGATATACTGATATAACCAGTGAAAATTACTAAGAATTTCTAGGGCATGGAATCGGCTGTATCAAATGGTTGTTTTCTTTTTTTTTCTTTTTTTTGTTTTTTATCATCAAATGGTTGTTTTAGAATGTAAGCTCCCAAGGCAAACTGCATGGATTCAAATCTCAGCTCTGTCTCTTACTTGCTGTACAACCTTGGACAATTTCCTTAAGGAATTTTCTTGGATGTAAAATGGAGGTAATAAAAGTAACTAGTTCATTGTGTTGTCAGGATTAAATGAGATCACATTTGTTAAGCAACTGGCACAATGCCTGGAAAAAGTTAATTTATAAAAATAGTTACTACCACCCCCCTACCCCCATCCCCTCTGAGAAACACTGAAAAGGAGTCACAGTTCAGTTCCCAAGGAGCTTACAATCTCCATTTGGATGCCCTGAAAGCTTCCACCCATCAGAAACAAGAGGTGGCACAGTAGGCACATATGATATATACATACACAGGATTCTCATGTCACACAATCAGTAACAAGAGCAATGGAGTACTCATATTAAAAATATTTTGAAAAATGAAGAATATAACCAGAAAAGCACATCTATGCAGAACCGGAAGCCAAGGAGGTAGGTGTGCATCAGAACATACAGGCTACAACAGTGTTTTTTTGTTTTGTTTTGTTTTTTTTTGTAAGGGGCATACCATTTTCTGAAGTAAAAGAAAATAAAAAGTGTGGACCGACTCAGAGACACCACGGATTATCACATATTATTACTATTTCAGAGAAACGACTTCAACAAAATCTTTGGGAGGACAGAAACTTACAATAAATGTAGTCTTTCAAATTGCCTGTCTTTGGCTTGTTTTATCCTGCAAGCATAAAAACAGAGAGGTGTGATAGGGACTGGCCAATGTATGTGAGAAGCCACCTGAGCTGAGAGATGAAGCAGGCATATACATAGCAGAGAAAAGACAAGTCCAAGAAGAATCATCAGCAAATCCAAAGGTCCTGATGCAGCAATGAGCTTGACTTCTGTGAAGAACAGAAAGGGAACCAGTACGATGGGGAACAGGGGTAGGTAGACACATGAGTGGGAATAAGTCATATAAAACCTTACAGAGGGCAGCCCGGGTGGCTCAGAGGTTTAGCGCCGCCTTCAGCCCAGGGTGTGATCCTGGAGACCAGGGATCAAGTCCCATGTCAGGCTCCCTGCGTGAAGCCTTCTTCTCCTTCTGCCTGTGTCTCTACTCCTCTCTCTCTCTCATGAATAAATAAATAAATAATTTTTAAAAAAAACCTTACAGAACATGGTAGGAAGTTGGGGTTCGACTCCAGGGATGATATTAAGTCTTGAGATGGGCTCAAGCTGGGATGTGATATGATATCAGGACAAGAATTAGAATTACAAGGACAATCTGCTGCCTGGTGAAAGGTAAAGAACACTAACATAGAAGTAAAATCAATCTAATATTTGAACCACATTAAGTGGTTGAAAGTGCTATTCAAGGTAATGAGAAAAGTAGGAAGCATTGATAAATTAAAAAGAATGATTTGAGACATTATTTTATTTTTAAAAGATTTTTATTTATTCATGAGAGGCAGAGATATATGCAGAGGGAGAAGCAGGCTCCCTGCGGGGAGACCAATGAGGGGCTCATTCCCAGGACTCTGAGATCACAACCTGAGCCAAAGGTAGATGCTCCACCATTGAGCCACTCAGGCATCCCTGAGACATTTTAAATATAAGAAGAAGGTGTGACACAAAAGGGGAGCTACCTAGAAATTAGGCTGACTGCTAATGGGGGATATAGAGAAACAGCTTCAATCTATAGATATGGAAGCTACTATGTCACCTGGTGTGATGAGATGAATTCCCTGGAACAAGGGTACAAAATCAGTCCAGAGAGTCTGAGAATAGTAAAAAGAATCGACCCATCTTATAAGAAGGGTTTAAACTTTATTATCAAGGAACTCATAATTTAAAAAAAAAAAAGTTTTTGTGCCACACAAAGAATTTTTCAATAATCACGAGTCACTTACTGAAACAGACATTTAAGACTATCTAGCCTAAAATTAATGTCTGTGAACCACTCTTATGCACCACTTGGGAAAGATAACCTTATGCTGAGACCATTAAAGTAACGCCATCTAGTTCCTGGAACTGCCAGCTCAAATGTCCTCTTGGCCACTCATTCAAAGTAGATGAATAGACGACATTCAATTTCATGATGGGAAGATTTTGGAAGAGGTCTTAAAGAAAACATTTAATTTTTATCTTGTGCAGGAACATTGTAGATAGAATACATGGCATTTGTGAGAAAAGAGGATTGTCCTTCCATCCTAGATAACATTTGCCAAGCTCTAGAGGCCATGTTCTGGGGATAATATACCACGTGAATTGTTGCTTTGGTGTTATTATTCATTCAAGAAAAATAGTTGTTTTATGGAAAGCTTATTCAGAGCTACAATACTTAAAAGCCCATGTGAATGCCCCATTTCTCCACAAAACATAACCCAAAATGTACCACCATTCATGGCAACAGCAATTGACAGGCTCTTGTCATGGTTGTTTAAGATACAACATTTTTTTCCCTCCAGACTTTGAAAAACGCAAAAGTAAAAGGCACTTTCCACATTACATATTTATCTCCCCTACCGCTGTCTGCAACATGCACATGAGGATTTGCAACACCAGTGACAAAGCTTTTCCTGGGCTAGTCATATTGGAGGGCAAAAGAAGTTTAGAAAATTTCAAAGTTGTGAAACACCCAATTTCTAAAGAAAATCTATAAATCAAAATTGCATCATTTATCATGTGTAGTTATAGAATATATGATTGGTATTACTGAGGCAGAGAGGTCTTTCTACTTGCTAAGAGCAAAGACACTGTCCACATCACACTGATTATATGAATAGAGAAACTCTAGAATTTACTACTCTTTTCCTCTTAAGTCTGGGGATTTTTTTTTTTTAAATGTTTTATTTATCTATTCATGAGAGACACAGAGAGAGAGAGGCAGAGACACAGGCATTGGGAGAAGCAGGCTCCCTGTGGGGAGCCTGATGCGGGACTCAATCCCAGGACCCTGGGATCCTGACCTGAGCCAAAGGCAGACATTGAACCACTGAGCCACCCAGGTGCCTAAGTCTGGGGATTGACCATGTGAAGGCTTTATCCTCAGAATGGGAGAAATTTAAAAGATAATTCTCTGGCTTTTAATTTTTCTTAGGGATTATTAAACATTGTTTATTCCTTATTTCTTTTGGCACATCTATATTGAAGGCACACTAAGTGTCAGGTACAGGAACAAGATAAAAAAAGGAAAAATAACAGATACACAACAGAAAATTTCTAATAGTACATATAAGACCATAGGATGACAGAAAAAATTGCTTAAATTGGGGAATAATTAATATTTCACAAAAATTCCACTTAAGGGATGTGGAAGTTTGTTATTTTTGCTTTAATCAGACATAATGAGCTATGTAAATTATTCCTAATTCTTAAATTAAAATTAAAGTAAAAGTTGTGGCTCTTGGGGAGCCCGAGTGGCTCAGCAGTTTAGTGCTGCCTTCAGCCCAGGGCGTGATCCTGGAGTCCCGGGATCCCACGTCAGGGCTCCCTATATGGAGCCTGCTTCTCCCTCTGCCTGTGTCTCTGCCTCTCTCTCTCTCTTTTTCTCTGTGTCTCTCATGATTAAATAAATAAAATCTTAAAAAAAAAAAAAGTTGTGGCTCTTCACATTTTCTGGATGGTCAATATTTTCAATTATTTTTTTTTTGGATGGCACTCTATTTCTGGGTTGATTGGCTAAATTGAATGAAATATTTTGGTTAACGTTTTACTTGATTGCCTTATTTGGATTCAGGTAGGTAGGTCGGTCACATGGATACATTAAGGTGTGTTTTTATGCATGTGGAAGTTGGAATCCACATCATTATCAGGTAAGAGATTGTACCAACCAATGGTGCTCAGAAAATGCTTGACAACTGAAAATAATTACCTTAAACTTGGATTGGGTTTGTTGAGTATTTTACTAAAATACCTTAGAAATAATGATTTAGAGCAGCATCTTAATTAAGATATTATTCTATTTTTACAAATAGATTTGAAGTCTATTTTTGCTTGTTTTGCCATTATTCTCCCAGAATATTTCACAAATGTGAAGGAGTCAGTAAATTAACTTACTATTAATAATAAAGATGCCCCAATATTTTTTAAAATTGGAGGATCGATAACATTTGGCCATGGATAATTTGACTCTCAGGATGAGTATGACAAAGAATAAGTCAGTGCTATTAGAACTGCCTGTATCATGTATAACTCCTGCTAAAATAAATGGATTACAAAAATAATACCCAAACTAAAGACCTTAACACTCTCAACCTCTATACCTCAACTACATGAGTCTCCAAATTGACAATAGACCAAATATTAAACTATTTAGAGTCACTCCTTCTATCACCATGAATAAAATACATTATTCAAGCAAAGGTCTTTGTTCAAGTAAAAAGTGGACTACCAAACTGCTCCATAATAATGATTTTGAAAATACTTCTACTCTGTAGGCAAATATAACAAATCTCTCTAGTAAAATATAACTTGGTGGGTCTGAAAAGATAAAACTTTATAAAAATCAACTTGTAAATAAATATACTTTTTGAATGAGTTAACCTAAATACTGAAATTCTAACAGATCAAAACATATGTATTCCTTAGAGAAAACAACTTTTAGCGTGAGAATACAGATCAGATATGTATACCAAATGAAACAGGATAAATTAAAAAATATATACATCAATTTAAAAAGATATATTTTAAGTTCTGAGACATACTGAATCATATGCTCCTTGGTTATGAGCAAGTATTTTTGATAGCTTTATAAAATCAGTTCACAGTTTTGTTAAATCCACAATGGCCAAACATTAAGAATTCAATCCCCGATGAGTAGTTACAATATCAAATAAAGGAACTGTCTGGAGGAAAAACTGTACAGACACAATAATCAAATTCCCATACAGGATTAATGGATGACATGTAAGCCAAAAGATGATTCATTTTATTTTAAAATTAATTACAAAAGTCCTTGATTATTTTAGAATGAATTACATATCCTTATAGTAGGTCTCTTTAGGCAATAGCAAAATTAATTAAATATAACTATGATATACTTGGTCATCAGAAATATAACAGAAGGGAAAACATGACTCTTTTGCAGAGTATATACCTGATTTTCTCCCAATCAAGATGAGTCAAATGAAATTTGCATTCATTTTGTAAATAAAGGAATATCCAGAATCTAGCACATTATTAGTAAATTAGGACATCTTTAAGAGATATGTAAAGACCATGGAATAATAAAGCCCATTTAAAAATATTTGTGAGATGGTGTCTATTCCCAATAAATTTGCTTATTTCAGGGAAGTCATTCAAAGTATTTTGTGAATTTGAATATTTAAGAAAGAAAGTATAAGTCCATTAAATGCTGAGTTTAGAAAAATTATTCAAAAAAATTAACTGGAGGCCCCCCCTTTACCTATAGAGAAATTAAAAAAAAATACTGATCAAGTACAAGAAAGATTCTAGGAATCGCAGAAGAACATCAAATTATTCAAAATGAAATATGCCCTGTGTACATTACATGCATTAAAGTGATGACACTTTATTTGGAACATTTTCAAAATTTCAAATAAAATTCAGCCGATAAATCACTTCATAGTCTTTATATGTCTGGCATTAGGAAATATCTACTGCCACATTTTCACATATTCCAATACTGACTGAAGACAGACACCTCACTTTTCCCCATTGTTTGTTTACCCAGATATGAGAACTCTGAAGGTATATCCAAAAGTAGAATTCTGTTTTCAAATCTATACTTTGTGGAAGCTGAGTAAGAAGCCCAAGTTAAAGTTCTCATAAGATTTATGTGGCAGATGGGTAAAAGGGACTGGGATGAGCTCTATTTTCAGGCTACTAAAAACCTAATTATTTCAGAGTCAATATTTTCTAATTTTTAAAGTAGTCCAAAAAATGTAATGGCATTATGCCATTATAAGTTTGAGCCCCAAAATTAAAAATGAATTAAATGTTTGATTTCATGAGCAGATTACATATTAAAAATGATTTTAGGTATAGTTTTATAAACTGATAATTATAGCACATCCTAATAGATGGAAAGATACAAGGTTCAAAGTGATAATTCTACTTTTAAATGGGAATTTATACAAAAGATTCATCAAATATAAGAATACATTTTCTTGTTTTGCAGATTATAATTAAATCTGGAAGCAAAACTATGAGGAAAGTAAATGTCTTATAAATATCTAATTTCATTTGCCAGAAAATGGTCTTCTTTTAGGTTACTCAATTTCTAATATCTAAGATGACATTAAGCCTATGATGCAACAAAAAAGGAAATACAAGCACAATATTATCCAAGTTTTCATCCTTGATATAAAACACATTACTTCTGCAATTACAAATAAAGTACTCTCTCTATGTACTAGATTTGTATTTCTCAATCACCTTAAAAAAATTAAACATAAAAGTACACATTTATTAAGTTTCAAGGAAGTATTTTATCCTAATCCTTTCTACTTTTTATTTTTCTATTTAAAGTACACTGATCTTGGAATTATCTCCCAAAATAAAGAAAAAGTTTACACAATATTTCATGAAGAATGATGAACAATAAGAGAAATTTAGTAAATACTTTTGTGAATGAAATGTAGAACCTAACAATCCATTTTTAAAATCCACACAGATTAAGTTGCTCTCTCTCTGGACACTAAAAACTAACCTCTGAACTAAAAAGGCAATACATGGAAATAACCTATGTGATGTCTAATGCCTCCACTCTAATTATCATTAGGTTTCACCTGTCTAGTAAAAATAGTATACACTCCAGGTGATATTTAAAAGCTTTGAGGATACTTGAACCAGGAATTTTGGCAGCCACTGTGAACTTGAGGACAATGGTATTTAATAATGAGAAGCTAAAGTACATTTTAAAATGGATGATAGACATATAAAATACTTCATTTATATTTACCTCCAAATCATCAGAGTTGTTATACTCTTCGCAATTCATAGGGGCATCACAGTATACTAACAAACTAAAATAAACCTATCATTTATCCTCATTGCTTTTTGGCAGCAATGCAAACATTTTTATTTAAGGCTTTTCATACATTATAAATACTATACACCTTTTATCAAGGGATTAAATTATCTACCATTATCCTTAAACTATTATGTGTCTCAGAAATACATTTTTTAATAATCCATTTTGTTTTTTAATCCATTTTGTTTAATCAATATCTAGAAATACAAATCAATCATACTTTGATAGCCAACTCAATATGTAATATCTATGTAATTAATACCAAACAATTTATGGCTGATTACAGCAATGGGTATTTTGATGAGACCATATGTGAGGCTTTCATGTGAAAGTAATGAAATTGCTATCATTCCTAAAGTTTTTGCTCATTTATAACTTGCTTAGAGATATCAGGAAAATTATATTTTATCCAAACACTATGTACTGCAAATAATGGCATAATGAAGACGTGAGACTCTCCTAGCCTAATGTGATTTTCAGCAGAGCAGATGTAGTTAGTACTCAGTAGTCTAGACAAAATATAAGGAGATTATTTTAAAGTGTATCTTTGCCAAAACTCCTGTGACGGTTTGGCAAAGGATTTCCAAATTGACAACTCAAATGTCCCAAGCTGAACTTTAAGTTTACTTGATTATAACAAACTGTTAAAACATACATAAAATTTCTAACAAAAGTACTACCAAGTGCATCAAGAGTTCATCAAAATTCAAGTAAAAACTGATATAAAGTCATTAAAAAAAACAAACAAACCAAAATACTTACAGGCAATTGAATTATTAAACTATTGAGTAAACGAAAACTCAAATTACATAAACCAGACTTCTATTTTTTCATCTCACTCCATGAATTTACACACAAGATTAGTGCTAAGCTATTATTTATAATTATCACCTTTGTTAAACAAAATAGATTGGTCTTATTTAAAAAAAAATGTAAATCATAGCCACAGGGACACTCATTGTCTCTGCAGAAATCATTACCACTGCCATAAAGTCACACCCCATTTCTAAATTATAACTTCATTTGGGAAAAATCAAAGAGTTTCTATTGATGCGAAATTAAGAGTGCTGGTCTAAGTCTTTTATTATTTCTTTTAAGATGTTAAGATATTCCAGATTCTTCCTCCATGCCTTGTAGTTTCAAAGCATACTCCAAGAAGCAATAAAGTTCTCTGAGACCTCCTTGAAGCTCCAAGATTGCCAGAGATTACAGACCAACCATTAGGTTTCCAGGATTCAAGCAATTATGGTGGTAGAGAAGAGGTGCCACTTGTATACTCTTCCATCCATATTACTTACCTACCCACCTACTCATTCATGGGTTCTACTACTCAGCCACTCAATCATTTGCCTACCTACCTAACCATACATATCCAACTGTATCCTGTGTTATGTGATGGGGGATAGTAAGATAGACCTCGTCTCTAGAAGTTCATACTTTTGAGTGGGGAAGAAATACCCGGCAGATTAGATAAAAACTAGACTGAAAAAGAGGAAAGGAAAGCTACAGTAGAGAAACACAAAGAGTACAGAAGAGCTAATATATCGTATAGGACAAATTGTTTATCCTTATGCATGTTATATTTACATTACTCACTCTAGTCTTATATGTGAATTATCTACTAAACATAATATGAAACGATGTATTTTTAAAAAAGGATGTGATCACTTTTAGGAGAACTGTAAAATTCTTTAGGAAGTAAATAAATTGGTAAATATAGTTAGGAATGGATAGAAATTAATTTTGAAAGTGCATCCACTTTCTAACTTTTGCATTTCACTACTCACAAAGTTACTCTCCACTGGATAGGAAACCATAATAGGGTATAGACTATGCATACAAATTATAGGATAATATGGTTGAGATTATAATTTATTTATTTCAACTTCAAACAAGAAATACAAGTTATTCGAAGTACTTAACTTACAGATAAAACATCAACTTTAGTCCTCCATTTATTCCTGTGATTCAAAGAAAAGTTTTGACAAGATTTTAATTTTTTTCAATATTTCTTACCTATAAATTTCATCTTGCATCAAAATCTTCTTTAGGCTTATCTGGCACCAATGGCACATTTTTCTTGGCTAATGGCATAAGGCAGATACTAATCATGTTTAGAAGGGTAGATTAGTAATACATTGTTCTCTTTTTTTTTTTCTTTAAATTTTTTAAAATTTATTTATTCATGAGACAAAGAGAGAGAGAGAGAGAAAGAGAAGCAGAGACACAGGCAGAGGGAGAAGCAGGCTCCATTTCATGCAGGGAGCCTGACGTAGGACTCGATCCCGGGTCTCCAGGATCAGGCCCTGGGCCGAAGGCGGTGCTAAACCGCTGAGCCATCCGGGCTGCCCACATTCTGTTCTCTTAAAAAAAGTTCATTCTTGACCAGATGAAGTGACCTAAAGTCTCAGTGAGAAGAGAAAATCAAGTATAAGGTCCATCGACATAGGAGAAACAATAGGATCTTGAAAATATTGCTATAATTTTCAGAAAGTACTGAAACCTTGTGTCAGAGAATCACATTTTTCTTGGTTTTATAATAAAACATTGCAGCTAACAACTTGGATTCTATGTCCGTTATCCTCATAATGTATGAGGAGGATGCAAGAAACAGAATTTTATTGAGATTACAGAAGGGCTGATAACTGCATGTGCCATGCTTTTTAAATCCCCCAAGCAACACACAAGTTTACCACTACATCCAACAGAGCTTGGATGTTATAATGAAGTTCAGGAACTGCTTTAGACTACCTGTGAAAGATGCAAAGTAGCCTTTAAAAGCTTTTGGATGTCACCCACATAATACAAAGTAGGGAGGGTCTTAACTAAAGTAGGCAGGGAAACTGTTCAGTTTTATAAAATGCACTAGCATGTGATTGTCAGAGTGTTCAGCTCCAAGCATGTAGAAAGAGAGCTAACAGTAAGGATCTGTATTTGTTTTTACTTTGTAACTCCTATTGTCTGAGCCAGATTCTCCCAAAGATCTTATTTTATTCCGATTACTGCAACATCACTGCCAATGAATGTAGAGCAGACTTGGTCACTCCTTTGCTCAAGTCAGCCAAGAGAATATTCTGTTGCAGAAAAGTAACATTTGCCTCAAAGGCTTGGAAGCCAAGGGAAAAACTGAGACACGTACAAGACAATAATATATAAACCAATTAACTTAGCCTCTCAGGAAAAGCATCTTTACTCTCATCAAATTGTGTATTATCTGGCAATATAAATTGAAAATCTATTTATAGAGTAGTCAGGCTAAATGTTTTATTGCTAAAACAGAAGTTGCAAGGGTCACAGAATGCAAAATCCTAGGAAACACATTCTTTTTTCCAGAGGCCATTTAATAAGCTCTTGACACAGATTACTTTCTTGTCAATGGTTCTTTTGTCTTTCTTAAAACTACATCTGCACAACAACTAGGTCACCTTGAATTTCAAGTACAACATTGCCTGTAAATTTAATTTAACATCATATTATCCATAATTACCATAAACAGGAGGCAGGTGTGACCCCTACTGTCAGGCTGGAGGGCCTGAGGACAGGATGGACTAAGACTGGCCGAAGGCTACAAGTCCTGAGTTGACAACAGGCTGTAAGGATGACCTGGCTATTAAAATATTATTGCAATCATATGCTTCTTTAAGAAGCAGTACTTCCAAATCAAGAGGACGAACAGCCCGTTTCCTCTGAAGAACTTACTTTACCTCTGGATTCCATATTTTCACAGCTCTCAGAATACAGAGCATGAATAGAGGGCAAACAAGAAAGCAACCAGTCTGAAATTTATGTCACATGAACTCTGGAATGATTTCCTTGGAGGAGAAAAGGCAGAGAAAGACTTGCAGGCTGAGCGTAGATATTCAAAGCTCATCTAGTAAAATCTGCAACAGAAGATTTACTCTGGGAGAAAATGAAAAGGTTTTTTTTGGTTTTTGTTTTTTAGGTTTTTAAATATGATCGGGGCTACCAAGAAAGGATTAAGATTCTTCCAACATAGTGTGCTTCATATCACGTAAATGTTCTAAGCCACATAATGGCCTAATCGTTTATCAGTTGCATTGTTAAAGGGACATCCTAAGTAGGAAAGTAGTTGAATCTCTACACATGGAAGGTCCGTTTTAAGTCTAAGACTGTCATTAAAGGTCACGCAATTTGGCAGAGAAGGAGCCAGTATCAGAACTCAGATCTAGGCAAATAAGTTCTTGCACCTCCTTTAACATCTGAATTCTTGGCATACCTGATTAACAGGTCTCTACTCTGATCCACTTTACAGAAGACCCAGGGCTCTCTTTCTGATAGAGTTGATGCTATTTGCTTGTTTAAAAATGTTTGGTAAGTTCTAAGCCCTCAGAGCACGTCCAATCTGTCTAAAGCGACATATTCTGGCTCCCAGTCTTGGTCCACACGATCTCCTAAACATTTTCTTCCTCCCCTGAAAGTGCTCTCCATGTTACCATGAGGAAATCATAGAGCCAGTGGCTGTGATACTTGGTCTTCCTCCCTGTTTCTAAAAGACATCTTTGTTTATATCTTTTTTCCATGTGGAATTCTATGTAAGGTTTCATTTTGAAAAGGTGTCATTTAAAACAAACAAACAACACTGCTCCAAAGACACATGAGCCTGATGGTGTAACAGGAGTATTTCTAGTACTTCCATGCTTTCCTGCCTTCATACACCCCCCTCATCTTCCCCATTCCCCTCCTGGAACATGCCAGTTCACCTTTCAGGGCACTCAAATAATTGCAGTCTTCATCCATGAAGCCTTCTTCAATTCCTAGTGCTGAATTATTTGCTGTCTCTCCATTCCCATTCTATACATTCCTCTCTTCTAGGACTTTACACCTTATAAAATAGTTAATATTGGACAAGCCAGCCCCATATACAGTTAGCTCCCCAGGGCCAGGTGTATGCCTTATTTATCTAACTCCTGCAATGAGCACAGTCACAACTCAAAAGTCTGAGTGAATGAACAGTAGCCATTGGTTTTCAATTCATAATCTATACATTCTAGTATTGTTTCAAGATTCAAGAGAATTCTGGAATGGTAAACATGGTTATATTGCCCCTACATCTTTGAGCAACATTTTTCATGACCCTTCATTTAGAAACATCAGTTTGTGATCAAGAAGAGAGGTAAAGAAGGGAAATTTCCTTTCAGAAATTATCTCTACAGACAAAATGATAAAAGTCATGGAAACAAAGAGCTGCCAACTAGACCTACCTCTCCAAATGTCTGGTAGCAAAGACACTCCAATTTTTTTTTTTTTTTAATTAAGACTACATATTTGGGGCACCTGGCTGTGTCAGTTGGAAGAGCATGCAACTCTTGATCTCGAGGTTGTGAGTTTGAGCCCCGTGTTGGGTGTAGAGATTACTTAAATAAATAAACTTAAAAAAAAAGAGACAAAAAAAAAAGACAAAAAAAGACAAAAAAAAGACTACACTTTCATCATAGAGTAGAGGTACCATCGGCAATGCATTGTTAGATATATTGTGTGCATTGCTGCATTTAATATAACACTGCAAGTTAAGGTTGATCTATTATTTCCATTTTATAAACAATGACCGAAACATGGAAACATTAAAATCATTCAGTCTCTCAGTATCAGTAAATTTGATAGTTATCTCTGTTGCACCCTGACTGGTTCACTCATTTATTTATTCTTCAATTCATTTATTGATTTGTTCATGAAATTTATTAAGCATATAACATGCACCTTTAACGTATAAAAGTTTCCTGCATGTTCATAACTGGACAGATTGCAAATTTGCAACTTCTAATTCCAAGTTGTTTGGATTTGTATTTAGAAACAAGTTACTTTAGATCAAGCCACATTTTGAATTCTGAAGAAGATAAAGTTGCAATTGGAAAAAAATCCTATCCCTACTGATTGTATAACATACAATGTGCCCCAAACAGGAGGCACTAGACTAAAATCATTTTCTTGGGCTGTTTTAAATAACATTATTGTGATATCTTAAAATACTAGTTTATATTTTGGTTGCAAAAATCTTTAACATTAAGTTCTTAAAATCTCCACAACCATTAGCTGATATCACATAATAAAACATGTGACAGTTTCAAATTTCTATTCTTTTTAGTTTGACATAATTTTATTTTAAACTACTGCTAACACATTTAAGGCAATTTTGGATTTCAAATTTCCTTTTTGGTTTTGTTTATTTTAAAATGCACCTCTCTAGCCAAGATTTTGGTAAGCCAAATTTCAGACTAAGAACACATTTTAGAAGTTTCCTCAATAATTCAGAATGACTGCAGTAACCCCAGTAATATCACTACTTGTTAGCTCAAAGATTTGGCTAAACCACAAGTTACATCATGTTCCTGGAAACGTAATTGCTGGGAAACCGTCAAACCTGGTTCACTACAGCTTGCCTGCATCGATTATGGTATTTCTACCCCCCAACACTGAGATTATAAAGTAGTTCCTTGGACATAGAACAGGAAGCAGATCTTTATTAATTACATTTGCCTAACAAAACAAATTGTTTGAAAGGCTAGTTAGGAAGATTGCTGTGGCTAGAAACCATCCCCTTCCCTCTTCGTTAAAATTTATCTAAATTTGTCAAACCAAACTTCAAAATTCTCTTGAAGTTTCCAGTTCCGTATCCTTTTCATTTATTACAGGGGTTAAATTGCGATTTGCACATTCTATCAGATACAGATCGTTTAAGGCAATATGTGATGGCAATTTTATTACACATCAAATCCAGTTGTTTACTCAAGAATAAATATGTTAGGAGCCAAGGAGGGAAAAAAATCCATTATAACTTGGTCATTATTTCTGTTTTGGGTAGTCTTTCCGTCACAGAAGTACTATGGGATCTGAGAGGAAGCTGCCAAGGTTGTAGGTTCAAACAGAGTTCTGCATCTGCTTCTCGGTCAGGGAGAGACCGAGTCACCATTTCTCTCTAGAATTCCTCATTGGGATACAAGGGCCCATTCACCTGAAGGAAAGGTTAAAATCAGAATAAGAGTCATCTTTCTAGGTCCAAACAATTTCTACAGTTTTTTCTGTCCTATGTGATTGATATTTACTGCATAACACAGGACTGAACCCCTCATGCAAGGTGCTGGTTAGATTAAGATTACATATGTCATTAAGGAGAACAATATCTACATTTTCATATAGTTTGTGGTTCCCACGGGGACTGAGAATCAACAGGCCTATAAAGAAGGACTAACTCCAGGCATCTTATTGTGTGACTGTTACATAGTAGGCCCCCTGAAAGACCAAATAAGGAAAAGTAGTGCTTGCCCACATGGAACATACTATTAAATTAAAAATAGGATAAACGAATTTGATAATAAAAAAATATGAGATATATAACAGTGTGAATGAAAAACAGAAAAGACCGGGACATAGCACTAGTTGTCAGATTAAAGATAATGGGGATTTAGAAAAGGAAGTGGTCACTTTAGACTAGTTAGTCAAAAAAAAAAAAAAAAAAAAGGCATAGAAGTGATGAGATTGTTGATTTTGGTGATTTTTTTTAGGACTAGGCTAATTTTAGATAGATAGGTAACAGTCAGGAAGCAATCCAAGCAGGAGGAAAATGTACTGCTTACTGGAGAATGACAAGTAAGCCAGCCTGGATATAATAGCTTGGTCAGGAGAGGAGTGGACGGTGAGGGTGGCACAGCAGGCCACCTCCCTGTCGGAGGGCCTGGGCAGCCACACGCAGGAGGCTGAACACCGTGCCCCAGCTCCACCACAGGGCTTCATGTTTATATTATCATGTTTTAGTGTCTTAGTAACCCAGAGAACTAGGTATTTAGTAGATCAGGACACTCAGAGGTAAAGAGACCTGTGCATTAGTGGAAGCATCACAATCTCAGACTAGCAAAGTCAGTGCTCTTGCCAGTTGGGGGCAACAGGGATTTTTTTGAATAAGGGGGTGATGTAAACAATTTGGTATCTTGGGAGGCATAGTGTAGCCAGCTGGTGTTGAGGGAATGCATTAAGCAGTTGGTCAGCAGTTCCATTGAAAGGCTCAGCAGTAAGAGGGAAATTGATTAATTCACGCAACCATGAAAGAGATCAATGGTGCTAGACTAATACCAGTATGGCAAAATTAATCAATATCTCAGAGAGTCCTGTTTCTCTCTGTATGCTGACCTCATACTCTCCTTCTGCATGTTGAACATTTCCCTCTAACGTTAGGGACAGGGGGTGGGGTGGATTGGGAAAGGAAACCAGCATCTTAGTCATCTCTAAGACAGACAAGATTCTCATCCTAATTTCTTTGAATAAAATCTTGGGAAAGGATTCTGATTGGCCATCTCTGGCCAGGAGGTAGAGTCCTCAAACTGACTGTAAAGCAGAGTTTTAAAATATTGTAGAGGGAGAAGTACCCCCAAAGGATATGGATGCTGTTCTCAGAAAATACTGAAGATGAATTGCTGGAAAGCCAACATTTATTATAACCAATAAACACTTAAGGCAAACTAAATCACCAGGATAAAGTCTTCCACGACTGAAGACTATAGAAATGGCACTGATCATGCATTTGATGTTATCTTGAGTTAAGACATCATTACATACCTGAATTTGCATTTTTATATGCAGATAGGTTAAAGTCATATAAGTATTGCTTATCATTCTAATGCTAAGATGATTTCCAAATTTATTCTACATCTTTCTCTATTGGTTCACATCTTATTTTTAGTAATTGCTTTGGAAAAGATGATTTGTTTTGTTCTCATGTTTTAATGATACACTATTTTCTCTTTTTTTTTTTCTTTAGATTTTATTTATTTATTAATGAGAGATACAGAGAGAGGCAGAGACAGAGGCAGAGGGAGAAGCAGGCAGGGGAGCCTGATGCAGGACTCAATACCAGGACCCCAGGATCATGCCTTGAGCTGAAGGCAGGTGTTCAACTGCTGAGCCACCCAGGCGTCCTTGATACACTATTTTCATACTCAATCACCTTTTTTCTTTTTTTAAGATTTTATTTATTTATTCATGAGAGACACAGAGAGAGAGAGATAGAGGCAGAGACACAGGGTGCATGCAGGGAACCCGATGCAGGACTGGATCCCGGGTCTCCAGGATCTTGCCCTGGGCTGAAGGCAGTGCTGAACCACTGGGCCACCAGGGCTGCCCCTCAATCACCTTTCAGTTAAAATCCTATATTGCATCATATTTATATTCTTTTTCTCCCCCTAATCTTCCAAAAGGGACAACTGGCCTTTTATCAGGGTGACTGTGTAATGGGGAAAAAGGAAATATGAGGCCTTTCAGAGATTACTGGACCGTGGCTCTGAACTAACACTAATTCTAAGAGATCAAAACCATATCTGTGGCCCACTAGTCAGAGAAGAGACTGTTGGAGGTCAGGTAATCAATGGAATTTTAGCTCAGCCTGTTTTAGAGGCGGTATGGTGGGTCTCCAAACCCCATCTGAAGTTATTTTCCCAATTCTAGAACACATACCTGGAATAAACATACCCGGGAAATTGCAGAACCCCCATTTTGGTTGGGACACGGAACCAATTTGGTATTATCTTTTTCACCTTCCATTTTGAGTGGTGGAATTCATACATCTAGGCTGTTCAGAAGAGTCCTTTGATTTTAAAGGTAACGGCCTACAACTACATACACATCTAAGGACACAGACGTATAGAGGTAAATGCTGTGTTGCTTCTTCAATAATACAGGATCTTAAATAATACCAAGAAAGTGGATATTCCATGTTTTCCTAAGCTTATTTTATAAGCAACTGGAGGCGAATTCGAAGAAAGAAGCAATGATAACTTTTAGTCGATAATGGCAGATAAACTGCTCAATGCAATACTGTCGCTTGAACGCTGTCCTTATGAACTTGCTTCCAACAAGAATGAAGAGACAAGTTGAAGTCAGTGATTACTGGAATGGACACCTGAGTGGTGTGTTCAGACGGCACTGTACTACCTTTTCTTTTCCCCTATATCCCTCTAGCCATGTGCGGGCAATTTTCTCCTTTTGTCGGTTAACACTCTTCCTCATCTGGATTGCCTTCAACTATGTGACAACAAAGAACTCAAGCACCAAAATAGCAGCAGCTACATATCCTCTGCATGACAGTGTAATTTCTTCTGCCTTAGGGCTGTGTCTAGCACTGAAATCAGAGTCTGTTTACTTCGATCTGGTGCTACATTACACGGGGAGGGATTTAACTCTTCCTTATAAACACACAGGGGAATTATCTCTCGGCTCTGTTTAGCTTAGAACTGGAGATGAAATTGTGCAGTTCTTTTTGCTGCTGAGCCAGTCATGCCATTGAACAAAACCTTACCTTCCAACTTTATTAGACAAGCAAGAATACTGTGCTGTCTCTTAAAATGCTCAGTAACACAATTATTAGAACCAACGCAGAACATTTTTGGTGGCAATGAGTTGAGGAAATTAATCTTGAAGGTTTCCCATTTGACTTGAGTGTTTAGTTTTCTCTTCAGATGTTTCTGCTAGGGAATCAGCACTTCTGAACTAAAGAGTTTTACCAAAGAAAATCTGGCTAGGCACAGTATGTATGTGTAAAGCTGTGTTGATTATCAAAACATTCTAAGTGACTCTGCTCCTTTATAAACCAGTGTTCTATAATCTCCCATTCAGAAAAAGCCAGTCATCTTTAACACCACTTTCCGTCTTACCCATAATCAGCTAGTAATCTCTGTGTCTACTGGATTCTGCTTCTGAGACTCCTCTCTCAGCTGCTCCCTCCTCTCCATGCCTGGTTCTATTTTTTAGGTTCTTATAATCTCTTGCCCAAATCTTTAGAAGAGTCTACTAATTTAATTCTCAACTTCCGTTTTTTTCCCTCCAAGTTCATTTTCCAAACTATGAGTAAATATTACAATCCAGTTTAAAAGACTTCTGTAAATCCTGCCACACAGAGGCTCATGGATGTATTCCACATACAGAGAACAGCTCTGAGCACAAAATAGGTACTTAATGTTTGTTTAATGAATAAGTACACTATCTATTGTTGGGGGTACAGGAAGCCACTATTTATTGAGTATCTCTAACTTAGTACATGTATAAAGTCTCTAGCACTTGCTTGATCTTATCTAACCCTGTTGTTTTAATTCTCACAAAAACAGGTTAGATAGATGTTCACATTCTTGTTTTAAGTATGAAGAAATTAAGGCTCTGAGCAACTATGTAACTTTCCCAAAGTCAGAAGACTAGTAAGCAGCAAAGCTAAAACTTGAAGCCTGAATTTTTTTTTTAAGACTGAATTCTTAATTTAATCCGCCCTTATACCTACAGCATGAAGCTTAAAGTTTTTTTTTCCTGCTCCCTTGCTTTAATATTTTACCATATTATTTGATATAAACAAAAGAATACATGTAACATCTATGAATTACAGAGTCAGGGAGAGAGGGAGAGAGGGAGGGAGGGAGGGGAGAGATAAGGAACACAATTTAAAAAGTGGGCAGAGGACCTGAATGGACACCTCATCAAATAGGAAAAATAAACACAGAGAGATGTTCAACATCATTTGCCATTAGGGAATTGCAAATTAAAACAAAAAGGAGATACTGCTATATATTTATTAAAATGGCTAAAGTCCATAACACTATCACCACCAATTTCTGGTAAGGATGCAAAACAACAAGAACTCTTATTCATTGCTGATGAGAATGCAAAATGGTACAACCACTTTGGAGACATTTTGGCAGTTTCTCACAGAACTAAATATAGTCTTAACATATGACCCAGCAATCATGCTTCTAGGTAATTACTCAACTGATGGTACAACTTCTGTTCCTACTACAGCCTGCATGCAAATGTTTACAGTAACTTTATGCATAATTGTAAAAACTGGAAGCAACCAAGATGCCCTTCAATTGGCAAGCTGATAAATGGATATAGCCATACAATGGATTATTATTCAGTGATAAAGTAAGCTATCAAACCATGAAAAGATACGGATGAATCTTAAATGCATATTGCTAAGTAAAAAAAAAGCAAGTCTTAACAAGCTACATATTCTATGATTCCAACTATGTGATGTTTCGGAGAAGGCAAAAACACAGAGGCAGTAAAGATCAGTGGTTGTCTGCTTCAGAGTGGGAGAGTTAAGCAAAACATGGGGGATGTTTTAAGGAGGTGAGATTCTGTAGGATACTGTACAGGTAGATACAAGACATTAAGCATTTGTCAAAATCCATAGAGCTTTACAGCACAGAGTAAATTCTAATGTATGCAAATTAAAAAAAAATCAACCAGAAGATTGAGGGATCCTAGAATAGAACACAGAAAGTGACAAAAGAATCAGAATATATTAAAAGTGTATGAACCAACCTCACTAAAGGATAGAAAGGCCTTAGATATGGACCTAGGTAGCTTTGGAAATTAGCAGTTTGGAAGGGCAAAATCAAAGGGAGCTGTATATAAGAATTATAATCCAGTTCACAACATTGTTTCTCAAAGGTGTAGAGAGGAACAGGTGTGAAACCACTATAATACACGTATACTCAAGCTGAACAATTATATCGATGATGAGAGCTAGATCTCCCGTTGGAAAATGAAGTTACACACAAGCAAGAGTAAAAGGCTAAAATGATTCATAAAGCAATGAATTAGGGCTGAATATGTATGAACTCATATTTAGCTTAATAGAGATACAGGGATTATTTGTAAAAATATTTACAGATATATGTATATACATTGGTTGGTATATACACACATTGGTATATATTTACTTACTCTGTCAACTGAGAAACAATGATGCTTCAATAGGAATGAGCACACCAAACCTAGATCCTGGTGTCTTGGCATCTACTTTCCAATTAAAGGAACCAGGGTTCCTTAGAAAAATGGCTGATTGTAGTGCTGGCGTACGAATTGTACCAGGTGAGTCTGGAGCACCTTGGAGTGCCAGACATTTAGAAAGTACCCCCCTCAAAAAAGTCCGTTAACAAAAAAATTCCCCAAACTACAAAACTTGGCAATGACAAAGGAGTGTCAAAAGAACATCCTACCAACTGGAAAATTCAAGCAACAAAGTAGTGTCATATTATAATGCAAAGTGAGAAATAATATCCAAGTCCATACTCATATAATTGAATAGATTAAAAAAGAGGGGGGAGATGGAGAAACAAATGTCCATGCAGACGGATTCTAAATAATTTATGCAGATATTCTCTTCTGAAAGAGGTAGAACATGACTCCTCTCTCTTTCAGCATGGCTCTGCAGAGTAATGTCCTTCCAAAGAGGACAGTATGAAAAGGAGAAGGAGAAAGAATAAATTTAGTGAAGAAACCTGACAAACCATACCTTGGGCAATTGATCAAAGTTAATATCAACAATGATAAGACATGTTGATAAGATATAGCCTTGATATGATTTGATGTGGCCCTTTTGCCACTGGGATTGTTCTCCTACATCTAATCATGAGATAAAAACATCAGATAAATGTCCTATTTAAGGACATTCTATAAAATACCTGGCCAGTATCAAAACTGTTAGGTCATCAAAAACAAGGGGAAAAAAAACAACACAAACCAAAAAAGCAAGGGAAGTCTAAGAAATGTTCACAGCTGAAAGAAGCCTAAGAAGACATGATAATTAAATGTATTGTGGGATCTTGAGTGGGTCACAAGAAGAGACGTATTAGGTTAAAAAAACCCAAACAAACAAGCAAAAAAATCAAACACCAAAAATAAAACAAGGAAATCTGTCTGAATAAACTTTAATTAATAAAGTTCAAATTAACTTTAGTTAATAATGTATCCATATTGGTTCATTCATTGTGACAAATGTACCATACTAAGGTAGGAGGGAGAGAAAACCGAATATAGGAAACATAGAACTTTCTGTAACATCTTTGCATTAATTTTGTGAACCTAAAATCATCCTAAAATGTAAAATTTAAATAAACACCTATATATTTATGAAAGTGAATGTATTGCCTGATCAAGAACTAGAGTCTGATCTGTAAACTTGCATCTATCCTCTGGCTCCTTCCTTCTTCCTCCTCTCTGCTTACCTGCTTCCCCAGCGCCTTTTAAACAAATCATGATACTAAATTTTGTGACTACTTCTTTGTTTTGTTAGGGTCTTACCACACAAGTATGCTGGTATACCTTTAAAAGTTTTGTTAATTTCTGAGTTTTATAAAAATAGCACTGTACTTTACACTGTCTTCTGAGACTTACACCAGTAGATTATGAGAAAGTTTATTACTGTACTGTTTATAAAAGCAAAATCTAGAAACAGAACAACTGTCCCAGAGCAGATGCATGAATAAGTAAATCATGATATATTTATACACTTATACAGTGAAATATTACACAAAAGGAAAATATATGAACTCTATACAACCATGTGGGTGAGCTTTACGACAATGTTGGGTAAACACAGGTAAAGGTTTCTGTCTGATGTAGGAGGCCCTTGCCAAAGGGCTGCAATCTACACCTACCCCACTTCCTTGAAAACTCTATTCCTGTCACATTGAACTTCCCATGCTCTCTGACACTCATTTGCCTTCTTCTTATAAAAGCTGTTTTGAGATAGAATTCACCCACATAAAGTATACAATTCAATGGCTTGTAGTATATTCAATGGGGATGTGCAACCATACTCAGTGTTAGAATACTTTTTATCACACCACAAGAAATCCCATAGCCATTAGCGGTCACATCCCATTTTCTTCCTCCCCTTCCACCCTGACCCTGGCTAACCAAAAATTTACATTGTCTCAGTGGATTTTCCTGTTTTGGAACATTTCATTTAAATGGCATCATAGAACATGTGGCCCTTTGTGACAGGGCTTCCTTCACTTGGCATGTTTACAAGGTTTGTTGTAAGATGTATCAGTACTTCATCGCAAAGACTACTGTTGTATGGACATGTACACTTGCTTTTGTATATCTGGGTTCTTCTATCATTAGTGGCTTCATTTTGCTCTCTGCCTATCAAGTTCCTACTTACTTATCCTTCAAAGCCCACAAAGGAGAGTCCCCACTTCCCCAGTCCCCATGGTCCTCTGTTTAAGTATTATTACTGTACTTTTCACATTTTATTATAATAACCCATGTGTACCTCCCCTTCCCCATGCCCTAGTGAACTCTGGGCTCCTTATGCACATGGAGAGAACTTTGTTCATCTTTGGGTTTGTAGGACCTAGCAGAGTTTGATCAACAGTACATACTCAACTGATATTTGTTGAGTTAGTGAAAGAATAGATTCTCCCCATATTCATCCAGCTTATACTTATTACACAAAGGGAGTAGGTAATACCATGGAAACAGTATATACTAATGCAGCGTTATTACGATCCTGAACATGAGTTGACATAGGATTTCTGCATTTCAAAATTTTGTGGTCTTGGACAAGTGGCTTAACCACTCCAAATCCTATCTGAGACTTGAGGGTGATGATATCCCACTCATTCGGTTATTGACTTTAGTAAGTTATGTCTGTAAAGAATTTCCCACAGTGGCAGGAGTCATTACCAATAATAAAGCCCATGAACAGAGGGGTGGGGGAGGGAAGGGGGACCTTAAACAACATCTGGTACAAATCCCTCATTTTACAAATGAAGAAACTGACAAATGGAGAGATTAGGGGAGATTCCAGAGGCCAGTTGGCCTCTTGAGGAAGGAGTGTGATTTGACAGAATGACCTCACAGTGTGCAATACAGCACACACCCGACATTGACTCCTGACTCCGCCTCTTCTTAGTTTAAATGTCCTAGGCAAATTTCTAAATGTTCCCATCCTCAGTAACCTCTGAGCATAAGACTACAATAAATATCTAGCTTACAGAGGAATTTTGGGAATTAAATGAAAAACTGCTTCTGGAGGCTTTTGATGACGGTGGTGGTGAGGAGCACACAACTGAATGACGCAATGACAAATTAATGAATTGGTGGACAAAGTTCTAGAGAGAAGACATGTTAAGTTTCACAAAAAAGCAGCCAGAAATCATTTTAAAAGGGAGATTACATTTTAGGAAAAGTGGTTTACAGTCAGCCTGAAGTTGGAACGGTACCTTGTAAAAATCAGTGGGTAAAATAATGTGGGGTCTTTAGGAATAAAAGATGTTTATGAAACTAAAAATTACTGTTCATCTTGCCCTCTCTTCTAACTGGCTTGTCTTGAAACTTCCTAGTATTTTCTTTCTGATATTCCTGGAGCAGATCCTAAGGAAACAAATGTGCTCTCTGAAGCCTCTAAAAGACTATCAACACAGTTTTCCTTCAAAAATGAACACCTTAAGGTTGGCAACAAACTTCAAGGTGAGGAAGCAGGTGTTAACACAGAACTATGCCATTGTTTAAAAAGAACATTCTATTCCCATCATGTTCTCCTTATGGTGTGTTTGGTTATTTACTAAACAGGGGCTCAACCCTCATGATTAATCAAATAGTAGCATACTCAAATTGTAATGGCTCCGACAGAAGTTGTAGGTCACCATCTAAAGCACAGTCTATAAATCCCTATAATTGGATAATACACGAAGATCTCAGGAAACTATAAAGATTACATGGTGGCATTTTACCTTCCTCTCCTCTTATTTACTGGTTCCCTTAGTTCTATCCAAGACTGACTTTCAAAAAGGTCCCTTATACCTATTTTATTTTATTTTATTTTTTTATTCAGTTTTTAGCTTGGCTGGTAATATTTACTGACTTCTATACCAGGCATCAATCATTCTGGTTAAGACAAACCAAAAAACGGATGCTCTTCTCTTGAGGAGCTTATATTCTCATGAGATGGATGCGAATAAGGAAGAAACAAATGAATATGTAATGTGTGAGAAGGAGCTATGAAGAAAAAATAAAATGGTGAAGAAGTAAAGACTGACTGAGGGCAGGGGCATCAGGGAAGGCCTCTTTAATAAGGTGACAGCTGAGAAAATTCATCAAGGAAGTAGGGGAACCATGGGGATATCTGAGTAGAGGAAATAGCAGGTGCAAAAGCTCTGAGCTCAGACTCCACATAGTAGGTTCAAAGAACAGGAGGACAGTGTGGCTAGAGTTGATAGAGCAAAAGGGGAAAAGCTAGAAGATGAAGCCAGGGAAGTGCGAGTCCAGATCATATAGCACTTCTGCTTTTACCATGAAGAGCCATGGGACAGTTTTGAGGTTATCATGTGACTTAATCTTTGAAAACATCATCACGTTACTAGAGAAAACAGAGCTAGAAGAGCAAAGGAGCAGTGGAGTGGGTCATGGGGTGGGGGTGGGGGTGCAGATCAAGTAGAATCAGATGAAGATCAGATACCATTACTATTGCATGTGAGAAACACTGGTCATAGCAGTAGTATCGGTAAGGGGTGACTGGGTTCTAAAGACGTTTTGAAAAAATAATTTTAATAACACACTCCTTTATGTTCATCACAACACATTCCTCTTTAAACCCAGTCCAAAGCCCATCTCAAGAAAAGGCTTTATATAACTATCATCCCCTAGTCACTCATTTAATCCCTCAATCCCTCTTCTCTCCCCTAATTTATTCTTGTAGTTGCTTTTTTTTTTTTTTTTTTTTTTTAATTTATACAGAATAATGGTCACTGCTCTCTCAGCCTAATGGAAACATAGGGATCATTAAATGGCCAAATGACAACATGGTTACTTCCTAAGAAATGACAGTGGAACAGGCTTAAAGGTTGACAGATCTAGAAAACTCAGAGAAACTGGGATGTCTGGAGGACTCTTGATCTCAGGGTTGTAAGTTCCAGCCCCATGCTGGCATAGAGATTACTTAAACAGGACAGCCCCCGTGGCACAGCGGTTTAGTGCCGCCTGCAGCCTGGAGTGTGATCCTAGAGACCCGGGATCGAGTCCCACGTCGGGCTCCCTGCATGGAGCCTGCTTGTGTCTCTGCCTCTCTCTCTCTCTGTGTCTCTATGAATGAATAAATAAATAAATAAATAAATAAATAAATAATCTTTAAAAAAATAAACAAATGAACCAAACTTAGAGGAAGTAATTCCTGTTTGTTCAGGCCCTCCCTTCTGATACTGTCTCCTGTGAGGGGAAGCAACCTTGGGTATGCTGTTTGAACAGATCTTGTGGGTTCTCTAGTGTTTTTCAAATTTTGCATTCAACATAGTACATGGACTTTCGTTTTCAATTGACAACTTAACTCACTGTATTTAGACAATGTTGTGAACTTTTCATTTATTTCATCATTTGGCTAGTAGACCACAATATACTGGCATTACAGTATTTATGCAAAAACAGACACAGAAAATATTCCATTTTCTCTGGATAAATGTAAAATGTGAGAAAAAACCAGAAGTTTCTAGAAAGATATATACCACAGTCTCAAAAATTACCTCTAGGGAGTGATGTAGGAAATAGCATGTTAAAGTAGGGTAATTAAAGGAGTCTTGGCTTTATAGTAATGTCTCACATACTTTTGAGAATTACTGTCTCATTGAATAGTTAATTTTTTAAAAGATCCATGTTAGTTATTTGACACCTTTGGCATTATTGAATTAGATGGTAGTTACTAATGTGTGAAAAAAAGGCTCATGAAAAACTAACACTTGTATTTCATATTCTACTTCTAACCAAATATTGGAAATAGCTAAAAAGTTCTTTTTCAAGCTTAGATTTTGGGCAAAGAAACATACTTCAATTCATGAGAATACTATGTTCACATTCTGGACCTCTGATAATGATGAAAATGTATTATTTAAAAAAAATTCAATACCTTTTATCATGTCTCTGTCAGATTCTATACCAGAAGAAAATCTGGCTAAATGGTTAAGAGAGAACAGAAGTTGGGCCCAGGTATGAAAAAAGGGATGTTGGGGCACCTGGCTGGCTCAGTTAGAACATATGATTCTTGATCTCAGTGTCATGAGTTTAATTCCACATTGGGTGTAGGGTTTACTTAAAAAGAGAGAGAGAGAGAGAGAAGAAAAGAAAGGAAAAAATGGGGACAATAATAGTAAGACCAGGTTCCTAACCAGGAAGCCTGTGAGAAGAAATAGCAAGAATATAAAATAGTCACTGAAGGATACAAATTTTAGCAGTAAGATAGAAAAAAAAAAAAAAAAAAAAAATCCAAGACTTGTATAGTCATGGTTTCTAGGAGTCCATGTTTTCTAGGAGGTTGCCTGTCATCCTCTTTTCTCTTAAAATTCCCAGTTGTGCCATCTTATTTCCTTAGCTCTTCACAGTAGTGTCATTTTATCACTTCCAAAGAAATTTATCCTACACGAGGCAGAGGATGTTAGGATGGAGAAACAACTAAACAATAATCCTGTACAAGGCAGGGCATCATGAGGATGTGGCACTTGGCATGTCCAGCTGATTTATGCCTTGAAGGACTACGGGCTGGCTACAGGTCAGCCAGTCTGCATGGTGACAGGCTGGTATTTCCTAGAAACTATGAAAACAGTGCAGTCCGTTTTCACTGTGTCGCTCAACTGTGTAGGGAAACGCATACCAGACTTGAAGATGCCGATGAACTTCTTCACCTCATGCTTCCTTCCCTGTGCTTGTCCTGCCCACACTCATTCAGCCGTCCCGACAGGCCCACTTACAGGCAGACCTACAGCAGCACACCTGATGTTAGAATCGGAGAGTGAAAGCAAAACTCTACATGATGGGCAGCTCTCTCACACTGCAGGACGATGAGAAGCAAGAAGGCCCCAGAATCTGACCTCAGTTTCTTTCACGACTCGGATGGCTGTTGAGGCGCGCTGATACATGTGACACACTCCCAGTTCCACCATGTGAACTTGTTTCATGTTCCCAGGTTTCACTCGAAACTGTCTAAGTGAGTTAACAGAACTCATTATTTTGTCACCCAAAGGGTTTGCCTGCTACTTCTTGTTTTTATCTCAATTAATTTTGTGTCTGCCGGACTAACACGAATTACCACTTCCATGTCTTGCACTTTTGATTTAAAAATAAAGCTAATTTGGGAGGTGTTTAAAGCTTTATTAATATTTATACGGCCATCAGCAGTGGCTATGAGGTTAGCAAGCTTCTTTTTAAAATTAGAAATTCTCCTTCCAATACGGTCTCTTGGCTGCAGCTCTCCCAACTCCGACCACATCATTTTTAACATTTTTCTTAGGGCACAAAGCAGAATTTCACAGAAGGTCATAGGAACGTTGGTTTTGGTTTTCCCACCATTTATCTTGCCCATTCTGCTCAGTGAGTCAGAGTCGCATAATACATCTCTTTCTCTGACTTTCTTCATAAATCCAGAGGCAGCTCTTTCTCCCACAGAAGGGTATGGGTGCCGTGTAACAACCAAGCACTATTCTTCACCATCTGTTTTGCCTCCCTCCAGCCTGAACTTGGGCTGGGCACGTGAAAAAGTGCTACTGTATTCCAATCTGATACTGAAACACTGATGAAGGGGTTATTCCTCAACAGAAAGGATACAAAAGATATGATCCATTCCCAATGTGGCCTATCCCAGTGTACTCACTCATCTGTCAGTTCCCCACCTCCAAAACAAAAAACCAACCAAACAAACAAAACCAATCCTTTTAGCATTTCAGGGCAACAACAGAAAACTCAGCAGGAGATGTGACCATCTACTGGCAGTAACAAGTCCTGACCAAGTCTTAACAATAGGACAAAGAAAAATAATTGGATTGTGTTGAGAGAAAGAAGCTTTGAGAAAAAGCCAGCACTGCAGCAGTTTTATAAGGGTATGAAGCTATACAGCAGCAGTTCTCTTGCATTCTTATCCCAACTCTTCCACTTCCTAGATGTGTGAGCTCAGGCATGGGATTTGGGCACTCTGTCTTAATTTCCTCCTTTGGAAAGTGGGGATAAATATTGCCACTGCCCATGGAAATTTCCTGAGTACCGAAGAGTTGATGGAAGAGAACACTTAGCACAGTGCCAGCACCCATTCGGCGCACCATAAATCCTTGCTGAAAGGTAACGTTTGGACAAATGAAGTCAAACATTAAACTGAATAGCAAATAAGATACAATCCACATTAAAATGATAATACCTGTAAGCTTTTCCTACTGATAACTATAGAACTAAACAAAATGGAGAAGTGCAGTGTGAAATCTGAGTTTTAGTAGTTTTCTCTCTTTAAAAAACAACAAACAATAAAAAGGTATGCCTGGGTGGCTCAGTTGGTTAAGTGTCTGACTCTTGATTTCGCCTCAGGTTATGATCTTACACAAGTGTGTAAGTCTTGTGGCCTGCTCCATGCTTGGCAGGGAGTCTGCTGGAGAGTCTCTCTCTTCCCTTTGCCTCTCCCCTGCTCTCGTGCTCTCTCTCAAATCAATCAATCTTAAAGAAAAATAAAGAAGAAATTTAAGAGTAACTAGAGAACTACTTGATTTCTAAGGGAGACATGGCTATTGTGTTTAGTAATACCTGATTTGCCAATAATGCACATGTGTTAATCTGGTATTTTTCCAAGTATTGCTCAGAGCAGGTACGATAGCCACTATAGCTACATCAAGTGCTATTGAGCACTTGAAATTGGATTGGTCTAAACTGGGTTGTGCTGTAAGTACAAAAACAGATTTCATATAACATGTCACATTTCAGGGGATCCCCGGGTGGCTCAGCGGTTTAGTGCCTGCCTTTGGCCCAGGGCGTGATCCTGGAATCTCGGGATCGAGTCCCTGCATGGAGCCTGCTTCTCCCTCTGCCTGTGTCTCTGCTTCTCTCTATATATATATCTCTCATGAATAAATAAATAAAATCTTTATTAAAAAAAAAGTCACATTTCAAAGATTAGAGAATAAAACATCTCATTAAGAATTTTTAATACTGATTAAATGCAGAATTATAATATTTGGAAATAGTGAGCTAACTAAAATGCAACATTAAAATTGCACCTATTCTTTTTCTTCATTTTGATGTGGCTACTAGAAAATTTAAACTACTTATATGACTCACATTTGTGGTCTGCATCTATTTTTGGACCAAGCTGGCTTAGATCAAGGAGGAAAAGAAGCCATGCTGTTCTTAGTATTACTACTTCTAACCAACAGTTATTGAGTACTTATGCTGCTAGATGTTTTAAAACATTATTTCTAAGTCTCACAATAGCTCTGTGTAATAAGCTGTTTCCTCTCTTTTTACAGATGAGGAGAAGGTTTCAGAGTGTGTTTCGCCTCAGATCACAAAGCTAGTAGTGTTTGGAGCAAGAATGAATCCACATCTGTCTGATTCCAAAGCCTGGGAGCTTTCTCCTGTACTGAGGGACATGTGGAACCAAGAGGCACATGAGGGGAAAGGGGGCCTTCCAGGAGCAAAGGGGAGTCCAGCCCTTCCCCAGAAAGGCACCTTGCAGGATGTATAAACACTCTAGTCTTATAAGGGCACAGCCTGCCTTAGAGTTTATAGACAACTCAGATAGTGCTTTATCTCCCAGGAACAGAACCACTCTTGGTTCCATTTTACCTAACCCAAAGCCTCCATACGTTAAAAGTCAGGAAAAGAATTCATAGGCAACACAGTGCATAGTTTAGAAGGAAATTTTAAAGTGGAAAATATGCACAAAGATGTTATTTGCCATGTTATTCATAAAAAATTCAATAGGGGGCTAATTAAAAAGTGATAATTTTGATACCTAGTTAATAGGAGAGAATGCTTAGATGTTATATGACATAAAAATCAGAATATGGCATTATGCACACCCTTTAACTTTGTAAAAAGACCTATATGTAAATGAAAAACGGACAGGAACAATCTAATTGATAATAGCTTTGTTTTAGAGCAATTCTCAAATGGGTGGAGATCCAGTTTTATCCCCAGGGGACAGGTGGCAAAAATGGAGGTATTTTCGGTTTTCAAAGCTCAAGGGGTGCTAGGTATGTCTCTAAACATCCTACAACATACAAGACGACCCCCTGCCCCCAAGAAAGACTTCTCCAACCACAAATATCAATAGTGCAAAGACTGTGAAACCCTGTATTGGGATAATGGGATTATAAATGTTTCTATTCTACTTTCCACATTCCTATAATGTTATGTTGTTTTACAGTATAAACTTTTCCAAGTACAAAAAATTACTGAAAAAGAATAACACAGAAACTAAACCATAATCACCAACATAGATGGTTCTGATAAATATGGGGAATGGGTACTAAATTTTGAAGTCAGATCTATTAAAGAGATTCCTTTTAAATATTTTAGATTTACAGAAAAGTACAGCCAAAACCAATATACGTATATTACTTATGGATTAAAATTTGGCCATGTTTGCTCAATCACTACTTGCAGTCGGAATGACTGAATCAACATCTAACAGGAAATTGGCATTCCCTCCACTGTTGGGATAGCATTTGTTAAACATCAAAATATTTTTCTCACTCCTCTGAGGAAGTAGTGTTTCATGAGTGTTATTATTACTAAGATTTGACAATATACGCTATTTACACTGCATTTTAGGAAGAGATGAGATATTTTTTTCCTGACAATTTTCTCCAGTATTTGCATCACTGTGGTGAAAAACAGAAGCAGAAAACTTAACACTTGTGTAAACATCTGTTTAAAAAATACGCATTATTTGTGAACTACTTGTACTAACAGATGATCTGATTAAGATTTCACAAAAGTAGGTATATATACGTTAGCTTTGCTCAAGGCATGAGAGAATGCATCTGCAAGATGTTTATGTACTCCCTTTTTTTCTTAGTTCATTTACATCAAAATGGAGATTTTAAAATAAAAAGCTACAAAGTTAGTCCCTATTGAAATCCATTTATTGGTGCCAGGAAGGTCTAATCACAGTGCATCAAGTGTTTATGTCACAGCATTTGACCACTCAAGGGCTTTTACTTAATATTCAAAGCAATGGGCAATTCAGTATTTTCCTAGGTCAAAATCCAGGGGCTTTGTTATCTCCAGCAAATTGCACATTGTCTGCCTTATGATGGAAGATAATAAATACTAAGTGAATAAATGAACATTTATAAAATCACTCCCTGTGCTAGCCAGGATTGTGTCCAACCTCCTTACAAGAAGTCTTAGATATTTTAGCTCCCTTTCTTAAGTTTCACTCATACAGTCACCAAAACTCATTACCCACCTTTAAGCTCTCAGACAAATGGCACATACTACCCCCATAATACTTCATCACCTGCTAGTAATTTGGGTATCTACCTTTCTCACTAAAGTGTCAGCATTTCAAGAGCAAGGACTGTGTCTTGACACTGTTCTCTGAAGTTAGCTTCAATGATGGCTCAGAGAACTTGCCTACCATCCCCCGAATTAAAAAGCAGTTGAGTTAGGATCTGAACCAAGGACATCAGACTCAAGACTATCTTATTTTCAGTTTTATCAAAATGCGGGGAAAATAAGAGTGGAGGTAGAGTATGGGAAGAGAAATTTATGACGTAACACAAAATGAGAAAGTTTAGATGTTTAACATCTAGAGATAAGATGGAACTAGTGGGTTCTATTGCACCAACACTGAGAAACAGAAAAATACAATTTGATAAATCGATACAGACAATTCCATGTCCCTCCAACACAGTCTCTCAAAAGTCAATTCTTCCCAACATTTATGGAAAACCACCCATGACTATTTGGGCCATTCTAAGTGAACTTCTTGAGGAAATAGACTATGTCTTTTGTCTGTTTCTGTATCTCTAGAAGTTGGAAGAATGATTACTAAAAACATTGGTTCCAGTTCTGCAGAGTGACTTCAACAGGTAGGCCAGGTGAGATAAATCCTGTAATAGGCAGTAAATTGCCAGATGGGGGCATTAGTCTTAACAAAGCAAACAGGAGATCCTGAGGTATATTTATCTTAATTGCAATTTCCCAAGGACAAAGAAATGTTTATCAGGATCATGCCATCTCACTGTTATGACACCCTGGATAGGCTCATTTTAAGGTTGACATGTTAATATTGGTATTGGTGGAGAAAGTAATTAGGGAAGTGGGGTCCTGGAGCTACACCCCCTGGTTTCTAGCCCGGCTCTGCCACTTTCTAGCCGTCTGATTTTAGGGAACTTACCATCCTCCTCTGTGAAGTTAGGCCAGTAATGCTGCTCACCTCATCTTTTTGTTAGATTAAATGTACGCCAAGTAAAGCAATTAGAACACTACCTAGCACAACACACAGGCTTAATGTATATTTGCTATAATTACTAATGTTGTTGTATTTGTTATTTCCAAAATGCTGTGTGTGTATAAATATATATTTTTCCTTTAAAGAATCATGGTCCTGGGGGATCCCTGGGTGGCGCAGCAGTTTAGCGCCTGCCTTTGGTCCAGGGCGTGATCCTGGAGACCCGGGATCAAATCCCACATCAGGCTCCCGGTGCATGGAGCCTGCTTCTCCCTCTGCCTGTGTCTCTGCCTCTCTCTCTCTCTGTATGACTATCATAAATAAATTTTAAAAAATTAAAAAAAAAAAAAAGAATCATGGTCCTTTGTAAGATAACATGACATTCACAAAATAACTGAAAGTAAAAAAAAAAAAAATTAAGTTCTCTGAATTTGGATGAATCTAGTAATTTGGGAAATTTTTATTAATTCAAAATTAATAAGAAAAAGCCAAAAATAGATGGTGATAGCAATAATGATAGCAATGATAATTCTCTGTCTAAAAACTTAATTGTGTGATTATACATATATATGCATGTTAAACTATCTGTAGATTTACCAATAAATGTTTTAATCATGAAAAATGATTGGCAGCTTGCAGAAGACAGAGTTTGAACATTTCAAATTTGCAAAGAAGAACTGCAAATCATTCACAGAAGATTCCAAGTTGACAAGTGAGCTCAGGCAGGGTAAATAACAGTTACAGTTTAGTCTAAATCAGATTTGTTTTTTTTTCAAATGCATACTCTGTTTTCAAAACCAGACCCAAGCTGTAGCACTGAAGTGAGAAACCTGGAATTCTTATGGGCCTCTGTGCTTTTTTGGTGCACTAAGCACGCAGAACCTCCTGCTGAATAGTGCAGGGGGAAGTGGTAGCTGATTAGGGAGACAAGAGCTACACATTGCCTACAATAATAATAAAGAAGAGACCTCCCTCCCAGAATGCCACTGATCTCGCCCATCTTGGGACATTTGTACCAACGAGAAGCCAGTTTGGGTCCTAATATTGTAGGTTGCAGGATACATCTTTTTATTTATTTTTATTTATTATTATATGTTATTTTTAGGATACATCTTTTTAAATCATATTGCAGACAGGATAGGTTGGCTAGGACCAGTCCAGTCACTCGCACAACGGGTCCCCATCATTAGTCTTTCCATCTGTGCTCGGAGTTCTCTCCACACCTGGGCTTAAACAGATTTTGAGCTGGCCAAGGTCACTGCGCAGCGAGCCTCCACAGATGGGGACAGTGTGAAAAACCTAATTGCAGCTGTGGACAAACACAAACAAGGACACACATGGTTGACAACACCCCTGTCTAGACATGATAGTGGCTCAGTGTGACCGAATACAAAAAAACAAGGACATGGTTTCAAGGTAACTATCTCTCAGGGACAGTTACAATCATTAAGGAAACGCTATTGTCATGTGGCCTAAGTTTCTCCACAGTGATTTTTAAGTATCATTAGAAAGTGGTAATAGAGAAGTAAAATTTCCTATCATACATACATTTTCTCCAGAAAATTTCTCTATAGCATTTCTCCAGAAAATAATGCCTTTCTTGAACAAAAAGATAGGGCTTGGCAATCAGTACAGCAACATAACTCATGTGAAAAAGTCACAAATGTCACAAGCACTTAGCATAAAAGATACTGAGTTAGTGAATGAAATAAAAATGTCCTCTTTTCTCATATTTATTTCATACTGTATCAAAATTCCTTTTCACACCTGTTTTCTAAAATGAATTACTTCATTAGAAATGTTACTCGTTGTAGCTTCGATGACATTTATTGGGTACATATACCTTCCATTCCATGCTCCTAAGAAGCTCAGCAAAATGGAATCACACAATGAAACTGGTATCCTAGATTTTCCCCTTCAAAATACATAGGGCCCCAGAGATTTTGGATTGTCAATGTCTTTTCTAGATACTCAACATGTCTGGTCACTTAGGGTTAAAGTCAAACTGGATGTGCATTACTTTTTGAGAAGTTGTTAAATTTAAAATAAGTTATCAAGCCAGTGCTATTTCAAAAGACTGTTGATAAAAAAGAACATTTAACTGTAACCATACTGAACAGACAGTTGATTATAGAAAGACATGTCAGTGCACATATGGCAGCCGGGTAAATTATGCACATCTGGATTACTTTTGGCAAGAAACATAGCTAAGTGTCTAAAGCCAAGTTTAGCAATCTGTCACTAACAATATGTACATTTATTTTAAAATGTCAAGGGCTCAAAGTCATATTTTCTATTTCTTCATAAACTTTCCAGCTCTTTGTAAGACAGCAAACAGGTGACAAAATGCAATGCTCAAACTGCCAAAGGCTGTATAAATAAGGGGTAATTTTGAACTTCTCACCACATATACGAGAAGATTCAAACTCTGAAGCAAACTTCTGTGTTGTGTGATGCACTAAATCCAAAGCTCAAGTAAGAGTGTTAACATCTTACTTCAGAAGATGGCTAAAAAAATGCTTTCATATAAAAATATGGGCAACCCCTACATGGAGGCAACAATATAATATTCTGGGTAAAGCAAACGGGAATAGTCTGATGGTGTCAGTATAAGTATATATAAGTAGATGAAAGGAAAAGACCAATGACTCTGTGATCCTCTCAGATTAAATTTCCTTTTTTCCCACTGCCAATAACTGACATCATTTAAACCCTAAAGAAATGTTTTCCACCTTCTAGTCCCCCTTGATTAAGAGAAAAGCCACGAGACATGAAGGTGGCTCAAACTAGCAGTAACAAGAACCTTACAACGGGATGTCTGAGTATCAGCCAGGTGGGAATGTAGCACTACCTGTAAGCACAGAACCCATCTCAGCTACCCTGCCTCTCACTAGTTACTCTAACATTCCAGCTTCTTAAGAGCTTCAGTAGGAATGCCAAGATAGATCGTGGAGACTGGGTGGGGCCCCGTCCTTGCAGGTGTTACCTTCCAGTCTCATATTCGTTGGCAGCAGAGAAAAACCAGAGTGGAACTATTTTGTTCATAAGGTGCTAATCTGGCTATTCACACTCTGGGTCAGCCTCCCTTCCATCTCACTAATTTGCCAAATTTATTGTTGATAGGATCTTTACTATATACCAGATCTCAATGTTATGAGCAAAAAAAATCCTTGTCTGTAAATTATACAGATATCGGTGTTCAAACACCAGGTCGACTGCTCACAACCTGAGCTTCATCTATAGAATGAGGATGATGGTGGCATCTACCTCACTGTGTGGTTGTCAAATATTTGCTAAGATAATTCCTTTTCTCCTCCTTGATGTGACGGACTAGTAATAACACAGTTCATAAGTCACAAATTGCCAACAAAATGCTGTGAACTCAAGAGAAAGTTTAAAAACAAGTGAGAAGAAGGGGGGAATAATAAGAAAAAGTAAGGATCAAAATAGGAAATGACATCCCATTAACTTTTAATTTGTATTTACTTTTGTAAAGTTGGATGCATAAGAGCACTGAAATCTGTATGAGCTTAAATGTCCTACCCCAAAAGGATGGATAAAACAAATTGCTACAATGTTAAGGCACAAGTATTCAGAGCTGTTAGTTTTTACCATTCACCAGTTCAAAGGGATTTTAATTTAACAGTATTAGAGGTATAGATTAAAATACATCTATTTTCTTCTTAATTGTGATCTTCTTTATTTGACTATATAGTTTATTTTAAAATTATACCTGGTACAGTAACTCTCAAATAAAAGGTATGTATAAGCAGGTAAAAGGTAAAAAGAATTTTAAATTAAATGAATCCATTTGCCCATATTCACCATCCAATATCTCAATGACAAGAATCTTCACAATGTCCCCATTTTTTTTTAAAGATTTTATTTATTTATTCATGAGAAACACACAGAGCGGCAGAGACACAGGCAGAGGGAGAAGCAGGCTCCCTGAGAAGAGTCTGATGTGGGATTCGATCCCGGGACCCTGGGGGGCCACGCCCTGAGCTGAAGGCAGATTCTCAATCACTGAGCCACCCAAACGTCCCAGTCTCCACGTTTTTAGTCTCTTAATTCTTTACAACCCCAGGGTTTTATGTCCTCACGGGACACAGAATATATCTAGAAATATAAATTCTGCACATCAGATGAGTGGAACTTCAAGTACCAGAAGATTCCAAGATCTACCATGCTGAAGAGAAACATTGACAAAAACCCAGTGCAGACCCGAATGAATTCAAAAGGACAAGTAAAGCCATGGTTTGCCATACTACCTTTTTGCTTTAGATGAATTCAAGTCTTCTGGCCCAGAGAAGGTCTTAATTTAGATGACAAAAATCAATGCACACAATCTTTGCCAATTTAGGGAGAATAAACATAAGGAATTTTTCCAACCCTAGGATTCTGTTACTGTCACTAGCCAAACAAGGAACTTGAAGAAACTGATGTGTTCTTCCCCAAACGGACATGACGCTTCTTCAGATGGAATTATATGAACTTTTAACTAACACTGTTTTCTTAAAAAATATTTGGCATACAATGTTATATTAGTTAAGTATACAACAAAGTGACCCTACAAATCTACACATTATGCTTATCAGAAGTGTAGCTTCTATTTACAGAAGCCTGTATCTCCCAATTCCCTTCACCCATTTTGCCCATCCTCCCCCTCATCTTCTTCCCCATCTCCCCTTCTGGCAACCCTCAGTTTGTTCTCTGTATTTATAATCTGCTTCTGCTTTTTATTTTTGTAGATTCCATGTATAAGTGAAATCACACTATTTGTCTCTTTGACTTATTTCAATTATAATAACCTCTAGGTCCATCCATGTTCACAAGTACAAGATCTCATTCTTTTTTATGACTAATATCCCATGTGTGTGTGGGTACATATACACACCCGCACACCCCTTCATCATCTTTATTCCTCCATCTATTGATGGACACTTGGATTGCTTCCATAAGTTGGCTATTGTAAATAATGTTACAATAAACAGAAGGGGTACAGATATCTTTATAAATTTAATACTATTTTTCTTGAGTCTTCTATAATGGTCATTTAAAATCTTATTCAAAATCTTTTTATATATATAAAAACTATATACATGTAATTTTTACTTTTAAATAAATTATAATATATTTTATGTGGGGCTTTAAAGTCATAATTATTTAGCCTTGTATTTAAATTATAAGCTTAAGGGATCCCTGGGTGGCGCAGCGGTTTGGCGCCTGCCTTTGGCCCAGGGCGCGATCCTGGAGACCCGGGATCGAATCCCACGTCAGGCTCCCGGTGCATGGAGCCTGCTTCTCCCTCTGCCTCTCTCTCTCTCTCTGTGTGACTATTATAAATAAATAAATAAAAAAATATTAAAAAAAAAATAAATTATAAGCTTAATTTCAGGTAAAAACTTCAGTACCATATACAATGTGGTAAAATGAAGCCTAAAGTACTAGGTGAGGGTATGAGATTTGGAATCAAACAGATTTCTTTTTCTTTCTTTAAAGATTTTGTGTATTTATTCATAGACACACACACACACACACAGAGATAGAGAGAGAGAGAGAGGCAGAGACACAGGCAGAGGGAGAAGCAGGCTCCATGCAGGGAACCCAATGTGGGAGTCGATCCCAGGTCTCCAGGATCACACCCCAGGCTGCAGGCAGCACCAAACTGCTGTGCCACGGGGGCTGCCCTCAAACAGATTTCTAAACTGACTTTGCAGTTTGTCTTTTAATAGATTATTTATTATGGATAGATATCAATACATTAAAATTGGGACACCTGGGTGGTTCAGTGGTTGAGCGCCTGCCTTTGGCCCCAGCGTAATCCTGATCCTGGAGTCCTACGATCAAGTCCTGCATCAGGTTCCCTGCGTGGAGCCTGTTTCTCTCTCTGCCTATGTCTTCTGCCTCTCTCTCTCTGTGTCTCTTATGAATAAATAAAATCTTCAAAATAAATAAATAAAGATAAAATAAAATATATTAAAATTAAAGGTTTTGTGATAAGTTCTTTCAAAAATTGACCAAAAATACACATAAACTATCTCTAAGAAGGTGATCCTCGCCACAGATTTAAACCGCAGTGAAAAAAAAATCTTGTAAAAATCATCGTCCTGAGGCCAAAACATTTTTAGTTAACATCTTTGTTAAAAGCTAGTAAGTTCTAATACATCCTCGAGGTATATAATTGCAACACTTAAAGAGATGAAACTGAATGGACTAATAAAATTCTTAATGTTAATTGGGTCCAGGGTAGGAGTGGTCTTTGCAAATTCTCCAGACTATGAACAAAAACATCCATGGAGGCAGACATTCTTTATTACTCTGTTCAGGAAGAGGCCAACCATTGGACCACTTCGGTGTCATGTAATACATTTCTCGGCAAGACTCTTCCAGTCTGCAGAGTCTCCCTCTGCTCTTAGGGATGTTTCAAAGTAACCAAAGATATCTGGTTATGCTTCATCAGGAAAATACAGACTCAACAGGGAGAAATTAAGATTACTGATAAACTTCTCTTAATTTATCACCAATTCACTTATTTGAGTTCCTTAAAAACTGGACTTCTTTTGAGTGGAACACAAAGCTCAGTTTAAGAAACTGGGCTGTTTGAGGAGGTCTGCTACCAGAAGAAAGAATGTGGTAGGATTATCTTCAAATAACACAGACCACATGGCTGCAAAAAAGCAACTTATAAAGTATCTTTTCAGGCCCAAGCAGAAATTCACTCTGATAGACAGTTTATTAAGCTTTTCAAAGGTCAATCACAGTTGGGAGACTAGATTGGTGCCTGTGGACCCCATAGAAGAATGCCTCAGAAAGAACATACTCAGAAACTGAGTAAATGTAAAGACTCACCGCAACACAACCCACCTTTCAAACAACAGAGCATGAAGTATTAAAATAATCTGAAGGAATTTAGTGTTCTATGTTAGACATTCTGTGGGGAAAATGCACTGTTCTAAGGGAAACAATGTTCAAGCATTTACACTAAGTGTTCCTGAGGGGTTCTTATCATTTAATTAACATGCATAAATAAAATCTCAGGTCTATATAAAACAAATGATAAAACCGTTGACTTAATAATGTGTAAGCACCTTCAGACGTATCCAGGATTCTGTTTTAAATTGTAAACCTCAATCTATGTAAACTGTCTTCTGTTACTTGGCAAAGTTGTGAGGTAATTACCCCACTGCAAGGGATGGGGGCAAGAGTGTGTAGAGGAGGTCTATCATGACCTCAGATTTTAACTACATTTCAAAGAATACTTTACAATGCATTTGTGAACATTTTGGTGGATTCTGGAATCTGAGAAACCATTCCTTTCAAAAGATGTAATTAATAAAGCATTATGGGAAAAACACGATGACTTTCTTGAATTATGTGTCTTTCTTGAATTACGTTAATTTGATTACAATGAATCTAAATTCTAAACTAATTATTTCTTTCAAACAATAGAATTTACAATATTTAAAGGGCCTGCCCACATAATATTCTTTTGAATTTAATTTTATTTTTCCATTATTTATATGCCCTCTTAAGGTTAATATTATAAGGAGAGAGAGAGAGAGAGAGAAAGCAAACACAGTGAGTTATTCCTCATGCCCAAATTGTTGGTTTTTCCCCTCGATGCTGAACCCAATTTGCTTCTAAGCATGAATGTGTCACTTTCAACTCAAAATCCTCAAAACAGCTTTTGCTTAGAATATATATAGTGCTTACTCCATAGGCTGATTTGAGTAACAGTAACGTTTACAATACAGGAGAAATCAGGCAGCAGAAGTGCCTGCACTCCCTCTATGTAACTCACTGTCAACACAATAAGACAAACATGAACACACACACAGATCCTTCGAATCACCAAATGACATATGTTAAGAGCTCAGTAACTCTCCTTCAGGAGTAAGTTTTATCTTACACTTCTATTTAGATATACAGCTGACCCTTGAACAACACATATTTGAAGTGTGTAGGTCCATTATTTATACATGGATTATTTTTTATAAAGACAGTGAAGTACTGTAAAGGACTTCCTCCTATGATTTTCTTAATAACATTCTCTTTTCTCTAGCTTAGTTTATTGTAAGAAGCAGTATATAAAAACATGTGCAATAATCAGCTGTTTATGTTATTGGTAAGGCTTCTGGTCAACGGTAGGCTATTAAGTCTTTGGGGGAATCAGAAGTTATGGCAGATTCTCCACTGCATGGGAGTGGGTGCTCCTAAAACCTGAGTTGTTCAAGGGTCAGTTGTCTCGAAGAAGGCATTACTAGTACCCCATAAATTAGTTTTTAAGAGCACTGGCCCATTGTAAATATTCATCCCTCCTTCTATCTCTTCCTCACACAAGGAGGTAAAATAGAAGTTTCTTCCAAAATTACTGATCTTCATAAGACTATTGAAATGACTATACTCACTAAAAGACAACTGAGGACACATTTCCTAAATAATTAGAATGAGCATCATTTTCAAAAACCAAAAATTCTTTGCCAAATGTAAAATATTAAATCACAAGAAGAATGATTATATATAAGCTTACTATCAGAGTGAACTTTGACAGCATGAAAATCAGTTTAATATAACTTTAAATTGTTATTGTAATTAAGTGCTACTGTAAATTGACAAAGGAAGAAGTGATTTTTAAATGAAATGCTATCAATACCTTAGTTAAATTTTGTATTAAAAATTTTAATAAAAATAAAAATTATTGTAATAAAAATTATTAATACATAATAAAAAATTCAGTAGTTTATGGATTTCATTAAATTATCAAACTTAGTGTTTTTAAAAAAGTAAATGAAAAGATGAACAGCAAGCAATGTTTCAAATTCATAATTGTACATTATAATTTATATAAACATGTAAAATGATCAGGATAAAGATAGATGCTAGAATGTTCATGTACGAATTAATGCCTATATTATAGCATTATTTTTAGTTCCTGGAAATAAGTTGGCTTTTTGTCATCTCATCACTTCGCTATGATTTCACTGGATAATTATGCATTGAAGTTTGTTACTCAAAGAATCCATTGTTGAACGGAACCAAAACCATCCAACCCAATAACCACAGAATAAAGAACTGAAAGAAAATCGAATATAACCATGGATCTTAAAAGGAAACCAAGCAACAAGCAAATAGGTGCCAACATTAAGTGCTAATGCAAAATTCTACTGCCTGACAAGTATTTTTTTCACTTGCACAGCTACATAATAACACTTACAGAAACACATTTTGAATATCTCCTTGCTTTTATTTTTAAATGTAGGAAAATCATAAAATATTGACAAGGGAAGAAAGAAATTTTTTAAATCTCCTCTTCCAGATACTCTTTCTCAAGGAATTCGATAAACTGTCGGAAACTGGGCAAAGGGTATAGGCAGTGTTGCAAACTGTTAAAACACAAAACATTCTAAGTGAAACCAATTTTAAAATGTAGATTAATTTTTTTTAAAGATTTTATTTATTTATTCATGAGAGAGAGAAAGAGAGAGAGGCAGAGACACAGGCAGAGGGAGAAGCAGGCTCCATGCAGGGAACCCGATGTGGGACTTGAGCCTGGGTCTCCAGGACTGGGCTGAAGGCAGTGCTAAACTGCTGAGCCACCCAGGCTGTCCAACGTAGATTAATTTCAACTTCTGAGAAACAACCTTCCTAGGAGTACTTTATACACAACAGGTCCCTGAACATTTGGTATGCTGGGATCACAACATACTTCCCAGAAGGTATGCTCATTTTAAATCAAATGTAGGAGATAGAAATTCTACAGTTGTGACAAGTTTGTGCACTCTTAAAACAGGAATATTCCTGAAGATGAAACATTTTTAAATATTTCACAAAAGCAAGGTGGAAAGTTGAGGGTAGTAATGAAGGGAACAAAAAGGCAAGGGACACCAACCACATACTTCATTCAGGGCTGCTGGTTACGATGGGCAGACTACTAGACTACGTGAGATACATAAGTCAAGCTTTTCATTTTTATGCACAATTCTTCAAAGTTTCCTTTGGGAGATGGATAATTTCAGCAATGATTTTTTAAAAATAGGCATTTAGATATGGCTATGAAATTATTTTTGCTTGAATCATATCCTTACCACCCCCAAGGAAAAAACCAGAGGCCTGAAGTTTTCTATTTTTTTCCCTTAACTTCACTTGAAATAATCATGAAAACATGTTAAAACCAAGTATTTAAATATTAATCTCAAATAAATATTCATATTCAAAATAGCTCAAAATTCATAAAATATAAATATCAAACAGGGAGTTAAAAAAAAAAATCCTGAGAAGTTTATTCACTAGAGCAAATTCTGCAGAGTGCTGGAGAAGCACAATGTCCTTTACATGTCACACTAGAGCAGCAAAACTAGAACTCTTTTCACTTATTGGAAGAAGATAGTGATGGAAAGCTTTTAAAATTTCAAGTTTATAAGCTGCTTTAGTCTGCTTGGGCTGCCATCATAAATTACCACAGACTAGATGGCTTTAAACAACAAATTTATTTCTCACAGTTCTGGAGGATGGAAAGTCCAAAATCAGGGTGCCACCATGGTCAGTTTCTGGTGAAGGCTTTCTTCCTGGCTTGCAGATGGCTACCTTCTTGCTGTGTCACAAAGGGCTGTGGGGAGGGAGGGTAGGAGGGAGATGATCGCTCTTCCTTTTCTTTAAAGGCCACCAATTCTACTGGATTAGCATCCCACCCTTAACACCTCACTTAATCGCCTCATGATCCCTGTCGCCAAATACAGTCACATTAGGTGTGAGGGCTTCAACATATCAATTTTGAGAAGACGCAATTCAGTCTCTGGTGTAAGTCAAAAAATCAAGACCTGATGTCATTTATGAAAAGGTATGTAACATATAAAGTTTTTTTGTGTTTTGTGTTTTGGTTTTGCGTGTGTGTGTGTGATTTCCACTTAGTCTTCAAGTTTTTAAACAAGAAAGATAGTTTAAAATATTTAGTCTATTTGTTTGAAATAGCTACTTCTATGGGTGTCTCACTAATGAGCCAGGGGGCAATTAGTTTGTATCACAATCAATTTGAGAAATAACAAATCAAAATAGTACCTGACAATCATTCTGTGCAATGCATTCAGGTTCTGGAGAAGACAGACATGATCCCCTCAACAGGTCTCAATTCTCTAGGCCTTCTTAGTGTGAACATCTCCACTCCTGTGTGTTATTCTAACATTTAATGCTGAGTGTTTCTTACTCAACCGTACCCTTGAATGCAGATTAACTACTGCATCTGGTGCATAATGGGACCAACAGGGAAATGCTTCAGTGATGGATACAAAACAACTGTATGAAAATCTTAAAAGATTTTCAGAGCAAATTTTGACCCTTCAGGATTTTCTCCTTACACATGGACTTCAAAATTTGCCCACCATGAAGAGATAGATGAGCAATATTCACTATATTGCTAAGCTACTGTCTTTGGAAAAGACAGGTATGTGTACTCATTTGAAAGGATAAAAGATCCTAAAAAAGGATAAAAATTATCATTATTAAGAAGCATCTCTTCTGATTGCAATTGCTGTTCCAGGTTGAGGATACTGTCTTCCACTGATACTCAAAAGAAACACCATCTACTCCTCTCCAAGTCCCCATGGCACTCCTCCTGCAAGCCTTCTGCTTCTGTTTCTCTGTCTCTGAACGTATGGGGCTCTTGTACATTTAATGCTCTGAGCAGCTCCTCTTAGGCCAAATATGTAGAAGGGAAAAAAATACCATGCACAAATACTCTCTATCATATGCAAATCTAGTCAAACTCTTTCATTAAATAGTATCTTAAGAAAATAGGAGTTGCTGAACAACTGGGCACATTAAAAGACCTGGATTCAAAGTAGTTTTGCCATTTCATTTCTGACTGTCAATCTTTCTTGAAAACATGGGAAAAGCAAAGAGATCCTAGGAGGCCTCTATACCTTCATAACTGTGTGTGAAAATATCTGAAGGAAACAGGATATTGTGTAAGCCAATGTGGCATGTCTAAAAGCTAGGATTTCACACAGTGCATTTCTTTTTCTCAGTAGCTATGTTTGACAATAAGACATAATTTATCGAGGAAGAAATAACCATGCTGTCTTTCTCCCATCAAGAAAACAAATAAAAGGATTGCACTTCTCGAGCCATGCCTTCCAATTAAAAAAGGAGAAGGAAAGAGAAAAGCTCGTGTTTTCTGCTGGGTGTTTGTGTAAGCAAATACATAGAGCCACTGTGGCTACTTAAACAATTGAGACTCATGGAACAAGGGAGCACTCCTAATGCAATTGGAATGGATTCAATGGTACACTTTAATCTTTAAATAATTTTCTTGAATATTCTATGCTATGGGGATTGAGTACTCATTTGACTAACTTATTGTAGGGATGGTTGTGCAAGAATTAAATGCACTCTGGATAGACACTGACAATGAGATAAATCTGGATATATTAAATGCGACACATATTGCTGCTTTAGGTCAAAAGTTTTTCCGTGAGAAAATATCTCCACTTGAAGCTACAAGTGAGGGGAAGATATCTTTTTTCTGTGTTTAGCAGCTTTTATAAAATCTTTTATAACTATTAGCAGGTATGTGGTAAACACTGGATCTCCAAGTTGCCTAACTTCCAGCTCAGAAAATTCCTAATCATTGATTATAGTTGTAAATAGGATTATACTCCTGTAGAACTAGGAATTTTGCACAATACCTAAGGATTTTTGATACTATTTAGTAGGGGAGTTTTTTCTGTTTCAAAGGGCAACAACACTTCAGAAAAGGCTGATCACCCCAATCAGTTGTTGATTATCAAACAAGATTAAGCACGTGCTATAGTTTAATGCAGTAGAGTGGGGGTTGTGAAAATGAATCATCATACAGACAGCAAGATGACTGAGTGATCTATGTGAGGGTAGTAATCCCCACACTGTTAGTGTTTATCCCATAGGCAAGGGACCATGGGAACCAAGGGGCTGAGTTCCCTAGTTGTTGGGAGGAGTTTCACCTCTGAAGGAATCTGAAAGTGTTCTGGGAGGACTTCTGGAAATTGACCAACCCAAGAGTGAAGGGTACTGTAGGCCCCTGGAACACTCCTGTACCATTAGTAGTAGTAGACCTGGCACTCTTAGCTTGTGTGACCAAACCCATAAGAGGTCTATGAGGCCTTTCAGGACACCGTAATACTCAAGAATGGGAGCTGAGTCTCAGCCCACAGATGGCTGCTGATAGAGTGACTGGGTGGGGTAAGACTATTCTTGGGCTCATCTAATCTTAGAGATCTGGAGAATCCCAGAGGGGTGGAGGAGTAGGATAGTTTTGGGGCCACCACAGTGGTGTTGACTTTCTTTGGAAGAGATCCGGGGCTGTGACTTAAAGTGGTCCTTTTTCTTCTTTTCTTTTCTTTTCTTTTCTTTTCTTTTCTTTTCTTTTCTTTTTTTCTTTCTTTCTTTTCTTTTCTTTTCTTTTCTTTTCTTTTCTTTTCTTTTCTTTTCTTTTCTTTTCTTTTCTTTCCTTCCTTCCTTCCTTCCTTCCTTTCTTTCTTCTTTTTTTTTTGGGAGAAAAGTACAACAGAAAGAACCACCACCATGTCTTCCCTTCCATCTCAACACCACTCTCATCCCCATCTCCCTGGGAGAGACTGTAAGACCACCACTGTTTTTGCAGGAACCCTGCCTGCATGAAATTGGGGGGAGCCCTGACACTGCCATTTCCCCTCCAGAGGTAGATCTATCTGTGGCATTATTGCACTGTAAGCTGAGGGGGTAGGGCTCGGTGCTCTCTGGAGAACAAAGTGCTAATGCTCAGTAATTTTGCAAACACATGAAGACAACATTGCCTACCTGCCAAGGGTGTGGCACCATGTTCTGGCAAAGTGGACTACAACTGATTTCACTCATCCAAGCAAATTTTTAGGGTGTAATGGGAGTTGAAAAACATCATCTGCAAAGTGCTAAAGGGACAAACATGATTCGAAAATGATTGGGTGGGAGAGGTTGTATTTATGAACCCTTATTGAGGCTGTTTTATGGTTCAGATATTATTGATTTGGCCAATGTCTCAGTGTATGTATACATAGATCTTAATAAAAACCACCATGAAATTTGAGAAACCACTTCATTGAAATTACAGAACAAATGTATCTTGGAAACTACACTTTGGGTAAGGCTGAATTCATTCACTTTGGGTGAACTGAGAGGACACTCCTACCTTGTCTAGTCACTACAGAATGTGAGTACAGCTGAAAAGAATGGGTTGTTTTAACTCCATGATCTTCAGACTACTTGGCAAACTGTCAGGGATTAAAATACATCCAGAATAATCTTTGGTTTTACTTAACATTTTACCAATCTCATGATTGTTATCACCATATCTACTATTCTTTTATTTTATTCCTGTTGACCTCATTTCCTTATCCTTTGCTATATAGTTGGGAACAAAACTATTCAAAGTGTGATTTGAGGACAAGACCAGTCCACAAATGAGATAAGTTCAGAAACTGAGGATACTGAGAAATATTTTAAGCAATTTAACGTGGCTATGACTTCCAAATATGTGATCAGTGGTCTTAGCTCATTTAACATATAGATGAAAAGTACTGGTCCATGTTGGATTGGGGGTGGAGGCAGTAATCAGTCCTTTACCACGAACAGTTTATTTATTGGCTTAGAACATTTGGCAATTGCACATGAAGTATTTTAAAATTCTCTTTAGCTATTCACATGCAAACTGCTGCAGAATTTATTAGATTAACACTTTGTAACTTGTATTCTTAGATATAAAGATGTCCTTGATGTTTGGAACATTCCAGAGCCTCTACTTTCTTCGGAAGGTTTTTAGGAGAATAGTCAGTGCTAGTGGGATCCATGGCTTTGAAAAGAGAACGGGCTGATGGATCTTGGGCCAGACAGGCTTCCAAATAATGGTACTCATCCCTGAGTGGCCTGAGGCTCTGGATATCACACATATACCTTATCATCTGGATACTTCATGAGTAATCTGGGTCAGGCCTAACTGATACTTGGCCACATGATTACTTTGGAATTTACAGACTAAAAAAAAAAATTTCCTCTGTGGCTCTTAAGTTCTAAAATTCCATAAATGCAAATAGCCTCATCTTGTTTGAAGGAGCTTTAGGGAGAGGTTTCATGACCTGAGAGGAGTGTTAAAAACAACTAGGCAACGAAAAGGGCTATTACACAAATGAAATTCATGCATATGCATTTTGTAGGAGCTCAACTGCATGTTCATCAAATGTAAATTTCACAAGCTTTCAGTTGAAGAGATTTCTTGAAGTGACAATTGTTGACTCTGACTACAGTGCATTTATGACCTTTCCAGAGAGAATGGGGAAGCAAAGAATCTTACTCCCCCACACACATTACTTACCACTAGTTAATCTTAATACTCTATGAAATATGTATGCTAATTGGCCATAAAAATATACACTAGTCCACTCAATTAGGAACAAAAGTCAGAATGGCTTAAGTAGAAATAAGGCAACTGGTCTAATGGTAATAAGTACAATGAATTGGGTCTTTATTTTCTGGGCGCTGGGTATATTTTTTGCAGAAATTAGACTCAAGTTCCTATAGGTGGAAGACAATGATTTGAAAACAGTAGGGCAAAACAAAAATGTAAGAGAGGGATGAGAAATTTATATATGCAAACTCGATACCTTTTATAGCCAATTATTTTTGTAGTTTGAATACTCTTTTATAAACTTTGTATAGTTTTAAAGCAGTTTTAATATGTTCAAGGCTGGATGAAGAGATTATTTTCACTTTAAAATTGAGTAGAAAGAGGAAAGGTGTTTGAACTCTGACTCATATAACCTTTGATAGTACTGCTGACAAGCAGAGGCTCCCTCCATTTCTAAACTAAACCATGAGTGTTATGCTATTTTAGCCATCCATAATCCCAGATCTTCTTATTAGCAAAAACCAAAAGCACATTATGGTTGGATTCTTTGAATTCTCTACTTGCAGGAAGTAGCACCTCTGGTTTGGATAGCTACAAGGAATGGCAGAGACACTGGGCCACAACTATTCCAGTCTGCTAAAACATCAACATGTGACTCGTTGCTGTTGGCATCTATCACATGTACAATGCCAACAATGGAAGAAGCCAGAAGCACCGTTTCCACATCTACAGTCAACAGACATGAAATTAAATGTCTCCAAATACTAATAAGCATAATCATGATACCATGTGTCAGATATCAGCTGATTGACTGTATAGCCACAGAAATACGATGTATCCTGGGCACCAACCACTAAAATTTTCATGTTGATATGGCAAGATACACTGCCAACCAGTATGGCTATTTCCAGAAAGCATATGGAAAAGTGATAAGAAGCGACGCCTGTGTGGCTCAGCGGTTTGATGCCTGCCTTCAGCCCAGGGCGTGATCCTGGAGATCTGGGATTGAGTCCCACATCAGGTTCCCTACATGGAGCCTGCTTCTCTCTCTCTGCCTGTGTCTCTGCCTGTGTACCTCTCATGAATAAATGTATAAAATCTTTTTTTTTTTTTTAAATAGGAAAAGTGATAAGGAATGAGTAGAGATAATGGAGCGATACATACGAAGACCAAAAGAAGAAAACAATTCACTTTAAAACTGAAGAGCTGTCAGGACAGGGATAGAAATAAGTTAAGGCAAAAGAATGTGAAGGAAGTGGGACTGACTGAAAAGATTCTTACAGGACTGTCAAAAAATTGGGGTAGGTACATACAACTAAAATGGCAGAAAATGTGGAGTAAAGAACTATAAAAAAACAAAACCAACAAACAAAAACATCTGTAGGACTGAGCTAAACAAAACAGAAGATACGTGTACATATAGAAACTTCAAGGGGCACTTGGGTGGCTCAGTGATTGAGCATCTGCCTTTGGCTCAGTTGGTGATCTCGGGGGTTGTGGGATCAAGTCCTGCATCGGGGTCCCTGCAGGGAGCCTGCTTCTCTCTCTGGCTATGACTCTGCTTCTCTGTTTCTCTCATGGATAAGTAAATAAAATCTTAAAAATAAAAAATAAAAAAAAAGAAGAACTTCGAGACAAAAATAATGAAAAATAAGCATCCTCCAGTCCTTGCTTTTACCCTGGCATAAAAATGATTTTCTTAGCCTGCTCAGAGGTAGAGCAACCCTCTTGAAACCACTGACACAACTGTCATTCCCAGTGAGAAAAACAATGAGAGTTTTAGTTACTTTATGTTCACCATGCACAGGACAATCTCACTGAACTTTAAGCTTTCTGGTAGTAGCCAGGAAGGTTCCAGAGGGCAAGTGTGATTAGCTATTTACACAGGAGCCTAGCAGAGTCCTTTTCAAATTGTAGATACCTTATGAATGTTTGTTGAATGAAACTGTTCTTAATTAGTCCTGTTTCCCAAACAGCCCTGAGAATCAAATAGTTTATTAAGAAAAAAGAAGTCCAAATATTTATGACACTTATTTTGTAGCAGCAAATTTAGGATGTGACTAATGACCTAAATAGTGGGCAGCAGCAAAACATTTGCTGGGAACAGAGGAGATCCTAATGGTGGTTTTTCTTTTTTTTTTTTTTTTTTTTTTTTTTTTTTTTTTTTTTAAAGATTTTATTTATTTATTCATAGAGACACAGAGAGAGAGAGAGAGAGAGAGAGGCAGAGGGAGAAGCAGGCTCCATGCAGGGAGCCCGACGTGGGACTTGATCCTGGGTCTCCAGGATCACACCTCAGGCCGCAGGAGGCGCTAAACCGCTGCACCACGGGGGCTGCCCTAATGGTGGTTTTTCAAACAAAAATGCAGTAAATGCAATATGACGCCATATGAATGATTACTTGAAGTCAGTGTTAATGGGGCACTTGGGTGGCTCAGTCGGCTCAGGTCATGATCCCGGGGTTCTAGAATGGAGTACTGCACTGGGTTCCCTGCTCAGTGGGGAGCCTGCTTCTCCCTCTCCGTCTCTTGCTCCCCCTGCTTGTGTTCTGTCAAAGAAATAACAAAATCTTAAAAAAAAAAAAAATTAAAACCTCAAAAAGCAGGTAATTTGGTAAAACTAAGTAATGGCTATTCAAAGTGTCATAAAAGATAAACAGCCATTCTTCCAGTGTCAGCTCCAGGACCCCCTCCAGGAAGCTGGCTCAGCCCACTATAGCCTGTAACGGTTTTTGCCAACTGAACTCAAAGCCCCATTAATGTGGCAAATTACAATATACCCTTGTGGCATCTATTAACTTTTCTTTAATATGTTTTGTCTCTTCAGTTAGACTGTAAGTTAATTAAGAATAGAGAACGTCTGACATTTCTTCTGTAGCCATCATATCTAATACCATGCAAAGGTGATTAAATAGTCGATAATAAATTTAGGTAATTTACCACATTAATAGGTTACTATTAATAGGGGAAAAAATCACATAATCCTCCAAGTAATTATGAAAAAGCATTTGACAAATTTCCACAACCATTCATACTAAAATCCACTTCACGATAGAAAAGGACATCTTTTATAAGAATGCCCTTCATCCTTCACTGTATTTAAGGCATTTATCTAAATAATTGCATAAATAAATAAGCAGCCCAAGGCAAACATCATACCTAAATGAAAAATTCTTTAAAACCACTTCTTTATAAGCCAGAAGGAGGCAAGAAAATTCGTTGTCACCAAATCCTACTCAACATTGTCCTAGAGACTCAAGCAGTGTAGGAAAATAGCAGAATAGAAATAAAACACAGAAAATAAGAAACAAATTTATTTGCTGATGAAATCAGTGCATGTAGAAAAACCATAGAACATACAGATAAGTCATAAGGACTAATGGTGCAGCAAGTTTGCCAGCTACAGAAATCAATATTATAAATATATATTTCTTGTATTTAAGAGCAATAGTAAGACAATACCAAATTATGCACAAAGACTGGCAAAATGTAAAAAGCTAGGGGCACCTGGGTGGCACAGTGGTTGAGCATCTGCCTTTGGCTCAGGTCCTGATCCCAGAGGTCCTGGGATCGAGTCCCGCATTGGGCTCCCCACAGGGAGCCTGCTTCTCCCTCTGCCTGTTTCTCTGCTTCTCTCCCTGTGTCTCTCGTGAATAAGTATAATAAAATATTTTTTAAAAATGTAAAAAGCCAGATTACACCATATACTGACAAGGGTATGGACAGAAGATTGTGAAAAAGTTGCATGTATCCACAAGATACATTCGGGAATGTTCATAGCAGTTTTTGTAATGTTCAAATAACAATGGAAAATGCCCATCAACAGGAGAGAAATGGTGATCTATCCGTCGTGAAGTAGGACACAGTCCTGCAGAGGAGCGAACTACAACCTCAGAGATGAATACAGATAAACCTCAAGAAGATAATCACGAACAAACAGAAAATTGTAAAAGAATGCATTTAGGGGCACTTGTGTGGCTCAGTTGTTGTGTCTGCCTTTGGCTTAGGTCATCATTTCTGGGTCCTGGGATGGAGTCCTGCATCGGGCTCCCTGCAGGGAGCCCGCTTCTCCCTCTGCCTATGTCTCTGCCTCTCTCTTAAAAGAAATAAAATCTTTTAAAAAATGCATTTAGTATGGTTCTCAGTCTTCTATAAAGTTCAAAACAGGCACCACTATGGATTATTTAGAGAGATCCATATAGAGACAGCTGAAGTTTAAGAAGGAAACAGGCATCAGAAAATTTAAGACAGTGATTACTTGTGAGTGGAGAGATGGGGGAGATGTTCAAACGAAAAGCATAGGAGTGCAAAGGCTCTGGTGGTGGTCTGTTCTTTGATGTGGGTGGTGAGGACACTGGGATTTGCTGTACTATTTTTTAAAACAACATGTATATGTTCTATATAGTTTTTTATTTTTCATGTATTGCACAATTGGGAAGGATAAAAGAAGGATGGACAAAAATGATAAAATCCTTCAAATATTGAGATAAAAAGTCTACCATGGTACCCTCCCTGGTAGGAGGGTGTAACACTGCAGGACGCATCTGCAACACATCTGCAAGAAGCTATAACAAGATAGCATACATCGACTTCTCTTGCTAAAATTGATGAGTCATTTGTCATAATGCAGATGGTTTAAGGCTGAAAGGCAGGACTGAAAACACTACTATTTTCTTATTTGAAAGACAAGAGTTTCACTTGATTAAATTTCCCCTAAATTTTTTAAGTACAAGGTTGGAAAGCCGAGGCATCCACTTTCACATTTCTTCAATTATTTGCAATAAAACAAGGAAATGTATCAAACCACAGAGGAAATTTTTCTTCCACACTTTGGAAATCTGGAAGGTACTACTTTTATGTATGACCATCCACCATAAATAGATTTAAATCCAAATTGGGCTATCGAGAAGTGAAAAAACCAATTAAAGTGTCAACACTCCCAACACCAGCCAAAACCACCTTTTGGCAAATGCAGATAGAAATGTTTGCATAACCTATGTTTTTAAGGTCACTCTCCAGATTCCATAGTTCTATTTTCTCTCTGTGTTTAGAGACTTTATTTCTCGAGTTTGGAAGAGCTGGAGATGGTTACTCAAACACAAGGGATAGCAGAGAAATGTTAAGTTTGGAAACGTGTCACGCTACAGAGCTCTGCTCATGTCTACAAATGCAGTGACGGAGGGTGGAGCAAGAAGCGGATGAGAAAACAGAGATCCAGAGACTGTCTGCAGAGCATCTGTTCCAGCAACCCAGTTGTGAGCCTTCTCCTGGACCACTAAACCTCCATCTGCTGTGGGAAGTTAACTGTTCCCCAGGTGGTATGCCCACCTGTCAACTGACAGTTGGGTATGTGCCACCAAGAAGAAGAGCAGACACATTTTGGCACAGGCCTTTGGAGCATTTCTTTAACTTAATGGCTGAACAAGACTTGAGATGAAGAGATGAGGAAACAGAAGCGGGGGGGGGAAAGCCATGGGCGCTGCTGGACCCAGGCATCAGCTAGGGAATCTAGGTCACGCCTAGAACAGGCGTCTGATGGGGTATGCCACAGAGGGCGGAGAGCGACAGGGACCGGTGCCAGCCTCTGCCTTTCTGGGCTTGCCAGCCCTTGGCAGGAATTCTGGAAAACGAGACATCCCAAGTCAGACACATTTCCGTACATTCCTCTCCCTCCCCTGCCTCCAGCTACTTACGTGTGGCTAATCGACAGACTGCCAAAGCTTTAAATAATAGCAATAATAGTAACAACACTAGGATATGGAATCTATACGTATTGGCCCCAGAACTTCTAGGGCTAAAATACACATACAAAAGTAATCTCCTTTTGAAGTTCTATGCTTTAAGATTGATTCCAAGTGATGTCCAAAACCTACTTGGAATTCTTTTGGTATTTGGCTTTAGAATCCTTGGCATATTCTTGTCAATACCTTTGGTGATGAAGACTTTTGGTTCTAAAGAGTAAAATTCACACGCCTGAACTACGTAGGCAGGTGCTCGATAAATACATGTTAGTGAATAAATGAACAAATGGATGGATGGATGAAACAAACATGTATGATACTTGAAGAGATTCATTATCAAATAGGTGGTCAAGCAAGGAATGTAAAAAAATTAAAAAACAAACAAACATTAAAAACACATATAAAGATTCTCGTGTATGGCTCACATCTATCAGAAGCCCAGTTCAGCTGGAAAAGAGGCACTGCTTGAAAGGAGACTTAACAATAACAACAGAGCCTCTCATGGTAATCTTAAATGCAGGGAGTATCAACTTCTCTGTCTCTGCATTATTCCTGAAAGGGTTTTCATCTCTGTATCTCTTAGCCTTTCCCCTGTCCCCTTCGTCTTCAGGTCACTAAGGCACCAGGCCTCAGCAAGCTTTCCTGCCCCTCACTGGGATGGCTTCCAGAGGAATCTTTGACCAGGTCTCATTCATCACCCCGATCCAGTGGATCTTCAGGCTGTTCCTTACTCTGTTAAATCTTATAATAGCACAAATGTTGAAATCTCGATATATTTTAAATAGGAAAATAGATCCAAATTATACCATTTATCATTTTTTTCCTGCAACACAGTCATAAATTTTAAAAGTCTGTGCTGAGGAGACAGCATTCATACACATTGAGACTTTTTTTTTTTAAAGTCTAACTGCTTCATAATTATATCCCATACACATACATACATTTTATAGGCACATTTAAATGCAGACATAAAGGAAGTATTCATAAAGGATGAGTGATGGACAAACACAAAGCCATGCTTTGATGTTAAAGATGCAGCCCTTTAGTGTTGAAAAGGACATGTAATTGAATTCTTGGTAATCACTGAGAATAGTGTCTATTGTTGAACGTAGAGCGCTCACAGAAGTCTCGTCTAGGGAGTTTGCGCTGTTCTAAGGTGCATGCTCCGTAGCTCAACTCAGACATGAAAGACATCCTGGCGTTGGGCCAAATGCCTGGTCCAGGGTGTTCTCTGGGTCCTGATGGACTCACTGCGAGACCAAACCAGCACCCGAAACCTGGCCTAACACTAACTGAAAAGAGTTGGGCAGCATTTGGCCCCAGGGTGAGGATGCTGCAAGGGGCCTTCTGACTCTCCACACACTTTAGCAACTCTGATTGCTATCTTTCCCCAGTAAAAAGAACTAGAATTTACTTTAGAGGATATTCAGATTCTCATAATCCAAAGGCAGAAGCTGTGTGTAAAGGTCTCCAGTGCAATTAGCTTCCTACACATATTCTATCCATTAAAAGACTGACTTTGGTTGTCAAACCTCTTCTGAAATATTAATTATGGAAGTAATTTCTGAAAAATGTGCAAAAATGACTGTAACGTACTCTTTCCTCTCTTAAGTATCAATGTTACACATTATTTAAGTGACTTCTCCAGGAGGGAAGTTTAGAATATACCCGGATAGGTATCAAGGGTCTGCTATAAAAACAGATTGTTTTAAACAACAGCTTATGTGGATACATATACACATATTTAAAAAAAAATCTCTATCTTTAAATGCAGATGTGTTTTCAGTGTGGTCTCAATGTGAAGGTTTCTAAACAGGGTTTAGTCTGTGAAACAATTAGTGAAACAGATGAAAGGCATTTCAGATGATTACCCCAGAGACACAATGGTTCTCAAAACTTGATGCATATATGCTATACAGGGCCAGTAGATACATTTTTGACATTTACCACCTGCCTTAGCAAACGTCACGCCAGTTAATCTTGATGTTCACCAAATTTCTGAGTTCTACCATAACTAGTTATCTAAGCCTTTTATTTAGAGTTCCTTCGAAATCACATGTCTCTAAGACACTAAATGTGCTTCCATTTCTTAAAGTGCAAAGATAAAAAGAATCCTACAAAATCTTGTCAGAAATATCTGAATTATGTTTCCATAGGACATCATTAAAGATTTTTAGCTAAAGAGTAACACATGGAAACTCCCACAAATAAAAACAACAGTAACAAAAAAGGCACCAGGGTACATAATTCAGATAGGTATTTTAAATGACTTACCATTTTCTCTCATTTCCTTAAAATTTTAAGTTTTTATCTTTTATCCATCTTTATAAGCTACCGTTAGCATACTAGGAAGCAAACAGTTTTGAAAACTGCCAACTCGGAACATTGCACCAAGGCAGGGAGTTGGTCCATCATGATCATTACACAGTACGCTTGGCCCACCACAGGCATGGAGTTGTTTATCTGACAATATTTACTGAGCACCCACTATGTTTGAGGAGCTATTACTAGGCACCTATGAATGTACCAGTAATCAAAACAGAGATCTCTTTCCTCAGTGAATATTTACTAACTTGATAAAAGGCAGATCAGTAGTGTCTTAACAAGAACATCAACTACTTTTGGAGTGGAGATATGGTGCCATTCTGTTAGGTAAAGAAAACAGTGGTGTTAAATCAAGACTCAGAATTCTTTGGAGATATATGAGATATTTTCTAATGAGTTCTATCCTTCAGTAGGCCTGTAGCATTTTAAAGGTAGGGAGAATTTAAGAAATCCCCTGCCACATTGAGGTTGGAGGATTTGGCCTAAAATGCCAGTCTGACTTTCCTCCATCACATGTTACCTGGGTGGCAGAGGTAGTTAGTTAGTAAGAGGTACCAAAAAAAGGAAGTATTAGATAATACAAAAGTCTCTTTTTAACTCTGTTATGGGTATTTCCCATTTAAGCACATCAAGGGTTATGTTCTTTATAGAATGGTTAATTCCCCAAATATGACATATTGTTTTAGATCTTCACTCTTTTTCTTAACCTGTTCCATCCGCCTGCAAAGACTCTTTTCTACCTTCCCTTCTGGTCTCTTATTTACAAAATCGATGAATATATGAATGGGCCTAAAAGCTGCTGGAGGTGGGTTACAGCCAGGAAACCCTAGGGAGGAGGTTGGCTGTTTACAGAAATTGCTTTTGGTGTCCTCAACTCTCTCATTCAGTCTTGTGTGATTTCTAAAAGCTAAGATAAACTGGACATAAGTTAAGCCCAAATCAGCAGACTTTCTCCCCCAAGTCCTGGAATACAATAGTCATTTTGTTTCACAAATATATAAAAACATACTTGGCTTAGTTTCTTCAGTATATTACTCTCATTTCGATGCAGCTCATTTGTAAAAAGGGTTCATCTGCAAATTGGCAGCTGGGGCCTGTCCAAGTAGCAAGAAATATTCAAGAGAAGAATTTGAGACTAAAGAGAAAGAAAGAAAGAAAGAAAGAAAGAAAGAAAGAAAGAAAGAAAGAAAGAAAGAAAGAAAGGAAGGAAAGAAATGAAAGAAAAGAAAGAAATGAAAGAAAGAAAAGAATAAAGAAAATTAAGTTATGTTTTATATTTTTTTTTGTTTTTTTTTGTTTTTTAAATTCAATGACAAGAGACTGTTGCGGTGTGGTCAAAAGAACAAATGAGCTCAAGTCCAAAGACATGGATTCAGGTCGCTAGTTCAATCTTGGGTAATTTATTATTTCATAAGGAAGTAATGCCATGTTTCCCAGGAAATCGAGAATTACCATATACACTGTATATGAAACACACTGGACACCGCACACATGTTAGTTCCCATTCATTTCAGTTTCTCTTGTGTTTCCAGAGGGCTCTTTACATATTTTTATTGGCTCATCCCATAATATACTGTGATCATCTGTTACACATAGGGAACTTGAGGAAAGGGGTCATATTTTATCCATCTTTCACATCTCTTTATACAGTATTTGGGCACATAGCAAGTGTGTAAAAAATACTAGTTGAAAAAATGAATAGTTGTTTTGTTCGGTAACTAACCAAATTTTTTTAAAAAAACAACTAAAATATGCTTAACATTTCGCACCAATGTATCTTTCTTCTTTGGGAAAATCGCTTTTGCCAATTTGCAGATAGGCAGGCATATCTATAAAGGGGCTAGGGGTTCTACAGTTAAGTCTTCATATAAAGTCACTAGGCAAGGCTTAAATTTAAATTTGGCCTAAAGTATCTTTATTTTGCTGAGCAATTCTCCTTAGCACAGCAAAAGTGCCTGAACCAGGACTGAAAGAGAAGGCCAGTCGGGTCTCTGGGCACTCTTGTGGCACAAAGAATACACTTAAATCTACATAAATACTACGCCCTAAGGCAAGAAGCAGTTGTGGAGCTTGCAGCCTTGTCCGCCATTTGTCTGGGCTTCCATTTCTATCTCAGACACAGGTTTTAAATATTCTTTCTCTGTATATAAAGTTAAAAAGCTGGCAATATCAACTGTTCTTCAGTCCCATAGGGAGATGACTTTTAGAAATGGTAGTCAAACAAAGGCAGTGTTGTGATCGATAATTATACTTTTTGGGGGTAATATATAGACTTTTGAATGTAAAAGGGAAAATAAATCCAAGAAAATCATTTTTAGGTTCCTGTAATAACATTTAAAAGCCAGGCAACATTTTCCAGGAAATTGGGGGATTTTGTTTTTGGTTAAGTCATCATTCGCTTTCACGTAAAAGGCATAAACAACAGTGAGATGTAAAATAACACCGGTTGAAGCTCAAGGTGGAGAAGGAAGGATGCTGAAATCTAATTTAGATTTCTCAATTACTCTGACAGTATTCTACGGGGACTACCTGTGAACGTGTGCACACTTATGCACGCAAACCCACACCAGAGTACACCAGAGTAGAGAGGCGCAGGGACAAATTCAAGAGCTTCCTCCCATTATCGGGATAGAAAATCACAAAGGCACTCCTGCAACATTTCAAAATGGAAAGCACAGGTACCTCAGTAAGGCTTGAATATCAGACAAACAAAAAGTGCAACGACTTGCTCCATGTTGGGCTTCTCTTTCACCTCCAAGCTCATGGTAGAGCGGCCCAACCACTATAGGACGTTTAAAGTGTGCAGCATTCAACAGGAATCGAGGGCTGGAGGAGTATTTCATAAATATAAAGACTGGAGAAAAGTCTGATGCTAGGGTACCCCGTGCGCTGCAACTCAAAGGTGAGTTAAAATCAACTTTGGAATTAATAACGCTGAGATCTCAAAGCTTTCTAATACTGGGATTTTCAACTTTGCAATTTAACGACAACCCTGCTGTTGGCCTTTCCTGACCTGTTGTGAAGTAAATCAGGCAAACTAATGTGAGTTAACAAGTCTTTTTCACACTGTTCGATCACCCTGCCTCTCTTTTTCTGCGCAGACATCGCCTTCCTCCCACTCCGTCTCGCCATCCTCCTCAAAGCACACAAAATGGCCACTGTAACCCCGCATTACTGCTCATTAGATCACAGGTTAGTCAAGTGGAACTGCCTGGGGTTCCCAAAGGAGAGCTATACTTCAAAAATCTGTCCATGTCAAATGAAGAAAAAAAACCCTGAGCGTGGGGTCACCCAGATCAATGATCAAAAGAAACAGAATGAAGAGGGGAAAAAAAGCACACCCTCGTTTTTGTTAAAAACACACACAGGTCTGATTTATTATAAGGAATACAGAGATACGATGAGGTTTTCTCTTATGCCCAGTTTTCATTTTTTTTTTTTTTTAATTAAGTAACTTCTTGTAATCAGGGTCCTTTAGGTTAACTTAGGGGCTTTTGGAAAAGTCTATGACTAATCCTTAAGATTTCCCCCAAAAGAAAACACACTCTGGGAAATCCACTCTTTAGGACCCTTAAATATTTCCAAAAACACTTGAAAAGCAATAAAAGTAATGCAAAGTAATCCACCTTTAAGGCTTGAGGAGATCCTATTTAAATCTAAACGTAAGAATCGGTACAACGCCACTCTAAAATAATCCCAGTAACCTCTTGGGCCTTCAAAGAGAGGAAACAACAAGCCTGTCAATCACATCATGAGAACACACCAAGTGACACACTATAAAAAGCAGATTTCTGGGCTTCTGTGGGGCCTCACAGAAACCTAGAAATCTGCAGGTAGATCCACAGCTTGTTCAAGCAACTCCTTCATTTGCACAGGCAAAGTACAACATTCTACATTTGCTTTTGCATTTTTTTTTTAAGGTAGAGCTACTAACAGTATTGCAAACCTGACAAATTAAAAAATTAAGGCAGAATGATCTATCTGGAACGCGGTAGAGAACAAACTTAAGTGTCAAGTTTCACAAGTAAAAATCTCCAGAAGATTTGATTTTCCTGGTCTCCTCACAACAGCAGAAGCAAGCACACTTTGTCAGCATAAGGGTAAAAAAGAGTTTGACAAGAACACAGTCTATATGAATGGCAGTAAAATAAACTGCTTATCATTTAATCTAACCCAAGTTATAAGCATTGTGTATGGTCTTCACTGCTTTTGAAAAAATTATTTTGGTATTTGGAATTTATTCTTCAAGCACTCGCCAAAGCATATAAACATACGATACCTAAACTGCCTTTTCTGTCGCATTTCTGTGTGCTTAATAAACACTCATGACACTATGCCAGGCAGTGTCATGAGTGCCATTTAATCCTCTTCACGCCTCTGTCCAGAGAGGATAGAGACAGGCCTTGAGGAGCTGACAGCTAATCCTGAGCCTTCTATGTGCTCAATCCTCACTTCATCTTCACTATTTGCAATGAGGTAGGTTCAAGGATTATCCCCATTTTACAGATGAGGAAATGGATCTAAGTTTTTACTCCATGTTATTCAGTTGGTCAACAATAAGAGGGATTTAAATCCAGACAGTCTGACCTCGGGGCCTTACTGTCTGTCACCTCTAAACCCAGAGTGCCAAGTTAAATAGCCGTCAAGTTAAACGTGTGTATAGCCTATGATCCAGCAATTCCAATGTGACATATATACACTTGAGAAATGCTTGCATATACACACAAGGAAACATGTACAAAGATACTCGTCAACAGCTTTGTTTGTAATCACAAAAATCTAGAAACAACCTAAAAGTTTATCAATAAGAATAAATAAATAAAATTATGGCACTGTCATGCCTTGGAACATAATATATCAGTGAAAATAAATGAGATTTACATATATCCTATAATCTCAAAAAATGTAATGAAAAAACCATGACAAAGTATACACTCTAAGATGCCACTTATGTAAATTTTTATCACACAAAACATTACTGTATATTACTTAGAGATACATGCATATGTATTAGAAGTATAAAAATGTATGTTGGGAAAGATACCAACTTCAAGATACACTCACTTCTGCAGAAGTGAGGGGAAGGGGCTTTCAAAATGCATTTTTACTGATTTGTTTCTTTCAAGAAAAGATCTGAACAAATAGGGTAAAATGTTAAAATTTGTGGAATCTGGATAATGGGTGGACGAGTTTCACTGTTACAGCATTTTTAGTGCTTATCTGTATCTTTGAAGTTTTTCATAATTAAAATAATTAAAGTATGATTCCTTGGATGCATATCCTCCTATACTCACAAATATGTCCTCCTGAAATCAGAGTTGGAGTTCCTATAAAACCCTGCCTCCTCCATAAAATGCTTAAAACTCAAGGTAACAATCTAGAGACTAAAGTATTAAAATTAACTTTCCTGAAACGATTATAGTATCTTACTGCACATGTCTCAGAAGTACCACCTTTAAGATAATTACTTTCATTAATATACAGTTCATATATTTCATTATGTTGTTAAGCAAAATTCATTAAGTTGGTGTTTCTAACCTTTTGACATTCAAAGCCTGGTAATCAAGTGGTCTCACTGAAGGCTGAGAGTTTTAAGGTACAGCAGACAGGGCACATGGGGAGAACAGAGAATATTTTTACTATATTTTTACTTTTTTGTAACTGCTTAAAATCGTACCATGTAGGGGCACCTGGGTGGCAGTTAAGTGTCTGACTCTTGATTTCAGCTTAGGATCCTAGGGTCATGAAATTGAGCCTGGGCTCTGTGCTCAACAGGGAGTCTGCTTGGAATTCTCTCTCTCCTTCTCCCCCAGCCTCTCTAAAATAAATAAATAAATCTTTTTTTAAGGTACCATGTGGTTTTATTAGCCTTTCAGATTATTAATTTAAATGAGATGGATTTTTTAAAGTTGAAACAAATGGATTTTAAAGATTATGTAATACTCCATGGAGATCCAAATGAAAATGACAGACACACATTTTCCATAGGATGGTAGTTGTATAATCTTAAAAGACAGAGAATGGATCAAGTAATGTCAACCATAATTCATTACAAACTTGTACATATTTGTGAGAAGAGTTGGAGAAGAGACGTTATTCCAAAAATAATTTCAGTGAAAGTAACCCAGCAATTACGGCCATATCTCTTGCTTTAACATCTTAGAAATATGACATTTTTAATAGCACACATTTTTCAATTCAGCTTTACTATGGCTAAAGAACCAGATGGCAAAATCTTGACTAACTAGAATCCAAATAAGAACAAGTACTAAAGGAATTACAAATTTTGTATTCCATTTTTAACAGATAAAACTACAAAAACACAGATTCATCTCAAGTGTTTTACCAAAAAAAGCAATGTCTAGGGCTTCATATAATATGAAGTTAGTACAAATTCAACAAAATATCCCATACTTTCCGCATCTACACTGCTAGAACTAAGGTTCTAAATAATTAAAGGGGGCATTGCGCATTAGAATCATTAAAGACTATATTTCCCTAGAGCAGAAAACTGTGCTGATAGAGTTTAAAAGACTTAATATGAGAGAAAAAGAAAAGCTTCTGGTGAAGTATAAAAGAGGATAACTATATTAATAAAGAATTGCTCTTAACTATAACAGGCTCAAGCAATCTGGTGATCTTATGCTTTACCTTAAAGTCTGTTTTCCCTTTTTCAGCTTAAAAAAAAAAGGAGCTTAATTTGCTTGTTAATATAAAAGTCATTAAAAAGTCATTATTAATTAAGGAAAAACAGAAAGATGTCCAAACTTGAGCTTTAATTAAAGAAAAACATCAAAGGCCATATACAACTATGGGAAATTGTCATCTTTTTATTGCCCAAAACATGCAGATACATGCATTTTTACACTTAATGAATCTCTACACACTGATTTAAATAATTCAGACATTTGGACTTACCTTTTCAGTAAGTTGGGGAAGTACCATTTTAAAGGAAACTTCTAGAACTGAGTAAAATGTAAATCTTCTTATATAAGAAATTTTCTTAAGTATTTATGTTTTTACGTTTTTGAAAATTAGGGTATTTGAGCACTATGATTTGCTTCTGAATAATGACAAAAAACATAATAATGATACTACTTAGTGCATATAAATTATACCTCTATCTCAAGATCTTTTGGGCCTATTTTTCAGGATCTCTCCAGTGATTATTCAGTCTTCTCTTCAATGCAATATGCGAAGGCATCATGAGAAAATCTCTTTTATAGCACGTTAACAATTGTAACTCTTCAACCAGCTGTTCTCTAAGGATTCCTCTGCCAAGCTCTTATTTTCGTGTCATTATTTCTTTGTTCTCCTTGTCTAAACTATATGCAAGTTACCCAGATTTTCCACTCTGGCCCCTTTCAATAAAGACTAGTTTTGCCTTGACAAATCATTAGTCATCACCACAATCTAAAAATAAATCATATTTTACAAATTCTACATGTTAAAATTATGATGTTCTATGGAACCTCCAAATTATTTCATGGTTCATACGCAGAACCTTCTTCCCATAAGGTTTAGTTGTTTCACTTGTCACTGAAGAAAACGATCCCAGTTATCTTATGGGACCATTTACTACCTAAGCATTCTTTATAGAGCATTCTTATTTCAGGTGTGGAGTGAAAGTAAACTCAATCTATGCACAGCATGCTTGACACAATGAAAATGTTAAGTTATAAACCTAAACTAAACAAAATGAAACCCTACTTGACTCCTTTATAGCTTAGTAGAAAACTTGTCATTTTCTTTTGTCAGAATGTTATGTGTAAAATTTCTATTTCAGAATTTCTTTGCAAAGAAGGTAATCTACATTTCACTACTGGATACAGTGACATCAAACACAAAGATCTTTCTTAATAGGCCAGTCAGGGAGAACTACATGGTGTCTGCAAAATAAGATGCTGCTTCTGTTCATTAGACTTCTGTTGCCACCTTCTCATTTGTACCGGAAGTCTGTATCAGACCTTCATTCAAAACTACTAAATACCTCCCTTTTCCTCCAAGTACTTGTGTAAATATTTAAATAGAGTCATGGCTGAATGTGGATGTCTACATAAAGAGATATTACTAAAGAAAGAAAAAAAGATTCTAGATTATCCACTAATAAAAGGGAAAAGAGGTTCTATAGACATAGCCCTCAGGTGTGGGTTAGTCCATTTTTACCAGAGCTCGAGTACTCTGGAAGAGTGGCCACTTCTAAGTGGCAGTCTATCCTTTGTACCACTGTGTAGGTCTAGCTCATTGTTTTCAGCAAAGGCACATGTGATTCACAGGTAAAGGAAAAAAAGTGGCAAGGAGAAAATTTACGTTTCTAAGGAGCAGAGTATAGTATTCATCTCAAAAGATGAAAGCAGGTATCTTTCATTGTACATTTTTGTTCTTAGAGGAAGAAGACCAACAAATATGTGATTTTCATATTTGTGTTAATACAGCAGAGCTTTTCAAAGCCACTGCCAAAAAATGGACTGGTTTTCCTACCTGCTTTTTCCATGCTTAAAGTTAAGGATGTCTGCCTCATTATAAACTTTGCTGGCTCCCTAGACTTTCTGTAGTCTGGCTTTGCTGTGATTACTGGTCAAAACCTTTAATTACAGTATATAGTTTGTGCAGCTGCCTGGAAATTGGTCTCAGGGTCAGTGGCTCTTCCCGTTTCCCTCTTTCCATTCTTTTGAAGCAATATTGCTGAACTGAAGGCATTGTTCCAGCTTTCTGGTGTGCTCTGTCTGCTGCACACCATGAATAGCTTGGCAATCACTCCAGCAATTGGTTCTTCAACAGCCTTTAGGTTGTCAATTGTAATTCATTGGCTCCAGGCACCTTTTCTCTTTTCATCCTCTTGAGGTCTTTTCTTATTTAATTTGCAATAATATTAGGGAATGTCTTCTTCAGACATGTCACTAATGTCTTCCTGATTATGAGGCTGGATGTATGTTTGACATACACACACACACACACACACACACACACACATATGCCTGTTAAAATGTTTCAATATTTCCTTTATCTCTGACTTGTGATGGCAGTCATTGTAGTATCTTGCAAATAATTTGGCTTAACCTTAAACTCTTCTTTCTAAAGAATAATCCTTCTTGAAATATTGGAGTTAATTCATGTAATTGGCTATATTTTTATAACTTCCCAAAGATATAATTTTTCATTTTTGTGATAATTAAGCTTTACATTTTCATCCCCATAATTATGCCCTCTTTTCTTTTAGTTTATAAATTTGAGCTCTATATGACTTCTGTAATTAGTTAAATAAGAAATAAAGGGTTCTATTTAGAAATCAATGCATATGTTTTTAGAGCCTTTCAGAGGACCTATATAGTTATTCCTCAAATACCTTTTTTAGAGATCACCTAAGAAAACATTCCAACTATTCAAAACAGGTTCAAATGCTTCTGCATTACAGGATTTTATTTTATTTTTTGGGAAAAAGGAGAAATGTCTCTAGATTTATTAAGAAAAAATAAAACCTCAGTGCATTATGTCTCAGCTCCTTAGTTCTGGATAAAACCCAGCAGGGTAACCCCTCTCATTAGCCTCAGCCATCCTGGAGTAACGAAAGGTATTTTTAAGCAGACACTATGTAATAATAATAATGAAAATAATTATCATAATGATAATAACTAACGCTTATTGTGCTTTTTATCTTCAAAGCACCTTACTTTACTGACATTAACCATGTGTCCATTTTCAAATTCATTTAATTTGACAAATGTTTTATTAACTCTGTATGCTATGGAATGTGTAGTAAATGGAGTTTTCTTCTGCAAATGAAATAAATAAGGACATAAATAAGTGGAACTGGGGACAAGGAAATCGTTCTGTAAACTTTCTCCTCAGAATCATTTGTTGCCTTTGCTGAATGAGAGTTTAAATTGAATTTACTGCTTTAAAATGATTTCAATTATGTTGAAATCAACGTATACCGGTCTCCATGTGAGAAATACAAAAAGTAAGAGAGTTTGTTATGCTAGCAACTGAAATAAGCTCTATATACTTAAAATACAGGCCGTCAAAAACATATTAAAGGAACATTATTCAGTCAAGATGTCCTCCCACTTTCTAGGAGGGATTTTAGGAAGGAAACAGTTACCTGATATAAGCAAGGTCCTCAAGTGGACAAACACAAATTCAAGTACATAAAAGTACATGAAAAGTATATAAAAATACATGAGAAATGGTGTAAATCCAGTAGCTAGAGGATTAAAGCTCTGTGAAATTATTAACCTGGTCAGAGTGATGAGATTTCACGAAGATGCAATTTATGAGTAATATTCAAAGGTCAGGTTTGGTGTGAAGGAAACGAGTCAGTCAGGCTGGGTCGAGTTAAGGAATCTGGATGAAGTTGATGGCATTAAAGCCAGGAGGGAAGCACCACACGTATGGTAAGACTCAGAAGTAGTACTTATTCCAACCACATATAATCAAGCACAGAGACATAAACAAGCCAGAATTATTTCTGTCCTTCAATGAGCTTGCAATCTTGAGGGGTAGGCAGAAAAGTTACAGGCAATTAATTCTTGTATTATGATTTGGATATGCCCAGGATGCTGTGCGCAGTCAGGAGGAGGACAGCCAGCTCAGCCTTCAATGTACAGGGAAACTTCTCGATGTGACCTAGAATGTTTAGGTGGTTTTCCTGGGGCAACAGAAATAGTGAGCAGTGGCTGAACATGAGTGAGAAAAGAGAAGAGAATTCAATTATCAAGCACATGAACATATGAGATCAGTGGTGTTTCACTTGCATCTACAAGGAATAGAAAATAGCACTGGTTTTTAATCTGAGTATCATGAAAGATAGGAAATCTGTTCTCAATGGTCTGTGCTGAGGAATAGAGGGAAGGGGGAGCTCTGGGGAGGTAAACAACCAGGAAACTGAAAAGTACTGCAGAAGTAGGAGAATGATGCAGTGAAAAGCTGGATATGAGTAAATAAGAACAAGAAGTGGAAGAAGTTCCAAAATTTGCCAGCTTTACGTAAAACAGATAGGCATATGATTTACCAAAGGAAGACAGTGGAAAGGAATAGGTTGTTTTTTTTTTAAAGAGAACATAATGAATTGTTTTATTTTTCAAATGTATTATACTTTGTTATCCCATCTAAATAATTTTCTCCATAGGATGGGCCTTTTTGATGCAGCACTCATTAATGGGAATTTTATTAGTTTTCAGGAGGCAGGGCACATTCTCATGATTATTGCTTGGCAGGTGTGAGAAATACAGGTATACAAGTTCCCTTGAATGGGAAGATAAAAGTGGCTAGATTTAGAATCGATGAAATAAAATATACAAATTATTTTTTTCAAGGAGTACATATTTTAAAAGTACATGAATGTACAATAAAATATTCTGTTTTGGTATTCAGCTAAAAGCTGCCTCTTTCAAATACAGAAGCATCATTATTACAAATATATCTAACTATTGAAATGATGGTTATTTTCTCTTCCATGTTAGTAAATATTTTCAGGAGATCACGGAGTCATTCCGTGGAAAACAGACTTCCAGATCCTCTCATTGTTTCCCCAAGATTAAATTTTAACAGAGTAAAGTACATCTGTAAGGAATGGACAAAAAATAATTTGTATCTCATATCATTTTAGAATAAGTATACGTCCCATAAGGGAATTTTCAGACTGCTCACACAATAGGTATGTACACTGCTCTATGTGAAATCAAATCAGTATTCTAAAATGCTGCCAAGACACAGGTCAAGATACTTGGAAGACTCCTAAGATTTAAAGTATATGACACTTTACAATCATTATTGTACAAACACATGCACACTTTCTCTCCATATACAGAGAATAATAATAAACTAAGTATGCTACATGATTTAAACACTGTTTTGTATTTTCTAATAAAAGATTTGTCATGTAAAATCATAGATGATATTCGCTACTTCATGGAGATACCAAAACAAAACAAAACAAAAAACACCATTCCACTGTGAAGCAGTATGAATATAGAATGAAAATTTTAAATTAGAGGCTTACTATTTACAGATAGTGTCCAAACATTTCAATCCTTCAAAACTCTCTGACCTTTTGTACGGAGAAGAAAAAGTATAATACTTAGAAATAATTATCTATAAACAAGAATTATAAGTAAATGCAGTGGTCAAATAACATGAAACACATAGTATCACTCTCTTCCAAAAGATGTCCACGGACTAAAAAGTGAGAATGAGATAAAGTATTCTGAATACTTTATACAGAATACTGAAAGGTATTTTTTCAAAAAAAAATATGAATATCTATAATCAAAACACGGGCTAAAAAGTAATGTTTATATCATTATAGAAATACTTGCAAATACTTTTCTCACATTTATATTTTGTTCTTTTCAAACAGAACACCACTTTCCATGGACATCACAGTAACAAACTTCATGACAATTGTAAGAAAATTGAGAAATGCTTGATGACAAATTTTAACCTTAATGCTGACATCCTAATCTAAAAGCTGGATCTTCCTGTGTCATAATTAACGAGCCATGGAACCAACAGAGTCATCTGGCCTAATAATTTTACTTCAAAAATCTTTGCTTCACAGTTCTCACATTTCTTAATATTCAAAATATTCGACAGAATTCAAAATATTTGACAGAGTTGACTCAGTACTTTTGATGTACTAAAAAAGTAACTTTTCTAAAAAAAAGTTAAACACTTTTGAATTAAGGATATGGACAAATATCAAATCAGATTAGATTGCTCAAAGGTTAAATTGTTTCTTTCATGTTGACAAAATGTGTCATTTTATAAGACAGGGTGATGCCCAATAAAACAAAACTGAGATTTTAAAAAGCTAGGAAGCAAAAGAGTCCCAGTCGGCAACTATGTAGAGGGAAAATAGGATTACATTTATTGGCTACTATATCAACTTAACTTCTAATAAAATCCTCCTGATCTATTAAATAACTTCAGAACTGAAGTATGCTCTCCTGTGGGAGTTGTAAAACAAATTAGATACAATTACAATTCAATACAAATAAAAAGCCAACCTATTTACCCTTAAGATGATTCTTGTTTTAGAGCTCTATTATTTAAATTGGACTAGGATTTTCCCTAATGAATCAAGTGGGTCTTTTGACTTAATTATAAATTTTTGTATTATACTTTCTATAGACAAACATAGTTGATATGAGTAAATTCTGGAAAACTGTGGTAACTACACCACCCCAAAGTGAATACAACAAACATCTGTTGCAAGAACTGCTTGGCTTTCAGACAGTACATAAAGGGTGTTCTTTCTCCCAGTGTTTTGCTATTTTTTAAAAAAGATTATTTGTTAAGACACACGTTGCTAATATCAGATTCTCAAAATGTAAAATCTTAAAATTCTGTTAAGTTACACACAAGTCATTACCAGGTTTATTACAGAAGGCAAACTATGCAATGTACAAGACTCCACTTGCATTCTAAAAGGGTAACAAAATAATTGGGCATGTTGCCCTCTGTCTGTGGGTTACAAAGTAATTTTAACCATTGTCTTCCTTTCTTACACTCATACTCTACAGGAGCATGGCAATGACATAGCAGAGGAGGGGAACTAAATATATAACCTCATGAGATTTTTCAACCTCTGTTGCAATCCCAGTGATAATTCAGCTTTCTCCTCTAGATCTCACCAGCTTCTAAACTCAACAATATTCCGTTACCCTCATTAAATGATAAATGAGTTCTTAAAAGTTTTACTGGAGTGACAGGATAAATAATTGCAAATTTCTTGCATAATGCATTAAGCACAAAATGTAATAATTTCAGTGGGAGGAGGGGAGGAATCAATGAGCCTTTATGACTCCTCGTCTTTTCGTAACTGCATCAAAGGCTTGTTCAGTGCTTTTGGTAAACTGAATACATTTTCCTTGATTCTGAAAGAACAAAATTTTGCCTCAGACTCAGGTATTTTGCAATTGGAAATTGCACATTTGGAAATTACACAAAGTGCACACAAATTAGCAGGTATAAATGAATAAAAATGTTTATAAGCAACAGAGCTCAGGGCAAATAATACCTTTATAATAAGGAAAAGAGGAGTAGTAAACAGATGACCACTTCTAAACATATTTCAAATAACATGTAAGATTGCTCACTTTTTAATCTTCTACTCCTCTTCTACCCATGCCTCCTCCCAATCATTTTGAGATTACCATTCATTAAAAGTTTAAGATTCAGTTTTTACAATTCCACTTTTATGTTAACTTATTAATAAGGTATTGACTTAATCCATAAAACATTCCTGGGGCTATTTCCAGAAGGCATTATAACACTACTATACTGAGAAACTTCTTTGTCATTCAAGCAATGAGTAAAAAATAGGAAGCTTCCATTTCTTTTTCTGCCACATCCAAAGTATGATCACTTCATTATGTTTCAACAAACTTCAAGACCTCTAATAGAATTTGCCCATGTCTTCAATTAAAGTGTAAAATGTTAACACGCACCAGTATAGTATGTAGTATGGGTTTATATAACCACATGGAAAATGCCTTAAACAGTCCTCAAAATGGTGCAAATTCCATTACACGCAAAAATTGAGCGAATTTCATTTAAAATTGATATAAATAGAAAATCAAAGTCATACATGTTCTAGTATATACACGTCTTGAATAATTCTCAAATCATTCTGTTTATTCTACATTTATAGCCTCTCACTAAAGATGAATGATAAAAAAATATTTGCCCATTTCCTACAAAAGATACCTAGCCAACACACAAAGCATATTCCAAAGTAATTAACTATTAAAAGCTTCCTTTCTTTGATGTGACAGTCTTCGATTTTAAGGAGGATCACCCCGAGCTATGAATTGGGTTTCTAAAAAACATTAGTTTCTATTTTATGGTGTCTAAGGAAAAAAGTTCCTTAAAGTTGAAGGGGGAAAAAATCAGCTATTGTACATAACTTGAGTAAAGGGATTTGAAGTTATAAGGTCATTTGTCTATGTATTTCGTATATTTTATTATGGATGCAACACATTATTTATGTACAAAATGTTATAGTCTATTTGTATTCTTAATACATACCTGTATTTCCCACAATGAATCTCAGAACAATGCACCTTCAGCAAGTACCATATAATTATAAACGAATATAACACTCATAACTACCCATCATTAGATACTATTATATCCATTTTACAGACAGAAAAACTGGTGCTGAGCAGTTACAAGATTTACCAAGAGCCTGAAGAACAGATCAGGAAGGCACCACAACTACAATGCCAAAGATGCTCACATTAACGATTCTGAATAGATTTGCATTGCTTTATTTTTATCTTAATTACTTAATATTATCTATATTTCACAAAACCTAGGAAGAAAAAAGGTGCTTGATGCCTACTTAACACTGCATGAAGCAACAGAGGATAGATATGAATTCTATTTAATAAGAAACCCTTGCCTTTACTATTTCCCTAAAACTTAAATGAAAATTCTCTATGTAGTACGTCTTCTACTGCTTAGTACTTTAAACTTCAAAGTGAACTATCCAAAATCATCCCACTCGCTTTAAAAAAAAAACAAAAACAACTGTATGATTGCCAGCTTGCCGATGAGAACACAAGCAAAGGAACAAAGCTCCTTGCATGGGTCCCATGTTAAGTGTGAGAGAAGTCTGGAAGTTAGAACATCTCATGTCCTTACTCCTCATCTAATTTTTCAGACTAAAGGGCCGCCGCATTGTTCCTATTAATGATCTTATTCCAAAGTCACTAAAGGAAGCACCCAATTTTCTGCAGGACAGGTAAGAAACCGATTCTGAAAGTTACAGGTGTAAAGGAATACATGAAAAGTTTTGATTCCATGGTACTTAAGGTTAAAATTCACTACAATCCAAGCTTTAACAATTATTCATCTATCTTATTCCTTCAGTATCCATGAATCAGAAGCTCTGCTGGGTGAGACACTGATTCTTTTTTTTTTTTTTTTTTCGGTCCAGAACTAGACTCATGCTTTTATAGGTGAGATACAAGCTAAGAAGTGAAATTAAATGAGGAAGATAAAAAATGAGTCCATATTAAAGTGTATTTGGTACCATGGAACTTGCAAGATAAGACATCAATTTTCAGCCTGGCTGATTACAGAATAGGACTCATTGCTTCTAGTCAACAGTGAGTATTTCAGAGGGACGAGAACATGACATTTGAGGGCAAGTGATGCATGGTAATACGCACGATGCATTCCTTGAAAAGCTGGAGAAAAGAATGAACTAAGTAAGCTGGCAGGGTAAAAAATGTTCAGTATGTTCAGGCCTTCAAATGAGAAAATAGATGAGAAAAATATTCAGATAAATCTTTAACTTTGACTAAACAGTTTTTAAAAAATCTGTGCTTTCCAGGTGGAGAAAGATATACAATCAATAATTTCTATATATCGATATAGTCTTTCTACTTTAAGGTTTTATGTGGGAAAACAACACAACCAGCATCTCCCTAATCATAGGCAAGTTTTCAGATTCCAATGTGGCAGCATAAGTACAAAAACAAGACAAAGAGTTGTCACGTTAATGAGACATACCTCTTGGACTGATCGAGCAGCTGGCTTGTCTTGATGATTGGCCAATATTAAAAAGGGTAAAGTGCATAACTGTGGGTGCTGAAGAGCTGAGTGCAGTTCATTTCTAGCAGTTTCTAAATCATCTTCTGAAGAGGCACTGTCTAATACAAATATTACCCCTTGAGATCCTTGGTAGTAGCGACTCCAATATTTCCGGATATTATCAGCCCCTGTCAAAAACAAAACAAATTTTCTTTTTTAAAAATAGCTTTCAGAAACTGAAAACACTTAACAGTATTTTTGGGAACACCCAACAGTAATTCCTACTGGAAACCAAAGTAGTGTTTAAAAACTCAGTGCAGAAAACATGGTTGATGAGAACAAAGGCATGAACAGGTGGATGTGGCCTTGGAGAAGAAGCCCAAAGTTTAGGAGTCATTCAACACACCTTTCTTATTAAAATATGTGATAGGGCAGCCCGGGCGGCTCCGCAGTTTAGTTCTGCCTTCAGCCCAGGGCCTGATCCTGGAGACAGGGGACTGAGTCCTGCATTGGACTCCCTGCATGGAGCCTGCTTCTCCCTCTGCCTATGTCTTTGCCACATGCTTTCTCTCTTTCTCTCTCATTAATAAATAAATAAAATCTTAAAAAAAATGTGTGATAAAAAGCAGGATAAATACTTTTTAGATTGAAACTTAAAAGTGTTTTAGATTTTGCTTGCTAGCCCCTAAATAAATTATACTCTTTATAAAGTGAGTTTGAGCCTAACTCAGAGAACAGTGTCACCTAGCTGTTCACAGTTTTTTTCCAGATAATGAACACTATCTTGATATTTCCTAAAAGAACTACTTGCAGGTCAGGGCAGTCTTGTTTAATTTCATCTAGAAAGTGAAAACTACTAGAATAAAACTTTTATGGATCAAAGTGCTAAAATTTGTGATGAATTAAAATCTTGATACATTTGCATAAACACATTTGGCACTGTGCATACTCATGGTCTTGGTATGACAGGTATTCACAAAATAAGACATTGAGATTCTCATCAACCAGGGCCATGCCTTATTCTTCTTTGTATCCCCAATATCCAGCAAAACATATAACTTGAAGCTCACTATAGGAATGAGAGAAATGAGGAAAGGAGGAAGTGAAATTATACACTAATTAGGCTTTATAGATTTTGAGACTAGAAAGACTTGGAGAGACTGTCCATCCAGTCCAACTGTCTGAGGAAATTGAGGCCAAGAGAGGTGAAGTGAGTAATCCCCATTCAAGTGTCTAGTCAATCACAGAATTGAGATTTGCATCTGAGTAGACAACCTGTCTAGGGAGGGCATGGGCATTCTCTACTACATCATGATGAGAGTGCTTCCTTTACTTTCATTTGCTTCATGAATAGCATGGGCAGTGTGAGTATGGGGGGTGATGGAGATGGGGGGTAGGATTATTCTTTCTACGACAAAAATTAGATAAAGGTATTTCATCAGTTTAGTGCATATGATCAAGTATTAACCAGTAGTAACTACATGTGAGCCATCCATTGAATATTTAGCTCCTATGTTGAAAATACTGTGGTAAATCCTGGGCTTACAAAGATTAGAGACTGGACTTGGCATGCAGTGGAAACAGCCAAATGTGTACATCTCTTCCAAACTCTGCATTCACCATACTGGGAGCTCGAAACTGGACAGGATAGGAATATTTTCACCATCGAAATCAACAAAAGCAATCATCAGGTCTTTTCTTCCCCTGAGGACCAACACACTACTGGATGACACTCAAAAGCCCACATTTTTTCTAGGAGAAATAGGAAAAAAAAGTCATAAAGCACTGTGATAGAGGTACTTAGTAGGCAGTAAGAGAGCAACAGTTGAGGCATCTCAAGCAGACTGTGCAATTCTCCTAAAAATTATCAGTTACCAAACAGCTACCATTTATTAAGCCACTTTCTATATTCCAGGCACATGCTAGGTGTTTTCAAAAGAATAGCTCATATAATTCTTACAATCACCCTACAGGGAAGTGTAATTGATTCACAATTTAAAATTAATTTTCAAATTTTAAAATCCAAGGTATTCATCATAATACTTAACTGAAATAACCAGCTATAAAAGAAGATCAAGGACTTTTAATGTTGAGTAACCTTCAATATGTAAAGACATGGGATGTGAATAGGGGTGATATAGATCAGGTAATATCCAACCAAGAAAGCAGAACAAAACAAAAGAAAAAATAATTAAGCCAGAGATTATTTAACATAAGTAGTTAGTTGTATAAGTGATGGTTGAACTAAGAGAACAACAGAGGAATTGAAATTAACAACACCTTAGGCCAGGCTCCCTAGGCAGAGTCTGAGGCGGCACTTCTAGAACACCTAATGACAGACAGACGTGCTATTAGGACAATCCAGCAGCGAAAAAAGCAAGCTGGAATTGGCAAGGAGCTAGGCAAAGATATGGTTTCGGAAATCTAGCCTCAGCTTGATCCAACGAGGAGCTCTAGAGCATGGCCTGAACCACAGAAGTTGTCCAGTCCAAAGGCAAGGGGGCTGGGCTGCTATACCCCAGTACAGTCATTGGCTATGAGCCACCCCTAGGGAACAGGAGGGGGTAGGGGTGTGATCTCATACCCTCCCAGACATATTTGGTTGAGGCAATTACGGTCAGCCAAGGGCAGGCCTCTGGAGAAGGGTACAGGTGTGAGTCATTAGCAGCCAATACTCGCAGCAGCTGGGAGATGGATGCACTGGCCCAGTAAAGGAGATCTGGGTAGGGTACCAACAGCATCTGCTACAAGCTACATCCAGACATTATCCATATGCTAGAGAACCATCCATAAGCTTGAGGAGCAAAAGTAGCAGCAATGTTACCTGATGGTAAATGTTTAAAACAAAAATACTGTGTGTATACATATCTGTACATAAATCTATTATAAATCTTACTAAAGGATATGTGGCACATGATTTTCATCTAATATATGTGACATGTTTTACTGGACATTCTATAGAGCTCATTAATACTCACAAAATGGTTTTGTGATTTTGCCCAACTTTTGTATCCATAGTCAACCAACAGTTGCAAATGACCAAGTATAGTTCCAAAATAAATGTTGATTGTGCTAAGGTGTTTTACATGTATTGACTCATTTACCCTTGACAATCTTAAGAAGCAGATACTCTTATGGCTCTGATTTTATCAATAATAAAACTAAGACACGAAACAATTACATGATGTGGCCAAGGTTACATACATAAGACTTATATTTAAGTCTAATGTGATTGAAATAAAAGCATCATGGACTAAGAAGGTGATAAAACTAAATAAAGAACTCTATTGCATAAACCAAGGGGGGAAAAGCAACCTGTTAGAATAAAAGGTACTTAAGTACCTATATGTATTAATGCTCAGAGTAGGAACATGTCCAAGAACATTTCCAGCCAACTAATTCAATGAATTATAAAGTATTATTCTATACAAGTCACTGAGCAAGAACCTAGAAAAAATATTTTAAAATCCATTATTCCTCTTAGATCAAATCCTCAAATTCTTTTAAGTAATAATAACTACAACAAAATCTGTACATATATTAGAGGGAATAAATACAGCCATAACAATAAGAAGGTGTGCAGAGAATCAAGTATAAAGAGAAGAATACTGATTGCATGTTTCAATGGAATTTTTCCATTCGAAATACATGGGACATATGCAAAATCCAACTCATGAGATTCATCTCTTTTAACAAGAAACTATTCCCATCTGCCACATTTAGGAACACATTAGACACCTGAAAATAGACAAATGATGGTGAGTCCAATAAGAAAAAGAAATGCCATAATTTCTTAAAATGTCCCTTCTACAACATAATATGTGAATAATACATTATTTTTTTTAAATAATACATTATTAATGGTGCAAAGACCCTTTACTTTAGTCGCCTACCACTTGGTTTTCTGTCCAGTTTTAGCATATGCAGTTTACATTATTTTTTTTGAATAATACATTATTAATGGTGCAAAGACCCTTTACTTTAGTCGCCTACCACTTGGTTTTCTGTCCAGTTTTAGCATATGCAGTTTAGCATTTCTGCCTAGTTTTAGCAGTTCATCACAAAAAGTGGGCTTGGAGTTGAAGTCCAGCCTTTTGCCCAATGGCTTTGGTTAGCAGAAGCCTTGACCCAGATTCGGGCCCAGGAAACCAGGAGTTGGGTAAAGGGTTGTATAAAGTTGGTCAGTCTGGGTGAGTGGATCTTAGTTTAGCCATCAGATTGAAATGAGAAATGGATAAGCCATTAACCCAACTGCCAGGTGCTTTGAGAAGTGAGCCTAACTGGGAAAATTCGAACACCCATTTGATGTCCACATCCTAACATTCCCCACCCATAAACTGAGTCCAAAGAGAGTAATGTAATATGGGACATCACATCTAACAGTGGTCTGGGGTCACTCATTTTAATGACTGAATAGTGCATACTTTGTCTCAAATTGTTATATAAAAAGGTTAAACACTCAACTCAAACCTGGCCTATATTTTGTACACTGATTAAAAAACAAAGCGGCATCTTAACAATAGAGAGGCTGGGTGGAAAGTGATACCCAGTGTCTAATCGCCCAAGGTCTGATACTGCCTTACAATGGTTGTAAGGAGCTCTTGGTAAACTAAGAGTTCATTCTGAGAGCTAGTTAACCCAGAGTGCCTGGTTCAAGCTATTACAAGGGCAAACATAACACATCTTCATTATGCAAGGTTCTTTTTTATGGCACATTACAGCAACTATGGACAGCTTTTCTATGGTACACTATGAAACATTCTCTTATTATTAATTCATCTAACAGACGTTTACTGAGCACCTGGCACCATCCCAGGTGCTGGGGACATAGTAGCAAACAAAACAGACAAAAACTTCAGTCTTGATAGTCCTTACATTCTTTACCAGCAGAGTCAATCTACCATTACAGAGGCTAAAAATGCCAAGTATTTGTTTTCCAACCTCTCTCTCATGGTATGGACAGCCGATTTGTTTCTGGCAAACTGCGTCTCAACACAGTTCTGCTGGGAGCTTCTGGGGGAAAAAATGTGTCCCTCAATGAAAAGAGATGCCAAAAGAGAACCGCCTCTCCTAGTTTTGTTTTGTTTTGTTTTTAATCTTATTAGGTAAGAAGATGACACTTTGGACTGTGTTAAACTTCTAGCCATCTTGAAGGAGACATACCAACATATGGAGGATGTCAGAATGGGAAGACAGAGCCTGGGTCCTCGAGAACACCACCCAACAGCAGTACCAACCAACTACATTATAAGGACCCTTTATTCTGGAGTGCAGTAAATGCCTATTATTCAAGCCAATTTTAGAAATATTTTGTTATTTGCAGCCAAAAAATGCTTAGTTCCCTTAAGAGGCCATAAATAATTTCTTACAAGAGTTGTTCTTTGAAAGATAAATCCAATGAGCTAAAAAACAAAAACAAAAACAAAACACAGGGAAATACAAGAGTCAACAATAAAAACAGTTGTTCAAAGCTGTCCCTATGCGGGGGGTGGAGGTGGAGTGTTGTCCCTATGGAAAATCTGATCTCCAGACCAGTGATACCTAACTAAACTTTTTGTGATAAATTGTTGTATCTGTGCTTTCCAATATGGTAGCCACTAGCCACTGTGTCTATAGAGTATTTGAAATGTGGCCAGTGCAAGTGAAGAACTGAATTTTATCTAAATTTACTTAAATTTGAAGCTCAGATGCCACATGTGGCTGATGGCTGCTGTACTGGATTGTGTGTTCTAGATAGTCCTCTAACTTATTGCTGACTGCTAGAAACCCCTAGAACAGAATAGTTACAGATCTAATCCTATCTCTGACAGGAAAAGTACGCAGCCATGCTGGTATAGGAGCAGTTCTGGTCAGTCTGATCCAAAGAGATGGTTTGCCAAAGGGCTATGTGTAGCTAGCCAGGCTAACTAGGATGACAATATCCATTTTGGTCAGCCACCCTGTCATGGTATATAGAGTGAGGATGAAGACTCAAGATTGTCTACTCTTTCCATCTTCTTACCATAGTCTTAAGAAAATGAAGGAGAATAAGAATATTTTCCCTCTGGAAAACTTAGTGAGATTGGAGAACCCATAAATGAAGCCAATTTTGGAGAATTTTAATTGTAAATTAATTCTTCAAATCTTAGTGAAGGAGGATATATCCTTGGAATAAAAGCCACCTCGGGAGTATTACTTTAAGAAGAATGGTATCCAGCATGGGGAGAAGACGCTGAACGAGCAAGATGGGAGAGAAGATAGATAAGTAATAATTTTAAATTCTTTTTTTAACCCCTCCCATCTGTGGAGTCTTGGTCTTTCTGATGGGTGGTTCCTTTAATTCTTTTCATCTTCTCTCCATCAGACTCACTCAACCTGTTTTTAAAAACTGAAATACTAAGAAGATTAAGGCCTAAACTCAAACTTTTGTTATGGACCTCCCCACACCCCCACTTCCCAAAAGCCAAAATATCTTAAATTAAGCCCTCCTTAAATGGTCAATACAAAGTATAAAAATGTGAAGATTCAAAATCAAGTTCTCCTAAGAGAGGCTGTATTGTCCTATTTTGCTTTCAAAGTCAAAAACCACTCTAGATAATAAAAGAATTTTAGAAAAATGAGATCTTTATGAAAAACAAAAAAAGATCTTTATGATTTTTAGCATCACTAAACAGGATCAACTGTTAAGCTGGAGGAGACCAAAGTCCTCAGGCACACAGTGAGATGCACTGAGAACACCCACATAGAATATAAAAGACGATTAATACCTAGTCATCATCCACCCCCACCTCACCGTCATATTACATCACACCTAACCTTGTAAAGGTGTTTATATACATCACCTCACTTAACTTTTTAGGAGTTATTATCCTTATTTAATGGATGAAGAAACTGGGAAAGTTTAAGAAATTAGAAAGTTTAAGCACTTTTCTCCATTCCCAGCTAATAAATAGCAAATGTGCTATCCAAATTTTGAACTGATGCCAAAGACCATGTATGCTTTTCTACTACATGGGTGCTGTTTCCCAGAGTGGAAGAGAAGGAACATGAGATAAGAAATCTCAGCTAGCGACAAGTAATGACCAGTATGAGGAGAGAATATAAATGGCTTTGTAAGTCAGGCAGTGTCGGGGCTGAAGACAGAAGTAAGTGGAGGAGTATTATAGAGCCGTGAGGGACATTAACTGGGTTGACCAGGCATTACCTGTTAGTACTTAGGGCAGATGGCATTACCTGCTCATAGCAGAGCTTCTTCCAGTGCTAAAGGGCCAAGCCTCTAGATTTCTTTTTTTTTTTTTTAAGTTTTAAAAATTTCTTTATTCATGAGAGACAGAGAGAGAGAGAGAGAGAGAGAGAGAAACAGAGACATAGGCAGAAGAAGAAGCAGCCTCCCTGTGGGGAGTTGGATGCAGGACTTGATCCCAGGATCTGGGATCACAACTACTGAGCCACCCAGGTATGCCAAGCCTCTACATTTCATAAACCTAAAAAATGAATACTCTCCACACTCCTGGACATATAGCTAATGCATAGCTTGAATAAGATTTGCTTAGTAAGGTATATCCTGTATTTATTAGAAATCTATGAAAAAAATGTGGGCAAGAAAGAATAAGTTTTTCCTTCTCCCAAAGGGTGTAAGAGAGTCAGTAAAGGAACTATGTTAACAAATGGTTTCTGCCTTATTTTGGATTCCTCCAGTGTAAAGAGTTTATTCAAGTGGCAAAGGCAGAAAATGCTAGTGGCAGAGTGAGGAAGTGGGAGAGGGAAAGAGACAACCCACGAAATGAGCTATCCAAACAGCAACCACTGTGGGTAGCCTGAACTAGTCATGCTAAAACTGAGAGCCAGGCACCAGTGGTGAAGCATTTGGGGCCTCATCCACCTACCTCCCACTAGTGGTTGCTTGAGGAGGATGGCACATTATTTTCCTAGCATTTTTAGCTTTGCCAAGGCATTGAGGTCTCAATAATTCTTGAGAGGGAAAGGCCTAAGACCCCATAGGGATTTTAGAATTGTACGTACTTGTTATCTTTAATATGCAAAAGTGACCCCTGGGATCCAAAACTCAGGCATATTTGGAGTGGTTTTCCAGCAGAAATAAACGTGTTACACTGAACTATCTTTATACTTACTCTAACTCATATCCAAAGATAGGTCAGCCAAAGTTGGGAGCGTAATTGCAAAATTAAGAGGTCTATATAGGAGTGGTACTAATCTCCTTGGTCTTGTTATGTTGGAATTCTCACTCAATGTCACACGCTTTAGGGTCTAAACATGTGCAGCCTTGGAATCTGAACTTCAAATAGCACATCCCTGGAAAATTCTGAAAATTCTGGTCCCCACCTTTTACAAAACAAAATGCCCCAAATTATACAAAACCTGATAGATCGATTGCCTTCTTCCCACCTTATTCCCCCCGCCCCCACTTCTTCCCTCCCACACACAAGTATTCCGAGGGTCCAGGTTACTCAAAGCACAGTTGCACATCATTACCTTCATTGTAAAGTTCTAACTCCCGTACCTGAGGACTCTGCCTTCCATCTGATATCTTGGCCTCCTCTACATTCTCATTCTGGTCCACACCCTCAACCACTTCCCATCAGGATCACCAGAATGGCCTTCTAACTTGTCTCCTTGCCTCTGTCCTGGAAGTACTCTGATTTTATTAATACTGATCCAGGAGACTAGCTCATGCTATATCACCACTCTGCTTAAACACATCAAATGCCTATAAAATTTGGATTCCCAAATTACACAACTTAGCATTAACAGTTTTCTGTGCCCTGGCTCCAACTGGCCATTCCTACCATATCTCTCTATTCCTTTCCACAAATGCAACTTGCTCTCTCCTGGACCAGATGAGACTTTCAGCCTCATGCCGTTGGTTGTATCATCTCCTGCCTGGAGTTCCTGCCATGTCAGGCTCCTATACAGGAAAATCACCACCTGCCCTTCACGGGCCAGATCACCGACTTCACCAAGCCTTCCAACAGTCTTCCAGCTGGAAAGAACTTCTCAGAAACTCTTAATCTATTTATTTTGGTGCTCTTCATGAACACTTTTTACTCTGTAGCATAGTTATCTGAATATACATTTCATCTTCCCGGTTAGACTGAAAGAGCCATCTGGGAGTTCTGTGTATTTGTGTACCTCATTCATTTTTACACTCTGAATGCATCTAACACAGTCTTACACAATCACTATTTTTTGAACGAATTAGTTGACCTTTTATTTTTATTTATTTTTTTAAAGATTTTTTTATTTATTAGAGACACAGAAAGAGAGGGAGAGAGAGAGAGAAACAGGCAGAGGGAGAAGCAGGCTCCATGCAGGGAACCCGATGTGGGACTCGATCCTGGGTCTCCAGGATCACACCCTGGGTGGAAGGCGGCGCTAAACCGCTAAGCCACCGGGACTGCCCTAGGTGATCTTTTATAAAATGTATACTCAGATTTCTTACATGCAGAAGGTAGGATTTACCTTACAAAACATTTCATGATACAGAAATAAGCTATCTTTTTGGTGGCTGGTGGTAGTTTGTGGCTTATAGTTATTAGCACATAGTTTTTATGTTTCTGGCACATACTCTGCTCTGCAAGGAATTGCTCACCCGACATTTTCTATTTAAAAAAATTTTAATTTCACATGCACAATAAAATTACACTCTATTCACAGCTTCTTGCCTTTCTCAGAGTTAGGCTTTAGTATTTGAAAATGTGCAGCTATAATGTTGCATGTGTGAAGCACTGTACTAAAACACAAATGAGAGTATTACCCTGTGCTCTCCGTGATCTGTCAGACTGTCCTGATGCTCAACGGAACAAGCAGCTATGAGAAAATGAAAGTGTAGAAAGAAAAAGCTGTGGGAAGGGTTGTGGGAAAATGTTCCCTTCTGTACTCCCGTAAAGGCCAAGGGCCTACTGCCTAGAAGACCCACAAAACCAAGGTGATCACTATTTGCATAGCTCCAAATGTTTACTAAGCAGCAAATTCCTGAGCTGTTGGCCTAACACAAAAAGCAAAAAGCACATTTTGTAGTATTGTGGAAAATCTGGGGGCCAGACTGGGAGAGCTAGTCTGGGAACAATTTTGTTGCAATTCCCATTGACTAAAGCAACAAATTGGGAAGAGCCAAATGAGAATTTTCTGGCTGAAATAGAAGGCACTTTTTCTATATTCGGGGTGAAATACAATCTTTTAATACTGTGGAAAGGCAATGGCATTCTATTGTAGCTTACCATTCTTCCCCACCCTAGTAAGTTTTATTGTAAAGTTTAACTTACACCAACCATGTGACAAAATTAGCAAACAACATGAGGTTCTAGATGAACATAAATTCACAGCCCACAAAAAAAGTTTAAAACCATCTAATGTCTCATCCTACATAGCAATAAAGAATAATTAGAACAACAGATTATAAGCTTTGACCTTCAAAGGTAGAATATTAGGCTCTTACTCTAACTGTAATGTCTTTTCTGTGATTAATTTGACCTCAAAACATTACTAATAACCTACTCACGTAATAAAACCTTAAGGGGTTTCTGCTTGGGCCACAACATTTATTTGATCCCACTCCTATTTACCCTTTTTTTTTTTTTTTAAAGATTTTATTTATTTATTCATGAGCGACACAGAGAGAGAGAGGCAGAGACACAGGCAGAGGGAGAAGCAGGTTCCATGCAGGGAGCCCGATGCGGTACTCGATCCCGGGTCTCCAGGATGAGGCCCTGGGCTAAAGGCGGCGCTAAACCGCTGAGCCACCCGGGCTGCCCATCCTTTTGTGTTTTAATACTATCATTCTTTCCTTTTTCAAAGAGTTGAGAGAGTGTGTGTGTACGTGTGCATGAGGTGGGTGGAGGGGCAGAGGGAGAAGCAGGCTCCCTGGCAAGCAGAGAGCCCCATGTGACCATGACCCTAGCTGAAGGCAGAGCCTTCACTGACCGAGCCGCCCAGGTGCCACAATACTCTGTCATTCTTGATGGAAATGCTTATCACAACACTTACAGGGAGATTTAAGTTTTCTCTTGTGGACTCTTATTTGTTGCCACCCTATGGATTATACAAGTTTGGTGAGCTTCCATGTTTAGGCTCAGGCATAAAAGAGCAAGTGGCAAAACACCAACAGTCTAAGCTTTAGGGAAATGACACCATTGTTTAATAATGTTTGTCAACTAATATACATTATAATCTGAATTCTATAATTAGACAAGTCAATATACTTTACAAATCATAAATAAATAGGGGCTGTTGTCAGTGTAAGGATCAATTAGGCTCTAAAACTTTTGAATGGCCCCAATTTTTCCAGAATTTAGTACACACAATTTTCCTTGAAGGTAAGGCAAGCACTGGCTTGGTAAAACCTTGGGTTTAGTAGTAAGAGGCAAGTTAGCTCAGATAGAGGGTAGGATAGTGGAATGATTTAACATGGATCCTGAAATCAGACTCACTGGGTTCAAACTCTAGTTCCACCACATGTCATCTTAGTGACCTTAGGTAATTGGCTTAGTTGTTCCAAGCCTTGGGGTGTCCCTTTCATAAAAGGGAAGAGTAATAATACTTAGGTACCAATAGAATCATTGAGATGGACCCTTTCTTCTTTATCCTATATCTCCCAAAGCCTCTAATAATTTAAATTCCCCAATTTCTTCCTCTCCCATTGTTGTCGGGGGTGGGGAAGAAATCTAAACATCAAAAAGACTTCTCACCTTCAGATAAGTATGCACATTCCTTTACTACAAGCAGTCTTAAGCTATATTTTAAAAGCAGCAGTGTGATTTATCAATTTAACACTAAGATGACACTCTCATTTTATAGGATGAGAAAACTCCAACTGGTCACTACTACAAACTGATCTCACATGTGTCTGTGTACCTTTAGGAGTGGATGTTACCTACAAGGTGATGTATGGTGGATTTACACATGGCTATTATTATACTTTACATGTCCCTCCCTTTTGTTATAAAGTCAAAAACTGGTGCATTTATTCAGTAACTCATATGACTGTTATAGCTAGAGTTCAAGACGTGTGGGTTAAGGAAGGGTTGTCATTTTGGGGGAAGTGTATTTTTTTTTAAGGGACTACATTTATTTATTTATTTATTTATTTATTTATTTATTTATTGACTACATTTATTTATTTATTTATTATTTATTTATTTATTTATGATAGTCACACACACACACACACACACAGAGAGGCAGAGACATAGGCAGAGGGAGAAGCAGGCTCCATGCACCGGGAGCCCGATGTGGGACTCGATCCCGGGTCTCCAGGATCGCGCCCTGGGCCAAAGGCAGGCGCTAAACTGCTGCGCCACCCAGGGATCCCTTTAAGGGACCACTTTTAAATAAAATGTAAGTGGATTACGAATAGGGAAAAGCAGGCAAAACTAGGTCCAAAATGAGCTCTTTTTCTCAGGAATTTTTGTATGTGTTTATAACCTACTTTCTCACACTCACAGCTTTTTCATAGCTTTTATATAAACATGCCACTTTCATCAGGTCTCTATCAATTAACTTTGTTAAGTAGACTCAAGATCTTCCTTGCTCAAAGGGTTCACTACTACGTCTCCAGGTGTCTATGCAGACTCTGGCACAGAGCATATCTCCATATCTGTTGATGAAGTTATAAGTGAATGAAAGGATGAACACATGCATTATTTGCCCATGAATGAGTATAAGCAGTCTCATTTTTATATAGTCTAAAATATTTTTCATGGCTCCCTTCCTTTTCTTTAAAAAATATTTATTTTTATTATTTTAGAGAGAGAGATTGAGCACAAGTGGGGAGAGGGGGAAAGAGAGTATTCCAAGCAGACTCCCTGCTGAGCATGGGGCAGGATGGGGAGCTTGATCTCGGGACCCTGAGATCATGACTTTGCTGAAATTATGAGTCAGCCGCTTAACTGATTGAGCCCTCCTCCCTCACTTCCTTCCCTAATTCTAGTCTGAAATGCTCCTTTTTGAGCTTCTTTCTAAAGCAGAGCAGTTCCTTTTTTTGTCGTCAGAAGCAGGTTTTCCCTCTGTCTTTCAAAACTGCCATTATAAAAGGAATACTAGTGATAAGATAACTCCACTTCAGACAATTACAAATGAATAAACTCTGTAACCATGGCTGGATGAATGACTAGTTAAAATGTCCTTAAGGTAATCAGACTTCCTATTTTTACACACTATATTTAAATGAGATTAGCCCACCACATCACATATACCATTAAACAGATTTCTTCATGTGTAGCTACATCACCAAATCAATAATTGCCACCTTCTGTCTTTGAAGCTCTGTGATGTCTCTGATTATCTCAAGAGGCAAGTGGGGGATCCCTGGGTGGCGCAGCGGTTTGGCGCCTGCCTTTGGCCCGGGGCGCGATCCTGGAGACCCGGGATCGAATCCCACATCGGGCTCCCGGTGCATGGAGCCTGCTTCTCCCTCTGCCTGTGTCTCTGCCTCTCTCTCTCTGTGACTATCATAAATAAATAAAAATTAAAAAAAAAAATTAAATCAAGAGGCAAGTGGAACTTTCTTTTTTTTTTTTAAGTGGAACTTTCAAAATGAAATTAATTTTAATTAACTTCAAGATATAAGTATGTATGTATCATCCAGCACTTGGGGACAGAAGGTTACACAAAATAGAGTGTCACAGGATAAAAAGATTAGGAATCAGTGCACTAGCCAAAGAGAAGACAAAGGAGTTTGAAACACTGACTGAGGTCAAGCACCTCATTTCCAAATACAGTTTCCCATGAAGAACACCCTCAAAAGAAAAGAGTACAATTTAAACGGTGCTAAGTCTAATGTCTAAGTTTTATTTAGACTGGGTTAAAGAATATATTTGCTTGGAGGATCCCTGGGTGGCTCAGCGGTTTAGCGCCTGCCTTTGGCCCAGGGCGCGATCCTGGAGTCCCGGGATCGAGTCCCGCGTCCGGCTCTCGGTATGGAGCCTGCTTCTCCCTCTGCCTGTGTCTCTGCCTCTCTCTCTCTATCGTAAATAAATAAATAAAATCTTTTTTTTTTAAAGAATATATTTTCTTGAAGATAAAGAAGAGATTATATGAAAAGAAACATTTATTAGGTATCCAGGAGGGTTCCACAATGCTGAGTTTTCTTGAAGATCTCATATTAGGGCTTATTTTCAGAGCTGACTAATGAGGACCTGTCACTCCATTCATGTCCTTCATATTTTAGGTAAGTGAAACAATTAAGAGTAGATGTGTATAAAAGTATGCCAATCTGACATAAGATCAGTGTCCTTAAAAAAAAAAAAAAGACTTTCAACACATTTATCATATACTTGTTGCTATTTTGAAGAGTTTCTCTTATATACAAATGGCTAAACTATCACACAGCAATTAGGAGAGAAAACACTATCCACTCCACTCCCATTCTTTGGTTTGAATCCTTCAAGATCTATCCCTTTTTTAATTAGAAAAATGATGGCCTTGCTCTAAACCTCAAAAATCAGATCATTTCATTCAGTACACACTCTATGTGCATACACATAAGAGCACAGTCTTAGTATACAAATCAATCTAAGGTTATGTATCGTTATTTATTATTTATTTATTCATGACAGAGAGAGAGAGAGAGAGAGAGAGAGAGAGGCAGAGGGAGAAGCAGGCTCCACGCAGGGAGCCCGACGTGGGACTTGATCCTGGGTCTCCAGGATCATACCCCAGGCTGAAGGTGGCACTAAACCGCTGGGCCATCAGGGCTGCCCTAAGGTTATGTATCTTTGTAAATAACCCATGTCTAAGAAATAATTTCTGCACAAAGTAGGAAATATTAAAAGAATGACCCACATTTTATATTTTCACAAAGCCAGGAACCACAGTTCTCTTTGTTGATACCTGCCATAATGGAGTCACAGGTACTCAAATGACCTTTGAGTTACATGAGGAAGGTTCAGTCAAGAAAAGCATATGATCATCCTAATGGAAATAATCAAAAGCCTCACAGAGACATTAACAGTAAAGGCTCCTCATGATGGGAGGCAGCCTCCAAGACGGCCCTCAGTGATCCCCACTCTTGGTGTTGAGGTCTTTGTGCAATCTCCTCCCTGTGTGTGGGCTGGTCTAGTATCTTACTTCTAACTGACAGAATGTGGCAAAGAGGGGGGCACTTGGGTGGTTCAGTCTTAAGCATCTGCCTTCTGGTCCGGTCATGATCCCAGGGTCCTGGGATGGAGCCCTGTGTGTTGCTCCCTGCTCAGCAGGGAGTTTGCTCCTCTCTCTCCCTCTGCCCCTGCCCCCTGCTCATACTCTCTAATAAATAAAATGTTAAAAAAAATTATGTGGCAAAGGTGATAGGATGTCACTTCCATGATTAGGTTACAAAAGACTGTAACTTCCATTTTAACAGATTAGTTCTGTGGCCTTTTCAGTCAGGATGCTTTTATGAAACAACTGCCATACGGCAAAGCACATGTGCCCAGGATCTAAGGACATCTTCTGGCCACTGTGGCCAGGAATGGAGCCTCTCAGTCTAAACATCCCTGAGGAACTGCAATCCACCAAAAAAAAAAATGAGACATTACAAAGGGATCCTTTTATGGCTAAATATTTCACTGTATAGATATACCACATTCTGTCCGTCTATCTGCTGATGGATATGTTGGTTTTGTTTCTACCTTTTGGCTACTGTGAATAGAGCTGCTGTAAATATTGGTGTACAAGTTTTTGTTTGAACACCTATTTTCAATTCTTTTGAGTATATAACTAGAAGTAAAATTGCTGGGTCACACGGTAATTCTATGTTTAACTTAAAAAAAACAAACAACCTACTTTCCTTGATAAGTCTCTAAGTTTCCAGTAAATTGTTAACACAGGAATAGGTAACAAAGTTAAAGAGCCTGCAGCTAGGTAGCAACTTCCAGAATGTGAGTTAATGAACTAAATCAGGGTGTGGGGGTGTGTGGGGGGGTTACTGACAAGTCATTATTGCTCTAAGTAAATAGCACCTACTGACTTTTCAAAATGTTTCTTTCAAAGGCAACATTAAAAAAAAAAAAAGATTTTACTTATTTATTTGAGAGAGTGAGAGAGCACAAGCAGGGGGAGGGGCAAAAGAAGAGATAGAAACAGGCTCCCCACTGACAGGGAACCCAGCTACAGGGGCTCAACCCCAGGACCCTAAAAATCATGACCTGAGCCAAAGGCAGATGTTTAACTGACTGAGCCACCCAAGGTGCCTGATAAAGGCAACATTTAAAAAACAAATTGTTGTGAGGGCTTACTGAGTACCACGTACTACACTCTCTATTGTACAAGTAAGAAAATAAAGAGACATGGTCTCTGCTTCTAGAGTGCACAGATTTCCAATTAAGAATTCTCTGATTTTGGGACGCCTGGGTGGCTCAGTGGTTGAGCATCTGCCTTCGGCTCAGGGCGTGATCCTGGAGCCCCAGGATCGAGTCCCACATCAGACTTCCTGCATGGAGCCTGCTTCTCCCTCTGCCTGTGTCTCTGCCCCTCTCTCTCTCTCTCTGTCTCTCATGAATAATTAAATAAAATCTTAAAAACAAAACCAAACAGAATTCTCTGATTTTCCCCAGAATTTCTTTTCACTTTACATGTTCTCCTTGGGAATGTCTTTACTTATTGTTTCAGCTACCTCTAATATCCTGAAGACAGTTCAAATGTTCTTATCTAATTTTCTCCAAAGCCCTAATATTCTTATTTCTTACGTCTATCTATCATGTTTTATTCCCTTCTAGAAGTTTCCCAGGTAAATTGCAACTGTCCCCATATGAACTCATTCTTGCCATGCATTCTCTTCTAAACCAGTCTCTTGGATTCCCTATCTGGGAATTGAGAGCTACCCAAACCATGAATCTTCAGAGTCATTCTTAACTCTTTACCCCTTTTTCCTAGTAGTCAGTCAACAATCACTCAACTTTACACTCTGCATAACTGCCAAGCTCTTGGACACTTTGAAACTCCACCATACATTTTTCCTCTGGCTGTTTTTCCCCTGCTCTGGTCATGTCTTACTGGGAAAAAAAACCCTATGCACGTTTCAAGTCTATATCCAAACATCTCCTCTAGTGAAGCCTTCCTTAATTTTTACAAAATTGCTGTCTCCATCATTTGTTATTCTAGAGCAAACTGTACATCTCTCCAATGTTAGGATACTTAACAACAATGAAAGTGTTTTTATGTCTAGTTCCTTATGACTGCCCTGGATTGACAATCTCTACTTGTGTTTTGAGACCAATTCTTTTGTATACTTCACAGACCTAGAATCAGAACAGACATATAGTTCTTAATATACATGTGCTGAATTAAAAATAGCCATCTGATTTATATTACTCATTCACTTAATCAACAAACAAGGATTTACTGAGTGGCTTCTATGTACCAGACATAGTTCTGGGCACCAGGATAACAGTGGCCAACTAGGTAGGTGTGGCCCCTGTCTGACTCATGAGCTCATGGTCTCGCATGTCACTGAATTGATATCTTTATGACACTATGTCATTTAAGCTTCAATTTACACATGCTGAAAAGTATTTTCCATAAGAGCATATTTATTCTTCTGATCCTTAAAGTAATAACAATTGGAAAGTTAAGTTTCTTTGGATGAGTTGTAAATAAAATTATTTTACTTCCAACGTCATCATCACTGCATTAATTTAAAATAAACAAAAACAAAAACAAAACCCTCCTTGCAGTCTCCAGGCATATGACTATACAATATACTAAACATATATGGGATACCTCAACTATCCAGAACACAGCCAAAAACTAGGAGCCATGGGGCAGCCAACAGAAAGGGCCCAAAATTAACATTCTAAAGCTCACATGCTTAACCACTCTAAAAAGTCCCTTAGGCCCACACAAAAATCTTGCCTAGAAAAAAAATGTGATCACACTTAGTTTCTTGGCTCCCTGCTCAGAGCATATTAGAAGTAGTAAATCATTATGTGGAAGACAGAGGAGAAATAAAAACCACCAGAGACAGGCATGTGGACAGTAGCAGGAAGAGACAGCCACAAAAGAAACCAAATAAAAAAATTAGAGCATTTGAAAAGAAAAAGGCAAGATCAACAATTATGAAAGAAAAAAAAGGCAAAGACTAGAAATAAAAAGCCCAGCAGTTCAGATTTAATGCAGCATGGAAGACCCACCCATTGCCCTCTTGACAGTATTATAGGGTTTTTGATGTTCATTAAATACACGATGTATTATACTCCTGATATCTTCATTATCATGGAGAATTTTGAACATATATAAATAACCAAAAAAGTATGATGAACACCATCACTCAGCCTTGACAACCATTAACTCTGGCCAATCCAGCCTCACCCTAATTCCGCCATTGTATTATTTTGAAGCAAGTCTCAAACATCATATAGTTTCATCTGCAAATATGTTGGTCTATGTTTCTAAAAAGATAAGGATTCTCAAAGACATAACCAAAATATCATCACTTCTCAAAGAAATTAACAACAAATCTCCAGTTGTTCAAATAACATTTCAGTACAAGTATATCTTCAGCTATTTCCAAAATGTCCAAGTGAGATACTACTGAGGAAAGTATAACATATAGGAATTTCAAAGTCTTAAAATCAAATTATAAGGTTTTCAATCCATTCTCAGCATTAAAATGTCTTAATATTTCATCAAAATCTATTTTTATTCTCTTAATTAGTTTAATTGGTTAAACGCCAAGTGAGATACAGTAAGTGTTCTAAGAAACACCTTCTTTGCTAATGCAACAGCTAATGGAAATGTTACTGTCAAATTATGGTACTGCAGTATTTTAAACTTGTTTAAAGGAAGATCTTTTATGGAAAAACTATTTGTTAAGATAATTTTGTTTACAGTCTACAATAGCTCTTACAGGTTTGAAGTGTAACAACTTGATTCATTATTTCAAAGCCATATACTAGTTCCCTGAAATGATCAGGGATGGTCTATTTACTTATTGGGAGACCATAGGTAACCTTGAGAGAATTTTATGTCACAATCTAGTTGTACTGGTACTAAGTTGTAATTATCCTTCAAAAGGAAGCAGGATGGGGGCACCTGGGTGGCAAGGTTGGTTGAGTATTCCATGCTTTGGCTTCAGCTCAGGTCATGATTTTTGGGTCATGAGATGGAGCTCTGCCTTAGGCTCTGCAGAGTAGAGTCTGCTAAAGACTTTCTCTCCCCTCTCCCTCTGCCCATGCCTTACTGCCCCCTCATTCTCTAAAATCTTTTTTAAAAAGTGAGTAGAATGAAACAAGCATAATGATACACACATGAGAAATCTAGAATTTATCTTTGTTAACCATAATCTGGAGAGGAAGCTAAAAGAATTGGAACACAGGGAGATTGGTATTTTCTCCTTACAATTAGAAGCTATGGTTTTGAAGGAAAAGTAAATAAATAGGACTATCAGTACTTGAATTGGGAACTGGAAATATGTGAGGTGTGTGTGTGTGTGTGTGAGAGAGAGAGAGAGAGAGAGAGAGAGAGAGAGAAGAGGTAATCTGCTCAGCAGAAAGTTCAAAACCTCTTTAAAGTGAAATCAGTGAGAAAGTATCCCTTGAAAAATCTCACCTTCTTAACATGTATGTACCTTGGAAGGATTGCAGATGTGCTAAAATTCCTGTAGCCATTAGAGTGTCCTGTGGGGGCCAGGATGTAATTTCCCCATTTCTTGTCATCACCTCTCACAGTAAGCAGTTTCTGCTTATCCCAATATGTCGTAAAAATACCATTTTCCATGCATCTGATGTGAAAAATCTTGGGAAGCACTGGTCAAAATAGTGTAGCCTGTGATCTGAGGCTCCTGATGGTCTGACCCAGTGGCCTTTCTATTCTCAAATCCTTCCACACTACTGATGAAACCTTTACAGTGGCCGAAACAAATTGCTCACATCATGTCCTCCAAATGCCACCACCTCTGCTCATAACTTTTCCTTAGGTTGGCAATCTCCTGACTCCCAAATCTATCTTTGAACATAATCTATTCTTAAGTCCCACATTAAATGCCACCTGTGCCACAACCATTCCTTTCACTGCACTTGTCCATAATCTTTTTCCTCCACTGAAGGGTAATTATCTGTAGTTTTTTAATGTCATGTGTAACTTTCTATCTTTTACTATTTTTATTTATGCACAGTTTCTAGTTTGCCAATTAGAATCACAGCTCTGACAGCTAAATTCAAGTAAAGTCACTCCAAACATTTTCTGAGTACCTTTTATATGCTGAATACCTTTTATATACTAGGTGTGGAGAAATAAAAATGAATGTGGTCCTACCATCATCAGAATTATTTAGAATTGTCCTGAACGTTCTAGCCAACACAATAAGGCAAGAAATTGATGGAAGAGGAATAAGCACTGAAAGGAGGCAAAATGATCATTATTTGCAGATAACTGTATACCTACAAATCCAAGACAATTAACTGGAAAACTTAAGATGAATAACATGGTTCTATAAGGTGATTAGAAACAAAATGTTTTAAAATCTTTTTACTACTACTGAATATTTAAAAACCCATGCAATAACAATAACATATGGAAAAATCCCAATATTTGTAGGTATGATACCAACAATACTTGCATGAATAAAGCACTGTATCATGTTTTTAGTTGAGAAGACTAAATATAATAAGTATTTCCATTCTTTACAAATTTACTAGTGAGTTTCATGCTTTGCTGATCAAAATCTCAAGGGAATCTTTCAACTCAAAAACTCACCTGGAATAACTATTATATAAAAATCGCCTTATTTTTAAAAAACAAAATGATAAAGATACAAAACAATAACAAAGGTGATAAACTTAATCTCAGTTATCAAAAAAAATTCAAGCTGAAATTATATGGCACCATTTTTCAAGTATCAAATTGCCTAAAAAGTCTAAATGATGGTCTGCAGCATCAGGAAAAATGCAATAAGATAATAGAATCAATTCCTACATAGGAATGTAAATCCATGCAAGTTTTTTATAAAGTAATTTTGTATCATATATTAATTAAGAGCCTTAAAATGTTTTGATACTGAGTTGTTTTTCATATTGAAAAAATATTCAGTAACTCAAAAATATATAGCTTCATAAAATAATCAGAATAGATATAAAGTCAGATCTTTATTAAAATACATATGATAACAGGCATATAAGGCATCTGGGAAGCTCTATCAAGGACACAGAAGCAGAGTTAAATTATTTTATCATTAATCATTAGAAATTGTCAAGCCACATTAAAGAGGCAAAATTACACACAGATCAGACTGAATTAGAAGGATTATCAGTAGTATTGAGGAAAATGAGAAAGAGAGATAGATTAGTGATTGAACTCCAAGGACACAGAGTGGTAAATGTTGGCAGCCACCCTAAGAGTACTGTTCATGGCCAAAGACATGACTTGTCTGGTCTTGGTGTCAGTTCTGCTATCATACCTAGATGCCATAAAACATGGCTACTAAAAAGTCTCAGTTCTCATAAATATCTATCTTATTTGGTTGACAATCTCATGGCAAAAGAAGCAAAAAACAGAGTTCAAATCTCTGCATTGTGACCAAAGAAGAATGGATATGTTATTCTAGAGACTATATTATCAATGATGGTCATTTATGCTACACTTTAGAGTTTCAACATAATTAGATGAGGAGGAGGAGGAGAAAAACCAGCCCCTGAACTCAAAGGAAGATGAAACTGTAAAAAGAGCAAAGTATAGAGGCCAAAATAAATTTATAGTGGTAAAAATGTTATGAAGAACAGATAAGCAAAAAAACCAGGGTAGGCAGGCATAAAAAGAATTATTTCAATCTGGAAAGAGTTAAGAGAAGGTAAATTTAAAGTGAGGAGAAAGTGCATATCAAGCTTCTTTAAGTTAATGCAAGTCTCCAGATCCAGACAGATTACATACCAAGATAGCAGAAAAACTCAGACATCACAAAACTCCTCCAAGCCCTGTGCTATAACCATGAAGAATGGGAAAGTTACCAGGAGACTGAAGATAGGCAAATATCAACCCAGATTTTAAAAATGGTATCATCATGAGCCATCATAGAGTCACTAAGACGTCTTTCAAAATAATTCTCAGTTCCTTTAGTACTGGCTCACCAGGTTGGTACATTTTGGGAATAGCATAGTATGAAATCATTTCAGCAAAATATTTAACAAGTCTCTTGCTGTATCCTTGGGCAAGAAAAAGTAAATCAGATGACAGTAGTTAGGCAGCATTATAAGCAATTTAACAGCCATATCCAAAAATTCATGGAACTGTGCCAGGGAAGGTGTTGGGTCTTCTATGATTTGTAACCAACCTTGGTCCTCCTAGCACTTTACACATAACTCTATTACAGCAATTATCACAGGGCATTATAGTTATATAATTACATGTCTATTATTCCCCACAGCTTGTGAGCTCCCCAAAGGAATGATTGCATGCTAGTCTTCTTATCCCTAGGAGAGAGCATGAGACTGGCACAAAGTAGACAATCTGATACATGTTTATACATTTTAATTAAATAAAAACTTTAAAGGTATCATTTCAAGATTTACAGATGGCACAAGGCTGAAAGAAACCACGAGTATGTTGGATGACAGAGAAAAGTCAAAAAGTTCTTGACAAGCTGGAACAATGAGCCAGTGCTTACATAATGAAATTTAATAGAGATATAAGTAATGTCTGGAACTTGGAATTAAAAAAAAAAAATCAACTGTGCAAGAACAGAAGAGCTCTGACTTAAAACAGCTGGGTGTTTTGACAGCATATCCAACATGAACCAATGGGCTTGTTGTGGCTCAGATTGTTGGTTTTCTTACTCACAAGAAAAGAGGAGAGTATCACTGGTCAGACCACATCTAGAACACCAAGCTTCTGAATACATGTTTTACAAGAGACCACCACAGAAGGTGGCAACAGGATGGTGATGAACCCGGACACCATGCAATATGGAAAATGGTTGAAGAAATGAAAGATATTTAGCTTGGAAAATGGTTTTCCAAAATATATGAAAGTTTCATGTTTTTTAATTACTGTCTAGAAAAGACACATCATTTGTTGAGTATTCTCCACAAAGCAGAACTGGATTCATCTTAGCAAAGAAGCAGACAGTTCAACTCTGGCAGATTATAATGAATTGTAATAATGAAAACTCTTCAAATATGGCAAAAACATATACTTTCTGAAATGTGGACTTGCTCACAATGGAAGTACTCAATTTGATGCTGTACTGCCACACTTTGGGGATCTGAAAAAAGCTAATTCCTATCTGGTATAACCAGTTTGAGTGAGTAACATCTGATTTAACATGTATGGTTTCATGTTATTTTCTATGGTGAAAGAACTGGAGGGCAGATTTCTGTAACAGGTCATGAATGACTTGTGAGACTCATTCCTGAAGGAAACTGCATATACAACTCTTGGGTCACTGCAGCAAATACACCCAAACCCAGAGTCATGGCAGAGGAGCTGTAAGACATTGCCATGGTTTGTGTGACCAGAACTCTCCACATGCTAGCAGGTAAGGGAAACTAGGAGCTCTACTCTATTATGTAGACATACTATCAAGATATCTAAAGATACATAGGCAATCAAGAAGAACAAATTTTTAAACTCTATAACCATACCCTCCATTTTTTTTTTACACTGACTCCTGGACTTGTTGACTGATTTGAAACAATTTTTCAGCAAAAAAAGCTTTGGCTAATTAATGACCTCTATATTCTATAAAGAAGCATGAGCAAACAACAGAGTTCATTTATAAATATATAAAATACACAACTTCTCAGGCCACCATTCAAATATCTTCAATAACCAGTTATATCACCAGAAATACACATCTACTTGTTTCAGAAGAATTCAAATTACAGGAATTCAAAAGTGAATTAAAATGTGACTTACATCCAGTGTAATATAAGCAATTTTTCAACGCATCTTGACTAAATGTAAAATATCATCTGTTTTTGTGACAAACAAGTCTGTGCCATTAATCATATGCTTCCAGCTGCAACAACTCACGTTCAAATTAAAACCATGAAATAGCATCCCAGTGTCAAGATTCACACAAACTGATCTTTTAACAGATTGTGAGGGGGGTGGGAAACCCCAACATATATTGAAAGAAGAATCTGGAGACAATGTTACACAATAAAAACATCTGAAAGAGCTTAAGCGCACAAGCAGATAGAATTCTGGTTTTTGAACTGCGCAAGAATAAATGTTCAACAAAATTCACTGCCTGCTCTTAAACCACGAATATATCATAAAAAATACTTCTTTTTATAGCCACAGGGTCGAGAGTTTTGCTGTTTCTATCTATCCCAGCATACAAATCCATAGGACTGCCAGGACTGTCCCCTCTGACTTTACTGGGAAGTCAGACAGGAGACTGTCCTGCCTGGGTTCCTTTTAGTTTATTCAGTTTGTGTCCAAAACTGGCCCCAGAATCATCTCCTCTTTGGTCGCTTCACTCCTGCCTGCCAGTTACAAAGCTCCAAAAGTTTCCCTTCCAGCTACAGATATTAAAATGTGTTGTTTTAAAACTCGACTGAGAACTGCAGCAGATAACTTGTGTTGTTTCAGCTCCCCCACGTCAGCAAGCTGCCGCAGTGTACGAACAGCACCGCGGCATCCTCTGCGCATTAAAAACAAGGACGGTGCCAGGAACCAGCAAAGTGATATATTCTAGGTTAGCCATGTCAGGCAATTTCTAGTCCCAAAGAAGGTTTCATATGGTCAGCACATGGGCCAAATGATGCACATGGCTGTCCTGTACTTGCCCCCTTGTGTCCTCCTCTGGTGACCTGCCCCACTGAACTCCCTGCACACGTTTCCCAGAAAGGGACTCTAGGCAAGGACAAGTTCCTCTGAGTCTTTCCCTTCTGCCTCAGGGCTCACACTATATTTCTATGGGGCTCTACACTTCAGGGTATAATCAATCTGGCAAGCCACAAATTTTTCTCAGTTCTCAGATGACTTCTCTTTAAAATGGTATCCCAGGGGCGCCTGGGAGGCTCAGTTGGTTAAGCATCTGCCTTCAACTCAGGTCATGATCTCAAGGTCCTGGGATCAAGCCCCACATCATCGGGCTCTCTGCTCAGTGGGGAGTCAGCTTCTCCCTCTCCCTGCTCTTGCATGCATTCTTTCTCTCTTTCTCTTCTTCCGTCCCTCCCTGTCAAATAAAATAAAATCTTAAAAATAAATAAAATGGCACCCTAGCCCTCGCCTATCTAAGAGCCATACAAAAAAATAGCAGACAAAACTTTGAAAACTGAAAGTACAAATAAAAGCTTTAATAGCCTTCCTGCCCATCAAGGTTACAATTCAACTTCTCCATCTAACAAACCAAGGTGAGACCAGGGTAGTTGTTAAGATAAGAGGTATACAAATATAAGAGTAAAAAAGGGCTTCACCTTAAAAGTTTGTATGCTCTAGACTTCCTTATATTGTACTCGTTATTTCTTTGCTCCTCTTTTCCTCTTTCACAGAGACACCCTGTCCAAAATGATGAATGAAAGAATATATATGATTTTAATATCATTATGACTGATGGAGAATTCTCCCAAAGCAATTTAACCAAAGGTAAAGTTGTACATGATAGCTGCACATAGTAGATTGCAATGATTTTCAAACTCAGTAAAATGGACTACCAACCTTTTAAGAAAGGATGCTTTTTATTTATTTATTTTTTTACTGGTTTTATCCATTTATTCATGAGACACACATAAAGCAAGGAAGAGACACAGGCAGAAGGAGAAGCAGACTCCCCTGTGGGGAGCCTGATGCGGAACTCGATCCCAGGACCCCAGGATCATGACCTGAGCTGAAGGCAGACACTCAACCACTGAGCCACCCAGGTGCCCGAGAGTATATTTTTTAAAGAAAAGTAGCATGAGGCAATTAATAAAACACTGTGGTGACTATGATTTATAAAAGAGAATTCCAGAGTCAATTTATGCCTTAGAAACAGTCTTGACAATATTTAATCAAAAAACCTAAAGTGTATTGGGATTTCAATACTTTAAAGAAAATTTGGAGTGAAACCTTTTACAAAACCCATAACTCTTTCATAATACTATTATGTTATCTAATAAAAACTACCAACATGTATATTTATATTTTTGTACATAGATTTTTCTTAAAGCAGAGTACAATATACACGTCTTGAAACAAAAACCTCAGTAATACTGTAAATGACAGAAGAGAAGCATTCTATTGACTTTTGTATTTTTTTTAAATTTTTATTTATTTATGATAGTCACAGAGAGAGAGAGAGAGGCAGAGACACAGGCAGAGGGAGAAGCAGGCTCCATGCACCGGGAGCCCGACGTGGGATTCGATCCCGGGTCTCCAGGATCACGCCCTGGGCCAAAGGCAGGCGCCAAACTGCTGCGCCACCCAGGGATCCCTCTATTGACTTTTGTAAAATCTCAGCATCTAGGGATGATAATGATGGTGTCAAAATCACATCAACCTAAAAAAATCCCAGCACCACGTTAAAAAAAGAATTCTTTTCAACAACGTATTGCATGCAAGTAATCAAAATGAAGTAAACTATTTAGATCTTTAAATCTGGGCAGCACTCAATGCTTTTTGCATAAGGCAGTGTAAAATATACATAATACATAATCATATGCATATAATAATGTAAACAATGTATTACATATAATATTTACCTTTGTTTTCTTTTTTTAACTTTGTTTTCAAATTGTTTTATTTTTGTTAAATCACTTGAAGTATTAGGGATAGAACTTGACTATCAGTCTCAGAATAAAAACTTGGTAGATAAAACCTTTCAAGACTCATTAAATTCACACCCTCACTCTCTAATGCAAATAAATGAAATAAACCCTTTATACTCAAATTGTGATCAGTTTAAAGAAAGGAAGAATTAGATGGAACAGAAAACCCAAAAATAGTTATCTTACAATCTCTTTCAAATTACAATGGGAAAAAAAAAAATCAGGGAAAAGTAACATGTACAGGTCCCTGATGTTTTTTCCTTTTCCTTTTTTTTCTCTGCTGATCAGAAGGGAAACACAATTTTAAAATCTGAAGGGAAGGGAGACGTGAGGTGGAAAGGTTCATCCCAGCAGAAAGCTATATGTTAGGATGCCTGGGTGGCTCAGTGGTTGAGCGTCTGCCTTCAGCTCAGGGTGTGATCCTGAGGTCCTGGGATCAAGTGATGCATCAGACTCCCCGCAGGAGCCTCTGGGTCTTTCATGAATAAATAAAATCTTTAAAACAAAAACAAAAACAAGCTGTATGCTGTCTGACTTCCAGGAAGAAACAGAACAAAGGAATAGTTAGGGTCCCATGCAGAAGTCAAGAAGATGTCTAATACCTGAAATACAAAGGACTACTGTGAACAAGTTCGAAGGCACAGCACGCCAAAACAGCAAGCCAACCTAGGATAGGGTTAGGAGAAGGCATTTGACCTTGAAAAGAGGAGAGATGAAGTTGCTTGAAAAAAAAAAACCAAAAACAAAAACACATGAGCCATGCCAAAGGCTGATAATTAAATATTTAGAAAAAAAAATTTAAAAAGGTTCTTCTTCCTGGGTATCTGGACTTCATCTGTTTGTGTTCTCATTTATTTTGCCCCGGTTACTCTTTCATTTTAGGTAGAAACATGGGATTGGATTTGGGGTCCTCCCTCTCAGTTCTCTTGCAAACACAGATTCTTTCAAAGATCTAAAAAAAAAAAAGAAACCTCCAAGAAATTTTAAAAAGTAATCACTGGTAAAAAGATTCTTGGGTTTGATGTTGCTTTTTTATTCACAGTACAATTCCTGATACACCTCTGTCAAAAACCCCCCAGCATAATTGATTTTTCTTTGTGTCCTCATCCAAATCCCTAGCAAGAGTTTAAAATGCATGGTAGTAATAACCACATAACAAATTCAGAAAGGGAAAACACATTTTTTATGGAACCTTGAGAAAATGAATTTGTATTTACCAATTTTGGAAGATGGGGAGCAATCCAACATTTCCCTTCTAAAATTTCAGCTGCAACTGCCCATCCTCATTCTTACCCAGAACTAAGAAGACTAGAGTCAAATGAATTCAGCCTGAGTCTCTTAGGGTTTTTTAAATGGACACAAGTAGAATCTAGAATAACCAGGAAATTTTAAATCTGTTCAAAATACACTTAAAACATTCAGGTATTTTTCCAGATTTTAAATTTAAGGCACAATTATTTGGATCTTATCAAACCATTTAAGCAGATTTTTCAACTGATTAAGGAGATCTAACGCCTACAACCTGATAGATGTTTGTAAAAATAAATAATCCTATATAAAAGATTAACAGCATCAAAAACAACCCACAATTATTAGATACAATCTAAATAGTAAGAGGAATAGTAAGAGGAAAAATTCATTGACACCTAAATCTATTTAGAGGACTTCAGAAGAAAAAGAAAACAAACAAAAGTTTTATATTTACATGCCCTAAATTTAAAAAATAGCATCACCCTAAAGAACATGGCAGGGCAGCCCTGGTAGCTCAGCAGTTTAGCACCACCTTCAGTCCAGGGCATGATCCTGGAGACCTGGGATCAAGTCCCATGCAGGGCTCCCTGCATGGAGCCTGCTTCTCCCTCTGCCTGTGTCTCTGTCTCTCTCTCTCTCTGTGTCTCTCATGAAAAAATAAATAAAATCTTTACAAAAAAAAAAAAAAAGAACACGGCAGACCCAAGAAGAACTTGTTGGGATTGCCATGGCAAAGTATAGAGAAAGAAAATAGGTTGTGTTCCACTCTCTTAGCATATTATGTATAGAATATTACCAACAACCATACCCATATCCATCTTAACTAGTCATTTTGCTCAGACTTCTGAAAATGAAACAAAGAAAAATATATTACTTTTTATGCCAAAATTAAGGTCTGCTTGGAAAACTTTAACCTGGGGTACAATCTGGATGGCCTAAGAGCAGCTTGAGCAGATAATTTAAAGCTGTAAAGATTCCTGAACAAAATAGCCTATTTCACCCACACACATAAAATGTGTTCTTAAAATAAGTTATTCCAATGTGGTTTGTAATCAGAGGTTTTCTAATATATTGGTTTGCTTTAGTGTTACTGTGGGGTTTTTTCCCCTTCATCTCCAACTTTGTGTAAGACCTGTGTCTTACCCATTGCATAATCACCAACAGGAGTATTTTTCATAAATATAACTGCTAAGGTTGAAAAGAGAATATTATATCACTATGGTTTTGAGCATCCCTATGGAATGAACCACAACTGGTTTATTCTAAGAAATCTCTCACTCTTTGTATAATGAATCTGTCATATGAATTTCCTTGATTAATTGATGCTGCTGTGCACAGACAGATCAATCTGTCTTCTTTTATTAGCAATGAGATTTTTAAAATCTACACATTAAGTTGATAGATATTGTAACATCTTAATCTTAGTTTTTAACTGCTTACATATTTAATTTTAATAATTCAACTACATATGATCATCCAAAAATTGATATTTTTCTCTGTGAGATCTTTCCCTAGTCACATTTATTTTTTTAAAACCATGCATATTAACTTAGCCTATTTAAAATAATTCTTTATTGGAAAGCAATCCAAGTAAAAGGACCATAAGGTCTTCACAAAACATACTTTCAATGCTTTTGACCACAGATATTTCTAAAAGTATAGAATATTTTTAATAGTTTTACTGTGGTATAATTGATAGATAATAAACTGCACATATTAAAATATACAATGTGATAAGTTTTGACAACATGGACATCTGGGAAACCATGACCATAATCACGATAATAAGTGTATCTGTCCATCACCTCCAAAATTTTCTCATGACCCTTCAAATCCCTCCATTCCATCCCTCCCAGGCTCCTGTCCCTATCCCCTCAGGCAACCTCTAAAACACTCTGTCACTAATTAATAGTTTGCATTTTCTAGTACTTTCTATAAATGGAATGGAAGTTTATCCCAGTATGGGAATACTACCTTATATGTTCCATTTTGTCTACCTTCTTTCACTCGGTGTAATTACTTAGAGATTCGTTCATATTATGGCATGTACACATAGTTCATTCTTTTTTATTGCTGAATACTATTTCCTTATATAGATAGGTCACATTTACTTACCCATTCACCAACTGAAGACATTTGGGTTGTTTCCATTTTTCCTATCATAAAGTTGCTATGAACATTTATGTACAGGATTTTGTGTAAACATAGGTTTTCATTTCTCCTAAGAGTAGAATGGTCTGATTATAAGAATGGTTTGAATTTATCTTAAGAAACTATCAAAATGTTTTCAAGAAGTGGTTGTACCATTTTACATTTCTACTGGCAGTGAATGAGAATTCTAGTTCTTCCATATTCTTTGCAGAATAATTGATATATTCAGACTTTTACATTTTAGACATTTTAATGCGCATGTGAGGAGGTTTTAAATTGTATTTCCCTAATGACTAATGATGGTAAGCATCTTTTGCATAAAGGATATATTCAAAGTTTTTCCCATTTTTTAAATGTTTCTTTTTATTCTTGAGTGTTCTTTATATATTTTGGATACAAGTTCTTTATCAGATACATGATTTTCAAATAATGTTTACCTAGCCAAAAAATGGTCTTTTCATTCCCTAATATTACAAAATCCAATTAACTAATTTTCTTTTCATGGATCATACTTTTGGTGTCTTAGAAAGCTTTGCCTAACTCAAGGTCACAAAGATAATCTACGTTTTCTTCTAGAAGTTTTATAGTTTCAGGTTTTATATTTAAGTATATGATCTATTTTTTTTTTAACATGGTATAAGGTTAGGGTAATTTCTTTCTTTTCTTTTCAGAGGAAGGACGGAAGGAAGGAAGAAGGAAGAAAGAACGAAAAAACAAAGATAAGAAAGAACGAAAGAGAGAAAGAAGAGAGCGAGAGAGAGAGAGGGAGGGGCAGGGGGAAGGGAGGGAGGAGGGCGTTGCGAGGGGCTTTTTCTTTTGTCTTGCTTATTTGTGTTTGTCTTTATTTCTTTTTTGTTTCTTTTTCTTTCTTTCTTTCTTTCTTTCTTTTCTTTTTTCTTTCTTTCTTTCTTTCTTTCTTTCTTTCTTTCTTTCTTCTTTCCTAAAAATTTTTATTTGAGAGAGAGCAAGTGAACACAAGTGGGGAGGGGATAGAGGGACAGAGGGAAAAGGAAAAGCAGACTCCCTGTTGAGCAGGGAGCCCAACGCAGGGTTCTATCATGACCTGAGCCAAAGGGAGACACTTAACCGACTGAGCCAACTAGGTGTCCAAAGTTTATTTTAAATCTTGTTTCATGTGTTGTTATTTTTGTCTATCTCCTATTAATGTCATGTGTATTTTAAAATAACACATAGAATTTTACACTCAAATAGAAAATATAATTATCAATTAGATCAATTTTGTTAATTGGCCATTCAAATCCTTCATATATTTTTATTTATTTGATCCAATATCTTACAAAGAAAGTAGGTGAATTAGTCTTGATTGTGGATTCTCTTGGCTTTTCCTTACATTTTCCTTAATTTCATTTTTATATAGTTCAGAATTATGTGGGTAAATATGTAAAGGTTCATGCTTTCTCAGTTATCTTAATAGATTAACATAAAAAATCTCTATTCTTAATGTTCTTTGCTTGAAATTCATCTCCCAGTACTTCCTTTTCAATGGTCTTTAAGGATGCCTTTTCTATCCCTTTATTTCCACCTTGCTACATTTTGTTGCAAAGTGTCTCTTATACTCAGATATAGCTAAATAGATTATAATCAGTTTTTATGCCACTCATTTAAAAGGGAAATTTAATCTACTTATATTTATTGTGATTACTGATATATAGATGTTTTCTATGTCTCATGACTATTAATTTTGCTATTTTTCCATGTTTGCTTTTTGCTGAATTTATCAAACATCCTTAGCTTTCTATCTTTAAAGTGTATTTTATTAAAGTTTATTTCTTAAAATTTATTTTTTCATGGGGAGCCTGGGTGGCTCAATTGGTTAAGCATCTGACTTCAGCTCAGGTCATGATCTCAGGGTTCTTGGGATGGAGCACCAAGTTGGGCTCCCTGCTCAGCAGGGAATCTGCTTCTCCCTCTCCCCATCCCTCCAACTTGTCTCAGTCTCTCTCTCTCTCTCAAATAACAAAATCTTTAAAAAAAAATTCTCATGAATAAAGTCCACACAAGAAAAAACATTCTACTCGATTCTAGTGAACTTACTCTATTCTCTAAGATAATTATTTTTTATATTAGCTGAATATATGCAACTTTTTGGGTTTTTAAAAATGTATTTATGTAGATATCATTCTACTGTTAGAGTTTACTCTTTTTTTAAAAATTTTTTTTAAATTTTTATTTATTTATGATAGTCACAGAGAGAGAGAGAGAGAGAGAGAGAGGCAGAGACACAGGAAGAGGGAGAAGCAGGCTCCATGCACCAGGAGCCCAACGTGGGATTCGATCCCAGGTCTCCAGGATCGCGCCCTGGGCCAAAGTCAGGTGCTAAACCGCTGCGCCACCCAGGGATCCCCAAGTTTACTCTTAACTCTTAAAGATATATATTCAAATTTCAATTCTTCAATTATAATCTATAATTTAAAAAAATATATCCTTGGATTCTCTCTGACATCTCTCATGTTGAAATTAGAAATAACTTACTTGTGTGTTCCTGTGTTTATAGTTAATGATTTATTTTTTGTCACAATATGTTGAGGTAGAAGTATTTCCTTGGGTCTCAGAAGACCCATTAAATTTGAATAATCTTTTCTTCATATTTGAGATTTTTCTATTTTCTTTGATTATTTTATTCTCCATAGCTTCTCTTTAACTCTCCCTTTAGACCTCTTAGAGGGATATTAGAACTACTATTAACTATTCCTTTGGTCTCTTCAATTTTCTTTCCTACTTTCAGAGCCGTCCTTCTGGCAGGGCATTCTGAGGAAATTCCCTAGCTCAATCCTTCATTTTATTAATTTACATCTGAGTTCTGTCAACTGACATTTTTGCTTTAAATTTTGAAGTCAAATTTTTGTTTCCCCAGTTCTGTTAGATTCCTTTTCATGAATACAAAAGCCTTATCTCTCTGAATGTCTTCTTCTGTTCACTCTATTACTTCTAGGTCCTTGATACTTTTTCTTTCAATGGGGTAAGCTTTCTTTGATGGTGCTGATTTCCCTCATATTGTCATATGCTGTGATTATATGCTTACCTTTTGTTCAAGAATCTACGTTTGCCAGCTCTTTTGTTTACCACTGCCTACTTTCAGTGATTAAAATGACAGACAAGTGGCTTCTCTCCTGTGTGTGTGGGCTTCCTAACCCACCTGGCAGTCAGTATATTACTAGGACACTGACTTGGCCTGAGTCTAGCACCCACTTCCAAGATTTAGTTTGTGGGTAAACACAGCTGCTATCCACTACTTAACACAAGGAGAGAAGAAAAATAAAGGCATGGCTCCAAATGTAAAGCCCCAATTAATAACCCTGATAAGCTGATTAATAATCTTGATGAATTCCCCTTCTATTTCATGTTTCCATTGCCTATACCTCAGTCTTTGTCATGCTTTCCTTTTTTCATTGTAGATTAAATCTGTGTTATATATTTAACTTATCATTTTTCTGATTTTTGTCATTTTATGAGATTTTGGCAAAGGAGGGAGAATAGACATTAAAAATACAAACCTTCAATTTTCAATCATAAGTACTATATATTAATATATGTATTAAAAACTTTCTATGATAAATACTTCACATTACTTCGCACAACGATGCCATAAAATATCAAAGAATTTCAAGATTAAAATGATGAAGCTATTTTCAGTAGAGTTTTTTGACAATATTTTGGGCCATAAGAAATTAAAAGCAACACATTTACAATACCTCAAAACAAATCTAACCAGCTCCATTTTGTTCAGTCCTAGGAGAGGTCAGAGAACCAACCTGATCTGGTGAGAAATGAATAGTTACAAATACATTATCTCTTGAACAACTGTCAAGTTGTCATTCTAATTATAGAAATCTAGTAAAGCTGTTTAATCTTTTCTATGAACTTCCATAATATTTATTACCAATATTACTCTCCCATCAAAATATCCAAAGAAATGGGCACGGGATTGTGTGCTTACCCATGTACGGATGGTATCTTTAGGTGATGGCATATACTTAGTATTTATTAAGTATTCACTGAAATGAATTCAAAAACAAAACACCATTTTGCTTCTCAAGGGTCTAGCCTTACTCTGGTATCTAGGGGCATAACTTCACAGATTTCTCTCCACTTGTTACCATAGATATGTTTTATATCACAATATAATAAACCCTCAAGATTACAGTGTGCTTTTCAATTCTTCCTAACTTTATGTTCTGGTATGCTAAATATTGTAACAGGACTGAGTACAAGATGCAATTAAGATCATACAGAAAGGACAAAGAGATATTACAGAGGCAAAGAGTCTAGGAAACAGAGGAGACAAAAGTCAAGGAGTTGACAGTGGACTTGGTTTACGGGTGAAACAAGATTAGACCAAACCCACTGTCACTTCCATGACTTTTGTCCCAGATTGTTTGTAAACTCTTTTCCTCTGTGTTGTCTCCTTTGTCTTTTCTATATGATCCTAATGGCATCTTGCATTCAATCCTTGTTACAGTATTTCTAACACCAGATTGTGATGCTACTTGAAATCAACAGCACAGTGACAAGTGCTTTTAGTATTAGTTATTTTTTTAAAGATTTTATCCATTTATTCATGAAAGACACAGAGAGAGGCAGAGACACAAGCAGAGGGAGAAACAGGCTCCCTGTGGGGAGCCCAATGTGGAACTCGATCCCAGGACCCCGGGATCATGACCTGAGCAAAAGGCAGATCTGCAACCACTGAACCACTCAGGCGTCCCTTAGTATTAGTTATTATTTCATGCACATATACTTGTCTCACACGACAAACATAAAAATAAAACAGATTTATTGAGATGTCTACTATACCCCCCAAAAAAGAGGAAGTTGGGGTTAAATGAAAATAGAAAAAAAAAAAAAAAGCATTATAATCATGCATAGTTGTTAAAGGTGGGCCCTATGGTTCCTAGAGATCAAAGTGAAATAGATACTATGGGTTTCAAGATAAAAATAAACTAGTTCTGTTTTATCAAATAGGAGAATGGCTATCAGCATCCTCAGCTGCTAGAAAAGCAAGCAGCCTTGGAAAAGTTAAGAGGCTTGCCCAATGTCCCATGGCTTGTTTTGATAGAGAAAAATACTGGTCTCTTAACTTTCAGTGCTATTGCTGCAATACCACGCTGAAACCAAATACACAATGAAAGTTAGTTGCTATTATGGCAACCCCTGGGAGAAACAGAAATATCTATTCCCTTGTGATAGTTAAGAAGCTCAGAACCTAGAATGAATGTTCTATGAGGAAGTTCGGTAGAGTTGGAAGATATGACATGACCTGGCTACTCCCCAACAGTAATCAATGGTGAGGGAGCTACCTTATATGCACATGAGACCTATTCTCAAGGGGGGGGGGGGTGTCAAAAGGCCAAGAAATTAGTTTCTTGAACATTCTATATGTGTGTGTGTACATGCGTGTGTATGTGTGTATGCGTATTTAGTCTTAGAAGAGTTAATTGTTAAGTACTCTACAAAACTATGAGTGGGAAGGCAAATTTTAAAAAAATTTTCTGGGGCATTTCTCCAGAAGAAAACAAAAATTAAGGTCAGGTCTACATCAGCCAGTAACAGACTTCTGGGCCCCCAGATTCATTTATTTGGCTCTGCTGACTGTTTGGCTCAGTTTTCCCTTAGCAAGTGTAAAAAACGCTTGAACACCACCACCCTGGGATCCTGTTCAACCAATTCAGATAGCTGTGGCCTTTCAACTCTCATCCAAGTGACTTGGCTTTATACCAATATCATTTCCCCTAGTAGAGCCTAAGCCTAAGTGAGAAAGTACACAGCTCAGAGAGCCAGGAGTTAACTGGCTGTTCCCATTCCAGAAAGGTCTGGTTCTTTTCCTAGATAAGGAAACAATACTATATCAAGAAGTTTCGATCATTCAATATTACATATCACACTGGAATCACAACTATAAAAACAGAATTAGTGGAAATACCACTGTCTATCTTAAAGGATCTCTTGAGGAGCTTCAGGCAATTGAACTTTTCTTTTCCAGCCCAACCCCCTGGGAAATAAGTAGTGATGATTTATTAAAACTTACATTTTGCAGATAAGAAAACAACAACAAGAAGTTCAAATGCACAGAGGGACAGAGTGTCTTGAGGCTACACTCTACTTGCTGAACCTCATTTCTTCCTTCTAATTATATAACAGATATGGAATATGCATGCTTACTTGTGCGTAGCTGACTATAATTTAGCTTATAGTATGGTTGTAAGGTTTGCTGTGGACCTGGCCTTTCTTGGGCCCCCCACTCTGTGCTGTCATACTCCTTTGCCAGGGTCATGGTTTCTTGCCACCTCTTCCAGAGAATTCCATGTTTGGAGAGGTCTAAAAAAGTTTTTGAATGGCAAGTTGTTTTCCCCTACACCAACAAGCAATCTTTTAACTTCACTTGTCACTTAAAGCAATGTGGCAATAATGTCTTCCAGACTACCTACACTGTTTCTAATATACAACCAATTTGTTTCTATGGTCTTGGTTCCTCCCTGTATCTGTTGGATAGCATGACTCTCAGAGGCAGTGACATTAAATCCATAGTTATTTACCCAGATTTCTTAAAAAAAAAAAAAAAAAAAAAAAAAAACTATTTATTTATTTATTTATTTATTTATTTGAGAGAGAGAGAGCTTCCAAGTGAGGGGAGGGGCAGAGGGAGAAGAGGCTCTCCGCTGAGCAGGGAGCCCGATGCCGGGCTCAATCCTGGGACTCCAGGATCATGATGTGGGCTGAAGGCAGATGCTTAACCTACTGAGCCATCCAGGCGCCCCTAGCTGGATTTCTTTTAATAGGAGGTAGTAAGTGGGGATACGAAGGCAATAATCATAATATACATAGGACTAGGAGAACACAGCAAATAAAAATTAAAGAGCCATTCTTCCTTCTAAAATAAATTTTTAATGCATGATTCTGAAGGAAGAAAGCTTTATTTTCATGAAAGACATCAATGGCCTGGGTACAGACAGCAGAAATGAAAAAGGAGCAGGCAGCAGTGCCCCCTGGGTTGCCTGTCAAGAAATTTGCCCTGTACAGTTTCTGGAGAAATTAAGAAATGCAAATAACCTGGGCAGATTAACGGCACCCGAAGATAACTAGCAGGATACAAAGAAACAGCACCTTTCACTGTGAGGAGGCGGTGTATTCCTCCAGCCAAACAAAGAAACAGGACAGAGTCAACATCTGTTTCATATAACAGCTTGGCTGCTGAAAGAAGCAACCTTTAAAAAAAATGGCTTAGCTGACAATCCTCAAAAATCATTCAATCACTATTGCATGGGCTGAAGTAAATGGGCAAATGAACCCAACTTGCACTTTTCTGCACTACCCTCGCCACCTTGTGAAGAAGAAAAGTGGTCTCGTCTTTAGAGGAAAAAAATAAAGTCCAAACAAAAATCTTCATGAACTTCCTTTCTGATTGACAACTAGCAGCAAATACTAAAGCATAAAAGACCGCTCACTGCTTTTTAGCTTTTGCCTTTCCTAGTGTCAACCGGGAAGATGGGACTGCCAATGAGTTTACTGGGTGGGGAAACAACTCAGACACAACTCATTAGAATATCCAAGGGAGAAAACAAGTCATTTGACAAAACTGATTGTGGTTTCAGAATTCAGTTAGGGAAAGAAAAAGGAATATTATAATGTCTGGATCCTTATGCATTCGTGGTAACAAACCAAAAGTGCTAAGAAATGAAAATTTCCTCTCTGGGTTCTATCGATTTACACATGAAATTTCAAAATCAAGAGAAAAATATCCCTGAATGCATACAAATCTGTAGATTTAAGAACTGGAAATTTCTAAAATGAAAAATTACCAAAGCTGTAAAGTCACTAGAGCGGGACTGGTGCTTTCAACTCAGCGAAAGATGCCAGATGCTTCATTCACCTTAGGAATGTGGTTACAATACATAAGCCAAACAGAATGAAAGCAATTAAGAGGCATTGTGATAGAAGAGATTTTTCAGGTAGAAACTGAAAACAGAGGGAAAGGTGATAAGGTAGATGGGACAAAAACATTTAGTATTAACATGTGTGTACTACCAAAAACTATGCTAGGCTGCTAACAAAAAGACTCCAAGGAGGTCCCTTCCCTTTGTTGTTTCAGTTTAAACAGGTAAAACAAAATAAAATGATCATCTTGACCACAAGGGATCAAGGCATGACCACAAAGAGAAAAAACAATCAATACATGATTTGGGTTATTTCTAGAGACCTTGGTGGTGGGGGCGGGGGGGATGGGGAGGGGCCGAGGCTTTATTGAAAGGTGTTTTTTGGAGGGGTATGGGGGGGGGGGGGGAGAGCATAATTATAATGTAAATCTTCCAAAAATGTTAGCTGTGGGCCAGACGGATCTCTAAGTACTTGACCTATGTTAATTTAGCCCTCACAATGGTTATATAATGCAGGAACTCTTATTACTACATTTTACAGATAAGGAAGCAGAGATACAGGAAAATGGACTTGCCTAGAATCATACAGAGTAGCTGGGCTTCCTCTACTAGGAAGAAAGAAAATTCGTTGAAAGATTTATCTTTCTGTCTGTTCAGGATCCTACTAGGTGTCTTGCACAACATCCAGAATAATAAATAGCAAAAGACAAGCAGAGTACTTAATTAAAAATAAAAAAGGATTTAGATTAGTTTCAATAAAAACCTTCCAAATGAAAGAAAAATCAATTTACTGAACAATACTACAGAATGTCCTTTGTAGAGATCTGAACAGCCATGCTGGATGGTATTAAAAAATCCCTCCCAGTACTGGAGGGATTAATCTAGAAATTCATTCTAGGACTGTAAATAGTAATATCTGGCTTTAATCAAGGAGACAAGTACACGACAAGAGTCTCCCCTTGTGTCCAATAGCTAGTCTATGCATGGACTGGGCTTCTCTTGCCAATATAACCGCTACTTTTTAGAACTCAGCCTGGACATGTAATATGTACATAATAAGTATCTGTTGAATAAATGAATTAAAAAGAATAAAAATATGAAAATGATGCGTTTGTGGAAAACTCAAGATAGACTGGAAAGCTGAGGTCAAGACTGATTCAAAAGCCCTCTTGAAGAGATCAGAAGGGGAGCAGGACTACAACAGTGGAGTCAGAACCATAAGTGAACAAGAATTGACTTGAGAGTCAGGGATAGAAAAATCAATAATAAAAGCAGCTGCAATAGTTAGAGAGATTAAGTCCCAAAGAAGTTTTTGAGCAAAGAGTAAAGTGTTCGTGTTTTATCAATACAGTGTTAACAAAATAAATACCAACACAAAATAATACCAACATGTAAAGACTTTAAATTGTGCACATAATCATGATAAAAGCAGTAGCAGATAACAATTGGAAGCACTTCTCTTGTGCCAGGCACGAGATAAAATGTTCCACACTGGGTAAGTACTCAAATGGACATCCACCTCGTTCTCCAAATAACTCTGATCAAGTCACTCAATCTCTGTGCCTGGCCATCCTGAGTCTCATTACTCGTGAGAGAGTAATAGCACCCGTTAGGCACAAAGCTGCAAAAGTTAAATGAGAACTTAACTGGAGGGAGAAAAATGGGATTAAGAAAAAAAATAGAAAAAATATTTAGAGTTCCAATTTCACATAAATATAGGCATAATCAGTGCACCTTGGTGGGGATGACAGCTAAGGTAAGGAGAGCAAGTCATTCTCAAAATAGTGAAAACAGAACTTGCCCATAAACCACCAGGCTGGACTGATTATATCTCTATTGGTATCACCTGTTATCTTGAACTTATTCCTCTCCCCCTTAATTTCATTTTCCAAAGTTTCATGAAAACAAATATTTGAAATCAAACAATGTCTCCGGAATAAAAAATCACAAGTTTCTTGAAGACAGGGGATATATTTTAAATATCTTTTATTCTCAGCAACTAGAATCATGCTTGATATAAATTGTGCTGGGATGATGGCATGAATGGTAAGAAAAGGCCACAAGAAAAAAATGTGCATGAGTGAAAATTTTAAGAGTGAGAGATGTAGGAAACACCCTTGCAAAAGAGGAAGTTGATGAGGACACAGATCTATGTATATGTTATACATACAAGTTATAGATATGCACAGACACAAACTATCAGTTGTGTAAGTAAACAAATTTTCTTATTAAGATCTCCCCAAAGTGATTTTCCTTCAACTCCACTGGTCACTGTTAATTCACTTCACTCTGTTTCTTCTTATTAAATAAGGAACACTAGTTCGTGTCTCTTCCTATTTTGAACAAGTGAGAAATTCAAGTGAAGGTTGAGAAGGGGGATGATGGAGAGCCTCGGAGCCATCTGAACAGGGAGCTTGTGGCAGGGAGGATCACGGGGGATGCTCATCTCTTGAATTAACCCTCCAGTAAGCAGAACCATCCGAGCATCCCACCATGCTGGCCACATTGTGGCACTCAGTACTGCTATTTCTACCATCTATCTTCTTGAATTTCTCCCGATTTCAAGATTTTTCCCTGGATGAATGCAACGTGATTGGACTTCTGAGAAATCCTCTATTGGTATAAGAAGGCTTTGCATCTTCACACATCATTCCTAAAACATGCCACTCTTTCCTCCTGAAATTTTCAATAAGCTACCTCCTTCTCAAGCACCTTGATTTCACTCGGTTACAAATCTCCCTAAACGCTACATAGGTACCTTACATTCAGATGCACTTCCTACCACCTAAGAGATACCCTGAATCCTGGAAAGCTACACTCTGTTGTGTGTTTTAGCCTACTTTTCCTGCCTTCTTAGATGAGACACAGTCTAGTGTCCAGTCCTCTTCCAGACAGAAGAGGCCCTCAAAAAATATTTGTTAAATAAAGGACTTTGTGAATGCACAACAAAGCAATAAACTCCCTCCACAGCTAGTCTCTGAGCATTCAACCAGGATGCACAATCAGATTCTACTCAGAAAAATCACTTTCTCCTTGAAACGGTCTCTCGACTGAGAACAGAACTACTAAAATTGAGGGGAGTAGAATACTGCATGACAAACACATTATCATTAGCCTGGAACTCACATACCTGTCCCAATCCTGACAGTTTTATCTCTTACCTGTATCTCAAACCATTACAGAATAGCCATCACATGAACTATAATGTTACCATTGAACTCTATGGTACCGTCTTCACTGCAATGTCCATTCTTGCAATTGTCAGGGCAGAGGGTTTTCAGCAAAATGAAACCTGGCTTGGGAACAGACAGATTCCCATCTTATACCTCCTGTCCCCTAATTTTTCTTTTATTGTATTGAATTTCAGTGTTACAGTGGCACAGAGGCAAGGCTACAAAAATTCCCTGAGGGGTTCACTTCAGTTATCCAGGCACATTCACTATTTGTATCATCCAACTAACATCTCTAATAAACACCTTATCAATTAATCAATAGTTTCTTACACCTGGAGGGGGTTCAATAAAAGTTTTGGGTCTAGCCTAGTAAAAAAATCCTTATGAAGTATCAACCACACTTAAAACCAATAAAATTCTCAAGCCATACATTTTGATTCCGTGGACTTTTACAATATGTTCCTGACTATAATTACATGGTCACTGAGAAGCAGAGGCACTAGAAACCACACAGATTATTAAAATATTCAACCTAAAAGAGCAGTCTTTTAAAAATTTTATGTAGAAAAATGATTCCATGACAAAACACTCACACTTTAGAATTTTTGTACCCAAATGACTAAATCAAACGCCTTAAAGGGAAATCAAAATTTATCAACCATGGCTGATTTAGATATTAATGCTGTGAAAGTCAAAAATAGCTATAAAAAAGACTGGCAGAAATAAACTCATTCTAGATACAACTCTTTACAACACCTGAGAAGATGAACTAATACACTAAGGAGATAAAAATAAGGTGGCATTAAGCACTATTAAAATGGCATAAAGTTTGTGTTTCAATTGCATCAAGTTAAAAATAGGTCAGTTAGAATGAACTTAGAAAAAAGTGAGGGAGGAGGGGGAAGGTCAATATTACAAAGTGATTAAAGAGATGGAAGAGAACTTTCTTCTAAGTCATTAAACTCACCAATATGATCCTGAACTTCAGAGCACTTAACCATTTTCCTGTGCCATTAGAGAATTTAGTAGGTTCACTGAATTGACGGATTTCTTTGTTAACCTATTTACATGGGTTAAGACCCTGACTGACATAAAACACAACCAAAAAAATCCCAGACACAGAGTGTAATGAAAGACGGAGTGATGTATAGTTTGGGGTACAGCCTATCCAATAAATGTGCTTGACCAGCAAAGAATCCATTGGCAAAGATTTATTATCGGAACAAATACATTCTAAAAAGATCTAATACAATAAAACCTGCAGGATGAATACAAACTACTTTAAAATACAGTTCTTTGCCCTGCATAATATATGACTTATCTTTCTGTTATATTAAAATTCCCTTCATACCTTTCGATCAGGAATACATTTTCTGAACAAGTAAAACCAAAGAATGTGTAGCATATCAAACAGAACCAACAGCATGGTTCTCTAATTAAAAAAACAAAACAAAAACACACAAGCTTATTACTTAGAATGCTGACAACCTTTAAAACATATATAAAATGAAAGAAATATCTCTGTCACCAAGGGAAAAACGTTAAAATGAATCCTCTGCTAGAATAATAATTTTTAAATTATATGTAACATTAATACCAAATTAGTACAAGCTTAAACCAGACACAGAAAGGATTTTAAATGTTATACCTCCAAGTTCCTTTACATTCAAGATGGCATTCTGGAATGGCACTGCTTTTATACTAAAACCTAAAATTAAAAAACAAAGACATAAAAAAGGAATTAGCAACTTAACTTTTAAAAATGCATAAAATGCTCACAGCCTTTTTTAGGCAGATTAAAAGCTATTTTTCATAGCTCATATTTATGCTGGAAACACAATTCAAGATACATTGATAACACATTATCCTCTTCAAATTTGCAAAACATAGCTGTGTATTATGGCAAAATATCCATAAGAATAATACCCTATTCTTTAATATTTTTGATATTGATAACACATTATCCTCTTCAAATTTGCAAAACATAGCTGTGTATTATGGCAAAATATCCATAAGAATAATACCCTATTCTTTAATATTTTTTATCACTTGTAAATTTTATCAGTTGTAAGACAGACATTTTTAAGTACAGAGAAACTTCAAAGAAAATATTAGATCTACTAGGACCTTTGCACCTATTCCTAAAGTTAATTGTCTCTCACATATAATTTAGCAACTCTAGAGATTAAGGTACCTAAATTATAACTATCATATATTAAAATTATATAGGATTTATGTCAGAGTTTTAAGAATATGGTTAATACTATACATTTTTCTTAAAAGTGTGATAATTGTCTACGCACATTTTATAATATATGCAGTAAATGATTTCTAATAAAAATATATTCAGAGTATAGTTTTTTAAATTATGTATTTAAGACTTAACTATTATCATTCAAGTCATGATTGACTTCAACATATTTGATTCACAGGTTTTTGTATAAAAGCCTATCAATTGCAACATACATGCATATATTCCTACACACATACACACACATGCCAACAAACCCATGAATTATTCCTGAAAGGATCCACAAGAAACAGACTAGTGAGGGTTCTTGGGACCATTGGGGATGTGAAGGTCTTAAAGAGAAGATTCTTTTTATTTCAATGTTTTGCTATATACAAGTACTTTTTCATTTAAAAGCCCTACTAATTTTTAAAAGTTAATTTATTCAGTAATTTCTACCACCCAATTAATCTAAAGTTTTACACATTAGTATGTGCAATTTTAAGATCATTTCTTGAAAAGGGGATAATGACTTAAGAGTGTAAGATCTAGAAATACTTTCTGTTTGAAGCCAGTTATGAAGTTATGATAGGTGTCTGGAAAGGTGAAAAGACACACCATATGCTGTGGATAAGAACAATTCTTTTACATGGTCTTGCTTCACTGTATAAAAATAGAAGTTAATATGCACTTTTTAATATCTTACCTTATTATTACTTTTTTGCTCTATGTTGTGCTAGCACTTTATTACTTTTTATTTTTTTAAGATTTATTTATTTATTTATTCATGATAGAAGAGAGAGAGAGAGAGAGAGAGAGAGGTGCAGAGACACACAGGCAGAGGGAGAAGCAGGCTCCACGCCAGGAGCCTGACATGGGACTTGATCCCAGGACTCCAGAATCACACCCTGGGCCAAAGGCAGGCGCCAAACCGCTGAGCCACCCAGGGATCCCCTATGCTAGCACTTTAAAGTTCCATGGGGTCTTCCACCTAAGGCAGTAAATATCATCTAATGGTTAAAAAGTGACTTTGGAGTCAGACAGAACTAGGTTTAAATCAGTTCTGTGACTGTGGGCAACCTACTAGCCTTGGCTTTCGCCATCTGTAAAATGGGAATGATAGACTCTCCTTCATATAGTTATTATAAAAATGATACAACTTATGTATTATGTTTATCACGGTGCCTGATACAAATAAGCACACAATATATGACTGCTAGCATTCTATATGAATTAGCTCTGTATTGATTTCATCATTAGCTACGGCTATCTCTTGCCTGCCTGAACGCATTATAGACTCTTAAGAGAAATCCTGGGGATGTATTTATCAATAATAAATACATAGTTGGAGCCACAGATATTACCACTGAATGAAAAGGACCCTTATTAGAGTGACAGAAGTGTGAACAGTTGAAATTTGTTGTATAAAAGTTCATCAGGCTCTCTAGAATTTTCCAAAACATAGCCCTCCTGGGTAGGTTTGATGCAGATTGACACAGTGGCCACAGCGTTATGGTTAATGGTTCATGCAGTCACTGAATCTTAGTGAAAAAGCAGAAGGAACAAGGAGGCAGCTCCATGTGGCTGAAGCACTGGCATGTACTTGGGGCTGCAGAAAAGCCTCTCCAGGTGTCTGGCCTCTGGGAAATTAAGGAAAGTCAGTGCCAATCACAATACTCCTGCTGGCACCAAAATTTGCCTGCGGGAGACTTGGATGTTTGAATGTGTCTACCCACCTCACAGGGGTGTCGTATGGATTAAAAGGCAATGATTGTGAAATCCTGAAAACGAAAAGCTATGCAAATACTCAGGAGTCTATTAGTGGTTATGTTCAGGACAACTTAAGTATGGATTTTCCAGAGAAATAAGATAGGCCCTGACTTTGAAAAAGACAGAGTTATAGAGCACACCAACAATGTTTAATTTGCTTTGATTCTTAAAAGCTGACAATATGCAGGTGCCTAAGGAAAGGAATATTCTTCCAGAAATTGCTGCACCCATATGCAAAATACGGCTTTTGAAATTTATAATCCAATGGGCAGATTCTATCATTGTTACCCTCTTTAATCCTCACAGATATAATAAACTGACTGCAAAAATGTCCTCGGATGTTCACACAAGCCAAGTAACCTAGCAATGTTATTTATAGGCATATAAATGTTTCTGCAGAATACACATGTTTTCTCTCCAAATCGAACATGTGTGGCTAGATTTATACTGCAAAGGTATATACAGTCTTCCATTTTGCTGTCTTCATATTTTTACAGTATAGCTGTGGTAATGAATGTTCAGAGGACAAAGCCTACGTAATCAGTCTAGAAAATAAGAAAAATGTACTACACATGGCAAAGAAACAATTTGTTAAAGATTTTTAGTCATTCCAAATGTTTGCGAGGATTAAAAAGAATTAAAATTTAAAGCCACACTTTCAGTTCACCAGAAGGGCAAACAAGAAGGGTAACTATCAGATCAACTTTACTTTCTTCCTTTCTATTGGGTTGGATGAGGTCAAGGGGTAGGGGGAATATTAATATTTAGAAGGGAGATAAAGGTCAAATCACCAAAACACCTTTCCCGAAAGTTGCTCTGAGGAATAAAAACCACCAGGATAATATGGGCTTCAAAGAAAAAAACCTATGGGTTCCAATTCTGGCTCTGCCATTATCAACTGAACAAGTTACTTAACCCACCCTGTGCCTCAGTTTCCTCATCTGTAAATGAGAACAAATGGCACCCAGGGCTATAAAATGTGTAGTAAATAAAACCAAAATTTCTGAATACTAATGGTCACCAACTGTTAGAGGCTTTAAATTTCTCCCAGTCAAAATCACATGTGATCTCAAGGGCTGATCTATCATGAAAGCAGTGATAAAAGTTAAACCTATAGAATCGAAAACATTTGAGGACTTCTATAAACCAAATATATGGAGTCTTCTATAGCACTTCCTTTCCCTCTTTCCTAATTCTAGTCAACAAAGTCTGTCAATTCCATCTATGAAATAGTTCTCAGTTATATCCACTTCTTTCCATAATTCAGGTCAAGCCACCACCACCACCTGGACAACTTCAAGAGCCTCCTAAACTCAACCCTTCGCATCTAGTATTGGCCTGCTCAGTCTCCTCCACACATTAGCAGCAGTTAGAATCATCTTGAAATTCATGTCTGTTTACATCACTCCCCTGGTTAAAAATCTTCAGATAGCTTCTCACTACTCGGGATATAGTTCAAGACACCTAATGAGGCTCGATCTTGTCTGGTGGTCCTTTCCTTTTCCAGTTTTTCTTTTGTATCATTTCCCACTTATTTTCCTCAAGTTCCTAACACAAGCTATGTCCCTTCCAACTCAGGGCCTCTGCACATTCTGCTCCATTTGTGCCCTCTGCCCCTCTGGCAAACTCTTCATCCTTCAGGTATGGTTCTAACTCCACTTTGTCAGGCAAGTTTTCCATGACATTCTTGAAATAGGTTGATTTGGGGACACCAGGTGGCTCAGTGGTTGAGTATCTGCCTTTGGCTCAGGGTATGATCCCAGGGTCCTGGAACTGAGTCCTGCATTGGGCTTCCCACAGGGAGCCTGCTTCATCTTCTGCCTATGCATCTGCCTCTCTCCGTGTGTCTCTCATGAATAAATAAAATCTTAAAAAGAAAAAGAAATACGCTGATTTTGGAGATCTATGTTCTTCCAGTACTCAGTACTTCCATGAAATTTTCAGTTATAGTTTCATACCCGTTTCTTTGTTTTATATCTGTTCCCCAGTTAGACTGCAAGAATCCTGCCTGGAGAAAGAGTGCAGTATATCCTTTAGGCCAGTGATAGGCATATAATATGATCTCAGTATTTCTTTAAAGATCTATGCTGAGGGTTTATATTTATTTCCTAATTTAACTGTCACAACAATCCTAACATCAGTACTACTGTCCCAGGAGGAAAGTGAGCAAGAAAGGGCTAGGTGCCCTACCTAGAGTACTAAGTGCTATCTTCAAAACTCTTCTGCCTCTCTATAAATAATGCAATACAAAGAACCAAAGTAGGTGTTCTCATGCTCACATGATATTGCCATATTAATGGAATGAAAATAGCATGAGTTCAGAAAGTACTTTTTTATTGGTGTTATTAACAAAACCAGGACTTTAGCAGGAGAGAGAAAAAGCTCAACTGACTCAGCCATGACACTAGGCTTGATCGCTGTTCCTTGTCCACAAAATAGGCATCCTCTGATGTCTCCACAGGTAGTCAGTGTGCTGATGTGATAAGAGGACTGTCCCACATATCCTAGCCACAGCTCTTAGACTCACCAGCCATATTTTTTCTTGACCTTGAATCCCTCATCTGCAAAATGGGTGGATTACATAAGCTCCTTAAGGTGTCTTCTATAATGGGATTCCATTATTTAAACAAAAAAGAGGAAATGACAGTAACAACTGAGTCAATCATCAATGGCCTCCAGTATCTGGCTTAAGGCCTCATGGGCAGGACTCCCCAGATCCCACTCAAACAAGCTGATGGCTGCAGTCTAAGTGACGCAGTCATTTTTTCCTGGCCTCTCAAAGCTACAACGGTAAGACTGAAACCTCCCTGAAGATTTAACCCCACAAATTTTAATAAATATATGACTTAATAACTCTTTGGGGAAATAATTGTTTGCATAGACTTTCAGTTTTTGACTTTTAGTATTAAAATTCAGCAAAACCTGTGATACAAGGGAGATGGATGTGAAATTTTTTTATGCAGGGAGAGCATTCCTGGAATTGTGACAAAATTAGTCTGGGGAGTGAGACTAGTCTATTTTTACTCATTGGGTGGAACACATGAGTATCTAACTTGGATCTACAGACCAACTCCTCCCCCCCCTTACCCTCCTAATACTCAAGTCTGCACACTTGCACATGGATACTTTGTGTGTACTTCTGAAATCCCTGGATCATTTTAACAACTGCTGAAGGGCAAGGCATTCCACAGAGCTGGTGGCCTTGACTTTAACCCAGGGCATGATTTACGCCATGGTAATTTTGTGACATTGGGACAATTCCTCCAGTCTAATGAGATTCTTCTAAGTATGATTTCAATACCCTAAAAGCAAATCTAATCCATAGGCATTTATAAAACAGTCCTTTAGCAGATAACAAAATTGGATTTTTTAACTTCTCTTGCTGACTTAACACATACACAGCTAATACTTAAGTTTCTAAAATACTCTAATTTTTCATGAACGTTTTGTACATTTCTTTCAAATTATCATGATCTTTTTCTATTTTAACAGAATGGCATCCCACTCGACTGTTTTCCAGGTGTAATAAGAAATATCCTTAGAAGAGATGTTCAACGTTTTTCAATTCCCAGGTGCTCTGCTTTCTCCAGGTTATGTCAATATATTATCCTAAGCCTTTAGACTCCATTCCTCTAGTTTAGAGTCTTTGTGTAATCTATAGGTTAACAACCCTTTTTAATCAACAAATTCCTCGTGCATCTCCAGTCAAGGAATTCACTAGGGACAAAGATCACTTTTGTTTCTCAACCAAGGTGCAAGCTTTCCAATCACTCTCTGGAGGGTTTCTTGGCCCTTTAAGTTTTGACAATTTAAGTATCTTCTAAAAATTATGTCAAAGGTAAAAGATTGCTGAGGTTAGCAATCCAATAAAGTTTGGACTCCTTTTGCTTCTGAAGAAAAGGCAGACATTCTTGTCTTGCTAAAATTGGATGGACATATCTTTCTTGTGATGCTTTTAAGAAACAAATTCTCAAAGGCAGATTCTCTTTTCAGTTGTTCCCAACTCTTCCAACAAATATTTTACTTTTAATTGGCTTGCTATCAAGTCATTATAAAGAAATAATTTAAAAGAACAAAATTTCACAAATAATTCAGCTGTATCGTAGCACATTTTAAAAATATATTTTTTAAAGATTTTATTTATTTATTCATGAGAGACACAGAGAGATAGAGAGGCACAGACACAGGCAGAGGGAGATGCAGACTTCCTGCAAGGAGCCCGATGTGGGACTTGATCCCAGATCTCAGGATCACGCCCTGGGCTGAAGGTGGCGCTAAACCACTGAGCCACCCGGGCCGCCCATAGCACCGTTATTATTACATGTTCTTTTCCCATTTTTCATTCAAAGGCACAGTTTAATTTTAAAAACAAATGTAAATTTTCTCCAATGGAAGACTATTTTTTCTACTCTATAACTTTTTCCACAGAATTGCCTACAATTTGATAAACTTCCTTGCTATAAGGATGTTTAAATTAAATCTTAGTTATATAAGTGTTGCAAGGAATCACTTTGTGTGAATGGTTTCTTTAAAATTATGTGCTTAAATTCCCAATGGCATAATTACTAGGTCAAAAGATGTGAATGTTTTGACAACCTTTGATTTATATGAATAATCGTTTTCCAAGAAAAGGGACAACACCAATCACAAGGCCACCACTAACGCATGCTACCATGACCTTACAAAGCATTGAGTCTTATCATAAAGAAAAAGCAATATTAATCAATTCGAGTATAAAATTAATGTTTTTCTTGTTTATTCTCTAGTAAAGCTGAATTTATGGCAAAGTGGAACCTTTCCCACTTATTTCTTCGCTGTTAATTCTTTTTATGAAATATCTCTTTTAATTCACTTATCAACTGGATTCTAGATACTATTTGTAACTGTGACTGAATTCTCCAAGTGGGACAGCTGTATACTCTAATACCTGTTACAAAAACAGTATCGTTCTTCTGACATTCTGTCTTGTTGATAAACATTTAGAATTACTGGAAAATTAGAGTTAAGGTTCTTGGTCTTTTCCTGTGTAAGTCATTCTTAGCCTCTTGCAGCTGTTCTTCATTTTCCACATTAAATATTCACATGTAATGAGTGGCTGTCTCCCTTCATTTTTTCTCCTAGTTATCTTTTCTTGCTGTTAGGTTTTGCCATTTATTTTAGGACCTTCCTTCCACCTCCTTTGTTCTTCAATTACATACATACACACACATCTGATCTTAACAAAAAAAGAACCAGGAAGTAGGTTTGAACACACCAACCATGCCTATCTGGAACTCTTGTGGGAATTGGTTTCTGTGGGTCCACTGACAACTTAAAATCAACCTGCTTGGCTCTTCCCTGCTACCTTTCTTCCTTCCCCCCTTCCTCAGTCCAACACTAATTAGTTTCTCCAATCTCTTCTCCACCTTCAATGGCTACAGTGAACACACAGACTCAGCCAATAAGCATCTCCTTCCCTCCTATATCCTTACTTCAGGCCTCTCATTCTCAAGCCAGCTTCTCCTTTAACATTTTGGAACTCTTTCACTGAGTCATATGGACACTGCTAAGAAAAGTTTTCTCTAGGGTCCAACATTTTCTTGCACTTTTCCATCCTCTTTCCACTAGTCAACAGAACTTTTCTTTTCCCAAACAGTGCCACTCAGGACAAGCATGCAGTCCTCATGATGTTTTTAGACCACTTCACCATAGTCATCTGTTAATAATTTTCCACCTTAAGTTGTGGCCTCTACTTATACATGGACCTCTGCTTTTCCACTTATCAATTTTCAGAGAGTCTGGTCATCTAACCAAATTAATTCAATACTTGGCTAACATTTGTACACCACAATCTTCCTGTTTCTATTCTTATGGACAACATTCTTCTAAATTAATGACCAAGATATTCTCCAAACTTTCAGATCTCCAAGATTATCTGCTCTAATTCTGCTATCTCTAATTCACTGATATAAAGTTGTAGATTCCATCAAATTGTCTACATAGATGGCTGTGTCATTTGCAAATAAAGACTGTTTTACTTACTCCTTTCCAATCTGGAAGCCTTTCCATTTTCTTGCCTAATGCCCTGGTTAGAATCTCTACTACAATGCTGAATCAAAGTATTGACAACGGACATCCTTGTCTTCTTATTCTTGATCCGAGGAGGAAAGAATTCTTTCACCATTAAGAATGAGAGTAGCTGTAGGGTTTTCACAGATGCCCTTTAACAGTTGCGAAAAATTCCCTTTTGTTCGTATTCTGTGGAGTTTTATCAGAAATTGAGATTTTTTTGTTTGTATCTGAGAGAATCACATTTTTTTAGTTTGATATTATGAATTAAATTTCACTGATTTTTCTTTTTTTTGAGTGTGAAATCAATCCTGCATTCCTAGGATAAATGTCACTTTGTGATATACTAGATTTGCTAAATTTATATTTATACTTTTTGCATCTGTATTCATGAGAGATATTGATATGTAGTTTTCTTGTAATGTGTTTCTGGTTTTGGCATTAAACTTGCTGGTCTTGCCTAAGTTGGTAAGTTTCCTTACCTCTTCAATTTTCTGGAAGGTATTATGTAGCATTGGCATTATTTTTTTATTAAAATGTTTGATAGAATTCACCAGTACAGCCAACTAGTTTTCAAGTTTTCTTTTTCTCCCTTTCCTTTTTTTTTAACTATCATTTCATTTCCATTAAATACAGATCTATCCGGGTTTTTTATTTCTTCTTAAATGAGCTCTGATGGTTTGTCTTTCAACAAATGTTTCAAGTTGTCAAATTTACTGGCATAAAGCTGTTCATAACATTCTATTATCCTTTTAATATTTATAAAATCTACATTTTATAACTACTATTCCTGATATTAGTGTCTTAATATTTTTTTTTCCTGATCTATTTGAGTATAATTACAAATTTCATTCATCTTAAAGAACCAGTCTTTGGTTTCAATTATTTTCTCTGTTCTGTTTCATTGAGTTCTACTTTGGTCTTTATAATTTCTTTTCTTCTGCTTTACTTTGTTTTTAATCCATTCTTCTCTTTTAGTTCCTCAAGGTAGTAACTGAGATCACGGACTTGAAACTCTTCTAACATTGGTGTTTAGTGCTATAAATTTCCTCTAAACTCCTGCTTCAGAGGCATCCCACAAATTCCAATGTGTTGTACGTTCATTCAGTGCAAAATGCTTTATAATTTCTTTTGCATTCTTCTTTGATCCATGGGTCATTTAGAAGTAATTTGGGATCGCTTAGCCTTTTGGCTAAGATCAAGTGTAGAAGTAATTTGGTATCCAAATACTTGGGGACTTTCCCAGAAATCTTATTGATTTCTAATCCAATCCCACTGTGATTTGAGAACATATTTAGTAGGACCTGAGTCCTTTTAAATTTATTGAGACTTGTTATATATCCTCGAATATGGTCTAATTTGATTAATTTTCCACATCCACTTGAGAAGAATGTCTTCCACTATCAGAGTTTTCTATAAATGTTAATCAAGTCAAGTTGGCTGATAGTACTTTTCAAACCTACTCTATCTTGGCTGATTTTCTTCTTACATGTTCTGTCAATAATTGAGAGAGTATTAAAATCTGACATGTTGGTTTGTCTATTTCCCTTTAGAGTTCCAGTCAGTTTTTACTTTGTGTATTTTCAAGCTGTTAATAGTTACATAAATGTTTAGTACTCTTAAAATCTCTTAAGTGATTTCATTATAAAATGAACTTCTTTATTCTCAGCTTTATTCTTTGCTCTAAAATCTGTCTCTTCTGATAACATACCGCCTCCAACTTTTTTTTTTGGCTCCTGTTAGCATGATACATCTTTTTCCAGCCTATTTTTGTCTTTATATTTAAGATTTGTTTCAAGTCAGCATGTAGTTGGGACCCATTTTTTGTTGTATGTTTATTTATTCAATCTAATGTCAGTCTCAGTCCCTTAATTGAGTCGAGATCATTTACATTTAATTTGTTTATTGATAGTTAGGTTCTAGGGTACCACCCTAGCACTTGTTTTCTATTTATTCCATCTATTCTTGATCCTTTTCTTTTTGCCTTTTTCTGGATAATTTTTGATAATTCCATCTTATCTCTCTTGTTGCCTTATTGGTCATCACTCTGTAATTTCAGTGGTTACTTTAGGGTTATATAAGTACATCTTTTATCACACTCTACCTTCAAGTGTTATTATAGCCAATTCACATATAAGAACCTTACAATAGTATACTTCTTTTTCCACTATGTCGTCTATGCCATTATTCTCCTACATTTTACTTCACGTATGTTATAAACCTCACATTTTTAAACAATTATCTTATAAATAGATTTGAATAAGAACTAAATCTTAAAAAAAAAGAACTAAATCTTATATAATTACCTCTGTAGTTACCATTTCTGTACTTTCCATTTCTTTGTGTAAATCCAGATTTCCATCTGGAATCATTTTTCTTCTGCCTGAAGGACTTTTAACAATTTTTCATGCTAGAAAAAGTATGACAAAAGTATAATAAAAAGGTATAATGAAAAAGTCTGTAACTTTCTTTTTCAAAGATATTTTTGCTGGGTATAGGTTGATAACTTTTTTCCCCTATATTAATGATGTTGCTATATTAATGATGTATTTTAATGATGTTGCTTCACAGACTTGTTTGCATGGTTTCCAGTGAGAAATCTGATGTCACTCTTATCATGGTTCCTTTGTAACATCCATTATCTGCTTTTAAGATATTCTTTGTTTTATTCAAAGTTCTTAGAGAAACAGACCAATAGAAGGTTTATGTATACATAGATACATTTTAAGGAATTTACTCCATTATGGATGTTGGGAAAGTCTAAAATTTGGTAGGCTAGAGAACCGGGAAACAGCTAATGGCTGCAGGTCAACTCCAAAGGCTACCTGATAAAGATTTCCTCCTTGATGGAGGATGGTCACCTTTTGTTCTATTCAGGCCTTCAACTGATTGGAGGAGACCTACCCACATTATAGAGGGCTGTCTGCTTCACTCAAAGTCCATTGATTTAAATATTCTCTTCCCAAAACACAAACATCCAGGATAATATTAGACGACATACCTGAGCACCTTGGCCCAGCCAGGTTGAAAATATAAAATTAATCCTCACACTTTATCACTGGTTTTGAGCAACTTTATTATATGTCTTCATGTAGTTTGTTCATATCTCATTCTTGAGGTTAATGAACTTCTTGGATTTGTTGTTGATAGTTTTAAGTTTAAGTATCTTTTAGACCTTATGTCTTCAAATCTTTTTTCTGTTCCTTTCTCCATCCTTTACTTTCATAGACTCCAATGACCCATGTTTGGGGACTTGAAGTTTTTCCACAGTTCGTGTTGCTCTTTGCACTTCCACTTTCTTCTCACTCTTTCAATACTTTAGAGGGTCGCTAATACTAATGGCCTTTAAGGTTATTACTTTTCACTTCTACAATGTGTAATCTACCATGAATTGACCTGGTTTACATATTTCACCTCAGATATTATAGTATTCACCACTAGAAATTTTATATGGTTCTTTTAAAAAATCTTCCATGTCTCTACTTATCTGTATGAACAGAGAGAATTTCCTTATAGTAACAGTTTTAAGTCTTTCTTTGCTAATTCCTTTATCTGTGTCAGTTCTGAGTCAGAGTCAATTGATTTTTCTTTTCATTACAAATCATGTTTATTCCATGTCCTCATTATAAATCATGTTTATACCATGGCTGGTAATATTTGATTGAACGTCTAACATGTGAATTTTACAATAAGTGCCAGGTAATTGTTTTCTGTAAATCTCCTACAACTTTGTTCTAGGATGCATTACAGTTGGTAGGAAACTGTTGGAGTCTTTGGTCTTGTTAATATGATTTCCTAGGTGAGTCTAGAGCAGTGCTCAGCTTTGAGCTGATTCCTGAGACAAGACTCTCCTGAGTACCCAGTACCTTGTGAATTATGACTTCCAATCTGGCTGGAGGAAACAGCCATAACTTTTAGCCTTGTATGAATATGGGCTAACTACTGAGTATCCTGGATGCTCAAGGGAGACCCTCTATAGATCTCCAGGGTTCTCTTGCTGTACAACTTTTTCCTCTCTGTTACTGTGTCCCATGAGTCCTAGTTGCTTTGGTCTCTCCAACTCTTGGATCTATCATAATGTAGGGAGTCCAGTGAGCAATACCTCAGTTCCCCCTGGCAGTGTGCCATAGCCAAGGAATCTCTCAAGGCAGTAAGCTGGGGCAAATGCAGGGCTCGTCTCCTTTGTTTCTGATCGCTCAGATGACTATGCTTTGTTGCCTGATAAATTTATGCTCTTGAAACCAGTTTCAGATTTTGTCTGTCCCTTAAGCCCCCCAGTTATTCTGTTTTGACAGAATTCCAATTATTCTGTTTTGACAAAATCAGAAATCCTTATTCATTCTTGCTGTCACTGCCTCTATTTAGCATCTTCATCTTTCCTTCTCTCTGACCACCGCCCTAGTACCTCTGTCTACTTACTAATATGCCCACACAGCACCTATCCTTGTAAAAATAAATTCCCTAGACACGGCTTTCTCCATTGCTATCTACCTTCTTGAAAGAGTAGTCTATGTATAGTCTTAGCTAAGGGGCCAAGGAATAAGAAGGACAGTCTATACATTGTCATTTCCTCTGCTTGTTCACCATTCCCCTTCATTGCCCAGGCTGGTTTTTAGTAATACCCTGCACTGAAACTGTTTGCTAATAATGATAATGTCACCACAGCCCTTTCTCAGACTTAAGACTGATGATTATTTAACTCCAGTTCCTTTGGTCTCTGATTCATATTTTTCTATATGGTACCATACAGAACTGCCTGGCTTGGATTCCCTGTCTGATGCAGATGTTAGAATGGAAACTCCAACGGTTATCATTAATGCATACTCAGTGCCTAAATCAGTGGCAGTCAGGTGACAGGTATTCAACACATATGGGAAGAATGAATGAAACATAGTTGATGCTTAGCACTCTTCTTCCTTCTACCGCCCATTATTCCTCAACAATCTCCAAACCCACAACTCAATTGTCTCCCAAATCCAGATCCAAACTTTCTCTAGTCAGCTTGTCTTTTGGCATTTGGGTCATTGTTGAAAGTACTGCCAAAACCTCAAAATTACCATGTCCAAAGCCAAATTCATCATTTATCTTAAAATTGCTTGTCATGTTCTTCCTACTTTTCACAATGCATGCCATCACTAGGCTAGAAACTTAAGGCACATTTGATTCCTATCTCTTCCTTTCCTCCATGTTACCCAATGTGGCTGTCACTCTTATAGGATCAATCATAGTTGCCTTAAACTCTCCATCCCCGTAATTTCAATCCCTACTGGATTGGCTCTTCATGGTACAGGTCTCTCTCAGAAGCTCCTTCAGTGTCAGGTCACAACACACCCTAGACTCTGCGTCCTTGGTCTCAACCCAGTAAGGTCGCTGTTCTATGAATGGTTCCTATCTTTCTTCTCCTCACCCCATTCCTTTCTGCTCAAGGATTAGTCATCCCAAGCCCTTCTCACACTTAACATCCCCTATGAATTCTTTGACTCCTCACATTAGAAATGATCCTTTTTAGCTTTCTCGTTTTTATCATCACATACAGCACACATCATGCTGTCTTAGCACCTGGCATATGTTAAACATGCAACACATATCAACTGTTTGTCATTAGAAACTCATCTTCCTAACCTGGGTGTAAACTTCTTGCTGTCAGCAACCTTCAAAAAGGCCTCCAAGAAGTCACTGTATGTGGCTCAGGATAATGACAACTCATATCCAAAATGTCAGGCAACCTAACATCTAAAGCATCAGAAAAATCAACTAGTACACGATGTTACTATTGGTTCCAGTAAAAGCAAAGCATTAAAACTTTAAGATATAAAACTTATAACAATTGACATTTTATGGAGAGCTATTTTGCTTGAAAAGAATTACTAACTTAACAAGATTTGTATAATGAGTTACATTTCTCCAAAGATACCCACAATTTTACCAACAAGCAGCAAATACTACTCTCGTCACAAATCCTAAGTCTTTGGTACCACCAAACTTCATTTGAAGACTTGAACTGGCACCCTACTTCTATCACTAGCTATGTCACCATACTTTTGAGCCTCAGATGATTTAAAGACAGAATCAAAACAGAATTCAAATTACGACTGCCTCTTACTCACTCATAGACATCTGGAGCTATGCTCAAATCCTATGCTACGTTCTGGGTGTATATAGCCAAATAAAATGTGTTTATCTGCCCTTAGGAGCTTACATCCCAAGTTGGGGACAGAAATGTAGACAGCAGTGTTGTAGGCACCAAATGATAGGAATATGGACCATGTGCAGTTGAGGAGGAGGAGTGCTCAGTTCTGTCTTGGGGAAAAGGACAATAGTCAGGAATGACTTCACATGAAAGGTCATGCTTGAGCTCTGCTCAGCCTCAGTTGTTTCACCAATGATCATGAAGCCCTTATTCTTTCCTTTATCCTTTATTTTTTTATTTCTATTTTTAAAGATGTACTTACTGGAGAGAGAGAACATGCAAATGGATGGTGGGGAAGGGGCAGAGGAGACAGAGAATCCCAAACAGACTCCCTGCTGAGTGTGGAGCCTGTTCCCAGGTCCCTGAGATCACAACATGAGCCCAAATCAAGAATCAGTCACTTAACCGACTGAGCCACCCAGGCGCCCCTCTTTTCTTTGTCCTTCAATGATGCTAGGCCTCTAATGCTTTACAAGTCCATAGTTTCTCATCTAAACTAAAATTCTAAAATCTGAAAAGCTCCAAATCCCCAACTTATTTAGTGGCAAATCTTGACCCTAACTGAGGTAAGGCTCTTCTTGGTCGTCAGTATTACTCTTATTTGTTAGGAAGTCCTAGTTAATGATTCCATCATATTCCTATCACCTGGACCAGACTTGAATCATCTTTGGCTTCTTTCTTGCTCATCTTCCAAACCCAACCATCCACTAAGTGTGCTCTCACTCTTCTTCCTTGTGGTGAGGGCCGGTCTTGCTCATTGTGGGATGTTTGGCAGCATCCCTGGCATCTACCCAACAGAAGCCAGTAGCCCTCTCTCCTAGTTGTGACAACCCAACATCTCGCCTGATTGAGAACCACTGCCTAGACTGACTTCTTGGCCACATCTAGAAAACAACATAACCTGACCAATGGTTCCTGTACTGACTCTCCTCCAGATGGGAGCTCTGAGGAAAGAAGATTCAGACCACCAGCTGCACTATTTAGGGAATGTATGACTAACACAAATAGGCTAGAGTGACTCCTCAAGGGAGACTAGCACTCATTGAGCCTGAGATAAAGCCATTTTGTTAGAGTACTAGAATTCCAGGTTTCAGCATTAGTTTGTACCAATATTCTCCTGAGCTTGACTTGTTCAGTGGCATTGAAATATCCAACTAGAGGGGCACCTGGGTGGCTCAGTGGTTGAGTATCTGCCTTCTGCTTAGGTCGTGAACCTGGGATCCTGGGATAGAGTCCCCTATCAGGCTCTCCCCGGGGAGCCTTCTTCTCCCTCTGCCTATGTCTCTGCCTCTCTCTGTGTGTCTCTCATGAATAAATAACTTAAAAATCTCTAAAAAAAAAAATCCAACTAGAGAGATATAGGGTATAGAAATTTAATGCTACTAACATCCCCCACTCTATTTTGAAAAAGGGAACACCCCAAAATAAACTAATTGAAGCATTTAATCACAAATAGAAGGGATGGTTCCCACAAATAGCATAAGAAACTGGAACATTTTTGGGGTGAGAAAGAGAAAGGGATAGAACCCTGGCACAGTACCCACCTGTGGTTGACACGACGTTCTCGGGACTTTCACTACAGAGCTTTGACAACAGACTGGTCTTGCCAGAACCTGTGAGGCCTATGCAAACCAGGTCATATTCAGGTCGTGCAGGCGGTGGTCCCTTGCAGCAGAGTGCTCTAAAACACTGCCAAGAGAGGGGAGAAATGAGGCTCTTTTAAATATGACTGGACACAAAGTTTAGTAACATTTACAATGACTAAGTATTAAGAAGTAATTAAATAACCTATTTATTATAAGGAGGAAAGGTAATTTCATGGTGGAGAAACCCAGAAGACACCACCTTAGCCAAGTGATCAAAGTTAACATCCCTAGGAATGAGACCTATGTGGACCTCACGGCTCCCCTCCTGCTGCAACAGGCACCCTGCAAGGGGCAAGACATCCTCGCTCAGCTTTTCTGCCAAAAATGCACAGTCTGAATCTAAGTACAAGACAACTTCAGACAAAAACCACTCTGAGGAGCATTCCACAAGACAGCTGGCCCATTCTCTAAAATCTCAATGTCTTAAAAGTCAAAAAAATGCTGAGGAACTGTTTTAGGTTAGAGAAGATTGGAGACAGGATAACCAAATGCAATGTCTTCTGAATTGGACCCTTGGAACAGGTGGAGGAAAAATAGCAGAAGTGACAGTGGGATGACAGGTGAGGGACCAATAATAGATAACAGTATTGCATGAGGTCACTAGCTTCCTGAAGTTAATCACTGTACTGGGCTAATAAAAGGAAAACCCTTGTTCTGAGAAAACACATCCTAATCAAGTATTTAGAGACAAAGGGTCTTGACATCCATAATTAATTGGTTCAAAAAATTTCTAAATCTGTGTCCATCATCAGCTCTATACGGTGAGGACTGTGACAATGCCAACATGGTAAAATGTTAATGGCCAGTGAAGTGGAGAGTCATGGGAAATTTCTTTGTATTAGCCTTAAAACTCTGGTACTATTTGAAAATAAAAAGCTTTTATAGATCATTCAACAGAGTCCCTGTATAGGTCACTGCCATCTTGATCTGCGCCAAAGTCTGTTTCAGGTCATCTGACCTCAGGGTACCATGAACTACTGAGCAGTTTGGGCATGGCAGGAACTTGTTTGCTCTGCAAGAATTAAAGGCCAGGAGTTTTAGGAGACAGGAAATCAGGCCATTTGTGGTCTTTCTACTTACCTAACGTTCATTTATTAGGGACCAGTTATGTGTCAACTTGTAGAGCCTGAAATATTTAGGCTCTCAATAATTCAGGAGAGAAAAAGAGGGAGAGGGAGGGAGGCCTACTGACTGTTAGATTATCTGGAGATCATGAGAGAAAAGACCTAGAAAAAGCCTGTGGTCTCATTCAGATAAAATCTGAGGCCTATGGGCTCTCATAAGTCAAGCTTGACTAGTTCTCTCTCACACCTCTCATCTAGTCAGTCAGCAAGTCTAGTCCATAGCTCCTCTGAAATCACTCTAGAACTTGTCCACTTCTCTCTAGTCCAAGCCACTATCACCTGGACAACACCAACATTCTCCCACTGGTCCTAGCATATTTGCTCTTGCCCTCTCTGTTCTCTATTCTCCATGGCAGCCACCATGATTATTTATAAAAACAAAATCCAATCTGCTTAACCCCCTTCAGTGACTATTCCCACTGTTCTAGGGTCTAAACCCTTTTGATCTACAAGGTCTTCCATAATATGTTCCACCAACTGCCACTCCCTCCAGCCTGCTCTCCCATTCCTCTCTACTCACTGTTCCCTCTACTCCAGCCCCCGACGTACGGACCCTCTCATACCTCCAGGCACTCCTATGCTGTTCCCTCTTCCCCTAGCTCTTGACTCAGAGCCTGTCAACTTTTAGGTCTCAGCTTTGGCATCCCTTCTCCAGGGGCACCTGATCTGATCCCTGGAGAATGTTAGCAATTTGTTTTAAGCTCTCACAGCATGTTTGTCAAGTCATCATGCTGATCATTACAGTTTTCTATTCACCCCTTAACTGTGGGAACCATCCCTCTCCATCTTCATCCCAGTGTCCCAAGGGCATAGCAGGAGACATGGCATAGAATCTACCACCCAGGAATAAATGTTGAATGAAGAATCCACAACATTTGCATTTCACCCAAGGAAAAAAGAAAATGTGAAAACTACTAGGAAGCTTCATCTATTCTCTCCTGGTTGCCTAACATTTCAAGAAAATTGTATCAAAATAAGAGTAACTCTTGACCCTTTCACTTCCCTTCATTGCCAGAAAGTAGTCCAGTTGCCAGAAAGTAGTCCAGTTTTCAACATTTCAAGAAAATTGCATCAAAATAAGAGTAACTCTTGACCCTTCCACTTCCCTTCATTGCCAGAAAGGAGCCCAGTTTTCAAGATTTTGCTGTACAGGGTCTACTTTCTCAGTATATAGAGGTTTTGGGTTTGTTTTGTTTTGTTTTGTTTTAACCTCAGTTCACTTCTCCTTGGCTTTTAAGAGGTTCTGCCTACTTCTGGTAAACCATTCTATGATCATCTAATCCATATTCTTCACAAATTTATTAAACTCTAATCATATTTCCGCTCTGTCTCTTCAAGCCTGAGGAGCTCTAATTGTTTCAGTCTGCCTGCATACAGCAACCCCTCCTACTCCCTTCATCTTAGTTGCTGTTCTTTGGCATTACTTGAGTTCCATTATGCCTTCTCTTACAAGATTGATGACCACAACTATAAAGAGCACCCTAGACACCAACCCATCACATCCTGGATTCGCATGAAGGTTGGTTGGTAGGGTCTGACTTTTGGCCAACTTTATCCCCGAGTCTCCTGGACTCACGGTGAGTTTTTCTAGGAGGCAGATGTATATGTGCCTGTATCTATGCAATACATCAGGCAACACCACTAATCACACTGTGGTTTCTCCTATTGGACTACTTTGATCTTCATTAGGGAAAGAGGGGACAGACCCAATTCTTGCTCCCAACTGCCCCTTTCTTGCTCAGCTCCTCTCCCAGAATTCCCTCAGACCTTCCTGGAAGGAGACTGGCCCATCTATCCTGGTCAAAACAATCAAATCTTAAATACAAGATAAAACTGTAGGTGATTGATGGCTATCTTACTCTAAGTTATCCATATGCCAGTATTACTCAAAATACTTTGGCCAGAAGTTCCAAAACTTCACCTTCATGCTGTTTTTAAAATCCAGAATGTAAAAACGTTTGCAGCCAAACTCACTAATATCTAGATCACCTGTTAGTTTTCTCTAAGTCACTAAGACACTACTGACATGAGAAGCAATTTAGTGGTGACACTGTAATCCGCACATCTGTCTCTCTAGATTCATCACAGTGATGGTTAAGACACCTAACATGACATCTCTCCTTGCCCCTCAGTTTCTTTCTTGAATTCCAGGCTCTGTATTTTCAACTGGTCTAGAAGAACCCAAACTAAATCTGAATAAAACAAAAGCCTTCCCCCACTGCCCCCAAAACACAGTCTATGGAAATCAGGTACTTTGGAACATAAAAGGCATAAAGGTTAGATTGACAATCATTACAAGACAGAATCTTTGAAATAAATCACAGAACCTCTGAATATTTATTTGAAATAAATAAATCCTATGCTTGGCAGGAACAGTGTCAGATTTGGAGCCAACAAAATAAGGCTTTTAAAAATATGCTATTTCAAACGGGAAAAGAATGTTCATGTTTTTTGAGTCAGTTCCTAAAAACTGTACAGTCTTCACTTGTTTTTCATTTTAAAACTTAATGAAGCTTTGGATCTCATAGTCAATTTACTTAAAATTACTCATTTTGGCCTCTAGACTATACTGTACCAAAGTTCATTGTGTCTGTCTCCTAAAGCAGCTCTCGCATTGTTAAGAGTAAGCCCCTTTCACTGTTGTACAATGCTAAACACAATGCCGTCGGCAGTCCTGACAGCAAGCGGCAAACTCAGGCTTCATTCCCAGGCCAGACACTAAGGCATTGTGTGACTCTGTTCAGGCTCCGTAAACCTATCCATGCTTCAGTTTCCCGTGATTAACCAGTAACGTTTTAACACTATCTGCCACTTCCTTTCTTCAGGAGGATGTTATGAGGCATCAGTTCAATGCATTTTGCTACAAGAAAGGCACCATACAAATAAATAACTGCTCATCAGGATGCTTATCATCCTAACGTATCCTAGGTGATTGCCAGTTTCCTCGGGCAAGGGCCCGGCAGCCCACATGCTGGTGCTTCCTTCGCCAGCCCACAGCAGCGTCCACAAGCTCCATCCCCTTCTAACTCCAACTCAAGACCAAAGACACACAACCCTTGGCCCTCACTTGTGGCAGGGAATAGAGAACAGGGTGAGTCTGCATTGTAACCATGGGGCAGGCTGCGGGGGGGTGGTGGTGGGGGGTGGGGTGCGCGCGCATGTGTGTGTGTGTGTGTGTGTGTGCAACCAAGGTCATGGTCTCTTGTCTAGACTGCTTCAGTTCACAGGTCTTTTCACATGGGGTCTGTTATGACTTGTTCCTTTTCAAAAGGACCCAGTGTATCTGGGAGGCAGGATATTTCCCCTTAGCATGTGTCTGTAAGCTTCTACCAATGTTTTATGTGAGGAAATGGGGTGCCAAAGTCTTGAGAGATAGCAATGACCGGAATCACCAGAGACATCTGTGTCATAGACTTTGGACAAATCACATAATCATATAACCTTTGGCTGAAAGGTGGATTCACTAAAAAGATTAAAAAAAACAAAAGATTTAGCAATATTTGCTCAAAGGAGAATGATCACGTGTGCTAAAGGGGGGAAAAAAAGCCAAAGATTAAATAGTGAAGGTCAAATGAGGACTCGCATTTCAGATGGGTGGCCTAGCACCATGGCAGCAAGATGGCCTTAAAAAGTCATTTGTGTTGGGGACAGCAGCAGAGGTCTTAGTAAGTCTGGTAGAGCACCATCCACAATAGGTACACAGTGAATAACTGCTCCACCAACCGGCACTATGAAGCACTAATTTAGCACTTAACTGTAGATCTCATTTCCCTCTGCATCTCCTCCTTAATGACTACAGCTACCCTCCAAATCACTCACTAATTCTGCCAGCAGTCTGGGTACTTTGTGCTCAGACTGTGTGCCCTCAGAAGGAAAAGCTCTTCCCACTTTTCTCTACTTGGCAAATTCCTATTCAAAGTTCTGCTCAGAAGGCACCTCCTCTCGAAAGTCTTCTCCAGTCCCCGAAGAGGATTAATCCCTTCTTTCACTCCTTGGTCTGTATACACATGTCTAGCGCTGTAGCAAATACCAGGTGTTTGGGGTTATTTTTTTCTTCTAATTTTAAGAATTAAGTAGATGATAAAATTACCAGCATCAACCCAAAGACTTATTTATCCTTCATTCATAAAGTCTAATTTTACAGTTACCAAGGGCAGCCAGGCACCAAAGCGGAGGAGCAGTTGTCCTACAACTTCTCAGTTCTGGACACAGTCTTACTCAAAATCCTCCCCCTCTGGCACTGGCCCCTGCATTGCCAGGATTTCCTACCATCCCATGTCCCTGAATCCCTAGCCTTTGGGAACATGGCATTTGTTTCAATCGATGCTCTGTTTGTCATCATGAATACATGATTTTATTCTGAGCATGATTTCGATTTGATTGAAGCTCTGTATAGTTGCTGGAAAATGTTCTTCAGCCAGCTTTGGGACTTCCCCAGGGCCATGCAGTCACTGCTCGAATGCCACACCATCTCCTCCTTATTTAAATAAAGGACTTACCAAATAAAAACCAGAGATTTCCGATAGCAAATAATCAAGTCTTTTGGTGGAGTCCTAGGGTGGGTCCTGTCACTGCATTCCATAGATATTTGTCAGATTAAAACAATACCAATTAGTTGGTACCTAAAGGCAAGAGACAATTCACCCATAATCTGAAGTGATTTCTTGGATGGGTTTTAAAACCAAAAAGAGGCACCTGTACATTCTGACCCTTGCTCTCTCACAATGAAAAGCTTTTAAAAGGAAGTCAATTTTTAGAAGTGTTTTTTAATGCTAACCATATCCAATTAATGAGATATTTAGTGTTTAAACATTAAAAATTGTGGGATTTAAAATATTCCCCATGTCTGTAATAGACAAATGTGGGTCTGTCTTTGGAAACTACAACCAAAACGTGTCATAAGGCTCATAAAAGCCACTTAAACTTCTGGAAAAGACACGAGGAAGGATGGGTGCTCCCAAAACTTAAAAACGGAGCCAAATGTCGCCAATGCCATTTAGTGCCCTATAGAAGGGACGTATGTGTACTAATTCACTTACTCCTTGAACAACCCATTGAGAAAGTCACTAGATGCTTCCCATTTTCAGATAAGGAAACTGAGGCCTAAAAGTCATAAATAACTTGCCTCAGTGGAGCCAGGACTGGAAGCCTCCAACGTCTGAGGGTGTGCCATGTGGAGGAGACATTAGCTGCACCCACATAGAGGGAACACAGAGATAGGAAAATGCACCAGAGCTACGAAGTGACAGAGCTGGAATTCCGACCAGGGCTGCCTGGCTCCAGAGCGCCTACCCATATCCTCTCAGCCATGGTACTACCGAGGCCAGACTCAAGGATCAGAGTCCCAGGGGTGGAATGTTTCTGTGGTTTCGAGGGAATGAGAGTGCTTTAAGGCAGTCGGCCTGGGTGAGAGAACAGAACCTGGCAGAGGAAGGGGACGACGCCAGTGTTGATATTGCTTCCTCCCTTGCACAGTCAAGTTTATGGCTCAAGTGCCTGCATCTTCCTCCCAGTAGAGCTAGAGGAACTGCTTCCTGCAGGGCTGAAGTAGGGAGCAGAGAAGGAGACGGGGGACTGGCTGGGAGGAAGGCGAGGGGGCCCTCAAGAGCTGCTGGCTTCTCTGCCCTGCTGTCTGCTGCTTTCACTTAACCATTTTTTGTCCTCTGGCAAGGACAAAGCTTGTCTATTAAGAGAAGCCCACGCTGGCTGCAGAGATTTCTCATTCTAAGCACGGTAGCAAGGGGGAGAAAAATCTCTCAAGAACAGTCCTCAATTTCCCCCTTAAAATATATGGATATGCAAATTATCCCTCAATAAAGTAAATGCATAAGCAAATACGCAACCAAATAAACTGTACTAGGGGAGAATATGGAGGAAATGGAGAAGCTGGGCTGTGTGGAAATACACGTGAAGGACACAGTCCATAACAAACATGCCAACCCTTAGCTAATCCTTTCCTTCTAGCTGCAGGAAAAATGAACTTCAAAGGTGCCCCGATGTCTTGGAGTAACCAGCGGTTCTTGCAAACAAGTGAAGAGAGTGGAAATTCAAATGACACCTACAGCAACAGGCCGAAGGGGCAGGGAGTCGGTGTGGACTACGAAGAGGCCCCTGAGCACCAGGCAGATCCCAGCAGAAGACTCTTCCCCACCTCACCAGAGCTATCCACTTTTTGAGGTGAAAAATCCCGCGGCCCTTTAAGACCCCAGTGGGAAAAACAATAAATTGTTTTTACAGAAGATGGGTCAAACCTTTGGGCCGTGCGGGCTGCTCCAAGCTCACTGATGAAGGCTTTGGCCCGGAACTGTCCCAGGGCTGAGGCTTCTGGCCAATACATCACACTGCCTCGGGACACTAAGTCTGTCTTTGCCTTACCCTTTGTATTTCTCAATCCACATTCCTTTTTGGGGTGAAATACTCCATTATTTCTGCTTTGTTCTGAGCTGTCTCCTGTCTCTGTCCCTATTAACTCGTGGCAACAAAAGAAACAAACAGAAGCAGGGGATTTCATGCTCAGCAGCTACAGACACTGGCCTCCCGGCTTTGCAGAGGAGCAGACATCTGAGACCCTGAATGAAGAGAGTGCCGCTGTGCTGAGCCAGACCAGGGACCCACGTGGCTCACAGCCTGGGCATCAGTCATCCCTGATGGGCGGCATTCACCAGTCCTGGTGTGAGCATCTCAAGATGAGCCAAAAGTAGGGCTTTAAAAGTTAGGGCATGTGTCTTGATAATTAGATGTAAAAAGACTCTCATTCAAGATACTCCTATATTCCTGCAGCTCCACAAATTCAGGACTTCTCCTACTGAAACTAGATCAAGGGGGAGATGATTTTTAATTTTTTTTGAAACTGAAATTCAAAGAGGTAGCTAAGTAGAAGATAAAGGTCTTATCTTTGCCAGGTAATTCTTCTCTTAAAATGGCTAGATGGAATATCTTATTTCAACTATTGATTCTTAAAATAACATAATTATCCAATAAAACCAGCAGAAAATTTCCCAGGCATGACTGTGTGTAATGAGACCCAAGCTTTATATGCATCTTCACAAATGTACTCAAATCAGGGCTTCACCTGGGTCAGTTTCAGACCATGTATTTTTTTTTTCCTAAAGAGCAAAGAAATGCATAATTTAGCTAAAAATGATTAATACATTTTGTATCCAACCTCATTTTAGGTCACTGTCTGAATAGAATAGTTCTAGAGGGGAAGTGGGGCATAAAAATATATGAATGGTTTTAATATTCCTTACCAAAGCCATTTTTCTATACTTTGTATACTTATGAAGAGTCAGAGAATGAAGAAGGTATTTAAAAAGAACTAGGATCCCTAAAAGTAGACCTTCAAAAATCCTGTAAAAATCCCCAGGAAAGGTCCCAACCAAGCAATTCTCTTTGTTCTTGGTGCTTCTGGAACTGGAGTGGGGGAGCCTTGTAAAAGAAGAGAGCAAAAGAAATCAAACTCAAGTTGGTTTTCTGGCAGCCCGTAACAGTGGAAATCCTATTCCCAGATCTTGGGAAACAACAGAACATTCCTTAACAATCTTTAGGCTCCACAAAGATGGGCCTCAGGCCCACATATTCCATCCAGCACCAATTCCCACTCGGTCTCTGTGATCTCCCTGCTGAGATTGGCCCTAAAGCCTTTGTTCAAAACATCACCACTATCTCCTAGATAACACAGTCTGTTCTCCTAACTGGTCTCCTTACCTCAGGTTTACCAGACTCTAATTCAATCTCCAAAATGCTAACAATGATCTTTCTTAAACACATCAAGTCAATCTCAAGATTTCAAATCTTTCCATGACCTCCTAGAACTGTCAAGATAAAGTCCAAGCTCCTTATCTGAGAAGATAGGCAGGGTCCTTATGATTGGACTTTGTCTTCATTTGTGGTCTCCCATGGCTGTTATAGGGATGGCAGGAGATGATGGATATAATGTTTATAAGGCACCTAAACCAGGGTTCAACACACAGAACTTAAAATTATAAGTTTATAATACATGGGAGACTTTCTCCCCCATATACACGACCCCCATGGCAGTCACATAGATCTGTGTGTGCAGGTGCTGTTCCAGTCTCTTTAGTGCTCCAAGTGCAAGGAGCTGGCCCTCTCCCCACACATCCTCCTCCACTATCTTCTTCTGGCTGGCTCCTAGTCATCCTTCAAAACTCATTTTCATGATCTTTTCTTCCAGAAAGACTTCTGTGGCCTCAGTCTAATTTAGATAATCTTTTTTTAAACTCCCCTAGCACCTTTTCTATCCCAATGTCATGACCTTCCAATTCTGTGAAGGTGATTTCCAGTCCATCTTCCCCCACCACTGGACTTGGAGCACCTGACTGTAGGCACCACTTCTAATTCTGCTTTGGAACCTGAGTGTCTGGCACACCATCCACCAATGTGGTAAATGAGCTCCCCAGTGATTAAGTACATGGCTTTATTAAGTACATGGTCAGATAAGGCTGAAATGGGGCCCCACTGGAATCTGGAGAAGTTATTTCACAGATATCTGTTTCCTAATCTGAAAGTGAGGATCATCTTACAGATTGTTGGGAGTAATCAATGAGGTACTATATTCCAAATGCTCATAATAGTGTTCAATCAGCAAGTATTACCATCATGACTCATTAGGTTTCTCACCGAGTGGTTTTCCTAAAGAGAATGGATTTTTTTTTTTTTTTTTTTTTTTTTTACCTATCAGGATTCCTCTCAGTGTAGATAAAGATAATTCAGGTTTGGATTTATTTTTATTGCCCATTTGATCAAAGTTCTGATATAATATGTCAAATGCCAACAGTGGTTAAGGACATGTAGATAGTCCTCTGGTTTGTTATAATAACAGTTACTAAAAGAGATCATGAGGGACACCTGGGTGGCTCAGTAGTTGAGTATCTGCCTTTAGCTCATGTTGTGATCCTGGGGTCCTGGGATCGAGTCCCATATCAGGCTCTCTACTGGGAGCCTGCTTCTCCCTCTGCCTATGTCTCTGTCTCTCTCTGTGTGTGTCTCTACAAATAAATAAATAAAACCTTTAAAATGAAGAAGTAGTAGTAGTAGTAGTAGTAGTAGAAGGGATCATGATATGATGTATAGTGGGGCCATTACTGGATTTTTTTCTTCACCTAAGAGGAGAAAAACTCCTACAAAACAGCTTTTAAACATTACTGGTATATCTTAACAGCTAAACCAATTCTCTGAATGTGAATCTCCTTCTATGTCTATGTGGATCTAGACAAAAGCGTAATAGGGAGTAAAGGGTCCATAACCCCTGTGTATCCTCAAATCTCATTGCTGTTAACTGCTGACAAAGATGAATGTTTACTACGGTCTAGCGCCGAAGAACCAATACAGTGAACGAGATGTGATCTCGCCTCACACATCAACACACGTGTCAGACAGATTCTGATTGCAGAGTCTGCGCTGGTGAGGAGAGAGGAGGGGAGGGCACAGCTGGATATTTCAGATCCACAGCTGAGCTGGCAGCAGTGGTAGTTCAAGCCATCTTCTCACTTTAGAAGCTGGAATTAATCTGAGAGAGTTATTTAAAGGTGTGTTTCATTAAAGAAGCGCTTTCCGACTACTGTCAAACTTCACAAAGGCTGAGCGCAGATTGAGGCAGCTCTCCTGGAGGTCATTGGAGCTGTCACCAGGTTTCTTTCAGCACCCACAAATCACTGATCAAAAATGAAATACCAACAAAAATCATCTTCTCTTCCCTCAGCATATCAGAAGAAGCACGTGGACTTTATATTAAAAACATTTTTATTATTTGCTCTATTTGGGTCCCTGAAATATAGCACGAATGCCTTAAATCATGTCCCCATATAGATAATATGGGTCCCGTTTAACAGACTGGTGAAGATATCAGAGGAATTTACGGGCCTGACCTATTTATCTGGGGTCTTACTACAATAAAGTCTGATCAACTTTTTTTGGTTAAATAAGGCACAAACTCCCATCAAAGGAGTTCTCAAGCTACAAGCTACCAAGAAAATATGATAATAACATCATAAGTGTTTTTTGGAAGGAGTGTCCTTTTTCTTTTATACCAGTCAGGAGTCTGGGTGTAAATAGAATGATACTGATAATTCATAGACTGGATGAGAAGATAAAGAACAGCAAGAACCAAAGCAGCCCATGGTGACATGGCAGCAACCACTAGTTTGGAGTTGTCACTTGTACTAACTACTGGGTACCCTGTACCCAACTCTGCAATATAAGAATGAATTCTGACTGCTCCAGCCAGGTGCCAATGAGCTTCAGGATGGAGTATCCAAATGGATGAACCTTGGCTTCATGCTGGGGTCCTGGCTGCCAGGGAGCAGAGAACAAAAATAGCTGTCCCCTACCTTCAACAATGAAAGGAGGGAGCCCTGATGCCAAGCTCCCATGGGATTGCAAATAGAGCATTCATTTGTAAGGCAGCCAAAAACAATACAACTACACATTTTGTCCTTGGGCCCGACAGACAGCAGACTTTTTCTATTATTACAATTTAAAGAACATAAAATACAACAGCATTTGTTGATCTTCCAATTCCATGGATTTACTCTGAAAGAATTTGCCCGAGTCTGAGGAATGGCCAAGAAGAGTCCGGCTGACACAAGGTAGAGGGCAGGATGGGAGATAGTAGAAAATCTGGCTTGGATTTTTCTGAACAAACACATTTGCCCTCTTACCATCCCACTTATACACTCAGCTCTCCTATTCTACATGCATTCTCTGCTTTCTTTCCGTACTCCTACCACTCAATTATTAGATGTAAGAAGATGGGGCTGGCTGTGCATGTGTAGAAGGCTAATGCCTGGCACCTCTGATGTCCATACTTGCATATTCTCATTTTCTCTTTCTCTTTAATATCTTGGTGGAAAAATGGGATAGGGCAGACTTAGACATGTGTACAGCACCTAACTTTTGTTAATTAAAAACAAAAAATCAGGTAGTCATCTGTGCTATAGCTTGTCACTAGAAACATAAACCCCCTAAGGATGTGAGACTGGGTGCTTTTTGTTTTTATTTTTTAATAGACCATTCTGGTGTTCAACATATTTGTCTAATGTATAATCTTTCAAGTCTCCCTTTTCTGGCTTGCAAATCACAGCATAATCATGAAGCAAATGTTACAACAAAAAACTACTCATCTGGAACATTCACACACAAAAAGAGCAATCATTTATGGCTTGCAAAAAATTAAAATTTTTTTAAAACCATGGTCTTTGGCTGACAAATTTAGCTTTCCCAAAAAGAAAAAAATCTGAATGTTTGCAGTCAACGAGCATGTTAAAGACTAAAATAACAGTATGGAGAATGAGGTTGGAAGGAAAAGCATTAGATAAAGGCATTTTTTGTTTGTTTGTTTTTTTAGAAGGACATTTTGTCTCATTTGGTGAATCTGTGGAACTAATTTGTGGCATTCTGTACAAGGAATTATGGCTCCATCTCAATGGCCTCTGTAGTTTCCCATGGCTCTCCCTAAGCAAGAAAGGGTACACTCATGACTCTTTGAATCTAGTGTTAGAATCGATTCTATAATTACAATAATAGTGGATACAAAGGTCCTCAAGGGAATTGTTCATGGACAAATTAGAGACAGTGTTGGCAGAGATAAAATATTCATCACCGAAAGAGTACATAAAATGTATCTGAGAGGATGAGGGCTCATCTGGGAATCACAAGGGGAATAAGACATCACTGGAAAAATGCAAGTATTCTCTGCTTTGTAAAAATCTGAAACAAAGAATTTCAGTCTTAACATATTCTGTATATATTAAAGACCTCACTGTCACATAATCTGGTGGCAGTGGGGTATGGTGAAGAATAAAAAAATGTCCTGAGATTTTAACTAGCAAGACTTCCAAATCAACTATACAATAAACACCACAGCTCTCTTCAATCCTATTAATTTTCTGTAATTTACAATTTTCTACAATGTGCACATTTCTATTCACCCTTATTCTTAAACCATGAGATATTTGAAATGCTACATTACACAATGTTAAATCATGTATTTCTTACATGCTTTCTTAGTTGTTTTTTTTTTTTATTGGAAGCCCCATCTAGTACTTCTTTGAAAGAAATGAGAAGTAAATGAGGTAATAAAAAGAGACCCAATAAAATGTGATCAAATAGGAGCAAAAGATATACCATAAATTCCATTCAATTCAGGTTAAAGTAGGGATTTCAAACTTTCCAAGACCAAGGACGGAAAGGCAAGAACAGTTAAAAAGGGGGAGATCATGCAGATAGCACTTAATAATTTGGCTCTTCTCTGACTTCATATAAGACATGGCTTCAGTGACAGTTGGAACTGCCACCTCAAATTATCTACTAAATCTCAGCTTGAGAATTTTCTACACTTCAATTAAAAACCTGGTATTTATTTTACTCAATTAATGAAATTTCAAAAGGATTGAAGAGTTAGAAAACAAAGCAAACAATACTAAAATGTCAACTGCTAATAACTACACTTTAAATATGTTCATTCAGGCTTAATACAATTTCTAACAACTTAACATTCAAATTATCTGACTATAAAAAGGATATTAGTTAACAAAATTTCTGGCTAACCTTCCAAGACCTCTGCCTGACTAGGAGAGTGTTTCAGCAGACAGTAGGACCCTAAGGTGTGATGGGGGCCACCATTACTCAAGAGGAAAAAAAAAAAGAATCAACAGAAAGAGGGTCATAAACCATGAAGAAAAGTAGAGTTCAGAGATATCTTTAATAGGAAATGGACACCAAATGTCAAAAACACAAAGGGGGTTAGAAAACTATCCGAGGTTGATCCCAGAAATAACGTACTTCAGGCCACAACTATCCTTTGTGCGGGTGTCTTCCGTGTGAGCATCCCCCGCCCACCTCTGTCCATCCTGCTGCCCAGGCCCACAGGCTGAGCACTATGGACTGCAAATATGGGCACCCGAGCCTTAGCTGCTGGTCAGATTGCACAGACTGGAGGCAGAGACGGGAGAAAGAATGAAACCGGATGTTTATTCCCTCAGCTCTCCCCTTGCAAGGCCAGTGAGGGCCAGCCAAATCTTGAGAGTGAGACCCACAGTTCCTATCAGGCCAGCCCCTCCACTCAGCCCTCTTGGTCTCTGGGTTCCCATAAGGGCTCCCTCACTTTGATCCTTTGGACTGGGGATGCTTTCCTCAAACAGTGTCCACACACTTGTATATTCTCATTAGTTGATGCTATTCAAATTGAGTAATTTGAAAGATAGACCATTTTTTCGCCTGCCAGGACCCTGATGGAGTCTTCTTAGCAACTGAAATGAAATCAAGAATGACACCTAGATTTTTGGCTTTAACAACTAAGGAATTAAGGTTTGGGGCTATTGGATATTGGATGGGAAAGAAATCAATGAGTTTGGTTTTAGTTACCTTTGAGATGCCTGTTAGTCTGGGATTCTTTTTTTTTTTTTAAATAATAAATCTAATTTTTATTGGTGTTCAATTTGCCAACATACAGAATAACACCCAGTGCTCATCCCATCAAGTGCCTCCTCAGTGCCTGTCACCCATTCACCCCCATCCCCCGCCCTCCTCCCCTTCCACCACCCCTAGTTCATTTCTAGTCTGGGATTCAAAGAGAGGTCAGTGTTGATGCAAATATGAGTTATCACTGGGTGGTTTTTAAGCCATGGATGAGGTCACCTAGGGAATCTGTACATACTGAGGGGAGTGTGAGTTTTCTTGGTATTCTTGTAAGAAATGACTCCTTTTTGCAAACTAATGTTGAAATTACTAAAGCCAAAATGTAAAAAACTTCACTGTTCCTTATGCTTTTGTCTTACAAATCCCATCACTGTACTTATAAACTTAGCCTATTACAGCAATCAATTACAGTCCCCCCCCCCCATTAAATGGGGACTTCAATATTTGGTCCCATTAACAAACTTAATTCATTAACTTCCCTTTAATTTTAACTTGTATTTATACATTTTAATATATTTACTTTTCTTTTTAAAGCACTTCCATTGCTTAACACAAACATTTCCAAGTACTAAATTCTTTTTACCACCAATAAATCAAACTTAAAACTTGGTAGATCTTAAGTTCTCAAACATTTCAATTCTGATTACAAAAACATTTATACTAAGATCACATATCTAAATTACTCAATTTGATAGTTTTAATTGGAATCACAAATTATGATTACAGGAAAACTATTTTAATTGCAAAAATTAAATGTTACCATAAAAATATCAATAATTAGAGTTTGATTTACTTCATCTCTATACATAATTCTAAATTTCAACCAAAGATATCTGACAGCAAGTCATGATTTGGATTCTTCCATGAGAGATCAATCAATCATGTATAGAATTCTTTTTCAAGTCCGTATAATGGAAAAGACAGGCTTTAAAGATGGTTTTGTTAAGGGGCATATACCCCAGAGTCAAGCTAATATCACATAATTCTTCCCTGAGATCTGGATCAGCAGCATCCCTCCTATGTTGCACCTATATTATTTAATTCACCGGATTTGCATTTCTTTGCATTTTAATGGCTCTAAGGACACATTAAGGCCAATATTGTGGATTGCTATATTGCTCTTCTCAAAAGCCAGTCTTCCTACCAGATTCTACTCCCGTCAGCCTACTCAAAGAAAGTACTATAGCTGTCCTCCTCTCTCCCATGTCCCCAAATTCCCCTTTCTACTGGGTGATTCCCACCAGTATACAGCATGCTGCTGTTTCTTGAACCAGGAACGGGGGGATTCGGGGGATTCGAGGAAAAGAGGGGGAAGGAAGTAGAAGGAAGGGGAGAAAGGCAAAACTCCCTCCAGGACCCACTTCTTCCTCCATTTCTGTTTTCTGTTAGATCAAAACCATTTAAAAGCATCATCTCTATTTCCTCTTTTTCCTTTCTCTTCCCAGCCCACTTTTAGGCTTTGACCACATGCTCTCTTCTTCTCAAGGTCATCAATGATGTCCATAGGACAAGACCCAGTGGTCAAATCTCAGCCCTGGTCTTTAATATAACTCTCACCATTTCTTCTTTACAGCTTTCTCACTTTACTCCTGGACACTACCCACCTTTCTGGATTTTCTTTTATGTTACCGAAAAGGGGGTACCTCTCTAGTTGCTTCATCTCACCAACCTCTTAGCATTGAAATATCTGAAGCTAACTTAAAGCTTCTTTTCTATCTACACTCACATGCTTCATCTCTTCCAGTCACATGCTTTCCAGGTTTCTAGAAGCTTTTAACTTTAAATTTACAGCTGCAGCATGGATCTTTAAATTCAAAGGCAAATTACTCCATCTATCTCCAACTTGGATATCTAACTGGAGTCTCAAACTGAACATTCCCTGAATAGTACTTCCTAACTTGTCTCCAACCTCTTCCTCCTCCATTAGCCAACAACTCCATTTGTGCTCAGACCAGAAACTCTGGAATAATCCTTGGTATCTCTTTTTCTCTCAAACCACACATCTAATCCATCAGGAAGTTCTGCTAGTAATAGCTTCAAAATATATACAGAATCCAACTACTGCTTACGCTTTACTCTTATCAATCTGGCCTACGCCACAGTCATCATTTGCCTGGATTATTCTCCCCTTACCCACAGCTTCGCTTTCTACTGTTCCAGTTATACACTATGAACCATGCTCCAGAAGCAAGTGATCCTCCTAAAAGTATCTTCAGCAGGTCAACAGCAGCCTAAGGCTACATCACAATGCCTATGTTGTCATTCGCCTCCTTTCATCTCATCACGTAGGCATTTTATCATCTCACAGCATCACAAGGGGGGTGGGGTGGGGAGTACAGTCCAATAAGATTTTGAGAGACCATATTCACATAACTTTTATCACAGTATATTGCTACTATTATTCTATTTTATTATTAGTTGTTAATCTCTTACTGTGCTGATTTTATAAATTAAACTTTATCACAAGTATCTACGTACAGGAAAAAACATATAACACATATATACAGGGTTCAGTACTATCTGAGGTAAATATATCTAGCAACCACTGGGGGTCTTGGATTGTATCCCCAAAGCTAAGGGGTAGACAATGTAGTCTCACAACTGGCTTCCTGCTTCTACTCCAGCCTCCCCCAGAATCTGTTTAAAATACAGTCACCAAAGCGGTCCTGTTAAAATGTAGAATAGCTCTGGGTGCCTGGGTGGCTCAGTTGTTTGAGCATCTGACTCTAGCTCAGATTATGATCTCAGCGTGATGGGATTGAGCCCTGTGTAGGGCTCCTCACTCATCAAGGAGTCTGCTGGAAATTTTTCTCCCTCTCCCTTTGTTCCCCCCATGCCATCAGCTCACATGTACACACAAGATCTCTAAAATAAATCTTAAAAAAAAAAGACATTCTTTTAAAAAAAGAAAAAAACAACATAGCATAGTTCTTTTCCACTCTAAGTCTTTTCAGGCTGCCAATCTAACTCAGGATAAAAATTAAAGCCCTTATAATGGATTATAAGGTCCTATAAAATCTGCCACCACCTCTGTCCCTCCCATCCCTACCCCCTCTTACAATTTCATCCCCCAGTTGCTCAGGCAAACTGAGGTCTTAGCAGTTCCTGGATCATGCAAGGTACAATCCTACTTCACGGCCCTTGCATTTGCCATTCCCTCTGCCTGGAAATCTCTCACCCTAGATATACAGGTGATTCAGGTACTCCTTTATCTTGTTTGCGTCTCTGCTTATCATCACTTTCCAGTGACAACTGCCCTAATTACTCTTTATTAAAAAGTATATCCTTCCCTCCTTTTAACATTCCCTATCCCCCTTTCTGCTGTTTTTCCATAACACTTATCTTCATAAGAAGATATTCAATAATTTACTTATTCGTTGGTTTGAAATCTCCCCTCACTAGAATGGAAGTCCTATCAGAGCAGGAGTTTTTGCAGCCTTTTAACTGATGCATACTAGCAACTATGTGGCACAGAGTACACATCCAACAAATATTTATTATTACTATTTTTTAAAGATTTTATATTAGAGAGAGCGGCAGGCAAAGGGAGAGAGAGAACCAGGCTCCCTGCTCCAAAAGGATGTAGGGCTTGATCCCAGAACCCCGGGATCATGACCTGAGCCCAAGGCAGATGTTTAACTGATTGAGCCACTCAGGCACCCTTTTATCTTACTATTTTTAAAGATTTATTTATTTGACAGCATGTGTAGTGAGAAGGAGCAGAGCAAGAAGGGAAGAGAAACCCAAGCAGACTGTACACTGAATGAGAAGCATGACATGGGGCTCAATCTCATGACCCTGAGATCATGACCTGAGCCAAAACCAAGAGTCAGAGGCTCAACTGACTAAGCTGCCTAGGCACCCCTCCCCCAATAAATATTTTTAAACTGATTTGTTGAATGGTTTCCATAGATTCTCTAAAGCATGTGGATTATTTCCTAATCTCATATTAGATTGAGGTCAATGAGTTTATATCCTATCCATATTTTCCTTGAACAGACACATATCTCCTCTTAAATCACATCTTACTGGTTTTGGCGTATCATATACCTTTACCTGACTTACGAAGTTTTGTCTTTCTCTAGAATTACAACACTAATGTCATGCCAATGACAAAGAAGTGGGAGGCCTAAGCAGACTCCTGGAGCTGTCCAACCTTTTTATGTTGGGCACAAAAGGAGAAACCAAGCAGTCTGATGAGGAGAAAAAACAACTAGAAACAAGTGTCACAAAAGTCAAGAAAGATTAAGTGCTTCAAGGGGGAGAAGAAGGTGATCAACTAAGATAAATGCTTCTAAGTAGTAACTTAAGATCAGAACACACAAATAACCATTATATTTGGAAACATGCAGGATGTTGGTAATCATGACAATCTCAAGGGAATAGTAGAAATGTATCTTTACATCCAAATATGCTCTTTCTCACTTGAAGTGTTTTCTGTGGGCTGTTTTCCTCAATTCTCATTGGTCAACTATATTGATGACTTCCAAATTCTATCTATAGGTTTCCATATCTTTCTGGAGAATCAAGCCAGTGTTTCTAAGTTTTCTGTTAGGCATCTGTATATAGATATCCCTTAGGTACTCAAAAATTCAAACTCGTCATTAGTGCTCTCACCCATTTTTTCCTCATTCTTAAATGTCCTACTTTAGTATATGTCACCATCTAAAGCTAGAAACCACTTAAACATCCTCACTCCTTTTTCTCTTTTATACTGTTCACAATTCATGAAGGCTCACACTTGTGTTGATCCTACCTCTTAAATATTTCTTCGATATGTATATGCTCTATCTCTATATTACAATGGAGCCTTCATTGTTTATTGACAGAACTATACTTCAACATAAGTACTACCTCTAGCATATCACAGGTGCTGAATCAACTACTTGGTTCACTGAAGTAGCTCATTCAGCTTCATCATAAGTTGCTCAGATTTATGGTTATAATATCAGTTGGAGATACTGGTGATGAGGTATAACTGATAATGTTACCACAAATAAAGCGCCAAATAGGGGCATCAGGATTTGAGTGTTCACTGGGAGATTATGGTTGTGAACCCTGTAGAATCCTGACTGTGACAGTCACTCTTTGTAATTATTCTATTACTTTCCATAGTTGCTTCTTGTCCACTCAACCTTCCACAAAGTATTTCCCCTTCCTAACTTACTCTCCATTGTCTACAAATTGTAACTCCGATGAAAGAAACTAAGCATTACTAAGGCAGATAAAATATATAACACATTACTAGTTTCTTTGTCAAGACGTGGACCCAATGAGATGTTCGTCTTGAACAAGAAGTGACAAGTCGTGACTGGAAGAACAAAGGCAAGGTAGGAGAGGATGCAGCATAAGACTCATGACTGCTCACTTCCTGAAATGTTCTGAGACCAAACAACATAGTTTGACCTTGATAACCTTCAGAAGGCCTCAACAGGAGAGGACAGAAAAGACCTCAGAACTATTTTGGCTCTAAAACATTTTTGAAGTTAGGAAAGTTATGAAACTCGCAGTTGTCATACTTGACTTGCATCCAGAAACACAACTCAAATGAAGCATGTAGTCTAAATGGTTGATGGTTTTCAGCTGGATGTACTTTCCAGCCACCTAAAATGAAAAATCTTTCTCTAGTCTTACTCTAATAAAAATCTTTGACCTGGCAAGGGGAGAGAAAAAAAGCATTATCTACCTTTATGTCAAAGTGAGGATAGGAGTTGGATAATACAAGATAGAAGGACTTTACATAGTTTTAAACACTGTTATTTATAGGCCAAACACAGCCTAGAAGGCCAAAGCCTGGAAAGAATCTACTTCATCATACCTGATACATCATACACAAAAAGTTGATCCTCTGTTATCTAACTCGTGCCATAGAAGAGTTTTACTTTCAGCTGTACAAACTTGCCAAGGGCACCTCTAGTCCTGCTATTTGATTCCCAAAGGGCTAGCCTAGAGCGGGGTGTCCCACACAGTAGGGTGATCTCCATCTTTATAGTGGATGGAAATGCTATACAGATCCTTCAAGTCACTCAGGATATTTACTCAGAAAGAAAATTCATATTCCTTTTGTCCAAGAGGCAATACTGTTCTCATTTCTCAGGACCACTAACTCCTCTGACTCCTCCTTCCCTCCCCCCACACCCCGCCCAGCTCAAGGCTACACTCTGTACATTCATTATTTCATGTTGCTCATGATCTACTTACTATATTGCATTAGAGCCAACATATGACTGAATTTCTATCTCCCCAATTACATCTATGGTTTAACTCAATCATTTATTCAACTTTGCATCATCATGCCCAACAGCGTGTTTGTGAAATATGTCAATCAATGGACAAAACTAATCCTGGTTAATCTTTTCCTTGTCTCAGACTTTGAATATTATCTAGTAAGAATAACAGATGCAGGGGAATTCACTCTAAAGTATATTTTAAGAACAGTAATTTGAATGAGATATGAACACTTACATACTAACTGCTCTTTGGGCGTAAGAATGAAAACCATTCATTGTCGGAATCATTTGATTTATATAAATATAAAAGATAAAGCTGCTTGAAAGCTTCTGGAACCAGGAGTTTTGAGTCAGAGCTGTACATTCCTTATAATAAGCCCCATTCTCAAAATTGAGGTGTTCTCTCAAAATCAAGCAACCTGTGGTCAATATATACCAAGGGTTATTTTCAACACAAAGAGAAATTAAAATTTTATGTTCAGACAATCAATAAAGTATAGAATAAAATGAATCCACCCCTTACCTTGTTTTTATTCATAAGGAATCCTGCAGAGACAATTTTAACAGGATAGAAAATAGGATGATTTAAAGAGCTACAAAAACAAATGGAGGCCATAAAATTCTCTCACAGGCTAGAGAAGGAAATAATTTGCTGTGTCCATTAATCTAAAGGTTGGCCCAACCCCTCATGTTTCAGGAAAACTTGTTGTGTCTAGTCCAGTTATAGGCACACACAGATGTACATTTAATTTGATTTTCTATTTTTTTTCCTGATGCTTATAGTACTTGTAAAAAATAATTTGATTAATCAAACGTGTAAGGGAGAAACGTAAACATCCCTCCATACTCTAACCTCCTCGAGATTATTGGTGTTTAGTTCTTCAACTTTTGTTATGCATATACACTAGTGTACGTACACCATTTTTTCTTTTTGCACAAAAACAAGATCATTTTATGCAACTACTTATCCACTGTTTCTCTGATTTATCATAGACAATTCCCCAACAATTGGTTCTTTTTAATGTCAGCACAGAGTTTCACTGTATAATCATCCCAAAATGGATTTAACCAGTCCCTAACTGGCCAGTAACATGATTAAGTTTGAACTATATAGAATTTAGATTTTAGAGCTAGAAAAGACTGTAAAGAGTACCAAGTTGTCACTTCAAAGATGAAAATACTTAACCATCAAAACACTGAAGCATATTAATCAAAAAGATTACAGGCTTGCTTGGAGGGAGTTGGGGAATGGACTGCATCTTATTCTACTATTTAGAAGTTGAGAGCTCAAACTATAGCATCAGTCTTCTGGGTTTGATGCTCACCCAGCTTCATCACTAGCTGAGCCACCTTTGCTAATCCTTGAACTTCTCTGGGACTGTTTTCTAATTCAATAATGGTGATAATTATACTGTTTTTGTCAAGTTAAATTTGTTATAAAGCAAAGCACTCGGAATATTATGCTGGCAAAAAAGCAGTAAGTGCTAGTTGCAACCATTGTGGGTTAAATGTTTACATCTCTCCCTTCAAATTCATAATTTGAGATGCTAACCTCTGATCTGACAGTATTAGGAAGTAGGGCCTTTGGGAGGTGATCAAGTCTTAAGGGTGGAGCTCTCATGAGTGGGATTAGTGCCCTTATATAAAAGAGATGCCAGAGAACAATCTTGTCCCTCCCACCATGTGAAAACACAGCAAAAAGAATGGGGTGTGTATGAACCAGGAAACAAGCCCTCATCAGACACTGAATAGTTAGCACTTTCACTTTGGACTTCCCAGCCTCTAGAACCACAAAAAACAGAAATGTTTGTTATTTAAGCCACTCATTCTGTAGTCGTTTGTTATAGCAGCCCAAACCAAGACAATTTTTGTTGCTATTATTATTAGCATTATACCATGTTGCTTCAAGCTTATTTTACACAATTATTAAAATTTCTGTTCTTGAGGGACACCTGGGTGGCTCAGCAGTTGAGCGTCTGCCTTCAGCTCAGGTCATGATCCTGGGGTCCTGGGATTGAGTCTCACATCAGGCTCCCTGCGAGGAGCCTGCTTCTGTCTCTGCCTATGTCTCTGCCTTTCTCTCTGTTTCTCCCATGAATAAATAAATAACATCTCTAAAAAAAAAAAAAACTCTGTTCTTGGTATAGATAAAATAGAAAACATCAAGATTCTGGTTATTATTCAACATTTTGGTATTTATATGTTCATGTTATCTCCATGTAAAATTACGTAACAGCTATACGGAGATATATTGAATTATAAGCCATGAAGATTTAAGTATATCCAACTGAAACAGAACTCTTACAAATGTGAATAAACATTTATTTATGTTAGAGTTACTGGTTTCCTATGTTGGTTTTTACCTCTTTGTGACTGGTAAGATTTACACTTCCTTTAATATTGGTGGTATTACTGGTTTTGCTTTATTCTTTATTTTTTACCTCAAACACATCAGACTGAAGTTTATTAACATAGTCCAAATTATTTGAACACCTTTTTAAGAGCAAGAGCAAAACACTATACATCTGTGAGGCAAAGCCTAATAACCCCACCAGGATCAGAGTTATCTATTCTAATGCTCTTCCCCTTCCATATCCCTATCAGCTACATGTCATATTTTTCTTTATTGTTCAAAATCATGGAATTTTAGGTCATAGAATACTTTTTGCTTTTATATGATCTAATAGATTTTTCTAAAATAAAATAAGATAAAATAAAATAAAATAAAATAAAATAAAATAAAATAATAAAACAAAATAGCTATTTCGAAACTTAACAGATTGAGTATGTAGCTTTCCAGAATGGCCCAAGAGAGCATGTTTAACACAAATTCTTTGTTGAAGCTAAAATTTACAGAGCCTTTGGCTGGTCCAAGACTAAAATTTAGGAGGTCAAGTAGGTATTTAAAGGAAACTTATTTTAGACTGAACTCATCACTATTCCATTAAAAGTCACTTTAGCCATTTAAAATTTAAATCTGAATATTTAAGAATAAGGGGGACATTTTCAAAACTTTCTCAAAAGGAATCTTTGGCAATAAAAAGTCAAGAAGGGCTCAGATCAAAGGTTAAAATTTCTCAGACCATATTTCTTTCTCAGGCCTGTACCCCCTAATCAGGTAAATGAGCCTCGACTGTTAAAATTATATAGCTTGGACCCTAAAGAAAAAGCAGTTAAACATTCTTGTGACATCATGGGAAATTCCACTTTGAATATAGATCAACAGCAATAAGAAATAATAGAGTGGTCGATGAGCATACTTGCTGGCCCAGCCTTGCAATATTTAAGCTCTTTAAAATTTTAATTTATAGTCTTTTTTAATTATAGAAAATGGAAAGAAAACAAGCATGAAATTGGAAAAGATCAAGTCTGGGTCTCACTCCATCCCACTTTCCATGAACTGAACTTGCTCTGTGTTCCACAAAGAGGAGCACGCAGACAAGAACAAGTAGGGCAGGGTCGTTCCAGGGGGCCTGAGTGGATTCGTGCTTTTGGTGATCAAGTCCTACTCTGTTAATACATGCGGAGCAATTCAATTTGATCCCATCTTTGTCTCACATGAGAAGACCACTCTGGAACCATGCCGATGGAAGAATCACGAAAGTGTAAGAGAGAGGAAAGGGGGAAGAAATATTAATCTGGAGTTTCATCATGAAAAGGCAGCACGAACTTGCCTGTGTACCTTCCAGGTAATGAGAAACATCTCACAAATGCCAAGGAAAGAACTTTAAGCGACTGCTCTTTTAACTTGCCTTTCAGGGAATGTCTTAAGGTCGGTGTCACAGAAAAGCACCTAAACAGGAGGGGTTGCCCCTGCTTCATGATCACACTAGCTCTGAGCATAATTAAAATTAATCCTTTTACCTGCCTACATTTCTTACAAGCAATCTGTCTACGGCAGCACATAAAAAAAGGTCTGGATGCTTTGCACCGACAAGATTCCATCAGTACTTCGACATTTGGGGGAGAAAAATGCAAGTCCCAACAGCAGCAGCTCATTCGCTTATTGAAAACATTCAGCTATTTTAAAAGGCTTAGAACACACAGAGCATAATGGTGTAACAAAATGACAAGCCCTCATCAGAGGCCCTGCATCCAAAATTTGCTTACCTCAAGCTCTGAGACACAGCCAAGACATGAAAACCCCAGAGAAGGAAAAACTTATGCTATGACTTGCATTAAGAAACAGGCTGTAGCATCAACAGATGTTTACCAACCAGTTTAGGGTGCTGGAAATTACACAGTGGGGGGGAAGGGGTGGGGAACCTCTTTCACATAATACTTGATACAATTATAAACCAATGCTCTAAAAGGGTGACCTTATGCTCGGGTTAGGGAGAGTCAGTCTTGCTGTCCTTGGGTCACTGAAGGGAAAACACAGGGACTACCTTGACTTGGATGCTGCGGGAAATACATTTCACCCCTGCAACACAACCTCCGACCGTTGAGGACAAGCTTACTATGCACTTTTCTTCCTCTCCACACTCAGAGAGGGGCCCAAACAACAGCTAATAACTTGAGCTAATAACATTCTACTTCAACAATGATAGTTCTCATAGGGTTTTTCTTTTCTTTTCTTTTTTTTTTTTTAATATTACCTGTTAGAACATCAAAAATCCTGCCTGCCTTCCCAAATTGGATTTCCTTTCAGCATTTTTTTTTTTTTTTTTTTTTTTTGCAGCTCCATTGCCTATCACAGGATATACAACCCCAGTGCCCCTGTCTCCACTTCAATGGCTCCAAGTCAGTAGAGGAGGCAAACAAGTGTTAGTAGTTCTCAGCACCTCAACAGCTTTCCTTGGTTTCCTCTTTGATCCGTATCTATAGCTTTCCAGACACAAAAGTGTCAGGTAACCCAAAGTCCCAGACCTTCTCATCTTAGTAACTGGGGCTCCTCAGAAAGCTTCAAGCCAGGAATTTCAAGTCACGTGGATTATAACCAGGCAAGCAAGATATGTAACTGGTGAAAAATTCAAAGCAAGAAGGGATTCCCTCACAGCCCAAAACACTGGTATCAGCCAGAGTATATACAAACGAATTCTAAATGTGTTATTTTAAAAATCACATCAATGAGTTCTCCTTCCCCAGTTTAATGACTTCCAACCCCTAAAGGTTTAATGTTAACTTATTTTTTTAGCCAGGTACAACAAGGGAGCATCTTCCCATGCTGTAGAACAATCAAGGCAGAAAAATGAGATCTGTGTGATCTGAGGTGTGCTGAGGAAGAGGATGGCTTGCCCCCAGTATACCCACATCCTAATCCCTGGAACCTGTAAATGTGTTATGTTACATGGAAAGTGGATGATAGGAAGTTGCTAATCAGCTGACCTCTACGAGACTACGCTGGATTGATCCAGATGGACCCAATGTAATCACAGTGATCCTTAAACAGGGAAGATGAGAGACATAGCAATGTGAGAAAGAAGGGCTAGTCATCACTGGCTGTGAGGATTAAAAGGGCCAGGAGCCAAGGCAATCAGCCTCTAGACACCTGAAAAGGCCAGAAAACAGGTTCTCCCCTAGAGCCTTCAGAAAAGGATGCCATTGCAATAACACCTTGATTTTTAACCCAGTGAGACTCATTTCAGACTTCTCACCTCTAGAACCATCAAGTAATCAATGTATGTTGTTTCAAATCACTAAGTATGTGGTAATCTGTCAAAGTGGCCATAGAAAACTCAAGGGAGATGCTAAAGAAGAATGGCCCAGTTCTTCTTTTAAATTATACAGAAGATCATTTTGTATGTAATTATCCTTGAAGTACTTGCAAGAAAGGGTGTTCACTTTCCTTAAGGTTTTCTAAGATCAGATTAATGTCTGGCATATCAACTTTTATGAATGAAATCAAGAGAAAAGAAGTCATAACATATTTCTGATTTTAAAAGCAATATACTGGAAATCCTAGAGAAGTGGTGGTTGTCCATTCTAAGAATAGGAGAAGTTAATGTGATTCCTCATTCTCTGCCACAGCTTCAGGAGGCTCCCTATCTTCCATGGGCATTCACCTCAAGTGGGAACACTTTACCCAAACATCTTTTAAAAATAAATAAATTAAAAAAAAATCCCAGTGTTTCCTCCCTGTCATGTGGCCTCACCTTACTGTTCTAAATCCTCAACCTTTCACATGTAACTTAATCTTCCCTTCTTCTCTTTTTCATACACATACCTCTCACTTGGTATAAACCTCTAGGGGACACACAGATTTAATATCAACCAAGAAAAAATACAATTATCCCCAATTAGATACAAAAAGTTAATGTATTTTAAAACCAAATAGGTAACACTGACTTCTAGTCATCTAACCATCAACCTCAAATATCTAAGACATAGGCAAGAAAATAAAATGGAGAAAAGAGGAATCTAGGTAGTCAAAGTATATCTGCTAACGTTTATCAACTGTACATTTATATACTTCATAGTAAAAGTCCCCAGGCTCTAGTCACAATCTAATAACATTAGTTAATGTTAATAATAATAACATTAACATCATTTTAGAGATAATTCTAACGGATTAGATTATCAGCAGATTCAAAACATGAGGGTGAAAAACTAAGAGATTAGGGACAGATACCTAAGGAAAAAAAAAAAGGAAAAAAAGAGGGGAAGGTAACATGTATTTACGGAGTTTTTACCAAATGCTAAGCCTGTGTCTTGCACTTTGAACACCTGGTCTGACACAGAAGCAGCAACTTTGCTCTCCCTGGGGTTAAGTTGCCCAAAATTTAAAAAAAGAGGATATATATACATACATATATATGAACAGGAAAACAACTCAATCTTTTCTCCATCTGATTCATAAATTAATTATTTTTCCACTAAACTGTATCATCTCAAAGTCAACATCAAACACTGCTTCTTGACACCAAGGGTCTGAAATATGTGTCAAAAACACAAATTCACTATTTCAGCAAGAACACCATTCTAGAGGGTCACATAAAAGCTGAAAAATCATCATGCATTACTGAAAAATCTCTTAAAGGCATCCCTATATAAAAAGTATTTTTCAAAAAAGGTAAAATCACGACTCCTACAGATATAAAATATGTATCAAAGGTTCTGTTTAACTCATTAGTTAATTAATGAGGGAATGGAAAGAGATGTCACAGCCAGTTCAAAAAAGCAGCCAAAGAACCACAAATTTAATGTAGCAAAGGCAGGCTGAAACAAATGTGCAAACACTGGTCAACTGCATTCCCCAGGATATAACTAATTTGCATCTCTATGGACAAGAATTATCTGTGCTGGTTTCAATTTTCTACGACTTCTAGTTCCACAGAGTTATAAAACAGTCCAGTGAAAGACAAAAAACCCAGGCCCTTATGTAGAGAAATCCCCCCAGACAGGGTTGAAAGGTTATTCTTGCATTCAAAGGGTCTCTGAAAGTCTTTTTTTTTTTTTTCCCATTTTAAAGTACTACATTTTTCTTATATCAACATTGCACCATAGCGCAGTAACTGATTACTATCTTCAGTATATTCTTGCAAAGAGTAAATATGTGAGAAAAACTTGAAAAAATTTTCCATCTAATTGGTTACCCATGTAGATCTGCCAATCCCAATGATGCTAGATAAATGTTTTGTGGTGGAATGTACCTGACATGTACCTTTATTATTTTTTTTTTTAAGATGTTATTTATTTGTTCATGAGAGACAGAGAGAGAGAGGCAGAGACACAGGCAGAGAGAGAGGCAGGTTCCCTGCGGGGAGCCTGATATGGGACTCGATCCCAGGACCCCGGGATCATGACCTGAGCTGAAGGCAGACGCTCAACCACTGAGCCACCCACGCATCCCATGACATGTACTTAATAAATGATTGTAAGTTGAGCGCGGGGTGGTGTTAGAGGATGACCTTCCCGAGTATTTCCTAGTATCACAACTCCCCTTCATTAGAATAGATTTCTGGATGACAAACTATTCAACACCATATGATTTCTCTTCTTAAAGCACAAGTTAGATACCTTGTTCCTATTTGTTAATATAAGTCTGTGACAGTATAAGCCAACATCCAATGATTTTCATATTGTCAATTCTATGGTATTTTTTTTGGTGATCTACAAATTATATACATAAGCTTCTACATTTGGCTCAGTAACAATGATTTTGAGACTCTTGTAGACAATTTTAATCACAGCAATCCTTTTGTATGTGTGGAGCCATCAACAAGGACCATTCCATACACAAATGAAACATCCCCAGAACTGTTTTGTGAACTACTGCTGGTCAGGAAAGAGGTTTAGTGATTTACAGAGAACTGAGAAAGTTAAGAATATAGGGCTTTTCTTTCTATAAAGTTGCTTTTATAAACTTGCTACTGAGATGGTGGGGTAGGAGAGGTGAAAGTTTTCTTCGTCATGAAATGAATTTAAGTGACAGTACATAAGTATTGCTTTTCTAATGTCTTTATTGTAAGCAAAGTAAAGCCCTACACCCAGGCTTTTGTCTTTAATATTATGTTCCATAAAACCCCTAAATCTGAAAGCTACTACCTAAAAATCTTTGGAAAGTTGAATAGTAAAGGATATATTAAGTTACATACAGTTTTCATTTTGAGAAGGAAATCAATATATTTGTCAAATGTTAACCAAACCACAAAATGCCCTTTGTGATAATTAAAGACTGAACTTTTCCATCCACAGTTATGAGCACGGATAAAAAAACAAATCACATGCGACCATCATCTATGCCAGACTCCATTGTATTCGCTGTAATTCCCACAGGAGACTTGCATAAATTCCACACTGCCCATAATTTCAAGAACTAAGACTTTCACTTTTTTCTTTCTCTCCCAACCCTTCTGCAAAGAATGTAGTCTTAAATGACCAATGAGTTAACATTTTGGCAGATGAACATTGCTTTGAATTGTTCATCAGTACCTATGGTACCTAACATGAATTTCTGTTGTTCCTTTTTAAGCTGATTCCAGACTGTGACCTCCTTCTTAAAGTCCCTGACAAATTATCCAATACCCAGTCTTCCTTCTAAACTGATGATAATGCACACACCCTAAAGTTTTTGATAATGGTAAAGAAGTTTCAAGTCAAGTTTTGTACTTTTTTCCTACCTCTTCAAATGGCAGTCCAGACATGATAAGATTTATAAAGTTAAGATTTAACACTTAAAATTTCTTTCAGTATCGTGACTCAAAAGTCAAAATTAAAGCAGTTATTCTGAACATTTCTGCCTAATTTTAGAGCCAGCAAAATTCATTTAGTAGTTAGCACCCAGAATCCATGCACTTATATGTAGCTTGTGAAATATTTTTTATGAAATATGCAGAGAAATGTTGAGTCATTTACTAATAATTATCTTTGCTATCAATTCTCATGTACTTTTCTAACTTCCATGATTGCACAGCCCTGAAAAATCTAGTAACTGCTACATTGTGGAGAGCCCTCACTCTGGGTGAAGTACTTCCCAAGCACTTTAGGAGGATTATGGCATTTAATCCTCACAACTCCCCTGGGAGGTATGCACTTTAATCAGCCCCTGTGACCTGAAGGAAACTGTACTTTAGAGAAAACACTTGCCCAAGATTACACAACTAACACAATCTGGAATTTGAACACAGGTCTAATCTGCTTTCAAAAAAGTTAACCACTGCACTATACTGCCTCTTAGGGAAGACAGCAGGTAACAAAGTTATCTACATTGTTTTGTCTCAACAGAAGATTAGTGACTGGCACTGGATCCCCAAATACCAGTTACCCCAGAAATTATTGTTTATCTTTACTGGCTGGCCCATCTAACATACTGAGGAGCTGTTCTTTGACTATAAGATGGAATCTTCTAGGAGCTGAGGGACATGCTACTTAAACTATTTTTAGACCCAGGATCCAGTGCGGAACTGAAACCTGGTATCTTACATATGATTAATCATTCAACACACCTTACATGAGCACTGCCATATTTAGGTAACTGTTAAAGCAACTGAAATTTTGCAATGCAGAAACAAATATGTGAAAGGCAGCTCCTTATCCTCTAAGAACATCCTGACAAAGGCATGAAGTAGACAGTCTCCAGAAACAGCCACTAGAGATACCTGATGGTCACTATTAAATTCCTTGTTTCTTCCCTCAAATTCATAATTGCCTAGAGAATGGAGAAGAACATGAGCATTGGTGAATACTCAAAAAAAAAAAAAAAAAAAAAACCAAGTGGAGCAGAATGAATTGTTCCTCCATTTGCAATTGTTCTTTGGAGACTCCAGATGAATAGCCCCAAATTAAGAGACTTAATAGGAAAAAGAAAAGAAAGCAAATGGTGGGAGTAATAGACATTGAGTTTTACAATGAATTGGCCTAAGTCTAATAAGCCCATTTAACCCTAGTAGTTTTATCATTTATGTACAGTTGTAAGACTTACAGTGGCAAAAGCAAACTCCAGCATCTCAAACACAATAGTTAGGACTCTGAAAAGTATGCGGCTTATAAAGGCTCACCAGTGCCAAAGGTGAACAAGTAGTCATACTCTCTGCCTTCATGAAAGTTATAGTCCAGAGAGGAAGTTAAATACTACACAAAGAGGAACACAAACATTTTGATAGAGACAGTGAGAAATGATACGAAGGAAAAGAACAGCGTGCTTTTTAAAGATTTTTATTTATTGATTTGAGAGAGAGAGAGAGAGAGAGAGACAGCACACATGCAAATGGGGTGGGGGAGGAAGAACAGAGCAGGTAGGGAGAAGGAAGAGAAAAGAATCTCAAGGCAACTGTGTGCTGAGCATAGAGCCCAATGTGGGCCTCAGTCTCAGGAGCCTGATATCTTAACCTGAGCCAAAACTAACTTAACCAACTGAGCCACCCAGGAGCCCCAGTAGAGTGCTTTTTAAAAGTTTAACAGAGGTAGCCCAATTTAAATGGAGTTAGGAAGACATACCTGGGGTGTGTGTGGGGGGGGCGGGGGGGGGGGGGGAGGGAGGCAACTTAGCTGAAAGACATAAGTTAGCCAGACTAAGAACAAGGAGAAGAATGGAGAGGAAGCTGTAGTTGTGTAAGCCTTGAGGAAGAAAATAGTTTGACTTGTTATAGAAATTGAAAACAAAACAAAACAAAAAACAACAACAACAAAAGAAAGAAAGAAATTGAAAAGGCCCATGTGGTAGTGAAGTAGCCACCGGGGAAAAGAGAAAAAAGAGTCCCAAGAGAAGGTAAAGGGCAGGCAAACTATTACATCTGAACCAAAAACCTTCCAATGACCCTGGAAATAGGCTCCAAATGTCTATATTCAACATCTCAGATAAAGACAAATGATGCATATCTAAATTCCCAAATCTGAGAAAATTAGCAATATTAAATAATTGACCTTCAAAATGCTTAAGTGATGGAAAAGCTCATCTAATCCAACAAACCCCAAACCCTCCAAATGAGTTAAGAGAGGAGGTCCACGCGTGAGATGCTGTTATGTTTCCTTGACCTTTTTCAGAGAAACCATGCCCCTCTCCCAGGGCCCACATGATCAGAGCATACAGGGACTCAAAGCCACTGTTGAGTAAGTGCAGAGGACGTGGCACACTCCTACACCCAGGGTTCCTTTCAATATGCCAGAGTGGGGGTATCATATGCCCAGGGAGAGTAAGAAAATAGCCCACATCACTGAAAACCCTCCTGAAAGAGACATTTCATTGTACCTCAAAGTTACCTCTTTTTTTAAAAAGTGAGAGGCACAGGGGAACCTGGGTGGTACAGTTGGTTAAGTGTCCTACTTTTGGTTTCAGCTCAGGTCAAGATCTCAGGGTCGTCGGATCCAGCCCCACATTGGGCTCTGTGTTCAGGCCAAGTCTACTTGGGATTCTCTCTCCTTCTCTCCCTCTCCCTCTCCCTCTGCCTCTGCCTCTGCTCCTTCCCCAACTTGTGCTAAAATAAATCTTAAAAAAAAAAAAAAAAGGGGGATCCCTGGGTGGTGCAGCGGTTTAGCGCCTGCCTTTGGCCCAGGGCGCGATCCTGGAGACCCGGGATCGAATCCCACGTCGGGCTCCCGGTGCATGGAGCCTGCTTCTCCCTCTGCCTATGTCTCTGCCTCTCTCTCTCTCTCTCTCTCTCTCTCTGACTATCATAAATAAATAAAAATTTAAAAAAAAAAAAAAAAAGAAAAGAAAGTGAAAGGCACAGGCATCTAAACACAGGCAGAGATCACCTCCATCTGGTCTTTCTTCTGTTCTGTGTAATGGCTCCTACTGTACATAGACTTTCTGACCAAACTGTTGAGAAGGCAATCCATATGTTATGAAAAATGAGGAAAGACTTCTGATTCCAACAGTAGATTGAACATAATCATTTAGTTCTACCTTCACCTGCAACTGTACTGAAATGACTAAAAGATCTTTTTCAAACAACAAGCACACTTCGGCAAAGAAAATAACTACAACATTTGGGAAAGTACATGGCAGAAGGAGGAGCATTAACAGTAATCCAGGGGACCAGAAGAAGCCAATCTACACAGGCGTTGGGGGAAGGGTCAAACAACACAAGCTCACAGGATTCCCAGGGCAGCTTAGGGACTGGTGGAATCCGAGATACCTTATAAGGGAGAGTGAAAGTAAGGCTGCAAAGAGGCAGACTGGTTTCCATTACTTTAAAAAAGGACTTGCAGTTCTAGATCTGTTTCCCCATTTCATGACCTGGGCAACTGCCCCTGCCTATTGCAGTAGAAGACAATAGGCTTCTTCCCTGGAGGGGAAGTGAAGAGCACCAGGAGCAGCTTACAGCAGGAGTATGCACAGAAAAGGAGAATCAAGAGAAACATTTTTTTAAAAAGTAGATTCCACACCCAGTGTGAAACCCAACATAGGGCTTGAACTCACAATCCTGAGATTAAGACCTGAGCTGAGATCAAGAGTAGGACACTTAACTGACTGAGCCACCCAGGTGCCCAAGAGAACCAAGTGAAGCTTTAATATAGTGAATCGTCAGATCCCTGGGCCCTTTGGCCTACATGCTTCTGTGAGCACTGAGAACTCAGCTTCTGTTCTCCAGCTGGGAGTTTGAGAGTTTTTTGTTTTGAGTATCTGATCAGCCCAAGAGAGAGAAAACCTAAAGGTGTGATTACTGGAGCCTCCCGGATAAAATCACCAAATATTCCTGGGGTGAAACTCAGAGCAGACAAGTCTCACCTAAGCACAGAGAACTGAATTAGCTTTATATGCCCCACTTTTAAAGATACAAGCAGACAAGAATCACTGAGCATCTAAGAAAAGGCATTAATATGAAAGATAGAAATCTAACAGAAACAAAAGGCAACTGAAGATAAACTGAGCTGTACAGGGAGATGAAAACAGATCCATATTATTGTCCAAAAAGCCTAAAGTTAAAAGATAATGTGTTCATGAAAGACCAGCAACAGGATGCTACAAAACAAAAAAAAGAGTTGAAGTAGGGGGAAAAAATGGGTGAGCAGAAATTTAGAACTCAATAAAAGACTTAAGATAAATTTGAGAAAAATCTCCCAGGAAACAGAGCAAAAGAACAAAGAGATGAAAAATACAAGTCACAGAGATTAGAGGATCACTCCAGGAGACCCAAACAAGAAAAAAAAAGTCAAGAAAGTTTCACAGAACTGAAGAATTTCAGTTAAGTAGAAAGAGCCTAACACATCTGGCTATGAAAACAGTCATACTGTTTGCAGACACCATGAAATTTCTGAAGACCGAAGTTTCCAAACTTCAGGATTCTGAAACAAACAACAACGACAAAAATCACCATCATCACCACCACCACAAAAAAACAGATCAGATACAAAGAGTTCAGGATCAAAATGACATTGGTCCTCTAGAGAGCAAAACTGGAAGCTTAGAAGCAAATGGAGCAATACTTTCAAAATCATGAGGGGAAATTATCCTCAACTGAGAATCCTACACCAACCAGACCATCAGTCATTAGTTCGATAAGCAAAATGTCAAAAAACTGACCTCCAATGCACCCTGGTGTAAGCCAAGGAAGGCGAAGACCAGCAGGCCAGCAGGGATCCTACGCCAAGAAGACAGGGGACTCCCCGGCCTGAAAATCCAGGGGCCCTGGGGGAGGTCAGCCACACAGCAGCCTGGACAGCAGCTGGTCAGGTGGAAGCAGATGGGGAGCTCTGGGAGAGGATGACCAGACACAATTGCACAGCATACCTGTTTGCAATTATTAAAAGGAGGAATGGGGAATGAATTGATGCAAATGTAGATTAAGTGACAAGACAGGACAACCAGTAACTCCAGGAAGAAGACCTGAACAAGAAGAAAGAGTAATCTGGGGCGCCCGGGTGGCTCAGTTGGTTAGGTGTCTGCCTTCAGCTCAGGTCATGATCCCAGGGTCCTGGGATCAAGCCCGCATCAGGCAACCTGCTCTTTCAGGAGCCTGCTTCTCCCTCTGCCTCTGCCTGCCGCTCCCCTTGCTTGTGCGCTCTCTCTCTTTCTCTCTCTGTCAAATAAATGGATAAAATATTAAAAAGAAGAAGAAAGAGTAATCCTAATATATTTCACAACAGCCATGAATAGCATTTACAAAGCCATTCTGTGAACCTGTGCATCTACTCAAAAGGACATCACATTGGCAGGATAAGGATGGGTGGGGCTGCAAGGGGGTGTTAGGGTACATAAGATGGGAAGGAAAAAGAATTCTCACCTTCCAAAGTGAGAAGCCAAGAGAGGATACCAGAAACTGAAAAATCAAGAAGTAGCCATACAAGCACAGTATTTAGAATGATAGATGTAAATGTACTACGATACAAAGCAAAATAGTTGAAAGTGAAGAAAACTAGAGAAAAGTCAGAGGGAACTGGAAGGGGAGAAAAAAGTCACCGCTTGTTTTCATAATTTGCTTTAAAAAATTACTTGGCCCTTTTAAGATTTTTTTTTTTTTAAATCGGCTATATAGGAACAAAAACTAAACAAAAAAGCAAGAGATACAGAACAGAATCCAATATTCACTTCTATATTCTTTATCATACTAGAAAAATATGCGTGCCTCTATTTTATAGCACAGGTGATGCTATTATTTTTAAGTGACAATTCTTTTTGTTTTTTTTTTTTAATTTTTAAAAAAAGATTTTATTTATTTATTCATGAGAGACACACAGAGAGAGGCAGACTCCTCACAGGGAGCCTGATGTGGACTCAATCCCGGGATCGGGATCATGCCCTGAGCCAAAGGCAGATGCTCAGCCACTGAGCCACCCGGGCATCCCATTAAGTGACAATTCTGAGGACTTTTTTCAAAAGTGCATTTCATGAAAAAAATTCACCTCCGAGGGATCATCTGTTAGTACCTAGACACTGACCAGACATGCCGCATAAATAATGGCTAATTTGTGAACAGTTATTTGCAATGTCAACATTCTTTCAGTCTTTCAAACTAGCAGCCTTATTTTTTTTTTTAACTTTTATGTATTCATAACCCACCTTTCCCTCAAAGGAGTCAGTTAACTTTTTCTAACATCACAAATTTCTCTTAAAAGTATAAAGATACACAGTGAGTTAGGGCATTGTGGAGTGTTAATTAGAACATGCTTTCCAGAACAGCTAAAGAGATAGTTCTCTGAAAAAGGAACAAAGGTAATAGAAATAATATTTTTTCTTTCTTAATGTTAGCTTCAATCCTACACCAAAGTGCTTATCCCTTTATGTCTTCCATGAAAACCGAAAAGCCAAAGAAAAACACGCATTAATTCACAATAAAGGTTTCTTCTTTGTACCAAGTAATTCTTACTAAAACACAAGAAATTTCTGAACATACCTACTTCAAAATGTTATTAAGATTCTGTGACACGGGTTTTATAATCATAAAATTCCTAAATTAAAATTTTGTCTGTCATTTCTTAAGCAAGGCAAGAGAATTTTGATTGAAGTAACCATGTATTGGTATTACCCATTTTTATTGGACTCCACAGACTTCCTGACTAATTTGCTTCCATTATTTCCTTGATAATGTATACTTTCAATACAGTGGTTTGGAGGAACTCAATGGGTTATTTAAAAAATAAATTGTGAAATATATTGTATTTGATTGTCAAAATACAGCATTGCAAATTGCCATTAATGAACCCAATTCACCCAGAAGTTTCCATTTCTATAAAATTCCTGATGCAGAAGGATACCCAAACAATGGCAAAATCTGAGGCATCTGAGACTCAAAATTAAAGGGTCATTCTGAAGAAAGTACTTTGATTTTCCCCAAGAGTTTTGTTATCATTGTTCTGTTGTTTGAACTGACTAATCCTTAAGTGGCTTCCAACCACTCTGAAGAATGTAACCACCTTAGAGTTAACCATCAGAAGTGTAACTATCTTAGAATTAGAAGCAATCTTAAATACCCTATAAATCCAATTTCTCCCTTGTCCACATAAAACTGTGGCACAGGGCAGCCTGGGTGGCTCAGCGGTTTAGCGCCGCCTTCAGCCCAGGGCCTGATCCTGGGGACCCGGGATCAAGTCCCACATTGGGTTCCCTGCGTGGGGTCTACTTCTCCCTCTGCCTATATCTTTGTGCCTCTCTCTCTCTCTGTGTCTCTCATAAATAAATAAATAAATAAATAAATAAATAAATAAATAAATAAATAAATAAATCAATCTTTAAAAAAAAACAAACAAAACTGTGGCACAGAGAAGTTAACTCGGTTGACAAGACTCCTGGTAAATCCAGGGTCTCCTGGAACCCAATCTAGTGCTCTTCCTGCAATATGATATGAGACAATGTGCAAAACCAATACAATTACTACTAGATACTTCTAAGCAACCAGCAGGAAAGTATTTTTTATTAAGTAACTTTTATCTTTGTATTCACGCATAAATCAAACCAGCATTCTGCTTACTGCTTAAAAGACAGACTGTCCAATTATGGCTGTTATTGAAACCAGACCTGTATTTCCAGGTTATCTTCCCATATCAGGTTAGTGACTTGTTTGATGTGCATTAAGTAGGACACATGGTCACAGCCTGGGTGTTACTGCCAGTTTTCTCTGGTCCTACTAGATCACAGGGGGCAACAAGTTGCGGGGGGTGAGGGGAGGTTTGGCAGGGAGCTGTCATATCAGTTAAGACTTTCAGATCCATCAATAGGCCCTATTCACTGAGTGAAAACTGGGGAAATCTTCCTTATCTATGCTCCAGAAAGCAATTCCTTAGACAGTTATAATATTGAAACATTAAAGGGCTGATGTGAGTTTTAGGTTGCACTTCAGTGAAATGTGTTCATGTTTTCTTTTTAAAAATAAGATGAGAATGTAGAGACAACCAAAGTTAAAGGAAGGAAGGAGAGATTACTAGACAAAACCCAAGATGAGAAACATGCTCATCTGGAGCAGACTTGCTTAACCAGACAAGATTAATCTCAATAGGTGGAAATGGTGAGTCACAAATGTGTGGCTCTCATTTGGTTACTGGTTGATTCCACCAGGAATGTGCTTGGCTGCAAGTAACTGAAAACTCACTTCATGGTGCTTTAAATCAAGGGCAAATTTAAAAGGGCCAGAGAGTAAACATTTTAGGCTTGTGGGCCAAACAGTCTCTGTGGTAACTACTCAACTCTGTCCTTGTAGCATGGAAGCAGCCACTGACAATACCTAATCAATGGGTGTGGCTGTGTTCCAATAATACCTCAGTTACCCAAAAAGACAGGCAACCCACAAGTCATAATTTGCCAACCATCAGTTTAATCAAAATATCAACCTCTGGTTTAAAAAGAGAATTAGAGGGATCCCTGGGTGGCGCAGCGGTTTAGCGCCTGCCTTTGGCCCAGGGCGCGATCCTGGAGACCTGGGATCAAATCCCACGTCGGGCTCCCGGTGCATGGAGCCTGCTTCTCCCTCTGCCTATGTCTCTGCCTCTCTCTCTCTCTCTCTCTCTCTCTCTGTGTGACTATCATAAATAAATAAAAATTTAAAAAAAAAAAAAAAGAGACTTAGAGACACCTGGGTGGCTCAGCAGTTGAGTGTTTGCCTTTGGCTCGGGGCATGATTCTGGAATCCCAGGATTAAGTCCCACATTGGGCTTCCTGTGTGGAGCCTGCTTCTCCCTCTGCCTATGTCTCTGCCTCTCTCTCTCTCTCTCTGTCTGTCTCTCATGAGTAAATAAATAAAATCTTTAATAAAAAAATAATAAAGAGAGAGAAATAAAACCAAAAAAACCACTCCAGGACAGCAAGAAGGCTATAGTAGCTCTAGATGTCACATCCATTTTCAAAGTAAGAGGAAAAGCAATTGGGATGGGGGGGTGAGGGTGGGGGCTGAGATAACCACATCTGTCCTTTTTCACAAAAAAAGCAAAAGTTTTCCCAAAAGTACTTCAAGCAGACATCACCACCCCTAACCCTATCATTGGTCAGAACAAAGCAACACAGATGGGCACAGCCCGAGTCATAAGCATCTTAGACAAATCATGATTCACTGCCTAGGTCTAGACACACTGCTACCTCAAGTAAAACTAGGGTTCTTACACCAGAAATGGATGAACAGTTATTGGGTATACAATTAATGGTATTCGTCACATTGGACTTTATTTTTTGTACTTTCTCTAGTGGTATAATCTGCTCAAAGAAAATGAAGTGTGCTTTCTTAGCTTTGAAGTAATTAGTCAAATGGAGATTAAGATTAAGCATGTCTGATGGGAGGGAAAAATCAAATCAAAGTGAAGCTATTTCTGGCTCCCTAAAAGTAGTGACTTAATAGGGAAGCAGAGACCAAGACACTTGAATGACAGTCCTGCAGCCTGGTCTTGCAACCCGAGCAAAGGTTTCTAGTCTTCAACTAGAATAATGAGATAGTTCAATGAGATGTTCTCTAAGGTCTAACATCCTATGAGTACTTTAAATATGTTATTTGATCAAAATTTCATTTGAAAATAGAAAAACCCAAATCACAAATGTAGAGGATTCCCAGAGAGAGTAAAATCTTACTAAAGAAAAAGGATTTTATTCAAATAACATTTCACATGTTGCTAAAAGACTGGCATTATGTTCAACCCTTCCAACTTCCAAGAAAACTACACGTGTAAGAAGGGTAGTTAACTTTTTAAAAACACTATAAATGTGTCTTGTAAAAATTATACTGTTTCTTAAAACAAACTTAAAATAGTTCAAGTCCAAGACAGTAACCGTTCTAGATAGACTACTAATGTAGGATGCCTCCACCCCCCAGTAACAGCCTCCCCCTTTTGGCATAACTCTCATTAAGCATTGCAAAAGATAAGGCAGGAATCAGATTTTTGGCACACTGCTCAAATGATCACCCTTTTACCAATAAATTGGAAATTAATCAAAACAAAGCAAAAACCATTGCGAGTCCTTAAGAAATATGCTTTGCAAGAGGAATCCAAACGAATAACTCTCAGCAATTTGAGCACAACAGGAAAGAAAGGAAGAAGAGATATGAAGGGACGGGGAGAGGAAGTTTTGGAGGAAAATTCTGTGTAGCAAACATATTTCTGTGTTTTTCTGAGAAATCTAGTTTCACATCTATGTAACAGAGATCATTCTTTTCAATAAGTTGGTCATAACTCCATTAAAAAAAGAATACACTCCAAACTAAGTGAATGCTTTAACAACACTTAAATATAGAAAACTATTCTAATTTAGTGTACTTCATCCAATATTTGAAGACCCGAGAAATGGGCAGAACTGAAAACCCATCACATTATATTGGAGAGAATGTGGCCTGTAACTGGTGCTCAAACAAAACACCAACATTTTTTTTGTTGTTGTTGTTGTTACGGTGGTTAAAATACACTTACCACTAAATTTGAACACGTATGTGAGTGAGAAGCCTTAATAAGCAGCCTAACAGAGTCTATCAAATGATTACTGTATGGCACAAGAGCCAAAGGAAGGAAGGACGGAAGGGAAGTAAAACCACTTCAGAGGCTCAGGGACTCCTGGAGGTGAGCAGGAAGCCTTCGGTCTGGGGCACGCTTGACAGGGAGCGCCTTCCCCAGTACTGGAGCTCACGTTGTGCCAGCCACCAGCTGGATGAGGGATAGCCAGGGAGTGAGAATTCTGGGAGGACTCCGTCCTGTACCAGAACAGGCAGCAGTTCTCAATCCTGACATACCAAAGGGGTTAGCAGGGGTTTCCCCAAATGCCCGTTCTCAGACAGATGAAAGAGCTTCCTTTGAAAAATGCTGGAGCTTTTCACCTCTGCAAAGCCTGTTTCCCTATATATTGTCTGCCATGGCCGTCTGGGAGTTTTAATCAACCCCCAGCCTCTTCACCATTTGTCATGTACACCAACATACAATAGGAAAACACATTTTCAGACATGCCTCAGCATGCCAGGGATGGGATGGACCCTCACACCCCTCAAACCGATTTGGACAAAATGCGCAAAATACATGGCTTACTCCATTTATGCAGAAAGACACACACACACACACACACACACACACACACTGAAGTTTAACCTGAAATGTCCTGAATGCTCCGCGTGGGCCATTTTTCCATTTCCAGCTTTATCACATCAATGATTGAGAATTTAAGAGGGTTTGGGTCATATTTATTTATTTATTCTAAACCCTCACGTCTCTCACTTTCCACGCAGGAACTGGGGACTCTTGCATAGCATAGTAGCTGTGACCCCACGTTGGAAGGAGGTATGATCAAAGGCAGCCTGGCCAGACTTGGGAAAACATTTCCACTGAGAATGGACATACTGCCTGTCAAAAGGTTATTCCCACCGCGTTGGGGCAGCAGATCACGTTACCCCAGAGTAACAACATGAAAGGGTAGAATCTGGCCAGAGTCACCCACATACATGTTTTTCTTTCCAACAAGGGCAAATGGGAGACACTGACCTGAACAGAACATCCTTCTTATCACTTGAGGGTGGCTGGGGGTGGGAAGGGTGCCTTTCCCTAATCAATACAGCCCCTGAGCCACAGCCACTGTTTAATTCCTTTTATATTTTTCTTTTCATTCAGAAACAGCTCACATTCAGTAAGACTTTTCTGTCTTAAACTTTTTTTTTTTTTTTTTAAATCCAAGCAATCACAAGCTATATTCTGTGGAAGACAAAATAACTTTGGAGGCGTAAATCTTAATGTCAATGACAGGAAGGCTTTGGTGAACCATTACCATAAATCTGACAAACGCTAATTTGATGGGTGGCTGTATCTGTCTGCTGCGCGGCCAGTCTAGACAGCCTATTGAGAAATCCTAAAACACAACTGTTTGTTCCCTGTAACACCATCTGGATATGGCAATAAGCGCCGACCCAGCGCCATTCACACATGGATCAAAGCACATGCTAATGCTATCATGAAGTCATACACATAAAAAATTCAATCTGAGAACTCGAAGCAATTTTCCTAAGTCTTCAGTGAAGAAACCCCAGACTTAGTGTGACTCAAGCTAAGTGCATGAAGGGGGGAGAGGGGGGAAAAAAGGAACCGAATATTTAATGAGCTTGGGCTTCCCGAGGAATGTGAGGCCACCCATTGTATTGGAAAAGGCTCATGTCACACTTCAGTCATGGTACCCGTCAGGGTGCCCCTTTACAAAAATTGATCTGAGGACCTTTGTAATTACCTGTTTCAGCCGGGGAGGGGCGGGGGCGGGGGGGGGGGGGGCACGGCGGATTCATGACAAGAAATAAAGAAGGGATCCAAGGTGTAAATCTAACATTATATTACATTGGTCTGAACTGGCAGAAATGTTCAATATTGTACACAATATTAAAAACCTTTCTCATTAAACAGTACTGTGGCATTAGATCAAAGAATCAAGGGCCTCCTATTGAACTCCTTTAAATATTACAAACATAAGAGCAAGTCTGGCTGTGCATAAAATAGAAACAAAGCCAATTTTTTTTTTTTTTTTTTGTCCACCCTCATCTTATATAGCTGGCTGGAGAGAAACACCGCTTGAGAAATCTCCTTGCTAGTCAAATGGGAAGAATCCTGAGTTGGCCCAAGGTACTCCACAAGGCAGAAATGGATACGGGTCTTTAGGAATTCTTCACTCTGACCGGAAATTTTTGGTCAATATCTTACTCCTTCAAAACTTAAGCTACCCTTTCAAAACGCATCACTCAACAGCACCACATCAATTGCAAAGCTACAAGCACTGTTTAATCCTCACCACCCTGTGAACCAAACTTCCCAGGGAGGTAGGAAGTTCTCCCTACACCCAGTGCTTGGCTCCACTGTGAACCACTACAAGAAACTGGTTTATTTGCTTCTTGGCTGGCTCGTATCTGATGGAAGAAGACAACTAACACGATCTTATGAATGTGTTACTAGTACACTCATCTGTTTGCTGGGAGACACTAAATAGATCATATCCCTAGTTTTCATACCTACTAAGTGTAAGCTACACAAATGCCCACCAATATATTTTATGACCGTAATAATAGCTGTTTCTCCATCACATATGTAGGTATATGGGCATGTACACACACACATACACCACAAATAATTTTTTTAAATGTATTAATCAGGCCATGGGGTTAAAATATTAATGACAAAACTGGTAGGGAATTATATGCCCTATCTAATCATGGCTTATGTTACAAATTTCAAGGTTATATGGTGGTTAAGACTCCTGGAATATCCATACAAGTTAAGCAAAAGATGATAACTGAAACAGGGCTTTTAAAACACTTAGCAGCACACAGATGTTTGTGCTCTTTCTCTCTACCTGCTAAAGCCTTTAAAGGTAATAAAGAATAAAACATTACATTCCAATTTTTAAAATGTCGAACTAAGGAAAAAAAAAAGCTCAAGTATGTAATTAGTTATTTTACCATTCTAGATACAAATTCAGTAAAGAGAAAATGAAAGGTAAACAGTTAAGCGACAGTTCTCCTAAAATTCAGTTCAATTTAAAAGACTTCTCACCAAGTATTCCACAGAATATATTTATCTTCTTCTCAAATGGAATATTAGTAGCAATGCTTTTGTTTCTTAAAAAGGAAAAACCACCAATTTCACACTCCCATCGTATGAAATTGTCCCTAGAAAGATCTTAAAATCTTAAAAATTCAGGAAATATACTCTGCCAACCAACCATCCAAGTTTTCGTGTAAATGATTTTTATATATTGTTATTTTATGTTCAACCTAAAATACAGAGTTAATTATTATTACATATTATGAAATAATCTGGATCACAAAGAAAAACAGAACAGCCTTTTTTTTTTTTTCTGTACTACAGGTTTCCATAAAGGGACTGCAAAGAAACTTCAAGAAGGTTAATTTACCCATCCCCAAAGATAGCCTTATTCCCTGAACTTCCAAATAAATAAACTGTAAAGATATTTGCTATTTTGGTATACAAGTTAGTTAATACACACCAAGACATCTTAACAGGATTAAATATATTTCATTTGCAAAGCATATGTGCAGACCCATAGGCATAAAAAGAAGTAACATTTACACACAAATGCACATCTCAGATGATCCACCATAATGATCAGATGTTACCCTAGATAGAATTAAGGGAAAACAGTTGAGACAAAATAAGTGAGAAATCATAATCATGCTTGTTAACCATTTTATAGAGTTATATAGACTTTTTACAAATATAGTTTAAAACTTTTATGCTGTTCCCCATTTTGGACTGACTACAACTGATAATCATGTTGTCTAGCAGTAATGGCTTTCTTTCAGGCTGTGGCTATAATTCTGTAAGTTTAAAAAGGGGAAAAAATCACCCAAACATTGCTTAATGTAGCTAATCAGGCTTTTTCAAAATTAGGATGGGGATTTAATGTCAGGCAGCATTTGGAGGAATTTAGAAATGTTGTAGTGGAACAGTACTGCCATCCACTGGCAACTGCTGAACAGTGCCTGCCGAGTATCTCCAAAGACAGCCTCCCATCACAGCTGACCAAAGCCTTCAGTTCACTTTGCAAAGGGAACCAAAAAAGAATACGCAAGTGTCAGATGGCTCAGAGTTTTGCCTGACTTTCTAAAAAGGTAGCCTCTTTTTCTTAACACGTACACACCAGTATTTTTTATTATTTTTGATAATCTTAAATGTAGTGACACACAGACTAAACTATAACCTAGTAGTGAATATCCATCCAGTCAAGAAAACAGTCATGAGTGGAATGCTCATGGCTCCTACTGATAATTCTTTTTACCGCCAGAAAAATATTATAGTCTCATTCCGCATAAGGGATACATCTTCTGAAGAATGTAGATCACAAACCAGCATAGGCAGGCCTAGATGTCACCATTCATATGTCAATCATAAAAGCGTTCCGTATTACTATCCCTGTATTTGGTATTTGGGGTCACTGTGGATCCCAGTCTGGCTCTGGATTCCTGTGGTACCATTAAAAGCCCCTCTGGGAGGCAGCAATGATGCACATGGAAATCCTGGATTTGGCTGACCTAAATAAAAATCCATGCATATCAGACAAGCCTATAATGACATCACCATCGCGGAAGAACCTTTGCACACTTTTTTAATGCTCGAAGATACATAGTGGAGGCTTTATACAGGTTCTACCGATTTTTTTGTAGTTCACAAGTATATGTCAAGTGAGAAAATACACAATATGAGGGTTCTTTAAAGTAACTCAGACCTGCATAATGTAACAACTCAAGAGAGGCTAGTTCTTCTATTCGTGTACAAGGATGCTGCATTCCATTAGCTACATTAGGCTGCTAAAATATCTACAAGTATGGGCTATGGATTTTAACATTTAAGAGAGAAACTGCTACTCCTTTTTTTTTTCTTTTTTAAAGACAGTAATCCGAAAACACAGATTACAGACACAAAACATGTAAGTGACAGATTTTTAAAAGGATTTAAGTCTCCACTAACATAGCCGTTTTAGGCCACATAATTGCAGAACTCCAAAGAACCACAAAATAAACCGAAAACCCCAGACATAAAGAGATCCACTTATTAATTAAAAGCAGCTCTCTTGCGCTATTAAAATAAGGTTGGCCATGCATACTTTATTGCTGTCACAGTCTCAGATGAGGCAGTATTCAAAACACATAAAAGTAAAGTTGAATAGTTCTCTATGTAGGGAATGGAGTTAAGTCATGTCTGCTTGCACAAAACTGTTTTGCAAAGAAGCCACATATAGAGGATCAGAGTGGAAGGAAAACAAAAAGGAGTAAAAGCATCAAATCTCAAATTCAATGCTCCTCTTTGGTAGAAACAGTGAGGTGTGCACCATACAACAGAAGTTGGACCAAGAAGGTCTAAAACTTTCCCTGTTTAAAAACAGGAACCAGGAACCAAGACAATCTGCAAAAGAAAGAGGCAGGGAGCTCATTTTTAAATTACATATTAATCAAATACAAGTTATTTGGGGGGACCTTTTATAAGCCTAGGTTTTGTTTTTAACCAACATGACACAGACTGCATTGGTTTCTCTGTGAAAAACGGCAATGGTCACAAAAAGAAAAAGAGTGGGAGGAGGGAGAGGAGTAAAGGAAGATGGGGAAAAAAACAGAATGATAACGGTATCTACTAATATTTCATAACATGATTTTAGGGATTTCAAAAAAAAATGACTAAACTCAATTTCTAAAGAACTGACTATTCTTCCAAAGCTATGGGTGACCAGCTAGCAAAAATCAAATACTTCACACAAAATTAGTCCTTCCATGTTTCATATTAATTTCTGCAGGAAGAGGATAGGTCTTTCCTAGAGGAACAGCCACCTTTCTTTGTAGTGCCCTCATTGAAAAGTCGAAGCATCCCAAAATTATTTATGATCTTTAACAGTATGGGAAGAAATTTCTGTAATGATTATAAAAACAAAACACAACCGCGTTATTTTATGGAGTACTAATAACCATGTAACTACTCCAACTGTATGGTAACTGCCATGTAATTACAATGCCTAGTTATTTATGTCTCTCAGATTATATGGTACTAAAGCAAGTTACCTGTTACCATACGTAGACATTTGTGGTCAGCAGGTGTGGAAAACAGTTTGCTACAAAGGTCAAAATTGGCTTCAAAATTGATCTAGCATATGAACATGATTATCTTCCCCTCTCCTCCATTTTGTTTGTTTTTGCTATAGATGAAAGGAGGAAACATAGAAGCTTCCACAGGAGATATATAGCTTTTCAGAGTTGATGGTTTATCTAAGTGGAATCTGCTACTGAACTTTATTCAGCTGCCCTCCACCCACCCACCCAAGCGTGTTCTCCCTTAAGTTTCTGTTTGACATGTTTCATTACTTTGAAATATTCTGGCATGGAACTCAGATTACCAGTGGCCTTAGGTCAGAAACTTTCTTCTTTCTTAATTTTTAAATACAGTAATCAGTACCTTAACCCCCATCCCATATTGCGAGGCACTCTAGGTAGTAGGAGACCTTAAAAAGCAAAGATTTGGGAACTCTGCTGCTTCTATTTTGCCACATGTTTACTAGTGGGATTAAATGGGGCTTATTCTGTAATCACACAAAAGAGTAAACCCCATTTACTTTCCCTCGAAATTAGCAACAGACTCTAGCAAGATATAAGAAACAATGCACATCATGTCATTTATTACTCTTTGTTTAGTTTGGGGGAACTCATGTTGGCCAATAAGCTGTGCTGTCTGCCTGAATCAACTGCACTGCTTTGGTGAGACCCACAGAACCGACTCCAGCCTCAGCTCCAAGATTGATAAGTCCTAGGAGTAAAATCATAGTACTTGTCTTTTTTTTTTTTTTCTTTAATTCTGAGTAAGACTCCAGAATTGAGAGTAGTAAAAAAAGTGTTCTCTTCAGCACTGCCCCCCAAAATTTAACATTGTCTTGCTGCTCAAACTCTAATTTCTCTCCCCAAATTGCTTCACCATATGGAAGGAAAGAATCACTACCTTTTATCTGCATATCGTATCAGTCTGGGCATCTATGAGAATTGTGTGTTCCCTTTTCATTTTCTTGTTTAGTGAGGTTAAGACCCAAAATATGCACCTCAAGAGCTGTGGTACATTTCACGTGGGTCAGAAGACAAGCATTACAAAAATAAAATGATTTTATAATGACTTTGCTTTAATAGGGGTTTTACACAGGGGGTTTCCTGGGAAGATGTCCAGGCAAACAGTGTCCAAAGCCCAGAATGAAGGGAAAATTCACCTTGATGCAACATAGTTGAAGAGGGATTTGCTGATTTGTCATTTTAAATGAAACACAAACTTCAATTCCAGCTCAGAAGAGCATTCCTTTGTCCTATTTCAGCAATCTTTCTTTTCTTTCTTTCGAATCTTACGACTGAAGAACTACTCAAAAAGCGGGCATGTGTACACACCCTCCGCATCCCCCTCCACATATAAATCACACACACACACACACACACACACACACACACACTCATCTTCAAACAAGGGTTAATATGAGCCTAGCTGGCTTAAGAGAAAATATATCTAAAACAATCCCACTCTTCTTAAGCATGAATTTCACACAAAGAACTAGATATAAACAAACCACATTTAATAAGAAGTCTCTGACAAGCTTACAACAGGACGCCCCCAAAAGTCATGGAGGCCCAAATAAGTAATTTTTATGTTATTTGGCCAGAAACACACGTGTGTGTGTACACATGCCTCCTCAGTAATGGTTTTTGTTTAGAAGTTTGGAACAGTTCTGAACAATGAAAAGGCAGGAGAAATTCAAGGGACTTGGAAAATACTCCTCCTGCGCCAAATAAGTGTAAACAAAATAAAATCTAAAAGCAAATTTTACATACTAACGGATGGGAAGTAAACACAAACCCAGTGGAACTGAGAGCTCAATCCTGAAAGGATAAGTAAGCAAGTTTCTCTTGAACCCAAATGATTCTCACATTTCTGAGAAGCACCATTCAGTTACTTGAGGTGTCCTGTGGACAAAAACTTAAAGAGACAGCACAATTAGGTCAGTTCGTTGGTATTTTATTGGGGGAAAAAAAGGGGGGGGGATACTGATTATTTTCACCTATAAAATTTAGGAAGAGAGAGTATGGCAATGGAGGGGCACCATGCTTCAAAAAAAAATCCCCCAAACCCTGAAATCTGATGTCCAGCTTATAAATGATTTTTGTGGGCTCACCTCATAAAAAACAAGACAAAACCCAAAAGTTAAAGCCCAATTTGGACACTATAGTGCTTTTTCTACCAAAGTCATCATGGTGTTCTAGGAGCTTCTCATCTAAGTTAACACTGACACTACCGGTCGGCAATAAATCAAAGCTCTGCTTCTCTTACAAGCACATAAAATCATCACCTTAAAAGGTATTAAAGTATTGGTACTGTTCAAAGGTAAGGAATGGGAGTTGGAAGGAGCAGGGATAGATATTCCTTCTTTCTACCTTCCACCAAATGCTTTCTTATTTTCCCAAAGAAGGGGATCAGTAAGAACCTTTTCATCTACCTATTGGGATAAAATTGGAAGGTATTAGTGAAAAATGAGAAAATCCTTCCCGTTCTTTTACTTCAAGGACTGGCCTATAATTCACGAAAGGAGACATGTCCTTTGGGAGTGAGGCTGGGCCTTGAAATTATCATGCACCATATTATCTAAAGACAGTTGGATATGACAATAAAGAGGCTTCATTATTTTGCATTAGAACAGTAAACCATCCTCTCATTATTGCTTGAAACTACCACATTTTTTAATTAGTACTTAAAAAATTTTTTTTTAATGATTTAAGATTTGTGTATGTGAGAGAGAGAGAGAGCATGTGCACACAAGTGAGAAAGGGAGAGAGAATCTCAAGTAGATTCCTTGCTGAGTGTGGAGCTTGACTCAGGGCTCAACCCCAGGACCCTGAGATCATGACCTGAGCTGAAATCAAGAGCCAGACAGATGCTTAACCAACTATACCACCCAAGCACCCCCATTTAAAAATTGTATATTCAAATAGCTTGGTTAAAAAGGCCCTGTTGGATATGTCTATGTTAGGATTAAAAATCAAAATTCTTAGTATTTTCAATACTTTAATGGTACCTTGCTTGAGGCATTTGAGAGTTCAGTCACACACAGTAGGCATGGGAGGCTGAATCTTATTCCCATTCTAAAACTCTTACATAAGAAACTCCAGTTACTAGTAATTGGTAGGAATTTATTTAGACCAGTTGGCACAGACTTCCATTTTTTAGATTATTGGGGCTTTCAGAAATAAACTTGCTGAACTGCATTACCTAAATGTGGAAAATACAGACTTGATCCATTTTAAGGTCTCAACATTGACCTGAGAAATTACATACAAACAAAACACCCATTTAATTGCAACACAGTCTTTGCAAAAAATTTATTATCTAAGGAGGCAATAGATCTAGATTACAAACTTGACACCAGGCAAAATGGATCAAGTGCTAAGACTGAGAATAAATAGCAACTCTGACAGCACAGGGGACAACGAGAGCTTCCCTGGCCTGGAGAATTGGAGGCATTTCAGGAGGAGGTTAGCAGAATGCTGTTGCATTTGCACAGTGCCTTGAATGTTTGGGTGCATTCTGAACAAAGAGCAAAGCTTAAGTAGAAGTAATGAATAAAAATTCAGGGCAGAGTCCAGAAACAAATGTGGCCAGAGTTTAAGTTATACCAGGATAAAGTATGCTTGTGTCAATGCAATGAGGAGACACAATGACCATCACGTTTTGGGACGGCCATTATGTTTTAGGAAGCTTCATCTCAGCAGAGTGGAGTTAGAAGGTGATCGCAAGGGGGCCAGGGCCAAGTGTCCAAGCCCGAGGAGATGTGGCTGAACTCCAACAGCAGCAGGAGGAATGCACTGTGACAATCCCCCACAACGGAAGGACCTGCCATTGCATTGGATGACCATATGAAGAGGGGTGAGACAAGAATGATAGCAAAGTGGCATTGCAATTGACTAAGGCAAAGGACATAGAGTTGAAAGATTAAAGAATGAAAAGGAGTTTAATTGTGAAGAATATGAATTTGAGGGGCCAGTGGCTCATACACATACACAGAGCCAAGGGGCAGAACAAGAGATTAACTGCTTGATGGACTGATTTCACATCTGCCACTATCCAAAACAATTTCAAATGGTTCGAACATGGGAATGCAGACAATTAAATGGAAACAATATAAATGGCTATAATTTGGCATCTGGGCTCAGCAGTTAGAGATTAGATTGTGAAACTCAAGAGGAATCTAGAGACTGAAATTGAAAACTTGGACATCAGTGTAAAAAGGATAGTTGTCACCGCCCCCTTGAGAGTAGGAGGGGTGAGGAGAGGAGGGAAGGAATTTTTTTTCTTTTTTCCTTTTTTAACTTTATAATATGCTTTCATTTGTACTTTCTATCAAACACATAGTACTTCTTCAAGTCAGTATTTTTTAAAGATAAAAATGCAAGGAGACTGAAGCCACAGTAGTAGACGGTATCAGAAATTTACTACTTAAATATTTAATGGATATTTAATATTTATGAGGACTAGGCTAGGTAGGGTGTAAAACAGAAAGGTAAGCCCCACCTGAGCCCTGTGAGAGTCCCACAGGAAAAGCAAAGGCCTTGGAATCAAACAGGATTCAAACCTCTGCTCTTTCACAGACTAATATAGACATGGGTCTCTTAAATTTTCTCAAGTTTAACTGCTCTCTTCTAGAAATGTGACTGAAAAAAAAAACAAAACTTCACATGATTGTTGTAAAGGTCAGGAAAGTCGGTACAGTTAGAAGGTACCCGAGGGACAGCATTTTGCACACATTAGTTGCTCAGTTAAGATTCCCTAAAAGTCAATTATTCTACCAAGCTGGGGAAACTCAAAATTTAAGAGTCAAGCAGACCAAAAAAAAAAAAAAAAAAAAACTGGAAAAGATGTGGTTAGAGACTGCAGGTGAAAGAAGAAGGTATCAAGGGAAGAAAGAAACCAAGGGAGAAAAAGTTTTCTTTCATCCACTCAGGAGAAATTAACCACCTGAGATGTGCTGGACTGGACAACTGTCGAAGGTGGGAGAGAGGCTGACAAGTACTCTCTGGCAACTAGGAAAATGATCCTTGAAGACTTGAGAAAACAGATCCAGTGAAGCAGGAAAGGATGCCACTTGGCCAGAGGGCTGAGGTGGAGAAGGGAGAAGAGGAGGTCTCCTGAGAAATTTGTAACCCAGGGGATCAGAGGCTCTTGTAAAAGTAAGGCATTAGCATAGTTAAGTGTTTCATGAAGGAAGGAAGGAGTTTCTGGAAAGAGAGTGAAGACCAGGAAGAGAGGGCAGGGTTAACTGTGAGGTCCTATAGGAGATGCATGGGTACCCAAGGAGAGAGGCTGACCTGAAAGGAGTAAGGACACACAGTCAGGAAAAGGTGAGAAATGTGTGGAAAATGTGGATAAAGTGACTTATAAACAAGGGCTGAGGAAATTCCATTGGACCAACATCCATTCTAGAAGCTTTTGGCCCAGGAATGGGATTTCCCCCGCCCAAGGGCCTGGTAGGTAGAAATAGAGGTGGGAAAGCGACTGGGAGAGGACAGAACAGAGGTAGAGAAAAAGTTAGAAGGGGGACACCTGGGTGGCTCAGCAGTTGAGCGTCTGCCTTTGGCTCAGGACATGATCCCGGAGTCTGGGATCAAGTCCCACGTTGGGCTCCTTGCGGGGAGCCTGTTTCTCCCTCTTGCTGTGTTTCTTCTGTCTCTGTGTGTCTCTCATGAATAAATAAACAAAATATTTAAAAAATAAATAAATAAAAAGTCAGAAGGGCAAGGGTATATGTCAATTACACCTTGGGGGTGGGGCGGCTACAGGTATAAAAGGGGGGCGGATCAAGGGATTCCAGGCACGCCAGTGAGCAAACAGCTGAGATGGTGCACTCTAGAGTTCAGGCCTGAAGGAGCAGGCAAGAGAAGAGTGGGACAGATAGAAGAAAGGGACAGACAAATGACCATTCACTAGATTGACTATGAAGAACAGGTGGGTTTAGAGGCAGTAAAGGACTGTAGAAGTAAAATAACAGGATGTTGTGAACAAGGGGCAAGCTCAGAATTCAGACCCTCGGGAATGAGACGAGTCCAGAGCACACAAGGGCAGAAGCTGGCAGATTAAGAGGAATGGAGATGTTCTGAGGATGCAGAGGCCAGGCATCATCCAATCATGAAAGTAGGAGGAGAGGTTACCTACAATGCTAGAAGACCAACTAGGGCCAAGAAAAAGAACCTTGAAACAGTCAGAGGAGGAGACAACAGGAGAAACAGATGTAAAATTTTCTGAATAGAATTTAAAAAACTATTTAAAATTGTTCTTCTAGATAACACTTTTGTCTGTTTGAAGGTTTTTTTTTTTTCTTCTTAAAGTTAATGTGAATGAAATCTAATTCAAATCAAAGCCACATCAGGGAAAGTCATTTATATGCCTTCAACTGAAAGGAGACATATAAGGAATCCAAACTTTTTCCTTCTATACCACAACCCATTTCAATGACATGGCAAGAGTGCTCACAGCAACAGAGTGAAAGAACACCGACTCTGTCAGCACTTGAGATCAAGTCACCTGAGCTCATCCTCTCCTTCACACACTGGAGAAGAGGGAAGAGAATAAGAGGATCCTCGTGGCCTCCTAAAGTCAAGATGTCTTCACACATCATCCCACCTCCAACAAGATGGCGTGACTAACACAGACCTCATCTCCATTGTGTTGACACAATTCTTCCACATTTACTATGTCTCTTAGTTCTCATAGGTGCTCTGGGAGGCCAGTATGGCTATGAGCATATTTGTAAGGGAGGCTTCTGGGGCTCGAAGACTTGCTCGAAGTTACTGAGTCTTCCAGAATCCAGCACTTTCCACTCAATCAGGCTGCCTCAAGTCACTCAAGGGCCCCCCTGCATCTTATGCACCCGCTGTTATGAGTATTATTTTACGTATTTATAAACAGAGTTTGAAAATAAATAAATAAATAAATAAATAAATAAATAAATAAATAAACACAGTTTGAGGAAAGTGATCCATTTAAATTTCCTTTTCCAATATTCACATTGTGACTTATTAGAAATTGAACATCCAGCTTCTGTCCAGTGAATTCTTATTAAACTGTAATTTGTCCTCCTAACCGGTAGATATTTCCACTTTCTGGTGATAATTCCAGCTTTGCTTCCATCAATGAAGGGGACTAGAGCAAGAATATGTGTAATTAGGGGCAGCCCGGGTAGCTCAGTGGTTTAGCGCCACCTTCAGCCCAGCCTGATCCTGGAGACCTGGGTTCCAGTCCCATATCGGGCTCTCTGCATGGAGCCTGCTTCTCTCCCTCTGCCTGTGTCTCTGCCTCTCTATGTCTCTCATGAATAAATAAATAAAATCTTAAAAAAAAAAAAGAATATGTGTAATTAGAAAGTTATCACATGGGTGCTTGGAGAAGAACTTGAAACTAAAACACAGAATCAGGACTAGTTAAAACTTTAACCTTGTTGAGAGAGAGGGGAGAAAAACAGAAACCATACTCATCCTGACAGAGAATGTCAATGAAGAGGGAGTTAAGCAGGGACCAGAGAACTGAAAAGGCAAGGACACTTGGGCGACAGATGACTTAGGTGCAGGGACCTGGGGAGCACTCTGAGGTAGGGCTCTGCTGAGCTGCTGCTGGTCCCTCAGCAGCCTGGAGGAGCAGCTCTGGGGAGCTGGGGAGCATCTGAGGAAGGGATCTGCTGAGCTGCTGCTGGTCCCTCAGCAGCTTAGAGGAGTAGCCCTGGGGAGCTGGGAGCACTCTGACAAAGGGCTCTGCTGAGCTATTGCTGGTCCTCAGCAGCCTGGAGGAGCAGCTCCGGGGAGCTGGGAGTACTCTGAGGAAGGGCTCTACTGAGCTGCTGCCGGTCCCTCAGCAGCCTGGAGCAACCCCAGGGAGCTGGGGAGCACTCTGAGGAAGGGCTCTGCTGAGCTGCTGCCGGTCCCTCAGCGGCCTGGAGGAGCCCCAGGGACTCCAGGTGATTCCCATGTGCAGCCTGAAAAGGGGGCCCTGCTCTGCTAGCTGGGGACAAGACCTCTGATAGGGTATATGACAACTAGTTCTAGAAGCATGTTAAACCAACTACTGCTGCTAAGGGAAAGGGCCACTGCTGGGGTGATGGAGTCAACAGGAAGAAAACAGGAAGGAGGAACAAATCCCTCCTGCTACAGGAAGGAGGAAAAAATCCCTCCTGCTACTGTGGAGCACCTGGCAGGGAGAAGTGCCGCTCCATCTAGAAGGGTAGATGTGGGGCTAAGAGACAAGAGCCTGATTAACTGAACAGCTCAGAACTAGAAGAATGATGCGTTCCTGATACCCAGGGCAAGCTCCCATGTTCAGGGTCCCTTAACACCGCAGGGACTCTACCCCAAGACAACGACATAAGAGAAAGTCAGTGAAGGAGATATCAGGTGTCATTCTCACCTCTTTCATTACCGTTTCTTAATTTTTTTTTTTAAATCAGGTTTTACAATAAAAACTTACAGGTATCAGAAATAGTTCTAACCTCTTCTAGAAGTTGTTCATTTGTTCATTCTCTTCCCCCAGCCCATGTAAATACCAATGATGCAACTTTCACTTTACTGGTAAGAAAACTATCCCCATTTAATGAATTTTTAGAATTAGATAACTAATGTTCACAGATCCCATTTTAAGGATTCTAAGACCTCTTCAATTAGAGGTCTGTTTTCCTGATTCCCTCATCTCCTTGAAACAAACTGCATCTTAGAAAAAGGATGCCGCAGTATTAATTTAAAAATCACCAAATACACCACCACCTAAAAATAACTTTATTCTGGGGAAAAGCATTTCAAGATATTTGTGAGGGGCTTTTTCTATTTTGTGGGGGAGGAGGTGAGGTGGAGACAGGGAGGGCATGTGTGACACTCTTGGAAAGCAAGGGCCCCTCTTGTCACCTTGGTTGTCAGTGAGCACACAGATATTTTCTTACTTTTCATTGCTCTAATGAGTTGTCTCAATTCATTAAACATTCCTTGAGCTGTTGGGCAAGACTTCAACCACCGTGACACATCTTTTAGACTCAACTACCCAACTATGGCCTTTCTAGAAAAAAATCCTTGGGCAGCAACAAAAATCCATCATCAGCTAAGGAACTCAAGCCATAATAGGATCTCTTTAAAAAGGTTTGCCTTTCCATTCTTTAGTATTTTTTTCCCTGCCAGCTACAACATGCAGGACAGTAACATCCCAAGTATTTGACTGAGTGTGCCTGCCCCCTGGTGGGTGGCAGGGTGAAGGACACTCTGTAGGAGATCCTCGGATAGATCCAACAGACTCTGAGACAGTGAATTAAGAAGTGATGGAAGAAAGTTCATAAATCAAAAATCTTATGGTGAAACATGAAGACCTACAAAATAGAAGAAAACATAATAAAAAATTAAAAAGATACAAGACAATTTTAGGCACAAAGCACCAAGATCTTGTCTTGAGATATACTGACCTGGGTCCTTCATGCTGAATTATTAACTACTACTGTGTCAGGTGTCTATGTGGACCTACTCTTATCTTTGATAATTAAATCACAATCTTCAGGATAGAATCCAGGCACTGGTATTTTTTTTAAAGCTTCCAGGTGATTCCCATGTGCAGCCTGGGTTCAGAACCACCAGTCTAAGACAAGGTTTCTAAGGATGTATTCAAAAGCCATATGGATCAGAATCTGACTCTGAACTTGGCCCACAAAATCAAAATCCCTAGGTGTGAGCCCTATAACCTGCATTTTCTCAACCTTCCCAAGGAATTATTCAGCAACTTACACTGTGGAAATTGTTACACAGAATGGGTTAGGGCTAGGTAACTCCTAGTGGTAAAGATACAAGTTGCTCAAGACAAAGAAACTTTGGAAACTCATGCCTCTCCTCAGTAGGGTCCAGGGCCACATTAACAAAGATCTAATAGAAGGAGTAGACTTCAGGACAAGCCAGACAGACTCAACAGAACAGGTAGGAAAGCATCCACCCATGCATAGGAGGAGCTATTTAGAAGAGATTTTCTCTTAGTGGGAAGCCCTCTCTAATCCAACCTCTTTTAATCTTCTATATCCTACTCCTTCAGTGAAACAGGAGATGTAAAGTGGTACTAGCAGTTTCATTTTTCAGTAACTTATCCTTGGGAAATAAGTATTTGAAAAATATACTCCCTTGGGGCACTTTTGGAAAATACCAAAATGGTCTGATCCCCTCCTGCCCCGCCCCGCCAACACACACATACACAAAGTAAAACAGGCACCCAGGCCCTCCCTCTTGGAATAGCCTTGGGGGAAGAAAAAAAAAAAAGAAAAGAATAGCCTTGGAAAAAAAAATCCATGGAGTAGAGTGGGGGTTAGACTGGAGTATAGAACTTCTAAAGCCAAATGGGTTGAGAGGCTTAACAAAAGACTAAGGGCACTGGATGGTGTCCATCAATCCCTTGCATTGAAAGAGCTCTAGGATGTTGTCCTAGATTTGCCCCTTGGAAATATCCTAGTGATATTTGGTCAAGATTTATAAAAGCCAAGGGTTGGATAAGCACTATGTAGTAATTACAGGCCACACACTTTGTAAATGGAACCTCCACTAGGAAGGCTGAATAAATATGAACAGTTTGCATTGGAGAAAAAAAACAAAAACCAAGGAGCCTTCCTAACTCCTGACAATCCCGCCTGAATTACTAGATGATTTCAAAATCTCAACCTCACATTCCAATCCAAATCACCCAGCGATGTGTTCTCATTTGCTGGCGGCATACCTGCCAGACATGGTGCTATGTGTTTCCCAGTGTGGTCCTCCCACAGCAACCCTGAAGGAGGTGCACTTTACTGGGGAGGAACCAAATCTCAGGTAGGTTAGGCAACTTGCCCCACATCCTGCAGCTCTCAAGGGGAGAGAGGAAGCTTAAATCCATTCTCATCTGACCCCAGTGATCATTCCTCCACCCCACGGGCTCCCTCTGGCACTCCCTTAACTGGCTCTGATTCTGACCCCATCCTCCCTTTTCCCCACCTCACCATCTGTGCTCTTAGGCCAAGCAGTTGGGCACAAGTGTACACATGTGTCCAGAAAGGCACCTACCTGCAGGGCAGGCCTGAAAAGCTCCATCTGCAAAGCAGCAACTGGGAGAAAGGGGTAAGGGGGAACCAAGAGGCCTGTGGCGAAGAGAAGTGCACATGACCCTCCTAAAGGCATTCCAACTCCATTTTCTAAAGTTAATGCTGTGCTGCTGGCCAGTCAACATTTCTGAGGCAGCTATGTGTACAGCTTTGTTTTCTGTGCTACAGAAAACAAAAAGTGAACAGAAAGAGGACAAAGACACATGCCCTGAAGGGCATTTCCCGTCTATCCCATGGACACAGGCACCCAAGATGTCTCAAAACCACCACAAACACAAGGTAACTAAATTTTTTTTTTAAGATTGTATTTATTCATTCATAGAAGAGACACAAAGACATATGCAGAGAGAGAAGCAGGCTCCTTGCAGGGAGCCTGATGCAGGACTCGATCCCAGTACCCCGGATTACGACCTAAGCCAAAGGTAGACTCTCAACCATTGAGCCACTTAGGTGCCCCAAGTTTTTTTCTTAAGATGTTGCCTTCCCAACAAAGCAGCTCCTTCTCTTGACGTTCCTACTTCTCCTGAGGAAATGATCACCTCCCTGCCAGCTGAACTGGGAAATAATGTCAAACCCCTCCCTTCCCTGTGTGGTATCACCAAGTCTTCCCTGGGCCCCTGCTCTCTGCCTCTGTGCTACCCTCGTCCAGGCCCTCACTCCCTCGCCTCTTCCGTGCTCTCAAGTGGCCAGCATTGTCCCTATTAATTCCTGGGCAATAATTACTCAAGTGCGCCCTGTCCTTTGCAGTTAAGTGCTTTTGCTATATTTTCTTAATTTAGCTTTGAGTGACATTACCGCTTGGTGAGGTAGGCAAGGAAAATACTGTTTCTACTTGACAAGAGATGAAAGAGACATTCAGAAGGTTTAAGCAATTTGGCCACCAGAATAACCCAGCCAACACTATCACCATCAGTGTCCTGTCCCTCTCTCGCCTTTCCCCTCACCCTCCCCACCTCCCCACAGCTCCAGAGCTGTGTAAAGCAGCTGCCTAGTGAACATTTCTACCTGGGTACCCCACAGACACATTAAAGGCAACATCTCCCAAACCAAATGTATCCTCCGCTCTTCTGAACTTGTCACTCCTGTGGGTTCTTCAGTTCAGTGAAAAAAATGTCAGCAACCCGAGGTCAGTGAAAAAAATGTCAGCAACCCAAGGTCCTTGACTCTGCATCTTCCTTCACCCACTCATCCAGTCAGTAATTTCTGTCTTCCTAACTATTAAACTACTTCCAGAAACCAGTTTCTCTCAATCCCAGTACCCAGTGGGGCTACCCTGTCTAGCCCACTAAGGTCCCACTCTCTTATCCTCTCACACTTCTCTGCGCACCCCCAGTCCATTCCATTCTGCTTCCTACAACATTTCCAGGTCGCTTATATCACCTCAGTCAACACCAAGCTCTTGTACAAAGCTGACAGGGCCCCTTCCAGTTCTCTGTCACAGCACAGGCTGCTGTCACAGAATACTCCAGACTCTTAGCACTCTGCACTCCAGCCCCACCAATACCCACTGTGCTGCCTCTAACACTGTGCCTTTGCATGGTTTCCTTACACTCTGGAAACCCACTCCTCTTCCTCCTTCTGTTCCGTTATTAACCCCTTTCCTTTGCTTGACTAACTCCTTCTTGTTCTTGAAGCTTCAGCCTACACAGCCTTCGTTTCCCCCAGAAAGTCTGCCCTCACCTATGACCCTGTTCCTTCTCTGGGATTAGAGGTTCCCATTGTGGGCTCCCAGAACACTGACATTTGATTCTATCCCTTACTAGACCTATGGCTCCATGAAGGCAAGTACTGGCACCATCTTGTTCAATGTTGTATCCTTAACATTTACCACCCAGGACACCTTCAGTAAGTATCACTGTCCAGTGCCATCCTCAGGAAGGGAGGACGAGTAAGCTTCAGAGTAAGCAAGGGATCCTCACTGTCTACAGTAGAAGGTCCAATCCTTAGCTTGGCATTGGAAGCCAAGACCCTGAGGTTCATATTTTAAGGCCTACAAAGAAGAAAGCAGGGTCTGTGTTGCCTTGGGAGTCCTAAAATAGATGAAAAGATAGGCAGAATAGAAACAGGGTGGTGTGGGAAGGGGGGGGGGTGTTCGATTAAAGATGTATGCCCTTCCACCAGGAAAATTGCTTCAAGAGTCTCAGTACCTCTATGTCTGCCCCGCCTTTAAGACACATTCTCTCGTACTCTGATTTCCTTCTCTTCCCCACAAGACCCCACAACTGTAGTCCACTCTCTGGGTCCCTGCTCAGCTCATGCCTGCTCTCCCACTTTCATTAGACACAGTCCTTATTTACAGTGGCAAACACCCAGTTCTACTCTTTCACCAGCTCAGCCATTTTCAGTGTGCAGGCTCTGGACTCCTGGGGGCTCCCACAGGACCCTTCTAAAGGACATGCAAGGTCAAAACTATTTTCACATCAGTACCAGGACCATACTTAACTTCTTACACTGTGTTGACATTTGCACTGATGATGCAGAAGAACAAGTGAATAAAACTCCCTGCCCCTTGGCACAAATCAAGGCAAGAACATCAAACTCTAACAGCCATTGTGTTTCTCACTGCCATGTACTGGTAAGAGGTCAGTTTCACTTAAGAATGGCCTTGAAGAAACAGTAAACATTATTGATTTTGTTAAATTCATTAGTCTGTCTTAGACTTTGAAAGGATCTTTTACCCACTCATGATTTATTATTTCTTTTTATTAGTGTCATGCATGTTTTTATTACATATTTATTACTTATTTTATTACTTTATTATTCTGTATGATAAAATGAGAAATACACATGCAGCATTTTTGCTGTACACCAAAGCATGAGGAATGTCTCAAGGAAAAGTATGTATCAACTGACCTAGCACCTTTTTTCACAGAACACTACTGTGACCTGAAAGAATGACTCACAGGCAAACTACTATTATACAAACGTGGGTATTTTATAAATATTTTCTCAAAAATAAATGACATGAGCCAGTCAACTCAAGAAAAACTAAGCATTTGTTACAAGTGATAAAATCTAAATTTTCAAATGAAAATAAATTTTTGGAAAACCTGTACTTGCCATCATGAACCTTATGAAAAGACCTTTCTGAAAAGACTAATAGTGATATCAACAAATACAATTTTTCTTATATTGTGTCAACATTTGGAAGATTAACATAACTAAATGAGCCAATATTTTCCAAGATCAATAGTTGTTAAAAAACCATGCATGAGTAAAGATCCTTTCAAAACCCAAGACAGACCTATGGATTTTTAACAAAACAGACTAAGTTTCCAGATATGGTTTCAGATTCCACACTGTAACTAACCTTTAGGAAAGGGCCACTTGAAAGTTAGTGTAGAGCCATGGAATAATCCTCAGTTATTAGAAAAGGCTATCAAAATAATCCTACCTTTTCCAACTTCATTTCTGCAAGGGGCTGAATTTTCTTCACATACTTCACCCAAAGCAAAACACAAATGCAGAAGCAGATATGAGAATCTACCTGTCTTCTATTAAGGTAGACATCAAAGAGATATTTTTACAAATATATAACAATGCCAGTCTTCACACTAACTTTTGTTTGTTTTAGAAAGCATATATATATTTTAAATAATTTTATTTTAAAGATTTATTTATTTATGATAGACATGGGGGGGGGGGGAGAGACACAGGAGGAGGGAGAAGCAGGCTCCATGCCAGGAGCCTGACATGGGACTCGATCCCAGGACTCCAGGATCGCGCCCTGGGCCAAAGGCAGGCGCCAAACCGCTGAGCCACCCAGGGATCCCTAGAAAGTATATTTTTCATTGAAAAAATGTTATTCATATAAATAGGCAATAGCTTATTTTCAAGTGAATTAGTAAATATTTTCAAGGTATCTGTTTTGTTTGCTAATCTATTAAATATTGATAGCTACAACCCACATCAACAAAAGCTCCTTGGGGCCTTCATTTTTAGTAAAGAGACCCTGACACCAAAATGTTTGAGAACCACTATACTACCCTATTCAGCCTCAGCTGGTCTTTCAATGCCACATCAAGTCTTAGCTTGCTCATGAAGCTTCCCGAACCATCCCTCACTGACCCCTGCCCGTGTTCCCCTAAAGCATTCAGTGCCAAGCCATTACTTTAAAAGCTATATGCTTTTATATTAATGAGTTGTATTTTATATGATAGACTCTTAGTCTCTGTGTTTAAGAATTTTAGGAATTCACTTTCTAATGGTTAACACAGGCAGCTCCATGGGAAAAAAAATTATAGGTTTAAACATCTAATCTTGTGTCAAAAAAGAGTAAAATGCACCCTCTAGTGGACACGTAAGCTCAGAACACGAAAGAAATTTGGATTGCCAGAATTCTGGCAGGCCTTATCCCAGATGATTCAGATAATAAAACAGTAATCTATGAGCACAGGAAAATTCTAAACTTTAAATTTTTGATGGCCTATTTTAAAAAGACAGTGTGAAACCAAATCTCATTTGAACTTGATCAATAACTAAATGCAAACATAGACCATAAGCCACATTTAAAAAAAAAATTCATTTATCTGAGAGGGAGAGAGCATAAGCAGGTTGGGGAGGAGGAGAGGGAGAGGGAGAAGCAGGCTCCCCCCTGCTGAGCAAGGAGCCTGATGTCAGGCTGGATCCCAGGACCCTAAGACCATGACCTGAGCCAAAGGCAGATGCTTAATCAACTGAGCCACCAGGCGTCCATGAAGTCACAATTCTACGCACGTACTGCAAAGTTGATTATATAACAGATATCCAAAATACTATGTTTAAATATTTTTTAATTAATTATAACAACATATTTAGAAACATTAACACTGATGGATAAAACTAGGATTATTAAAATTAGTTCAACTTCCAGATAATTAAATATCCCTTCAATTCACAAACCCACATTCCAATGACCTATCAAAAAATATGAAAAGGGCCTGGTAAAGGATAAGAACCAACATTTGGGGTATATCTTCATATATATGTATATATGTTAAAAGAATTATCTTCATTCTCCTCTAGAAGGACTTAAGAGGACAGAAGTGAAAATACATGCAACTTTACTCTTCAGTTAATAATCAGTTAATCAGGAAAGATGCCTGAAATAGTTAAGTCTTAAAAATGAAGTTACAGAATAATGGGTGGTATAGACTAATCTATGTTCTTTCAAATGTACACCTATGTTTATGAGCACAGATATGTTAATAGGTGATAAACTGACATTTTTATAAGAATATGAATTAATGGAAAAAGTAACAGGAGAGCTTTTTACTATATATACTTCTATACCGTTTAAATGTTATGAACATTTTTAATTCAGAATAATAAGATGGGCATTTTTGTGAAGTTATAGGGATAAGTGATTCAAAGCACCTCATGAAACAAAAGAGTTATTTCATCAACTAGGGTAATCAGAAGGTTTAAGTAATAACACACTTGATCTGTTTAGATTTTAAATCACGAGACTATTACTTAGAAAGGAATTTTTAAAATTCATTCATCAACAGAACACACAGGGTCTGATTCCCTCAATGACGACATAAGCTGTAAGGGTATATACAATCCTCTTGGCTATTTTCCCAAACTCTGGCAGGCACAGTAACTCCCTTCCAATTGATATTTGACTCGTTGGTCATGATGTTCCTTTAATAACTCTTTAATTCTATGACCTATGAAGTGCTGAAATGCCAGCCTGGGCATGGCATCATTTCCCAGCTTTGAGTTTTTATAGAGCTAGCCTCAGCTACAGCAGCCTGGTAGTCCTCAGGTGAATAACTGGCATCATTAATCTCAACTTGAAGTGGCAGGGTTGTCTGAAAACAGGAAATTCAGTGGTGTTACCAAACTACAGTCATGAAGGAGCACACAACTCCAATTATAATTTGAGCATCAGGTACAAAATAAAGGATAGGTTTGCTCCAGCAGTAGTTCTTCTCTGAACACACAGTACTTCCAAGGCAGTAACTTACACAGATGGGGCAGACTGGCCAAGAAGAAATCTGCTGTCAATACTCCTGTGAAATTCTGATCCCTCTTAATGTGCCAGTATTTCACTCTCTCATATATTGACCACTGGATATATCCATCTCAACAAAATTTCTTCTTTTTCTGGGATCTTTCTTTCATTGTGATAAGTGTACTCTTTAATCCCTATCCCCAGTTTCCCCTGCCTACCACCCAGCCCTCGCCTCTGGTGACCATCAGTTTGTTTTCTACATTTAAGAGCCCATTTCTTGGGGTTTTCTTCCTGCCTTTGCTTGCTTGCTTTTTTTCTTAAATTCCACACGTGAGTGAGATCATATGGTATCTTTGACTTATTTCACATTATACTCTCTAGCTCTATCCATGTCACTGGACGTAGCACGGTTTCATTCTTTTTTATAGCTGAGTAATATTCCATTGTACATATATGCCTTATCTTTATCCATTCTTTTATCTACAGATATTTCGGTTGTTTCCATACCTTGGCTATTATAAATATGCTGTAACAAACAGGGGCACACAAATTAGTAAATACCCAATAGTGTGATTCCTGGATCACAGGGTAGTTCTATTCGTATTCTTTTGAGAAACCTCCATACTGTTTTCCACAGTGGCTGCACCAGATTGCATTCCCACCAATAGTGCAAGAGGGTTCTTTTTTCTCCATATCCTTGCTGACACTTGTTGCTTCTTGTGTTGTTGGTTTTAGCCATCCTGACAGGTGTGAAGTGATCTCTCATTGTAGTTTCAATTTGGACTTCCCTAATGATCAGTGATGTTGAACATCTTTTCATGTGTCTGTTGACCATCTGTAGGTCTTCACTGGAGAAATATTTGTTCATATCTTCTGCCCATATTTTAGTTGGATTATTTGTTTTTTGGGTACTAAGTTGTGTCAGTTCTTTATGTATTTTAAATACTAATCCTCTGTCAGAGAGGTCCTTTGCAAATATCCTCTCCATTCAGTAGGCTGCCTTTTAGTTTTGTTGACTGTTTGTTGTGCAGAAATTTTATTTTGATATAGTCACAACTGTTAATTTTTGCTATTATTTTCCCTGCCTCCAGAGACTGATTGGGAAAAATGTCTCTATGGCCAATGTCAGAGACACTACTGTCTTCAAGGAGTTTTATGGTTTCAGGTCTTACATTTAGGTCTTTAATCCATTTTGAGTTTATTTTTGTATATGGTGTAAGGAAATTATGTTGCACGTCTGAAACCAGTATGTTATATATCAATTGTATCTTTTTTTTAATCAATTGTATCTTAATAAAAAGGATTAGAGTGGTTAATATACGAACCATGATTCAATTTTCAATCCTTCCCAACTGTGTGCAAGTTACATGGGAAACTGCTAGTTTGTAACACTTCCTTACCACTGGTCTGGGGTTCACTATGATGTAAACATTGGTACCCCCAGGTATCAGGCCCAGAGATAAAGGAAAATAAACTTTGTTACAGTATTTTCAGCTGTCCTCCTAAGGCACATTCTTAGTACTTTTGAAATTGCCTTTCAACTTCTCAACCTGAAATATAAGAATGTCTCTGTAAGTTTTGGCATGCCAGCATGCCTTCTTAAAGACATGTTCTGGGGCGCTTGGGTGGCTCAGTCAATTAAGCATCTGACTCTTAGTTTGGGCTCAGGTCACGTTCAGGGGGTCATGGGATTGGGCCCTATATCAGGCTCCATGCTTGGTGTGGAGCGTGTTTGAGATTCTGTCCTTCTCCTTCTGTCCCACCCCCTCTTGGGTGTTTTATACGTTTTAAAATAAATCTAAAAAAAAAAAAAACAAAAAAGGTCTAACAATGCTGTATTATACATTGAAAAGTGTTAGATGTTCTCACCATGAAAAAATTATAATTCTGTGAGGGCACGGATACGTTACCTGTGGTAATCATTTCCCATATCCATGAATATCAAGTCACGTCGCAGAACTTATTATAACCAATGTCACATGTTAATTACATCTCAAAGATGGAAAAAATAAAAACATGGAAATTACATGAAATTATGCCAAAATAAGAATAAAGACTGCAAAGTAAGGTGGCCAAGTAAGAACAGGCTTACAAATATGCTCTACATGAAAATAACCAAAGAAATCCAAAAAGTAGCAAAAAATGACAAGGGGGTGTGGGTGAGGAAACTAAAGCTAAGGTTGGGGAGATCAGTGAAAAGACCCTGGTGATTGACACAAATTACGTTGGCCAGGAGTGGCATTTATGAAAAGTACAGGAAATTTTGGCACTCCCAATACAAAGGCAGCAAGATTGTACAAGCTCTCCTCCACTTGAAGCCTTTTCCTAAGCATTCAGAGATCAAAATACTAAGACTGGGGTCAAAAAAGCAGAGCCACTGCTAACCAGTCTTCCCTGAAGGCTTAACACATAGATACACACAGGGCACACCCCCAACCCTGGAGAAGTGAGATCCCATGTCATGTGAGAGGCAGCTAGCATGTTTTGAGAGCAATGGCAGGCAAGTTACACTTGACTTCACCAGACTTTCAAGGATTCCTCAAACTGCAAAGTGCCCACAAGAGCATGCTGAACCCTTGTGTTTTCCTTAAAATTCTTTCCTTAAATTCTCCTTAAGAGAATTTGGCTGGTCATGGCTCCTCAACTAGAGAACAGTTTCCAGGCTTTTTCTCTGTCAAATGCAACCACACCACGCTAGTTTTGTGAATAGTGGTGATGTTTGCAACTTCCCTGTCACTTGCTTGTAATGAAATTTGTTCTTTGCCTCCCTTTCTACTCTCTTTACTTCTCTAGCAGTAGAGAAGTATCCTACAATATTAAAACATACAATTATCAAAATTAAAGCAGTATGCTGATGGCACATGAGACAGATCAATAAAAACAGAAAAAAGAGAATTGGAGGTGGTCTTCTGCAAAACATGTTGAATATGCAAAGTCTTTAAAACATATTTTTAATCAGCAACAGCCCGTTTCACCTGTGGTTAATATAGCATCTGAAAGAGTGGGAACATGTGGAATAATTCAGCAAACGGGACTGAGTGGTGACTAACCAAATGGAGAAAACAAATCAAGTTGTAGTCCAGCTTCCAACTTACTTCCAAATGAAGTCCAATTTGGTCTAAATGTTCAATGTAAAAAACAAAGCAAAACAAAAACACAGTAAACACAGGAGCCCCAGAGGACATAATAATTAAAATAATTACAATAATAATAACAGTATCTTTATATTCTTAGAGGTGTAGAAGAACTAAGAATGAAAAGAAAGCAACTAGCCCGACGTCCCTGTCGTCGATGTTTACCTACCCTTAACCAAAATAGGAATTTAAGAAGAGGGAACAATGTGGTCGCTAGTTCTTTCAGCCAAGAGTAAAGCCCAGACTCGGGGATGGGTGACCCTCTGTGCCAGGAAAGCACTGCATGTGTCCACTTTCCCAGTACCCAGCACAGCCAGCTCCAAATTCTGAGCCTGAGATATCACCCAAACCTGGTCTTAAAACAAACAACAAAAACAATAACAAGGAATCCAGAAACATTAAGGAAGCCGACAATGAGTATCCCCTTCCTGACTTCTAAAAGCAGCCGGCAACAAGACTATGAGACACAAAGGATGCCCCATTTCCTCCTATGTTATTCCACCAAAGAATATGTTTCAGGAACTCGGGGCACTAGAATAAGTGGTTATCTCTACAGTAATCTTAAGGTTACACTCTTTGGCAGTTCTGACTCAAGAATTTGACCTTGACATTAAGCCAACTTCATAAACCAACTGTCACTTCAAAAAAACAAGAAAAACCTTGAGTAAAGGTGAAATGTCAAGTGTTTTCCAAATCACCCACAAATGAAATAGATCATGTTACTATAATAAGGAATACTGTAATCAACACATTTCATGAGCCAAAAAGGTATTCTTAAGAGATAAGAACACTGGATCCAAGAGCCACTGAACAGAAGGACTGACTGTCAAAGGTCCTGGGCCTGATGTTTATCTCTGGCAAATGACAAAATTTAAAGATGCAAACGTTAGTCTAACTCATAACAATAATCCTGAAATAAAATATTGCAGTGCTTTTATCAATGGGGAAGTAGGGCATCAATGATTCTTCTAAGATTAGGTGACTAAGTAGCTGAATCAGAACTCAAATGTTGGTCTTTCAACTCCAAGACCAGAGAAGCCTTTTGCTCCTTGAGACGGTACCCTCAGTGGTCATTTTGTAACAACATATGAAGACTAGATACACAACTGTTACTGGTAAGAAACAATTATCTTGGGACAGCAGCTAGGGAAAAAGACTTTTATTAATGCCATTTTTTCTGAGAATTTTTTTCACATCCTATAATCTAGAAGCAACTTGCCTTATCAAAGACATAAAGCTTTGATTTACAAAAATGTTGCATATACAGTTCAAATATCCCTTCTACAGTAAAATATTGGTAGGATCAGCTGAAAAATTCCCTTTTCTACTCCAAATGTGAGTGAAGCTAAGCTGATATACATGGTAAGAGGACTTATATGGTCAACAATCACCTAAGGAAAAAAGTTCTCAAAGTCCTTGGTTTCTCTGGGATGTAGGGAATCTGACCCTCCAGCAGAGACTGTCAGGGGTTCTGCTATATAAAGTCCTCTCTCCTTCCTTAGTAAGAGAACTGGGTGCATGGCCCTCTGGGTAAAATGCTACATTTTCCTGCCTCCCTTGTAGTTAAGTAAGACCATGTGATAAACCTCTGAAACATGAGAAGCAAAACTGGGATGAAACCCTAGTTTGTTTCCTTTAAGGAAGAGGACATTCTTCGCCTTCTTTCTTCCCACCATCTGAAACACAGGCAAAATGGATTGTGCTCAAGTAGCCATTTTGGTAAAATGAGGTATAAACCATGTTTTTGCAGACGAAGCAACAAGATAGAAGGCTGGATCATGGAATATGATGGCCACCAGATTAGCACCCCCTAGACCATTTACCTCCACTTCTGTTGACAGAAATAACCTAACTTGGTAAAGCTGCTATCCATGGGAGAGAACATAATTCTAACCGATATTGCACCCATGATTCTTACTTTGCAACATACAAACATCTCTATTATCTCAAAAGATGGCATCAAATTACCAAAATTTTAATTTCCCTTAAATCCAAAAATAAATGTTTTCTAAAAGCACATGCATCAAGAATGCAGGAGTCTGTTGCAAGATTACACGGCATCAAAATCCCTACTCTGGAGAATAGTGGGTATACCTCAAGGCTCTAACAACCTTATCTGTATCCTTTCTACAATATGTGGAACATTGTACTCTGTTTGTTTAGGAGTTTATCCAGACCACCTCACCTCTCTCTGCTAAATGGACTAGAAACTCTCGGTTCAGTCAAAGCCCTAATGCCTGGCATAGTGCCAAACACAGTGCAAACACTCAGAAAATGTATTGGAATGATAGAACATGTCAAAGACTGGCCTTAATAACTGATTTGAAATCCTCTCCAAGTACTAGTTAGATATGATACTGAGTTGTGAGCTCACTCTAGTGGTTCCTGACCATAGGCAATGTTTAAAAATGAAAGGCAAATCTCTGGATCCTGCCTGCCCCCCAAATTATTAAATCAGATCCACCTGGGATAGATTCCAGGCACATGTTGTGTACACAAATAAAACCTCCACAGTTTATGTAACAACTGACATTTTCAAAGAAGGAAGGGAAGGAGAACAGAGAAGGAGAACCCATCCAATGGGTTTTGATGTTACCACAGAGGATTGAGGGAAATGCTGCCCTCTGGAATCAGAGTGGAAAAACTGCCTTTTTGCCTTTTATCAGTTTAAATTCTTTCTTTGGGGTTGGCTTTCCTGCTCCTATAAAATACTGTGGCCTTTCTGTGTATTCCTCTAAATACAATCCAACTTCCACCTTTCCTAGTTTCTCCCCTTGATTTTTTTTCTTACATTACTGAACCACTCTGTTTTGTCAAAGTGTTTTTAAATCCCTCCTTATAGTCTTCTCTTATATATATTTCTAATATAAAAATGCTAACAAGAACACTTGGTTCCCTAAGAATTGTTAAAATTTTAAGATTTTTCACTGAAGACTTCACCTTATAGTTCAAAGCAAGGTTATAAAAATTCTTTAATATTAAAAATTTCATCAATTATTAGTTATCACTCTCAAAACCCTACACTTACAATAAATGCCAACTTTTAAGTGTTTTTAAAGATACGGTCCATATTTTATTTTACCCACATAACTAAAATCTGTTTCTTCAATGTTGTCTATAGTCATCTAATATTTTATTGACTTCTTACAGGTCAGAAAGCTTTTATGGTCTTCTTTCTCTACTGCAGGTTATCTGAGGTAGTTTGTTTTTTTTTAAGATTTTATTTATTTATTCACAAGAGACACAGGGAGAGAGATAGAGGCAGAGACACAGGCAGAGACACAGGCAGAGGGAGAAGCAGGCTCCATGCAGGGAGCCCGAAGCAGGACTCCATCCCAGGTCCCCAGGATCACACCCTGGGCTGAAGGCGGCCCTAAACCGCTGAGCCACCCAGGCTGCCCTGAGGTAGTGTTTTAAATATCTGTTAGGAAGTTAGAGTGTTTTAAAGTATTCTTCACTGGTAGAAAACATAACTGATTATAACAACACAATAAAGAATTACCAAGCTCAACAGCTAAATGCTGGTCTTTTGGGACAAGCCTTCCTTTCAAGTCAGCAATACTAGTTGGAAACCACCCAGTCCCACCAGTAATCTGATAATATACAGCCACATTAACAGAGTCTTCAAACTTCAGAATTACTGGTGATACTTAAATACTATCAATGATACTCAAAAGTCCCCCAATCCTTAATTATTCTATTCAAACTAAGCCTGTAAGAAATGCAAATCAAAACCACAATGAAATCACCTCACACTAATCAGGATGGCTAGTATCAAAAAGACAGGAAATAATAGATGTTAGTGAGAATATGGAGAACAGGGAACCCTCATGCACTGTTGGGGGGAATATAAATTGCACAACCATTGAAAAACAGTATGGAGGTTCCTCAAAAAACTAAACATAGAAATATCATATTACCCAGGAATTCCACTACTGGGTATTTACTCAAAGAACACAAACACGCTAACCTGAAAAGATACATGCTCCCCTATGGTTATCACAGCATTTACAATAGACAAGATATGGAAGGAACCCAAGTGTCTATCCACAGATGGATAAAGAAAATGTGGTGAATATATAGACTATTACTCAGCCATAAAAAAAAAAAAAAAAAAGAAATGTGATCTTGCCATTTGCAACAATATGGATGAACCTAGAGGGTATTATGCTAACTGAAGTAAGTCAGGGAAAGGCAAATACCACGATCTCACTTATATGTTAAGTCTAAAAAATTAAATGAACAAACCAAAACAATCTCTTAAATTCAGAGGACAAATTGGTAGCTGTCAGAGGAGAGGTGGGGGGGGGGATGGGAGAAATAGATAAAGAGGATTAAGAGGTACAAAATTCCAGTCATAAAATAAGTCATGGAGATAAAGACTATATAACATAGGGAGTACAAGTCAGTAATATTGTAATAACATTGTATGGTGACTACACTTATCATGGTGAACATTGAGTAATGTACAGAATTACTGAATCACTATGTTGTACAAGTGAAACTAATATAACATTGAATATCAATTATACTTCAATAAAATTTTTTTTTCAAAAATAAGCCTGCAAAACTGCAACCATGTCTGGTAATCTAAATATAATTCATTCAATGGTTATATTAATAAAAAGATCCTACATTATTCAGAATCAAAGAAATGAACTACTCTAGATATTTAGATAGTCTCTCTAAATGTATTTTGCTTGGCTTTATTTCTTCTCATATAGAATAAAGATAATTATTCTTAAATCACAGGTTGGTTTTTTTCCAAGTTTTTTTTTTTTTTTTTTTTAATTTCTGACTCTCCAGCCAACCCTCTCTGGACTCATTTTTAAATTTAGATATAATTAGCACAGTGTTATGTTAGTTTCAGGTGTATAATGATTCAACAATTCTACACACTACTTGGTGCTCATCAGGTGTACTCTTGATTTCCTTTATCAACCTCGCCCTTCCCTCCACTTACGCTCCCCACCAACAACTAGTTTCTCCTCTATTCTAGTCTGTTTTGTCTTTGTTTTGTTTCTTAAATTCTGCATATAAGTGAAATTATATGGTATTTGTCTTTCTCTTATTTTACTTGGCATTATGTTTTCTAGAGTTCACTCATGTTACAAATAGCAAGACTACCTTTTTTTTTTATTGCTGAGTAATGTTCCATTTTATATACACACACACACCATGTCTTTATCTATTGATGATTATTTGGGTTACTTCCAGATCTTGGCTATTCTAAATAATGCTGTGACAAACACGGGGTACATATATCTTTTGAAATTATTAAGTTCATTTTCTTTGGGTAAATACCCAGTAGTGGAATTACCAGATCATACCATAATTCTTTTAATTTTTTGAGGAACCTCTATACTACTTTCCCACAGTGGCTGCATCAATTTACATTTCTACCAACAGTAGAAGGGTTCCTTTCTCTCCATATCCTTGACCAACTTGACTTCATCCCACTGTACAAGTACACACACAGGTATACGACTTTCGCAACCCAGGACTTAAGAACAGAACCACTGTTAGTTTCCTCCCTGCCTGCCTGTGTCTTTGAGCCTTGCACACCCCTCCTAGCACTGGAAAGCCTATTTCATTAGTCTGGACCTTATATTCTCTCCTGTAATCTTTTTATATAGTAAATGTATTCTGAAAATTGAAACTAAATTACCTCAACTATTATCTTGAACTGTTTTCTGTTATTGAATGTACACCATTTTCTAAAATACAACAGGCCCACAGCCAAAGATACATCTCTCAAAGATGAATTTCCATTCCCACACCTCTCATGTTTCTCATTCTATCAGTCCTCTACCAATCTCTAAAGGGGGGAAAAATAAATCTGTAAAGAAAAAGTTCAGGCTCATGGTCACAATTATACACACAAACACACACACACGTATATATGCAATAGCTGGGCCTCTTTCCCTCTAACTGTTCTGCCAACGTTGGTATATGCTCCATTCTCAAGGACATTGCCAAACCCTGATCTGTATGATGTGTTCAGAACACCTAGTCAGGCTGCAGTCCCTTCAGATGTGTTGGGGGGCGTGCCATGTCACCATATCCCCACTTCAAGTCCCTCAAGGTTTTACAGTACAGTGGTAGGGCCAGCGAAAGGTGTGTGCCTTTCTTCTTGTGACTCCACTACCACAAGAGGACAGAGTCCTACACCATCAGCCATGTAGCAGAGAGCACAAAGATCCTCTAAACCTTCCTGAGAACACAGCTTCCCATTCTTATCCCTTTCTCCCTTTGGGCATTTCTCAGATCCTCCCTTGCTTCTCCATCTGCAGAGATCCTCCTTGGGTCATGCTTAGACAACTGTACTCAACTCATCTGTCATTTGGGTCGTAGACTTCCCATCTATAATTGACCAACTGATTTGCTGAGTTTCAGTCCATGATAAAAATAGGTCTCTAGTAATCCAAACTTAGAAAACAGAGGAGTTTTTATTATTATTGGTTTGTTACCAAAAGCATCTTGGGCCTTAGAAAATAATGCATTATTTGGTTCTTTACTCAATTCAAGAACCAGGCTTTAGTCCTATTGTCACAAAAACTAGAAGAAATGGGTTTGAGTTCCAACATTTGCATTAATGAGACCTAGTCCTTGAGCAAGTTGAGTGTCCTTCAAAGACTTGGCTTCCTTATCTGTAAAATAAGGCTGTTAGGCTTAAAATAATATTTACCAGGGAAATAACTGATTCCTTCCAATTCTAAAATTCTTTGAGTCTAAATATTTATTGAACCCCTACTGTATATCAGAATGGCAGATGGAGGAGGATTTAAAAGGGTTGCTCTAAAGGAACACACAATCTAACTGGGGAAAATGGAGTTCTAAATCAAATCTAAATTGAGTTCTAAATCTAACCATAGAAAATTGAGTTCTAAATGACATATTAAATCCAGATATATTAAAGGGCTAAATAGTAAAACAATTTCAGTAACAGTAGTATTTGGGGAAAATATAGGGAATAATTTTTGCAATCCTACATTGAGAAAAACCTTCTATATTCTTCTTCCAGCAATTATACCTTGATTTATCATGCAAATCACTTCCCCCATTTAATCCATATGATTTGAGTGAAGACGAGCCTATCTTCAGCTCTGGAGATGGGCAAAGAAGCAGGCCTGGCCAATCATAGCCTCATACCTTGTGGTCACAGCGGCTGGTTCATAGATGAACAAACTTAGCCAGAACAATCAGAGGAAATGAGATTCCAGCACAGGACTTTTGTTGGAACTATAAGGAACAAGTGTTTTCTTGGAAGGGCTTGTGTAGAGGCCAGAATACAAATGTAGAGCTTCTGGTAGCCATCTTGCCACCAGAAGGGTAGGTCCTGGCTGAAGATGGAGCCAACACGAAGCAAAGCAGGGCTGAAAAGGGAGGTAAGCAAGTCACCTCTAATGACTCTGTTTGTGCTTCTGAACCCAGAAATGCCTGAAGCGAAAACTACCTGTTTCTTAGATAACTTTGTAAGCAAGAATTCTAATACATTCTCCTTAGGACTTTCCAATAAAGTTAAGATTATGATCTTTCCCAAGGAGGGGGAAAGCTGCCCATACCTTTTCAATATAATGATTACATAAATGAAGCTCTGGATGCACATATCTAGATGTACACAATGTTATGAACTTAGGAATCTGAGTACCCCTCACAGTACAAAAAATACCATCTTGCAAACATAGCTACAAAGATATTTTTAGTCATTTAATTCTTTTAAGAACAGGTCAAATAATAACAATGATAGAATATTACCTGCTCAGGGTTAGGGTCAGAAAGATTTTTAAAAAACAAGTGGCAAACCAGTGGAGACAACAGGAGAACTCACTTCTTTAAAACCATTAGTATCATTAAATTGTCCTGGTAGTGTCTTGAGAAAATAGGTATCAGAGAATTTCTGAAAATATGCTGTTTATTAATGGGAATTTAATAGTCTAAAGTAACTTAGAGCTAATACAAAAGCTTGTTATTTATGTGAGTACTAATATGTATTTAAGCTGAGCTGAAATTATCCATCCTTCCTTATTCTTCTCACTAGCAGAAAGACTGTTGTCCATAAATTCTTGCTAGTATAGACAGCAACTGAGATTCATAAAAATGGGGGATATTATAAAGGCTTGACAATAGATATGCATTATAAGGAGAAAAATACATGGTAAATTAAAGTGTTAAAAGTTTACTAAAGTTCCATGGCAGATGTCATTCAACTATAGCCCATAGGCAAGATCTGGACTACTGCTTAAGTAAATAAAGTTTTATTGGACTGCAAGTCATATCCACTTTTTTGGTTTTGTCTTTGGCAGCTTTCACACCCCAACAGCAGGGTTGGATGATTTCAACAGAGACCAGAGGCCTGCAAAACCTAAAATATTTAGTACCTGGTGCATTACAGAAAAATCTAAGGATCCTTTGTTCTATGGTTCTAGGTATTTGTTGATCATTGACTCTGCTCTAGGCTCTGGAAGTAAAGTTCGTGGGCCTTTCCGGCAACAGAGAGATACATGAAAAAGAATGCTTCTATGTACAGACATAAAATTTTGAAGGGGACATAATACACGTTAGAACCCGTGGAAGGCAGGAAATCACCAGGAATTAGATCTCATTAGGACTAGGGCAGGTTTCAAATGCAAATGCCTGCAGCTTGGAGGCAGAGAAGACAAGAAGGGGCACAAGTGGTGACCGGTAACCAAGTGAGGAGCCTGAAGGTACAAGTTCCATCCAAAGGGGGCAGCAGTCACTCGTGAATGCGGACCCGACCTTACGCAACCTCCCAATACTCTGATTTTTCAAAAGAAGCCAGAAAGCTGAAGTTTTATATGAAATCCCCTCAAATGTTGGTAACAAATTTTAAGAAATTGTAAACAGTATGTGGGTCAAGCAAAATACGTTGGAGGCCTTTGGGCCACATGTTTTTGATATAAAGGCCAAGAACTAAAAAGACAGGAAGCAAGGACCGACAAGTGCAGGCTGGCATTTACGAAATGGTTAAAGAGCAGATATCTGAGGAGTTAGGTACAAGGCTCTCACTCTCAGATCATGGACAAGTCATCTTCTTTCTCCAGGCCTTAGTCTCCACCCAATGACAACAGTAATAAATGGTATGAAAGTTCCCTTCTGTAATACAGATTCATCCTTCCATAATAACTCCCTAAAATACTATCTTTAAAAGGGAAAAACTCTAGATGTCCCTCATATCTAATTTACAAAAAACTACAAAGGGAAAACACCCACCTACCTGTATTGTTCACACTGGGAAACAAGACTAGTCTGCATGAAAATGGACACAAATGTGCTTCATGGACCTGTGTCATGAGTAGTTTCATGAATTTTTATGAAGTTTTTTATGTCAAATGTCATCAGAGCAAGGCATACCCAAACTCAACACTGTCACAAACACACAGAAAGGATCTTTATCCGTAAGGAAGTGTGAAACAGAACTACTGAACAAAATCAGTGTGTTTTAATACCACTCCCTACAGCATGGGAAGGGATTTTCTCCGGTCTACACCCAAAAGTTAAAAAAAAAAAAAAAAAGTTGAGATCACAAAAATCAAACACAATAAAGGTCAAGCTAAGAAATAATCTACACTGGCAGCAATACCATCACTTCCTGTTCTATAGAGTAAAGAAGGGCTTTTAAATCAGAAATGCAACGTGATCCAAAAACCCTGGAAACTGAGTTCAGGGTGGGCACTATCTGCCTCTGTCCAGCACGGTCCTTCCCCATCGTTTCCCCCCATTAATGATTTCCTTAATTCCACACAATTAGACAAAGAAAAAGGCAGCCATAAAAATATCAGAAGGTTAACCATGGGTATTAAAAAAATCATAGCACTAAGGCATTTTCAGTATTTAATAAATTTTCAGTTTTGAAATGAAACATGAAATTTCAGTAAATGCTATTAATCCTAATATTAATTTTCAAACACTATATTTCTAAAATCAACAAAGATGGGATCATCTAATAATGATCCCAAATAAATCTTCTGTATGAAGGCAGACTGAATTCAGGAGTTGAGGGATTGCCTTCTGCCTAGCTGTAATTATGTCTGAGGCTGCCTTTCATGAACTTCTATCTTCCCTCCTGCTATCTTTCTATAAATATCACTCGAAGATAGTGTTCCATCCCTTTATTCAGTCTCTCTCAAATAAGGTTTCAAAGCAATCTTTAAGCATGTTTGATGATATTCAAAGGAAAGTAGTCATTCAGGACATGTAACTAGCAGCCAATGAATCTTACAAGAAATTATTAAAAGTCTCCAGAGCAGATAGTGGTCAAGCAAACTGACATATCTTTCTTGTCTTTTTGGATTGGGCAGAAGTCAGACTAAATGAAAAAAACCTTTAAACTTCTTGAAATTAAATGAGCAAAGAAACTTCAAATACAAAAAATCCTAGATTTTAAAATTAGTTCAAAGACACAAGGTGTCCTTTGACACTTTTATCTCTTGATAACAGGACAAAGCGTGGTGAACTGGACTTTAGGTACTGATGCTGTGATATGACATCCTGCAACCTCAGGAAACTTCTAAAAAGTCTCCTGTGTCCTAACCAGGGAAGAAAAGAGGATCTGGATTTCTAAAGTCCGTCCATGGCTATTCTATAAACTCTATGATGAGGCCCATTTTGATAACACTGTATCTAATTCATGTGGTATTTAAAATAGATCTAATGGATTATCAACACCGCACACCTTTGTCAGTTCTTCATTTCTACATCCACCCAGGGGAAGCAGAATTGATAGACTGCGGAGTCTTAATCCCTTAAATCACAACAATGTCACAGAAACATTAGGCATGTCCTAGAAAATTGATGGATTCTTTGAAGAGACATTTCCTGAGCCAAGTGTTATTTTACACTCAAATTTAGCAGGTGTACAAAATCTACAGAGATCTTCACTCACTGTTTTGAAACAAGACTGCCTCCACTCCATATTGTTCTTTTTCACTGCCAAATTAAAACCGTTTTCTCCAGATAAACTTCACACACCCTTCTTCCCCTTATTCTGAGTTCTGTCCTTAATCTGAAATTGACCTCCTTGAAGGTCATTAATGACCTATAAATACTCAGATTCCAAACTCCTCTTCCTCAGTCTTCATATTCTTGGATTTTTCTGATACATAGGACCTTGATCATTCATCCATCCACACATTTATACATCTAAAAAATCTTTCTCAAGTACCACCAAGGCAGATATCATGCCAGATAGACACCACTTATACCTGTTGAGTAAGACGTTAAGAAATCAGTCTCTGGATCTGACAACCCAGAGACAGATATAAACAGGCAACTTTTCAAAAATCTCTGGAGAGATGAGAGGACACCTGCTCTTCGAAATTCTAGAAATCACTGGGCTGTCCAATACGATATCCATCCCAGGTGTGGAAGAGATGTTGAACCAAGTAACCCAGCCCATTTCTGATTTAAGAGTTGTAAGTAGGGGGATCCCTGGGTGGTGCAGCGGTTTAGCGCCTGCCTTTGGCCCAGGACGCGATCCTGGAGACCCGGGATCGAATCCCACGTCGGGCTCCCGGTGCATGGAGCCTGTTTCTCCCTCGGCCTGTGTCTCTGCCTCTCTCTCTCTCACTGTGTGCCTACCATAAATAAAAATTAGAAAAATTAAAAAAAAAAAAAAAGAGTTGTAAGTAGGGACACCTGGGTGGCTCAGCGGTTGAGCATCTGCCTTTGGCTCAGGGTGTGATCCCAGAGTCCCAGGATCAAGTCCCACGTCGGACTCCCTGCATGGAGCCTGCTTCTCTGTCTGCCTATGTCTCTGCTCTCTCTGTCTGTGTCTCTCATGAATAAATAAATAAATATTTTTTTTAAAAAAAGAGTTGTAAGTAATAGTTAATAACCATATCATTCACCTGGTTATCTATTTCTAGAACTTCGGCCATTGCGTCTCATGTCTGATTAGAACTAGGACCCAGCCTGTCCTTTCAAACCTGCCTCCCCTTCTGCTAGATTACTGGTCCCAGAATCTCCTCTGTAGAGAATGTTCTTCTCACAAGCACACACTCTCCAGAGAGCTCATCCACTTCTTACATTTAGCCATGGCCTTGATGTCACTCCCTAATCTCTTACTCTAGCCTCGACTTCTCCCCACAATGTTCAGACTCTCATTGCACACTGTCTGCTGCACACATCTGCACATAACTCAGTAGGTGCAAAACTAGCCTCCCTCAACCATGTTCCTCCTCCTGTACTCTACAGCTCCATTCGTAGCACCAAACTACCATGAGCATCACCAAGCCACAACGAGGGAATTCTCCTTTACCACTCCGTCTCCCTTACGTACACCAAATAAACAAGGCTGGCCATTTTAACCTCTTAATCGACCCCCTTGTCTCCATTCTTGACCCCATTGCCAAACTCTGGTAAGTTTCCTTCCATCCACAGAGTTATCATCCTCTTTAGGTGCTTGCCATCTCTCACTTGGAACAGTTTTCTCATTGGACTCCTGACTCCCATTCCCATCCCACAATATGGCCTTAAGAATCTTAAAATGTCAGGCTCCCTATGGAATACAGCCTAATGTTCAAATTCCTTTGCCTGAATCCTTGAATTCATGTGGCTACCAAGTCTTTTGTGTACTACAACCAGCTGAGGACCTAGAAAGAGATAATAGGCACTACTTGAATAACTTGCAGCCATCTTCATGGAAAATATTTAGAGGACATGGAAAAAATCAAGTTTTGCAAACAACTCTGTGGGCATATTTTGGCAATCCTGTTTTTCTGGCTCATCCTGTGCCACCTCTGAATCACAATTCCACAGGACAGCCCCTTCAACCCAGTTCTCTTCTTAAGAGCTTCATGGACCACTCTGGCTGGAACATCTTACAGAGATGAGAGGCCATCTGTAAATAACCATACCACTTACCTTTCTACTAATTCTCATTTGGTAACCACCTATTCCCTGAGGTCCTCCATTACTATTTAAACTCTGGTAATTTCCCTTGACTGTGTTCATTCTGTCCAACAAGGTCATAAGGTTTCTGGAATCAGGAAGGTCCTAAGTACCTTTGGCATTTTTACTGTCAAGCCTAGCATAGTGCCTTGTATATAGACTATATCTGATCCAAGCCAGTCAATGGCTGAAAACCAACAGATAAAAGTTAAAACAATCACCCTGAAAAGACTATCTGGGTGAAAACAGAGGTCCTCCTATCATCTATCAGTCAAACCCTGGTCCTTCAGGAAGTGAGGGAAAAATCTGTGTTTGAGAAAGGAGAGGACAGTCATGAAAGAAAACCTTTCAGTAATATTAGTCTTATAAATGTATTCAAGCAACTTACATGTGGTTTAGATATAACCAAAAGACCTCAGCATTGAAACAAGTTTTCTCTGTGGTTTAAACCACAAGTCGTCAACAGAGTAATACTACCCGCATAGGGGTAAAGTAGATTCTTGGGAAGAAAAAAAACCTTATGTATAGAACAGCTATCCATACAATACATAAACACATATACAGTATCTGTGTGATATTCAGATGCCATTGGGAAGGGAGGGGATGAAAAAAGTCTCATGAGGTTCTTGGGGAGGGGGTGCATAATGAAGGTTGACTAATGCAGTTTTAAACCAAATGGACTGTCTACTCTGTGTAATTTGTTAAAGCTCTATAGCTCCTTATCAACAAAGATCATATAAATGCATATCAACAAAACCTAGAAGATAATTCAAATGAAAATTATTTTTGTGTTTTCATGTTCTCAAAAATTTTTATATTTTGGTCATTAAATGATTAAATGTTTATTTTTCCCCTACTAAAGGGAGGGTACCATTGGACAAACATTAAAGGGTTTCCCATCAAAAGTGACCTAGAAATTTAAAAATTCAAAGGTTTTGTTTTAAAAGAGGAAATGGCTTTTTAAAATATATTATAAAAGATGTGTGAGAAAGTAGCTAGGACTGAATTAAGATTGAATAGTTATTTATATCTGTTTCCTGTTTAGCCTTTTGACAAAGTTCTGTCCTGTATTTTATAGTCAGCTTTGGATAAGATTTCCCAGAATAACCCTGAAGTGGGGTCTGCTGGTAGGGAGGACCCCAGAACTACATCCTGCAATTCACACCCGGTGAACACACAGTCTGCTAAACTCAACTTCAAACCAGAGAACAAAACGTCACTGTCCCATTTCCTCTGCCAAACCCTGTTTTGAAACTCCCAAACACAAAGGAGGAGAGGAAAGAAAGAAAAGAAAAAAAAAAAGAAAAGAAAAGAAAGACCAACACTGAATGTGTTTTGAAACAGAGGCAGGTTAGGAGTAACATTAGTCCTTTCCTATTTTTTTAATTAAGCCAGAAATTCCTCCAATCAGAAAAAATGGACTATGTGAAATTATGAGAGAAATATCACATCTGTAACATTTTTGGTGTGTAGAAAATACCTTTACCCAGTATCAATAGATTACCCAATGGGCTCATGTTTGTCAGCTTGCGCAACTATAAAAATGAAGAGCTCAGATCAGAGGCAAACATAAATCAAGTAAAATGAAATAAAAGGAAAAACAAACAGCAGCAACACTGCTGTGAATAGAGCAATAAGAGTTGATAATGTGACCTAGAAAAGATCAAGATGATGGGGCTTATGGGGTGGAGGCAAGATCCCCGGCTTTGGAAGTGGACCCCTGAAGCCCTGGGGCACACTTGTCAGAAAGGATGGGGCTGGAGAGCTGCTGGTGAGGAACAGGATTTTTTACCCCATGGCTATGTAATCAATAATGGAGAGTCTCCGATAATCCTACAGGAAAAAGATCATTTCTGATCCACCTCTATAATGCCAACCCCAACAGTCTGAAAATTTTTACCCCTTATCTTCCTGGGTGGCTCTTCTGCATTTCCACACTGAAGCTAATCCTGGTTTCTTAAAAGCAATCTCCATTTCTTCCAAGTCATTATAACGTGTAATTTCTTACTTCCCTGGCCAGTGCTTTCCCATCTTCTTCATGAACTTCGATTATTATGCATCTCTAAGTCTCCTCTTAGTCTCCGCTCATCTACACACCCCCTCCAGCAAATTCACCCACTTCCCACACTTAAGCAGGACCTGAGAAGCTGGCACTGCACACTCTCTCACTCTAGCCCTGATCTCTCCTCTAAACTTCAGGATCTCATTGCAAACTGCTCACTGTGTACATCTATGCTGACAACCGCTAGATACTTCAAAACTGACGTATCCAGGACCGACCTTCCCCAAACACATCCTCCTTGTGTATTCTACATTTAAGTTCACAGCACCTCACAACCACCAACTGTCACCAAGCCAGAATCAGGGAATCCTGCCTAACATTCTCATCTCAACACAATTTACATCATTTCTATCTTTTACATATTTCTTGACTCCATCCACCGAATCCCTCCTACCAATGTCCCAGTATAAGATCCTCCCTGCCTCACACTCAGACTGCCAAAGTCCCTCTTAGAGTTCTCTCTACTACCAAACTAGCAGTACCAAAAATCCATCCCCCACACACTAGCCTACTGATGTGACTAAATGCAAAGTGACAGACTGGTTTCATGTCCCTCTTCCAAAGCCTCTAAGAACTCCCAGGTATTAACATTTGCTACACCTACATAGTGCTTCTTGTCAGGGACTGTTCGCAATAGTTGATGTATATTAGGACTAACTCTGTGAGGTAGAAGTCATGTCCCCATTGCATGAACGAAAGAACCATGGCATAGAGATGCTACTTAGTAACTTGGGAAAGAAACCAAGAATGGACCCTTAGAAAGTTTTATTCCAGAGTGGGCACTCTTGGCCACACTGCACTGTACTCCTCAGCACGTTAGATGCAGTGTTCCAGGCCTGGCCTCTCCCTGCAGCCTTCTCGGGCTACTTCCTGCCTTGCACTTCATCCAGAGTCATACCAAGTGGCCTGTAGTTCCCTCTGCACAGCAGACTGAGTGTGCCTTGGTTGGGATGCTCCTGTCAGAAGTGAACTTTCCTGTGGTTTTCACTGAGCTGACTGTGAACACATTTCCATACCTCTGTTCCATCAACAGCCTCTCCAGGAAGCCTGTCCTGAATCTCTGGCCTCTTTCCTGGCACCTCACCCTGGGTCCATACCTCTACCTCAGCATTTATTATCTTGCAATTATGTATCTTTGCTCCCAGAAACCATCTCTTGCAGCCCAGAATCTAGCATAGTTCCAATATGCAGGTGTACTGAAAAACTGTTAGAACTCCAACAACCACAGTATGATGAAGCTAGAGTTTACAGGATGAAGATTTGTCTTGAAAGAGAATCCCTGGTACCTCTGCTCTTTAGAACTTCAGTTTGCCAGTCTACTCATTACAATATTTCCTAATAAACATGCATACCTCATTTTTTCAGAGGTTTTACCAGCTCATTTGAAAATCCTACAGAGGACATCCTACACCTGGTAATCAACAGCTTCCCGTTACCAGTATTTAAGCAATGCCCATCGGTAACAAAAAATGTCAGAAGACATGCCCAGCCACCTTGAGACAATCAGCATCACTGACATGCTTGCCAGGAATGCACAAGAATGAAAACAAATATGCTCTGATTATAAACATCACAGATTCTTAGCGCTGATGGAGCCCAGATATCATCCAGACCTTTATTAATCTCTGCTGCACATGTAATAAACCACAGTCTGAAGAAATAGTCCTGAATCCACGTAGTTTGCTAGTCCCAAATTCCAGGTAAATATCTTCCCTCCTTGATATTCATTCTAGATTCTAGTTGTGTAATTATTTCTCATGACATTCTAAATTATTAAAACTGTAAGAATGTCCTAATTAGGGCTTTCTCAGGTCAAGAAAATCCAGCCAAGCTGCAACTAGTTTTTCTTAGAACTCATAGGCAATGTGAAAAACAATACAGATTTTTAAAATAATTTAAGATTTTTCATTTTGAAGTGCTTTCACTCTGAGACAAAATATAAACCTTAATTCCAGGAAAGAGATAGTGGGAACACAAAGTAGGGAGGAAGTAGAAGCTACTCAAGAAACCTTAAGCATTGTGTTTAATTGCCAGAACACTTCCAATCTCCAATTTTAAGGAAAAAAAAAAAAAAACCATGAATATTTATAACCTATACAATCTCACACTCATGTTTTGGAAGTAGAAGATAGGAAGATTATTGACCCTGCTTCAAGAAAGATAGTTAAATGTTTCATTTCAAAAATGCTGAAACCTTTAGAAAACACCAAAAGCTACCAATTCTGCCTCTAAATCAACTCCTATAATTACCCTCATGCCTTATACCTGCTTAAAGTCAAATTCCTAGTATATCTTTTCTATTAATTTTTGCCAAGTGCTCATTGGCCATGCTGAGTTTGAGAAGTGGAAGATAAAAGAGAGTAGGAGTGAGGTAGATGGGAGATAGAACTTTCCCTAAGGCAGACAATGTATTGAAGTATTTCGCATAGACAGTACTACCTCTTCTAATCTTCAAAACACCTCATGGAAGTGGTGTACTATTTTCTCTATTTCATAGATGAGGAAACAGGTAGAGATTGAATAATTTGCCTCATTGACTGCTACATGGATTATTCCTGCATCTTTAGGTTTCTTATTAGTAGAGAATTTCTTTCATGACTTCCACACCCTATGGCACTCCTTTTCTCATTGCCTTATAATTATCATAGTTCTTATCACCAATTGGTATTCTTGCAATTACTTATGTGCTAATTCTGGGCTTTCTCCCCCTCCTTAGAATGTAAGATCCACGAAGCCAGGGACTTTGTGGGACTCATTAGAATAGCGTCTGGTGGGGCGCCTGGGTGTCTCAGTGGGTTAAGAGGCCAACTCTTGATTTTGGCTCAGGTCATGATCTCAGGGTTGTGGGTTTAAGCCCTGCCAACAGGCTTCACACTCAGTGGGGACCCTGCTTGAGATTCTCTCTCTCTCTGCCCCTACCCTACTCATGTTTGCACACTCTCTCTCTCTAAAAAAAAAAAAAAAAACAGTTCTGGCACATACTAGGTGCTCTATAAATGTTGAACTCCTCCTCAAAGGCAATGATTTTGCCTTGCTTATCTCTGAATCCTTAGTGCCTAACATATATCAGGCCTGATATAGGTTAGGCACTAAGGATTGCCTTCATGGGAGTGGATGAATTCATATCCCAAGCTAGAAATAAGGAAAAAAGGCCAAGCACTTGGAGCCCAACACTGGGGAACTGGTTATACTTAAAGAATGAGAAATGGAAAAGAAGCTATCCCCCAAAAAAACAAGCCAAGAATTAAGAAAATAGAGTCCTATTATGGAAGCCAAAGTAAAAGACATCTACAGCATCAAAAGTTGGAGAAGAGGTGGGGACTGAAAATAAATAAATGTATGTTAGATTAGTTGATTTGGGGTGGTAAAGCCATGATCCAGTTGCACTTGGCTGAAGGAGAAACAGAATACAACTCCCAATGGACTGCTCATTTAGGATGTCCTGTCAGTAAAAGGAAGAGTGAGTTAGGTAATGGTAGAGACCAAGTGGGGTAGGTATTTGTTGGACTAGGAGACTAGAGTCAAATGGAAAAGGAAAGACTCAGGAACATGTACAAGGAAGTAAAGATAACAGAGAAAAAAGTTCAAGAGAGAACTAGAAGAGCACAGTTAGCCAATCAGCCTTGGAAAGGAACAGATAAGCAACAGACTGACACTTCTGAGGAGAGGAAACAGAGTTCCTAGCTCTAGGTTCTCAGGGAAGGAGTTAGTAAGCCCACTTCCTGAGCATCAAGGAGGAAGGCATGTGGTTGAAGTTCACAGATAAGACCTTTAACAGTTGTTGGGGTAAAGTAGAAGAGCTCTTGTTGTCTAAGGGGTAAAGAGGATTGCTAAGGAGAAACAGAGGGCTCTGGAGAGCTTGTAAATCAAAGTGTACCAAAGCTAGCCCAAGGGGCTGTAGTAGTATCTAGCAGTCTGTCAGGAGAAACTAGGACTGGGGACTGGATCTGTGGGGAATACAATCCATGATGACCATAGGGGTCCAAGCTGATCAGGGTAGAAAAAGATGTGTGGATGTGGCTGATAAAATTGGACAATAGGGAAGAGACAAGATATTCTAAATCAAGAATTTAGAGACAACATCTCTAAATCAAGATGAGGAGGAGCAAGTTGGATTAAATTAAGAGAAGTGAATCCCAATTTTGCCAGTTCTGAAGGGGAAGGATCAAAGTCCAGTGACTTCTGGGGACAAGACATGAAGGTCACTAAATAGAAGGCCTGCAACCCTGGGGGTCTTGAGGAGAAAAATACAGTGTCAAGGGGGCAAATGTAGGGACATGGGTAGTATGGAAGGATCCCAAGAGATCTCAGATGAATTGTTGGCTAGGGTGACAGGACCACTGGAGATAAAGTAGAGTCTAGGGTTCCAGACCATTGGCTGTGGAGTGGACTGGAAGTTCCTCTCTACTTGGCATCTGCTTCCAGAACAAACTGGCTGTGGAGAGCTCTAGAATTACAAATGGGTACACAAAAGGTCACTGGGGCCACTATTTTAGTCCAGCTAAAACCGTTCACTCTGAAATTATACAACATAGGGTCTACCTCCCAACAGTGACAAAGTTAGTTTTTACTATATTTCATAATCTAACTTCAAACATCTTTTCAATCAAATATTATATTAATCTACTTTTCCCAAACTAAGCATGGCTTATAAAAGTTAAAGAAAACCTAACACTGCCAATATGCACAGAGGCCTAGGAAGTGATTCACTTAAAAAACAAAACAAAACAAAACAAAAACTCCCAATTCAGGCAAGAAGAGAAAAGCAAACAATGATGTAGGATTTAATTAGTGTCTCGTACTTCTTATGATAAAACACATACTTCAAAAGTTCTAAGGTGGCCAAAAACACTCAAGCATGTTCTGAACTGAAGCAAAAAAGATAAATATCTATAGGTTTCTGACAGACATTTAAGTATTTTGACTTAATTATCTCATTCTTCTGTAAGGATGCTTTTCCACATACATGAAGTCAGATTTTTAAAAAAACAAATGAATATTAATGCTAGTCAATATGGAAAAGTCTAAGGTCTTGTTTTCCCTGTAGCTCTCAGGGGTGGCAAAACAAAACCAAGACCTCTGATCAACTTCACTGTCAGAATTCCTATGGTGTCCTATCTGCACTCTTACGAGCTCTCCCTAAATACCTCAGACCAACTGATTCAGAGTCTCCAGGGACAGGACTCCAACAAGCAGATCCTTATCTTAAGTTCCTCAGAATCTACCATGCTTTCCTACTTAAGAATACCCGTAGCATAAGGTAAACCCAGAGTTTCCCCAGTTAAGAATACAATCAACTTTAAAGCAATGGTTCTCTATCTCGTCTGCACATTGGAATCACAGGGGAGAACATGTAAAAACTCCAATGTCTAGCCCACATGGCAGTTGTATGACATCAGAATCTCTGAGGATAAAACTAGCCACCAGCCTTTTTAAAAACTACCCATGAAATACCAACAGCCAGTCAATGCTGACAACCTCCAAAGCAGAGGGTTAAATTTCTACATAAATTTTATTTAAGTGCATGCTATGCTAATGTTTCATAATTTTATGTATGCAAAGAGCTGGCCCATGTAACTTCTAATTCTCTAAATTTCTCCATACTCAAACTAAGCAAATGCTATTCTATACTACCACCAAAATGCAGGATAGAACTGAGAAGTTACGGTCCTTGGAACAACCAGTGCCACCATGTGAGTCATCAGGCAGGGCTCTGAAACCAAACTAAGCGGGTGACAACGTGTTAGGAAATTCCAGGATGCTCTAAAGAGTCATTGAAAGGGCTTCAACACACTAACCAAAAGATGCACTGATCTAGTAGTTAAAGGAAATCTTGGCAGAAGAGAACGTCTCTGTAGGCTGGTTTGGGCAAAACCCAAAAACAACTCTCCCCCCACAGCTGCCCAGAAAAAAAAAAAAAAAAAAAAGTTCCTTTCTTTAAACTTTTTCAGTTGCAAAAGAGTATAAGGAAAAGTTCTAAAGTCCAGATTTTTAGATTCTTATGTTGTTCCTTAGAAGGAATATATTTGCTGCCTAGAAGCCCCACCTATGTTTTTGCTACCTGAACATACTTCAGTTTCAGTATAGCCACTAAGAGGCTCTGTGTCATGTGAGAAGGGCCAATTGAGATTGGTCAGAATGACATGATAGATCATGAAGCTGGACCACGCCACTCCTACAGGGCGCCAAGAGCGGTGCCCCAGTAATCAACATGTCATCAACACCAGCTGTGGGTGAGGGAGGGGGGCTGGAAGGTTAAAGACCTGATTAAAGTATCACAGAATTAAAATCTAAGCTCATTCAACAAAACACAAGCAGATGCTTTGCCAAGCCACAGAGAAAACTGAAGTAGGTTAATTTTAAATTCAAATTTAAACTTTAAACTTATGGTTAGTTGTATAATTGTGGCAGAGGTTCAGTTCGTTTAAAATGACATATTATAAGTAATTGCATAAGGTTAAACCATCACAGAAATTATCAGTATTTTTCCAAGATAAAAGAACTTCTCAAGTTTCGGCAATCTTTCAAGATCAACAAGTTGGGAAACGGAGGCTGGGGTGATGGAATAGAGTCAGAAAAACTGGGATTATCATACACAGTTTCTATTTAAAAAAAAAAAAAAAGTCTCCTGTGGATTAAACTAGGGATTGTCAAGCTCTGTTCTTTTTTTTTTTTTTAAGATTTTATTTATTTATTCATGAGAGACACAGAAAGAGAGGCAGACACAGGCAGAGGGAGAAGCAGGCAGGGAGCCTGATGTGCGACTCGATTCCCCGACCCCAGGATCACACCCTGGGCTGAAGGCAGACGCTAAACCACTGAACCACGCAGGCTGCTCTGTTAAGCTCTGTTCACATGGAGCACTGACGTTCTGTGTCTTCAACAGAGGTTGTCCCACTATCCAAAATCAGATCATGAAAATCCTTTGCCAACTTACAGGGTGGGAGGAGTTAACAAGATTGTGCTCAATTTCCAAATGTGCTCACATTTCAAGATTGTGCTCAATTTCCAAATGTGCTCACATTTGAAACTTGGGTACTTGCTGTATTGCTTGCCTACACAAGGAACCGATTTAACTATCTGAAGCTTGGGTTTTTCAAGATTTTTGGGTGTCCCAGAAAAAAATGTCCTAACTTCTGGACCCATCACCACTAGAGTTTGAAGACCAATTAGAACAATAAGCTGGGAGTCTATATTTTCTTTTATAGGTAATCTGAACACATAAATCATAAAGGACTTGACAGGAATAAAGAAATAGCCTCTTTTGGTTCAATGGTTCCATATCATAAAGACCCTCATGATGGTTTTGCATAAAGGATCCTTAGAAAATATTTCTGATCCCCAGTTCCTAACCTGGTACTTGACACATAGTTTAAGGGCCCAGGGCAGGCCACCCCAAGATATACCACAATGGCATATTTATTTTGAATTGAAGTTACTTGGGATACCAATACAAGGACACTCAGACCCTCCTCTGTCCCTATGAAAGCAGGAAATAAATCTCCCATATGAAAAATATTTTCCTGTACTGAGAAGTAAAAAAGACATCCTCATCACCAGAGATAGAGACTTTAGTCAAGAAAGCTATAGAAACAAACCTTGTGGGGGTGTTTCCCCCTAATCTATTACCTCAGCCTAAATCCTGTTCAGAATTCTTTTTTTTTTTCTGCTCAGAATTCTTAATTATAGCTCCCAGATACTTGTTTTCTTTATCTTGTCAACTCCTCACAAATTTGTCTCTAAAATTTATAAAACTGGTTGCCTTTGTCCTCCTATCTTTGGGTTCAGTTTCATTACTGGGCTTCTATGTGCAAATAAAACTTTGGGTTTTTCTTCTCCTGTTGACCTATCTCATATCAATTTAATTCCTAAACCAGACACTAGAAGGGGTGGGGGGGGTGCATGGAAGAAGGAAATCTCTCCCTCCCTTACAATAGGTCCTTAGGAAAATGGTTTTGTCCTGAAGATGGAGACATGTGAATATGTGTGTCCTTCAGTTACCCCGCCTGCCTGGCCTTGCTTTCTTTATCTGGAAAAGATCAACATGGCAGGTGGCAAGGGGAAGGAGGTGACACAGCTTAACAAAACTGTTGATACAAAATGTAATACGAAGTTACCATTTGCCAATCAACATTAGTACAGGTTGCTCTGCATTAGAGCAAACTGCCCTTCCATTTTAGACACTAGCAATGCTCAGTTCCTTTCCAGTCTTCCCAGCTCTTTGCTGGCCTTTCAAAATACACACACACACACACACACACACACACATTATGATCTGCATGTATTTCTATCCTGTCTGTTTAGAGTCAAAATCTGGAGAGAAAAGCTAACCATGACCTTGTGCCAGTTAAGGCCATGACTTTGTAGCCTTGTTTTTGCTACCTGAATCTTCAATTCTAGGAATTTATGTTCCCAGGAAAGGCTGGTTATGGATATAGATACATATATAATTACTTTAGATAATTCCCCAAACAAATCCAAATCATTTCTTATTCTTGCGCTTATTCTCTTACAATGTCTGGAAGGGGAAGTGTTAAATTAATTTTAAAATGTCATTAGACAGAGGTAGCCCTAATGCCTTAGCAGCCTGCAGAAAGCAAACCAAAGCCTGAACCTGAAATGCTTCAAGGTTAAGAAATCAAAGCCTAACTATGGTCAACCAATCATAAACCGCCAACTAGGCTTTCACAAATAATGCAACTACTTAAACCGTAGCCAATCCAGTTATTTCTTGTTTTGCTTCCGCCTCTTCTAAAAATCTTTGGTGCTTCCTGATTCAAATTGATTTTTGCTCATATAAACTCAAATTTTACTATGCCTCAGTTTATCTTTCAGTAGACATTTAAAAAGAATGTAACAGAAACAGAGGGGAAAGGATTTAAAGCACACAAATCATGCTATAAACATGAAAAACAATTCACTAGTAAAAAAGGCAAAATAAAAATCACTACTAACTCAAAAGCTATATAAAACCAACATGTTGCTATTTTAAGTGGTAAAGGTTTTGTTTCATTTCATATCCAGAGTTGAGATGAGGTATATAAGAGGGTAGTCACTCTCACACCTAGTTAGTGTAAGTGCAAAGGAGGTTTCTGGAAGGATTCTAGTAATACATATTGAGGAGAAGAAAGACTTGAAATGATCTACTTGAGATTCAATTTCACATCTGGAAGCGTAATTTAAGGAAATAATAATAATAATAAATGTTTACTATTAGAACTGAATTACTGCCTATCCTGCCCAAACCCCCCACTAGGGCAATCCCACCCCAAACCCAGTCCCAGCAGACTGGTCTAGAAACAATACTTCACCTATTGCCTATTTGTCCATAGGCAAATGGACCCCTGACTCGTGACCTGTGCTGGAAAGATCAACTGGCCCAAATCCCAAATTCTCTGTTAGGAATTCCTTTTTGTAAAATAAATCATGCTTGCAAGGCTTTGGGTCTAAGTTGTGAGGAGTCAGAGCCGGTGACCATATGGAACCAAGTTCAACGTAAAGAAGCACAGAAGTTGGCAGATTCATTTTTATCATCATGCATTATTTCCAAAATTAAAAAAATGTTTTTGGTAAGAAATAACCCAAGTATCTGGTTGCTTGTCAGAGAAAAGGCTACTGGTTTCCTGTTGGGAAAAACCTGACTCTTTGGAAGCCCACACAAAGAAAGCACCTCCAGCAAAACCGGGATAGGTACTTGTTTTCTAACCACAATTGTTGGTTTCTTCTCTCTTGTTGGTTTCTTTTCAGAGCCATATATAAACACAGGAGTATTGACTTACATTATTTGCTGCCATAACAATAACACCTTGTATTTGCAAAACATACTTAAGTGGAGGTAGGGGAACTATTTGTAGACACCAGCTAAGTCAGCGAGACCATCAGAACCACAGGCTGCTGGTGCTTAAAGCACTTCAGAAATCAACCTGTCTTCCTACTACAGACGGATGTGCACAGAAGGACATCAGGTTTTTATTTAATTCATGTATTATTTTCAGCTAGCCCCGTTTAAAAAAAAAAAAAAAAGGATCTGAAGTAGCTTACAATTAAAGAGAAAATTGCAGTGTTGGGGAAAGAAAAAATTACCAATCTTTGAAGAACTACACTCTAAGGGCATCTACCGTCTCTCCTTGCAAGTTCTGGATCAAGAGCTGACCCTAAATCCAAATCTAATTCCCACACTGTCCCTAGAATAGCTACAGAACATACAAATTTCCCAGGGCACCTGAACTCTGTCTTGAGCCAAAGTCCCCAAGGCAGCTTAAGATGATTTGGAACAATGGAAGCCACCCAGATCAGAAGCAGGATGCAGGGAGAGGGGGTTTGGGATGGAAAACCCAGGTTTTGCCCAAGTGTCTGTGTGAAGTCAGAGCTGCTGAGAAACATCGGGACTGCAGGCCACAGTAACCCCTAAAGCCCGTAGAGCCAAGGGGAGGTGGGAGAGGAGGCACTGCAAAATGGGAAAGCCAAGATCCCAGAGGTTATCCAAAGATTTTGTTGGGCAAACACACTTTTCGAAACACTGATCTGCTATCTGCTACTTGTGAGTCTGGTCTCTCACCTTTGGTACCCCAGGAACTAATTAAAACTCAAGTCCCAAAGGTCCCATTCATATTAACCCAACCCAAAGACCACAATGCTTGCTCAAAGTAGACATGAACACCAAGGGAACACGGAGCTCTCGTTAAGCTGATTTACTACTTAAGAAATAAAAATCCTCCTGATTTCAAACCCTTATTTGAGAACATTCTTTATAAAATGCACAGCTTATTTTTTCCTGTCTTTAGGGTGAAGGATTATCTCAACAGGATGAAACTCCAGTGGTTGTCAAACTGAGGTCCTGACAATAACTTGGGGTCATCCTTCTGGACACAGAATCAGAGTTAGAAGAAACTTTCAGCTGCCATAGTCCAAACCCCTGTTTTACAGATGATGATATCAAGACCAGGAGAGAAAAGGAAATGTGCCCTAAATCATACAATCATGACTTTTCACTGCAGTCCCAATCTGAGTCATCAATTAATGACACCACCAATCCCAAGCCTCTCAAGCTCAGAATTTAGAATGCAGCCTAGTTAATGAGTAAACCCCGTGTTTCTCTGGATAGGCCTTAGCCCTATAAGCCCAAGAAATAAGCTTCTCCTGCTTCTGACCTCATCTCCTTGAGGGAGACAGCCCACAAGAAGCAATCCCTATTCTCATCTGCAAGGAATGAGGGTCTGCAGGTGAGGAACAGTGTTTGCCAGGTTAGAAGGTAACTCCAACATGACTTTCCTTAGAGACATGACAGGAGCAAGCCACCCAGCCCTACCCGGGTCATCTGCAGCATGGCATTGCCAGCCATATCCATCTTGTGGGAGATTGCCTGGATGGACCATGATATCCTACAGGAGAGAACACTTTCTTTCTTGTCAACTACAACCATTAATAGACTTCATTTTGTTTTTAATGTTTGGTATTTATGGCTCATAATTCAGTTGGACCATATGACTTAATGAGATAGATTTCTGATAAAATGCCTCACCATACTCAAATTTATCAAGCCAACTCAGAAAGGTCTTCTAGAATCATCCATAGATCCCTTAATGGTCAGGATGCTCTCTTACCTCTAGAGCTTAGCACTTTGACATAGATATTCAATACATAGTTTTCAAACTGAAATGGACGTTTCCTGACTATAGAAATGTTGGGAGTGAAATAGGCAATAAAGCCAGAGAACTTCAGAAGCCTGAATTTTATTATCTTTTTAATCATCCAGCACAGGCACTGATAACATCCTCAGAGGCTATCTAGTCTAGTTCTCTTTTATAGAGCAGAAAGCTGAGGTTCAGGACAGGTAGGTTATACAGGTTATAGAGCTGAATCTCTCTATCACACACATAAACACACACACACACACACACACACACCCTCTTTTGGATGGAGCTGGGGCGGGAGGGGGTCATTTGCTCTTACCATTAGGAATGAGCAAGCAAAAATTCCAGTAAGACTCCAGTAAATTGGGTTCTCATCAAACTGGAGTTTCCCATACATGTGTCTCAGAGGATAATCTACATTTAAATTGATACATTTAATAAATTCTTACTGTTTTGTGTTAATCTGGGATAATACAAGTTTTCAATACTAGGCCTTCCCCCAAAATCATTAAGCCAATAGAATAAATACTCTGAGATGAACATACAACATACCGAAATCATCATCTCCCACATGAAATCCTAAATTCAAATGGATATTCCTGCTTCTTTTCAACAACCTTCTTTCCTAAGATTCAAGCCACCACCTAAGCTTCGGGCTTCAATGCTGCTTTACAACCAAAGCTAGGTTCACAAGAAGCAGAACCGGGGGTGGCGGGGGGGGGGGGGGGGGGGGGGAGAATAATTCCAGTAAGAATTTCATTCAAATTCCTTTTCAGAAGCGGGGCACCTGGGTGGCTCAGAGGTTGAGTGTCTGTCTTTTGTTTTGGCTCAGGGCATGATCCCAGGGTCCTGAGATCGAGTCCCGCATTGGGTTCCCCACAGGGAGCCTGATTCTCCCTCTGCCTATGTCTCTGCCTCTCTATGTGTCTCTCATGAAGAAATAAAATCTTAAAAAACAAAAAACTCATTTTCAGAAGAAAACAAGACCCAGATTACAAAATACCTTGACCAGTATCATTCATCTAAACGGCAGGGCTTGAAATCAGAACCTGCCTTGGCAATTCATAAGTCTGTCTGCCTTTATGGGACTTTTAAACAATCTAAGGACCTCATACTGAGAAATTCCTCTCCCCTTAAAAACAAACAAACAAACAAGACCAAACTCCAGTTATCTATTTTCTCTCCTTGTAATTATATTCCTATTTCATATCCCATATCTAGAGTTTGCGGTCACGGGAAAAACAAACAAAACCCAGAACCCAGCAGACAATTTTTTTCTTATTTCTAATAAATAAAATAAAGTATACGGCTCTTTCTTTCCCACCAGAGCTGAGATCCCCTTCTTGTGTTCTTCATGCAATCACAAAAATGAACATTTTTCCCCTTCTAAATCTGATAAAAGTCTAATTCCTACATTAGCTTTCTCTGCCCACCTCCATGCACAACAATTCAGTTTGTGTTCTCTTCAAATCAGAAGTTTAGACAGAAAATTAGATGACGAAATTCAGTGAAATGAACAAGCATTTAAATTCCTTCTGCCAGGCACTGGCAACAAGTTAACATTCGGGAACATAATGGGCATTAGGGGGCCAATGGGCAATAAATCTTCTGGCTTATCTTCTCATCCAGGTTGAAATCATGGGAATGGAATGGGAAAGCAGGATAACAATATATCAAGTTTTCCAGTTGCTGCTTATGATAGTTGGGAAAATGTTAAGGCAGAGATTACAAGATTACAGGTCAATGGTATAGCACTTTTTTTTTTCTTTTTTAACATTAATCACAGGCTGAAGTGAATTTTGCATTTAAAAAAAATAAAAGTACAAAAGAATCCTTTTAGCAGTTTTGTGATAACCCAACTATAATCATTTGCATTTTGAACCTGTAACAGATAAAGCTGAAGAATGGCAGGTCAAATGTCCCCATTAACCTATCACTGTCACTGAAAAACAAAATTAAATAATATTGAAATACAAGGAAGCAAATTCTGTTTGAAGATTTTTCTACCCCCACAGCACAGATAGCCAAAAGGAATCACAATGGTAAAAGATAAGCACTAAAAGGGAAAAGGCAGGATTTTAGTCATGGAGTATAAGAAAGAAAAATGCATGTACATATGCTTCCTAGCCCATTGTCCATAATCCTACGGCCCCACAGAGAAAGGAAACAGGAAATCAAAGAAAGGCACCTAATGAACCAATGGAACCACAGACTAAAACAGCATTTCTCTCTATTTGGAAGACTTACAAAATTATATCCACCCATCAAACAAATTACTGAACTCTTACTGTGGATCAGGCAGTGTTCTGAGCAACAGGGGTAGTGCAGTGAACCTAAGAAACAGAGCCTCTTACCTTACAAATTTCCAATTCTAACATTGCCTTTAGACTCCAGGAATGTATTTCCAACATGGTACCTCCAGCTTACACCTAAAGCCATGATCATCTGTGTTCCCCAACTATTCCTTCTGTGGGTTTCCTGTCACAGATGAAGGTACACCATCCACTCATTTCTCCTGGCACACAAACTTTCAAGTGCTATTCAAACTCCAACTTGTAAATATCCACATTTATGGATAAACGGTTGATGTTTTACATGAATAAAAGTTCTAACTAGAGATCTGAAACTTTTAAAAAAAAGAAAAAAGCTCTTCAGCTTTATCATTTTTATTCTTTTCTAGAATTCATCTCTTCTCCATGTCTCCAAAAGAATTTTAATTTTTTTTTAAAGATTTTATTTATGTATTCATGAAAGACACAGAGAGAGAGGCAGAGACACAGGCAGAGGGAGAAGCAGGCTCCTCACAGGGAGCCCGATGTGGGACTCGATCCTAGGGCCCCAGGATTACACACCCTGAGTGGAAGGCAGGCACTCAACCGCTGAGCCATCCAGGTGTCCCAAGAATTTTAATCTTAATATATTTTTATGCTTGAAAACCTCTTACTACTCTACCATGCTTACCTGAAAATGATTCGTGTAATTACCTAGGTTTTAAATATTTAAAAATATTTTCTTATGAACTGAGTCATAAAATTATTCCTGGTCTACAACTGGTCAAAACAAATATGTAATAAAGGCTGGTTAAGTCTATTGTAAAAAAAACAAAACAAAACAAAACAAACCAACTTTTTGGAAATCTTTCTCTTAATGAGATGGATGGGCTATCTTTTATTTATTACAGAGCATAGATGATTATTACTTATCACTAGAATAAGATATGGTTCAGAATTGATATTGAACCATATCATATTTTATGTAGACATAAGCCCTGAGAAATTTGTATCTTATAAAAAGATGGGAATAGAAATTTTTGCTACAGTGGTATCACTCAATTATTTCAACTTCCTTCTGATTATATGACAAATCACATCGTGACTTATCAATGTTACTTTTAATGATCAGCTGACAATTTGAGTACATTTCCCTCCAATTTTGTTGAAAGCAAAGAACTGAAAATAATTGATCCTGGACACAGTTGAGCCATTTGCTTTGTCAACACCAACACCGAAAACGCCTCAGAGTTTTTCCTTTGTTTTGTGCCTTGGAGGTTTCTGTACCCAAGGCCAAGCACCATGATAAACTAGAAAAGTGAGAGCAGTGACTTTCCCTCCTAACTGGAAGAGCCAGGTAATTGTGAAAGCGCAAGTGAAATAAGAATCTACACAGATGGACACAGATCTCCTTAGTCCTATCAGGGCCCACAGGACTCTTAGAAAGTCTTCTGTATCCCAGGGGAAGATATTATATACCAATTTGAATAGTCTGATTGGAGCTGTAGTCATTCATTCCACAAATATTAACTGAGCACCTGCAACATTCCAGACAGTATCCAGGTCCTAGAGACACAATAGTGACCAAAACAGCAAAACTCCCTGCCTTCGTGGACCTTCCAAATGGAAGTGCACAATCTGTGAGACCTGTGCTTGGTCCCTCTGCTGGAGCTGCCTGAGCCTTCCAGAGTCCAGGCAAGGCACTCAGTTTTCCCCCTTACCTCAAACCACTGCATACCCACCCTAATGAATAGTGACTGAGCACCTACTGCATGTCAGAGCCCTAGCCAAAACCCCCAGCGAACCACAGAGGACACAGATTGACTCTCCAAAATGCTATATGCATAAAAAAGCCTTTTGTTCAGATTCACTTTCTGTGTTATTTTAAGTCAGTATTTAAAGAAATCTGAGTTCTACAAAGCAAAGACCAATCACCAGGGTCAATTATATTCTCCTTTATATACACAATATTCATCTACCGGCACTGCTTAAAGTCTAAAGCACAATTTTGTTACCAAGCTATGAATGTGGGTAAACCATATCCTGGATAGCGACTGCATTCTCAAGTAATATTTAATCATTGACAAAAACAAGTTACTCCCCCTATCAGGAGAAAAGTACTAGTCCTGAGGACTAACCACTAAACCTTTCTCAAGAAAACAAAGTCAACCACCCGTGAAAAGAGACAACATAAAAATGCACCTCTCCTAGTGTGGAAATTTCCATCAATTAGATATACTTTTGTTAAGGGCTACCATGTCATTTAATTTGGAAAATTAAAAACATTTTCAGTTCCCAAGTTCATTGACTCTAAATGTTTCTTATCAAGAAAGGAGCCTCTCCACCCAACCACACAGCTATAGTTGATAATTACCAAAAGAATTTTCACAATGGCCCTTTGTAAAGCATGATCCTCATGCAACTAGTCCACTTTTTATTGCCTTTTTGTTTTGTTTTTAAAAGTCAAGGTATCTACAGGAGATGAGAAAGGTTACATTTCATATGTAAATTTATTAATAAAGAATATATAATTAGAATTTCTTCTCTACTACTGATAATACATTTGCAGTTATAGCTATTACTTCACACCACCAAGACTTGAAAGGCAGCCAGCTGAGGAGGACCATCTACAGTGAAACAGAGTAAACATATGAGAGCTGAACTCTTAACTCTGCTTTCAACTGGAAAGAACCACCAGGGATACAATGCATTGTATATTATTAATGTAATAATGAGGTTTTATCAAACCTAAGTAAGGGAAAATACTAAAATTCCATCTATATTAAAACATTCTAAAAAAATAAAAAAAAATTCTAAAAACTTTCCAAAACTTGAGCAAGCCATAATGAATTTAGATAGTCCCTTACCTGACCTCAAAATATGCTATAACGCTATCATCCAAAGATACAGATTATGCATTATGTGTGTAAAGGATACTACAGGCTAGTCTCTAAATAGGATCTAGTCTGAGTTTTGGATAAAGCTGGAAAATATCAACCTCAGATTTAGGTTAATTATGAATTTAATATCAGTCATCAAAGAGGAGAAAATGGCATCAGGCACCTTGATGAGCTTCGCGGAGGACACGATGTCACTTATGTAGTAGTTCTGCCAGAAATGCCAGAAATGCATCTAGTTACGAAGAAACAATTACAGATCTGAACTAAAAAACGTTATGCAAAATAACTAGCCTTGTCTTTCCAAAAAGGTCATTGAACTAAAAAAAAAAGAAAAGTGTTGATAAGCTTTCCTAATTGAATTCAGAGAATATCTACTATCTGGAAGGCAGTAAAGTACAAAGGCTAAGGGTTTAGAACTCAGCATAAATCAGTTCAATTTCTACCTCCAAATCCTGTCTTCATCACGTGGAAAAAGATTTAATCACGCCATGTCCCAATTTCTGCTACTATAAAGGATAACCATACCTTCTTCGCAAGATTGTGGAGTTAAAGGAGTTAAGCTATCAAGGCCTTGGCACACTTTGTACGTGTTCAGTAAATGTCAGTGGCGATATGGAAGGTAAAGAGCCATCGGACGGGGTGAAGGGTGGTGATGGTGATGGTGGTGGTGGTGGTGTCAGGGAACAAAGAAACAGTAACAGTCACTGCCCTCACAGAGCTTAGAGCTAGAGAAAACATAAGAGTAACTCAAAGCAGAGAGACACAAGCACCTTGGCTGGGAAAAGGTTCCAGGGTACAAAGACAGGGAACACCTAGGAAGAGCACTTAACCCAGGTGTTGAGGTCATGTAGGGCTTCCCGGAAGAGGTGACATATAGCCCCTCATTCCGGGAGGCTAGCATGCACAGAGTGCTGGAAGTTAAAAACAGACCAGGGGCTGAGAGTAGAGGACTGTGCCCGCGATACAGAATGCTGAGGTGGAAGAGGAGGTAGAGAGAAGGCTACATGGATAGTAGGGCCAGCTACCACAGGGCCCCTTCTAAACAAAAGATCCTGGGCTTTCCCTTTAGAACCAAAGGAAGCCAACAGAGAAGTTTCTCCACATAAGCACATCTGCATTTCATAGACCATGAAGATGCATACTGCACCGCACCACTCTGCTGTGGTACAAAGTGGAGAAAGAGACGAAGACGCGGGCAAGACTGGAAAGGGAAGCCCAGCTAGGGGCTGCTGTTAGGGTTTTCCAGGCAATAAGCGCTGGTGCTAGAAGCCAGGGAATAGCAGCAGAGAGGAGAGGTTAGAAACTGGGACCTGAGATGACAGGAAGGAAGCATAGAGCTACAGGTGGTATAGGTACAGCACCCGGAAAGGCAACTGGATGGGCTGTTGTGCCAGTCACTGAAGAAGGAAGGAAGCTCAGGCCTTGGGGGGTTTCAGAGGTGGAGTGGGTTCAGTCTGGGTCAGACTCAATGGGAAGGACCACTTCAATGGAGTTATGCTTGAGTCTTTCAGGTCTGCAGCAAACTAGTCCCCATCTTGAGAGGAGGGAAAAAATGCATTCTTCATTCCCCAAAATAAAACACCTAACCCAAACAGATTTTATCTTGCTCTAATCTGGGCTCTAATTGCAAAAGATGTTTAAAAAGAATTTAAGGTCTGTCCTGTCCATCTCAAACATTCCATGGTGTAACTCTTTCTCTATAAACAGACTTTAGGATGGATATTTGTGGCTCTCCACAGGTTCATTAAATGTAAAACTTTAAATTCCCCACCTGGAAAGCCAGCAACATTAGCCAGAGACTCCTACTTTACTTGAAAATATTACTTTATTGAAGAAAACAATCCTAGCCCTCATTTCCTAGTTTTTTTGTTTTTTTTTTTGTTTTTTTTTTTAATGTATGATAGTCACAGAGAGAGAGAGAGGCAGAGACACAGGCAGAGGGAGAAGCAGGCTCCATGCACCGGGAGCCCGACGTGGGACTCGATCCCGGGTCTCCAGGATCGCGCCCTGGGCCAAAGGCAGGCGCGAAACCACTGCGCCACCCAGGGATCCCTTTCCTAGGTTTTAAAGCATATAACCCCCCACTTACACCCTTCAAAATAAAATTGCCCAGAACAATGCTCATGAAACGTGCACAGGTGTCTGGACAAAAACACCTATGTTGACTTTTATAAATAAAACATTAGATTAAGTCTTGGCCCAAAAAGTCTCAATTATTGATCCAACCAGAAACTAGACTCATCACAAAGACACAAAATCATTCTCATTGCCACACTGTGTGCTCAATGTGTATGTGGACAATGGTTACAGGCAACTTTCCTGAAGGTACACTGCACTGGTCTATGCTCCAGCCATTAGTCTGTCTTAGCTCATTTCCTCCTAAAAAAAGACTGCAAGTTGTCCCCCATGTCCATTTTCTTTCCCTTTAGGAACAGAATCCCTAGAGTCTTCCATCCTTACTAGAAGCCCCATTTCCAAGCCTCCTCTGTAGTGATGTAGGCATGTGACTCAAGTTCCCATACTTGGGAGGTGAGGGTAAGTGATGCAAGGAACTCCCAAGGTCATGCCCATAAAGGGAACTGCTTGTCCTCTACTTCTTTTTTCCCAGAGACTAAGAAAGATGCAGGAGTGGTGAGCCGTCTTCAGCTGGTGCTTGAGCAGAAGAACCTGGCCAGTGGCAGCACAAAGAGGAGTCTGAGTCTCTAATGGATTCATGCAGCAAAAGGCTAGCCTCCAAACTGACTACCAGCTTAGATTTTTACATGAAATAAAAACTTACTGTTCGAGTCACAGTTACTTTGATCTTTATTAAAGTAGACAAACCAGTATCTTCATTAGCCACTGTTCCATTATCGTCTACAATTATGCTGAGTTTCTTCACTTAAGGGATGCCTCATTTTATCTTGGAGCTTTTCATTTATCATAATTGCACCCATCACTGCATCCCACACCGTTCACAACAAATGTTTAGGCTGGAGTTTTCTGCACAACAGGTCAACACCAGTTCTCTCCACATGGTCACATATTCAACGTGCTCCTGAATTTGTTGCTAGAGTCAATATTTGAAGATCCCACATATATTACTTTCAGTCCATCTGACAAATATTTAACTTTGGTGTTGTACATGATGGTGACATCCTAAAGCCAGCACCAGGACTTGCCTACCTTGATTTTTTTTCCCCTCTAGAAACAATGAGCAGTTGTACCGAGCGCTCTAGACTTTTCTCTTTGGTTTCCGTGGGAGAGAGAAGGCTTTCCTTCCCCTCCACAGGATGGCCATGTGCCAGTGTCCAAAACCCATTCATATGTTACCTTTCATGGCAACAGAGCCCTTTGCAAATGTGACTCAATCAAGGATCTTGAGATGGGAAGTTTAGCCTGGATTATCCACATGAACCCAATTTAATCACTAAGGATCCTTACATAGAGGGAGACTGGAGAGTTAGAGGTGTCCAAGAAGGATCTGTGATGGCAAAAATAGATGTGACCACTGAAGTAGCAGTTGGCATGCTGTCAGTGCTAGAAGGGAACCATGAGCCAAGGGATACAGGCAACCACCAGCAGCCCAAAGAGCCGATGATCAGATGCTCTTCTAGAGCCTGGGTAAAGAACACAGCCCTGCCAACATCTTGATTTCAGCCCAGTGAAACCTACACTTCAGACTTCTGACTTCCAAAACAATAATAGAATTTATGTTCTTTCAAGCCACCAGATTCATAGTAATTGGTTTCAGCAGCAAAAGGAACAATGCAGGATCCTTATATGTGGTACTGTACATTATAAGAACTCAATCAAAGTTTAGGGTAGGATTTGTTCAGACCTTTAAAAAGCCAGATGGAAATAAGCAGTTTCAGAAAATGAGAATTGGTGGGAGTGGGGTATAAATAGGCGATGGGCATTAGGGAGGGCACTTGATGTAATGAGCACTGGGTGTTTTATGTAACTGATGAATCACTAAATTCTACCTCTGAAACTAATAATACACTGTACGTTAACTTGAATTTAAATAAAATACTCAGTGTTAGTAGTATTAATATGCAATTATTCTCTCATTCTACTGTACTAGCAAAAGTAGCTCTCCCTATCCCCTCCTGGGGGGGAAATGTCACATAAGTTGAATATTAGCCATGTGGCAGGTGCAAGCAAGTGTCCTAGCTAAATAAGATGGTAACCCCTACCCCATTACTGAATGAATCCATCTCAGGATGAATCTGGATCCCATTTTTACGAACTGTTATTGTTCTAAAGAATGTTTGTTAGTGAAATAACAGTATTTGGCACTTTCCGCAAAGTCAGACAAATTTAGAGTTTTTAGAGCTCTGTTACTAAGCAAAAGCGCTAACCATGCAGGTTATGTTACTGGTATTCTTTAGGTCAGATCAATGTAGGTCATCACTACATTGATTGTTAGTTCCTGCAGGTGTTGGATACAAGAGAAGCAACAATAGGCCAGTGGGGTCGTGTGCTATAGCTGGTACCATCCTAGGGGCTGAATAACTAACTTGGCGTCATTCATTCCCTTCAGGCCCCTTCACTTAGTTTTAATCAAAGGGGTTCACACTCCAACAGAAAGGTGGCTGCATGCTGAGATTACCACTCTATCCTGCTTCTGGCTACCACCAGCTGCTATGCTGCTATGACAGTCACAGTTCCCAGCTCAGAAGTCCCTAGAGCTGTAGTTTCCCAGGAGGGCACTCATCCTGATATTCCAAAGGGAAGTCCTAAACTAAGCCCTACTATGCCCTTTAGCCCACAGTTAATCTACAAGTGACTGCAGAAGGTTCGTTTCAAAAATCATTCTCAAGTATGGCCTGTTTCCACTGCCAGGATTTCACAAAATCATAGACTCACAATTGTAATGTCAACTCCGGGCCTGCACTTACTTCCCCTCCTTCCTCCTGACCAAAACCCAGTGAATGTTGTCTAATACCCAAAATAGTCTAGATCCATGTAACAGGACTCCTTTTGTTTCAAAAACTAAATTACTTCTTTGTAATACATCAGGATATCACATTCAAGAGAATACACATTATCTCCTGTGCTGCCCTGCATGGGAAAGAAAAGCTAGCCCCTCCAAGCAGAGGCTTGGTTTGAAAGACTTTTCTGCTTCACTGTTTCAATTTGTTCTGGGGTTGGGTAGCCATTATAACTGAGAAAGTTTAAGTTCTTCCACCTGTGGCTTAAGTTTCCTGCCTAGACAACCAACATAAGATTTATTTTCTTCAGTCTCCTGATTTAGGGCACTCTAAATAAGCATTTCCCTTTGATTCCTAAAGAAAGCTCTATCTATTCCAAATGTTGCTGAACACTGGATGGCATGCGTAGAACACCTTTTGTCATCTCAGTAATGATTTTTATTACACTTTTTAATGCCTAAGATTCAGTATGCATTCACATGAATATGATATATTTTTACCTTGGGAGTTTGCAGCATATCTGTCCTGTATATAGTCCATTTCTGTCTTGTTCACATTATGGATTCCTAATATATAAAAACTACGACTTTTCTTTCCTTATTTTTTAAGGACTTAATCAGCTGCTTTTTGGCAATGTTAGAAATATGCAGAAATAAGTCCCCTAACACCATTTCTCATCCCATAAACTCAGCCATGATCTTTAATTTCTTTAAAAATTTATAATTTATTTCCAACAGGTACCAAGAAGATTTCAGGTTTATATTATTTACAATTCAAGTTTTTCCCCCTCCTTGTTTTAGTCTGCTTAGGCTGCCATAATGAAATACTGTAGAATGGGTGACTTAAAATTTAGGTCTTCCTTCAGCTATAAGTCAGATCAGTGCACCAGCATGGTCCAGTTCTGGCAAGAGTTATTTTCCTGGCTTCTAGAAGGCCACCTTCTTGTGTGTGCATATAGCCCAGAAAGAGTGCAAACTATGATCTTTTCTAAGGGCTAATCCCATCATGAGGGCCACACCCTCAAGACTAGATCTAAACCTAATGATCTCCCAAAGGCCCCATCTCCCAATACCATCAAGCTGAGTGTTAGAGCTTCAACATAAGAAATGGAGGAGGGGACCATTTCAGTCTGTAGCACTCTCCTTTGAGGGACAATTTTTATCAACCTTAGAATTCGTCTACAGCCACAGCTTCTTTATTAAATAAGTAGGGACTAAACACCTGCTTGGTCCCTGGCCCAGGCTAAGCGCTAGGCATGCAAGAAAAACTGAAGAATGTCTGACATCAACAGGGCCAGGATTCATAGGTTCCAGTTGTAAATACCATATTGTGTTGACTCCCTGGGGTGGCTATGCTCAGATCTCTCATCTAGAGAAGCACAGATGACTTTCAGCCTCTAGCTGCCACAACTTTGGGTCCTCCATGGAAGGCTGTACCTCTGTAGGCCAATGCCAGCCAGTGCCTAGGTATGCAGAAGATCCTGGAGTCTGGCCCCTCCAACAGGCAGCTTTGCTCAGGGAAGCCCCCACCAGCCCCCAAGACTTTCTCAGGACCTCCTCGCCACCTAAAGGTCCACCACCACCAATCTTCCTTCCTTCTTCCCACTCTCGGTGGGAAGTCTTAAAGTCTTAAAGGCTCTCTACCTTCTTGCATTCCCTGCCCTCACCCCCGTCATCCAGACATTTCCCTAACTCGTCTCTTGTATGCGGATCCCAATTTGGCATCTGCTTCTTAAAGGACTCAAAAACAAAAATCATGCTCAAGAAGTAACTTTATATAAAGTAAACACATCTAGCTCCCAAGTTACCTATGCACCTAACTGCAGACAAACACCACCCAATTTTGTTTTGAGGCTGGAAAGGTTATATATGGAAATCTGGCAACTTGCACAAACATATAAAATACATAAAGATATTTAGCAGAGATAAGCAGCTAAAACAAATGATACGTTAAAAATCTGATTCTTCTTAAATTCAAACTAAGGCAAAACTGCAAACTGCTCATTTTAATGGACTGTAATTGAACCTACAGCTACTGAGAACTTCTCCTGTCCCAGTCTTGTACAAATTACCGTGGAAGATACCGGGACAAGCAAGCACAAATTAGGATCCCTGCCTTCAATCCTACAACCTGTGGTGATACCATTTACTCAGGATTCTTGATTTATCTGTTTAACAATTTCCTTAAACTTTTTGTGCACACTTATGAAGAATTCTTCTGTGCAAGGTGGGATACAAAAATCACTACATTTTTTAAGTCCTTCCTTGGGAAATAATTTGGTCTTCAGAAGTAAACATCATTGTATTCCCTGTCCAGTCTCAGAAGCCCCTCTCCCTAAAAGCCTTCAAAGGGAAAAGTCAAACTTTTGTCACTGAGTCTTATGACTAGAAAAGTCTTTTCATGGTCTTGTACACAGATGCCACCCCATATTTCTGAATTAAGAAACTGGCTCAGGGCATTTGAGTCAACTGATACAGATGGATGTGAAAAAAAAAAAAATGCTAACATGGGTTAGGATTTTGTTTTTGTACTGCAAAATACATCCTATGTACAAAAAAGCATATAAAGGAAATATGTAGTTTAAAGAATAAATATAAAGCAAACACTATGTGTATGCCATTCAAGTTAAGTAGACTATTACTGAAGCTTTTAAAGCCTTTTCCCCCTTCCTTCCAATCTCCCAGTGTAGAGTTTCTCAATCTCAACACTATCAGCATGTTGGGCCAGATTCTTATGTGCTTAACCAGTATATAGCTGGATGGTTAGCAATACCCCTAGCCTCAACCTACTAGATGCCAGTGGCATACCACTGCCACCACCCCCCAACTCCCAACTCCACCCACCCCCAGCTCAGTTGTGACAACCAAAAGGTCTCCAGCCAATACCATGTATCCCCTGGAGGGCAAAAATCACTCACTGCTGAGTACTACTACCCTAAAAGGTAACATCTGAAATTTTGCTTATCTTTATGGTGTATCTATCAATATATGTAGTCCTACAACATGTTGCTTAGTTTTACATTTCTGAACTTTGTAGAAATGAGATCAAACTGCATGTATTTTCCTGTGGCTTTTTTTTTTTTTTCATTCAAAATCACGCTTGTAAAATGTCTTCACTGTCAATTATATAGCTGCAGTTCATGTACAATTTTTAGATTATCTCTTTCTGTGGCTGTATAACATACTAGGAAATTAGAACTCCACAATTAATCCAGTCTATTACTGATGGACATTTGTAATACTGTGTTGTTATGAATATATTTCCCAGGGACAGTCCCTGCATATGTCGTCTTATAATTATGGAATAATTTCTCTGAGATATATACTTGGGAGATTTGCCCGTGTCACAGAATATACTGGCATTCAACTTAATTATTTTTCAAAATGGTTATAGAAATCTACACTCCCACCAGCAATGGAGGACAAGTCAAGTCCCGTTGCTCCACATGCTCTCCAACACTCAGTTCTTCATTTATATTTTCATGACATTTGGTACTGCAAAAATACACGTTGCTTACCGTGTGAATGCCAATTCTACAAACAGCAAATGAGGTCTGGATACATTCAGACATTCTCTACGAGATTAAGAATAAGAAATTACAACTAAATGTTTGTCCCACAGAACTGACTTCTCCCCCCTTGACTTGCTTCCCTCTTTAAAGAAAATCTGCTATACTCTGACATCTGCTTTATGAGCAAATAGCTGAATTTTTTTCCCCTCCTGTCTGCTCTTTTTAGGCCAGCTCAAGTCAGACCTGAATAGTAGACTGTGTGGCATAGTGTTTTATCATGAGACTATAAAGCAGATCCTTCAATAGGCAGTAACAATTCAATACCATTAAGAAATGGGATTTGTTATAATGGCTTAATTTCAATTCTGCTCAAATATCCAATTTTTAATTCTTTGCTAGAAGTTTTATAAGCATTTATTTAATTTAATTCTTACTAGATCATATAGGTCTAGAGTCCTTACAGAAAAGTAACTTTGTAGGGGATTGGATGGCTCAGTTAAGAGTCCGACTCTTAATTTTGGCTCAGGTCATGATCTCAGTGTTGTGAGATCGAGCCTCACATCGGTTCTATGCTGGGTGTGGAGCCTGCTTGAGAATTTCTCACCCTCTCCCTCTGCTGGAACCTCCTCTTAAAAAAAAAAAAAATCCTGTATAGAAAGGAAACCCTCCTTGTTAAATATTGAACATTTTGAATGGGCTGCATTTAGAGGAGATGGAGGTTTCAGTCTCTGAATGCTCCACGCAGCATTCCTTTTTTTCACTTCTACCCAATCAACTTCAGATTCCTAAAACTCGTGCCCACTTGAAAAACCATGCAGACCAAACGTGTATGGATTTATTTTAACTGGAAAAGTATTTTTTTTGCATATTAAATTGGTATAGAGTCAAAATAAACCTAACTTTATACAGTTTGACATTGTTTTCATGGTTTATTATCAAGTAAGAGCTTCCGCATGAGCTTAGAATGCCACAAGTCACAATCGTGATTGTAATCTGTTGTGCAGAGGAAGCAGAGATACAGGATCCCGGATTCCCATGGTAGCCAAAATGCTCTTAAAGATGTATTCCTTCTGAAGGTCAAGAAGCCCTAGCAGATTGATTTTGCAAAAGTCTGACTCTTCAGATATCCGTAAGAAACTAAACTCTGTATGATTAAAGAACTTTGGTACAGACGAGGCTGAAAGCCAAAGGCTGTATGCATGAACCTCCAAATAAAAATAAAAATGGAAAAAAAAAAATCAAGCTCAGAAGATAATTTGTTGGGTAAAGTTCTTAAACTTAATCTAAACTTTCAGAAAGTTCCATTCACTGGTGCCATTGTTCAAAAAAGTGGCTGATGATTTCATCTTGGGGAATGTTTCATTAAGGAATCAACACTACTAGGTTTCTTTATTTTGAATGAAATGCATTACTGAAAAGACCCCAGGGCAATGCTACAGGCCCCCTCAGAGCTGAGAGAGAATTGCTCATTACCCCTTGTCCCACATTCATTCCTCCGTTCCACCTTGGAAAGTCACACCAATTTGTACTTTGTACAAATTGATTTAACAACCCTCAGCTGAAAAGGTTTTTTCCCCAAATGACAATTAACTTATTTATTTTATGTTCCCTGGAATAAAAAAAAAGTATATATCCCAGCCATACCTTGAGCTAGGGATGGTCGTGTAAGTTCTCCGTAACAAGATGTAAGGAAAGGATGCACAAAGGGAACAGACTCTAAGAGGGACCCTTTGGCTCTCCTGCCTTTCTCAGCTCTTTTTCCACTCTGTAGAATCACACTTTGTTACATAAGTCTGTGAGACTTACTGTAGCTCCAGCAACTACCTCAGAGCATGAGGGCCCCCAGAGATAACAGGCACATGAAGTGGAACCCAAGCATGAGTGAGCCTGGGGACAAAATGACAGTGGAGCTGCCACACGATCCACCTCCACACCCTGTGCATGAAATAGAGATCAACCTTGAACTTGTTTATAGACTGGTGTATATCTCAACTTCCTAACTGCCTACAGAGCAATATTTTTAAGAAGTAGATGTCCCCAATGACATAAAGGAGTCCTAGCATTTGTCATTAGAGAGTGACTCTTCAAGAGCTTTACTTTTCAAAAGGGGAGACATCTGTCATTACTTAAAAAACCTACTTTCCACTCCCACCTTTTCACATTCCCAAAACATAAAAGTACTGTTATTGGGATTGCCAAAATCATTACCCTGAAAATCCTAAATGTACTGTGTTTTCCTCTGAGTAGCCTTATTACCTCATTCCCTCTAACCATTACCAATACTTCCTCATCGCTGAGCATCCCACCTCAGACCAAGTAGCAGGACCACCATCCAGCTCTAGCTGCTTTCAACACCATGAATGGCATCTCTCCTCTCATTAGAGGGAATCAGATAAAAAGGGTTTAAAAGCCTAACCAAACTTCCTTTGGCCATGGTGTAAGAACCAGTAGTATACTTAAAATGACTAGATCATATTCTTTCCCTGTACAGATGCTCTATTTGTAAGAACTCATTTTAATGGTAAACCCATGGGATACTGCATAGCATGGAATGAAAAAGGAGTAATTATTTCCAATTAAAGAATGAAGCTCTACCCCAGATAAAATCTGACCCAGTAGCCTCTAAATCAGCATTCATAAATCTACATGTAGACTTGCCTAAGAACTCAAGAATGTTATTCACAAACAACCTTCAGAACAATCTCTCTTTGCTATCTCAACAGAAGTATAAAAAAGATATTCTGTCAAAAGCAAGTCATAGATTGGTTAAGATCTGTTAAGATATTAGGTCGATAGAATAACATGTGTAATCAAGAAAAAGAATACTCAATTTGAAATAAGTTTACTTACAGTTTACTGTTGTTTTCCCTAAGAAATTTCAAAGGTGAGCATGAAAATAAAGGAGAAAAAAAAAATCTTCAACAAGATGACAGAAAATGTTATTTACCATAACAGTCCATAAAGGATTTCAAGGTATAACAAATTTCATCTCCAGAGGGTGTAAAAACACAATTTCTCTTCTTCTAAAAGCTATTTTAATAGTTTGGTGTGTTATATGACCCATCCTAATGTAAAGATGGTCACGTCTCCTTATTTTCTCCTCTTATTCTGCATGTGAGGAGAGTAAGAGGTTAATCTAGCCAAGCCAACTCTGTAGAGTACTAGGAGTAACATTCAGAACTGGAACAACAAGAAAGGAGGTGTGACAGCAGCTAAAACCCCTTCGAAAGAGGCCCACACCTGGCTCATCTCTTGCCAAAGAAAGCTAACATCTAGCAGGTTCTCTTGACAGCATCCCAAAACAAATGTGCTGGAGGCAAAGATGCAACATTTGGGGAACTGTGGACAGAGAAGACCCATTCTAGTGCATTCCATGGTGCATGGGAGCGTCAAACTGCCAAGTGGCTAGAATCCTCCCCCAGTAAAGGTCATGTCAATCCCGATGCTTTGAGTCACTGCTCCAGACTGACAGAAACAAACCCTGGGAATGCCACTTGCTTCAGAACTCAGCATTTCCTTCTGGGAGTGTTGTCACTGAAAACATCCACAGTGAATTATTTCACATCTCCCTCCGTATGCTCTAAAAGTTACTTTCCCCAAATAGGAAATAACTTTTTTTTAAAAAGTCATGAATATTTATAAAATAAAATGAAATTCTGTTTACAAAATGTACAGGATTTTATTCCTCACCATTTCTTACAGTTTCTTCTATCTAGAGGGGAAAAAAAAAAAAAAAAGAAGAGGGTGATCAGGAACCCAGAAAGAAGCATTTGCATCTAAAGCAAAGCTAACAAAATTGGCCTCTCAACATTTTCTTCAAGGTTTTTAGTTGTAAAAATGCCACCACCATCCCAAGAGCACCTACATGTTCCAAGCGATCACCACACCTGTCTGACCATGGAATACAGTAGTTCAACTAGTAAAAAAAGGAAACACTGCCTTCACCAGCTAGAAAAAGAATAAAAGAAAAAGAAAAAAAGAAAAAGAAAAAGAAAAAGAAAAAGAAAAAGAAAAAGAAAAAGAAAAAGAAAAATCATGCATGATCTTTCTGTGAAATTCAAGCACAAAAATTTGAAAAGCTAACTAGAAGAAATAACCTCAGATTTGCAAAGTCATGTACCAGAAATAACCCAACACAAGCATAAATTGTCCTATCAAAATTTATGGATTTCATCACAGCAATGGTTTGGCTAATCTTTTGCAAACAGCACTGAAGGTCACAGGTAATAGTCTCACAAAAGCAGATTTTGGCTTAATATTGAAAAACAGTTCTCTTTCTGAAAATTCTAAATAAGAAGTATGAGAAGAAGGAACAAAATGTGCTTCTGATTTATCAGATTAAAAATTAATACCACTTACCTTGGGGAGTTTATTCCTTCAGTTTTTACAAGACAATGGGGTTAAATTCAACCCAAAACAAAAACAAAAAACAAAACCCGTGCTGAGCATCATCAATGTGACAGGCTTTGTTAGGCGAGTATACAAAGATAAATGAGCCCAAGCCCTGACATCAATGGTTTCCTAATGCAGGAGGGAGTAATTTAACATACTTGCAACAGACAATGGCAATATAAAGGTGTTCAGCATAATAACGGTTTTGTACAAAGGGTTTTAGGGAAACACAGTGGGAGACTGAACCCAATGAAGACTTTCTAGTAGATTTATAAAAGATCAGGAATTAGCTAGGTGAAAGGAAGTACAGAAGGTCATCGCAGGTGGAAGGGACATGAGTAAAAATCATGCACCAGCACAGGACGTGCAAGGATCCGTGGGCTATTGGTATAGGCCTAAACATCCTATTTTCAAATAATCACTTCTCAATCTGTTATTGGTACTCACTGTCTACATTCTGTCTACAATTCATATTAATATACAAAGCCTCCTTTTAAGCTTTTATCTCTAACTCCCTGTGTCAAAGGAAGTTTCATTTGTTGAGGATCGCACAGACTGTCACATTATGAAGTCTGCTCTTCTACAGACTCTACACCCTGCAGCTGAAAATGCTCACAACCAAGATTGCCACAGCTTATTAAACTACAAGGCTGGCCATCATTAAGGTGGCCAACCACCACGGTGTGGCCCAGCAGGGAGAGCTAGGCGAGGCCAATCATTCTTGCTCTCCAAAATTTAAGTGGAAAAATACCAAGAAGATGAAGCAGTTAGCAGAGGGAAGTGAAGCTGACAGAATATGAAAAGCAAAGCTATTAAGTAGCTTCATGAAGAAACACAGTGACCTACATTCATGAGGAAGCCAAAAGTATGCATAAAAAACTACACAGAAAAGAGATCTACAGAGCAGAAGAGATTAACTCTGTCAGTAATCTCAAGAAGTAGAGATACAAATATGTGAAGAGTAACTGAAGAGAGCTACAGAGAAGACTGTTTCTGAGTGAAAAAGTCATGTATTCTTCAGTTTCTTTTGCAACTATACATAACAATGTGACCAGGTTCTGGTCAATGAGATCTTCAGAAAGTCTGAAGTCTTCCAAAGGGAGGCTCACTCTTCCACACTTTCTCTATCCTGAAGCCTGGAATGCAGAAGTGATGGCAGGAGCTCTGGCAGCACTTTGAACTATGAGTTTCAAGTCCACACGCTGAGCAGCAGCACTGTAAGGCCCTAACACCTCCCAGACTTACCTGAGGGAAAAAAATACACATCTCCCCTGTCAAAGTCACTACTTTCCAAGCAATTCCAAACCCAACAGATAAGTTGTTGAGACTGCTGAGACCGTGTCATCTCAACAAGGAGAGTCCCTTCAGATGGAAGTGTGATGCATACCACTTTACACTAGTGTTTTCCTCAAGGCAGAGAGGGAAACCACAGCTGTTAGTTATATAACAGACCTAGGATTTGGAAACCCAAATCTTTTGGACTTGGGAGCCCACACTCAATTATTAAGAACAAATGAATGCAAATGAAGTCAAAGGGAATAGTATATTCATAAGTATTCTATGGCTCAAATACTCTACCAAAGCCAATTTTTAAAAGCTGATGCAGTATCACTTACCAACCACAAAACGCTCTGGACAAATCTCCACGACCCTCTAGCCTATCTAGACAGAAAGGCTCCTACTCCCAGAACCTAGGGAAAAGGTGCATGACCACCAGAAACTGAATAAAGGCACCAGCCCCTTGCCCATGGTAGAGTCCTGCCAAATTCTGATTTGTAGGGAGTGGAATGGATTTCTAAGAGCACAGAGGATTCTGGGGAGACCCGCAGTGTATTTTTGTACGGTGGTAAAAAGTCTCTCATTACCTTTAAGCAAAAGAACTGTCCACATGCAGTGACAACTTGAAGAGCTCAGCCTTAATATTTCAGCTCTCCACCTGTCCCTGGGATGTTTCACTGCTGCAGCATGGTAATACAGTCATCCTTTTGAAAGGCGCAAGGATTTTATATGGCCAAGTTGAAGGCAGTGTATGTGGCATTAATAATCTTCATTAAATAGATATGTATTTGTAACGAGCACCTGCTCTGTGCCCGGCAGTGTCCTCTTGGGCTGGAGACTAAAGCAATGCATAGAGCCCCTGCTTCTCACAGGGTTTACACCCCAGTGCCCATTCAGGCAAAACCAAGCAAGTTAGTGGGCGCCTGAGTGGTGCAGGCAGTTGAGCGTCCAACTCTCAATTTGGCTCAGGTCATGATCCTGGTGTCGTGGGATGGAGCCATGTGTTGGGCTCCGTGCTCAGCATGGAGTCTGTTTGAGACGCTCTCCCCCTCTCCCTCTGCCCCGCCCCCTGCTTGCTGTTCTCCTCAAATCTTTAAGAAAAAAAAATTAAGTTAGAGGGCAAGTGCTATGAAGAAAGGTAAGAGCAGAATGTGCAAGGGAGAGTGGACTTGGGGTACTACCCTTTTTGAGAGCAGATATAGTAATTCTAACAATATTACAGACAAAGTAAGGGAAGGCAGAAAAGTTTTCAACAGCTTTGCTTCAAAAATCCCTGCTGTAGGCAGACATGGTACTCTACCATGAAAAGTCACAGCATCAGACACTCTATTCAATAGTTCACAGACACTTATTAAGAAGCAGTTCAGAGAGCCATTAAGAGTATAGATTTGGGGGTCAGGCTTCTTGGAATCAAATCCCAGCCATACAAGTTACTGTTTGTGGGACTCTGGGTAACTTACTTAACCACTCTGTATCTTAATTTGCCATTCGTGAAGAGAGGATAATAGTACTAAGTACTTCAAAGTACTTCGAAGGTAGGGGGATTAAAGGAGTTCTAGAAGGAAACCTAGTAAGCTCCAAATTTGTGTTTGCTTATTTTTAAATTGAGTGTCTACTGTGCTCCAGGCACACAAATTCCTCTACGCATCTGCACTCAGGGGCCCCAGACCTGGGAGGCCTCAGGAGATGTGCTCTGCCATCAGTTTCTAAGGATCCCTGGATCCTGCTTCACATTCCAGGACTATGACTTCTCATTGCAAACACAGTCACCCAGGGTACTAACTCAAGATTCTCCAAAGGAAGAAATGTTCTGAAGCCAGAGGGCTTAGCTCCCAGCATGCCCCACCCCCCAGACCCAGCACCAGAGGCAAAAAAACAAAAACAAAAACCAAAAATCATTCATTTCAGCCAGATCCCATACTGCTCTTCGGCCAGGCAATTTCCAACTATATAAAAACAGGTTCTAGTCTACATTATGTTAAATTCTACTAGTCGATTGCCACAACATTTTAATGTTCAGTACCAACATTTTATAATGACAGGCATCCAGGTGACAATGCAATCCCCAACTAGACACTTAGGAAGGAATATTGTTAGAATCATAAGAAAAATTCTATTTTAAACACGTACATTTATCCTCCATTCCCTCTCTCCCATTCTTTCTTGGATGTAATTGAATACGACCTTTTAGCACTGCCCTTCTGTTGTCAGGGATTCTGTCTTTGAACTATTTTAAGCCTCTACCTGGACATAACATGATGCTTATATTGTCAATGTATTTCAAGTCCTGAAAAGATCCAAGTGGGCAAGCCCTTTTACACTAAATCAAGACCTCCATATGAAAATAACTGTACTGCCCAGAAACACTAGTTACAGGAGAATGTGGTCCAACCATTTAAAGAGTCAAAAAGCTTACTGGTTTATGAATTAGACCATCTGGATTTTTCGTTTTTCTGACTGTGGTAAGAGAAATAAGCAAAGTATGAGCTTTAGAGTTTAGACAAATCTGTGTTCAAATAATTCAGAGCACAATCTTAGAAAACTTCTGTGCTCCCAGCTTTAGTAACTGGTCCTCAGTTACCAGTGAGAAAAGACTACTACTAACCTTATTGGATCAAGTAAACAAGCATCAGGTGCTTGGCAAAGAAAAGACATTCCCTCAAACTCACTGAGGCCCAGGCCAAGCCGTCAACATCTGCTGCTGGACAGTCTCCCCGACACATCCCCCACCTCACCCCCTCATCCCTCACCTCTGAATAATCCAGTTTCCAGGCTGCGGAAAAGAGCAAGATTTCAACGTGCAAATCAGGTCCTATTACTTCCTGCCTAAAACCACTTACTAGTGTAAGAGTAATCTTAAGTGAAACTCAACTCCCTAGGATAACCTCCTGGCCCCACAGGATCCAGTCCAGCTTTTCTCTGGGATCTGCTTTCAAAGCCAGTTTCTTTGGGCCACTCTTCAGCAGCTAGTACCCCCAACTTCATGACTTCTATGAACAGACATACCACTTTCTTACATTTGCTGAAGAAAAGTGACCAATCAAGATGCCTGGGGAAGTACTTGGGGATTTACTTTGAAGTCCCAGGCTACCTGTGCCCAACTCAGGTGGCTAGAATCTACCTACTTTTGGTTCCCCAGGGACTCTGCTCTAGTTCCCTTCCCCTCAAGGGACACTATCTTTTTTTGTTAAGTTTTTTTTTTTGTAAGTTTTATCCCTGTCCCTAAAGTCTAGCTGCAGATGGCACAAGTCCTCTCTGCTTGCTGTTCACATCCTTGCTGCCCACCTACTCCAAAGATGTACATGCTGGCCCTTCTTACTGCATGGTTTTTACTGCTAATTAATTAGAGACAGGCAAATACAGGGCAGTTGGGAAAACAAAAACAAAACAAAAAAACAAAACCCAACTCCATCAGTAAAGTCTGCAAACTCCTTGCCCTGGTTTCTGATTGTATGGATAAGCAAGCCTCTTAAACTCCTATCCCTCTGCCTCTAGGAGGGTGGATTTCCCCCAAACCCTGCTCTTCACTCTCAGGCCAGACGACAGAATCACAACCCACAAATAAGGGGGGCTACATACAGCCCCTTGCAAGCCACTCCCTTTAGGCAAGTAATGGTTATTTCTGAGGACAGAGTTCCTAGTCAAGGTTCCTTTAAGATGGTGAAAAAAAGACAAATGAACCCATAGTATTGAATTCATATGGAGCCACACACAATTTAAAACTGTGACTGTGGGTGGTGGGCACTGAGGTGGGCACTTGACGGGATGAGCACTGGGTGTTATTCTGTATGTTGGCAAATTGAATGCCAATAAAAAATAAATTTATTATTAAAAAAATAAATAAAACTGTGACTGTGATTATCTTAAAATGACATTTATTAAGAAACTCCTACGTGCTGGCTGTTTTGCACGGTCATCTCTGTCCTCACAACTAGAGCAAGGAGGGCATTTCTAGGTCCTTCAGATGAAACGCTGAGAATGAGTTACCAGCACATGGCTGCTCAGTGACACAACTTCCATTTCCACCTAGGTCTGATTCCAAACTGGTGGTTTTCAAACTACAACCCCCACAGGGTTTGAAAGAGGCAGCTAGGGCCGCCCAGGTGGCTCAGCGGTTTAGCACCGCCTTCCGCCCAGGGTGTGATCCTGGAGTCACGGGATCGAGTCCCACATCGGGCTCCCTGCATGGAGCCTGCTTCTCCCTCTGCTTGTGTCTCTGTCTCTCATGAATAAATAAATAAAATCTTAAAAAAAAAAAAAAAGAAAGAGGCAGCTAGATACTTAAGAAATTACTTTTATGAAGAGAACTGATTTTTTATTAGAGGCTGAAATGAAGAAAAACATAATCAAATGTGCTGTACATGAACTTTCCACACATCGGAGACCACCCACGCACACTCCTGTCCTGCCAGAGTAACGTTTTTTGTTGGAGGGTTAAGCCTCAGAATAAAACCTGTATCCTGCTTTCTGATCAGCACGGGAGTTTTGACTTGCTCCGTTTCCCACCTGGGCCAGTTCATCCCTCCTTTGGCAACCTGGTGGTCCCCCATTCCCGGGAGGTCACCAGATTGATGCCAATACCCAATCAGCATGCACATTACAGCCCAGAACTCCTGGGCTCAAGCAATCCTCCTGCCTCAGTTTCCTGAGTAGCGAGGACTACAGGCAGACACCACTGCACCCAGCTGTATTATGCTTGCTTTCTTTCTTTCTTTCTTTCTTTCTTTCTTTCTTTCTTTCTTTCTTTCTTTCTTTTTCTTTTTTTTTTTTTGTATTCTGCTTTCTGATTGAAGAGATTGAAGATGAAGCTACTTTAAAATCTGTAAGTGTTGCAACTGTGATTCCATTACAATCCTATTCTCCCTTAATGTCCCAAAAAAGAAATGTTGAGCCAAATGAACCCAGCAGATATCCCTTCAGTTCTCATCCATCTAAATAGATCGAAGTTAAAAACCACCGAAATCTTTTTTTTTAATTTTTATTTATTTATGATAGTCACACACAGAGAGAGAGAGAGAGAGAGAGAGAGAGAGAGCGAGGCAGAGACACAGGCAGAGGGAGAAGCAGGCTCCAAGCACCGGGAGCCCGACATGGGATTCGATCCCGGGTCTCCGGGATCGCGCCCTGGGCCAAAGGCAGGCGCCAAACCGCTGCGCCACCCAGGGATCCCAAAAACATCGAAATCTAAATTCAGTTTTGTGTTTATCAAAACAGCTTCATTGCCCTCACTGATCTTGAACACACTATAAGGAGACAGGAATCATAAGTTTGTAAAAACCACGTATAAGAAAGTATCGTTTGTTTTAGATATCTGAGTTCTGCATAAAATTGGCTGGAAAGAATTCCATTGTTTAAATGAAAAGAAACATTTGAAATCCTCCCCTATTCAATCCTCCCCAGAATGAATTTTAAGTAACTCATGGTAAATAAAGCACAGAGATGGCCTCATATTAAGACCAACTGATAAGCAGGGGGAAAGACGAAAAAAATATTGCATCGACTTTGCCTTCTCACTCAATGCATGAAGCCCTTCTATAATGTTCTTTACAGGTAGGAAGCACCTTCTGCTTTGTCATTTCCTATTCACACCAAGTGGCTAAACTTACTAAGAAAGTTCCTTACCTTGAATCAATACCTGCCTTCCTACAAATTCTGACCCTTCCATTATAGTCTGCCTCTGAGGATTCACCAGATATTGTTTATGTCCTTCAAAGCCCTGAAGCCATTGATCTTAGGGTCTCCTTTTAAAGGTATCCTGCAAGTACAAAAACCAAAATTCTGATGCCAACAATAACAACAAAAATATATCATGAAATACTACCTCTCCTCAAGGAGGTAAATTGATTCTACTAGCCTAGAGGTAGGCAAGCTTAATCTATGGGCCAAATTTGGCCCACTGCCTGTTTTTGTAAATAAAGCTTTATTGGATCACAGCTACGTCCATCTATTTATGAATTATGTCTGGCTGCTTTAGTGTGACAATAGCAGAGTAGTTAAGACACAGACTGTATAGCCCACAAAGCCTAAAATATTTACTAGCTGGCCCTTTACAGGAAAAGTCTGTCCACCCTGTTCTAGCCCACCAACAGGAGCCCACAAGCAAAGAATTGTATTATAGTCGATATTTTGGGATATAGTTCAGTAGATCTAGAGTTATCCCTGGGTTACCCATGGTGCCCAAGTACCTAGCAAACGTTAAGCTCGCTATAAGCATTTGAGTAAGAAACATTAGATAGGAAGGGAGACTTTGGGAGGAAAGAAGTATAGGGTTTTCCTTCTCCCAAAACTCATTTGACATTTATCCTTCAAGGATTATTTTAAAACTTAACAGATCCCTTTTCTTGTTGTAGCTCAGTATTCGAACACAGGGCTGTACATCTGAATTAAAATCCAGGATGTGAAGTTACTGTTACATTTCAAGTAAATAAACATGGATTAAAATATTATTTTATGGAACTCCTTGTTAATTTTGAATACCGAGGAAAAAGCTTCCCACATCTGCTCTCAGAATATTCACTTGTTGCTGTTGTTTTAATATCACTCACTGCAATAATGTAAAGCAATTGGGATAAATAATCTTCGCCTCCAACATGAACTCAGGACTCTGGATTTGGGAAATGGAAGAGAATTGCTTTAAAACAGAGGAGAGAATCAAATCATCAAGGAGCTTATTAGATCTTGATTCATCATCTCCATCATTTCTTCCTAATCATGCATTTTTATGTTGTTTTTCAAGACTTCTGTATGAAGAATTAAAATATGCATCACTTCCTACACAGTTCTCTATAATTTTGACTTTTTTAGCAACTTGTTTCATTATACTCATGTTCTCCTATGTAACAAAGAATCTGATTTCAAGAGTTTTAAAATTAGTAACTGAAGGTCTATTCTTGTCATGGAATCAAAAGAGAAAAATTTCACTCCGTCTGTTTTATGCAACCATTTAAAAGAATACTAAGCTCATATAATTATGGTAAAACTATGAGCACTGAGAAGACAGGGACTGGAAAAATATTTGTCTATGGGTATTTCCAAAGATAACCAATACAGTAAGGCATTCTCCTCAAATCAAGATGTATTTGGGAAAACTGAAACATCACTAGCACAGGACACCACTGCCTCCACACTCAGGCCACAGAAAAAATGGAGGTCTGAGCCCAAAGAAAGAGAACGTTCCACTCAGGCTCAAGAAGTAAACCTGCCCACAGCCCAAGGTCAGGAGCCCTGAAAAGGTCAGGAAATGCAAAGGAAACCCAGGAACAAATAATCCTATCTAAATGACCCAGTCTTTTTTTTTTTTTAAGATTTATTTATTTATTTTTATTTATGATAGACACAGAGAGAGAGAGAAAGAGGCAGAGACACAGGAGGAGGGAGAAGCAGGCTCCATGCCGGGAGCCCGACGTGGGACTTGATCCTGGGACTCCAGGATCGCGCCCTGGGCCAAAGGCAGGCGTCAAACCGCTGAGCTACCCCGGGATCCCCTGACCCAGTCTTTAAAACATACATCTTGAAAACTCAGCAAGTCATGGGGAAATGTATATTACGCTAGGAAATTTTATTGGTAAATTACAGGATGTATAATTTCTATACAAAATCAAACAGAAATTCAACAATTCCAAGAGGCTTTTTACCCCCAGCACAGGGATTTGAACAAAGGACCAGCTGCAGTCTAGAAAAATTCAAAATGACAAAGAACTGCAACAGTATCCAATAAATCCACCCAGTACTCTGTCCTCTACACAACATGCTGCCTCTCCGGAAATATTTCTAAGGGAAGGAGGGATAAAAGAGCTGGCCAAGCAAGCACATGCTGGGGGGAGACAAGTTCTCAAAAGCAGAAATAGGACTTTCAAACGGTTTGGAATTCTCAACTTCTATTGGAAAAATAGTCTAAAGAAAGACTCAGAAAATGCGCCTGCTAAGCTTAAAATGAGTCATCTCATTTAGCTCAACTCAGGTCGCAGCTCCAAGCAGAGCTGGCCTACTGACAGGTGTGGGCCACCATGAGCCACACTAGGACCTTTCACCCCTGGAAATCAGAAATAGCTGCCACTTCAAGCAGTAAGCGAGCAGCTACAATATCTTTAGCCCAGTTACTCTGTACTGTGTTTATTAGGTGGAGACAGGAAGATATTTGAAAAGCTGGCATTGGAAAAATGAATGGAATAGAACTAGAATTTTTCCAGTGACAGGAATGCTCTAAGTCCTTGTTTCATATACAAAGTCCCAGTCCAATATTTGCAGAACAGTTCAATAATAGCACTTTAACAGTGCTTGGGATACTAGACTCTCCTTTAAATGCTTTCTATAATTTAACTCTGATGGACGCACTATTAATATGTCCATTTTGTGTATGGGGAATGTGGGGCACAGATACTGCACAGCAAGTGACAACTAGAGAATGCGAATTCAGGCAGTGTGGCCCCCAAAGTCTATGTCCTTTACCATTCTCTGTACAGCTTCTCAGCCCAACCACTGGCTTTGCAGCCATCTGGTGTACGTGTGCCAAGCTCTGGAAACAATGAGGCCCACAACCCAGCCGACACTGTGACACACCATGCTTTGTCCTGTAACAGATCCAGGAACCAAGGCCTGAGGCAGGGCCGGCTGGCCCATTAGCACATCTGGGCCAATGCACAATGGTTACCTTAGCCAACCCAGCAGGAGCTGGATTTCAGCCACACTTGCCCCCTAGGCCAGGCACCTCTGCAGCATCCAATGGGTCTAATTGTCTAAGACAGCCCCAAGAGCAGCCCTGGAAGGAGCTTCAATTCGGTTTTGGCAGTGAAAGGCTGAAGAAGAAAAGACTTAATGAGACGAGGAGGGAAAGGGGAAACTCACCAACCAAAAACTATTTCTGCAATCCTAGCTCTGATGATTTTAAAAAGGGAGAAGTTGAGGGGGGTGGGGCAGGATCATACAAGCCATTCAGCTTTATGAACACATCCAGATTACTATGCAGCAGTTCCAGACACTGCACGAGCAGACTAACCTCCCTGGCTGCCCTGGCAAAACAGTGCTAAGCAGGCCGCTGTAAGAAAAACTGACTCCACGAGCTGAGACCAGACTTCAGTCCAGTTGGCAGGCGTCAGCCTGGGCCATCTTCAACAGCTTCTGGACTCAGCACTTCAGACCACCAGTTTTCTGCCCTGGGAGTCTGGTGCCAGCAGGGACCCTGACCCTGGGAGCCCCCCAAAGAGATGCGGCTTGTGTGACAGATACAGCAACCAAGTGCCCCGAGAGTCCAGTCTCCTCTCTTTCCAGGTACCAGGACATCCTTGGAAGCTCAACTCCTCTTAGCAGAAAAGTATAGGCAGAGGGTCTTAAGAACTGAGCTGTGGTTTTCTTTACCTGAACTGGGACCCTCTCCATAGCACAACTAGCTTAGACTTAACCTTCTCCCAACTACCTAACCAGAGAACTGCTACATCAAATGCTTTTTGGGAAAGCACCTACCTGATTCCATCATCTTTCACATTACAATTACCCTTACCTCCACGTCTCTGTGCCTCCTCTCCAAGCCGTCCTCGCACAAGCCCCCCTCCCTAGCCTTTCCAGAGAGCCCTCTGCTGAGGTATATTTCCTTAAGCAAGCTGATTAACCTTTCTAGGTCTGTTTTTAACATCTGAAAAATGAAGCTGATACTAGCATCTACCTCATAGGGCCCTTAGAAAGTACCTGACAACCTTGAGAGCATTATGCTAAGTCAGAACCACAACAATGATAGGACCTCACTTCTATGGACTCAGAAAAGGTAAAAACAAGCTCACGTATATAAAGAACAGAATAGTAGTTGCCAGAAGCAGGGTTTGGAGGGTGGCAAAATGGGTAAAAGGAGTCAAAAGCTACAAACTTTTTAGTTTTATAACTGAAAGTCCTACGGACGAATATATAGCATGGTTTAGTTCATGATACTGTATTGCATTTTTGAAAGACAGCAGATCCAAAAAATTATCACAGGAAAAAAAATTTGTAACTATGTAAAGATATTAACTCAATTTAGTGTGTTCATTTTGCAATCTATACAAATACCCATTCATTGTGTTGTGTACCTCAATTATACCTCAACTTTAAAAAATACCTTCATTGTTGATATTGGCAAGCACTTTCTGCTGTGACGATGAGCAAGAGGAAGCGTCAGAGGAGAGGCTGTTAGCACTGTTGTAGAGTACATGTATTATTTCAGTGAATCGTCATCAAACCCAAGGGCAGATGACCCTTACTATCCCCCACTTGACAGAGGAATAAAGTGAAGCACTCAGAAATAACTTGACACAGATAGAGTGAAGACGGTGAAGCCAGGCCCTTAACCCGGCAGTGTGGTAGGTGAACCATGAAATTCTTCTACACCTGCAAGAGCTTTGTGAAACATCCCCTCCACCGTGTGGCCTACCTCAATTCTATGGAGATCATCATGGCTCTCCACACCACTCCTACTCCTCTCCAGGCTCAGGACAAGGAGGGGCACCTGGGTGGCTCAGTTGGTTGTGTCTGACTCTTGGTTTCAGCTCAGGTCATGATCTCAGAGTCTGGAGATGGAGCCCCGCATCAGGCCCCATGCTAAGTGGGGAGACTGCCTCTCTCCTCGCCCTTTGCCCCTCCTCCAACCTGTATTCCTTCTTTCTAAAATAAATCTTTAAAAAAAAAGAAAAAGACTAAGGACAATGAGTTCTAGTATCTAACACGCTTTACTTCTCCTTGTCAATAACACTGACTGACCTTCACCTCATTCGCTGAGGATATCTGAATCTGACTCAGCCTCGCAGTCAGAGTCCTGCCATGGTCCTGGCAACTCTGTCATCCATGAGCATGCTCCATTCAACACCTCGGTCATATTTTTTCTTCCCCTAACCTCCCATCCTTTCCACTTCCAACCAAAGCCCCACTAAAGCTTCCCCTCAGAGAACAGCTCTACCTCTCCGATCTTAAGTTCATACAACCTTTTGTCTGACCGCACTGAACTCTCTACCTCCAGTTTTCTGAGCATTTACTCCCAATGACACCCGTCATTCAGCCTCATCAAGACCACCAGTCCCTTGTGCATCCTGTACCCTCTATGTGCCCTTCCTTCCAATAACTCAATTCATGGTCCATCGCTACAACCATTGTCTTGCCATTGTCCTCAATTCCTCTATTCTATTATCCACTCATTGACTCACGTTGGAAAAATTCTGACCCTTATTAACCTAACTGCCTACCTCTTGAAACCTACGCCCAAATAGCTACATCTGGAAGAAAAAAAATTCACAACCCTGCCAAATTTGGGTCATTGTTCAGTCATGGCTTCTGATGTCAACAGTGCACAGAGACCAATGCTTCAGGATCCCTGGTCATCCACTCACCCTTGTTCAATCCTACTCAGCTCAAACCCCTCCCCCACCACACTGCAGTCCCCATCAGCCAAGTGACTTCCTATTCTACTTCATCAGCATTTATCCACCTCAAATTTGGCCCCAGGGTAAGAGGAAAGCTGCCCGCTCACCCTCCCCACCCCTCCAGCTCTGGTTCTGTCCCCATCCCCCTTATGGTGCAATTCCTTGACAGACCTCCACTGCAAGCAGCCTCAACACCTTGCCTCCCACTAGGCCTGAGCACACCGTGGCCCAAGTCACCACAGACGCGAATCCAGTGGCCACTTTTCCATCCTTGTTTTTAGGATCTCTGGGCAAACTGAACACAACTGGCCACTTCCTCCTTCTGGAAAGGGTCTTCCTTTTCAGCCTGTTTGACTCCACACTTCCCAGGTTTTCTTCCAACCTTTCACTTCTCTCTCAGCCTCCTTTTCTAGCTCCTTTCCTTTTCTCTGATCCACTAAAACTGTGTGCTTACTATGTGCCAGCATTAACCAAGGCACTGGGCTTCCTGGGGATTCTTCTCTTCCTGCTCTGCATGATCCTCCCCTGGGATGAGTTATGTTCACGGCTTCAGGGACCATCTAAGTGGTGAAGACCAGAAGGTCAGACATTAGCCTGACCGGAGTTCCAGTTCTAGCTCCACTGCACCAGGGACAGGACCCTCCACTTTTCTGGACCACAGTTTTCTAATCTCTAAAATGATGACAGTAATGAATAATTCATGAAAACCACTTAACACTGTGGCTCCCACATAATATAGTACAGTATATGGCAAGTAACAACAAAGTGACCTATTGTTTTTTTAACTTCAAGAAGTCATCTCTGAGCTCCCATCTACCTACGTAAAACCTCAACTTGGATTTTGCACAAGTAGCAAAAACTCAGTAACACCAAGATCAAATTCCTCATTTTCCCCTATCACGCCATTCCTTCAAGTGTTATCTACCCCAGTACATGACCCCATTAGTCACCCCTATACCTGTGGTAGTTTTAAAAGATGCCCACAAATTTTTGGACTTCCTCCCACCAAGAGGTGGCTTCCATATCCTGCCCTTGACCCTGAGCTTGCCTGTGTGACTGTCTTGATGAACAAGATGCAGTCCAAGTGGCGCTGTGTGGCTGCTGAGGCTAGGTTAGAAAAGATTGGCAGCTTCTGCCTTGGTACATTCACAGTGAGCCTTCAGCCTGGATGTAAGAAGTACAACCACCCTGATGCAGCATGTAGAGACACCACATGGGAGAGATGCCCCAGGAGTTTACACTCTTCCAGTGCCTGGCTATTGGGCTGTTCCAAGCCCAAAAGCCAGACAAGCATATGAAGAAGACTTGAGATGATCCCAGTCACTATTTAATTGCAGCTTCATAAGGGATCCTGAGCAAGAACAGCCTAGCTGAACCCAATTTACCTCCAGATGCATGAGTCAAAATAGTTACTGTGTTAAGCCCCTCTTTGAAGGTGGTTTGTAAATGCAATAATAGATAACCAGAATAATGCTCAAACCAAAACCCTAAAGATTATCCCTAACATCTTTGTTCTCACCTTCTATATCCAACACGATATACAGAATTCCAGTAATTTTTTTTTAAAGATTTTCTTTGAGAGCATGCATACAAGCAGGGAGAGCTACAGGCAGAGGAAGAGGGAGAAGCAGACTCCCCGCTCAGCAGGGAGCCCAACGCTGGGCTCAATCCCAGGACCCCAGAATCATGACCTGAACAGAAGGCAGATGCTTAACTGACTGAGGTACCCAGGTGCCCCCAATTCCAGCAATTCTTAAAAGCATCTTCTTTTGCACATCTGTCCTGCTCCTACCTGGTTGTGAGTACCATAGCTTCCTTCCTAAATCAGGACATCATCTTTCTAACTGGTCGTCTTGCTCCAGTCTGGCCTCCCTTTCCAACCTTTCACAGGACAGTCAGATCTGACCAGGTCAGTCTAGGCAAACTTTGAAGGTTCCCATGATGTGACCATAGCTGGGCTCTACAGCTCCATGTGTATCCACTGCTCCCAACTCTGCTCCAGCCACACTGAGCCCTGGAAGCTCCTTGGAGTGATGGAGTTACTTACCCCAGGTCTCTGCACAAACTGTTCTTTCTGCCTGGCCTTCCCTATCACTGGGCCAACTTAACTTCAACATTGCAGATTAAAAATGACTCCTCTGGGAAGCTCTCCCAGGCCCTCAAGTCTAGGTTAAGTTTCCTTTCAGATACTCCCTCAATAACCTTTATTTCCCTCTAAATGGAATATGCCATTCCAAAATGTAATTGCTTCTTTTTCATCTCCAAGAGTATAAGTTCCCTGACAATAGGCCAATGGCTCACTCCCTAGTGAGTATATCCCTAGTGCCAGGACCACATCAGAACATAAAAGGCTCATAAAAATTAGAGTTGTTTCAGTAAATGACTGATAAATTACATCAAGGCAACTCTATCACTTAAGAAATAAAATAAGAATGGAAGAAAGATAGCTATTCCAGGAAGGATGTAAAGAGACTAAAAAATTCTGAAACGAAATAAACATCTGAGATTACCTAATTAATCCCATCTTTTTATAGATGAAGAAACAAGTTAATGAGACTGACTGGCTTGCCCAAACCTCCACACCTGGCTGGTGGCAAAGCCAGGAACAACAACAACAACAAAAAAATCAAACCAATTAAGTCCCATGGTACCACTTTAGCATGTCAGAATTTAAGTGAATCACATGACTGAATAGTGCAGAATTTCAGAATATGGCCAGTAGCTTCTCGAAATTAGAGATCCGCCTTATAATCTTATATTATTCTTAGGCCTGAACATATGGAAGTAGCTTTGGGCAACTTTAAATTTCTTTGGAGTACACACCCATCAGAATGGGTAGATAGAAGGATTGACAATACCTGGTGAGGATACAAAATAACTGGAACTCTTATACTGGTAGAAATCCAACTGGTATACCCACTTCAGAAAAGTGTTTGCCAGTAGTTAGTATACCTGAACATACATATACCTGATGAACCTGAAATTCATTCTACCAATAAAGATTAATATTTCCACCAAAAATATGTGCTAGAAAGTTTGTAGCAGATCCCCAATATCCTCAAAGTGAAAACAGTCGAAAATGTCCAACAACAGAATGGGTGGACTAGTAATGATAGATTCATAATTACATTGCAACAAAAAAGAACAAATTACTGATTCATACAATGTGGATGAATTACACAGGCATGCTGAGTGAAAAGAAATCCTATGTGTAGCTGTTATTCCATGTATATGAAGTTCAAAATCATGCAAAACTAACCTATATCAGCACTGCCCAGGAAGGGACACAAGAGTGTCTTCTGGAGCACTGGAAAGGTTTTACATCTCCATTTTGGGGGTGGTAAGATACAGGTACATACAAATTTATCTAGCTCTACCTATAAGACTTGAGGTGTTACTACAAGCACACGATTAAAATTGAATAAAAAGTTAGAAAAAAGATAAGGTGTTCTGTACAGATAATGTGCACATTATGTTCAATGTAATATAATGTATTCTCATTCAACTCTCAAAAAAGCCATTAGTTTTGTAAATAAGATTCTTTAGAAGTCATAATTGATATCCTAAAAAAATCTGAAACAGAATAGGAAGAAAGAGGGAATAAAAAGTGATAGTAAAAAAAAAAAAACTAACATTCTTTTTGGGACTTTTTATAGAGCAGACCAAAAAAATATGTTTTATCCAAGGTCAAGGACAACTTTTTAATGTTCAGCTCTTAAAATGTACATAAAAAGGATAATGGTTAACTCCACAGAAATTGTACACTGCCAGTTTGGAAGAGGGAAAAAAAATCCCCAAAGTATCACTGATGCAGGGCAGGAGATGGGGAGAAAAAAAAATCAAGGATGTATACACTTTGTCTACACCTCCATTGATACCATTACATTGAGTCATATGGACTCCTACCAATCAGTATAGAAAAATCTAATGCGATTTTTTTTAAAGTACAGTTTATTATGTTTTTATCAGTGCTAATCATCACAGAGGCAAACTCTGAAGCTGTCTGGATTTTGCACACAAGAAGATTGTGGGTTCAGAGTGATTTGTCTTAAGCCAGGTTCCCAGGATTTGGTGTTTTAAGAAATTTGTACAATCTAAATATACACACACACACACACACACACATGCTCATACAAATAAACTTGAGGACTAATACAGGAATGTCATCTTTTTATTCTGCTAGATAATGACATTTTGAGAGGGACACTATCATTCACTATCATTTCAGAAGGGACCGTATATTCTAACATCTACAAGAAGTTGAAACAATGTTTCAAGTTTAAGTCTGTAGATTTATAATTACTTTGCAATACTTTCTCAATTTTTCCATTTTGCTGTGGACAGGTATTTGGAAAACACCTTAGATCACGCAGGAAATAGGTGGGATATCTAGGAATCAAATACAGAACTTCAAAGTTCTTTTTCTTCTCTGTTGCAACAGTAGGTACAGATTAAGATCATGGACATGTCAGCAACCCTTATAACAACCAAGGCAGTTGTGATGACTCTTCCTCCTGACCCTCAGTTTCCTCAACCACAAGACAGAAATAAAAACTACTACACCTCTCAGGGTTGACAAAAGGGCTAAAGGAAAAGTAGAATCCCACATTAAACACTTCCTGCAGAATCAGAGAGTAAATTCTTTTTTTTTTTTTAAGATTTTATTTATTTATTCATGAGAGACACAGGCAGAGGGAAAAGTAGGCTCCATGCAGAGAGCCCAACGTGGGATTCGATCCTGGGTCCCCAGAATCAGGCCCTGGGCTGAAGGTGGTGCTAAACTGCTGAGCCACCCAGGCTGCCTGAGAGTAAATTCTCAATAAACATTAATCATCATCATCACAAACTTTATTTCATAACTAACACTGGCTGATTCTATGTACTGTACTAAGTATATTGCTAATATTAATTTATTTAATCAATATCAAAAGCTTTAAAATGCAGGTACCTTTTGACCTTACAACTCTACTTCCAGAATATGATCATAAAGCAGAAACACCCCAGAGGATTAGAAACACTGCATGTAATAATCCCACTTTTAGAGATTTGCCATGCAATCTGCATATTAAAGGCTGTACAAGAAACTTGTTTTACTTTGATGCAGTTTTTAAACTTAGTTGGCACTGGAACTGTTTTTTATAGTAAGACTCATTTAAGTATCACAGAACCAGCACTCCTTACAATACATTAGCAGAAAATATCCAGAATTTATGCATAATATTCATCTCAAAAATGCAACAAACATAAAATATTTAATGAAAAGTGATTAGTCAAGAAAATTGTCAGTATATAATGCAGAAAACTAAATAAGAGAAACTTAAATTTTATATATTCATAGAAGTAAAAAGTAGGTTACAAGAGATCTTCATTATGATGCAGGGCTGAAAATGTCAAATGGTTCTTTCTGAATTACTGGATTACAATTTTCCCCTCACTAGGCATTCCAAACTTCCTTTTACTTTAATATGCTACCAAAATAATCTCAGTCCTTACCTAGGCCAGAATAGGTGTATATATGTGTTAATAGGATTACACTGATTGTCATCAACTGTAAAACCAAAATCCTAATACTGAAGTGCAAATAAAACTTCATTTCTAGGATTGTGTAGTACTAACAACATATACAAACCATGCATCAAAACCAACACTTATTTCCCTCTGAGCTGCTCACAAAATCCAAATGAGATCCCTACATATAAAACCATAAATGATTTCCAAACCAGAAACAAGAAACACATATCTGATATATATATGAGCAACATTTAGTGATCTCACAAACAGAAGTTTCAAAAAGGCTAGGATGTTACAATTTCTATAAAATTATATTTAACATATTGTTAGTATATTCCTTATACATACATGCAAATGTAAAAAATACAAAAACAATACATGAGAATGATACCACTAACTTCAGTATAGAGAAGGGGAGCAGCAGGCTTTAGCTCTAGCCTTAAAGTTTTTTTGTTTTTAAAAAGCAGTTTTTGAGGTTAAAATGGTAAGAGGTTAACAACTGTTAATCAGGGAGGGAGGTACACAGAAGTAGGTTTTATTTTCTGTACTTTTCTGAATATTTGTATTCCAAATACTTGTATTAAAAATAAAACTTTGAAGGAGCTATATTTTGTTTTAGCTCCTGACTCCATGATTAGGAGAATGCTTAAGGAACTGGTACAGTCCTTCTGTGCTTCAATCAATGTTTCTGGCAGGACTCTATAGACTGTCATCTATGAGAGTGAGGCCACAGAAGCAGCTACCCTGTTGAAAAAAAATGCAGGAATCCCTCTTGGGGAGACATGGACACAATTACTCAAGGGAAGTCAGTCCAGAGGTCAGAATAGTGTCCAGCAAATCTGGGTACAAAGGAACTTGATAAATGAGACTGGCCTGCAAATCCAACTTTTCAAATGGTTCCTCTCAAAAGCATGTAGGTGTGTTTGGCATGTAGGTGAGCCAAAAAGCAGAACACCAACGTTTATGCAAAAAGAGTGGAGGAAAGCAGTTAAAGAAATGAAAGCAAAATCCCCGAGTAAACTGGCTCACCTGAAGGCACAAACCCACACAGCTGGCCCAGCAGAACTGGGCTGTCGCTATACTCCTGGGAGGGCTTCTCCCCAGAAACCAGGGGACAGCAATCAAGTGATCCCTTGATTGCCAGCATGGTGTCTGATTCGTGCTGCTCCACTCACTAGTCCTCTCAACAATTATTAGCAGGTAGGCAATACTGATTGCTTCCAGGCATGGGCTTAGAATCCCCCAAGCTAGGCTCATAGCCTAGCCTTGACATTCTACTGGCCAACACACCACCTCACTGAGCCTCAACTTCCCTGTTTTCTAAGGCATTGTGTTCTAAGTCAATAGCATCTGGTCAATAGGACTGATGGGAGGATTAAGTTTGGTGACAGAAATAAACCACTTTGCACTATACTCGGTACACAGTCCCCTCTGTTTCTGGTGGTGGTGATCAAGATAGTCCCAGACTCTGCCGGACGCAGGTGCCAAACTCCGATGGTATCACCCTGGGGCCATTCAAGGGCTATCCACAGGTCTTTAGCACTAGAAGTCAGAACTGGCTACATGATTTTTGAGGCCCAGCGTAAAATGAAAATGTTTGTAAAACATCAAAGATTACGACAGTGGTTACCACGGAGCATTAAACCAGGTGTGGGGCCCTTCGAAACTTCATCCCCCATGGCCACACGCACTTGAAGGCAGCCCTGCTACAAGTAGAAGTGCTCAAACACTTTGTAGACACTTGAAATGAAGGTCAACAAGAACTGAGCTTCCTAGACTCATCCAAACACTGGAAGCATTTGGGTAGATGCCAGGGGGAGAGCCACAGCAGAACTAAAAGGGACTGTAGACTTGAAAATAAAAGCCCACCACTAATTCAATTTGTGAGAAGTTATCAAAGGAAATTGCTGTTTCCTTGTTCTCTGTGATACCCTTACCAGAACTTCCTTAAAAATCTTTCCTTCTTTCCAGTATACCTCAGAAATAAAGTACTTATAGTGAATTTCGGGGGACTTTGCCCAACTGAAATCTGTAAGCAAGAGGCTACTTGGGGCCTAGTGTCTGCTGGGATGGCCTCCCTTCCCCAGGCAGCACGTGGTAAAGGAGCCCAGCAGAAGTCAGATTATCTGACAACTAGGCCCTTGGTCTCAGTGACCTCTTCACAAAAGAACTTGTGACAGGCAAGAAGGTGCCCCTGCAGTGACAGAAGGGGGTTGAAAGAGGTGCCCTAGCAATCCATTTGTGGTCACTTGATGAAACAGGAGATGCTGAAAGTCCATCAACTCAGTGACCAGAGTCAGGACATTGTAGGACAGGAAGCTCAGGACACATTTCTTTATATCCAGTCATTTAGCAAAGCCAAGTCCTTGAGAAGGAGGGGACATCAGTCAGCCTCCTCAAGGCCCCTGGTTTTGTTAGCCTCACTTAAACAGCAGCATAGTATCTATGTGCAATGTAAAAATGTCAATAGTCTCCCAATACCTTCAACACCAGGCTGGAAGGGAAGCCACAACCCCAGCTCTATTATTTGTCAGTATGAACTTGGGTAAAGGACACCATCTCTCTGAGCCTCATTTCAATGCTGTTACGCAGGGAAGCATTTACAAAGTTGTCTGGCACACCATAAGTGCTCAATAAATGTTAACTGACTTACCCTCACAACTCATGCTTAACTCCCTCCACCATACCTAACCCCAGCATGCCAACAAGCACATGCCTTAGGCTCCCAGAGGGCATGTATCATTTCTCCTGTGGGTCTTTTCATAGACTCCCACATCAAGACTTAAGACTGTAGCAAAAGCAGCTGGAGAAAAAGAACTAATGCCTCTACATCAGAGTTCCTGCTTAATGGTACAGACGTTCTTCAAACTTTTTTGCCATGACAAGTCCAGATGGTAGATCTGTGCTTGCATTATTTTAATCTTATAATTAAAAGAATATTTACAGAACTCTCCAATTGTAGTTAAGACAAAAAAATGTTTGGCCTGGTGTTGTAGTCAATTTGACCAGAGTCAGAACATACAACTTATAAATGTTCAGAGTCATTAAGGGTTAAAAATAGCACACTTTAAATTTAACTGAGCACCAGATAAAATCCAAACGTGCCTTCACTCCTCTTCTCAAATAGGCACATTTACAGTTGACTAGTTCTTTGAAGTAGATTATGAGTTTCTGTTCTTGGTCAGTTGGTTTTTATTCTGTAGATGAGCTGGTACTTATGCTGACCTATCCTACCCACTGACACACAATTTTTTTTAAAGATTTTATTTATTTATTTGAGAGAGAGAAAGAGCATAAGCTGGGTGAAGGGCAGAGGGAGAAGCAGGCTCCCCGCTGAGCAAGGAGCTTGACGTGGGTTTCAATCCCGGGCCCCTGAGATTATGATCTGAGCCAAATGCAGATGCTCAACCAACTGAGCCAGCCAGGTGCCTTGACACACAAATATGTATAATGGCAGGTACAGCCTAGGACCAAGAAACTAGGTCAGGTTCACCAATCTATATGGGAAATCAAGAACCCTGGCCTTAAATTCCAAACACAATATACAAATGCAGTGATCATTAGTTAACTATTAGCATCCAAGACTAATCAACCATTTTCAGTTGTCACATTTTCAGTTGTCACGTTTGTCACACTAAAACCCATAACTCTGGGTTTTAGTTCACAATGAAACAAGAACATGTAAAATGAGAAACCTACCAGAAAGCCAGGGGCACACCAGAAGCTGCCCCCTCTCCGATGCACCTTATGATACCTGTCCTGCCACTGACTGACTCCTAGCGCCACCTGCCTGGCAGTCCTACAGCAGGGAGACCTCAGCTGGGAGCTCATCCCTCCAAGACTTTCAGGGCCATGCACAAAGCATGGGTTCCATGAATATCTGTGGAATCAATTACAGATTGTTTTTGATACTTACAAAAATCACATTTTGATATTTTCAAGGATCTTATGACATCTTGCCTGCTGATTATCACTTTAAGTCTATTCCATATACTGGCACTAATTTAGAAGCTAGCCCAGCATTTACCAGAGAGAAGTCATTAAGGTCTTAAGATAGAAGAATAAGCAATGTAATCATAATACATTAACATTTTATATCTGGAAAAAATGTTTATAAATCCCTTTCCCTCCATTATCTCATTTAATCATCCTAGGCATTACACAAAGCAGACCAAATTTTACTGTTTTGATGGCAGAAGGGGGAAAAGGGTAAAATTCTAACCAATCAACATGAGCTAGGGCAAAAAGAAAAATTTGAAACCGAAAGGAACCTAGAAGTTGATCTAGTCCAACCTTCAAGGAAAACCTGGTAGATGGGTTTCATTACAACTTGATTTTCTCCTACCTTATTCAAAAAGCTCTGCACATGGTCTCACTAGTTCTACCTGTCAAAAGAGAGTGAGGCCAATTCTGCCTGTTGGAACAGTAGCAAAATTTTTACCCATGGACTGGACAGATAAGAATATGGCCTTTAAAGCCCATCATGAAGAAAAGGCGTATGGCCTTCTAAGCCAATTTCCTTAACTGGAAAACATGAGATTTTTATATTTAAATTGCCACCCAGGCTAAAAAGAGTATCTTGATAATCTTGAAGTGTAAAGGATACATTCTGCATTCCCCAGAACAAAACACCTAATCCAAACAGATTTTATCTCATCTCAGTTTAGAAGCTGTGAGAAAAGTAGTACTGGCCCTCAGTCTCATTCATTCAGTTCAACAAATACTGGACACTGGATGATATTTATTTAGAATTAGCAAACTACCACTATATCCCTGAACTGATTTAAAACCCCTATCTTGAATATTAAGGAGTTACTCTTCTCCCTCACCTTATTGGTCACCTGTAATTGAGGACATTTCTCTTATGAAAAATCAACAGCAACCTTAAAGATCAGCTTCGTCATTTGTTTCAATACCCACAGTCCTATTAAAAGCGGTTAAAAATAGCACTCTACCTTTCTCTCATTTCTTTTCCTTTCTAATTTCTTCCAAATAAAAAAGGTTAAGTGATGACATCCTATCCAAAGAACAATGGATAGACAATACATACACACAGCTCCTTCTTCCAGCTTCCAATAGCAGCAATAAGAAAAGTCAAGCACCGATTAAAAAAAAAAAAGATAGCATACACCAGTATTCCTGTCGAGTACATGGACAAGGAACTCTAGCCCACGAGCTCAGCAAAATCTGAAGAGCCAATCTCATTGTAATGAAAGGAGCATTTTTTTTTTTTTTGCAAGTCAAAGAACTTGAAAATTAACTTATTTTAGAAACAAGATCCCAGATGCAGTCAACAGAATTTATTAAAAACCAATTTCTGGGGGAAATAAAATCAACACCATATAAAGATTATATATAAGCAAATGAGTCAATTTGAAAGGCAAGAAGAGAGGAATGATGTATGGCATTCATTTTTTCAGAGTTAAGAAATACAAAATATTGCCTCTGAAGGGTTGTTTCTTTTAACTGAAATTGGATAGAAAAACTGGCCTTCATGTTTAAGGCTTTTCTTAAATGTTTTCACAAGAGATACTTGGCACACTCATAGAAACTGACTTATTGAAGACCTTTTTTTCTCATCTTCAATGATTAGCCAATGATTTTTACATAACAGTTTCACTACAGTTGAGTTTTTCTTAAAGCTGAACGTAACAAGGTATTTTTTAGTACCAATGCAATAGAGTGTGGGGGCGTGGCAGGTGAAACCCAAAGGCTGTGTCAAATTTGGGGCCCACTGATTTTAACACAAACCTGTTATAAACTGAAAAAGAAATTAATCTGCCTTTAAGGTACCCTAAAAGTCTCACTAACATTCACCAACTTTAGATAATCCAACTAGAAATTAACCAGTTTTCAATCCCCAAACCCCAAATGGTTTGCTGGTTTTGGCACCTCAGCTTTGTGATACTATTTGTAAATTTAAAACTCATCCACTAAAGAAATACATACGGGTATCAGAACCACCAGATTTTAAGAACTACTTAAGTATCCAAAATTAGCTTTCGGTAGTACAGGTAAGGTCACCCTTTCCTATTTGGAATTACCCTCAACAAACTTTGGCTTTGAGTGGACTGCAAAATAAAATCGTAGTATTGTTTCTTATAAGACAGGCTACAAAATAATCAGTTCCTTGACTTAGAAAATCTAAGAAACACTTGACAACTCTTAACCTTCATGGCACTTTGAATTTTAAAGACCACACATAATCAGATAACCTCCTTAACTGGCTCCAGGTGTGGGTGGATGTCCCTTTATCACAAAGATAACTGACATCAACAAATGAACAAAACAGAATTTGAACTCAATTTTTTTTATCTCTGCTCAATTCACAAGGTCATGCATTAACTTCAATCACCATCCTTTCCCCACAAAAAATAAAAAAAAAAAAAAAGAACAAAAACAAGCCATTAAGCTTTAGGGGGAAACGTTTCCTTCATAGAAACTATAGAGTGAGTCCAAATACAAGAAAACATTAAAAAACCGTCCTTGCCCAGCGTTTCTTGATCATGAAAGCTTTCACAGTCTTTCTTAGAACAGCATTAAGTTTAATTCCTAGAAGGCACTGGCAAATCTCTGCCAGACCGATCTACAGTAAAACCGACTGCATGTGTCCAACAAGATCACAGAAGGGCCAATGTTCTCAACCAGCTACTGCAACTCCACATAACAGCAGTTTGAGCTGTGACAAGGTAAACCTGGTAATTGTGCATGATCGAACACAGCCAGTGTCAGTGAGCTGCCCCTGGAACACAAACACGCAGCTCTGGGGAAACAGAATTTCTGGAACAATACAGGATGCTTGCATAATTCCATAAAAACACGAGTGCATTATTAAAACCACGTTCAGCCCCCAGCATCGTGCTGACACTTCGCACCTAAACTTCTCAGCACAAGCCTGGCCTAAAAACACGGCTTGGGATCCAGGGTTAAAAGCCACATGCGCCCAGGACAGGAACAGTGGGACAATGCCTGCCCCTAGCCAGTCCCAACCAGGCTGCGATGTAGTTTAGCCCCGTCTACTTTACGGTAATGTGCTTTTAAACCCTGGCCGCGACCGAGGTCACAGCGTTAGAGACCTAATAACAACCAAATGACCGGGGCTGCCGGGCACTTAGTGAGCCATTCTGGTTATGGCTCTTTAATAGTACCTGGAGTTCTGCTAGAGGGAGAGCCGAAAACTCCAGCCTCCCCAGAAAGAAAAGTCCTTCGCGGGGAGCGCAGGGGGAAGCCAGGAGCCGGGTCGCGGGCAGAGGACGCCCCGCCGCCCCGCCGCCGCCGCCCCGTCTCGCCCGCGCCCCCAGCGCGCCCCTCTCCCCGCCGCGAGGTGGCCGGGGCCGCACCTCTACCTGTCAGCTCCACCACCCCCGCCGCCCCGCCGGGTCCCCGCACCGCCCCACGGCAGGCTGCAGGAGAAAAGAACCCCAAAGGCATCCCATCCCAAAGAAAGAAAGCAAAAAAGGCTGCTCCTCCAGGCGGAGGGACATCGGGCACGTCGGGTTCCGAGCAGCGACACGCCACCCCGGCCCCGCACCTACCAGATAATCCATGTACAGAAACGCCTCAGTTATCCGGAGATCAGACATCCGGCAGCCTAAAGCATCCGGAACGGCTCCGAACCCGGAAAAAAAAAAAAAAAAAAAAAAGGCAGCTTCTTCGGCTGCGAGCGAGCAGCCCCTGGAAAAGCCAGCAACGACGAAAATAGCCGAGAGCGGCCGAGCAGCCGAAGATGACACCAGGGGCGCGGCGATTGGCCGGGCGGGCGGGCGGAAGGAAAGGAGAGCGCTCATTGGCTGCGGTGCCTATAAAAGGCAGGCCGCGGCGGGCGGCGGCGGAGAAGCGCGGGAGCGGCAGGGGCGCTGGTTCCTGTGAGGCGGCCGGAGGGCGGGGGCGGCGGCGCAGGCGGAAGAGCGAGCCGGGAAGAGCGGAAAATCGGCCGGTGCTGCAGGAGCCCGGGGCCTGCGCGCTTCCGCAGCCGCCCGCCGGGCCGGGCGGAGCGGCGCAGAACTGTGCTCCCGGGCGGGAAAGCCCTGGCGGCCCCTCCTGTCCCCCGGTAGGAAGCGAGCCCTGAGGCGGGAGGCGTGGTGGCGGCCGCCGCGCCCCTTAACGCCGCTCTCCGGGGTGATTTCCCGCGGGCTCTGCGGCCTCGAGAAAGCACCTGAGGGGGCGCCTCAGGAACGTGCTGTGCGCGGGCGGCCCCGCCCCTCAGCCCCTCAGCCCCTCAGCCGGCGTGAACCTTCGACCCGGACAGCTCCAGCCCGGCGTCCCTCAGGGTACACAGGGGCTTAGGACACAGCCCGAGGGACCCCGGGAGCCCCCCTAGAACGCCAGGCTGCCCTCCGGTCTCACGGGCCACCACGTGAAGGGAAGAGGGGAGGGACGCGGTAGCCGACCTCCAGCCCCGGAAAGCGGCTCCCGGGGCTTCGCGTGCTCGGAGTCCAAGGACTCCGAGCACAAACCCGTCGCCCCGAAAGGAAATGAGCCACCGAGCGAGCAGCTCCCCGCCGCGACCCATGTGATCTAGTCCTGTGGGCCGCCGTCCCGGCCAAGAGGTAAGAGCTCAAGCAGGGGCACTGGAGACTTAAGTTATTTACCAGGAAACGCACAAGACATTGGCATTTCGTTATTATCCGTGAAGGGGCCAAGAATCCGTCAAGAACCCAGATTTAAAAACAAAACCCACCCTGAGCGTTCCTGTATTTTAAGATTCGGGCCGGACCACCCCCCCCCCTCCCCCAGTGCCAGACCTACCAGCTGAGGCTCCCATGACTGAGGTACCAGCGCCACGCCACCCCCCACATAGTTGGAGAAGGAAGCGATCGCTCTCGCCCGCAGTATTAGGTCTTCCATAGAATAACGTTTAAGAGTGAAACTTCTTCAACTGAAATCTTCCTGCAGAGAACTGCCTGACCGTATAAACATTTTAGGGGTTGCATTTTTTATTTTCCCCCTAACTTAGCACCTCCCCCCACCCCACCCCCCACACACACTTTTTTCTTTTTTTTTTTAATCTTAAAGAATGCATTTCCAGGGACCCCTGGGTGGCTCAGAAGTTGGGCGTCTGACTTCGGCTCAGGGCGCGATCCTAAGGTCCTGGGATCGAGTCCCTGCAAGGAGCCTGATTCTCCCTCTGCCTGTGTTTCATGACTAAATCTTTCAAAAAAAAAAAAAAAAAAAAAGAGTGGATTTCCGTACTTTAAGTTTACCTGCAGCTGCCAAGCAATGGAATTCACCCTAGGGATCCCTGGGTGGCTCAGTGGTTTAGCACCTGCCTTTGGCCCAGGGCATGATCCTGGAGTCCCGGGATCAAATCCCACATCAGGCTCCCTGTATGGAGCCTGCTTCTCCCTCTGCCTGTGTCTCTGCCTCTCTGTCTCTCTCTCTCATGAATAAATAAAATCTTAAAAAAAAAAAAAAAAAAAAAAGGAATTCACCCTAAATATGCAGGCGTGCAGCCCCTCACAGGGAGCTTCATTCAGGTTAGTGAGCCCTGTGATTTGAGGTAATGAAACTGTTACATCAACTAGACTTTGAAGATTCCTGTGGCCGGAGGATTTTTTTGAACTAACTAAAGGACAAATATACACTTAGTACAGAACTTGACTTTGTTGATCAAAGATTTATACACAAAGTTGTGTAAATTAAACCTCTGTGGAAATTTCAATGACTTGCCTGTACAGGGGCTAACTTGACTCCATTGCATTAACCCATTGGATTCAACTTTGATTGACTTACCAGAATGAATGCCAAGAACACACAGATTTAGAAGAGATTTTGACCTGGATTGTAAAGTGATGAGCTTCCCTAAACATACAGCACAATTGGTTGAAACGGACTACAGAAGTTGCAATAATCTCAAATCTGCCAGCAAAATAATTCAAATAGACCAGAAATCTTTTGGGTTTGGGTTTTTTTTTTTTTCCTTTCCATTAATAAGCATGTTGCAAATATAGGGCTTGAGTCAGTGAAGAGACACTTTTGGTCCATTGTCTTACTAATAATTGAGGTCTTAACTATTGCCAGTCAGACTCATGAACAGCCTATTTCTGACAGTGGGGAAAATAACCACTCAGGTGCAGCTGGCTTCTGCCTTCCTTTAAAGCTAACTATAAAGAATCCTCAACAGAAGTTCATTTAGTTAAATATGATCCATCCTACTTTTAGGAATGAGTAAATGGGCTCAAAGCAGGGAGATGAAAAAAATTTACTTCAAGTTACAAATTTTGCATCAATGGATTCACCATATTCCACACTATTTGTATATTAATTCTGACACCAAGGAAAACCTGTGTTAGAATTTTTTTAATACATCAAAGCAGCAATGTACAGAATACTATGGAAAGAGGCCAGATGTCCATCAACAGATGGATGGATAAAGAAGATGTGGTATATATACACAATGGAATATTACTCAGCCATCAAAAAAAATTAATATCTGCATCAACGTGGATGGAACTAGAGGGTATTATATGCTAAGCAAAATAAGTCAGAGAAGGAATTTATCATATAATTTCACCCACAAGTGAAATTTGGGAACAAAATAGAGGATCACAGGAGAAGGGAGGGAAAAATTAAATCAGAGAGGGAGACAAACCATAAGACTCTTAACTATAGGAAACAAACTGAGAGTTGCTGGAAGGCAAGCGAGGAATGAGGTAACTAAGTGATGAGCATTAAGGAGGACATGTGATATAATGAGCACTGGGTTATTACATGCAATTGATGAACCACTGAACTCTTCTTCTGAAACTAACATGTTAATTGAATTTAAATAAAAATTTTAAATCCTGTGTTACCTTTTGGAAAAGAATCTTCAAAAACCTTAAACTTCAGAACTCCATATGGAGCACATTTTTCCAGTTAGATGTTAGCTTCTTTCAAAGGTGTATACACATCCCAGGAGACAAACTTGATTAATTGGTATGATCAGATACCATACTACCCACATGTGAAGTTGCATTCTTAGCTGATGGTTGTTGCTACTGGGTAGTCACCCAATATGTGCTTTATAAAGCATGGGGAGGTTAGAATGCATTCACTTCACCATACGCCAGTTAACAGACTACGGTCTTGAATAAGGCGTGATCTATTAATATAGCCCTGCCTTTGCTCTCAGTAAAAGGAATGACCCACTTTCAGACACCTAACATGTATAAACCCATGAGGCAATTGCATTACCACACAGATTTTGAGAAAAGAGGCTGTCACTGTTGCCTGTCAAAAGCAAGGAGAAATTCTTTTGACAGTCTATAGTCTACAATTCTATGAAGATTGCTGACTAGCTGGATTTAGAGGAAACTTTGTTGAAGTGTCACTTCTGGGGAACAAATGCATTTTGCAACTTGGTCTTCCAAATTCTATCCGGAAAATAACAACATATAATGACTATTTCCATCTACTGTTTTTTGCTGTTTGTTGTTGATGTTAAGAATATAGTCTTTACTAGTTTTGTATCATGCACTCACTTTACATAAACATCATATCCTGAAATTTCATAAATGTTTCATGACTATGTAAAGCTCTACTATATAAACATACTATGATAAATTCCTTATTAGATACTATTGTAAATATTGCAGTGAATATTTGCTTATAGGATTATTCACATCTCATACGAATGATTAATATTCTAGAAATGATTATTGGTACAAAGGGTATGAGCTTTTTTAATACTCGTTTTTATACTAGCTTAGAGTCTTTCCCCTGCTACCAAATCCAAAGTAGGAAATGTTCTTCCTCATTCTTACTTTGAGTATATGCATTAATAGCAGAGAGATAGTGTCTTTCATTAGAAAGACTCAAACTATGGACATTTTTTCGGAAATGGCGGTATCCGCTGAATTCTGCAGAAGTCATTGAGCACTTTGCCTATTTACTGTCTCCAATAACTTCTAGGACCTGAAAATGTTTTCTTCAGTCCTGCTCTTCTTGTTCCAGGTGGCCATCCTGACACCCACCCCCAACCACCTCTGATTTACCCTAGTCTCCTCCTCTGCTTCCTACATTTGAACAAAGTACTATTATGTCCTAGAAAATGAACCTCCTATGAAGCTGCTAACAGAACTTGATTCATAAATGAAAGAGGTTAGAAGTCTGAATTAAGAGGATTTTTTTGTTCCTGCTAGGTGGCCTACAAAACTAGAGGGAACCCTAGCTGTAATGATAGGATTCTTGCAACTAGAAACTTTTAAGTCTTAAACATCTCCATGTCAGCTTAAATTTGTTTTCTCTCCAGCAAGTTGATATTAAATCCCACATATTAATTTTTAAAGATTAGTAGCCATCCATCAATCATGAACATTTGCCACTACTTTAACTACATGAGGTTGGGTGGATCATTTGTTTCTTCCAGGGTTCTTTTTATTCAGCTATAGAGTTGAACTAATTAAGGACCCTTTGGGACGTAGGAATCTATATTCCTGGTTGGGGAGCAAGGACTTTTCTAAACAGAACTCCCTTCTTCCAGAAAGAATTTATTGGGCCTTGGAGTATGAAAGCAAGACAAGACATTTAAAATCAAGACCCACCTCTTAAAGTGGTAAATATATGAGAAAGAGATAACTAGACCTCATGAACAAAACTACCCAAGCACCAAATATTAAGAAGCTAGGTCAATCCATCTCAATATCTACCCAGGATCAACACAGTACTGTGTTGCTGATTAGTTTCCTATTGGCACTGTGATAAATTACCACACACTTAAAGACATAAGACAAATTTATTCTCTTCTAGTTCTGCAAGCTAGAAGTCCTGAGCCTTGTGGGGCTAAAAAAGTAAGGCACTGGCAGGGCTGGTGCCTTCTAGAGATCCCAAAGGGAGAGCTCTTTAGCTCTTCCAGCAAACAGCTGGCTGTTTGCATTTCCTGGCTTTTGACCATATCACTCCAGTCTCTGCATCTGTGGTCACGTTGCCTTCTCTTCTATAGTCCAACCTCTTCCTGCTTCCGTCTTATATGGGGACTTGTGATTGTATTTAGGGCCAACCCAGATAATCCAGGATGATCTCCCTGCCTCAAAATTCTTGATTTATCACATCTACAAAGTCACTTTTGCCATATAAGGTAACGTTCACAAGTTCTACGAATTAAGACCTGATATCTTTGGAGCCATTATCTAACCTAACACCTTGATCTTATGATATACAGGAAAAGCAAATATTTCCATGGAAATCCAAAGTGACAAGCTCGATTTACTAATGCCTAAGGAATGAGGTAAACTCCCAGTTTCAGAAAGAATTAAAACTTGGTGATGCAGCCCCAGGGTACTCTAATTATATTCAGACAGTTTATAATTCTATTTAGTTCTCAACTAGCATTTGAGTTTTTCTTCCCCTATTCATACTTAAAACAAAAAAACACCTTGAGGATTCACAGGATTTAAATGAGGATTTCACTCATTTAAAGTATACAGTTCAGTGCTTTGTGTATTTACAGACTTGTGCAACTATCATTTTTAGAACTTTTTTTTAAAGATTTGAGAGAGAGAATGAGCATAAGCAGCAGAAGGAGAGACACTCTGGAGCAGATTCATGCTCAGCAAAAAGCCTGATACAGGCTGGATCTCAGGACCCCGACTGAGATCATGACCTTGAACCAAAACCAAGAGTCAGATACTTAACCGACTGTGCCACCCAGGCACCCCTAGAATATCACCTCGAAAAGAAACCCTGAGGGCAGCCTGGGTGGCTCAGCGGTTTAGCACGGCCTTCAGCCCAGGGCCTGATCCTGGAGACCCAGGATCGAGTCCTATGTCGGGCTCCCTGCTTCTCCCTCTGCCTGTGTCTCTGCCTCTCTGTGTGTGTGTGTCTCACATGAATAAATAAATAAAATCTTTTTAAAAGGAAAAAAAAAGAAACCTTGAATCTTTGAGCTATCACTCTACACCCCCTACCTTCACCCTCAGCCCTAGAAAACCACTAGCCCACTTTCTCAAGAGACTTCTGTTCTAGACTATTATATGAGGGAAATCCTATGGTATGTGGTCTTTGGAGTTTGAGCTCTTCCACTTTGCATAGTGTTTAAGTTTCATCCATGTCATAGCGTATACATTCCTTTCTATGGCCAGATAATATTCCATTGTATGGACATAATGCATTTTGTTCATCCATCATCTATTGATGGACATTTGGATGGTTTATATCTCTAAGCATTTTTTAAATCATGTCCCTCTACTTTTCTCTTTTGCTCAGAACAGTATTAGCTTTTTCTTCAAATCTCTTCCTCTTCCTTTATTGTCCATATGTAAACTTTCTTCATAGTTTTGTTCTAGAGCAGTTGGTCTAAATATGAATAGTATTTCTTTCAACTTTAACTTCGTTCTTTTAAAATTTTGTTTCCCATGGTCTGATTAGTCCTTCACTCCGCAAATTCTTGAACATTAGCTTTTTTCTATTATGTTCTTATTCCTATTCTAGGACATAAAAGGATAGATTTCTGAACATATTTTAACTGTGTTGTGTTCACAGTGTTTTTGAACCTTCTGCAAGATGAAAAGTCTGAATCGCTTTATCCTACATGACAGGAAATAGTACATTAAATTCCTTGGAAGTCTGAATAACCAAGAATCTAAGCCCTACTTGATATTTAAAAGATCAGGATGGTAAACCAGAAGAATCAGCTACATACCTTTGTGAAGTGCTTATTGCTCCTTGACAGGGATTTATTTCAAGAAGTTGAGGGGGGGTGGGGGGTGGGGAATGCCCTTTGGAAAATAAAGGTGCTTTGGAGGCTGAGAACTATATATGGTCAGTCGCTTACTCATATTGAAAGATCAATTTTGACTTTAATAACCAAACCTTAAAAACCAATTCACATTGTATTATAAATCTGTTCTAACAAAAAATGCTTATAAGAGGTCCTTCGTGCACCCAAAAATCAATGAAACATACCTTAAAGCATGGAGCCCTAGGCAATGAAAGGTAAGTATTAATTCCCCAGGACCCTAATAATTTACAAAGATCTAGCCATTTCTTTTATTTTAAAAGCTAGAACTTATCAACTCTCTGTAAGAGAAACCGACAGGACTTCCCTAGTACCTGCGACCTGAAGAGCTCAGTGATTGCTTTTACAGTCTCACAGTTGATAACCCACATCATTCTTTTTATAGGGAATATATGATTTTCACACATCCCCCCCCCCCCCCCCCCCCCCAGAATTCCTTCTTTTCTCAGCTGACTTTGTAGGAACTACAGATTTCATGTTGTACGTTAGGGTCTTCAGAAAGCAAATGCTCAGAGTTAGGAGAGCAAAAGGTTTATTAAGAATTTGCAACTGTGAGAGCTGCAGGACTTGTGGTGGGGACACAGCAGAGATTATACACAGCTGACAAAGTCCCTACCAGTCTTAGGGGGAACTACAGAGTGAACGTTGCCCATTAGGGGAGTTTGTGTTGGGCAGAAATGGCTAGGTTATTATAGTACTAACATCTCACTCCATCACTGGTTGATGGCAACCCCAAGAAAATTTCAGGACAAGCAGGACCTGGGCTTGAAGGCTGAAGTAGAGCCTGAAGGAGCTGATAGCTGAAGATCTTCAGCTAATCATACTGCAAGTGAGTAGAGTCCTCTTGAATGCTGCATCTCCATGTCAGCCTGTCAAAACTCTGTCATGTGTCAGAACTTCAACAGCCTGGCTCACGTATAGCTCTTGAACCATTTATTTAATTTTAAAGATTTGAGAGAGAGTGCGTGAGCCAAGAGAGCACAAGCAGGGGGGAGATGCACCTGGTCCTCAGAGCTGGGAGAGATGGAAGACACAAAATAGCTGTAAGTCCTTAAAATGCACACTTGAGCCCATGGATATGCCTCACTTCATAAAGCCAGGTGACTACCTAAAAGGCCAGAGTGAAGCTTAACCCCTGAGATTAAAGAGGGCTTGACATCAGGGATACCAGATGAAACAAAGGCAAAGAGAAAATTCAGTAGAGCTGGAATAAAGCAGAGGAAACCACCCAAAAAGATAAAGTTGAGCAAAGACCATTAGAATATCAGCTTCGAAGTCTAATACCCAACTTGTTTCTCCCGAACAAGGAGAAACGATAGCAACAGTGGAAAGACAAAAGAGAAGCGACAGCAATGGTGAAAAGAAATTATCAAGTAATTTTAGCAAACGTTCCACAACCCAAAACTATGTACTTCCAGACCAAAAAGACCACAAGTGTCCAGAACAGTGACACATTACCAAAAGGAACAACCACTTAAAAGCCTTCCTATAGAAGCACCACTCCAGACAGATTCACTATCAAATTTTATCAAATACTATAGGAACAAAAAATTCTAACCTTAAAACTATTCCAGAGTCAGTCTCTTCTAAGGCCTCAGTCGTTACCTTGCAGATGGCTACCTCTTGCTATGCCCTGAGGTGGCCTCTCCTCTATATACCCTAGCTATCTCCCTGGCCTCACCTCTCCTTATAAAGGCTCCAGTCAGGTTGGCTTAGGGCCCACCCCAACAGGTTTTAACTTAATTACCTCTTTAAAGGCCCCGCCTCCATATTTACAGTCAGAAGTACTGGGAGTTAGAGCTTGAACCCATCCATAACTTTGGGAATGGGAAGATGAAACTCATCCCATAACAACATTCACTGGTGGCAATCTGAGGATAAAAAGGAATTTATTCAGAGTGATGAAGGATATCAACAAAAACATACAGTAAACCTATTCTGTGAGGAAACATTTAAAAGCCTTTGGTCAGAGAATAAACTGGTGGTTGCCAGAGGGGAGGGTGGGGGTGAAGGGATGGGAGGAATAGAAGAAGGAGAGTAAGAGGTACAAACCTCCAGTTATAAAATAAGTCACAAGGATGTAATGTATAGCATAGGGAATACAATCAATAATATTGTAATAATTTTCTCTGGTGATCGATGGTAACTAGACTTATCATAGTGATCATGTCACAATGTATAAGAAAACGGAATCACCATTTTGTACCCCTGAAACTAATATAATATTACATGTCACTTATGATTCCATTTTTTTAAAATCCTTTGCTTTAAAGTCAAAGGGTCCAAAAAAGCAATGACTAATTTATATCACCACAATCACATGCCATGAGACAGCTAGTTTATAGAAGTCTGATCCAGTTAGCTAAACACTTAAGATCAAGCTTTGGCAACAGAAAGACCTAAGTTTCAAGGTACTTTATTAGCTATGTGACCTTGAGAAGGATATTTAACCTCTGAGACTCTGTTTCCCCACTTTTGAAATGGAAATAAAATATAGGTAACTGCCTACAAGTTGTTGTGAAGATTAAATACAATTTGGGGAACTCTTGAGTACTGGCTGTTATTCTTCTACGTCCTGAAAGCTTTGTCAGGGGCATTGTGTATTTCAACTATCATGCCTTTGACTTAGTTTGGAGAAGGGGAAGAATTTTGCTTCCACCACCGCCACCATTACCTAGGATCTCAGGAAAATAACTCAACTTTGGAATTACAGTGTCATTTTTTAAAAGTTGATGAAATGAAATAAACAAAGCAAAAGGCTAAACCGAAGAGCAGTGAAAAGACGAGATGGCTTTTGTCGATTGTTCTTTAGCTTTTACCAGTGTGGCTCAAAATAAAATCAAAAGAATTTGTAAGCTGGGCAGTCCAGTAAAAGCAGGCTGGCTTTGTGAGCCACTAAGCTCTACATTTTGTGCCATCTACGTGAAAGCAGTCAAGTATATCAGGAAACCCTCTGCTGCAGCTAAAGTGAGTGATTAACCACTAAATTTCTCAAACACATTTTATTTGGATGTGTGACTCATTGGCCCTCTTCCACTAGTGAAAACCACATCTGCACTCCCATCAGGTGAACAAAAGCCTGTGTGCTACAGAGTGGACACAAGACTATGTCTCTATGTGACAGGATGCCCATGTATAGAAGTATAGGGTCACTGCACTTTGTAGCAGAAACAGCTGCTATGAGCACACATGTTGAGGTAGAGTGCTCATTCTGTCAAAGTGAAATAACCAATAAGTTACTACAAGAAAGATCTGTGTTAGAAGAACTGCTTTTCATTCTAAACTCATAGCCACTTGTTTTGATAAAGGTTCTCCATCTAACATATATTTTTAATAATGTCTAGACCTCTAGATTAAATGTTCCAGAACACATGCAATGTATCAAGATGATTGACTTATCAGAGAAAAATATTTGTCTCATTTCAATAATCTCATTGGTCCCAAATTTTTAGGACAAATTTAGAAAGAAAGGAAGAAAAGTAGTAAATGTTACCTGGTCCATAATAGTATAGAATCTTATTCATCAATTTTAAGTGAGAACTCTGTTTATAGCTTTTTGAATAGTATTAGATTCCACATGTAATAACTCTTTGACAAGCAGGCTAGAGGCTCAGATAACTCAGTCATGTCGTAGCATGATTAACAATTTTATTTTTCCATAGAGGTAGACTTCAATAGGTCAACCATTCATTTACTTATGATATTGAAATGATATGCAAACTCTTATTCAAAATTAAGAAATTGAATATTGCATTGTTTCTCTCAGCCTCAATATTCCTCTGAAAAATAATTAACAGTTATTAAATATTTGCTTATTATGACTAGAGGGAGAAGAAGTGGGCCTTTGTTTCTTTCCTCAAATCTCTCAAGAAAAGACTACAATTACTGAGTGTATGGAGGAATAGGTATAAGGTATAAGTGATATTGTTTGTAGGGTATTTTATGGCACAAAGCAATAACAAAATATTCAGTTTTCAGGATATGAAAGGTCATTTTGTGAAAATTATTTGACATAACACCATCCTAAGCTGGATAAATTACTCTCAAAATGTTTAAGAAGTGAAGCAATGAAACACATGTGACAACACAAGCCTATTTTTATATAGGAAAGCTTCTATTGAGGAATATTCTTATTACAGACAAAGGCTTTTATCTTAAGTCTAGGATGAGATAGTTGGTCATTTTAAGGTATGTTTTTTATATTTTATAGAGATGGGAGAGTGATAGTCTCCTCAAGTCTTACTTTTCCTTTGGTATTTCAATTTGAGTTACTAAAATTTCCTGTTATTTTGAGTAGAATACACTATAGGCTGCCAGTAAACAAAACTTTGTATCATTGTCTAAATTCTAAAACAGAAATGGACACTGCTGGGTCAGGGGACCCAGAGGGCGGAAATGCTGTTTTGTATCACATCAAAAGCGATAAGCTAAATTTTACAAAGGACTAAAACATCCCTTGCATTGAGAAAACAAAGAAGGACAAGAATGACTTGTTTAAACATGCAAGTTGATACTGAATGATGTCCCAGCCTTCACAGATCACGGATATAACCCTTGAGAAAGAAACTGAAATCTGTTCATAGATGAAGTAGATCCTGCTTTTGTAAGGGACAATTCGGGCCATAGTGCATTTTTAGTAAATTAACAGATGTTTCTGATAAATCTGTAACTCAGAAGGGTTCATCATGCTCATTGTGTTTGACAAGCACAAAATTAAGCAAGTTAAATCAGTCCCAAGGAAAGAAAAATGCTGTGTAGACAATCCATCAAATGACCAAAATCTAGAGTAATCCCTTTAGGGAGCAAATGCATATACTACTTGAATGTACTTTCTGCTCAGAAAAGATTTCACTTGGAAGAACCACAGGTTTACGATTTTCTATAACATTTTGACAGTTTCAATCCCATACTTCATAAAATCGGGTGGCTTAATAATTGATGACTAAATTTGCATCAGATTCATAACAGACTAATTAGGAGAAAACAATAATTAAATATTAAGATGTGCTATATGATTCATGCTCTGGCTTGCTGTGGGCTCACAAGAATTTACTCCTCTGCTCCCGAGGGGATGCAGAATATCTTGGATTCTGGAGACAAATTTCATGTAAGTTCAAACTCACATTCCACCCTTAATTGGCTGAGTGACTTTGGACAAGTTATTTAATTTCTCCATGTCTTAATTTCCTCATCCGCAAAATGCCGATAATAGAACCTACTCCCATAGAATTGCTTGGATTAAATTAGTTAATACATGCAAAGCTGTATAACATTAAGAATGACATCTGGCATATAGCCCTCCAAGCAATTTTTATACCTACTACTGTTAAGGATCCTAGCAGAAGGGCAATTAAGGTCTAGACTGTACAACAAAATTAAACACTACTGAGTCCTAGAATCCAAACTTAGGGAAAGAGGGGGACATAGAAGGCATTGAGATAGAGGACTTGGTTTAAAGGAGGGGATGGGACATTCTAAGTGACTAGAAATGGCAGGACTGAGCATGGCCTTTAAGGAAGAACCAGCCTTACTGGAGTGGGAGAATAAGGTTGTGAGAACACCTTGACCAGATAAGATATGGCAAGTTGATAAGGCTTAAATTCCATTGCTGAGGATATCAAACTCTAAGAGGAACCTATTCTAGTTTCCTCGGGAATTTTTTTAGAAATACTGTTGGTTTCTAGAAAAATAGGACAGAATGTAGGGGAAGAATCTAGAATCAGATACTCAGTTTAAAGGTATTGAGGCCCACCTAGGAATAGGTAGGTGAGGTTCTGGATGAGGTTCTGGACCAGGGTAATAGGCATGAGTAGAGGAGGAAGGAAATTACTAAGGCAAAATCAGGAAGTGGTTAAGCGATTAGACATGTGGGCAATGGACAGGGGAGGGTAAGACCACTCCAGAATTTTGAGGATGCTTAGGCTACTATTGTAAATAGAGGAGATAAAGCAGTATTAAGTAGATGGTAGGACATACTCTGTTAAAGAATACAAAGGGAGTTTAGGATCTGGCCTTGTCCTGCATATCTGAAGGTTTCTAAATGCCACTCGGAGTGAGAGAAGAGAGTCAAGACTTCTGAGTATTGCAAGAGCATCTCCTGTGCACTGGAGTGCTACTCAATGTAGCTGTTGGTCTTTAGAACTACCTGAAGGACTCACAGCTCCTGAGTGCTGACACAAGGCAGGACAAGAGCTACAAATGGTGAATGCTTTGAAGATACTCCCATAGCTTTCAAGTACGCAAGACAGTATTGTTAACTACTACTAGCATTATAAAAGCTCACTCTGACTTTGATAGGATCACTGTTCAAGGATCCCCAAGTCTGGAGCAGATGAAGATAAGGGAGGGCTGGAGTTTTCTAAGAGTGTCCTAGTTGAATCATCTGTCTGGTAAAGGATGCCAAAATACAGGGTCCTGATTTTGCAAGGGGTAGGATTGGAGTGTGAGGCAATTAGGCAGAGCAGCATGTTGGATGGCTCTACTGTTAGATCACTGTCAAGGCCTGCCCCAAAGGACTGTAGGAGAGCCACTATACACACTTCCTGGATCCAGAGTCTTCTCATCCTAATGTCCATTCTCTTTGGATCTGCTAAGTTAATCTCCATCTGCACTGCATAGTTTTCTGGGAAAAATTTTTAAAAAGGACTAGTAATCTGAATGGAGGGCATAGAAATGATGGCTGTCTCTGGGTGTGATTTCTAATTAAAATACATCTTTTAAAATAGCTTCCTGCCATCTTCCAAATTGTCTGCAATGAATACATATTACTTCTGTAATTTCTCCAGGGAGATCTAATTTCAGCCAGGGCTAAACAGTTCAGGCCAGAATCAGCTGCTTTAGCATCACACTGGTGGCTTATTTCTCTTTAAAAATAAATAAATAAAGCAAAAAGTACTCCATATTCATGGCTCCTACACCCTCTAAGTTCTGATTTCTCCCCGGGATCCTTGGTTGGTATATTATTTTTAGTTTATTCCACCATTGAACATATGTTTCCACATTAAGTCCTTGTGCCTGTCATCCTGTATGTTTTAGCACCAAAGGTGACTTTTTAAAAGCAAACCAAACTAAGCCTAAATAATACAACCCAGGAAACAGGGATGAGTGACTCTTTCATTCTGTTCACTGTGATTAAATATCTTGACCACAATCTCCCCAGCATTTTTAGCACAAAGAATGAAAATACTTGAGACATAATGAGGAGCTAGAAGAAAATCCCATACATTGAAGTTACCTCAACAATTTTACAGAAGAGATTGGCCTAAGGGTATATTACATCTGTCTTTAAAGTTTATGGAAAAATTCTTGTTGCCTATGTGTTATGGTAAAACAAAATGCAGGCATGGAAAAACAACTGACTTTAAAAATAACAACATACTTAAGAGTCCAGCTTGCAGTCATTAGAGGTAGTACAGCTGGGGTCAGTTTATAGACTTCTGTTTTTAATTTGCATAAATAGTCTAGTGCTTGGCTGGAGCAGGCATGCAGCTGCCTCACCAGGCTGACTGACTTTTTTAGCACCCAGAAGGTGCTGAGACGTGGGTCATGGCAGTACAAAGATTCAGCATGAGGCTGCAAAGTGAGAGTCCTTCTCCATTCCCACAAGGAAAACCTAGAACTTCTGACAGTGTTTTCTCAACTTTGAGCTAGCATTCTTTCGAGTTCTGCTAATGAAAAAGAAACTCCCAGTTGTACCTCAAGAGCATCATGTAATGATACTTCCGTTGCAGACTGACAGATGAATGTCTGCATTGCTAAGCCCTGACATGGAAAAACCAAAGCAGGCCCTTATCATAACTCGTATAGAGTGGTGGCAGTGCTTGCTAAAGATTGAATGTTTGTGTCCCTCCCAAATTTATATTTCAAAATCCTAGCCCCAATGTAATGGTGTTAGAAGGTGAGGCCTTTGAGAGGTGATTAGGTCATGAGGATGGAACCCTCATGAATGGGATTAGTGCCCTTATAAAAGAGGTCACTTGCCCCTTCTGCCATATGAAGACTCAGCCTCAAGAACTGAGAAATAAATGTTTTTTTGTTTAGCACTCCCACCCCCACTCTTGGAGTCAATAGATAAATAAAATTCTCAATAGAGAATTTCAGGAAAAAATAGAACAGATCAGAGCAGTTGGGGATGGCATCACAGAAGTGGAACTTAATTCATCAAACATTCACTTAGCAGATTCCATAAATTATATCTTCCAAGGATTCAAATGTATAAAGGACTTAACTCAGGTCCTGATTCTGACATCCTGATGCTTGGTTTTGGCTGGTGCCTAACTGAACATGGCAGGAATGTAGAGAGTGATGAGTGTCATAATAACAGACAATGATAAGTGAGACCCTTTCAGTCACAGAACTTTAGATCTGGAAGGATCCTTAGAAACATCCTAACCCAGTCTCCTTCTTTTATAGATAAGAAAACTGAGTTTGTCACTTGTCCATCTTATGCTGTTAGGTTTGAAACTGAGCTGGGATTCAGATCCTAATATAGACCCTGAAGGATAGGCAAATTCCAGTAGAGGGAACAGTAAGGACCCAGGTAGGGTGGATGTTCAGTCAGTAGACACTAGTCAGTTATATTAGCACCTTGCCTCATCCTTTTGTCTGTTCTGATTGATGGGTGTCCCTGCTGATTCATTAACTATTCTGCATGTCACGCCTGGGCAAAGGTGCATCTCATTTCCCACTCAGCTGAATCAGTGTTAACAGAAGGGGAGAGAGTTTTTAATAATGAAGTACTAGGACGCAATTAATCTCTTAGCACTGCAATAATGCTTGATATAGCACAGCTCTCTCTAAAGGTATCACAAATGGAGAATAAATGTACAAAAGAGTTCTATATGTTAAGAATGGGGAAAGGGCATGGCTAAAGAACAAGCTGAGTCCAACACCATAATTCCATTTATAAATTTCAAGCATTATGTTAGGTGTAGTACTCACAGGTGGTAAAATTAAAAAGGACAAAGCAGGTTTGCTTTTGGTGTTTTTTTGTTTGTTTGTTTTTTGTTTTTATGGTAATAAGTTTTTACTCTAGGGAGAGGAAATTGGGAAGATATAGAGACTCACAGGGGGCTTCTGGGGCATGGTAATTTTCTATTTCTTCAATACTGGTGTTCATTTTATAATTAGTCATTACACTACACATCTGTTTTATGCACTTTTCCATATGGTATATTTAACAACAAAAAATAAGAACTAAAGCAGACTGAAGTTTAGTTTCTTTTTTGGAGGCTGGGAAAGTAATACAGACAGATCATCAGGTTCAATGAGCAGTTGCTTAAAGACAGAACAAAGGAGCCTGGAAACAAAGATGCTAAAAAATGGCATCACAATTAGAACATGGAGCTTAGCCATCAACATCCCTGTGTGGAGAATTGCCCTTTGCGTCCTCTCACTCCCACACAGAGGGGTGGTCATCACAGGCATTCTTGCTTAACAACATTGCATTTCTAACGCTCCTGGGAGATACGGCCAACCAGATTTCTAGGAAAAACATACAATAGGATTTTGATAGTAAATGGGCTGAGAAAGTTTAAAAAAACAAGAATGAATCATTGATTTTTGGGGGAAGGTATTGTCTCATTTTTCCAGTGTACTATTCAGTGGCATTATGCACATTCACAATGTTGGGCAACCATCACCACTATCTATTTGCAGAAGAATCATCGATTTTTAAACAGTAAAATATGGGCACAGGATCTCAAGTCTGATACCCTTTATGGACAAATGGAGGAAGCAGAGAAGTTTTGTCTGTGTGCATGGGGAGTGAGATAGCAGTGAGTGGGTGGCATGTTTTCTTAAGAGGAGAGCTACAGCAAGTGTCCCCTGCTGCACAGTGGTTTGCACACTGCCTAGCCCGGCAAGGATGCCACGCGATCAGCATGTGCAGCTCTTATGCAGCAGTACTAGTGGCACCGTGCGCTTGCCATGCTGGTTCTAAAGACAGGCTGCCTGAAGCAGGACCATGTGAAGGAACTGCTGTGCCTCATGATGATTCTAGCCTTTCCCAGAGCTGCAATTCTTTGGGTTTTGGTTTGATTCTCCAAAACTACTCTCTTGCTGCATGATCTGCAAAATTAGTATAATTTTGGCACTGGAAGGGACCCTAAAGACAACGTATTCAGACCCTCTCACTGTCTAATAGCAGAATCAAGAATGGTTCAGAAGCCTGAGCAGGGTGATGCTCTGAGGGAACTGGGCACTGCAAAATCCTACAGCTGCTGCACTTGTTTTAAAATTAAAGTGACTAAATTCTTAAACTATTTTTCTTTTGCTTTATTTTGAATAGCCAGACCCTCCCAGGAGTAATAAAAGCACAGCTAGAAATCTCTCATCTGGTGGACTTTCCTTCCCTCTAATTTTACCACATGTGGACCCTAAAATTATCATAAGGAAAAGGACAGAACACAGTAACTCACAATATAACATGATCTAACCCAGATGCTGACAACAGGCTGACTTCTAAGCACAGGCTGTGAACTTGTTTCAGAAGTGGGGAAATGTTGGGATCCTAGAACAGCAGTCATGGCCCTCAGCAAGATGTCCCTGTAGAGCTTGTAAGCAAGGCCATTGCCCATACACAAAGCACAAATATTTATGCTCTTTGTTCATGCTCTGCGTCTTCCCTCCTCTTCCTTTCCTTCCGTAGCCCATGTTCCCACATTTGTATTATTTCCTCCTAAGTTCCCAGAAGCATCTCGCTTTGCCCTTGGATTTTCAGGACCTCCCATTAGAACATCCTGGCGAGGGCTGGGTTCCTAAAAAAGCCTATGACTCATAGGACTATTTTCCTGAATTTCTTTCCATTATCAAAATCTCTTACTATCTCTCTCAATCTAAAGTGTCCTGTACTGACTTCCCAAGGTAATTTTATCATCTAATCAGGGTTTATGAAAGAAGGACCAAATTATGACTTTAGAGGGCTCCCAGGTACTTTTACTTTTGTAGCCCCTTCCTCCACAAAGAAATATAAAAAATTACATTGTACAACTGCGTTGGAAGAAAAATAAATATAATCCAGACTGGGCTCATTATTATTTTTCCCCTATAATTTTAAGAAAAGCAAAAATGAAACACTGTAGGCCCTAGGCATTGTACCTGTTGTGCCTTGTGCATAACTGGCCCTGCCTGGTAGTATGGCCCAAAGACTCACTGGGTTACATTAGTATATCAGACTGTGTTATCACTAGGATGCTTTTGGTTGTAAATAATGGGATAAAACTCAAACAGGCCTAAACAATAAAGGGAACTTACAGGGTCACAGAGCTGGTTAAGTTCAGAGATTGACATGGCTTGGAGTCAGGTATCTGCCCTCTTGAAACTTCCATTCTTCGGGTAAAGACTGAAGAGACAGACCATGTTATAGACCTTGCTTTTTACCTGCCCATCGGCCACTGCCCTCCTTGCCTACCTTCCTATCAGAGCTCACCTTCATGATGAAGGAAACTGAAAAAGCCAACTAAGCTTTTTCAGTTTCCCTGGAGGCTATAGTTTAGATATATAACCAAATTCTGGCCATTGCAACTTCAGTGAAAGTATGTGTCCAGGTTCCCTCCCCCTTAGATGTGCAAGAAGTTCCAACTCTTCTGTCCTACTTTGGGATATGCATAAGCTTCTGCAGTTGTCTTGATTTCATGAAAGACCACGTGGACCATACATTGAAGGTGGCAGAAGACCGGATTTCATGGGTTTTTGATGACATTGTTGCACTACCTAACCAGCCCTGAAACTGTCTCTGAACACTTTCATTAAGTGAGATAACAAACTTTTAGCTGGGTATTCTATTACTTGCAGCTTCCTATAGATAATGAGAAAAAAAAATGAATCCCAAATTTTCAGATATTGATAAATGCTGTTAGGACAATAAATATGATGGAGGGACTACTTCAAATTGGATAATTATAGAAAGACTCTCTAAAGTGACATTTGAGCTTGATGGAGCCAGCTATACAGAAGGATCTGGGAGGCAGGGTGCTTTAGATAGAGCAAACAGTAACTCTAAAAGTCCCAAGTGTCAATTATTAGAATGAATTTGAAGAATAGAAAGAAGTGCCTTGACTGGAGTACAGTGAGTAAGGGGAAGGAGTGGAATGTGAAAGCAGACAAGATACAAGTCATTTTGTATTTTATTTTATTTTATTTTATTTTATTTTATTTTATTTTATTTTATTTTATTTTATTTTATTTTTCTGAGTGAACCAAAGACTTTATTTTTTAAAAGCAGGTAACACCAAAGGACTATGTCGTATCCATATTCATTGCAAAAATAATTACTGGGACTTTCAAAATATCAAAAGAATAAGCTGGATCACTGATTACAACTATAATATTCGGCCAATATACACGTTTTGTGTGTGTGTGTGTGTGTGTGTGTGTGTGTTCCAGGTCTAGGCTTCCTTTCCATGTATTATTATTCATATGCATTCCCTGTGTCTATTTATCATCAAAATGGGGACACTCGAAACTCGAGCCCAGTTTTATCTTGATTTCAAAGCTGATGCAGCAGCTAACCGAGAACTCTGGTTTGCTGATTGAGTCCTAGAAGTCATGTCTTCTGATGTCATACAATGAATTGTATCTCTGAAAAATAAAATCAGAATTCAAACTCCTTTGAAACAGGTAAGTCCCCAAGCTCTCCAGCACCATGGTACCTGGATTGCTCACACTGTGCTTTCCTCTGTTTCTCTTAACACACCACTGGGAACCCCAAAGTGGTCCCACTTGGAAGAGTTCCATTATAAAGGTTTTTGTAGAACCGCACTAAACTCATGTAGAGGCCATGGATAAAAACCATCCATTGTTTTTTCTGTTAAGAACCAAAAAAAAAAAAAAAAAAAAAAAGAGTGCCTTCCTTGGGAAGCAGGAAAGTAGTAACAATCCTACAGTTAAGAAAAATGGTTCTATAAATCCCTCCTTCCAAAATTATGTTCAAAGGTGTTTAAGACCCAAAGGAGGTCATAAAAACAGTGAATATAAATGACTCCCCTACTAGAGAAAAAGCCCTTCATGCAAAGTGGCTGAGGGTCTGCTGCGGAGAACTGAGGAAAGGCAGATCCACGGTCAAGACCCGGCTCTACCTGTTTCTAGCACGAATTTACGATCTCAAGGGTGTAAATGTGGTGGGTGTGAATTGTTCCTCCTTGTGCTGAAAAAAGGAATGAAGAAATCAAAGTGAATTTGTGTGCTAATGAAAAGGCTCTGAGAGGCAAGCCCTTCATTTCTAAGGCAAGAGTTTTGTCATCGGAAGTGGGAACAGATGCACATGGTGGCAGGCACTGAAGGTGGAGTCAGCTGTCTGCAGGCCAGGACAGTCTCAAAACTAAGGCAAGCACAGCTTTTCGGTTTGAGACCATCCCCAGGAAGGCCCACGGAGGCCAGTAAATGAAGCTGGTCCATGGCAAACCACCCGAAGATATTCAGACAGGGGTGACAGTCACAGTTAAGGTGGGGTGCCTTGGGGTCATGGCAGGTGGGAACCAGCACTCAAGGTGAACGTCTTTGCATGTCCTGCGCACGACTCCAAGCAGCAATCTCTGGGGTTTTTGGAGGTGTGTTACTTTTTGCGATATATTTTCCCCCCAAAAGAAGACACGAGGGTGGAGCCCCTGGAGATAAGGCCACCAAGGTGGAACCCCACCAGGGCGGGTTGGGTGAGGATCACAGAGCACTCTGGGCAGCACGCGGCTCCCTCCAGGTCTGGCCAAGTCCTACAAACACTTGTAGGTGCCCAGGAGAGCTTTGCAGTTGGGACAGGAGAGGTCCACGTCCTGCAGGGCATCCACACAGAAGGGGATGAAGCAGCAGCCCGCGATGCACCCCAGCAGGCACAGGCTCCCACAAGAGAGCCAGGTGAGGGCGCCGGCATCATAGGACAGCTGGGTCTCTATCATCTTGTTGCAGGAAGGACAGCACATCTGGATCAGACGGTCAAAAAGGAAGATGGGCTGCTGTACGTAGACGGTCTGCATGGCAATAGCATTGGCACTGGGGACGGGCACTGGCTGGGTGTAGTAGGCTGGCGGATTCATGCCCTTGCCATCCAGGCCCGTCACCAACCCCGGGGTCGACCCTGGCGCGGGACCAGGAGGCATAGGGAAATAACTATTGACCGCCACCATCTCTTCATAGGAAGGGGTGCAGATGGCACCGAGGAAGGCCCAACGGCTACCTGCTAGGATCCTGGAACATTTTACCGCCGCCCTCGCCACCAGTCCAGCCGGGCTCATTTTGCTTTTTTAAGGAATGCCTTGGCACAATGGTATAAATTTGGTTCTGGGAAATTGGGAGGAGGGGATATTTTAAGGATACCAAATGGCAAAATCTCATTTTGTAAGCAGCTGCTTAGTGTGCATATTAAATATGGTGGCGATATCTGCCCACCTCCTTCATAAGTATCATCCTCCAGTTCTTAAGCTCCTCCTTTTCAGAGAACTGTACTCCTCTCCCATATGGCGACCATAGAAGCAGCTGTATTTTATGAGGATTCATCTCCCTGACTATAGTTTTTGAACCAGGGATGTGTATCTAGTCTAAAAAGGCTTTTTCCCTGGGGACTTTGGAATTGGGGCCAGGAGATCAAGTTAATGCCTTGCACGTGGTTAAAGATATAAGATTTAAAGATTGAATGATGTAGTCGTATCTTGATCATATGGGGGGAAAAAAAAGTTGTCCGTCCAGAGAGGAGGACTAAGGGAAAGACAATCCTAATGGAATCCAAGTCCCTGGTTCTTGTAGGTTCCTAAAGCCTAGCCCCATCTATCCCTTTTTCAGTTTGGTGGTTGCACTTCTGTATCATCATTTATTTCAGGTACCCTTTTAGGGGAAAGGGAAGATATCAATATTGAAAACAAGGATGAGATGTTAAAATAACAAATCTTAAAATACAGAATTAGCTGAGTAAAGCCAAGGTGGGGACTGGTAATGATTCAGAGATCCCGAGCAGAATGCCAATGTTTCTGGTATGTAGTAGCAAAGCAGTTGATTATCTATTGTCTCTTGAGGATGATAAGCCTAGAAAGATTTCAGTAGTGGGGTGCCTGGCTGGCTCAGTGAGTGGAGCATGCAGCTCTCCATCTTGGGGTTGTGAGTTTGAGCCCCATTTTGGGTGTAGAGATTACTTAAAAATATAATCTTAAAAAAGAATTTCAGTAGAACTCAGTATATCCACCATTTACTTTATTTTTAAAATGATTTTACTTATTTATTTGTCGGAGAGAGGGAGCGCACAAGCAGGGGGAGCAGCAGACCGAGGGAGAAGTAGGCTCCTTGCTGAGCAAGAAGCCTGGTGTGGGACTCAATCCCAGGACCCGAGGATCATGATCTGAGCTGAAGGCAGACGCTTAACTGACTGAGCCACCCAGATGTTTCAACACTTTTTTCTTGTTATGATTCATAAAGTAACCCAGAACCTGTGAGCAGTATGGCATACTGCATATTGCACTACAGTGGGAACAGCTATGCAGGTGAAACTAGGAATCATGTGAAAATTTAACAATTTGGCAAACCATCATAGCAGATGCCCAATTAGAACAGAAGAGCCTGGTCTTCTACCTAGAAGAGATGATTGGTTTTGCCCCCGCAAAAGAGCATAAATTCACTTATTAATAAACTAAACATATGGTGTCTATATCTATGAAGAATTAAAATTAAATTGAATATGCCAAGATGGAAAAAATATTTACCGGTGATATTTTTAACTACAGTCCAGGCAGTTACACTTACACTATTTGTACTGATAAGATCTTACTTACAAAGTATTAGCAAAGGCATATTAGCAATAATCATTAAAAAACAATATTTCTAAGCATAAAAACCATAATAATACCTAAGAATAAATTTAAGATATATGAAGCATAACTTAAAACTATGCAACTTTACTGAGCATCATAAAAATACTTGAATAAATGGAGAAATAGCATGTGCTTTTAGATTCTTCAATATTAAAAGATGCTAATTCTTTCCAACAAGTTTTTTTTAAATTTTTATTTATTTATGATAGTCACAGTGAGAGAGAGAGAGAGGCAGAGACATAGGCAGAGGGAGAAGCAGGCTCCATGCACTGAGAGCCCGACGTGGGATTCCATCCTGGGTCTCCAAGATCGCGCCCTGGGCCAAAGGCAGGCGCCAAACCGCTGCACCACCCAGGGATCCCCCAACTAGTTTTATAAACACTGAAATTTCAAACAAAACACCAAAGATTTTTTTTGATAAAATTTTTGTTGAAAAATTACATACATACATACATACATACATACAAAAAGTACATGGAACTACACATCTCAACAAATTTGTAATTATTTTTAAACGGGTTTAAGTTCAAAGTTTATCTGAAGTAAAAATGGAGCAAAATATCCTATAAAATTTCAATTTAAAAAATAAAAATAAAATCTGAAAAAATCTAGAATAATATATTGCTTAAAATTTAGGATTTGTAAACATGCCATTAAAAATTGAAATCACAAAAAAAAAAAAAAAAGAAAGAAAGAAAGAAAAAGAAAAAAAAAATTGAAATCACAGGGGATCCCTGGGTGACTCAGCAGTTTGGTGCCTGCCTTCAGCCAGGGTGTGATCCTGGAGTCCTGGGATCAAGTCCCTCATCGGGCTCCCTGCAGGGAGCCTGCTTCTCTCTCTGCCTGTGTCTCTACTTCTCTCTCTTTCTCTGTGTCTCTCATGAATAAATAAATAAAATCTTAAAAAAATTGACAATAAAAAAGATTAATAGATTTGTCTACATATGTTTAATACTTCTCTGTGGTGAGTACCATAAAGTTAAAAGGCAAATGACAAATTAGGAAACAGTGTTTGCTATTTTCATTATGTCCCAGGCAGTGTCTTTGATAAGAACGAGGTGTGCTGTATTCTAATGAGTGCATGTGCAGATCCTGAAGTCAGATTGCTTGGATTTGAATATGAAACAGCCCACTTACCAGCTGTCTTAGGTTGGGTTCCCCAGAAGCCGTGACTGAGAGGAAGATTTTTTATACAAGTGACTTATTGATGATATTCTCTTCAGTGAAATCTGGAGGAATCCAGGAAGCAAGCTAAGTCAGGGGGATAATCTAAGCAAAGACAAGAGTTCAAATGAAGCTTCACTTAGCCTGACCTCACTGGAAGATCTGGAGCCAACATGGTACCATGAAGTCCTTGAAGCAAGCAGGCTGGGCCTTTGTATCTCCTAAAGCCTAGCCCCATCTATCCCTTTTTCAGTTTGGTTATTGCACTTCTGTATCATAGTTTATTTTAGGTACCCTTTTAGGGAAAAGGGAAGATATCAATAATTGGAAATTGCATCAGTCAGTCATTGTGTGCAGGCCATCCAAGCATCTGGGTCAGGCTGAGGACAATTTTCCAGAGAAGGGTGCAACTCTGAGTTGTTAGCCACCAACCATCATGGCAGCTAGATGATGGATGGATGCACTAGGTGGACAACGGGATTGGGGGATAGCACTAGCACCATCTTCTAAAACAACTAAGTCATCCTGATTAAGCTACTTAACTCTTTGAAGCTTCCATTTCCTCATTTATAATGGAAACATAGCGATGCCATTGGGTGGTAGGAGATATGGTAAGGAATAGTATATGTCAGGAAATAGTCTAACAAAAACACTCAAATATTAGCATTTAGAGAGTTTTACAAGTCCAAACATTCACTAATAGCAAGATGGGAAAATTACAAAGACTGGTAATGCATATGTGAAGAAATAGAATTATCCAAAATATGGGAATATTTTCTATTTAACTAGAATTATAGAAATGCAAACTTAAAGTGAATTACTGTTTATTTCTTATCAAAGATAATACTCAGTGTTGGCAAGGTATCTATGTGCGTATAGAGCAATCTCTTAAATTCCTATTAAGAGTATAAAATGATCGATTGTTTTCTGGAGGGCATATTGGAAATCTATTTGAAGCTTTTAAATCATGTATACCTTCTAAAATGTGCATTCCCATTTCCAAGAATTTATTTGCAGAAAATCTGGCATGGAAATTGGCAAATACTTAAAAATACAAAGAAGTTCATACGTAGTGTTATTTGAGTATTGGAAAATTGGCATAAGCTGATAAATCAGAAAGGAATAATAATGACAAAGCAGTTACTATAAAGAATAATGGTATAAAAATATATTTTTAAGAACAATTGGAGGTAATATACACCAGTGGTGATTATCTTTGTGAGACAAGTTATTTTTACCTTATTTGTGCTTATTTGTAGCTTTCTGATCTTTCTACAGTGAACAAGTGACACAACAATAACCCATAAGCTTCAGGCTTCTCAGTAGGAGCTCAAGCCTGTAGGTATAAAATTTGAGGATGGCCTTTAGCCACAATTTAGTTATTTTTGATTTCATACTATTTCTGCCAAACATACATTTGTAAGCAAATGCTTGGAACATATTTAAAGAAAGAATGAAGACCAAACAGTTTCAAGAAAACATATTTCTTAAATACACAGACACACATCACTATGAACAATGAGTGTGCATCTCTACCCAGGGAAGAGAAAGAGAACCTTTTGTATAAGAAGTGATTGGTGAGGGAACAATCTTAGGCTGTTGCTTTGAAACTTGATTTACACTCATTCGAGGAACTGTTTCTTCAGTGTACTCATTTTATTCTCTCTTTAGGCTCATTGCACATTGGGGCAAGATAGCAAACTGTATTGATCAGAATCACAATAGAAAACAGATGGCACAAACGGGGTAAGTGAAGAGAGGAGAGCAAAGGGACAGTTTACAAAGATGTGGGCAAGGCTGAGGAAAGGTACAACATCAGGGCCAGCTAGCAATACCAGAGAGAGGCTGAAAGAATGAGAAGGAGGAATTGTTATTTGAACCTCAGAGCTCAGGTGAGAGATGCAGGGACTCAACAAAAGTCACGACACCAATCATGTCGGGCAGCTGTCCCCCAAATGTTGGCTCAGCATTTCAGGCAGCTTCAATGTCAGGGCACCTCCATACCAACACAAGTGTCCACAATCCTCATAGCAGGGGAAGAGAGGACGTAGAGAAACCCACAGCAGCTCTTCAATGCAGCTAATTAGAGGTGATGGGTCACTTCAATTCACATCTCATTGGCCAAAGCAAGTCATGTGGGCCTGCCTAACTATAAGGGGCTGGGGAAGAATCCTTATATGCACCCAGAAGGAAAGGAGAACTGGAAACACTGGTGAAAAACACAGCTGGCGAGGGACCCATATTCTTTTATATTATGCAGGATTCCTTTGTCTGAGAAACAAACTCTTACCCAACCTTGGGACATACTCTATGCTGTGCCGTGTCACAGTAGCCACCAGCCACATTGAGCACTTGAATGTGATTTGAGGTATGCTGTCCCTGTAAAATATACCTCAGAGTTCAAAGACTTAGCACAAAAAGAATACAAGATAGCCTATTAATGATTTTTATTATTGATTATATGTGGAACACTAATATTCTTTTAAATATTGGGTTAAATAAAAATACATTATGATTTATTCATTTTATCTATTTTTCTTTCTTAAATGTGGTTTCTAGAAAATTTTGTATGCGGCTTGTGTTTGTGGCTTGCATTATAGTGCTATTGAACGGTGCTGCTCTAGAGAGTTCTCTTGGTTCCCAAGAGGGTTTCTAATAGAAAGAGATAAAGAATTACCAATCTCTGCTAGGATCCTCTATAGGATGAATCATTATTTTAATTGCTCCTGTAGCTAATTAGCTACACAAGTGTGAAGGTTTTCTTCTTTATTTTAGCATCTAATTTAAATTCCTTTATAAAGATTCAGCAGTTTTTTTTTCTCTCTCTCCTCCATAAAAGCAAAGCACAGGTGGTTCATAGAGACCATTATCCCGTGGAGAGATTTTTTTATAAAACGTGTTTAAATGTCACTCAGTTCCATTAAAACAAAGGAGCCATTCAGCAAAGGTGTTGCTTCTTAGTTTTTTACTTTCTTGTGGAAACTAATTTTGAGACTTTGACTATATTTTTATGAGGAAAGAGGGTACAGAGAAAGCCATTAATTTTACCTTTTCCTACATATGAAGAGTTAAAGTTGTAAGAAGTCCTCGAATTCACCTGGAAATATGGTCTAACAGTAACTATCCTATGGCCTGTGCAGAGAAAAGCCTCCTTTGCTCCTTCAGCTCCCTCCTTCTCCTAGTCCCAGCTCTTTGCCCTGGAGGCTGACCTGCTGGTCTGCACGGAGAGGTCTGGAATGGAGAGTTCTCATAGAGACCAGGAGGGAGGGGATCAGGGTCACAGTATCTATTCACCTGCTAGGTAGCTGAGGGCTGTATATTTAGAGTTGAGTCAGGAAAAGGGCATCACTCTAAAAGGAAGAATTTAATACAGAAATTAGAGTATTGACTGAGTACCACTGCTTTTCTTCATGACTTCTGATTCTAGTGTTTGCTCACTTTGCTCCTCCTTGTGGGTCTAGGAGTGGTGACAACTTTGCTGCTCTTACCCTCAGGCGACTGTCCTATCCCTTGTGATTCTCTAGTACTCCCTTGAGTACTGTGCCGTCCGCATTTGATTGTAACCCTCGTAGTGGGCCTGCTGGCATCTTGTAGGAGGGCTGCATCAAGACAAGAGGTTGTTGAGTGTCCTGGTCAATAATGAAGGACAGAGGAGCAACATTTTGAAGGTATTTCCTCAAGTCTAGGAACATAAAACAGCTCTTCATGTATTTCTGCCTGGTATTTACAATGTCTTAGAACAAGGAACTCTGTAATATGCCTGAGGTAAGAAAGAAAGTTATCAAGATGCATTTTGTATGTTGCAGTTTTCTCTCTGGCAAAGAAATGTCAATATTTGAATTGCACATTAAGCTCTACACTCATCAATTCTTGGTCTTCTAAGAATATACTTGTACTTCTTTTAGATGGGAGGTTGAAATACTTCCTATGTTTCCCCACCTGTACAATGAGGGGTGTGTTTAGACTAGAGTATCTTAAATATCTCTGTGCACTGACATTCTGTAAGTTTATGATATTTTAGTCAAATTTGTAAAATATAGTTTTTTGGCCTTTTGCTCAGGAGAGGTGAAAATGCGATTGTCTTTGGTTGTCGTGAATTCAGGTTCATCCACCAAAAGCCACCTCCACCATGCTGCCTAAGTTTGACCCCAAGATCAAAGTCATATACCTATGGTGCATCGGTGGTGGGGAGGTCTGTAACACGTCTGTCCTGGTACGGAAGATCAGGCCTCTGGATCTGTCTCCAAAAAAGGCTGGTGATGACATTACCAAGGCAACTGGTGGTTTGAAGTTTCTGGGGATTACAGTGAAACTGACCATTCAGAACACACAGGCCCAGCTGGAAGTGGTACCTTCTGCCTCTGCTCTGATTATCAGAGCCCCCACAAGGAACCACCTAGAGATAGAAGCAAAACACATTAAACACAGTGCAAATGTCACTTTTGATGAGCTTGTCATTGCCTGACAGATGTGGCACCGATCTTTAGCCAGAGAACTCTCTAAAACCATTAAAGAGATTCTGGGGACTGCCCCATATATGGGCTGCAATGTTGATGGCTGCCACCCTTATGAAATCATAGATGACATCAATAGGCATGTGTGTAGTACAAAGCCCAGCTAGTTAAGAGCTACGAAGGAACATGTTTCGATAAAGGATCATTTGACAACCAAAAAAAAAAAAAAAAATATATATATATATATATATATATATATATATATATATGGAATAATATGATGACGTTAATGTGTAGGCTTCTCTGAAGTGCTGGGCTGAATATTTTGTGAAACAAAGTTCACCTTCCCACTTAAGAAAATCAGAGAAAAAAATTTTTAAAGATTTTATTTATTCATGAGACACACACACACACACACACAGAGGCAGAGGGAGAAGCAGGCTCCAAGCAGGGAGCCCAATGTGGGACTTGATCTCCAGGATCATGCCCTGGGCTGAAGGCAGGCGCTAAACCACTGAGCCACCCAGGGATCCCAAGAGAAAATTATTTTTATTAATGCCCTTGAAAGCACCATATAAAAGAGTGCATGGTCCTAATAGCACCAAGCCAAAGTCAGAGGTCAGTGAACAATGGCCCAAGGGTCAAATGCAAACTGCCATCTGTTTTTGTAAAGTTTAATTAAAACACAAGCCATGCTGATTTGTTTATGTATTGTCTATATCTGCTTTCTCACTACCATGGCGTAGTTGAGTTGTTACAACAGAAATTGTGTCAGTCCACAAAACCTAAAATGTTTACTACCTGGCCCTTTACAGAAGTTTGCCAATTCTTGGCTTAAGATGAGTAAGCAGCTCTCTTTAAGTAAAATTCCTATTCAGGTTTTTCAGGTGTGACATATCCCAGACTCTGATAGCGGGTAGTTAAAGGTACAAATAATTGCCCATTTTGAAAGTGCCAAAATTAAGTGCTCACTTCGACAGCACATTTACTGAAAGCACCAAAATTATAAAACTTGGTTTGTATGACACTTGAAGGGCAGCCTGGTAATCTGAGGATTTGAGCTCAATTTTATTCTTTACCAGCTTAACAATCTTGCGAGAGTTACCTAATTTTTCTTAGTTGTAACATCACATGAGATAATATGTGGAACACCTTAAATTTCTATCTGAAAGTAAAAAGTTATTAAATATTAATTTTGACGCTGCAGGAAAGGAAATTGTAAATCTCTGAAGTCAGAAGGTCGGAAAATGCATCATATTTACCTAGAGCTTAACATGCAATGTTCAGTAAACAATTGCATAGCCATCTTCCCCCCATTGCCCTTAAAAAGCCACTCCTTCAGCAAAACAAACAAAAAAACCCTTGAATCTCTCAGGCAGGTGACATACTAGGAATGATGCATGGAAGTGAGAAGCTCAACAGCAGAATTTGGAATGACTGCTGCCTGGCAACTGTGTACACTAGGACCCTGGCCAGGAAGATATTGGGGTTTCATAGCTCTCAAGCTACAAAGGCATCTGCAGTTGGCTCCAGGAAGAGGCTCTGAAATAGAAGCTTCCAACTATGTATTCATAGGGGACTTGATTTCTAAATGAGGAACAGACAACCTGCTGAGAAATACCTGTGTGTCTCAAATTGCAAAGCTGGAACAAAAGGGGTTTAGTGATGCAGAGCAAGGAAATCCTCAGGAACAGACTAAGGTTTAAAGGGATCATCCTTATGTATTTATTTTCAGAACAATAGGGGATTTTTTTAAAAGATTATTACAAAGAAGAGCTAATTCTTCCTTTCTGGTTGTGCAGGGTTTAAAGTCCAACAATTCACTCCTGTTTCTCTGCCTGAGCTGAATTCAACAGATAAGAAGAAAGTCTTAATGATTAATAAGCCCTCTGGAGCAAGAAAGGGAGTTTATTTTCATTTTACAGATGAAGAAACCGAGGCCCTGAGGGATCAAAACACCTATTTGAGGTCATATAGTTCTTTCATGCAGAGTGAAAATGAATTCCTGGGTCTCTGATTTCTTTCTTTTTTTTTTTTTTTTTAAGATTTTATTTATTTATTTATGAGACACACACACACATACACACACACAGATAGAGACACAGGCAGAGGGAGAAGCAGGTTCCACGCAGGGAGCCTAATGTGGGACTTGACCCCAGGACTCCAGGATCACTCCCCAGGCCAAAGGCAGGCGCCAAACCGCTGAGCCACCCAGGGATCCTGGGTCTCTGATTTCTGCTGTACTTTTTTTTCTCTAAAGCACCCTGCTTCTCCAGAACCCTCAGCTTAGGTAGACCACACTGGTCCTGCCTCTGACTTACTGCATGATGCAGGCATGCTGAAGGATCTTTCTGTGGCTTTTTTTTTTTTGTCCTCTGTAAAATGGTTCGAATACCCATCTATCCTTCCTCATAAGGATGGTAAAACTCAACTGGCATCACAGACATGAAATTGTGATTCAGTAGATATGGCAGACACTTATTCCTTTCTATAAAATCTATTCCCTTCTTCCTTCTTAACCTGATTTTATTCCAGCAGCCATAGACCCAGTCACAGAGAATAAATCATGCTTAAACCATGGGAGCCAATGGTGGTCCCATCCCCTTTGCAAGTGATTACCCTAGAGATTGTCACGTGACCCAGAACTGGTCAGGAAGATAGAGAGGAAAGCCTGGAGAGGGGTGTGGAAGATTTTAAGAAAGCTCTGCTCTACCTGTTAAAAGGCACAAGTGGTAATGTGAAGGAAAGTTTAAGCGTCTGCAAAGGATGCTCTCAGGTGAGATGGAGGACATCATGAGTGGAACAAAGCAGATATCAGTTACAAGCTCATTCACTTTTTCAGGAAATATTTACAGTGTGTTCACCATGTGTTAGGTACTGGGAAATACAGCAGAGAACAAGCAGACCCAATTCCCTGGTCCCGTAAAGATGACACTCTAGTGAGGGGAGACAAGATAAATAAGCACAAAATGTAGTATATTGGGGAGAAGTGTAGAAGAAACAGGGGAAGGCAGGGCTGGGAACATGAGTGATTGGGGGCCGAAGTTTTAGACAGGGCTGTGAAGGATGCTTTCACGGAGAGGGTAGTTTTGTATAAAAGCCTGAAGGAAATGAGGATGGGAGCCACGATGGAATTCGCAATTTAGAATCATCTTGTCAGAGGGCACAGCCAGGTGTTTGATGTGACTGGAGTAGAGTAAGCAACATGGGGAAGGATAGAAAGTGTGAGCAGTGGTATCGATTGCAGGTCATCTGGAAGCTTGAAGCCACTATGGGTCTTTGTTTCTTACTGTGAGTCACAGTGGAATCCATTGGAAGATTTTGAACAGGGAGATGACAAGATCTGACCTTCATTTTAGCAGGATCATTCTGGTAGCTTTGTGCAAATAGACTGAAGAGGTACAAGGGCAGAAATAAACCACTTGGGAAGATATTTATAATACAAGTAAGAGCCACTGGTGGTTTTGGCCAGAGTGGTAGTGGAAATGTAAGAGGTGGTCCAGATTCTGGATGTATTTTGAAGATGGAGTTAAAGGGACTTGTTAAAGATCAGAGTAGGGTTTGAGGGAATTGAGGACAACTGAGGTTTGGGGTTTTAGCACCTGGGATGGTGGAGTTGTCATTTACTCATTGGGAAGACTGGGAAATGTATGCTTTGGGAGCAATGTCAAAAACTTGCTTTTTGGGCAGCATGGGTGGCTCAGCAGTTTAGCATCACCTTCAGCCCAGGGTGTGATCCTGGAGACCCAGGATCAAGTCCCATGTCAGGCTCCCTGCATGGAGCCTGCTTCTCCCTCTGCCTGTGTCTCTGCCTCTCTTTCTCTCTGTGTCTCTCATGAATAAATAAAATCTTTTAAAAAAATACTTGCCTTTCATCTTGTCTGAGATGCTGAAAATTAGTCATCAAAAAGGATATTTCATGTAGGCAGTTGGATAACAAGTTGAACAAATTAGGCATTAATCAAATGGAAGAAACACCAAAAATGTGTCTTAGGGAAGCATCTGGCTCATTGTGTAAGAAGCAGGGTGATTTCTTCAGGCCTGTTTCCTCATCATTGAAATGGAAGTAACAGCCAGTGTTGTGTAGGTTTAACAAGAAGATAAAAGTACCTAGTACTGTGCTTTAAGCAACAAAAAACAAGTAATATTCTTTCATTCATTCTCCTACCTGACTGTAATCTTCAAGAAATTAAGCCTCTTGACCTATTAGCTAATTTTCCTTGGTCTAAGAATCAAAGAATACCTGAGTATTTGTGATGGGCTCAGTGACTTAAAATTCCTGAAAGCCATTGTATGGGCCTGGGGTAAAGATCTAATTTCTATTTTATTATTTTTTTAAGATTTTATGTATTCATGAGGGATAAGAGAGAGAGAGAAGCAGAGACACAGGCAGAGGGAGAAGCAGGCTCCATGCAGGGAGCCTGACGAGGGACTCAATCCCGAGACCCCAGGATCATGCCCTGGGCTGAAAGCAGGCACTAAACCACTGAGCCACCCAGGGATCCCCTAATTTCTATTTTATATAAGATGAAACAGATTTAGAAATAAGTTAATTTTTCCAAAGTCACACAGCTAGTGCCACCTTTGAAGATTGGTTTTTCCATTATTTTGCACCTAATAATTGCATATTTAAGGACATTCTCAACTATCTTTATTATTTACTAACATCAATTCCAAAACGTGACCATTTTCTCTCCATGTTAACAAATCATTTTTGGGAAGAATTTCTCAAAATGTTTTAGAGGACACAGATCTAGAAGGGGAATTCTTACCTATGCTAGCAACCAATTCAACAAATAGGGATGTTTCGTAATGAATGATGGTAACCCCCTGGGTTTACACCTTTGGAATATATCCACATGACACATTCCCTACTGATTAATTGACATCTCCAGTCTTTAGTTTATCTAAAGTGAGAGTAATACAGTTTTTAGCAAATTGCATATTGATCAGAGAGATATTACCGAACTATGATTTGATCTTTTGGTGTTAGGAGCCCAGTTCCAGGACAAATTTAATGTAAGAACAATGTTATCGCAATGCTTGGATCTCAGTTTAATCCTGAGTCAGTTCTGAGGTCCAGAGGGCTCGTGGAGCTGATGGTTTGCTAGATTAGAAAGTAGTTTTTGAAACATGAGAGCTAAATTGTGATTATGAAGGTGACAGTTGTGATCAAGTCCATATATGGACCTATTCATGTAGGCTAAATTATAAAGCAGGTGAAGAATGCGGTGTTTTCCCTTTCCTTCCACCCCTGCCCCCCTCTCTCTGAATCTTCCACAAATCTACTTTAAAAAGTGACCTTTACTTTATGAGTGTTTAAAACTCCAACCCATTATTAGTAAAATTAAAAGAACTAAGCAATCTGGAAGAAAAGTACAACAAAGGATAGTTAGAGTTCTCAATGGACTATTCATACAAGTCCACCATAAACAGCAAAATCCCAAAAGGTGAATAGGTACAAAGGACATGAGCCAACAATTCATAGAAATAATACATTCCTAATAAGCACACAAAACATCCACAGACTCACTAGTAACCAACCACAGAGACTTCAGCTGAAAAAAACAATATCACTTTTCACCAGTCAAATTAGACAAGGTTTTAAAATAGTATTCAATGTCTCTGTAGGATGAAGTTGGGATTCCATTCCATGTTTGTGGCAGTATAAGTGGCAAAAAGACTTTCCGGTAAGTGATCTGGCAACGTGCAACAGCAGCACAAACCATGTGTGTATGCTCAGATCCTATAATTTATTTGTGTGTGTGTTTTTAAGTTTTTGTATGAATTCCAGTTAGTTAACACACAGTGTAATATTAGTTTCAGGTGTGCAGTATAGTGATTCAGCACTTCTATCCATCACCTGGTGCTCATCACAGTAAGTGCCCTCCTTAATTCCCATCACCTATTTTCCCCATCCCCCCACCCACTCTTCTCTGGTAACCATCAGTTTGTTCTATATAGTTAGGAGTCTGTTTCTCGATTTCTCTCTCTCTCTCTCTCTCTCTCTCTCGTTTTCCCTTTGCTCATTTGTTTTTTTTCTTAAATTCCTCATGTAAGTAAAACCATACAGTATTTGTCTCCCTCTTATTCTTAATTATTATACTTATTTCCCTTTAGCTCCATCCATGTCATTGCAAGCGGCAAGATTTCACTCTTTTTTGTGGCAGGGTAATATTTCATTATATATATATAACATATAATATATATATAATGCAATCTCTATCAAAATATCAACAGCATTATATATATACTATATATGTAGTAGTATATATTTATATATATATAGTATCTTTACCCATTCATCAGTCAATGGACATTTGGGCTATTTCTATGGTTTGATTACTATAGATAATGCTACTATAAACATCAGGGTGCATGTATCCCTTTGAATTAGTATTATTGTATTCTCTAAGTAAATACTTAGTGGGGCAGTCGCTGGATCATACAGTAGTTCTATTTTTAACTTTTTGAGGAAACTCTATACTGTTTTCTGCAGTGGCTGCACCAGTTTGCATTACCACCAAGAGTGCAAGAGGGTTCCCCCTTCTCCACATCCTCACCAACACTTGTTTCTTGTGTTGATTTTAGCCATTCTGACAGTGTGAGGTGAACTCTAATTGTAGTTTTGATTTGCATTCGCCTGATGATGAATGATGTTGAGTAGCTTTTCATGTGTCTGTTAGCCATCTGTATGTCTTCTTTGGAAAAATGTCTATTCATGTCTTCTGCCCATTTTTTAATTGGATTATTCTTTTTTAGGGGGGGTATTGAGATTTATAAGTTCTTTACATATTTTGGATATTAACCCTTTATCAGATATGTCATTTGCAAAAATCTTCTCCCATTCTGTAGGTTGCCTTTTAGTTTTGTGGATTGTTTCCTTTGCTGTGCAGGAGCTTTTTCTTTTGATGTAGTCTCAATAGTTTATTTTTGCTTTTGTTTTCCTTGTCTCAGGAGACATTGTCTAGAAAGTAGTTACTATGGCTAATGTCAAAGAGATTACTGCCTATGTTCTCCTCTAGATTCTGATGGTATCCTGTCTCACATTTAGGTCTTTCATCCATTTTGAATTTATTTTTGTGTATGGTGTAAGGAAATGGCCAGTTTCATTCTTCTGCATGTGGCTGTCCAGTTTCCCCAACACCATTTGTTGAAGAGATTCACTTTTTCTCATTGTATATTCTTTTCTGCTTTGTTGTAGATTAAACTGATCATATAGTTGTGGGTTCATTTCCAGCTTTTCTATTCTGTTCCAATGATCAATGTGTCTGTTTTGTGTCAGTACTATACTATTTTGATCACTACAGCTTTGTAATTTAAGTCCAGAATTGTTATGCCTCCAGCTTTGTTCTTTTTTTTCCAAGGTTGCTTTGGCTATTGGGGATCTTTTGTGGTTCCGTATGAATTTTAGGATTGTTTGTTCTAGATCTGTGAAAAATGCTGTTGATATTTTGATAGAGATTGCATTACAAGTGTAGGTTGCTTTGGATAGTATAGACATTTTAACATTATTTGTTCTTTCAACCCATGAGCATGGAATGTCTTTACATTTCTTTGTGTCATCTTCAATTTCATCAGTGTTTTATAGTTCTCAAGGTACAGGTATTTCATCGCTTTGGTTAGGTTATTTCCTAGGTATCTTGTTTTTGGTGCAATTGTAAATGAGAGTGATTTCTTAATTTCACTTTCTGCTACTTCATTATTGGTGTTTAGAAATGCAATACATTTCTCTATATTGACTTTGTATCCTGCAACTTTACTGAATTTTTTGATTGTCTCTACAAATACATTAAGACTTAAGGAAAAAGATATTCATTAAGGTTATTTATAAAGCAAAGTTTAAAAAACTAATATCCATGAGTAAATGTTTAAATTATGTTTAGCCATATGGTATACTCCATGTCATCATGGGATGCCTTAGAGACTTATAATAATGCAGAAAAGATGATAGAGTAAAGGCAAGAAATAGGACTTCTACAAGATTGTCTTACTTATATGAGCAATATATGCATAGAGGGCAGCCTGGGTGGCTCAGGGGTTTAGCGCCACCTTCAGCCCAGGGCCTGATCCTAGAGATCTGGGATCAAGTCCCACGTCGGGCTCCCTGTGTGGAGCCTGCTTCTCCCTCTGCCTGTCTCTCTCTCTCTCTCTCTCTGTGTGTGTGTCTCTCATGAATAAATAAATAAAATCTTTTAAAAAAAAGAAAGAAAAAGAAAAATATATGCATAAAAATACATTTCATCATATTTCCTTTTACTGTTTATAGTTGCTGATATTTAGCTGTTATACCAGGCAATTGCTCAAGTGTCCCCCTGTGCCAGACCCTGCACTGAGCATTTTCAGATATTCTCTTTTAAACAGTAACCAGAAGATGAGATTTTTTATCTTTTTTCCCTAACCCTTACCACTAATACTTTTATTTTTTTAGCACAGACTGTTACAAGTGGGAAGACTAGTTCCCATACTTAAAAAGGTCTATTGAAGCATATTTTATATGTCATAGAATTTATCTATTTCAAGTGTGCAATTCAGTGATTTCTAGTGACTTTACTGAGTGATGCAATCATCACCATAATTCAGTTTTAGAACATTTTTATTCCCACAATATGATTCTTCATGACCATTTATTGTTAATCCTCAGTCCCCCTTCCAGCCTCAGGCAACTGCAAATCTACTTCCTGTCTCTATAAACTTGCCTTTCCTGGACATTTAATGTGAATGGAATCACATAACATCTAGTCCTTCGGCCTTTTGTATCTGACTTATTTCACTTAGCAAAACATTCTGGAGTTTTGTGCATGCCATAGCACATGTTGATAGTTTATTGATGAATAAATCTTCAATTGTTTGAATACAGCCCTGTTAACCCTGGTTATCCATTCACCAGATAGTGGGCATTTCTTTTGTTTCCCAGTTTGGGGATATTATGAATATACCCATTTTTCAGGCTCAGTAACACCCTGGATTGCACAGCTACTCAATGTCAGAGCCAGAGTTTGGATCTAAGCTTATCCAACTCCAAAGACCAACCACTCTATTTATTGCTAGACATTAGAATAAGGTGATTAATTCTTTCCCTTCATATTTTTTGTCTCTATACAGTCTAAAATGCATATTTTGTAACTTAAAACTTTGAAAGAAGTTTTTAAATATCTTTAAACCGCAAGCAAAATAATGGTGATATGTTATCTGTTCCAGAAGCAGATATATTTTATAGACAAAACGTTAGCTTTATTCCTTCAGTAAAACTGTCCAATTTCAGTCCTCAACAAAGGATCAACCAAAGATGGGACCATGGCAGCAGGCTATCCAGAAGTACTTGGAAAGTTTATCTCCAGCCCTAATGAAAGGCTCCTGGATTCTGTGTGCTCACCCCTGCTGTGGACTTGCTGCAGGACCTCCAGCCAGGATCATCAGGTACCCGGTGCTTTTGTTTCAGGTGATCACTGAAGATGGGGCCAAACCCAACTGAGTGACAGTAGTAAAAATGTCTCTCAATGAAAATATTTTATAGCCAATTGGTTCTTTCTGACGTTAGACAGTAGCTGAATAAATCCTGATATTTTAACTGTCCTTTTGTCTTTCAATGCTTTGGCATGTTTTACAAACTATTGGCATTTTCCTGTATGTCTTTTCTATCACAAAGATACACAGTTTAATTACATTTGAAAATACATGAAAGGGTTCTTGACATCACTAATCAGCTGGGGAATGCAAATCAAAAACACAAGGAGACGTCACCTCACACCTGTCACAGTAGCTATCATCCAAAAAAGACAAGAAATGAGTGTTGGAAGGATGTGGAAAAAAGGGAGCCCTGGCACACCGGTGGCAGGAGTGTAAATTGGTGCAGCCACTATGGAAAACAGTATGGAAGCTCCTCAAAATATTAAAAATAGAACTACCATATGATCCAGCGATCCCATTTCTGGGTGATAAAGATCACTATCTTGAAGAGATATCAGCACTCCCATGTTCAATGCAACATTATTCACAACAGCTAAGATAATGAAAATAATCTGTGTCCATAACAGATAAATGGATAAAGATGTCTTAGTTGCACATAAGCACACAGTGGGTTATTATCTAACCATGAGAAAGAAGGAAATTCTGCCATTTGTGACAGCTTGGATGAACCTTTCATTAGTTTAAGTGAAGTAAGAGAAAGAGAAATACTGTATGATATCACTTATATGTGGAAGCTAAAAAGGCCAAACTCAGAAAAACAGAGAGTGAAGTTGTGGTTACCAAGGGCTAGGCAGGTGATGGACACAGGGAGATATTGGTCAAAGGGTACAAACTTACAGTTATACAATTAATAAATTCTGGTGATCTAATGTCCAACATGGTGATTTTAGCTAATAATACTGTATCATATACTTGAATGTTGCTAAGAGAGGATCTTAAGTGTTCTATCCACAATAAAATGTAATTGTGAGACAAGATGAAAGTGTTAGCTAATGCCATGGTGGTAATCATTTTGTAGTATATTAACATATCAAATAAACATGTTGGATACCTTAAACTCCCACAACCCTACATGTCAATTGTAATCTCAATAACATTGAGGCAGAGGAAGAAAATACAGGTCGTTGGGATATGGTAGCCAGCCCCTAGGATGGGGCCCCCATCTCCAGACATTCACACTCTTGAAGAGTCCCCCACCACTTTATAGCAGAATGGGTCTTGTGTGAACAACAGAATGTGCAAAAGTGGTGTATAACTGCAGAGACTAGGTTGTAAGACTGTGCGTGCAGACTGTGCCTTAGCCTCTTCCTTCTCTCATCACTGGTTCTGAGGAAAGTCATGTCACAATCAGTTTTATGGAGAAGCTTGTGTAGTGAAAAGCTGAAGCCTCCTGCCAAAAGCCATAGGGATGAGACTTGGAAGAGATCTCCCCCCAGTCCCAATCCAGTTTTCAGAGATTGCAGACCTAGCTGCCACCTTCACCACAACCTCCCTAGATGGAGATTTTGAGTTAGAGCCAATCAACCAGCTCAGCGATTCCAGATTCCTGGCCCTCAGAAATTGCAAAAAAAAAAAAAAAAAATTATCAATGTTTGTAGTTTCTGGAGCTAAGTTTTGGGGAAATTTGTTTTTTATCAACACATAACTAAAACTTAGGGGAAATCAACCTATTATTTCACAATTTATAAATTACTGCTAACATTTTGGTATGTAATCTTTGTCTCTCTTTTTCTGTACTTAACAAATAGGTATGAAATATGAATATAGAAGCTGCTGTGGAAAACAGTATGGCATTTACTCAAAAAATCAAATAGAAGTACCATATGATTCAACAATTCCTCTTGTTGTAAAAAAAGATTTTATTTATTTATTCATGAGAGACAGAGAGAGAGAGAGGCAGAGGGAGAAGGAGGCTCCCTGCAAGGAGCCCCATGTGGGACGCGATCCCGGATCCTGGGATCAGGCCCTGAGCTGAAGGCAGACACTCAACCGCTGAGCCACCCACGCGTCCCTACCCAAAAGAATTAAAAGCAGGGATTCAAACGGATATCTGTAGACCCATGTTCATAAGCAGCATTATTCACAATAGCTAAGAAGTAGAAATAACCCAAGTGTTTATTGATGGAAGGGTGGATCAACAAAATGTGGAGTATACATACAATGGAAAATTACTCAGACTTAAAAAGGAATGAGATTCTGATCTATATCTGTGCTATAACACAAATGAAACTTGTTGACATTATGCTAAAGGAAATAATTCAAATGCAAAAAAACCCAAATATTGTATGATTCCACTTATACAAGGTGTCTAGAATAGTCAAACTCATAGGGACAGAAAGTGGAATAATGAGGAAGGAGGTAAAGGGGAGTTATTGTTTAAGTGGGTATAGAGTTTGGGATGAGGAAAATTTTCTGAGGATGGATAATTATGATGGTTGCACAAAAATGTGAATTTATTCAATGTCACTGAATTATAGACTTAAAATGGCTAAAATGATACATTTTATGATATGTATATTTTACCACAATAAAAGTGTATTAATACAAATTAATATCAATTTGTAACCTATCTTAATGGAGGCTCTTAAAAAATTTAAAAATAGAACCGTCCTATGATCCAGCAATCATACATCTAGGTATTTACCCAAAGAATGCAAAAATACTAATTCAAAAGGATATATGCACCCTGATGTTTACTGCAGCATTATCTACTATAGCTACAATAGCCAAACTATGGAAACAGCCCAAGCGACCATCAACTGATGAATGGATAAAGATGTGATATATGTGTATATATTACAGTGGAATATCAGCCATAAAAAAGAATGAAATCTTGCCATTTGCAATGACATGGATGGAACTAGAGGCTATTATGCTAAGTGAAATAAGTCAGTCAGAAGAAGACAAATATCAAATGATTTCAACTCATATGTGGAATTTAAGAAATAAAACAAATGAGCAAAGGGAAAGAGAGAAAAAAGGCAAAACGAGAAACTGATTCTTTTTTTTTTTTTTTTTTTGTTAGATTTCATTTATCCATGAGAGACACAGAGAAGCAGAATCCCCGCAGGGAGCTGGATGTTGGCCTCAATCCTGGAACCCAGGGATCACACCCTGAGCCAAAGGCAGACGCTCAACTGCTGAGCCAACCGGGTGTCCCAAGAAACAGATTCTTAACTATAGAGAACAAATAGGTGGTTACCAGAGGGGAGGTGGGTGGGGGTGGGTGAAATAGGTGATGGGGATTAAGGAGGGCACTTGTTGTGATGAGCATCAGACGATGAATGAAAATGTTAAATCACTATATTGTACACCTGAAACTAATACAGCCCTGTATGTTAACTAGCTGAAATTAAAATAAAAACTTAAAAAATCATAACTAACCTTTCTACTCAGTATCATGAACATCCTTCTATGTCAAGTAGAATACATTATTCTTAATGCCTGAATAGTAGTGCATTTGATGGACAGTTTCTGACCTGGGCTTGAGGAAGTCACAGAACTTTGAGTTACGACCCACTGACTTCTCCAGCTAGGTCTCTTATTTGCTTATCCCTGTCTCCTTTTCTATATTTGTCTCTCAGGTTTTTTACTGCAGAATTCAAGAGTCTTCCTCTGTAAAAGGTCAGAGATTCCTCAATAAACAAACAAGTAGAGGATGGGAGGACACATTTAACATCCTCTTTCTCACAGATTTGTTCTTTCTTGCCTTACTTCCTGCATCCCTAGTCTATCAAGTATTGTGAGACAGAAGCCCATAAATAATGAAAAGGCATTAAATAAATCTATTTGTTGTCTGGTTGTTTCTTTAGTCTTCCTTTATTACAGGTCTGTTGCTCAACTTTATCCATGTTAGCAACTTTCGCTTATTGATTATTTTATCCCCTTCTCTGGCTAAATGAAAAGCTTTCATTTATTTCTCCCTAATTAGCTTGGGCTTTTCTTGCCAATAAAGTGCCACTTGCTGCTGTTTAGAATCTTACCACACTTGTAAGGCTCATTCTGAGCACATTCCTTCTGTGCTGATGTGCAATTATGGGTCAGAAGGAAGAAATGCTAATGCAGTCCTGAGAGACCTGCTCTTGGTTCTAGTTGTTACCTCCATGACAGAGGCACCTTGGCAGGATGACCGTCTGGGAACTCTGCTGAGAGGCTGGATAGGAATAGATTTGAGGGACTGTACTTTGAAAGCTGCTTGTATGAGCAAAGAGACTTCAAAGAGATTTTTCTGAAATTTCACTTTTGGGTTTGTGAATGTAGTGTACAGGTGAAGTTGACCATTTGTTTGAGGCTGCGCCTCACAGGAGGGATATATCCTCATAGGGTCATCACAGGGCAAGGGAGTATTTCTTTCCATCATATCTCATTTTGCAGGTTCAGAAATCTGATTTTATCAGAGGTTTGTAACATGATTTGTTCATATTCCAAATTTTAAGAGCCTGATTTGTGGAAAAAAAGAGGGGAAAAGAGAGGAAGAAAGAAAGAAGAAAGAGAAAGAAAGAAAGAAAGAAAGAAAGAAAGAAAGAAAGAAAGAAAGAAAGAAAGAAAGAAAGAAAGAAAGAAAAAGGAAAGGAAAGGAAAAGGAAAAGTTAACATGAGAATTTCCACTCAATAGCACTTATCAGGTAGGCCAGGTCAATACTTTTCCTTCTCAATAGGGAATTCTTTTTTCCCTTCTTGAGTTCAGATTTTGGGTTCTGAAGTCAGACCACCAAACGTACAATAGTTTGTGATGTTGGGCAAGCTACCTGAACCTCAATTTCCTCCCTCATAATATGGAAGAAGCGACTATATCGTAAGGTCGTGAGGAATAGATATAAAACAGTACATAAAACACGTAGCTCAGTTATTAGTAATGTTCATAGTAAGTTCCTCATCCCTTTTTCCTTCTCCAAGATGGCATTAAGGAATTTATAATCAAGTCATAAATACCCAGGGCACCCACTCAACAAGCTGCACACTGTTGCCTGCACAGTTCAGCAGATGTGTGGGACTTGTACCATGGCAGGCACAGAGGAGGATACACGGTGATTCGGTATACTTCCTGCCCTCCAAAGACACGTGTGCATACACACAAGCCCACAAAATCTGTGTTCAAGTGGCTTAAAGTCTCACCAAAGTGTGAGTCCTGGGCCTCTGACAGCCTCATGGGAAATGACTGCACTTTCCCCGACCCGTGGCAGGCACTGTAGGTAGGTGGAAAAAAATCTCTTGCATATATGTGCAAGGCCTTATTTATTCATACATAAATGCAAAGTTTTAAGGAAAACTTTATAGCGTATAGTTTAAGGAAAAAAGAATAAAACTCAAATAGAAGCTTCTTCATTGTACTTTTGATCTTTGTAAAGAAAACAGATAAGAAAAAATAAAGAAGACAGATGATGAGTAAAGCTATCATGCGGGGATAGGAAGTTTATTGATAAAAACAAATAGCCACCTCAGTGGCTCAGTGGTTAAGCATCTGCCTTCGGCTCAGGGCATGATCCTGGACACCCGGGATCGAGTCCCACGTCAGTCTCCCTGCATGGAGACTGCTAATCCCTCTGCCTGTGTCTCTGCCTCTCTTTCTGTGTCTCTCATGAATAAATAAATAAAACATTAAAAAAAAACAAAAACAAATGATGGGGTGGTCTCTTCCTTTTTGAGGTATGCGTAGTGGGAACCCCGACCCTCAGCATATGAATCGTAAGGGGTATATCATGATTATAAACAAGGGGTTTTGCTTTATGGAATCTTTTTTTTAATGTTTTTATTTACTTGTTTTAGTAATCTCTACACCAATGTGGGGCTCGAACTCACGACCCCAAGATCGAGTTTCATGCTCCCCCAACTGAGCCAGCCAGGCGCCCCACTTTATGGAATGTTAAAGTAGCTGAGCTCTCAATCAGCCAACTGCCTCCCAGTCTCAGCATCAGCTATGCTGCTGCCTGAATGACTTTACGATTCTGTGTTCTTGTTAGCTTAGTTATGGTATCTCTTGCTGACTGATCTGTGTTCTGGGGATGGGGTTTCCATTTGTCCTGGGGCCTGTACCCTTATATGAGTGGCCAAGGAGGCAAACTGTACTGTCTGCCAAGGTATTTTGATTGCGTGATTTGATGTCCTTAGATGTAAATTCATTGCTCTTAAGCAGTACTAATGCTCACTAAGTGCTACACCGTATCACCACTTTACTTTTTGCCCTATCTCCTGAAGGTGTTTGAGTTTTTCATCCTAGCCTTAGAGTAATCAAAGCCTTTACAATCTTGCTGAATCCTACCTCTCTAGCCCCATCACTGAAGAAATTCCTAAGTAACAGCTTGATAGCTGATATTCCCTAAGGGATAGCCCAAGGTCTCTGTGACTTTGCCAGGTCTTTCCCTCTCGGGTAGAATGCCCCTCCTGCCCTTATTTTCAACCTAGCCAATCTCGACTGCTCCTTCAGATCTCCATTTGGACATTGCCTCTGTGAGGCTTTGGTCCCTGAGTCTACCCTGCCCCCTCGCTAAAATTTGTCAAACCTCCCTCCGAAGCACTTGTCTGTACTCCAAGCACAGTGTGGTTATTGGAAAGCAAATATGCCACAACCATTTCAGAAGTTCCTTAGAGGCAAAAACCAGGTGTTCTCTGTTTTTTCCTCAATGTAGGATCCTTTGTGGCATTGAATCCTTTCTGGGATATCTATTATGTATGGAGTCTCAAAAGATAACAGATGATGGGTTTCCCTATCTCAGACCAGGACAGGGGGGTGAGGCCAGTGAGCAGAATCTCTCTCGGTTCTCAGCCTGTTCCAACACAGCCCTTTGCCACTGCCAGGTGGAGCCCTTATGAGATTCCCCACTCCTCCAGGGCGCCTGACATCCTCTGCTCAGGGAAGGGAGAGAAAGCATAAAATCTTCTCCTTAGTCTTTATGCTTTGTTTCCTTGATAACAAAGGATTGCCAGGAACAGGTCTGATCTCCCAATGTTAGACTTAGGGGAGCCTCCTGGATCTACTTAGTACCAAACACTCTCTTTTGTCTGGCTGTTGCCCAAACTGTTCTTGCCCAGGTGCATATAACCACTTGGGTGGGTGGCCACCCCTAGTGATTTTAAGTTACAAGAGAGTAGAAATACGTGAATCTCGTTGCTCCAGGAAATCCAGTTATCCTTCCAGTTCTAAAATAAAATCTGGCGGATGTTTGTTAGAGACTTCATAATTCGTTCTTCAAAGGAAGGAAGAAAGATTAAATGCTATTTACATACCTACAACTGGGATAGGCAGACATTTGGGCTTTGGAATAAGCAATGGTCTGGGGAATTTTGAAGGAGAGACAATCAAGGAAATTGCAACTCTTTCAGCTTCAAAATTGAAGCATCAATTAGAGAAGAAAGTAGAAGTGGAGAGAATGTCTATTGTCTAATTCAAGGCTGATGGACTTCCTAAGTGTTTTAGACTAGAGCAAGCCCACATTTGGAGAGTACTCTGAGCTCTTTAAATAATAGTTCACATATATTAGACATAATCAAATATGTAGTCACTTAAGGATGTTAAACTCTTTTTTTTCTCTTTCAAAATTCTCTGTGTTGGGGTTTAAAAATACAAGTGATAGCAGAGTCCCTGCAAAATGATTGCCATTGCTTTATTTCTGTAATGGTCTATAAAAGTTGCAACTAAAATAAAATTGTGTGCAAGTTAAGACTTTGCCCAGCTTAGATTCTGGCTATGTTGGAATATTTGAACCCAAGACCCAGTATGAGATGCGGGCAGTCCTCCTGTTCATTTCCTCCTGTGGATATTTTCCCCTCTGTTTTGAAATCAGAAAAAGGAAATCCAATCCTGAGGGTTCCATTCCTGGCATATTTATGCCCCAGGCAGATTGAAGGTGTAAAATAGACTTTGCATAAATGAAGAGACAACACGCTTTTCAGCCCAGGACAGGAAACTTCAGCTGTTGCCAAGACAACTGTAGGATTCTGGCTTCTAGACTGGCTGCCTGAGGAGCCTCTCAGAGTCCCAGCCTCCTTGGCTGTCACTTACTTTCAGACCTAATGCACAGGTCTTGGTCATGAATTCACAGTGACAAGATAGAATTATTCTACAAGCTTCTCCAAACAATGGGACCATCTCTGAATTAAAAAAAAAAAAAAGCAGTGGGGCCTTGCAGGAACAAAATATATACATAATATACTTCAAACATAAATAATTGAATGATACTATAGTGGCAGAGAAGTGCCATTACACATTTGTCAAAATTCATAGATTAATGTCCGACATCCAAGAGTAAGCCCTAATGTAACCTATGGGCTTTGGGTCATTATGACTTGTCAGTGAAGGTTCATTAGTTGTAACAAAGGCACCTCTTTGGTAGGGACACTGATGATGTCTATGTGGGTTGTAGGGGAAAGAGCAAGGCGTATACGGGAACTCTGTACTTTCTGCTCAATTTTGCTATGGACCCCAAACTGCTCTAAATCATAACATTATACATAAATAAACAAATAAATAAGTGGAATCATTGTGGGGTAGTGGAACAAATCTGAAGGGCTCAAAGCAAGGCTGTGCAGGAAGGCTGCACTAGTTGGAGCACCTTACAAGCAGAAACCCAGTGGGTATGAAAGACCCAAAGAATACTCTGTTGCCTATAAGAACATCGTGCTGCTCTCTGGGTGAGAAAATAATTTGGTTCAAGTAGCCTGGGAAACTAGTCTCCCTGGGATAAACCATGTTTCTTATTTATATTCGTGGCTGCAATGTAGAAACATGCTGAGATTTGTAAAGGTTACAAAGGAGAGAATATGGCCTTAAGAAAGGTGATGTTTTATATAATGGTCTAATTAATGCTGATATCTATCCATCTCAGCCCCCTGCCTTGAGCCAGGAAACCTTACTCCCCCGTGTCTATCCAGGGCCCAGACACTAGGGACTATTGAGTAACCTCTTCAGGTGCGTCTGTACGTCTGCTGTTTGTTGCGGGACCCTTCCTGCTCTTTCCCAGTCCCTGGTAATAGTTTTTGTTGCAGCCACTATGATTGCCCTTGCGAAGAAGGTGCGGTGTGTAGTGGCAGGGAGTAGAGGAGATAGGTGTCAAAGTGAGGTTGAAGGGTCTCCCCACCCCCAAGAAAGCAATCTTGGAAATCTTGGGGTTAAGGTGGCACATGCTCACACCTTTCTTCCCACCCACATGGACCTTTTTCCCAGCCAGGTGGACCAGTCCAATCCAATGTCTGTGATCTTGATCTTGACAGGCCAAAAATATGACATTAGTATGAAGTATGTACATGTTGAAAATAGAAGAGTAATTAAGAGGCTGGGCTCTGGAGTCAGACTGGCTGGGGTAGAAGTTCACTTCTATCACTTAGAGCTAGGTGGCCCTGGGCAAATTCCTTAACTTCTCGTCCCTCAGGTTCTTCATCTGTAAAATGAGGATAATAATAGCACCTCATTGTGAGTTGTGAGAATTAAATGATGTCATCTATGTAAAACACTCAGAATAGTACCTCGCACACTACAATCATCCCAGTTGGCTTATGGTCATGCTACTGACTTTCTGGCTTCCTCCTATTTAGACCCAGGCATGGCTATCTCACTGCTTGATATAATGCATTTGGGAATGCGAAACTGAAGCCCCAAGACAAGGAACAATATATTCTGGTACAGTAGTATTTAGTTTTAATTTCATAAACAACTGAAAAAACAAACAATAAAATGTTGATACTTTTCTAGATTCTTGCAGTGACAAAAGAACAACCAACATAAATGGATTCAAATCCCTTTAGCACCAAAGCCACTTTATGAAATCTGTTTCATGGCGTGTTTACTATAAGAGGCGAAGAAATTTTAGGTGACAAAAATCTGTCTTATAATTTAAAAAAAGACTGTGATAGTGAGAAATCCTACTATAAAGGTTGGGAAAACCTACTTTAGTTCTTGTACTATGTCTTGTATAAGAACTTGTTTTTAATCCATGAAGAGGAGGAGATTGCCCTCTATCAACTTCCTTTATGCACTTTGTGGGCCAAGGTTGTGCCTAGACACACTTATGAGTTGGCTCCAAGCCTGATGGACCAGTCACTGGGAAAGTATAGTTCCCCCTTCCCTCTTCCTTCATGTGCTCACTTTACTAAACAAGGGGGAAAAAAAACCCCAAAAACTGTCCTCCTGGATCATTATCCATTGATTTTTTTTTTTTTTTTTTTTAAAGATTTTATTTATTTATTCATGATAGTCACAGAGAGAGAGAGAGAGGCAGAGACACAGGCAGAGGGAGAAGCAGGCTCCATGCACCGGGAGCCCGACGTGGGATTCGATCCCGGGTCTCCAGGATCGCGCCCTGGGCCAAAGGCAGGCGCCAAACCGCTGCGCCACCCAGGGATCCCTATCCATTGATTTTAATGGAAGTAGAGTGGGAGGTTATCTCTTGGATTTGAGTCACAACTCTACTTGCCCAAGAGGCTGTTGTTTTTATTGTAGTATTAGGTGCTTTACAGATATACATGCTAATGTTGAGTTGTACTTGTTTAATTTTTTTTATTATATTGATCATTCTGTGATAATAATTTAAAATGTTTCTGAAGTTACCAAATGACTAGAAAGACATCAAAATCATAGCAATGACCAAAAGAACTTCCTGTGATGGCAGAAATTTGTTTTTATACTGCTCAACACAGTGGCTACTAGCCACATGTGAGTTTTGAGCCCCTGAAAAGTGGCTTATGTAAGTGAGGAACTCAATTTTTAATTTTATTTAATTCTAATAAGTTTATCTTTAAAAAGTCACAAGTGGCCAAGCCTACCAATTGGACAGTTTAAGTTCAGAATATGATTAAAAGTGAGTTAACCTCTTAAAATCTCATTTTATTAATGTACTTTTAAAGGCTTGAACTAAGCCATTGGTTCTCAACACTGGCTGTACCATGATATCACTTCAGCAGCTTTGAAAAATACGAATGTTTGGTCTCCCTATCCAGTGCTATTTAGGGTGCAGCCTGGGCATTGAGGTTTTTGAAGCCACTCAGAAAATTCTGAAGTGTAGTCAAGATTGGGAACCAGCACTGAAGTACATTACCTTTAATTTCTCTTCCAGTTCTAGATTTAGCTGCAAAATATGCTGAATTTAGAATTCTATAAGGCAAATACAGCACTTTACTCTAGTGTTTTAGTAGAAAATTACCTATGGATATAAGCTTTTTGCAAAAGCTGTTCATCCTAAAACTTATCTAAAACTTAATTATTTGCAAACATTAACCCAGGCTGACCTGATTTACTCTCCTTTGGAGTTTTTCCTAATTGATACAGACCATGGGTTCAAGCTATAGACAAGAGGCTATGTGTATGTACTTGTTTGGGGATCTGACTGCAGCTTTGTGTCAGGGTTTGGCCATCTGCCTGTGAATCTGCAGGGGGTGACCTCACTGAGTTATCCAAGCTGCAAGTTCATGGAGATCTCAGTGGGAGGTCCTTGGGCAAATCACTTGGAGCACCATACAGCAACTGCTGAGTTTGTATCTTCCCTGGGATTAGAAAAACAAAGTTTTTGGCCAAGCCATTCTCTCCAAAGCTACCATGGACATGGCTCCAGAAAGTGTCAGGACAGTTGTTCCCAGGACTTTTAGGGCCTTAAACAGAGGTACAATTCTTCTAGCTACTAAATGCCTCAAACAGTGAGTGAAATAGGTGTGAGTATTCAGATTTTTAAAAACTCCTCATTGATTTTTTTTTTTTAAGATTTTATTTATTTATTCATGAAAGACACAGAGAGAGAGAGAGGCAGAGACATAGGCAGAGGCAGAAACAGGCTCCCTGCAGGGAGCCGGATGCGGGACTCAATCCCAAGACCCCGGGATCATGACCTGAGCCAAAGGCTCAACCACTGAGCCACCCAGGTGCCCTCTTTAGTTTTAAAAGGCAGTTTGACTCATAACTGGGATTTTTTTGAGGACCTTAACTAATTGATACTATATTTACATTGAAGAGTAAAGGACTACATGTAGTCAGAATATTATAGATCACTGAGAAAGGAAGGAGGGAGGATCACTTTACAGATTGCTTTATTTGCCATCATTTTAAAATAAAAGAATAGACAATGGACTAATGGAACAAAACAGAGCCTGACACCAGACTCCATGTATCTCTACGTATTTGATATGATGGACATGGAATTGCAGATCACTGAGGACAAGACCGTTTAATAAATCTCACTGGGAAAATATTATGTACACATAAATTTAAAATAAAACTAGATCCTCACCTTACACTAATAAATTCATCAATTCCAGGAAGATTAAAGATCTAAACGTGGAAAGTAAAACTTTTAGAAAAATTGTAGGATATATACATTATTCTCCACTCCTTAAATCATGAAGATAAGACAAAAATGCCAATGGAAAACACTGAAATTTGCCTGCACAAAATTCAAAACTTCTACATATTAAGATAGCAAAAAACAAAAGTAAAAGAAGAAAATGCAGACTGGGAGAATGGATTTGCCATACATAGTTGATAATATTGAAGGTTCTTTTAAAGCAAGGAGACCAAAAGAAAAATGGGCAAACAATCCAAACAAACTATTCAAATAAAAGGCATCATATTTTCCAATAAACATGCCTCTCCACTAATCAGGTAAATCCATTTTTTTTCAAGAATTTTTAAATTTTAAGTAGTTAAAAGCCCCAATGTGGGGCTTGAATTCATGACCGTGAGATCAAGAATCACATGATCTACTGACTGCACCAGGCAGGCACTCCAAGGTAAATCAATTTTTAAAAAAAGATTTTATTTATTTATTTGAGAGGGAGAGAGAGACAGGGAGAGAGCAGAAAGCATGAGGTGGGAGGAGAGAGGAGAAAGAGACTCCCTGATGAGGAAGGAGCCCAACTGGGGGCTGGACCCTGGCTGGGATCATGACCTGAGCCAAAGGCAGAGTCAACTGACTGAGCCACCCAGGTGCCCTGGTAAATCCAATTTTAAAGTACTATATCATTTCATACCCATAAAATTGGCAAAATATATTAAGACTGACAATATCAAGAGTTGATGAAGAAGTGGAACAACTGGAACCGTCAAATACTGCTACGAAATCAAATGGGCACACCCACTTTGGAAAGCAACTTGGCAACACCTAGAAAAGTCAGGTGTGCATATCCTATAGTCCAGCAATATAACTTGGAGCATGTACCCTACAGAAATTTTTGCACATGAGTGGAAGGAAATATTAAAGAAATAGACATTCAGTATTCTTTATAAAAGCAAGTAATTAAACAAAATTGCTATCAATCAGAGAAGTGATAAGCTGTGGTACAGCTCTGCAAATTAGTGAGTTAGCACTAATGGAGATGTCTCTAATAGGATTGAGTGAAAACTAGTTGCAGAAGGATACTCCCTATGCTATTTATATAAAGCTTCAAAAAATAAAATAATTTATTATTTTTACATGAAACTATCTACATATATATAATTAATTGTCCCACATACACAAATAGCTATATAAAACATTAATGGTTTCACTTATTTTATGGAACTAGGATGAGATTTGGGAGAAAAACACAAAGGGTTTTAAAAATATTTAAAATGTTTTATTTATCCAGCACAACAGTGGATTTGTAGATGTTCATTATACATAGTTTGGAAACCAAGAATGCTTCATTAAGAAATAAAAGGCAGGGACGACTGGGTGGCTCAGCGGTTTAGTGCCTGCCTTGAGCCCAGGGCGTGATCCTGGGGTCTGGGGATCGAGTCCCACGTCAGGCTCCCTGCATGGAGCCTGCTTCTCCCCCTGCCTGTGTCTCTGCCTCTCTCTGTGTTTCTCATGAATGAATAAATAAATAAATAAATAAATAAATAAATAAATAAATAAATAAAACATTTTAAAAAAAGAAATAAAAGGCAGTAAGTTGATGATCTTCCAAAGAATGTTTATTTATTTATTTACTTATTTTAGAGAGAGAGAGTATGTGTGAGAAGAGGAAGAGGGAGAGAGAGACTCTCAATCAGACTCCTTGCTGAGCATAAAGCCAGACATGGGGCTTGATCCCAAGAGCCTGAGATCATGACCCTGAGCCAAAACTAAGAGTCAGATGCTTAACTGACCAACCAGGCACCCTCAAAGAATATTTAATGATAAGATTTTGGTGATAAGGAACAACAGCAACCAAGTTACAACTTGGGAACTCTCAGACTATGACTTATGGAACTCTCAGATATTCAACAAAATAACTGGTAGTTATTAAGCTTGTATGTGTAGTAGGTGTGTATCTGGGTCTGAAACATAGGTGTGCAGGAGATAATTCTTAATTTTAATAAAGATCAACATCTTTTCTATTTCAGGCTACCATTTGAGTCTTGTCATTGGTGACAAAGAGGAAGCTGTTTAGTTTAGGGGTGTAACCTATCCTGGAGATCCTTATCTGGTTTCACTGTACTGACTGGCCTTCTGTCACTGACTGTTGCAAAATGTATCCCTCCACTTGGGTAGTTCTTTATGCTCTTCCCCTGACATACTTTGGGAACAGAAATCCTTCTGTGAGAATGCCTGGCCTGGTCTTGACTGTGTGGGCATGGTGGAGTGGAAGCATTAATTGCTATTTCAAAATAGTACCCTATTTTATACTTATATTTTGTAAATGAGCTTACAGTCTAGAAAGTGAAGGGGATTAGAATATGTCACCCCAAACTATGCCACTCTGCCATAAGGATTATTTTGAGCTATAAATAACTAAGAAACAACAGACATCAGAAAAGCTCTCTACCTTCTCATTTCTGTCTGAAAGCAGGGCATACATTTTCCTTTGTGAAGCAGTTCTGTACCAGGACGAGAAGATGATTCTTGTCATTGGAGACAGCACCAACTTGAATCTGCATAAATAAACCTTACTGAAATAATCCTGGTCTCCTCTGTTAGTTTCTCCCATATATTTACCTTCCCCAAATTTACTACTCCTAGAAGTCCAAACCCCTTTTCCTTTGTCTTGTTACATCTCCACAGTTTGTTGTTCTTTGTTATAATGGTATATAAGCTCTCAGATCTAATTGCTTCTCGCAATTTTCACTTCTTTTCTATGTAGCTCCCCATGCCACATAAAAGTATTGACAGCAAATAAAATTTATATGTTTTTTTTTCCCTGTATAAGTCTTTTTTTCAATTTTATTAGCAGGGCCTCATGGATTGAACCTAAGAGGATAGAGGAAAAAAGATTTTCCTCCTCTACAAAAGGAAAATGACATATGGGGGTGGGGGAAAGGTAACTGCTTAGGTAAACATGGAAAAAGCTGAAGACTTACCTCATCAGTAATTTTTAGGAGCTCACTTATTTAAGAAAAAGTACATATATTGTGAGATAGCTAAAAAAAATTACATTTCAACTCCACATCTTGTCAGAAACATTGCTCTTACTAGGTGATAAGTGATAAGTCTAATAATCAGCTATTACATGTTGATTATTAATTAATAACAAATATTTTTGAAATAGATTTCTATAGACTGAATGCTGTGTGTCCCACCTCATCAATTTCACGTATTAAATCCTATAACCCAGTGTGATGGTATTAGGAGGTGGGATCCTTAGGAGGGTTCTACCTTCATGAATGGGATTAATGCCTTTATGAAAGAAGTTCCAGAAAGCATCCTTATCCTTTCTGTCATACAAGGTTACAGAGAGAAGATGGCCATCTATGAACCAGGAAACTGGCTCAGCAGATACTGAATCTGCCAGCCCCTTGATCTTGGATTTCCCAGACTCTAGAACTGTGAGAAATAAATTTGTTGTTGATAAGCCACTCAATCTTTGGTACTTTGCTATAACAGTGCAAACACTTTAAGACACGGATGTACTGGATTATTTTCAGATTGGGGTAAGGCTATTAAAATTGTGAAGTCCTCATTTAATTCAAGCAGGGTTAAGAGGTGGGTGTGGTTGTGTGGGCAGACTTCCAGGGAGATGATGGAGGCCTCAGGTCTAGAAAGTTTTCTTGGACTGTCATCCTCTGCCTTGCCAGGTCTCAGCTTGGCTGCTCCATGGGAAGTGGCCTTCTGGTTCTCTTTTTCCCTCTTCCCAGGCTTATCCTAAAGGTCAGAGCCAGGTCTATGTTAAGGAGTTTAGGATATTTTCAGGAGCCTGTTGGTACCTTATATTCTCTACCTACTTCCCAATGTCTATAACTCTTACAATTAAAGACATATTTTTTTAATTCAAAATTGGAGATATCTTTAAGATCTGTTGATGCGATAAAGTTGGCCAAAACTTCTTGCTCAGCCAGTGATCCTCAAAGGATGGTCTTCATAGCTGCAGCACCAGCAGGACCTGCAGATGTGTTAGCAATGCAAATTCTTAACCCCCATGTAGGCCTCCTTCCAAATTAGAAACTCTGAAGGCAGGCCTAGCCTGCCGAAATCTGAGAACCACTGTGCTAAACTGAACAAACAAATGACTAAGAATGGAGCTTTCCACACCTCTGAGTTACAACTTAATTGGAAATGAAGTTGAGAGAACAGCCCTAGGCCCTGGAGGAGCAGGTGTAGAAAGCACAGACGCTGCATCAGTCGGTGGTCAATGGGAACCAGACCTGAAGGTTCGTCCTGTTCTTGGCTGCCCAGTGGACCAGTATAGAAGCCAACACTAACATTTGGCAACTTGTTAAGTGCTTAATTGCCTTGTTGACTGACTGGCTAAGCACTGATGACCTACTATGTGTGAGGCATGAGGGACAGCAATGGATAAGCTTTGATCCCTGCCCATACACAGCTTGGAGTCTAGTGGGAAAAGCAAATAAGTAATCCAATAGTTGCCGTCTTTGTGACTCCTGTGACAGCGTGGTAGATGCTATGGAACCTGATGAAGGATGTCTATCCCAGACTTGGGGTGTTGGGAAAGGTCTTGAGACTTAAAGCATGAATAGAATTATGTCAGGTGAAAGGAGTGGGGCCTAGGGTACAACATTCACTGAGTTTTCTTTCTTAATAAAGGAGCTCTGTCTCCAGATGATTTATCGATCTCTACCATCCCACACAGGACATGAAAAAATGCCCAAGATGTTTCCTAACTTGTTGAAAGTGAAATATAATATGTATAATAAATAAGACAACTTCTGATTTATTTGGGCCCTTGAGGCCCTCGGTTTGGCCAGATAACACTTCGCTAGGTTACTCACACTACAAATTTAGGTTTGAAGTTATATAGGAAATTATACCCATCAAAATTGGAAAATGTGATACAAAATATTACAGGATCTTCTTGCATGGAACTTACAAATCATTATTGCTTATTTAATCAGTGTTTCAAGAAATAAATGGTAATATCCTTAATTTATCAAAGGAGATTTTTGTTGAGTGCCTCTTTTTGATGTTCACTGAGCATCTACTAGATGGCAATAAAGGGAAATGAAAGAAGTCGGTAAATAGTATTATCAATAAGGAATAAGGCCCAGTGTACTCTTCTAGTTCACTCCACATATCTTCTTTCAAGATAATTTACTCGTAAGAGTGGTTCCTTCAGTGTACATCCTTCAAGGCAGTACCCTCAGCATCAGAACATTCTCATCTAGATCTGTGGGTATCAAATCTATCAGAACCAATACCCATTTCTATTATAAATACTTTGATTATCCCCCAATGCATTTATAATGTAACTTTCTTTGTATCTATCTTTTCATTTCCATTAGTATGTTATATCATGTTGATTTTTATAATTGCATGTAGGGATATTTTCTCAATAAATGTCAGAATGTGCAGTAGGGCTCAACTGCACTAGAAGACATAACGAAATTGTCTGTAAGAATATTTTTGTAGAATCACCTTGAATAGTAGATACAAATGCGGATTGATGGTTATGTTACTTTTTCAAATTATGACCAACTTAGTAAAATTCAAACAAGATTTATGTGGTAGTTGCATTCCTGGGAATTTTATAAATATTAAAACCATATACAAATTTTCTCTCTCTCTCCCTTTCCTTATTTCTTGTAAAAGAAAACATAAGTCCTTTGCCTAGATAATTATAAACAGGTTTTTAAGCAACATGAATGTTCTTGGCACATTAAAGTTCCTGTGGATTTATTTTCTGTTGTGTGAGACCATCTCTTTCACTACAGGCAAGCTAGCATCCCTGGACCATGGCCCATAATCCTCATAATCAAAGACTCCCCTCAATTTCCAAAATGCCTTCCAGGAGACAATATAAACTTTGTTCTCCACTTGCCTTGAGAACCATTATTCTAGAATCTACGACCTAGTTGAATTTTATTTACTCCTTTCTCAAACTAGGTTTACAACTAGCTGCCAAAATAGAAAACATCTGAAACTCAACACAAATGTCTTTGCTAACCTTGCCTCTATCTTTCTTCTAGGGATAATTTACCTTTTGTTGGAATAAATGACTCATCTAAGGCACGAAACTAGGATTCTGAAATGTAGTAGCAATTTTGGTGATAGGAATTTTGCCAGCAGATCCTTCCAAGTTGCCTCTTGCCATTTGGTATACCTACAGAGCAGGACATATGAGGGCCAGAAGGTGGTGTTTTGCACCTTTAAACAAAAGTAGTGGTGTGAACCTGACCATCTGGACAGCAGCAAGAATTCCAAAAGGTTACTGGCTTTTAGGAGGATGACATGAGCCTCAAGCAAAGTCACCTGGGCTAGCTCTGGAAAAGCAAACCTGTAAACTGTGGTTTACTCATGCTAGGATAATTCAAGGTGATAGTTCTAAGGGATTGTTTACAGATGTGTGGACAGGGTGAAGGAAACCAAATGGATAGTGTAGGACTCTGAGAGCTATTATTGCCCCTAGGCCTTGAAGAGACAAAGGAGGGAAGAATTCCTAAAAGCTGGAAGACAAAGTTTCCTTTGAGCAGCAGCTGCTTGGGAGGACCCATGCTTTTTGTGAAAGAATGCCATCAGTTGAGGTGACCCTACAGGAAGGGAGTTGGGAAAATTGTCTTCCTCCTCTGCTTTGCTGCTGGGGAGGCTGAACCCAATGGGAAACCTGAGGGCCAGGGTGCCTGCTGTAGTTCATAAAGTCCCATTTCCTGGACAGTGAGAGGGTGAAGGGTGGGCCTGGAGGGCAAACAGCTAGAAAGTTGTTGAGCTGAGTGTTTTCTAACTTCTTTGATGGAACATTTAGAATGCTAGTACATTATAAATTGATAGTCTTATTCTTTCTTAAGTATAAACATATTAATCTGCCTCCAAGTCACATGTACATGGATAGGAGACCAAGATGAATATATAATACCTAATGTACAATTAAGGTTGACAAGTGAAAATAGAGAAAATTGTGCTTGTGACCACAGGTCAAGAAGATGAAGGTGGAGTTAGTGGAAAGCAACTGCAGGAAATTACTGTTTAGTTTCAGGCTACACGCTGGGTCCTACCAATATTCAGTCCTTAGTATTTGATGGCAATCTTGTGTAGAGGAAAGACCACAGGCTTTGGACTCAGATCTGGCTTTGAAAGACTAGGATGGCTTTGAAAGTCTAGGATGATGTAAACTTAGCCAAACAACTTCACTTCTGAGCCTTAGTCTCTTTGTCTAATGTAGGGAAAGGGTTAATGAAATCTATCTTACCCTGTTATAAAGACTAATAAAACTTCTGAGCCTGGCTGGCTCAGTCAGAAGAACAAGTGATTCTTGATCTCAGAGTCATGAGATTGAGCCATGTTGGGGGTAGAGTTTACTTAAATTTTTTTTTTAATAAGATACATATAAAGCACCATAGGTACTTGGCCAGTGTTAGGGTAGTGGTTCTCAAAGTGTGCTCTCAGGTTAGCTGCATCAGCTCTATGTAAGAAACTTGTAAAGAGAAAAGCCAACTTTCCAGGGATGGAGCCCAGCAATCTACATGCTCAAGTTTGAGAACGATTGTGTTAGACCTTCCTGAGCAGATGAAGAAGAGGCAACACAGATTCTGATAGGTGTGTTGCATAAGTGACACCTGTGACTGCTCTCTGAGCTACCCAAAGAAACCAATGGTGGGTGCCCCCACCTCTTGTCCTCTTGTCTGTGTGGAAGAACAACAGTTAGACAAACCTTGCTGTCCCACTCCCGTCTTTGATTGAGAGCACTTCTCCCTAGACTTTTGTTTGGCTGTTTATGTGGGAAGCTGATCTGGGAAAGGCAAGATGTTGTCCTGTTCTTTCCATGATTGGGTGGGTTGGTCTAATTCTGAGGTCAAATATTAAACCTCATTATGGCCATATAGTTAGGCCACCTCCTTCATTTAGCTTCTATCAATAATAAAGTTAATATTTTGATCTTTGTTTAATTCTTGCATAGCAGCTACTTTTCAATTGGTTCTGGGAAGGGTAAATAAAGGAGTGTTTTTTCAAAACATACCCCATGATAGTTAGCCTCCAAAATACTCCCCCAGTGATATAAACTTCAAGAATTCACACCCTCCCACATAGTTCCAGAGTTGGTGTATCCAATACAATATGTCAGATGTGATGGTATGTTGCTTCCAAGATTAGGTTGTAAGAGACTCTGTGACTTCCATCTCTTTTTTTCTCTTTCTCTCATAGATCATTCACTCTGAGACTGCTGATTACACATGCCAGCTGCCATGTAATCAGCAGTCCAATTGAGAAGCCTGCATGAAAAACACCCAGGTGAGTGAGACTGTAAGTGAGTCCATCAGTCCCACTCGAGTCTCCAGGAGACAGCCTCCTGGCTGACACTTTGACTACAACCTCATAAAAGACCCTGAACCAAAATAACTCAATGAAGCTGCTTCTGGATTATGAGACGGTCATATTTGTTGCTTTAAGCTGCTAAATTTGGGGAGTAATTTGTTACATGGCAATAGATAACTAGTATACATTGTAATACCTGGAAGCCGGTGCTACTTGCAATTGAAAAGTGGCTTTGGAACTGGGCAGGGGATGGTAGCTGGGAGGATTTTAAAGAGTGCCTTAATGATACTAGTCTGCAACAGACTGTTAGTTGAATTTTGACTTTGAGCAGGTTGCTGGTTGGGGTTTAAAAGAAAGTGAGGAAAATCTTATTGAAAAAGGAGGACAGAGCACCTGGGTGGTGCAGTTGGTTGACTGTCCAACTCTTGGTTTCAGCTCCTGTCACGAGCTCAGGGTCCTGGAATCTGGTCCTGCTCTGGGCTCTGCTGTCAACTTTAGAGTTCTCTCTCTCTTTCTCTCTCTCTCCCTTTACCCCTCCCTTTGCTTGCATGTGATCTCTCTCTCAAATAGATAAATACATCTTTAAAAAAAAAATAAAGTTGGGGATCCCTGGGTGGCTTAGCGGTTTAGCGCCTGCCTTTGGCCCAGGGCGCAATCCTGGAGTCCCGGGATCGAGTCCCGCGTCAGGCTCCTGGCATGGAGCCTGCTTCTCCCTCCTCCTGTGTCTCTTCCTCTCTCTCTCTCTATGTCTATCATAAATAAATAAATAAATAAATAAATAAATAAATAAATAAATAAATAAACAAACAAATAAATCTTTAAAAAAATTAATTAAAAAAAAGAAAGTAAAAGGACAGAGAACCCCCCCCTTTTTTTTGTAGGGGCTGTGAGTTTAGCCACATTGTTATCTTTAGTAATGTGGAGGATAGAAAATATACCTAAAGAACTGGGTGATAAGAAGATTTCCAGCCAGAGTGTTAAAAGTGCCACTGGTTTCTTCTAGCTCTTTATAACAACATGCAAAAAGAGAGCTATACACTTTAGGAAGAAATGGTAAGCCAAAGGAGCCACCTTTACTTATTAGCTGTAAAAATGTCAAACTCTACCTATCACAAACAATGCTAAAATTAAGAAATGTCTTTAGAGCAAAAGTTAAATCTAGGACACCATCAGGGAAATATGGTCTAAAGATGAAGCTGAGAAAATGAGTGAAAATATCAGTGAGGGTGACAAAACATGAGAGACACCTAACTCTGGGAAATGAACAGGGGGTAGTGGAAAGGGAGGTGGGTGGGGGGTTGGAGTGACTGGGTGATGGGCACTGAGGGGGGCACTTGGCAGGATGAGCACTGGGTGTTATGCTAAATGTTGGCAAATTGAACTCCAATAAAAAAAAGAAAAAGAGTTGGACATTAAACTTACTGAGCAACCCAAGCACCCTGCTATTGAGTGTTAAAGGAACTTTTTAAAAAAAAGTACAGTCATAACTCTAATACAAATATAAAACATGTATCAAAAATAAATAAATAAATAAGGGCGGCCCCAGTGGCGCAGCGGCTTAGCGCCGCCTGCATCCTGGGGTGTGATCCTAGAGACCTGGTATCGAGTCCCACGTCGGGCTCCCTGCATGGAGCCTGCTTCTCCCTCTGCCTGTGTCTCTGCCCCTCTCTCTGTGTCTCTATGAATAAATAAAATCTTTAATAAAATAAAATAAAATAAAGATGAAGCTGAGGGTGTGACTTTAAAATCCCTTGCTGTGATCCCAGAAAGATCAAAAGTGGTGCTCTGGTGTACCAATTTAGTCACATGAAAGGTCCTCTAAAGTTGTAAAAGGTATAGCTCACAGATCCTCTCAAGCAAACAACTGGGCATCTGGGAAGCTTAATAGCATTGCTCCTCAGCAGAGTCCCTAGGTGGAGAAGAGGTTATCTTTTGCCTAATAGAATGGATCTGATAAAATTTGTAATAGATTCACAAAATTTTTAAAAAGAATTCTATCAGTAGAAACATTGCCAATTAGAACTCAAAGGGACAGAAGAAGTACAAAATGAAAAGAAGGCTTTGTACCTCTCCCCTCAACCCCCATCACACACATTTTACTATAGGTTTGGAAAATTATTCACCTGTTCACAGGTACTAATTTTTAGGAAAAAGGAAGGATGACTCAGGAGATGTAGCCTTGGAGAATAACTCCTGGGTAGGAATAGCGCTGAGTCCTGAGGAACTTTCAACATTTGCCTGGCTGGATTTCAGAACAGCAATGAGGACTCCTGTGTGCCTCCCATTTCCTCCCTTTTGGAAGAGTACATAGTATCTGTGCTGTTTGCCCTACATCTTTTCTACCATCCTACATTGGCTGTGTGGGCGGCAGCTCACTTATCTCTTTAGTTTGCTGGTTTTTAGATTAAGAGGTACCATACTAAAAGGAACTGTATCCAAGGAGCCTCCTGTGAACCTGGACCTGACTTAAATGATCTGAGTCTGGATTTTGAACTGATGCTGTAATGGAAAGAGGACTTTAGAAGTCTTGGGATGGGGTGAGTATACTTTATAAGTGGTGAGGGAAAATGAATCAGGGGGGCCCAGAGGGCAAACTGTGGCAGCAGTCTCCAAGGCCTTCTCCTGCTGGTATCCTGGTATAGCTCTATAGAATCTCCTTCCATACCGCCAGGATTCACCTGCAACATACTACTACTTCCAAGATTAGGTTATAAAAGACACTGCGGCTTCTCTCTTTCCCTCTCTTTTATAACTCACCCTAAAGGAAGCCAGCCAGTGTGTAGTGAACATTACCCCTATAATTAACACCCCAAGTGATGAGGAACTGAAGCCTGTCAACAACCACATGAATAAGCTTGGAAGCAGAATCTCCAGCTCCAGTCAAGCCTTCAGAAGTCTTTAGCCCAGGCTGACAGCTTGACTGTGATCTCATGAGTCAGAACCGTCTAACTAAGCCACTCCTGGATTCCTAACCCTAGAAACTGTGTACGATAATAAATGTTAAGTTCTTAAATTTGAGAGTAATTTAAAATGCAACAATAGATTTTAATATGCACCTCTAATGCTCATTGTACTTATACTATGGACCATAAGATCTCACAGAAGAGCAACTTCTAAATTTGTGTGGATAGTTTATATTTTTAGAACAAGTCTTTCATGCATGAAGGAGCAAAGAAGGCTCTTCCTTTTCCTTTAGTATAATCCTTTTGATAGGAGTGAAAACTTGTGAATCTGGCATAAGTCCTAATAGATATTATTCACACTTCTCTTTTATTTTAGACAATTCTAAATGGATGAGATCAACCTAAGAATTTTCTTGGATCTAATTTAGAATCAATACCAGTTGAGTTTTCATGCAACTTTTAAATTGGGCTGGCCTTAATTTTAGCAATATGAATAGACTTGGAATTCATCCAGAACTCTAAGCAATAAGCTTACTCAATTTCCTTCAGCTTCTTGGAAGAAGACCTTAGTAAGTTGGTGGAAATTCCATTCTTTTAAGGTTTAGTTTTTGTGGAGGTATCTTTAAGACACACAAATGGACTCCAGAGACAGTCAAGATAGGAGAATATCACTCATAACTTCTATTTATCTATGTTTTATCTATTTTTCTAGGTTCTTAAGTGAATTTTGATACTGCATTTGGCTTCTTACTCTTATAGAGAGTGGTGAGGAATGCAGTGAATTTTTAAATGGCCTAGGTCTAACATTTGCATTCTCCTTCCACAAAGCTTAAACACAGCAATCAAAATCCACCTTCACCTCATGAGTGATGTTCACTCTCAAGTTCCTATACATTTCACCTTCTTCTACTCAGAACTAGTTTGACCAATTAATTGGACATCTGCTTTTCTTCTCCCTTTTTGGAAAATAGGCTGCTCCTGTGTTTTCAAGCCCTCCTTTCTGGAACATGTGAAAGCTTGTTCACAGACTCCTTACAAGCAAGACGCTCTCTCTGAGGATCCAAGTCTGGAAGCACTTTATGAGCAACAATTGGAGATCTGTCTGTTCTGTTAGTGCATTCCATGGGAGTGTTATACTGTCTGGAAAGAAAAGCTCTGTGCAGACCACTTTTACGTGGACACCACGAATGGTACGAAATGTCATTTCACTTATTAACATTAAATGCCGAACAGAGTGAGGGAAAAAACCTCACTTAGGTTTGATTAGAAATGTAAATGACTTTAAAGATCTCTTAGTTGGTCAAAACTTTTTCTCCTTCATAGTTCATACATTTTCATGGATGAAAATGGCCAAGGGCCAAACTTCTACAAGAAAACTGTGAATCTTTTCAGGATATAATCCTGCAAATTCTTTCCTCTTAGCAATTTCCAAATATAGAATACAGCTTTGCTAACTATAGTCATCCTGCTGGACCTCACATCCCCAGGACTTACTGATCTCATAACAGGACATTTGTACCTTTGACCTCCTTCACTCATTCCTCCTACTCCCTACCATCTCCTTGCAACTCTTTCCTGAGTATTTTTGTATTTTTTAAAAATATTAAAATATAGGGCAGCCCGGGTGGCTCAGCGGTTTAGCGCCGCCTTCAGCCCAGGGCCTGATCCTAGAGACCTGGGATCGAGTCCCACGTCAGGCTCCCTGCATGGAGACTGCTTCTCTCTCTGCCTGTGTCTCTGCCTCTTTCTCTCTGTGTGTGTCTCTCATGAATAAATAAATAAAATCTTTTAAAAATATTAAAATATCGGCAATATAGGACAATAAAGTCAATATGTGACGCCCCCAGGCATGAGTAAGTCCTTTGCCATTTCTTAATATTTTAGCCTCATTACTGCCTTTATTTTCTTTTTCCTATTTTCTTCATCCTATATTCTTTTTCTCCTTTCTTTTCCAGTCTAGACCACCCCTCTGAAAAGGACCCTCAGTGAGATCAGGCACTGGGTGTGGTCTGGGGGATGCCCCGGGTCAGAAGGGGCTGAACAGGAAGACAGCTTAGTTCTTAGGCACCCAGTGGGGACAGATAAGGTGACAGAACAAGCCCTGGGTCTTGTTCCCAGCAACTTGCTCTTGCATCTTAGGACAGATGCCATGAGGGGAGATCCAGGCCTCTACTATCAGTTTGGCACTATGTTTTAATTTTTTAATTTATTCAAATATTTTATTTATTTATTCATGAGAGACACAGAGGCAGAGACATAGGCAGAAGGAGAAGCAGGCTCCCTGTGGAGAGCCCGATGTGGGACTCGATCCCAGGACTCCAGGACCATGACCTGAGCCAAAGGCAGACGCTTAACCACTGAACTACTCAGGTCCCCCCAGCACTGTGTTTTTAAACTCCCTTCAAGTCTGACAAAATATATAGGAAAAAGCCATACTGGAGGATGCCTGGGTGGCTCAGCTATTGAGTGTCTGCCTTCAGCTCAGGACATGACCCCCCCAGGGTCTGGGGATAGAGTCCCGTATCGGGCTCCCTATAGGGAGCCTGCTTCTTCCTCTGCCTATGCCTCTGCCTCTCTCTCTGTGTCTCTCATGCATAAATAAATAAAATCTTTAAAGAAAAGAAAAGAAAAAGCCATATTGGGTAGAGATGAAAGGGCTCTTAAAGTTTCTGGCTGGGTTCCCTTTATACCTGTTTCCTCCGACAGAAGAATTTGCTGTGCAAGCCCCCTTGGGGTTGCTCTTGACCAAGCTTTTGCAACCAGAAGCAATGAGGAGGGCACAGGGGTGATGGGACAGATATCAAGGCCCTGGCCACTGGACTCTGAAGTTGGAGTTCCTCTGGGGAGAAATATCAGGCCCTGGCTTATCACAGACTGCCAATAGGATGCCTGGAAAAGACACTGGTTGGGCCCCCAGCATGGCTTCTCAACATGCCAGATACTAACCCAAGTTAACCATCGTCAGAAGCTTGAACTTAGCTCAGTTTGTCTGTAACAGTCAAGACAATGGGTCAGGGTGTGGCTCCATCTGGGGTTTGAGCTGCAGACCAGAGGAAGGAACAATGAAAGACTGCCTGTGTTTCTGTGGTTTGGCTCAACTGGAGAAGAGACTGTGGGATAATCGCTGCGTGCCCATGTCAGAATCTCTGCAGTTAGCCTGGTTACTTCTGAAGCTGCCTGGCTGAGTGGTGGTAGGTAGACAATCAAAGCTGGTCTTTGGACAATAATAGCCACTATTTATTCTCTGACTCTCATGTGCTCGACAACATTAGGTGCTTTATACACATAATCTTAACAGTCTATAGAGTCAGGTGGTATTCCCATTTGTGGAATAAAAAGTTGGGCAGTCCAGGGAAATTTTGTGGTTTGTTCAACATCAGGTTTCTACTAAGTGGTCAACATTTCAACTCTGGTATACAGTTATTTTTGCAACAATTTTATAAGCATCCCTAAAAAATCCTTGCAGTTGGCAAAATAGTGAACCAAAAATAATAGGGCTTTTGGGAGAAATGGGGTCAGTGCTAGAAAACTTTATTATTAGAAACTAAAACCTCTTACAGCCTTACATCCTGGGGCTGAGACTTCTTCCCAGCCATGCTTGACCTCAGGGCATTCACTGCCAGTAGACAATGTTTGCATCAGCACTGGGAATCTGATCCAGGGTTCGAATACAGAGGGGTGCATCCCCTCCATCTTCATCTGCACCTGCTGCTCTACTGAGAAAACTTAGTGGCTGGTTTAGTGGCTTCAAGGACCACCATGTCATTGAAGGTCCTTATGTGTAGACTTATCGCTTATTTTCCTAAAGTCTTCATATATTTCTAAGACCTTCTTCCTAAATGTAAGAAAGCTTACCCTGACCTCAAAAATCATGTATTTAGCAACATAATTTCTGAATCACAGTTTTCACTTCCCCAAATTCCTACACTCATGAGGTACATCCTATCAAGGAAACAAGTGCTGTTTTGGATCAGAAAATTCCATTTTAAAGTCCATGCAAGGGATCCCTGGGTGGCGCAGCGGTTTGGTGCCTGCCTTTGGCCCAGGGCGTGATCCTGGAGACCCGGGATCGAATCCCACGTCGGGCTCCGGGTGCATGGAGCCTGCTTCTCCCTCTGCCTGTGTCTCTGCCTCTCTCTCTCTCTCTGTGTGACTATCATAAAAAAAAAAAAAATAAATTAAAAAAAAAATAAAGTCCATGCAAAATTTTCCCCTGTTCTAGAGAGGCTTCGTTGGACTTGAGGGAAATTTATACTGGCTGGGGCATTTCTAACTGATAGGGACTGTTTTTTCTACTCATATAATCATGACATCATAATAAAATCATTCCTTTTTTTTTTTTTTAAGATTTTATGTATTTGAGAGAGAGAAAGATTTTATGTATTTGAGAGATTTTATGTATTTGAGCATGGAAGAAAGCACTATTGGGGGTGGGTGGGTTGCAGAGGAAGAAGCAGACTCCCTGCAGTGCAAGGAACCTGACCTGGGTCTCAATCCCAGGACCCTGAGATCATGACCTGAGCTGAAGGCAGACACTTAACTGACTGAGCCACCCAGGCACCTAACAGTGGCTTCTTTATTTCACCTAATATCCAGCCCATATTAAAATTTTTTGATAGTCTCAAATGCTATTTATAGTTGGTTTGTTCATATTGATCCAGACAAGGCCTAGTTACTGCATTTGTTTGTTACATCTACTACATCTTTTGTTCTATACCCTCTTGCTCCCTTTAAATAAAATTCATTTGTTGGAGAAACAAGTCCTTTCTATTATGGAGAATTCTACATTTTGAATTTGGTGGATCGCTTTTTCACAATATTTGGGTAGTTCTCTATTCTCCATTTTTATTAGCTGTAAACTGGTTGTTAGATCTGGAAGCATAATTAAGTCTTGGGTTCCATTTTATTGGTAAAATTATTTGAAAAATGGGTCTTTATAGTTCCTGTTGCCTTGTATCTTGAAGTGCAATGCTGAGGCCTAATCTCAGTGATGCTAAGCTAGATTAGTATATTAGGAGATGGCAACTGGATCCCTCCATTATAAAGTCCCCAGGAACTTAGCACTTAATGATTGATCAGCCATTGATCATTTCTTATATCCACTGCTTCCCTGAGATTAAAAAATGGTGATTTTCTAGGTCTGTTATTCCTTCTGTATTAATTAGCTGAAACTCTTTTTGTGAAGAACTTGACCAGATCAACTTTTGGATAAGCTGAAATATAGCTGGTTCACGAAAGATGGAGTCTTGATTCTTTTCTTTTTTTTTTTTGTATTAATTTTGAGTGTAAAGTGTCGGTACCCTAGCAGACTCAGATGGTTACCAGTCTTTCCCTGCGAGTCATCATAAATTACTGAATTTTTATATATTGATGTTTTAAGCACTGATGTCATTCCTTTTTGCTCAAATTGTCCCAACTTTGCCAGCAGACGTCTTTTTGGCTTAGTTGCTGTGTACTGTTGACGTGACCTCTTTAGAATCTGATTGTTTCCTTGCTTTCTGGCACAAAAACATGTCTGACTCATTTTGTAAATGTCCTGATGTGGACCTGAAATCAACTATTTCTCAAAAGGAATGGCTTTTAGTAGAAAATAGTACTTAAAGATCACAATTTGGTCATTGAGGAGAATTTTGCTCTTGAACAAGAGCTGGATACAATCAGACATAGTTTTTTTTTTTTAAGATTTTATTTATTAATTTACGAGAGACAGAGAGAGAGAGAGAGAGAGGCAGAGACACAGGCAGAGGGAGAAGCAGGCTCCATGCAGGGAGCCTGACTCGATTCCAGGTCCCTGGGATCATGCCCTGAGCTGAAGGCGACGCTAAACCACTGAGCCACCCGGGCTGCCCAGGTTTTCTAATTATGCACTAACATTTATAAAACTTCATATTGCAATTTCTTCAAGAGAAAATATCATTATTGCAATTTTAAACATAGTTGTTTGACTCTATTTGCCTTATGAAAAAATATTCTGCTCTTTGATAACATGAGTCATACGAATACAATTTGGTGTAGCCAAATTGATAGAGAAGTGTACTGCTAGCAAGTACTAGGGAACTACCTATGAAGGTAGTTTGAAATACTGCCCTAAGTATTTCAAAATGTCCAATTATGATGCTATGGACTAAGAAGTTATGCTTCAAAATTCAGGTTTGTTTTTGAATATTAACACATTTAGAAGAGTAAGGCTTTTAAAAAATATTTATTTGAGAGAGAGAGAGAGCATGCATTAGCACACAGGCAGGAGGAGCAGCAGACAGAGGGAGAAGGAGAAGCAGGCTCCCCACAGAGGAGAAAGCCCAGTGCAAGGGGGGCTCTCGATCCCAGGACGCTGGGATCATGACCTGAGCTGAAGGCAGATGTCTAAGCACTTAATCAGGTGCCCCTAAAACACACATTTGCTCAGTTTTTGGTGGGAACATTGATATAGTTTCCATTTTATAGATTATTGTAGTTTAAGAATATTTTGTTTTTGTCCTTGGTTGAGAAATCTGTTCATTTTATTTGTGGCAGTCATTTGCAATTCTTCAAATTAGCACATGAAAAAAAACCCAGCTCCAACTTTATTAGTAACCAAATGTTATGCAAATTAAAACAAGAGCATTTTTGTTACAACAAATTAACAAAGACTTTAAAATTTGTATTCTGTTTCAGGGAGGTTTAATTGACAATCTCACTTTTTAGGCCTACTCTGCCATCATGACTCCAAGATTTGGTTCTTTTCTCCTTGGGATGTCTTCTATCTCCTTCCCCAAGTATCAGAGTTCCTGCTCCCTGACACACCCCCAAGCCCGCTCTTCTCACTTGCCAGACTTGATGAAACAACAAATACATTCTGCACAGAATTCAGGGTTCCACTAATTCTTTCTGTAAAGGGATAGATAGTATTTTTGCCTTTGTATGCTAGGCAATAAAATAATCAAGATATTATGAAGTTACTTACATCATCATTTGAAATGTAATCATTAAACTATAAAAAAGAATTTCTAGTTTGTAGGACTCTACAAAAACAGGTAACAGTCTAACAGTCCAGACTTGGCCCAAAGGCCACACTTTGCCAACTCCTGGCTAGATCCTCCTGTAAGGAAGAACATACTGCCCAGCTGTGGGGAGTATTCTCTAATGGCCTTGGGCAGTTAGTTTCATTACCATCCACCTCACACCTGAGTCCAGCTTGTGCTATTCTTGGGCAGCTCCCAGCCAATGACTGAGCAAGGTCTAGACTCCCACTGGCAGCCAGCAAGGGAAAAGGACCTAGCTGCAAAGAACTGAGGTCTGCCAACAACCTGAATGAGTTAGGAAGTGGATCCTTCTTGAGGGCCTGCAGATTAAGAGCCCAGCTGCCACCTTGAAGGGGACCTTATTGAGATCCTGAGCAAGAACCAGCTGAACTCACCCAGACTTCTGAATTACAGAACTATGCGATAATAATTGGGTGCTATTTTAAGCCATAAAGTTTGTGGTAATTTTGTTATCCAACAATAGAAAATGAATACACTGGGAATTTTTGTTTGCAGGGGACAGCCCATGAGACACAGAGCAGATGGGGAAGAGAGAATGGATCTGAAAGCAAAGAAGCCAGTGACCAAACCATATCACAATTTTTTGAATACCTCCTTTAGTTTAAGGCTTTGGCACATATGGATTATTGTTTTCTCAATAACTATAAAGATTTCACTAACTATTGAATGTGGCTTTATTTATGATGACAATAGGAATGTTAGAAATTTCAGTTGATTATTGTTAGTCTTATTGAAGAAGGACTTTATTAATTGATGATGGCCACATAAGCCCTTTTCTCCCCCCAGACTGGTTCTCTCCATTTGCTTTGACGTTTGTAATTGAGGAAAGGCTACTAAGAGGTGTGGCTGCACAGAAGAGTCCAAGGCCATGCAGATGGATAGCATTGAGTATTCCCTACAGGAAGCTTAGTAATCAGCTGGTGTTACCCACAGCAAATACCTATAACATCACAGGAGTGACTGAGACCACCAGAAATGCATTTAAGTATAACAAAAGGCCAGCCCTCAAATGATCGCTTACAAAAAACCAAAAAGAACCTAGAAATCTCACTGCTTAGCTTTTAAAAATCCATTATTTCTTCCAGACAGAAGCACTTAGTGGAGCAAAATGGCTTATTTCAGTATACATGTAGAGAAAGCAATGTAACAATAGAGCAAAGCTTCAAGATCTTCTGATCAAAGACTTGTGAAACTAATAGCTAACACAGAAAGGAGATAATAGTCCTCTTGAATGCGTTTTGAGTGCTCCTATGAGATGTGCAATCTAATTGGGGTGTAATTGCCAACTACTGATAATGGATTTTTTTCCTATGGGTTGTGCTACCTGAGGTCTGCATCTGCTAGGGCTAGAACTGTATGGAAAAACAGGGCTAGCCAGGATACCTCTGCAACAGTGACTGAAGGTTAGAAGGCAAATGGAGTTGAATATAGTGTGTAGCATCCAGTTTCCCTGATAACCAGCTCAAGCTTAATTTTATAGAATTCTGAGGCCTTATTAATGAAACATGATATAGGGAATTTATAATAGTAATGGTATTGCATTGATCGCCTGATTTCAGAGTAAAGAACTGAAGGGAGGAGAAAACTTAGAGTGTATTCTGCTTTTATTGTAACAGCTGTTGTCAGGAAAAAGAAATAGCCTTGTCATCAAAGTAAAGCTCTTATTTACAGAAGAACATTAGCATTAAAGGTAGAAATAATGATAGAAATAGAAAATAATAAGTTTATAAGACATAACGAAATAATTATTCCAGACAAGGATCAATAATGAATGTTAAAACTGCTAGCAGAATGGTTGATAGAGCCCTAGACATTGACTTGGTACCAAAATATCACCCCCACAGATTACTTGACAATAGCAAATGGGGGGGAAAATCTTTTGAAATAGGGAAATAAGGCTATCATCACTTAGTAATCAAACTTACTTCCCAATTTTCCCACTATGAATGATGATAATGCCTTACATACAATATTTATGATGGAAGTTGGATCTGAAGGCTTGATTGGATTCAAGTTGAAGGAAATACAATGCAGAGAAGAACAAATGGAGTAATGCTATGAGGAAACAATTGGACATTTTCAGAAAGTGGGACTTCTATGAGAACTGGACTCATACAAAATGTCAATGACAAGAAAAAAAAGGAGGAGTTATTAATGAAGAGACTAATGAGGGCAGATTAGGAAATTAGGAAACTAACGAAATAGAACCAAGTCCAACGTGGTATCCTTGATTGTATTTTGGTTTTAGGAAAAAAAGCTTTAAAATTACTTTGGACCAATGGTGAACATTTGAAAATGGGTCATTCAAATATTACGCAGGATCTTTAAAGGAAACAGATGACAAACTAAAAAGAACTTAATCATTTATTATTTCATGGCAATACTATGAGAGGTGTGGTCAGGGCCAGACAAACCATCAAGGGAATCAAGGGATGCTGATGTGCCTGGGATTAACATGATGTGATGCAGCCAGTGCCAGACCAGCAACCTGGCAGGGAGGAGCAGGGTAAAAATGTCCCATCCACCCCCACCTTTCATCTCTTCCTGGTGCTTCCCATTAGCCTCCAACGCCTGGGGGTGCCTGCTGTTGGCTGGACCCAACTGAGAGCCTAGCTATGACAATCTCTTTCTGGGCTCAGAGGCCAGCAGAGAACGTGGATAACACCTCTGCAGGTGGGGAGCAAAGGGACAATAAAGCAAAAGGGACAGTTGACTGGTAGATTAGAGAATTTTTGTTAATTGTTAGGTATGGTGTTGATAATGGTGTTGTGGTTATATAAAAGAACATCCTTAGGTTTTTGCTTTGTTTTGTTTTTTGAAATTCATGTTAATGTATTAAGAGATGGGATGTCACGATGTCTTATTTATTTTGAAATGATTCAGCCAAATAGGTAGGTAGGTAGATGAATAGATGGATGGATGGATGGATAGAAAGGAAGGAAGGAAGGAAGGAAGGAAGGAAGGAAGGAAGGAAGGAAGGAAGGTAGGTAGGTAAGATACTTGAAGCAAATATGGAAACAAGCTTGTAGGATTTTGTTTATTGCTACCTGCTTTGTGCACTCAGGCACCAATTGTATCACTTCTGAAGAAATAGTCTTTCCCCCCCTCTTCTTAAACCCAGGGTCTGGCACATGAAGGATGCCAAAAATTGAATTCTGACCTATATATTCCTTTCTTAGTGATAATTATAATTGCTGGCTATCCTATACATACTATTACAAATTAGTTTATGATGTTGTTATAGTTTGTCTGCCTTGCAAGCTGTGAGTCCCCTGACAGTAAGGGCTTCATCTTAGCTATCCTTGAGCACTACTGTGTGCCTCCTAATATCCATAAAATATGTCATGATTCAGTTCTGTTGCTCACAAAAGAAATGCTATAAGAGGTGACCAAAAAAAGTAGGAACAAAAGTTATATCAGGTGGTACAGGCTTGCTATGGACCCAATGTTGTGTCCTCCTCAAATTCACATGTTGAAGCCCCAGGCCTCAACATGATGCTATATGAAGGTTGGGCCTTTGGAAAGTGATTAAGTCATGAGAGTGGAGCCTAATGATGGGACTAGTGCCTTTCTGGGAGGAAACACAAGAGATGACCTCTCTCTCATCTATACAAAGAGACAGCAAGAAGATAGCCATCTGAAAACCATGAAGAGGGTCCTCACCAGATACATCATCAGCCAGGACCTTGCTCTTGGACTTCCCAGACTCCAGAACAGTGAGAAATATGTGTTTGTTGTTTAAGTCTATGGTATTTTATTATAGCAGCCTGAACTAGGACAAGCATCATTTAAGGGCCACACGTGATGTCAGAAGGGACAAGGGAAAGTAAATGACAAGGCTTTAGAGGAGGATGAAATGGCAGACCTCAGTCCAGGGTGAATGGAAGATCCTAGAGTATATGGTCACACAAATTGAAGTAGAGGGTCTGGGAGGAACTAAGGTCTTTGGGAGGTCTGGGATGTCCACAAGTAAGGAGCCAGGTGGTACTTAGCCATTCAGACCAGCTAGCTCATTGGCAGAAGTGAGGTCCAGATGTGGATAGGTCTTGGGGTCCCGGGATCAAAACAAGCAGATAGAAAAACAGAGTGTAAAATCCAGATAGGGATGCTGACAATATGATCTGAGATTCTTCATAGGCAGATTTGAGAGGAGGCACATGTGCTCTAGTTATATGCACACATAACTAGAACTAATACTTCTTGAGCACTTAGTTTGCACAAGTTACTTGTTTATGCATACTATATGTAACCCTGTTGAACTCACACCAGTGCCATGAGGGTAGATATTATGCCTACATTACAGTTGAGGAGAGTGAGAATCCTCTATAGGCTGATCCTCTATAGGCTGACATTATAGAAAAATGGAATTTCCATGGAAACTGACCAAAACTGATTGCCTTAAATTCTAGGCTATAGCCAAACACAAGGCTTGCTGTCTATACCAGTGCTTTTCCAACCACCAAGGTGAAGGTGATGGATCCTGCCACTGGCATGTACCCCAGTTTTCTGATCTTGCAAACAGAAGGGCTGATTCTATTTTCAATTACCAATGCTGAGCTAGAAGAACAGGGCTAGAGGCAAGACCTACCCCACCATATTGCTATTGCTTTCCAGCCTCTGATGACAGCAGAGAGGGGCCTGAGCTTTTCTAATTATCAAGCTTAAAAGCTCCAGAATCTGGAAGGGGAGGTGCGTGGGAGGTTGGGGTGACTGGGTGATGGGCACTGAGGGGGGCACTTGATGGGATGAGCACTGGGTGATATGCTATATGTTGGCAAATTGAACTCCAAAAAAAAAAAAAAAACAAAAGCTCCACAATCCAAGGGTAGAAAGCCCCTCTCCTGAAATCCAGTGTCCAGGTCTGCCAGATTGCTGTGTGCTGTCCTAGAATGGGTAGCTGGAGACCCATACACCTAGCTGTTTTCCGAGCTACAGTAGTGTTTCCAAGTGATGCTGCTTCAGAGGCTTGGCCATTGACCTTATTTGCATGATAACCTAAAGCATGAAGAGGAATTTCAAAGGCCACATAGTAAGTGGTAAAACTGAGATTTTAACTCATGCAGTCCAGACTCTATCAACTCTTGTGCATGGTTTCTAGTGGGTAAGTATATCTCTGCATTTCCCCAGGATGTACAGCATACAGATTTACAATACATTCTCAGTAAATATTTGAATGACTATAACAGTGATCTGAAATAACAAGGAAGGGAGATAGCACTGATTTAATAAAAAATCTTTATAAAACTAGCCCAGCAAATTGTCTTACACACACTATACAAATGTTTTGTATTTAATTGCTAAAGAATTTTGAAGTTGAATTCAAATTAATAAATACTATTGCATCTGTCAGTTAAATTAAAAGCAATAAACCACCAATTGCCACCTATTTTCCAATCAAGAGGGAATGGTCCTTTAAAGAATATAGAGTGTTTAAGAGATACACGATTAATACTAAATTTGTGTGATAAATTTTAAGAGTCTAAGAGATGAAGCAAGAGATAAAGATGGAAATGGAGTAGTTGGCATAAGATTTCTCACAAATAGATCTCTAAGTGGATTTAGGAGGAGGGACATGATTTGAATAAGAATAGAAGAGGAAAATTACCTATAGGTATAATAAAAAGCACAGATTGAGAAATGCACACAGAAGACGTTGCTGGTCAGTGGAGAAGGATAATGATCTAAATTAGGGGAGCATGTGATGTCTGGTAACAGGGAGAGAAGGCAGAAAAAATATGATGTGACATATTACATATTTTCAAACCTTATCAGTGGACATTTGAGCTAGAAAGTAATAACGTGTTCACAGGTGGTAGCAAGGTGTAACGAAAGTAAGCCGTGCTTTGCAAAAATTAATCTGATAGTGATGTTTAGATGGATTTGAAGGAAGACCCATTAGAAGGTTATTTGCAGACTCCCAGCAGCATAATAAACTGAGCTGATGTAGATGGATGGTCCTCCCACTACTCAGAAATGTGAGATCAAATATTAATGGGTGATAGACAATGACGGTAAAAAGGAATAATAGGATAAATGACATGAAGAATGGGAATTGGGAGGATCAGATTTAAGATTCTAAGGTCTTTAAATGTGATGTGTACACTGGCTTGAAAATGTAGTACTAAAAGAATGAGAAGAAACATATTTTCCAATCCAGTAGCACGAATAAAGAAAACAATCCAAGGGAAAGGAAAGAATAGTGCCCATGGGAACACAACAATAGATTATAATATGAATGGTACTTCCTTTTATGTGATATAAGCATTACAAATACAGTGGGACAGCCCCATCTGTGATAGAATAGTGGTTTATTCTGGAATTATTAAGCACAGGGAGGGAAGCAAATGAAGCTGGCACAGAGTTCAAAAAGGCTTCGTTATCTGTACTGTTTTTTGGTTTCTTGAAAATATCTGAAGCAAGTACCTTTATCTCCTTACTAAAACCTTGGGATGAGCATATAGATGTGTACGTTCTCTAATTTGATGTTGTATAATAAAATGTTTGAAAAGCTATTGAAGTAAATAAAGCCTGAGGTGAAAAGTCAAACTAGATGTTGGACAAGAGGAACCTTCTAACATTACCCTAGGCATCTCTAACCCTGGAAGGAATCCCCTAAATAATATCCATGAGGCTGGTATGGCAGTGAGATATGAAGGTACACCTTCACCAAGCCTCAGAGAGACGCACCTTCTCACTTTTGTTACTAAGGGTTTACCTTCTATAGGACAAAAGCGGCCTTCAGCTCTGTGTGGGACAACAGGCACACCGAGTTTGTTCTGTAATCTGTTTATAGTGCCCTCTTGTGGTGGCTCAACACAATTCTCTAACCCTTTTTCATGTGTAGGTTAACTTTGTATGTATTTTCCGAAGTATTAATGAAAGCATTCACCAGCGGTTCTCTGTCCCATGTTGTAAGTCAATGGCACGATAGGGTTATCAGTCACAATTTCATTTATTATTTAAAATTTGGCGACTACCTGACTTTTTAAAATTTGAATCTAAGATCTTGGCCAGTGAGTGGTTTTTAGTTGGAGATATATGTTAGACTTACCTCTGAAGTTTTATTACAATGTAGTGTTTAGGACTTCTCCAGACTTACTGATTTGCTTTACTTGGTATTCTTGGCATATTCTTGGTATACACCACCACAAATTCTGATAAATATAGGAAATCTCAGGACGCTTGTGTGGCTCAGTGGTTGAACGTCTGCCTTCAGCTCAGGGCGTGATCCCAGGGTCCTGGGATTGAGTCCCACATCGGGCTCCCTGCAGGAGTGCATATGTCTATGCCTCTTTCTGTGTGTCTCTTATGGATAAATAAATAAAATCTTTAAAAAAATATAGGAAATCTCATCAGAACTATTTCATATTATTTCTGTGCTTCCCACATATTATTGAAAAATTAGCATTCCCATGAAGTACAAAACTAAAAGTATTGTACTGATAACATTTTACCTGTACAAATTTAACAGATTTAACTTACGGTTAAAAAGAAAAGCACGATTCTTTCACTATAGGAGATGAATAATAAAATTAAATAGCTGAATATTCTGGAATTTCTTATATTTGCTCAATAATAAAAACAATGACTGCCTCAGAACCCCATAGAAGGACAATTCCCAGGACTTTGAACTAATGGCACTTCAAAGAATTGGCTCTTGGGTTTAGGCTTCTGTTGGCGTTGCTTAGACAGATTTTAGTCTATCCCTGAAGTTGAGTAAGGATTTCCAGAATGTTGTAGTTGGAAGCAGATGGTTCCATAAAGCTGTTAACCCAAGATATGACAGAGCAAAAACTGATCATAGGGAACTGAAAGAACTGATGCAGCATGATTGTAGTTGCATATTTGGAATATTGTTGTTTTAATGCTATATTTTCTGGATATAAAAGGAAGCCTTTTCCTCTGAAGCTTATCTGTACCCCCAAAACTGTTAAGTTGCCTTTATTTTGTAAACTGAAATAAAACATTTTTTTTATTTTTTATTTTTTTGAAATGAAACATTTTTAAATGATATATTTTTCCCAGTGACCCCCCCACCTCCTGTTTCTTGAATTCAGAAACTATTATTGAGTATCCTTGCTTTTCACAACAATGTAGTTATTTGCAAAGTTTCAATAAGAATCTGTTGTTGTTTTTTTGTTTTGTTTTGTGTTTAACCAGGCCGTAACTGGGAAAATTGAGTAAGTATAGCCTTGCCTAGAATGTCATATTTGGGAAAGATGCCCATTTAAACAGATGTAACCGTGTATTTTTGAGGAGCTAGGGTTGACCTCCCAGAAAAACTGGTACCTGGCTTATATTTCACCTACAGGTGAGCAAGGAAAATCACTTCTGGGCAGGCCAGGAAGCTTGGGGTATTTGGGAGACATCCACAACAGGGAAACAGAATTTGTTTACATTTATAGATATTGCCAGTAAAATCTGGAGGAGAGAAATTGTTCAGCATGGCTAAGAGGCTAACCTCAGGATAGCAAATAATAAAGTCCATCTTAGAGTCCTTAGGGTAACTTCCAGGAAACCAAACTCAAGAAGGTCCATATCATAAATTAATATCCTTGTTGCTCTTATGTGGATAATCAGGCAAACCTAGGCAGCTTTTCTTACTGGTCTAGATGTCTTCTATATTTGCTGGGTATTAATATTCTAATTAAGATTTATGGTTAAATAATGTACTAATATGTTCTCTTGTTCTTTTTATTTTCTTAGATCATAAAATGATGCTTTATTAAATCAGATCTGGTTCTTTCTTTATAAATCAATTTCTTGGTTCACTATTTACTATAAATGAGATGGAAAGAACACAATCTTTCAATTTTCACCAATTCACAGCTCCCTTGTGGCAGGGAAGGGTACAGAAAGTAGAAGGAAAGAGAGAGGACGGTGAAGGAGATGGAGTCTTGGAGAATGAAGAATGAAAACAGGGTAGGATTAGGTGTTTTAGTTTTTTTTTTTTTTTTTTTAAGATTTTATTTATTTGTTCATGAGAGACACAGAGAGAGAGAGAGAGACAGAGAGAGGCAGAGACACAGGCAGAGGAAGAAGCAGGCTCCATGCAGAGAGCCTGATATGGGGCTTAATCCCAGGACCCTGGGATCATGCTCTGAACCGAAGGCAGTCCTCAACCACTGAGCCACCCAGATGCCCTAGGGTTAGGTTTTCAGAAATAGGATGCAAGACTCTTGACAGAAAGCCACCCTCCTTTTTCTCTTCTGCCACAATGGAGAGAAAAGGACATTTCCAATTTTGCACCTAATTCTGGGAAAACGCTATTGTTGCCCTGAAGTTGTGTTTGACTCCTAATAATAACGATTTGAGGTACATTTAGACTTTTATTTACACAAAATATCTAGTTATTACTTTCTTACTCATTTTGCTATTTTCTTTCAAATTAAAAAAAAAAAAAGGAGAATTGGAGAAAACCTGGCTTCAACAGCTTTGATTTTGCTCACTACACCTCACAGCACATTTCTGGTCATAGAACAGATGGCAGTATTTTCTCGTGCTTTTTTTGTGTTCTCTTCCTTCCCCATACTTCATTGATCACCGTTGATTTCAATCACTTATTTAGTAGTTCATATTGTGTGCTGGCCTAAATGGTATAAATACATTGTGTTCGAGACAAAAACTAATGAAATGACTTTTAGAACGGAGGTGACACATTCCAGATGGCATCTGCTCTAGCGGGCTTTTCTTTCCCTGGGTCACCTGTGCTATTCTGGAATTGCAAATGTAGAGGTCACAATGAGGGTTCTTCTAGAAGATTTCAAACCAGCACTTACTAGATTAAAATGGTTTTGTGTATGCCTTTTAAGCATACATTCTTCCTTATTTTATTTCTGAAAGTTTTCATGAAATGCATGCGCCAGTTGCCAGGCATCTCCCGTCCCCTTTCCCCACTGTCAAAGCTCTTTTGGGTCTTGTAGGAGGTGGGTAGGGTGTGGGAAGCAAACAGCCAATGGTTAAGAGCTTGGGCTCTAAGACTCTTCTCCTCATATCCCAGCTCCCTACCTAAAGCCAGCTATTTATGGTCCCTGTGCCTCAATTTTCAAATCTGGAAAATGGGCTTGGTCATAGTACTTAGGTCATAGGGTTGTTGGGCAGATGAAAGAAGAGAGATGCATAGAAAGAGTTTCAGGTATGGCTAACATGTGCAAAGTTGCTATAGTGTTATTTTTAGCCACTCAGAAGACCTCATTCTCTCACAGGGCTCGTGTACAGAAGTGTCACCGCAATAGGAAACCACAACACAAGACAATAAAAAGTTGCAGGTAAACTTCTGATTTGGAGGTCAGTTATACTTTCTGTGTATTGATAGAAGCTGTCAGTGAAGTTTTAGAAGAATGAACTTTTGTTTACAGCAATTACCAGATAGCAAGTAACTGAGTTACTTACTTTCTACTCTTCAGTGTTGGTGGAGGCCTGGTGTCTGGAAGTTGGAGCCAGGATCTCTGAAGCTCTTGAGGAGTTTCTAATAATGAGAATCTGAGGAAGTCTGATGGCTTCTGAGCAGCCCATGAAAGGGGCTTTCCCCTAGGCCTCCACTCACATCAGACACCATTAGGAAAGACTGGAGTTATTACTGTGTATTTCTTCTTTTCTTTATTTTCTTTAATTTATGATATTTTCTTTTCTTTATTTTCTTTAATTTATGATAGTCACACAGAGAAAGAAAGAGAGCCAGAGACACAGGCAGAGGGAGAAGCAGGCTCCATGCACCAGGAGCCCGATGTGGGATTCGATCCCGGGTCTCCAGGATCGCGCCCTGGGCCAAAGGCAGGTGCCAAACTGCTGCGCCACCCAGGGATCCCTGTGTATTTCTTTTCCATCATGCCTTTCTCTCTGGTTCTTTTCTCTCCATGCCAACGTATTGGAGGGGAGAACACCTTTCTCATATGGCACTTCTATGTAGCATCAGCCCATGGGAACAGGTTTTGTTAGCATCAAAACCCAGTATTTGTTGGCTCATTGCTCTTACTGCGGGAAGAACACGTTAATCCCCCTACAGAAGGTCTTCTCTACCATATTTTTCTAAGGAATCCCAGAAGTGTCTCATTTGTGCTCAAATCAGCCCCTGCCTTCTGAGCCCCTGTGGGTAGGTCATGTTTTTCCTGTTTGTCATGTGTCACCTCTTGGAGCCTGCTGCCTGCCCTGGTGTGCTGAGTCTTGGACTGCAAGGGCTTCCAGATGCCAAATGGAAAACCATGCCAATCAATCCTTTTTGGACCAGAAGTGAGCCAACTGCTGCTCTTTCGTGGAGTTCAGAGCTGGTCTATGAACCTGAGCTGGGTACCCGCTGTCAGACTGAGCCACCATTGTACTACCTCCCCCCCTATGGTTCCTCTCTCCCTCTGCCTCTCATGCAAAATATCCACCTGGGGAGATCATCCACAGCCTCTTAGCCAGTCTTAGTGAAGTCTTCCCTCCCCTGCTATGTGGTCTCACCAGTCAGTCCTCATTTTCCCTATGATATTTTCTGCCCTCTGCATGGGTCTCTTGTCAGAGGACAAATAGATGAATAGTCTATAACCAGAAGTATGGTGCTTCTCCTGGGCGAGATGTGGTCAGCAGCTGGTAGGCTCTCAAAGACTCTAAGAACAACAACATGAGTTTGGCTTCTGAGGAGAGTTCAAAGCTTCCCCAGTGAGAAGCTGATCTCCACCTATTGCCTCTTCCATTCCTGCACTGAGCCCTTGATGGGTGCCCCTGACCTTGGGGAAGACCCTGGGTGTGTGTGTGTGTGTGTGTGTGTGTGTGTAAGAGGTAAGTGTGGCAAGACAGGGATGAGTTTGCTCTCTCAAGTGAACAGCATATTTGGAACTGACTGCTGGTCACATGGCTAAATTCATTCTTCATTTTCATCTCCAGACCCATTTTGTCTATCCTCAGGTTTGGTGTTACTCTTGGCTCTCCCAAAAGTAGCTGTGTAGACATGGGAGAGCTTCTGCTTTGGGCCTTGTTTTAGGTTCTTGCTTTGGGCCTGACATGGAATTGTCTGTCTGCTGTTTCTAAGGGCTATGAAGAGCCTCAGTGTTGACAAGGTGACACTTCTCTCTACCCTGCTCCTGCCACTGTTCATCCCTTCCTCACCATCAAGCCATGTAGAGCCAGGTGGTATATTTAAACTGAGATGATTCAAACAGGGTTTATTTACAAAAGGACCAAATATAAAGGAATGGGTGGGATATGGAGGAAACACAGTGCTAGCAATGAAACCCAGAGCTAGTGGCAATAGACATGTTGCCTGATAAGGTAAGAAGTGACAAGAAAGGAAGGGAGGAAGTAAATTGAACTTGGAAGGAGGGAAGCCCTGTAGAGGAGGTGCCCTTGAGAGAAGTAGTAATCCCCAGTGAGGTACACAGACAGCCTGGGGGAACTTGCAGAAAGGAAGGCAGAGAAATAAGCACCCCAGCCTTCCTTCCTGCTCTCTCTCTGGTACCCTGCCAGGGACTCCCACTGGCTGAGCCCAAAGGGGAGCCAGAGAGCCTGGAAGCCTGTTGATGTAATCCCTATTGTTCCGCCTCCTGGCCAGGAGCAGCATGGAGGGGTTGGCCCAAGATATTTGGCAAACTCAAGGCCCTCACAGCTCATGAGAAAGAAAAAAACAAGAGAAACATATTTAACATTTAGCAGGTGGCTCCACTTGGTATTTGTCACTCCAGAAGATCTGGGTTGGGGGGGGGGCAAGATCATTAATAGTCTTCTTGTCCATGAGTGACAGTTAAAATATAACTATGGCCAGGATGATTGCACTAGATCTTGGAGCTTACCCTTTCTGAACTGGATGATGCTCCTTATAGACTTTCAGGCCCCCAGGCCCAGAGAAGGGCCTCTACTGTGGCTTCCATTTCCCTTGCAAGTGTAGTTGGCACACTGTCCCCTGGAGCTCTGGGCTCTTTTCCAGATGTGCCCCATCTCAGCCCTCATGCCTTCAAAACCTGAAAGCGGTTCACCTAGCAGCTAGAGCTGATGTTCTCAGGCCGATCTTTAGAGTTCTGGTCAAAATACTGACCTCTAGGTCCTCTTTCCAGTGGCCTCTGCTTCCAGAGGGGCCTTTCTCTCTCTGTTCCTCTGCACAGTGAGAATCTGGGGTCTGCTTTCTCAGGCAGAGTGAGATTCCACAGTGTCTGTGAGGAGCACCTCCAACTTTGCTCCCTCGTGGGGTGGTCAGACCCCTTTCTATTGCTCCCACCTGTGCTGCCTGCAAAAGCTTGCTCCCTTCTCCTTTTAATGCACACTTCTGTATCTTTCAGTGATGTGAAGCAATTGTCCATGACTCTAACACATTAGCTCAGTTGGAGCCGTCCATATGGACTAGCAGAAGGCCAAGACTCCAGCCCCGGCCAGCCCCCTCTGGGGTTCTAAGGTGCCTAATAAAAGTGCATTCACCCTCCTCCCTCTCTTGGAGGTGCTTTCTAAGCCTCACTATCTTGTTCCACTGCTATCAATGGTAGGCCATTTGTAGCTGGCTAGTCCGCCTCTTTCCTCATGGTCTATGAAGGCTCTAAGGCAGACACAGGGATTTTTCCAGGTGTCCGTAAAATCTAATGCTGATTCTATAAATACCTTCCAGAAGCCAACACCACAGGAGGTCTGTGGGACTGCATACAAAATTCCTGAAATCCCAGATTTTTATATTGTGGTTTCTGTCTTTGGAATCCCACAGACCCTAAAACAAGGATTTGGATGGAGGTTATTAATTTGAGAGGTGGCTCTAGGAAATATGGTGAGGAAGGGGGCAAGTGAGACAGAGAAGGACAAAGTTAGCATTAATGAGATTCCTGCCATGGGCAGCTGGAATATAAAGCTTCTGAGCAACTTTGGAGAACACCCCTCAGAACTGTCACAGGGAGACAAGGAAGTTGGGGTGTTTACAAACTCTAGCCTCTCTCTGCTTCTACATATTTGACTTTTTTAGATTTCACATGTAAATATGAGGTCATGAAGTTTTTGTCTTTTTGTATCTGGCTTATGTAACTAAGCATACATCCTCCAGGTTGATCCATGTTGCAAATGGCATAATCTCCTTTTCTAAGGCTGAATAATATGCAAATATATACCACAACTTTTTAATCCATTGACACTTAGATATGTTTCCACATCTTGGTTAATGTGAATAATGCTTCAATGAATATAGGAATGAAGATGAGATGCTGACTATATTTCCTTTGGGTACAGGCCCAGAAGAGGGAAAAACTCTTTTTTGAACCACTTGAGCAGGGGTACAATCTCCCCACTATGTTTGTTTGGGCTACTGCTGATACCATAGTCTCAAATTATGAGTGACTTGCATGGAAAAAGAAAAAAGAGAAGGGGCACCTTGGGTGGTTTAGTGGTTGAGCATCTGCCTTGGGTTTGGGTCGTGGTTCCGGGGTCCTGGGATTGAGTCCCTCATCAGGCTCCCTTCAGGGAGCCTGCTTCTCCCTCTACCTATGTCTCTGCCTCTCTTTCTGTGTCTCTCGTGAATAAATAAATAAAATCTTAAAAAAAAAAAAAAGAAGAAGAAGAAAAAGAAAAAAAGAGAAGATGTTTCTCTGTGGGATAAAGGGTAATGGAGGGGATTAGTACTTTTTTTGTTTCTCAGCCCACTGTCAGTGACTAGGTCTGGTTCCTGTTTTGGGGTATTAAGTGGCAGTTGAAGGAGCTTCTGATACAGAGATTTTGAGATTTGGGGTATAAAGCAGAGACATCTCGAGATCTAGAGGGCTGAGTGTGACTCAGCTGGAGAAATATTTTCTCTATTTCTGCGCTGTGCTTTTTACAGTGTTTGGGAGAAATAAGGACCAGAAGCCACATATTCCCTTTAGCCTGTGGAGTGATAGGCAGCTTTGGGAACCCAGGAATGATTTTGCAGTGGGGGCAGCCTCCCTGAAATAGCCAGAAGCAACAAATACCAACTAGAAGAGTGGAAGATAACTAGGAGGAGACCTGCCCACCACCATGCCATATCTCCAAGATTATATCTGGGAGAGCCCAAAGGGTATTGCATTTGCTCAAGACTGAAGTCCTGTAGGGGTGGGTGGGGGAAAAGAGCCAGCAAAGCAGGGATAAAGCTAAGTTTGACAGCATAGGGATGAGGCTTGAATATAGGAGGCCTGGGACATTTGGGTGACAATCAGAAAACTAACATGTCTTTAGCAACTTCACTAAATGAAAGTCATAAAATCTGTTTCCCTTTCTGTTGACTCCTGTTCTTTGCTGCTTTTAGTTACTCTCCAAGTATAGATCAGATGCAAAAAAGAAATCAACTTCCAGCATGCTGAATAAACAGTCTCCTAGTGATTAACTTCCCTCTAATCCTTAAGCTAAAATCGGTGGGTATCATGAGTGAATATGAATATCCTGTGTGAAATTGGCTTATTTGTGTAGGTTTAGGCAGCTCTACTGTGTGTCTGGCTTATTTTTACAGAGCCTTTCTTCTTGGGCTCCAGGTTTTAGGCCGTAGCTATAATTATGATGATTAGTTATAGAAAGTGGTTGTTAACCAACTTGTTTTATTTTACTACCACTTTACTTAAAAGCAATTGAGAAAGGAAAAAATATAAGCCATACTTATCTTTAGACGTTTAGAAAATATATAAACAAAATTTTGACGTTCTTCCCAACCAGAGACATATTCCTATTATCAAAAAGAATTGAGGTTTCTATCCAACAGCCAAAATACTTGCTGAGCCCATGGTGCTTGACAGGATTTTTCTTTTGCTATTTCAAGAATCATCATTAGTTTCCCCAAGAGCGTTCTATGGTTAAATGAGTGAATCAATGAGTTAATGTCAAATAGGTTTGATTATTGCAAGATTACTTCAATCAAAAGAAATTGAGATGGAATTCAAATAGAGTCGAGGAGGGTACACCAGGGTGGCTAGACTGTGGGCTCCATCTGAAACGGTGGAGAAAACTGATATGGAATTGTCCACGGAGGACTTAGTTTCTAGGGGACTTCTCATCAGTGGTGCAGCCCATGTAAACTTCTCAGGAGGAATGTAGGCAGGCAGATTTGAAACTGGTACCCGTAGGAGACACAGCTCAGGGTAATTTCCTGTCAACATTGGTGTGGGATCTTTTCATTCTTTTCTTTTCTACAACTTGGTAGTTGAATTTGTTATTCTTACTTGTTTCAAAATGTGCCTAATTTTCAAACAATTTCCATTCTTCTTTTAAAAATGGTATATTTTATTATTGCCTCAATGCTTCAATAACTCTTTGGAAAACTTCTCTTGTCCTTGCCTTTCTTTACTAAAAATTAATACAACATAAGTAAAGGAAATTTCATTCTGAATGTTAATCTCCAGGCTTCATTATTTGCTCCTGCATGTTTCTGAGATTTTAAGGGATCAGTCTTTCATCTTTGTGTAACCAATGCTTTTTCCAGACCTGGTACATAGTAGGTATTGAATTAATGTATGCTGCTCAAATATATTTGAATATTCGAAGTCACTGAACATAGAAATACATTCCGTATCTTATCCCCTCTGCTGCCTACAGAGCCAGTAAAGCCATTTCTTAAAATAGCTTATTTTTAATTGCTTCACAGTTATACCTTTATATATATATATTTTTTTCTTTGTTGGTTAACTTAGCTGATGATGCCCCTTTCTTCCGTAGTATAAGATGATTATCACAATTAGTATTAATGATCTCTTTCTCCATGTCTCTTCTTCCACTTTGTCTTAGAGGAATTTTCTTGGTTATTTTCCATCCCTTTCAGACTTAATGGTGTGGATGGTGGGTGGGCTGGGGATGGAATACTGATAGAGTTATGTAAGGGGTATAATTAGGGTGGTAGTTTTGTGACCCTAACTCTCCCCTCTTTTTTGAAGAGGCAGTCAAAACCATATCAATTACTTATCCTTATGCCAAAAGAGTAAAAACATAACTTAAGAAAAGATAAGAAAGTTATTAATAGTGTCCCATGGAACTCAGATGAAAAAGCAGTCAGACCCCTGGAAGGAAGTGGAAACAGGTACTGGGAAGCTACAGTATTCACCTTACTCATCTCCTCTCTTTTTATCTATATACAGATTGGTTTCTTCTTTTCTTCAATCCCATGGCCAAGTATGGCCACTGAGTTAGCTGGGGTCTCTGTGATGGAGACCTTGAGATGGAGTTAGGGGCATAAGAAGTTTGTTGGGATGTAATGCCAGTGAAAGAGAAAAGGAAGAGGAAGCTAGATTGGGCAGGGGAAGTTTTCACACTATGATGCAGACCTGACACTTGTTACAGGAGAGTTGGGAGGAAACGGGATCAGACCGGAAGAGCCTCAGATTATGATGCAGACATGTGAGGAGCTCCAGAATGAAGATTATCTGTTAGAGGTGCTCCATGTTGGCAGAAATGTCCAGGCTTCAGTTCCCTGTAGTGGTTAAGTCATTAGTTAGGGGTTGCCTGGAACCAGGTTGGCCTGGGCTCAAAAGTTGAGGCAGATTCTGCAGGTGTTAGCCAGTAGAGGCTGTCAGCTGACTCTACTCTTGTACTTCCTGACTCCATGCCATTCTTGAACTGAGAAGTGAATAGTATATTTCCATGGCTGCCATGGTCACCAAGAAATCAACGTCCCCTTATTGTGAGCATCTACATAGAGAGTTTACCCATGGGAGGGCCTGTGTATATTTGTCCCTGAAATTACCAAGAAAGGGTTTGGGCCTAGGAGGGTGGGTTTACCTTTTACACAATGTCCTCTGGGGCCTACTGCTGTGGTTAAGAAGATGAGGGGCTGGGAATCTTTTCCACAAGATATTGTCCTCGTAAAGCTGGTTAAAATTTGAAAGTTGGAGGTCACCAAATAAAGGAACATGTTCACTAATTTATCCAGTTGCTGCCAAAAGGCATGATGAAGCATATTTTTGAAAAATAATCTATTTTTCCTTTTTGTAACCTCATTGGAAGAAAGCATAATTCTGTTCAGATGTGCTGCTTTAAGATAATAACCTTACGGAAAATGATCTTTGACTTTATTTTTCATTGCTTCAATCATAAATAGTTCTACTCCTGGCCCCATGTCTCCCTCTTAGAAATTTTCCATAATTCTTTTTTACCCATTCTATTTAGAATTGTATCATTCAGCATGCAAGGGAGAGCAGAGGTAAATTAAATGTAAGTATTGGTAGAAATACATAAAGGGAAAGCAGTACCACATTCCTGGAGGAATTGCAGAGATTAACGTCACCATCGAGAATTTGAAAGATGCAGGAGTAGTGCTTCCTACCACATCCCTATTCAGCTCTTCTATTTGGCCTGTGCAGAAGATGGAGGGATCTTGGAGAATGAGAGTGGATTATCATAATCTTAACCAGGTGGTACTTGAAGTATTTTTAGATAGAGATACTCTTTGGAGCATTTGGCAGGCCTCTATAGGTGAATTATAGTGCAGACTTCTAGGGTTTTGGGAGCAAAGCCTGGCCATCATCTGCAGATAACTACTCTCCTTTGGAGAAGCAACTCTTGGCCTGCTACTGGGCCTCAGTAGAGACTGAGCATGTAACCGTGGTCCACTAAGCTACCATGTGACCTGAGCTGCCCATATTGAACTGGGTGCTTTCTGACCCATGACATCATAAAGTTGGGCCTGCACAGCAATACTCCATCAGCAAATGGAAATGCAATGTATATGATTGGGTGTGAGCATGTCCAGCAGGCACATGAGGAAGTGGCCCAAATGCCCATGTCCCCACTCCTGCTGTATTTCCTTCTCTCTCCTGGCCTGCCTCAGGGGGAAGTTCCCTTTGAAAGCTGATAAAGGAAAATAATGAACTACAGATAGTTCTGCATGATGTGCAACACTACCCAAAAGTGAATAGTGGAAGCACTACATCCTCTCCCTGGAATATCCCTGAAGGATAGTGGTGAAGAGAGATTCTCCCAGTGAGCAGAACTTCAGGCAATATGTCTAGTTTTTCTCCTTGCTTAGAAGAAGAAATAGCCAGATGTGCAATTATAGACTGATTCATGGAGTATGGCTAATGGTTCGGCTGGATGGTCAGGGACTTGAAAGGGACATGATTGGAAAATTAGTGACAAAGAGTTCTTGGGTAGAGGTATGAGGATAGACATATGAATGGGCAAAAAATACAAAAATATTGTGTCCCATGTGAATGCTCACAGAGGGCGACCTTAGCAGAAAAGGATTTTAGTATTAAGTGGATGGGATGACCCATTGTGTAGATACCAATCAATTTCTCTCCTCTGTCTCCACCCAACAGGCTTATGACAAGGGGGCCATAGTGGTGGACATGAAGGTTATGCATGGGCTCAGCAACAAGGACTTCCACTCACCAAGCCTGACCTGGCTATCGCTACCACTGAATGCTCGATCTGTCAACAGCAGAGACCAACCCTGAAACCCTGATACAGCACCATTTCCCATAGATAGCTGTGTGGTGGCAGGTTGATTATGTTAGACCACTTCCATCATGGAAAGGACAGCATTTTGTTCTCACTGGAATACAGACCTACTCTGAATACAGATTTGCCTTCCCTTGCATGCAATGCTTTTGCCAAAACTACCATCCATGGATTCATACAAAGCCTTATCCACCATTATGGTATTTCACACAGCATTATTTCCCATCAAAGAACTCACTTCACAGCAAAAGAAGTGCAACATTGGGTCCTTTCTCAGGGAATTCACTGGTCTTACTTGTGTTTCCCACTGTCCTGAAGCACATGGCTTAACAGAATGGTGGAATGGCCTTTGGAAGACTTAGTTATAGTGTCAGCTAGGTAACAATACCTTGAGGTTCTGGGGCAAGGTTTTCTAGAAGGCCACATAGGCTCTGAATCAGTATCCCATATATGATGTTGTTTCACCAATAGCCAAGATTCACAAGTCCAAGGATCGAGGGGTAGAAATAGGAGTGGCACAATTCACTATTCCCACTATTCAACCTCTAGCAGAATTTTGCTTCTTTTCTCACAACTTTATTATCTGCTGACCTAGAGGTCTTAGTTCCAGAAGGAAGAATCCAGTGGCTTTCACCAGGACAAAGCAATGATCCCATTAAACTGGAAGTTAAGACTGCCACCTGGCAACTTTGGGCTCCTCACATCTCTAAATCAACAAGCAAAGAAGGACGTATGTGAGTGGGATGACTGATCCTGATTACCAAGGGGGAACTGGACTACCACTCCATAATGGAGGTAGAAGAGTATGTCTGGAATACAGAAGACGCCCTATGGCATCTCTGAGTATTACCATGACCTGTGATTAAGATCAATGGAAAACTACAACCCCATCCAGGTAGAACTACTGATGGTCCAGAACCTTTAGTTATGAAGGTCTGGGTCACCCTCCCAGGTCAAGAACCAGCTGAAATACTTGCTGAAGGCAAAGGCAATATAGAATGGATAGTGGAAGAAGGTAGTTATAAATACCAGCTATAGGAACGAGGCCTATAATTGTTGTATTTCCTCCTTATTTTGCTATAATTACGTTCATGTGTGTGTATAGGTATGTATGTACATGTATGTCTTTGTTTTCTTTTTTATCCCCTTTTTGTGTAACAAAAGATGTATTGATTTTATATATCAAATACTTGGTATTTAGGTATAGCTAATTTTACATCACAGTAATTAAGTTCTGAGAGATCAAGGAGAAGAATAAACATCACTCAAGGATTTTACCTCCTCTTCTGGGAAAGGGGTTAGTGCATTTTTGGTTGTACACAGGCTAGTTGTATCATGTTAATTATGGAATTATGGAATTAATGGAATTATGACTTTATTATTGTCTTCATTAAATCATACTTCATAAGTATGGTTTAAGGAGATACATATGAAGGCAAAGTTGACAGAGGGTGAATTTGTGAATGTTAATTTTATGTGTCAACTTGGCTGGCCCAGACTAAACATTATTTCTGGATGTGTCTGTGAGAGTGTTTCTGAATGAGATTAGCATTTGAATTGGTGGACTCCGTAAGGTAGCTCACCCTCCTCATTGTGGGTGAACATCATCCAATCTGTTGAAGACCTGAACAAAACCAAAGGCAGAGGAAGAAGGAATTCACTCCCCTTTTTCCTGCCTCATTGTGAGCTGGGACATCTTATCTCTTCTGCCCTCTGAAAGGGATTTACATCATCAGCTTCCCTGGTTCTTAGGCCTTTTGACTTGGACTGAATTATATCACTTGCTTTCTTGGGTCTCCAGTTTACAGAAAGTAGATGAGGGGACTTCATAATCATGTCATAATCAATTTCTCATAATAAATTTCCTTTTGCACATACACATATATATGTATTTATACAAATGTGTGTGCATATGTATTTATATATTACACAAACATTATATATGTTACATAAATAGATAATCTGCTATTGGTTCTGTTTCTCTGTAGAACCCTAAGTAAGGAACTAGAGGTATATTAAGACTCTCCGGTTGAAAGAAAATAAACCATAATTAACTAGCTCAAGTAGACAGGATTTATGAAAGTGTGCTAAGTTGCGGGTTTCTTTTTTTTGACCCAATAAAACACTCATGGTGTATTAGTTATCTATTGTTGTATAACAAACTGCCACAAAATTAATGGTTTGAACAATACAAGTTTATATTCTCAAAGTTTCTGTGGATCAGGAATCTGGTTTTACACGAGCTGGGGGCTCATCGGCTACAATCAACAGGTCAGCTGGGGCTCTCACTTAAAGCTCAGGGCCCTCCTCCAATTTCACGTGGTTGTTTATTGGCAGAATTCAGCTCTTTAAAGTTGTAGGGCTGAGGTCTCAGCCCCTAGAGGCCACTGCTCTCTATGGGAAGTTCACAGCATGATGTTTGTTTTCTTCCTTGAGCAGGCAGGGGAATCTCTCTGCTGTTTTCAAGGACTTTTTACTTGATTAAGCCAGGCTCACCAGAGGTAATGTCCCTTTTAACTCAAAATAAACTAATTTAGGACCCTAAATACATCTGTACAATGCCCTTTGCGATATAGCATCATAAATTGTGGGAGAGATATCTCATATTCATAGGTCCTTCTCTAGGAAGAGGTATTAGATAGGTAGATACCAGGAGCAGCAGTCTTAGGGATCATTTTAGAATTCTGTCCACCACAAATGGACTCTGAGTGCTGGAAAACTGACAAAATCCCCTTCCCTTCTTTATTACCTCTTCTCTGCAACAATTACTCTCCTCAAATTCTCCAAATTATCAAGGAAGAGCTCTGGCCTAGCAGGTTGGATGTCCAATTTGTTCCATCAACTGCAGCTAGGGGCATGGTTTCATGTATAAAATGGTTCCTGAGGGCCCCTGGTGTGGTTGGGAAGCCAGAGGTGGTGGGCCAGGGAAATGCCCCTAAGAGATTTACCTCCTGCTTGTCTTTTATTCCAAAAGAGGACTTTCTTCTGCAGAGTCTCAGGTAAAGTAGAGAGTGAAAATGACCCTGGGTAGGAATGAGAGTGCTTGTGATCTCTTTTATGGCACTCTAAATCTTTCCCAGAAAGAAACTCATCGTAAAACTAGGCTATGTTCATGCATGCAACATTCAACAAATCTAAACAAAGCAAAACTGAAATAAAAACTTATCTAGAGTCATAGTGGAGAAATAGGGAGTGACTGTTAATGGGTATACAGTTTTCTTTTGAGGATGATGAAAATGTTCTAAAATTAGTTAATGTGTATTCCAGAATGAGCCACAGAAATGGCTTAGAAATGATGAGCGCCCTTAGCTCCCAGACTGAGATCTCTTAATACTGTTACTCCATTAAAGATGAACTCTTTGGGGTAATGGCTTATTTCACATTAGGGTCATATCAGATGAGACGGGTATGTCTCGTGTCATGAATTAATGGGATCATGTGAAAAGTTTGGCCAGTGTTAGCCCCTTCACATTGGCTACAGAGTTGTGGGTTCTGGCTTGGCCATATATGTTCCTATTCAAGGGGGTAAAACAAGAAAGCTCTATTACTTAGGCTCTAGGAAGTCCTGCAGATGATGCTGGAGGCTAGGGTTAGAAATGTTGCTTGTGCCTGCTGGATCACTCTGGAGGGCTCTGCAGTGATATACTGTATCTTTCCAGTGGTGATGTGTGCCTCTTCTGATATATCCTCCCCTAAATCTGTTCCTCCCATTCCCCACTTCATGGAGTTTTACTATCTGAGATACACTGTACATCTCTTTGTGTGCTACAGCCCTTTGAAGGGCCACAGACCATAGTTATATCTAAGATTTTTTTTTCACCTTCCCCCACCCCCCAAGGATTAATTTTTGCCTTCTGGGGGTTGATATCACACATGCTCTGCACACTCTAATCCATTTGTTCTAGAAAGAATGGACAATGTGGACATTCCTAAACTGATAAGACATAGAAGCCTAAGTGGCTTATTAGACATGGTAGCCCAGAAGGGGCCAAAGTAAATACACTCTATTATTGGGAATCAAAGCTGAATCTTCTCTGGCTGAGACCTTGGGCCACTGTGACAAAGGAATAGCAAGATAGATTTCGGGAGTTTCTCTGGTGCCCAAAGGTCTTGAACCACAGATGTTGACCCTGAATAGATCTTCTGCATGCTAATGCCCACATAAGGATCGGCTTCCTGGGAACACATGTGTCCCAACCTGAGTGTGTTGTTAACTTATTACTGCTAAAGCATTGTGGTAGTGGGCAAAACCTTATCACCATGAATACTTGCTGGATCTCTTTCATCACCCTCCAGAGCCACTCTCACCTCTGTATTCAGGAAGACTGACCATATGGATTGTATCAATTGGCCCCTTGCCTCTGGCTTCCTGACAGGCTTGGTCAATGGGAGGCAATGCGTTGTGGGGGCGGGGGGGCGGAGAGGGGTGAAGTTAGAGTATTTATGCTCCCAGCTCCTCCCCTCTCAGGTCACAGTAGTCTGCTTATGTGTCTCTAGTAAGGGCCTCCCTCCTGCCAGCTGGATTATCTAAAGTTCTCACTCTCGGTTCCAGTAGCTACCTCTTCTCCTTGGCCTCTCCAGGCCTAACACCTGTAATAACTTCCTCCTCTTGCTAGCCTGAGGGGCATCACATTATCTCTATGCTTCTCCCAGTTCTGCCCACCTCTGTATGGTCCATTTTTTGAACTCCCCTTAAATTACTCAGTGTGCAGATGACCCATTTCCTGCTGGGAACCTGGGTGACACATCTAATGCAGTAACCTGAATTAGGAACAGTGTTTTGAAATGGGGGAAATGTTTCAGTGGGTAAAGGTCAAGTGGGATATGTGTGTTTGCAGAAAGGGTAGGAAGGAGAAGGAGATTCAGGTGATGAATGTGTAAAGGCAGGTTTTAGGGGCATGGTCTTGAAGGCAGTAGAGTATAAAAGTCTACATTTTTCAGGAGTTGGGAGAAATATTGCACAGTGTTGTGAGGAATGAATGTAATGCATTTCATAAAAGCATGTGCTGTAACTACCAAGATGTTATCACAAGGAGGTGCTTAAGAGATGGCTAGATTGTTGCAGTGCTACATGGTGACATGGTTAAAGTTAATGTTTTGTAGAAGAAATGAACAGTTGAGTGTTTACTCGGTGCTAGTGTGCTGACATAACACTGCACTCAAGGAGACTTTGCATCCTTCAGTTTACGAAGCCCATGAATTTGCCATGAGATGGTGCATTTTACTTTGGGACTTAGAAAAAGACATCATCAGAATAGTCAGTGCACTGTGAGGACCCCTGTCTGACACTTACAGGAGGAAAGAAACCATTGGGGTTTGTTCTGCCCTTTGATTATTACTGACAAATTGTTGCAGGTGGTAAATTTCTAATACAATTTTTCATTAATCCCCACTGGATATAACAATTCAAGGGCTAAGCATGGGTTCCACACATCGACACAACCACACTCCCAATTTCTTAGAGCTCTCTCTAGTTCCTCCTGTGACCAATAAGCTAATGTATACCACCTTAAGTTTTAATTATTTTTTCTATCTATGAAATCTAAGATCTCGGTTACACTCTGCTTTGCAAACGATATGGACAGACAGCTTAGTCAAGCATGTTCCTCTAGAATTCCCACCAAGGCCAGGAAGATGGCTCAGGAAATTGTTTACGAATTTGAGGACCCCAAGAAGATCTGTCTGCCCCAAAATATGTCTCTAATAGCTTGTATTGTGTCTGAAGTACTCTCTCTTAGAGTTAACTCTTCAAGTCATGGACTCATCAGGGTCTTGAGCCCCAGAATAAATTCCTCAAAGCTCTTTTGCCAGTAGATATTTGCTTTTTAAAGGCTAACAGAAACCTACTCAAACTAGCTCTAGACTAAGGACAATTTTACACAGATAATTCAAATGTTTCCCAGAGCACAAGGGTACAAAGTAGCTTGGGAATTGGTTCTTAGCAATTTTTTGCACTCTAGTAGGCTGTATGTATTCAGCATAATACCTAAGTCTTTTTCTTTTCTTCTTCAATTTTTTAACTTGAAAGAGACCTTATAAATTTAGTCCAGTTCCTTGTTCTCTTTTCAAGCTGAAAATGAGGTTCATGGAGGTTACAATGATCTGCCCGGGGTTACAAAGCTAGTTAGGATCCTGGCTTCTATCTCTGCCCCTGACTGCTGGTTTTTCATGCCACCCTCTGCCCTACTATCTCGAATCCTGCGTTTTCCTTAACTTCACATCCTTATCTGACCTCTCAGTTAAACTATGTTGTAGAAGAAATCACTCACAAGCCCCCAAAAATCATTTGTGAGCAAGCTATAGTAAATATTCCCTGGGAATTGCCTTCAGGTTAAAAAAGCAGCCTCGAGTTTCTCAAGCTTAGTAGCTCAGCAACTAAAAAGTAATATTAATTCCACCAAAGGGCTTAAAAGCAAATTGTGGAAAAGGGGAAAAAAATAATTTGATCATAGCTGATAAAGACAGTCCTGGTACGACAGGGAAGCTTTTAGTACGTTCCTCCTGGGGTCTGAGTTGGTCTGAACCCTGTCTGCACAAAATTAGTGACTTGTATAGTTACCCAGTAACATCTTATATTTGCCAAGACCTTGATTAATGTTTAAAAAATATGGGAAATGCTACATGCTATTCTTTGCAAAATAGCTGCTACCGAGTGAAATGGGTCAGCTTTCCCCTCAAAGAGTTTCATTCCTCCTGTGTGTTACCAATAATATCTAACATTTAGTGAATACTTCCTATGTGTCGGGTTCTAGTCTAAGTGTTTGATATCTCTTCTAATCTTCAAAGCAACCTTAAAAAGTATATGTATGTTTCCCATTTTCCTGGCTAAGAAGAATATAACCCTTAGAAATGTTGTGACTTGCTCCAGAATAAGCAGAGAGTAAAGGGCAGAGTGAGGATTCAATATAATTCTTTATGTCCCTAAAAACTGTTCCCTCCCTCACACTATGATGATCCCTCTTTCAGTATATCTATGTAGAACCGGCATAGTTTGTGCTTGGAAGTTTTCAATTGGAAAGCAAGGGTTAAATCTTTATTCTTCAAAAATTTTCCAATCCTCATCCTGCACCCCTTCCCAATAAGAATGACCTAAGAGCTGCAAGGGTAGACTAAATTGTGAAATGGGCTTAGTGTATGAGGACTTTTATTTGGAATATGAAGTCAAAGACAAGAGGATTAAGAATTGGTCCTTTAAAATTTCGGATACTATTGCCTCTTACCTGTGTAATTCTAGTCTCTTCCACCAGAGGGCAGTTATCACATAAAAATCTGAAACCCCCCTCCTGGCTTCACTTTCAGACCACCAAGTCACACCACATCTGGATTTGGTTTTATAGCTCAGTACAGATCCTGAGAAGATCTCTGCTTCTTTCAGGTCTGAAGCTAATATGTCATGCCTTGGGTTTTTGTTTTTGTTTTTGTTTTTGTTTTTTGCCTAGCAACTGAAAGGAGCTTCTGATATCTTAGACATCATCTCTTCGAATGGGAATGTTAATATAGGCCAAAGACAGATGCTTGTATATGTCCTATTTTGGGGGTAAAAATCTTGCAACAAACACTCAGTGACAGTCCAAAGCATTCTTCTGTGTCCAGGAGTTTATAGTTTTATTTAAATATCACCTGGGTTTCAGTAACCTGTAATGCTCTAGAAAATTGGATTTATATGCTTTTTCATGAGGATTTTAAAGATTAGCAAAGAAAAAAGATTGAAGTTTTTGATACAACAAATAACTTTTCAAGTGTCCAGCCTTTTGATCTAGAGAGGCAACTAGAAACACTTCTATTTATTGATCGGTTAGCACAATACCTTATAGAGAAAATGCTTTATGGCCAGAATCAAATCGAATCTTCCCAATATCCCTGGGAGGTATGTTTTGTTATTGTATCCATTGTAGAGATGAAGAGATTTCAATGTACTTAGGTAAAGTCACATGCCAAAGGATACACCTTTATCCTTTATCCATGTTCTTAACCATCATGAAATAGTAGATCTGTAAGAGATGAGATGGGCCCAAATACAGACACTTGGTTCAAGATCAAGGTCCACTGGTTCTCAGAAAATCAATGTCAGGAAAAGGAGGATGAGGTGGGGTGGGTAGGCTACCTGTCTGCTCTCACTGGCTGCACTGCAGCTTTCACTAAGCCCAAGGGCAAAGCTGCTTGAGTGATGGTCATAGATTATCATTCCATGGCAGGCCGTGATCCCAGGTGTTATTTTAACTCAGAAGGCAGACAGTCTGGCAGGATCTTGGCTAGCAGGTGGAGAGCACAGAAACTAGGATCCATGCCTACAGAAAGAACAGGTGGGCTCTAGAGGGGTACCCTGGCCACAGCCACAGGTTAAGATTAGAACAGGATCCAGGCCTTAAGAAGGACTGTGGAAATTGGCAGGGAAGAAAGCAAAGAGAGGAGAAAATCTTGGCCAATGTTCAGCTTTACAAATTGGACAAACTCCAAAAATAGGAAAGGCTATGATTTGGAATCTGGCTGGAGGCTCAAGAGGGCAAGCAGATATCCAGTTGTGTGGCCATGCCACAGGGTCTGGGGAGCTTGGCTTCACTGCAACAGTGAGGTAAGGCTGTTGATGAGTCATTTGTTTTGGTTACAGTGGATTAAGGAGCAGGAGCAAGGATGAGCCTGAGAGTGGGTGCCTTGGTGAATGCAACAAGGTGGACTTGGGGCAGGCAGAGTAAACTTAGTAGGAGCTCATTCTGAACCTGAACTCCTGCCTTTAACACATCCATTCCTGAGCAGTGCCAGATGAACCTGATTCTAGGATGAGAACACTCTCAACAGGAGACATAAGTGAACTCTTCAGACTTGCGGACCTGAAGGGTCATGAGCACATTAGAACCAATTGAGTGAGTAGAATCTTTCAAAGCTTTTCTCCTTCACTAGTTCTGGAATGCTTGCTCTATGTCCCATGATTCCTAGCATAGTACCTAGCTTAATAATGTGTAAAATGAGATCAAGGAGTTCAGAACTAAGGCTCCAGGGGAACCTCATACCCAGCAAGTACAGGAGAATTATTTTTAGTTGAAGATACATGGGCTCTCTCCAGGGAGAATGAGTATGAAGCCTTAAAGGAAGGACATCAGAGCATCAGCAGTAAGATGAAGTTGAGGGCTTCCATATAGTTTCCTGTGACTGTTGTAACAAATTACCACAAACTGCCTCATTTACCAAGAGGTATTTGTCCTCCCCCAGTCCTGGAGGCCAGCAGTTCAGTAGCAGGGCTGCCTCCCTCTGGAGGCTCTGGGAGAGAATTGTTCCTTGCCTCTTGCAGCATCTAGTGGCTGCTGGGATTCCTTGGCTTGTGACCTCATAACTTCAATCTCCAAGACCAGCATCTGCAGTCTCTCTCTGCTCCATCTTATCCGTGCTCTGCCTTCTCCTGTGTGTGTGTGTGTGTGTGTGTGTGTGTGAAATCTCCCTCTGCCTCTCTCTTATAAAGACACCTGTGGTGGCATCTGGGGCCCAGGATAATCTCCTCATATCAACACCCTTAATTTAATCACATTTGTAACATCTTTACCAAGTAAGGGAGGGAATATTTACAGATTCTAGGGATTAGGACATGGACATCTTTGGAGGGCCATTATTCAGCATCCCTTATTATAGTATTACAGCATCTCAGCTGAAAGAAATAGCATGGGGGTAGGGATGGAGGGGGGGAAGGTGTGTTTGGAGGACAGCAGAGCAGTTAGTCTAGAGGATGGGGATTATCCAGACCAACACTCTCTACCTATTTTATTGGTCCTATTGGTGGAGGCCTTGAATCCCAGACCAAAGAATTTGGAACATATGATGGAGAAAATCCTATAATGTTGGTTTAGACAGAATTGTCAGGAACAGATTGTATAACTGCAACAGTTTTCATATGAGATAGCCTAGGATCACCGCAGTTACTTGGCTGGAGGAAGGACCAAGTGATCCAATCAATGTCTTAGGAAGACTGTGTTCTCCAGTCTCTCAAACCCTGTTAAAATGTATTTGTGTTTATTGTGGCTCCTATCTAAAATATAATCCTTAATAGCCATAAGGCTAACATTATAGAGTTGACTCCAGCCTGCAAGATTGCAGTGACGTCCAATCAAATCTCCCTTCAAATATCTTGGGGTCCCGGTAGGCATGGGTGCATGTTGCAACTTGGCTGTCACTTTATCTCCTCCCAGACTGCTGCTATGGTCTGTTGTGATTTCATAACTGCTTCTCTGGGAAGCGGAGGCCCTTGACTCTGGTTTACCCAAACCATGCGTACAGTCCTTTTCTTAATTCCCCCAAAGCCTAGTTGATACCAGACTGTAATGTGTAACAAAACCTTATTCAGGATGACATAAGGAAAATTCTTTAAAAGAAATATTTAAAATAGGGTATTGGTCATCCAGTTCTCGGCTCTATCAGTCATGTGTCCCTCAGAAACCCGTGCTGATCAGTTCTCTCCTTTCCATCAGACTAATGGTCAATTTTCTTAAAAGCATCTAATTAAAACAAAACAAGCCTTTCAGACCTCATGTCAGCCTCTAGGGAATTCTTTCCATCTCCTCCCACCTGGCTTCTTGAAATCGTAGTCTTATACAATATTCATTGCAGTTTAACTTCTGCCCCTATCTTGCCTCTGACTCTCCCTAGTTAAGTCAAAGATACCCTTGCTGCTAAATCTACACCCCTATTCTTCTCTTCCTTGACCTCATCAACGTTTGACAGAAGCCATGCCATTTGGCCTTGCTGCACCTCTGGCTTCCTACCTACTGAATGTCTTACCTCAGCCACAGAAGAAAAACCAGTTCAGACCATCACAGTCTTTCTGGAGAGAAGTAATTCACCCCACAAAGATGGTAAAAACTACTTTGCTTAATAACGTAAAAAGTTAACTATTTTCCAAACTGTGGGTTGTGGTCAGTTTGAGGGTTGTGAAATCAACTTAGTGAGTTGCAAGGCTCAGTGCTAAGCTCAAAGGAATTGAATAGACCATCTAAGTGGATCACATGTATCTAACCTAAGTGTTTTGTGCCTAGGAGGTGCACATGTGTGCTCCTTGGGTGGGGATGCTAACTATAGTTCTTGTTGTGGGTCTAGTCAGAAAAGTAAAAAAAAAAAACAAAAAACAAACAAACAAAAAAAAACCCACAAAGCACTGATTTGGGTCTTCATGAAGGTAACTCCAACATTCCAGAATAGAACCTGAACTTTAATTTCAAAACATAAAACAAAAATCTTCAGCAAAAGTCTTTCACAAAAATCTTCATTGTGAAGAGATAAAAAAATAATAATGTTTACTTTATTTTTTTATTTTTTATTATTTTTTTTAAAGATTTTATTTATTTATTCATGATAGTCACAGAGAGAGAGGGAGAGAGAGAGGCAGAGACACAGGCAGAGGGAGAAGCAGGCTCCATGCAGGGAGCTCGACGTGGGATTCGATCCCCGGTTTCCAGGATCCTGCCCTGGGCCAAAGGCAGGCACTAAACCGCTGCACCACCCAGGGATCCCTAATGTTTACTTTAAAACAGGTTTCCAGTTCACTCCTAGAGTGACTGGTAAAAATTCAGACAGCTTTGATAATGTTATTTTGTCCCAACAAAAGTGATACACAAGGCTCTCCACGATCTGGTCCCTGCTCACCTCTCCAGCCTCATGTTCCCACCTTGTACTTTGTCGTCCACACTGCAGCCACACGGAGTCTTCTGTGTCCTGCAATCACGGAGTTCTGGCTCTAGGCCCTGCAGCATGCGCTTCTGTCTCAGGGAATACTTTAAGTTCCCCTTTACCTTCCCTGCTCAAAGCTTCATCTGCCCTGCTCAGTTGTCCATCTCATCCAGGCTGAGAGAGATCACTCTTTCTAAAGAAGCTTCTCAGACTCCAAGCCTAGTTGTTACTGGAATCCCCCAAGTAAGCCCCTGTACGTGGGAGTCCAGGTGAGAAGTTCATGAAGCCAACTAGAGCAGTCTTGCCCACCTGTTTATTATTGAACCATGCATCTTTCTTCCTCACCCCCAGGAGTCTTTTAAGAACTTTTTTACCTAATGCTCCTCCCTCTCTCCCCCATGAAATTTTAATACCACAAATATACTATGTGTTTGTTTAGGTCCTGTAGCCCTTTGGAGAGCCTCAAACCATTATCAAATAGCTAAGATTTTACATAATCTTAAATTATATGCATTTTTTTCTCTATAAGGTCCAATTTTTGTCCCCTTGTGGGTGATGTCGTCCCCACTGAGAATGCATAGAATAGAATAAAACTCTGCTAGTCCTCTTGAGAGAGCTAAGAAAAAAACAGTTCACATTTTTTCCTGATGAGAAGTTCATGTCAAAGGCTCATTAGGTGCAGGGAGATAAAGTTAAAGTATAGATTTAGCAATGAGGCTGACTTTGACTTTAACCAAAGGTGGAGTTGGTGGTAGGGAAGAAGTTATTCTGCAGCAGTGTGGAGAGTGACCACTGAGCATAGGCTACGAATCCAAAGAGCTAGTCTGTAAGGGGATGAGAATAACTAGCTCGAAGGTGACAGAAAGTCTAGGAGGTCTTGTTTTAAAAAGATGAGGCACACTTGACTTTAGGCTGATGGAGAGTGGGATACTGAGAGACTGGAGAACACCCAGGAAGGGGTAGTGGCTAGATGAAAGCCCCAGACGAGAAGAGAGGGAACAAGGGAATCATAGGCAGGGATCAAGAGGTAGAGGAAGCTTCTTTCCCTCTGAGATGTTTGGGTGTGAACGTACCAGGCCTCAGGGGAAGTCACTTAATCGGAAGAGTGAGACCAGGATGCAAGGGAAGGCCTGAGGAGTAGAAGACATCTACAGTATCCACTTTGGAAAAATGGGAGAAGCTGAGCTAAGAGCACAGAAGGATGGCCAAATGATATTAAGGACCAACTCAAATAAGAAGTACAAAATCAAGACACCTGGGTGGCTCAGTGGTTGACCATCTGCCTTATGCTCAGATTGTGATCCTGGGGTCTTGGGATCGAGTCCCTCATCAGGATCCCTGCATGCAGCCTGCTTCTCCCTCTGCCTATGTCTCTGCCTCTCTCTCAGTGTCTCTCACAAATAAATAAAATCTTTTAAAAAAGGAAGTACAAAACCTATAGCAGTTTGATGTCTTTCTTCCTATCCCTTTCTAGGTGGTGTCTTAGGGGTGGTGTCTTATATCACCTAACAAGTGTTAGGGGATATAGCAGTAAACTGTCCATTTCTGACCCCAGACTGCCATTGTCTGCCTTCCCCAACTGGAATATAAAGTCATGAGTAAGATGGCTTTCCACACTGGTCATGGTGATGAAGAGAAGATATAATACTATAACGGTATGACAGGTGGAGGACCTTGCTGGATGGCCAGAAAGACCTGCCTGAAGAGATGACATTTGACCTGAAGCCTGAAAGGGCAACATTGGGACATTCTGGGGGTAGAGTTTTCAAAGCAAAGGGGACTTGGGCACAGCAGCCTGAAGAAGAAACCAGCTTGTAGTATTCAAGGCTAGACAGCAAGGCTGAATCATAGGATCAAGGGGGAGAGGTGGTGAGGAGGTGAGCAGGGACTGAGTACTGCTGACCCTTGAACAGCAGGGGGTTAGGGGTACGAATACCCTGCACAGTCAAAATTCCAAGTATAACTTTCAACTCTCCCCAAACTTAACTACTAATAGCCCTCTGTTGACTGGAAACCTTACCCATAATATGAACAGTTGATGAACACATATTTTGCATGTTACATGCTTATACTGTATTCTTAAAATAAGCTAGAGAAAAGAAAATGTTACTAGGAAAATCACAAGGAAGAGAAAATACATTGATGGCATTATACTGGGTTTATTAAAAAAAAAAATCCACGAAGGATGGACAGTAGGACAAGGGATGGGGCAGAAAGAACAGTTTGGAAGCCTGGTAGATTCTCCAAAGGGAGAAAGGGTCCAGGTAGTTGATGAGGATGAGGGGAGGGCAGTTCAGGGGCAGGCAGGGCCAAAGGGAAGTTTTGGGGAAATGTTGGGAGAAGTCTCGGGTGTTGCTTCAGAGACGTGGATGCTCATTTCTAACCCCAGCAACTCACACACACAATCCCACACGGAAACACCTGTCACATCTGGCCCTCCTTGCCTATGTTAGAGGTCCCTCCCTGGAGCCAAGAAACTCTAAGATTACTAGATACGTTTCTCTCTGCCCACCCTGACAGTATCTTTGCAGTATGTTTTTAAAAGTGTTTATTTTTTAGAGGAATTTTAGTTTTTAGGTTTTCAGTTTTAGTTTTTTTTATTTTTTATTTTTTATTTTTTATTATTTATTATTTTTTATTTATTTTATTCATGAGAGACACAGGCAGAGGGAGAAGCAGGCTCCATGCAGGGAGCCCGACATGGAACTCAATCCCGGTTCTCCAGGATCACACCCTGGGCTGAAGGTGGCACTAAACCGCTGAGCCACCCGGGCTGTCCAGTTTTAGTTTTTTAAATAGGCTTTATTTTTTACAGCGGTTTTAGAGCATGGTTGGAGGAGGGAGGGGTAAACAGGTAGAGCACGCAAGATCATTAAGGCAGTGAAGCTCCTCTGTATGGTGCCGTAGTAGTGGATGCGCGCTGTTATACCTGTTTCCAAATCCATGGAAGGCCCGTGAGCGAGCCCTAATGTACACTGCGCACTGTGGGTGACCGTGATATGTCAATGCAGAGTCATTGCATTGCAACAAATGCAGAGTCAACGCCGTGCGACAAATGTAGCCCTTCGGTGGGGGATGTTGACACAGGGAACGTTATGCATGTGTGGGGGCAGGGGTTATATGAAAAACCTCTGTACCTTCTCAGCTTTGCCTTGACTGTTTCTAGTATTTTAAAGCCAAATCTTTAGTATCTTATCTATTTCCTGCCACTGGCAGTGAGTTCTATTCTTGACTTACCCCTCAGACCAGCACTGATGAAAACGCCTCTCAATATTTTATAAGTCAGAGGACATTAAACTATCTAAAAGAGTATATTTTTCCTTCCAGGGTTACCGACTTCTAAAGCGCAGGTCAAAAAAGCTGAGTGTGGGGGTGCCTGGGTGGTTCAGTCGGTTAAGTGCTTTCAGCTCAGGTCATGATCCCGGAGCCTCCCCTCTCAGTGGAGAGTCTGCTTCTCCCTCTGCCTCTGTCCCTCTCCCTGCTTCTTCTCTCATTCACTCTCTTTCAAATAAATAAAGTCTTAAAAAGAAAAGAAAAGAAAAGAAAAAGCTGAGCTTAAACAAAACAGCAGTATTAAGGCATGTTCTTAAGGATGCACCAAAATGTTGGCAGAGGTTTTTAGAGTAATAAAAAAGAGCTAAGGGAGAGCATTCCCTTCTGTTCTCCGATGTTTAATTTTTTAGACATTTTTCTTTCATTCTAAGAAAATGGATGTAGTTTTTAAGGAAAGGTATTCCTGAGTCAACCCGTCTGGAAGATACTAACTCCCATGGAGTGGAAGTTTTTTATGTTTTAAAACTTCTTGTGTACTTGAACATTACACACTGTAGGAATAAAAAGCACAAATGTGTTTATAGTGAAGAGCCAGTCTCCCCCCAGCCCCTGCCTCCCTATCACTGTCACCAGCACAGGAGGCAGCCACTGTTCCCGGCCACATATCTTACAGAGAGGTTCTATTTATATAAACAAATACCTACCGACAAGAAAGCATAAATAGTAGCATATTATATGCTGTTCTGGACTTTTCTTTTTACTAAGCATGTCTCAGAGATCCTTCTCCAGCAGTGGATAGAATTGTCTCGTTTTTTTTCAATGTAAGTTGAATATAAAGGGTGTGATACTTAAGAAACTGTGTGTCATTTATTTTTGCCGATTTAATAACAAAGCTACAACTAGATTAATCCTTAGTTTTCTGGGCTTTACTATCAAACAGTTCAATGCTATAACATTTCTCTCTCCCCTGTGGCTTTATTTTCATTGCTAAGTTCCCCATTCGATGGCCCCCTCAGCTCCTACCTGAGGTTTGACATCATTATCTAATTTAGTCATCTGATCTCATTTTTGATGAGTCAAAATGTAATAAACTCAGATGGCTTGGCTCAGATGTCCCTTAAGGACAAATGATGAAAAGATGAAAGAAAAGAAAATGTATAGGACAGAGGGTTGAGAGTTGGTTGAAGGTCTGAGATTTGAGTGTGTGTGTGTGTGTGTGTGTGTGTGTCTTAATTCCTAGTCAATTATAACTACATTCATCCCCCCTAGCTTTGTACTTGGAGACAAGGACCAATGCAGTCTTAGCTCATATAATAAGATGAGTGTACATCTCTGGACTGTTCTAAGAAGTCACAGTCCCTTAGATCACCACAGTTCCCAATGACAGACACTCACTCAGAGATTTCTTTTAAATGCTGTTTCTGATTCTAATTCTCTTTTTCTCTTGAGGTAAGCAGAGCAGACACATTTGCCAAGGATAACTGAGAATGTAAGGATGATCCTTGCCTGGGCAGCCTGAGCGGGCTGTGTGCTAAATGCAACTTTGAACCATGCCCTATAAATAGCTGTTCATTGTCAGCGTGTGTGAAAAGACAAGAGTGGGTGTGTGGTGGTATGATTCAGGCCTAATTAAGTAGTTGCGTCTGCGCAGGGTTACAAGGAATAGCTGTTCCAACTGATAATCTAGTCAGTAGGCAAGGGGACGGTGTGCCTCTGACTGAACATAGACTGAACGAAAGCTCTACCATACTGGTTCTGCCTCCAACCATGGCAAAAATCATCTTGAGACACCTCATAGAGACCCCAGTGCGCTACGAGGAGGAGTTTGAAGCTCGAGGTTTGGAAGACTGCAGGTTGGATCATGCTTTATACGCCCTGCCGGGGCCAACCACTGTGGACCTGAGAAGAGCCAGGGCAGCCCAGGTTCCTCCGGTGGACTCGGTGGCAGAGATGCCAACCCAAGAAGGCAAATCCCGCTTCCAGATCCTGCTGGATGTGGTCCAGTTCCTGCCCGAAGATATCATCATTCAGACCTTCGAAGGCTGGCTGCTGATCAAGGCTCAGCACGGAACCAGAATGGATGAGCATGGTTTTATCTCAAGAAGCTTCACCCGACAGTATAAACTGCCAGATGGCATTGAAACCAAAGATTTGTCTGCCATCCTCTGTCACGATGGAATTCTGGTGGTGGAAGTAAAGGATCCAGCTGGGACTAAGTGAAATCTTACCAATCCCTGTTCAGACGGCAGGAGGAAGATTATAGCTCAGCCAATGGTACCACAGGAATATTTGTATTAATCATATTTGAGATGATTTTTATGAAGATTAAAAATAGAGACATAGTTCCTGGTATGTTGAGGTTGTGTTTGTTATTCTTACTCAAAGAGGAAAATTGTTAAATGTTCTTATAGCTCAAAGCAATATTATTCTTACACCTGAAACATTGACAGTTTAAGAGATGACTTGGATACTAGTAAAGACTCAGAACTGTTTCTTCATTACTCCAAAAATGCCACAGAAACTGCATTTGTAATAATTGATGGCAAAAGAGCCATACGAATTTCTCATCCATTTTATGAAAACTTCTTATATTGCTAAAAAATGTTGTGATTCCCTTCACTTGACAAGCTTTTGTTTTCAATGAATTTTAATTAAAGTGGAATTTGTAAATTCCAAAGGTCAAATTATAGTACTTAGAAATCGGGCCTGAAATATATTTATGATTCATCACAGCTGTTACTGCCTTAAACATAATATTGGAATTTTCAGATATAAATTTTATTTTTAAAAGGCTCTAAATATGTACCTCATTTTTAAAAAGCTGAACTGAGTCTTATTTGAATCTATTTTTGACAACAGCATATGTTCTGTGGCTATTTCTGCAATATTACAAAGATATATGTTGACTCAGATTCTTATAAGTTTGTATTAAGTTTAGGAGACCACTTTTAAAAGTGTAATTACTGAACTGGAAGAATTTTAATCTATGTTCTTTGATGCTACTTAAAATTTTAGATTTCAGGAGACAGCAAAATGTACCGCATCTGCTCTCTCTGCATAATCCTTAGCTTTAAATAGCCTGGCAGGTAGTAGAGGTTTCCAGGCCAGAGCTTGCACGGGGGCTGAGATGGGCTGAGACATTGGTGGAGGTTAAGAAGTTGCTTTAGGAATACTGCCATCAGCAGCTGGTCTGTGACATTCCACAGATTTGCTATCTCATTCTGTACATGCTAAATATTTCTTGGGAGGAAGTAGCCGCTTTAACCCACACCCCACGTGTGCTGCTGTGCACAGTGCTAGGAATAGAAGGGGCTGGAAAGAACCAGGGTGGACGCAGGCCACTGATGACACCCCTGTGCTCCTTCACAGTGCTTGTCGTTCGGGTGAAAATGCAAGAGACATGAAGCAATAGAAAAAGAAATCAAACAGTTCTGGAAGTAGTTTTGAAAGCAAATGTGATCGGAGAGATTTGTTTACATATAATTACAATTGAAAGGATTTTGAAGCTCTGTGTTAATGCTTATACACTGAAGTTTGTGTATCTAACTGAGAAATTTTGTTTGAAAAAGTGAATATAACAGACCAGCTTTGCTACATTATCATAATTAATTATCATAATTATTATCATAATTAATGGGATTACATTTAGAGCGGGGATATCATTTGTCCCACATTATTCTCTTTCCCAGTGATTGTCAGGATGGTGTGAAAACAAAGTAGTACTTTGAGAAACCAATCAATAAGCAGAAAAATCCCTCTCATTTGGCCTGAATCCTACTTTAGATGAGATCCTACTTCTGGGAAAATTCAAGAAGTAAAATTGTTTTTTAAAGATTTTATTTATTGGGGTGCCTGGGTGGTTCAGTCGGTGAAGCATCTGCCTTCAGCTCAGGTAATGATTTCAGGGTCCTGGGATCCAGCCCCCTCCTTGGGTTCCCTGCTCAGCAGGGAGTCTGCTTCTCTCTCTGCCTCTCCCCCTGTTTGTGCTCTCTCTCATAAATTAAAAAATATTTTATTTATTTATTTGAGAGAGAGAGAGTGAGCGTGCATGCCCGGGGTGGGGTCGGGGGTGGGGCAGAGGGACAGACTCCCCATGGAGCAGGGAGACCAATGCAGGGAGAGCCCAGGACCCCGAGATCAGGACCTGAGCCTCATGACCAGAGCAGAAGGTGGACTGAGCCACCCAGGCTCCCCAGAAAGTAAAATTGTTACCATGGGGAGCCACTGATAGAAACTTTTCCTTTAAAAATAAACACTAAAGTAGCCACATCATCCAATTAGCATTTTTTTCTGAGATAAAATTTAAAGTATTACACAACCATTTTTTGGTTTGGAAAATATACAAAACACTATAAAAAATTTTAAAAAAATTTATTATTCTTTTATTACTATGAGGTTGCTACTTTAAACTTCTAGTCCAGTCTTCCCTTACATATAAAAACATGTATCACTTTTCATGAAATTAGGATAATATTTGCATCAGAGTTTGATAGGCCAATAGTACTGGTTACTGTCCATTGTCTGCCTCACTTCGTGCCAACCCAAACCCATGCTTCGCCCTTGTCAGCCCAACTCTGAGCCCAAGCAGGCTGACCCCCCTGGGCTGACATCATTCTAGTTTCCCACTGGATTCTGACTATGGGAATGCCGAGGGGAGACCAGAGATTGGAGAGAGAACACTGGTGGGCAGGAGGGGAGAAAGGTCAGGGCATTTCCTTCTGTCAACCTGCTGTAGACGAGGCGCTGGCAGGCCTGTGTCCCTCCAGGACTACACCTCTGGAGAGGTGGCCCCTCCTCTAGAGCTCCTACTTGTACTGGGCTCGGGTGTTCTGATGGTTTCTTCCTTTTGTCCTGTCAGCAGTTGGGGTGGTGATGTTTTCTATCCTTTTTTGTCCCTGGTGCTTCACCATCCTTTATCGATTCCTTTGACTTGGCTTTGTCATAAATGGTCCCTTCATTAAAGCCCTTTTCAGGTGATGGGATTCTGTTTCTCTCCAGAGCTCTGACTGCTTGACTTCTTAAGTGATTAAAAAAAAGGGGGGGGGGGGGGAACATCACTTGCTTTTATTACCAAACATTAAGATTTGTAATGGCTATGCACTCTTCCAACACAGATAACCATGGTATAATTTAACCATTCCTTTTCACTACTGGTCCCAGCAGGAAACAGATAGCAATGTCAAAATTAGAAAAATTCAAATTGGAATAGTTTATTTATAAAGAGAGACATTCCAAAGGAGTGGGCAGGGTGAAGAACTGCTGCAAGAGATAGTCTATAACCTGAAGGTAGCAGTGTGGAGCTGTTCTGGTTCCCTAGGTCCAAAGAGATGAGAGGATGAAGCAAGTCTCAGAAATCAAGCAAGTCAGATGGAGGAGTCCACCAGCTGTGACTTTCTTGTGACAGCCCCAGGTGACGCCTTAGTGGTGCCAGGAGAATAAATACTTTATCCCTCTAATCTCCTCCCAGGGCAACCCCCTTGCCAGACTTAAGTGGTAGCCCGAGGGCATGGACACCTTGTTGATACCGATCCACAGCCTCCCACAGTGGGGGGCAGGGTGGAAAAAAACATGAAGAGTGACTCCTGGGGACAAGAGGAAAATACCCAACATTCCTGTAAAGGGAGTACTGTTGTTACAGCTCTTTAAAAAAAAAAAAAAAACTTTCCTACAAAATACAGCCTGAAACAAGTGCTGAGACTTTATTTGGGAAGTGCAAGCACAGAATGGTAAAAGTGAGAAAATAGGGGGAAAGAGGTGAGAAAAAATGGGAAGCAAAGTGAAGTGATGTGTTACCATGCTGGCCAACACTTCACAGTGAGCTATGAAGAGACTTAGCCAGCTCTTGGCGAGGATGTTGGCTTAGCACCTGGAACTTCTCCAGAAGAGTTTTGGGAAGAAATAAAATCTTAAAGCAATCCACAGGGAAGAAAAAAGAGGGAAGTTGCTTGCCTGGTCCCTACTATTTCCTGTTTCCCTTTAGTTAAGATTTAGCTCACATGGAATAGACTGTCCTGCACTTCTGGGGTGTATCATCCAAACTCTTAGTGGCTGCTGGGAACACCAGACTCCAGACCCCACAGTGTGACATTTCATCCATGCTGGGAGCAGAAGGAGACTCAGCATGGTTAGGGCTCACTCAGGGTGAGAAACACGGGCTCAGGGTTTCACCTTGGCCTCCAGCCACCTTAGGAAAATTGGCAGCAGCTCTGATGGCAGGAGCATGGTCTGTGAGGCAGGTGATACCCTCAGAAAAAAGAAGGCAGATGGAAGGCACACACGGTTATGTATCCACCACAACCCCAAATCCAAAACTGCGGGGAGGGGGGCGGGGAGGGGAACCAAGCAAATCACTCAGCTTTATGGCATCTATTGTGTATGTACCCCCAGACTGCCTTCAAATTTTATGGACTCTCACATCACCTTATATTTTAATCTTATTTTTTTATTGGCTTAAGTGCAAAGTCAGTTCTCTTAAACTTCTTTGGGATTTTTCTTTTCCTGTAGATTGTGGATCAAAGGTTTAGTTTTGTTTTAAATTGCCTAACTCTTATCCTGGAAGCCCAGAAGTCACTGTGATGTGGGAAACAAAGGTAGAAGAAAAATTATTAAATTTCCTCACTACTTACAGCCCACTGCCAAGTCCTTGAAACAGGCAGAGTGACCTTCCTCTAGAACTCAGCTGCCTCAATGTTAATACTTCGCTAAGGGCAAAAGGCAATCTTAGCCCAACCTTCTGGGAACCTGTAGGTCTACTTTTACATGTAAAAATTCCTTTGGGAACTTCCTTTATCTCTATTCCCCAAGATACGCACTGGTGATCATCCCCTAAGCATATGACCCACTGATATACATCTGAAGGGTCTCATCACTAAGGTTTTATTAGACAGTAATAAATGTCTAATAAAATAGCTAGCCTCCTCAAGGTCCTGGAAACCTTGCTTCCAAAATTCCTTAGAGACTTATGCTCTCCTTAACCCCCTCCCAACTTGAAAGTGTATAATGGGCCACTCCTCATGCTCCCAGGGCAGCTCTGTCTGCTCATGGCTCCTGTCCTTGTGTTTAATAAAAGCACCTTTGTGCACCACAGATTTCTCTAGAATCCTTCCTTGGCCGTTGGGCTTCAAACCCTAACAGTCTTCCCTACATCAGTTGAAGACTTTGGTTCCTATGAGCCTCCCTGAGTCCAAGCTGCCCTGGGATCCTGAACGTGCTCTTGCCTTCTTCTCACCTACTTGGGATTGTCTGAAAATTGCTGTTAGTGGTCCTTAGCACTACAAAAAGTGATTTAAAGAAACACGAATGGCATACAACATCAAGGGGAAATGATCAGAACACCTCATATCATTTCCTCAAGCTTAACAAAAATCTCTTTTTCACTAGTCACCACGGTTCTCTTCAGAGATTCTCAAACAATGAGTAAGAAAGAATAAAAATGTTCATTTGGTATGCAAATTTACAGCTCACATACTACATTTTGAAAATAAGTCTTTGTCTTAGAAATTGAGTTGGCCAGATGTCCCCCATCAAAACGTGAGACAGCATTTTTAATTTGAAAAACAAATGATTTTAAGTAAATGTTTTTTTCTACCTTTCCTCAGTGTTGTTTCATACACAAGAGCATGCATGTACATATACTAATATAAAATCCTGTTTATTAATGTCTTCTAACTTTAAGGACAAATACAGTGAAAATCTATTGTAGTAAAATAAAATGGCCTATATGACCCACATTCTTTGTAATTTGAGATTTTCTTCATGACCTGGTGCATAGTTATTTTAAAAAATGTACCACTTATGGGAAAGTTTATATTTTCTATTTGGAGTATAGTATATATATGTATATGTATATATGTAAGTAATTTTGTTATTTTATTGGTTCAAATATTCTTCCTTTTCTTGTTTTATTTACGGCAACTAGAAACACACAGATTGGCATTTTAAAATCTTTCAGTATGAAAGGACAGTTGAAAACTAAAAAAAAAAAAATCTTGTCCATTTTTTCCATCGTATATTTCCAGGTTGTGTTGTCATGTGATTTTACATTTACAATTTGTCTCAGTTGGATTATGTCTTACATTATTATGTAGGCCTACGCTATCTCCGTGTAATGTTTCTTGCATTGTTTTGTCTGATAACATCATTTTTTGTTTTATACTTTGCCATGACACCTTTTTTCCTTATATATTCAATGTAGCTCTGTCTTAAGCTTGTTTCTTAGGAGCATTTGTGTGTTCCTCTTTGTTTCTTATTTTCCACAGTTTTCCTTCTGGGTTTCTGTCTCTTCTTAAGGTACCTTGTTATTTTTGCAAAGGTCTGCTGGTGGAAAACTCTAGGTCTTTACAAGGCTTCGTTCTTGGATAATATTTAGGAGGGTATAAAGTTGTGGATGAGCAGTCATTTCACCTCCACTTTGCTCTCTGTCTCCAGGGGACCACTGTCTGGTTTCGGGTTGGAGTCACCCAATGGAAGGCGCCAGCAAGGGAGCAGCATGTAGAATGAAAAAGATATTAGGGTAGTTTTTTTCCTCTGGTGCCTGCTGCTTTGGTTGCAGGTGCTGGCAGGGGCTGCCTCCCTCTGATATACAGAGGGCCAAAAAAAATAAAAATAAATAAAAAAAATCACCTGTTTGGCTCTCCCTGCGATGAGGGAGCTCCCTCTCCCGTGGCTCTAGCCCACACTGGGAAAGTAGTTCTATTTCTTCCCTCATCCCATCAGGCTCAGCAGAGTGATGGCTTCCTTCCCACTGTTCCTGGTCTCTGGGTGCCTACAATTGTACACCAATTTTAATGTGTGGGTTTCTTTTTCTGATACCACCAAGCAATTCTGTGACACCAGCTGGGTGGCCTATAGTTCAACTCAATTTTAAACACTCTACCCAGAGAGAACATCAGACCCCAAAGGTCAAGTGTTCAGGCCTACAAGACGGCCCTCCTCCTCCCATTTCAGACACCAGTCACAAACGCAAGTTGTCACCCGTACTTCTGATGGACTAGCTATAGATTGGAGGTTCCAAAGACCCCTTCCCTGGGTTCAGTTAATTAGCTACAGTGTCTCACAGAACTCACAGAAACGTTCTATTTAGTAGATCACCAGTTTATTATGAAAGGATATAACTCAGGAAGAGCCAGATGGAGGAGATGCATAGGGGCAAGATATGAGGAAAGGGTGTGGAGCTTCCATGACCTCTCCAGGTACACCACTCTCCCCAAATCTCCAGGTGTTCACCAACCCAGACACTCTCTGAACCACATCCTTTTGGGTTTTTATGAGGCTTCATCACATAGGTACGCTTGATTAAATCACTGGCCAAGGGTGACTGAACTCACTCTCCAGCCTTTCCTCCTTAGACCTTCCTGAGTGGAACTGAAAGGTCCAACCCTCTAATCACCTGGTTGGGGGATCCCTGGGTGGCTCAGCTCAGTAGTTTCGCGCCTGCCTTTGGCCCACGGCGCAATCCTGGAATCCCAGGATTGAGTCCCGTGTCGGGCTTGCTGCATGGAGCCTGCTTCTCCCTCTGCCTGTGTCTCTGCCTGCCCCCCCACCTCTATGTCTATCATAAATAAATTAAAAAAAAAAAAATCACCTGTTTGGCTCTCCTGGCAACAAGCCCCAGTTCTGTTTTTTTTTTTTTTTTTAATTTTATTTATTTATGATAGTCACAGAGAGAGAGAGAGAGAGAGAGAGAGAGAGGCAGAGACACAGGCAGAGGGAGAAGCAGGCTCCATGCACCGGGAGCCTGATGTGGGATTCGATCCCAGGTCTCCAGGATCGCGCCCCAGGCCAAAGGCAGGCGCCAAACCACTGCGCCACCCAGGGATCCCCAAGCCCCAGTTCTTAGGTTACTTTAGAGGCTTTCCAAATGTCACATTAACATAACAAAAGATACCTCCCCAGTTAGAAAACTCCAAGGGCCTTAGGAGCTCTGTGCCAGAATCTGGGATGAAGACCAAATATGTATTTCTTTTTAGAAATCATAATAATCATAATACCGTAGTGCCTCAGCATTTTTGTTTTCCTCAGCTCTGCCTACATCTCTGTAATTCATCACTTTATTATACATTTAAAAAAAATCCACACTGAGCATGCCTTTTGTTTATGTGAATGATGAATCCACCAATATATTCTTCTTTCGGTATGAGAAAGGCCCCCTTTAAACCAAACAAGAAGACAACAACAATAACAACAAAAAACGGACAACATAAAAGGAGACATATGAATTAAAAAATATTTGCATTTTTTTTGGATTTTGTCTAGTTTGTGTTTGAGACAAAAAAGCATGATTTTCTGTGCTGCTGAGTATGGTATAAAGAAAACTACTGGCTGCTGGTTTGTCCCATAAGTTTAGCACAATCTTTCTGTTGGTTAGTAGTAAGGCTCTTGATATAATTTTTGAAGTGAAATGCAAGAACTAAAGAATTTACTCTAATGATACAATAACCCCGCACAAAAATTTGTGAGGCATTCTTCAATTTGAAATATTGAAAATATAAGACATTTGTTAAGCAAACTAAAGTTTATCCATATTATAAAAAATCCATTACTGCTATTAAAAATCACGAAAAATATTGAATGAAGTGGAAAAATGCTCACTAAAATTAAGGAGGGAAAGCAAGCTACAAAAGGTGTACAAAATTCCCACATTTAATTTCAGCAGGCATATTTCCATGTCAGTGTGTTTTTGTTTAGGACATGATTTTAGTGGCAGTGTTGCTCTCTATAATCTGAATATGCCATAATTTATTATACGCAGGAAAGGAAGAATCAAGGTATAATCTAAAAATGTCAGAAGTGATTATATAATTGAGATTTTAGAGTCTTTATATTTCACTGTAGAAATACAGAAAACAAATTATTTTATAATTAGGAAAGGAGTAGAAATCATAGTTTAAAATATTCTATAAACATAACACTTAGAAAAGGCCAGCACAGTGTCTTGGAATAAAGTCCTAGCTGCACCTACATAGAATGTTAACAATATTGGTGGAAGGCAAGTGTTTTACTCATTTGATGAACATACCCCATTTCTAGTCTATTTAGTTATTCAAAAGAAATCAGAACTTTCAGGACCAACAATCTCAAGAGGTTATGATCCTATACAATGCAATAAGCACAAATGACTTTCTAAAAATCTAAATTTCAGTGCATTGCAAATTATTCTCCAATTTGAACTGTAGATGCAGCCCAGAACTTCACTTAAGCTCAGAGAGTTTATTAGTGAGGAAAATAAAATGAGCTGTCTTGGCTGCATGGCAGGCCAGGAAAGTGTATCGCCTTTCTTCCCCTCCCCTGGTGGACTTGACTGGATGAGATGCCACCATCACTTCCCTCTTGAAATGCTACACTGGGGTTTGCTCTGCTCCTCAAAGCAGCTGTCAGGCACATACCATTCTCCTGAAACACCACCCTTCCAGAGGGTGGAATTTCCCCATACCCTTGTTTTGTCTCCCCAAACCCAGTTTTCCAAGCAACATTCAAAGTCTTAGAGAACTCAATGTGGATTTAATTCTCTGTTGCTTTTGAATGGGATACAGTTAATTTCTTGTGAAACTGATACTTAATTTGCCAGGAAATTCTAAGTAGGCTATTTTGGTGCTAAGACCATAAATAAACTTTATCCTTGGGACAAGGAAGAAATAACTGAACCTCTAAGGATTGTAGCTTCCTGGCAAAAAAAAAAAAAAAAAAAAAAAAAAAAAATCAGAGTAATTAGTAAAGTAGACCTTGAGAACAAATAAATGTAGCAAAACAGGGGTTTGGGTACCAACTCTGCAACTTTCTAGTCTGGTGATATGGGTCAGTTTGCAAAATACCCTTATGCCTCAGTTTCCCCATCTGTAAAATGGTGATGATTATAGTCTCTATCATGTACAGTTGTTTTGAAGAGTAAGCGAGATGAAAATGTAGGGTGACCGACAGGCCTGGCTTGCTTAGGCTTGAGGAGTTTCTTGGGACACAGGATTTTGAATGCTACGATTGAGACATTCGGAGAAGACTGGGATGGTTGGTCACCCTATAAAATGTCAGGTACTTACACAATACCTGGTATCAATAATTAAGGGCCATTATTTAATGTATTACAAGTATCTTTGAGAACATTCCCATGGACATGTTTTCTACATAGGTTAGACATATCCTGACTTTACCTTTTATAAAGAAACTAAAACATACAATTAAAAAAATAAAAAGCTTCATCAGTGAATCAATATCACTGTCCAAGTCTAAGGTCTACTTGGTTATTTCTAAAATTCTACAAGTCTATTTTTTTGCTCACTGAAGCCAAGTCTTAAAAAAACTTCTCATTGCTCTGTGAATTGGTATGCAAGAGCATTTTTTTCCCCCAAAAAACACCTATGGCAAGATAAAAAGCTTTGTCATGATAAGAAATGATTTGTAGAATAATCTTTTTAGTACAATGAATAAAAAGTCATTTAAGGCACATAAGCTTTTAGAGACAATATTCCCATCTGGAACATTTCTAGTTAAGATAGCAGACTGAGCATATTTCTTTGTCTCTCTTACTTGTCAATCCCATTTAGTGACATAAATTTCTTTTGTCCTTATTCATTGGCATTGCAGAGAACTTGGGGGGGGGTGGTTATCAGGTGACCTCAGACTCTAACCAAATTCTGGCTGACCAAAAGCAATTGGGGTCACATTGACAATGAAGGAAAAGGGATCCGGAGCCTAGTCATTGTTTTCTAAATTTATCTGGTTTTAAGAATTACCTGGGGCTCTTATTTAAATATATAGATTTCCAGGTCCCTCCAATAAAGATTCTGAATTAGGTGGAGGGTGGGGAGCCCTTGACTCTGTAATTGGTTGCTATCCCCTGAGATGTTTATGATGGGGCAAATTTGGAAATGGTTCTCAACCTACGCCCGAGTGCCTCCCAGTATTTAGTGCCCTGGAACCAAGGGTGCTGAATACCCCACTGTGCTTGAGCCAACACAACACAAAAAAATAAAACACTGAAAACAGGACCACACTGGGTAGCATTTTAAACGGAACTCTATCATTCAGACACTTCATAAATGTTTGTTAACTTAACAAAACTATAGATATTCCAAGGAACTAGACTAAATATAGGCTGACCTGGTAATTTTCCAGCAGATGATGATGCTCTCTTTGAGGGATAAGGGAGCACTACTTTTATACAAGTAATTATTTTTAACCGATCTATTTCTGCTATTATTTTCTTCAAATGTTATTCAATCCTATGTTTTAAATATAACACCAGGGAAAGAGGTACACTGCTCCTTCCAGAATGGACATTCTTTTTTTTTTTAAGATTTTATTTACGAGAGAGAGAGAGAGAGAGAGAGAGGGCACAAACAGGGGGAGGGGTAGAGGGAGAGAGAAGTAGGCTCTCCACTGAGCAGGGACCCTGATATAGGACTCTATCCCAGGACCCTGACATAACGACTTGAGCCAAAGGCAGATGCTTAACCCACTGAGCCACCTAGGTGCCCCCAGAATGGACATTCTAGAAGAAAAGAAATAGCTACGTATAGAAAGATGTTTTTAACAAGTCTTATTCTTTGTTTCCTCCCTCCTCACTGCTCATCAGCATGGCATGCACCATGCTTATCCTCCTATTACTATCTCTATTCTTTCTGTGGTGGTTACCAGATATTTTTTAACTAGGTGCTCAGTAAGTAGTTTTAATTTTTTTTCTAAATATTTTATTTATTTATTCATGAGAGACACAAAAAAAGAGAGAGGCAGAGACAGGCAGAGGGAGCAGTAAGTAGTTTTTATTTATTTATTTATTTATTTATTTATTTATTTATTTATTTATTTATTTTTAAATAAGTAGTTTTTAAATGAGCAATGGATGGTGTTGCCATAGAGCATGGTGGATGTGAAGCAGTGCAAGTAGTTTAACTCAAGGGTTCGAGGTCCTGCATGATTGGGCCTCTGCCTCCCTCCCCAGCTGTGTCTCCCATGGACTGCTCCCCTTCTATCATGCTGAGGAGTTTGAACTTTACCCAGAAGGCAGTGAGGACCCACTCCCCCCAGGGGAATTTTAATCATGGCCACGACATGATCAGCTTTGTGTTTTAGAAAGATAACTCTGGCTGCAGTGTGAAGGATGGATGAGAGAAGGACAACTCTGGAGTTGAGAAGATCATTTAGATCAGTAGTAGTAGTTCAGATGGGACAATGCACATGATAATCATCTGGTAGTTTCCCAGTGCCAAACCCAGACCATTTAAATCAGTATCTCTGGAGATGGGATCCAAATATCAGAAGCTTCTTAATTGTCCTGGTGATTCCAGTGAGAAGTGAAGGTTTAGACATTTAGATAGTTGTAGACTGAGAAAAGGGGGCACAGATACAAAGGCCATTAGATGTAGGGGAACAACATTATTAGTTAACAGAGCAGGAACAATGAAGATAGGAAAGGAATTAAACTACTTACAGGTTCTGGCTGGAGTCATGGAAATTGGGAGATAGTGTGACCAAACTTTCTGATTTGCCAAGGAGTATCATGGTTTTATACTGAATCAGGTTCATCATCCTAGGGGACTTGATCACCAGCCCAGGAGGTATCACCATCCAAGACAGGCAGTGAAGGATTATGGTGTGGTTGGGGAAAGATGATTAATGTTAAACACACATGACAGCTGCTGAGTATTGGTGATTAACACCAACCTAAAGCTCAGAGCTGAGGATCAAATGGGCTAACGACCCCACATTCTAAATTCCTAGGATGATAGCTGTTGGGGCCATCCATCCTTCAACAGGGCCTGCTAAGACAAACCAGGAAGCAGAACCAGCACCACCACCTCACCCTCTAATACAAGATGAGGTTGAAAAGGAGAAGGCCATTGCCTTTTGTAGAAGTACCCACTCATGTAGAATGCTGTATGCGTTGGTACAGGAGGCGGGAGAGAAGAGAGCCACTAACTGGATATGAAAATAGAGGTTTGAAACAAATCACCTAATCTTAATGACAGGAAGTCATTGTTTGAACAGCTGTCAGTAACTATTCTAATAACTGAGAGTGACTGAAAAAGTATAGCATTGGGCTAAAACATTACGGAAGTCCACTTTCTATGGAAAAGGGGATTTTGACATAGCGCTTATTGCCAGGTCATGAGCAACTTTATGGAGCAGCCAGGAAGTGAGACACCGAAGCCTGCTACCAACAGTAAAGTGGACCCCCCCACCCCCCCGGCTCCCTCAGATGACCGTGGTAGACAGCTTGCCTGCAGTGTCATGGGAAATCATGATACACATCCTGGAGCTTTGGGTCACCTGATCTGCTAGACAGATCTTGGTTTTGTCAAACACAACTGCTGTTGCCTTGAATAAGGACGAATACATCTCAGGTCCAAGAGAGAGCCCCAAGGCCTTAGAAAGCCAGGAAACAAAACAGACTGTAGTCAGGTCTGTCTCCTGCCTGGATCTGCTTCCTCCACCTATCCTGTGATAGAGTTGCCCTGCACGGCAGGTTGTGCTCCTACTGGAGACAGATGTAAAGATCCTCAGATGCTGTTGCTCTCTTTCAGAGGCTTTTTGTGAATGGAATTAGCTAGCTTATTTATCATTGAAATAAGGAATAGTTTTTAAAACAAATCTACAGGACGCCTGGTGGCTCAGTTGGTTAAGTGTCCAACTTAATTTCTGCTCAGGTCATGATCTCAGGGTCATGAGACCAAGCCCTGTGTGGGGCTCTGCATGGAGCATGGTGTATGCTGGAGCTTCTCTCCCTTTGCCCCTCTTGCTTGTGCTCTCTCTCTTTCTCTCTCAAATAAATACATCTTTTTTTTTTAAAAAAAAAATCTACATTATGGGCTCATTTGGGGAAAACAGCTAGCTACTCCAAGATTCCAGAGGATAAGGGGAATTAAAAATCTGATCCCAGTCCATGACATTTCTAGATTGAAAGTTGCCCTATGTCTAACTCAATTGAGATAAGTCTTTGGAATATGTGTGAAAGTTTCCAAGTTTCCTTGTACTTGGCTTAAGGCTTAAGTGGTTTCATCTTGGGGATGTGTTTCATACAGGATGAATCTAGATGCCCTTTTTCTATATATAATTTGTACACTTGGGACTGAAATTTTATTTTCCACTTTCTCATATGAAAATAGTATAGGTTGCTTATTAAATAGCCCTGAGGCCAGAAAATGCATGGGCATTATAATGAATCATCCTAAACTCACTGTGATCTTAGTGAACAGGTTCAGATTCAGGGCAATACTGGAACTAGTGTTTAATAACCCTGATGGCAGTCCTCATCAGTTTCATTATTTAGTATATGGGATAAATTTAATGTGCATCACTGCCAAATACAGTCATGCTTGTGGAAAAATGAGTAACAGCACAATTTTATACCAGAAGTAACACTATCAAGGCCCATTGATGTTACATGTAAAAATGCCCCTTTTTGAGGCATATACACTTATATCATGATCACCCAAGAAAGAGTAGTGGTGACAGTCACCCACAGGCCTAAGGCAGAAACACAGTTCCTTTATGAAATAAACCGGCTCCCCTAAATTATCTGGCCTCTTAAATTAAATTAAGCCAACAGGGTGGAGACAAATTAGATTAAGTGGAATTTAAGGCAAAGCTATCTAGCTCGATGTTTTGTTGGACTGTATTTAGCTGTACATGACATTTAGAGTTGTTGCTGGTATTTATCTTGCGCTCCTTATAACCTCCCATCATCAAACTGAACTGCCACATGCTCTATTAATGGAATAAGCTCCCCTGGGCCTTTTCTTGGGTCAGGAAATCAGTGGCATTGTGGAAACTTTTTTTTTTTTAAGATTTTATTTATTTATTTATTTATTTATTTATTTATTTATTTTTTATTCATGAGACACACAGAGAGAGAGAGAGAGAGAGAGAGAGAGAGAGAGAGGCAGAGACACAGGCAGAGGGAGAAGCAGGCTCCACACAGAGAGCCTGATGCGGGACTCGATCCAGGGTCTCCAGGATCACGCCCTGGGCTGCAGGCGGCGCTAAACCGCTGAGCCACTGGGGCTGCCCTGTTTATTTATTTTGAAGGAGATATATAGAGAGAAACAGACAGAGATAGCGACAGAAAGCTTGAGCAGGGAGGAAAGGAAGAAGCAGGCTCTTCACTGAGCAGGGAGCCCAGTGTGGGGCTCCATCCCAGAACCCTGAGATCATGACCTGACCCCAAGGCAGAGGCTTAACCAACTGAGCCACCCAGGTGCCCTGGAAACTTTCTTTTTATTTTTTTATTTTTTTTTTAAGTATTTTTTTAAATTTTTTATTTATTTATGATAGTCACACAGAGAGAGAGAGAGAGAGAGGCAGAGACATAGGCAGAGGGAGAAGCAGGCTCCATGCACCGGGAGCCCGACGTGGGATTCGATCCCAGGTCTCCAGGATCGCGCCCTGGGCCAAAGGCAGGCGCTAAACCGCTGTGCCACCCAGGGTTCCCGAAACTTTCTTTTTAAAATTCAATCCTGGTCTGGGTTCACAGCTTAAAGTAAGTCCTTGTTGTGTAATTATGTGCCCGTAGGGAAAGTCTGACTTTCCCGAGCTTTAATTTCCTCACCTGTGAAGTGAGGGGATAATGCTGTGAAATTCACAGGGTATGTACCTAAAGCAGCCAGCACAGAATGTGGCCTGTAGTAGGCACTGAACCAACAGTGGTCACCATCAAATAAAGTATCAGCAGGTTTGATTCGAAATCCATTTATACTTTACACGACTTTGTGATGATAAACCTGCAACAGATCATTGATTCTTTTCCTTTCATGCCTCCTCTCTCTCATAAATACACAGGAAACAAAGCAGAACTCTGAGGGATATGACTAGATAGTGTCCTCTAGTGGTAAACAAGTAAAACACATGAAGACCATTTACTTATTATTTCTTTTACTTTTTAGGATTCAGACTGAAATTGATCACAGAAATACAATGTAAAGCTATAAGGTGAAATATAATTAATATTTGGACAGGGCTTTAACTTTAACATCTTCCTGTACAACAATAAAGAACAACTTCCTTGTCTAGTACAAGTTGTGATTTAATCATATGAGCAACAAAATTATTGAGCCAGAAGTTATTTTCTTTTTGAATCAAGTGTGAGCTGCTTTGATTCATTTTCAAGCTCATGATTAGATATTACATAAAGAAGTTATTTCAGCAGTTCAGTGGGATGCATTAACACAGTTCTTTCCAAGTTCAATAGTAGTCCATAATTTGATTATTTCATAGGATTTCTGATCATTTAGAAAAAAAGGTAAATGTGCTCTAGAACCTTCTCCAGTGATTCTAAGTATTATATGTTAGTCATAGAACTTCTCTTAATCAACACGATCAGAGCTGTTCCCATTCAGCTCTGATCTCTCACAATCTCCATTTCTACCAACACGATTGCTCTTGAAATTCAATCAGGGCAGTATCAGATAGTGATTAAAAGCAAGAATTCTGAAGCCAAATTGGTCTAAATCCCAGCTTCACCATTTATTGAGCATGTGAACTCTACACTTCAGTTTGCTTATCTATGAAACATCAGTGTTAATACCAGCTGCTTCATAGGGTTGTTATAAGGATACACTCATCTCACACATGGAAGGTAATTAGAATACAGCCTGGACTTATTATTAGTGAATAGCTTTTATGTGCCCATCCTTTTCAGTATTATAGAGAATGCACGAGAGGCTTAAGACACAGGTCTTGCCCTCAAAGAATTTATAGTCTTTATGAGAAGATCTTGTGGGATTAGTGATAGGGGATGCTTTATCTCACTTCTTGGTTTGTAGGTGGAGGACTTTTCCTTAAACATACCCTTGACACTCACATTCTTGTTCTCCGTGGGGGGAGTGGAGTTATTTCCTTGGAGTGGACTGACTTTAAGACAATCACATGGGGAAGAGATGCATTTTCCCATGCAGTTAGCCCATCTGACTCTCACTCAGTAATATATCCTACAATTCAGCTCAGTCAACAATAAAGGTGATAATTAGGGCTCCACCTGCCAACCACTTAGTATATAGTTCTTTATTTCTTGAGAACTCAATTTGAGAGTGGCCTATTTATCAATGAGACCCCCTGAAAACTCCAACAGAACATACCAACTCACAAAACAATTCAATGATTATTTGTATGGTGTGAACCTACCATGCAAACGTTCCCAGAAATGAGAATTTGGAGTAGACTGAAGGTATAGGAAAGAGTTTCACAGAAGTGGGACTTATACTGGCTCTTAAAGAATGGGATCAAAATTGGCTGAGAAGGAGGTAAGAAAAGGAATCCTAAGCATAGCAGTTTTTTCTGACATATAACAGTTTGTACTTCTGTGCAATTGGAATAAAACAGAAAATACTGCTCAAGATTAGAAAGTCATATCTCTGCTTGATGACTACATGGTGACACAGCCAAGCTATGGCAAAGAAATAGATGACACAGTTCCTCACCACCTGGTTTTCCAATCACATGTGACCTGACTGCTGGGGATGGTTTAGCTACTTTATACATATTAAGACACTTACTCCTTACAAAAACCCTATGAAAGAGATATTATTATTACCCCCAGCTGACGATACCAAAGCATAGACAGTGGCAGTTTGTCCAAGGTCTTTAAGAGATACAACTGGGATTTGAACCCAGACAGTCTGACCCTGGACTTCATTCTCTTACATCATCCTGCTTTGTGATTTCTCAGTCTAAGACAAAGGGCTGTAGTGGTCCTTCCTTGTAAAGGGGCTCAGTGAGGAGAGCGGCCTGACTGGAGTGAAGGTTTGGGCTCTGGAGTGAAGGTTGGATTCAAGATTTTAACTTGAGCTGAAAGGTAGGTAGGGCTGGTTGATAGGGCAGGGGGTAGAAGTGGGGGTATGAAAAACCAAGCACAGGAGTTTGGAGGTGGAGATATAAAAGAATGGCAAGATTAATCCTATCATGCTCCTGTTCAAGGACAAGGACAATTTTATATTGCTCAAGATATGAAGTCCAAAGATTTCAAGGGTTTCAGTTTGGGGGAATGGACACTGTGTAAATATGAGGAGATGGGAGAACAAAAACAGAGCTTGATCCCATATGCCTTGGCTAGGCCATGGATGGGCAGGACATGGTGACATGTGTTCTCATTCTTTCTTTCCAAGGGCCTGCCTAGAGGACAAGTATGGCTGGAGATATGAATCTGAGATTTTATACATACACTCAAAAGCTGACACTGTGAGAAGTGAAGCTCCCCGACAAAAGGATGCCAAAGGAGGTAGAAGAGAAATATAGAAGAGGGAATGTGGGCAACCCAGTGCTGCAGATGGTAAGTGATCCTCTGCACAATGAAAGAATTTCTGGTCAGCTAGTTCAAAGAGGTGGTTGAAGATGAGAATTGGGACAAAGCCAGGAATTTTAACAATGAGCTTGAAAACAAGAAAGAGAGGAAATGAAACTTGGCTTTTTCCCTTACCAACACTGTCGCATCAGGTAAAGAGAGGAATGTCTGGTTAATGTCAGTCCACGTTATCATATGTGCATACTCTTTCCTGTATAAAGGGCATGGTTATGCTATCAGGAAGATGTTTGTATCAGTCCAGTCCCCTGCAGGGAAGCAGAAACCATGATGACTACTTGAAATAAGGGATCTAATGCATGCAAATTGTAATGCAGGTAATGGAAAAGAGGAGGACAACAGTGAAGCAACCCAGAGATTAGGAAACCACTTCTATTCCAAGTCTAGAGGGTTGTCACAAGGAAGAGGCGGTGTTGCTAGAAGTCAGAGGCTAGTTTCACCCATAGAACTTGGTAATGGTGGGCCTACTGGGAGAAAGCTGGATGTTGAAGAGCAGCAACTGAATAGGGATTGGGGATACTCTGGCTTTTCTCTTCTTCCCACTCAACAGTCTCCCTCCAGCACCTTCAGTGGCCAAACCCAGCTGGATATTAGCTGACAGGCGAGCCAGGGAAATGCAGCCAGCAGAGGTCAGGCCCCAGGATACAGAGCAAAGCCGGCAGTCTGGCAAGAGGGCACCTGAGGACAAACACGTCCCAGACCTGCATGGTACTCTTGTAACATTTGGTCTGATGTGGGGATGGTCTTCTCATACAGAGGAACTAAGGCCCAACTGAGGTCAAGTCACCATTCCTCTAGACAGTCTCCACAGTCCTGTCACCCACCTTCTCCTACCAGAATCCAATCAGACTCATTCTTTAGCCTCAGTCACAGAAGAATCAAGGTGTCCGATGGTAGCTCTCATAGTAGGCCACGCAGTTTTTTCTGCATGCTGAGAGGCTGCTAGAGTTAGAGTGAAGGGTGAGAAACAAAAGCCCATGAACACCTCCCATCCTCTACCGTTAGAAGCTGTGAGGGGACTTCTCTGCCCTGATACAGGCAGCAGAATCGCACTCAGGCTGGGTGCTGGAGGCTTGAGTTGTGGGAACAGAGACCGTACTCATAAGCCAAAGGGTTTATGTTTCATATGCTTCCTCTTTTGCTCTGTTTCAGTATTTTGTTAATTAAAAAAGACATTCTGGACCCTACATGTGGCGCTGGTGTTAAAGAGTTGGATGATGAGTGTGGTAGAGTGGTGGATTTTTGTTCAAGTTTGTGCCATAGCTCTAGAGTGGCAGTAGGTCCCTGTGGCCAGGGTTGGCAGGGAGACTGTCATGACAGAAGCCCAAGAATAAAGTGAAACCCAGATCAAAAGCTCCAGGAAGAGGGAATCAGCTGGTCATGTGCCCTGACTATATAACCCTAATACTAAAGCTTAGTGGTTTGGGGGTTTCATAGTGAGTAGTCATTGAGTGCTGTCTAATACCATGCCCTGTTATAAGTACTTTGCCTGTATTAATTAATTTAACCCTAATAACAACCTTCTGAGGGTTGTGGATGATAGATGAGTAAATGGAGGCTTAGAGGCTCAGCAACTTCTCCGGGGGGAAACTGTAGGGCCAGGACTTGAATTTAGGCAGGGTGTCTCCAGAGCTTGCATAGTTAACCATTACAGGGAAATCTGAGCAACTTGGGAAACAGAAGAGAAGATGGCTGAGGGAAAAGAGACAAGAGAAGGTTCTAGAAAAGGTAAAATGAAAAGAAGAAATTTTAGGAGAAGATGGGAATGACCAGAGGGGAGAGGATAAGTGACTGATTAGGTGAGAGTTTATGTACCATTCAAGATCACATCAGCCAAGCATGGAAATCTCTGTGAGGAAATGGAAACCATTGCTGTATAGTCTGTGTCTGATGGTTCCAATGCATAGATTCCTTATAGATTTGTTTTTTTTTTTAATCATTTCTGTTGGATCTTATTCGTGGTCTTGTCTCCTTACAGTGCTGTCTATCATTGAATGTTGGGGTTGTACTTGAACATAGTTTACAGGAGTATTTTGAAGCAGAGACTTCCGTAATCATCCTCAAAAATGTTTGCTTCTGAGGGGTTGCTGGCAATCTGGGATTAGCTTAACTCAAGTTCAAGCCTTGAGGTTTTGTGAACCATCAGATGATGATAAGCCAAGGCTTGTATGAGCTGGTTTATTTCTGATTTACACTTTCTCCTGTGGCTGTGGGGGGCCTTTTGGGTCTCAGGCCAAAGTAAAGATTACTTACCATGGGGAAAGTGTTATAAAAATAATGAGAAAGCAATTAATGGATTGCTATACATTCCTGAGTTGGTTCAGCATTTTCTCTCTCAGATCTCTGCTCTCTCTGATCCTCTCAGAGATGGTGATTCTGAGCTATTGATTGATGCTGATGGTGTAGCAAAAGGTCAGGGTAGGGAGCACAGTCAGTAAACTGGAGAGACAGAAGTATAGAAGTGGTTGAATGGAAATTCTTTGCTGGGCTTTTAGAAAGATCCTGAACAATGCCTCACTCACTCTGTTCATGAGAAACAATATTCATAGTGACAGTGCCACAAGCTATGACGTCCTCTCATATCATGAAGAAACAATGAGGATGAAGGGAGGAGGTTTGGTGGGAGGCCTGCTCAAACACAAAAGGGCCTGGGCCAAGTGGGCTCCCTCACCTTCTTTTTCCTAACATAGCTATCTCTTGGCTGCTAAGGGGGCTCCCAGGAGCTGATAAGGACAAATCAAGTACCATGACCCAATATTGTCAGGGGCAGGGATGGTCAAGATCAAGGATATGACTTTATTTTATTTCTAAGCTAATAAATTAGCTTACTAATTTACTGTTGCTGTTTCTAGAATGCTGGCAGAAGATATCTACTCATACTTCAGAGAGAAAGGACTTTAATACTCACGGCACAGCAAGCAGCTTCACTGCCACCAGCACATTTGCACTGGTTCCTCTTGCCCCTACCCCTACCAAGTCTCACAGGAGCAACCCAGAGGGGCCCAGATGGCTGTCTGTACATGCAGTGAGTTGCATTACAGCAGAGGACACTGAGCTTGGGGAACCCACTATTTTATAGCCAGCAGAAAACAGCCTCTGCTTTGCTCTAGAGGGAGACATTATCTCATTCTTCAAGTTTGTTCTTTGCAAACACAATCTGAGAAATGGCTTAAGTAAAGTGTGGCCAGGGCCATGGTTTCCTGATACACCAAGCAAGTTTGTGCAGGAATGTTCAAAGCTCATGGTAGATTACCTTCCCAACAGAGATAGTATAAGGGGATTACTTAAAATGTGCATAATCTAAAAAAACATTATTTTCTGTTGTATTCTCTACATTTCGGTTACCTAAACTGGGTCAGAGCCCCAACCATTGGGGATTCTGCTATGTGGTCCCAGTCTGTGTGTCTACTAGCACACTCTGTCTACTATTCTCTCCTGGAGTCTTTCTCTTCATTTTAATCAGCTGTGCTTGTTTTCATTATGTTCTTTCACATGCTCTGCTTATTTCAAAAACAGCATGCCCAGTGGAATGATTGCTGATTTTGGCATTCAGAAAGCTGCATTTAAGTCCAAGCTCTAAGACTTATCAAATAAGAGACCAAGACGCCTATCCAGCCACTCAGGTGGCCACAGTCCCTTTTGTTTAGTGAAGTATATCTTAAGATTATCATTTTGAAAGTCAAATTTCTTCTCTTCCTCCTAAAACTTGTTCCTTTACCTATACATTTTATCTCACTTACAGATCTGCCCATCCAGATTCTCCATCTTCATGCCTCTGCATCATCAAGCTTTTACCTGATAAGTATTATTTTTATTACCCTTTTCTCTACCTGCCAACATTGTTTACCTTGATCATGTTTCACTTGGAATCATTCAAGAGTTCCCTAAGCCTTGCCACCTTCAATGGTTTGGTCTTCCTATTGCCTGATCTTGTCATGTCCCTCATTCAAATGCCTCCCTCCTCATTCAGCCCAATTTCCTTACAGCATTTGTTCCTATTCATTCCTTCTACACCTCACCTTGTGTTATCATACACCGTAATATTCCTGATTTCCTGTATTTCTCAGTACCCACCATGCTTTTTATACTCTTGTGTTTTTGATATTTTCCCTGCCTCATATACTAATCCTCTTTTTGACTAAGCCATTTTCCTTTAAAATCTCAGGTCTTATAATTGCCAATGACACGATATGAGGAAAGGAAATTAGAAACACAATATTTGGAAAGAATATTGTGACCCAGGAAAATTCAAAAGAAACAACAGAAAAATTACTACCAGCAGTAAGAGAATTTCTATAAGGTAGCATGGTCTAGTGAGTACCCTGAAAGGTCCATCAAATGGGGAATGGAACATTTAAATAAATTATGGCACATCCATATAATATGATGGTATGGTGCTATAAGAAAGAATGAGGACACTATATTCTGACATGGAAGTATTTCTAAGATACATCATTAAATTTAAAAAGCAAGTTGCAGAACAATGTGTATAGTGTACCTCTTTGTGTAATGGAGGGGGAGGGAAAAACATGTTGTGTAAGGGAACTCTTGAATAACAACAAGGAACTACAAAAGTTTTTGCTTTTGGACAAGGATGGGGAAGAGGGTTGGAAGTAGACAGTGGTCAGTATGGGAGCAAAACTGCCCACTGTGTACTCTAATGTTGTTGAGTTTTGAGTTCTGTGAATTTAACACCTGTGAATTTAACACCTGTGCAAAAGACAGATACCTAAAAGAAAATAAAAAACAAAACCTCAGGCATTACCTCTATTCTTCTAGGTCTCCTTAATACGAGAGGATGTCTAGTAAGGTGGCTAAGAACAGAGGCTTGGCACCAGGCCCACCTGGATTTAATCCTGTAACTGCACTCACCAGGTTTTTGGCCTTAGGAAAGTCCTGTATCCTGAGTCTCCATTCTCCTCCTTTATAATTTGGGAATGGCAATCCTCAAAACAATCCTTTTAGATGAATATCAAGTGCGATAATATTTGTAATGTAATTAACACAGTAATTTACATACAACTAGCACCTGGTGTTTCATACATACACGTGAGAAATATATATCTATAGGTATATATACACATATATACATACAACTCACATATAAATACATACATATATGTCCATATTAACATACGCACTTGTATATATACCTATATATGTGTGCGTGCCTAACACACTGCATTGAAATGATCCGTTTCTATTTCTCTCTGCCAAAACTCTCCTTGTTCCCATCCCCATAGATTTCTATGATTTATTAATATTTTTATCTCCACTACTGGCTTATTTAGGTGCTCAAGAAATATTTGTTAAATTGTTGATGAACTAAGCATGGTCAGCTCTTAAGACTCTGAACAGAGGGGGAAGAAAACCAACAGAAATACTCTGAAAAATTTCAGTCGAGTCATCTAACTCCTAAGGTTGGTATTATTGCAAATTCCTTCTCTCCCTATACCCTACCCCTCCATGAAGACCAGAAAAGTATTTATGGACCAACTGGTACCAAAGATGGAGATTCTTTTCCTTTCTTATCATAGGTTCTCATTAGATACAGTTGAAGGTTGAATGGGGAACAAATGCTGTCCCCAAGCTGCCCTTCTCACTGCTTTCCCCAGCAAGCAGCTTCTCCAAGTATTTGCACTTATAAAATTTCAGATCCAGACTATACTTCAATTTGTTAACCAAGTTGGCTTAAAATTTTATGGAAGCCCAGATTTCAATAAGCAGCAGAAATAGGCAATGCTAATAGCTTTCTTTGGATTCCTCTGAAAGGAAAAGTCATGCTTTAGTTAGGCAGAAATGTGTGTCCCATTTTCTTCTAGTAGTAGTTTGACTTACTGTTGAAGCTGGGTCCCCATGACAGCTGGGATTGAGAAAAGGCTGATTATCTCACTGAGGCAAAATCTCTTCCTCCTGAGAGCTCAGCTTTGATAGTCCACCCAGTGGTGCAAACACTCTTCCTTCTAGACACAGAAATGGCACAATGTTAGGTCTTCTGCGAGCTCCCAACCCACCCTGCCTCTTTGCATCAAGGCTCAAAGCTTCAGCCTCTTATGTGCTTACAAGGTTAACAATGCTGTTTAAAAAAATATTTCAGGTTTATAATTTTTCTGCATGCCTAATTTAGCCATCAGACTCATCTCCAGATATTTAATATAAAAACATGAATTTATAGAACTTGTATGAATTTATATAGGAATATAAATTTATAAGGACCCTCTACATGTCTGTTTTATATGTTAAAAGGATTCTTTCCTAAGGAATTCATTCACAAGATTTCCTAAAAACTGTCCATATTCAATTAAAATGTTTTATTTACCTGAATCTTATTTTTTTATTTACCCAATATAAAAGCAGTTATCTCTGATATATGTGTACTTATGTGTGTAATATCCTAGATTAAAGGGATCCAATATATGCTTTTTCCTTTTCAAATTCTTCTCTAGGTATATTTCTGAGTCAGTTTAGAAAACTGTGATGATGGCATTTAGTGGCTCTGTAGATCTTGAAGCAAATTTGTTGATGTCAGTGCTTTCTCTGCCATTAAAAAGTCATCTGATCCATTCCACTACTCCTCCTTCCTCCTCCTGGTTTTTATAAACATGTTCTCTAATCTAGGACAATATGCATAGATGGGGTGGGGAAAATGTTTAATCCCAAGCAGCCTGCCTTTTCCTGTTATGACAGGAGACATTTGAGTGACATTTGTCATTTTAGAGCAGAAATTTTCTCTAAAGGAGGAGCTGGTCCACAGCTGCTCTGGGGAAAATCAATTATACTCCCTTGATTGGAAATGGGCGATTCTCCTCCAGATGTCTGTTGTGCTTGTGGCCTGACCAACCTCCTTGAAGATCTTAAAGCATTTCCAAGAGAAACACAGTTTATGCTACCCAGCATCCCCTCAGACATTTTCTCCAGCAAAGATTAAGTCAGGTAAGAAGTAACTTGGACTTTCAAAATGAGTGTTGCAAACCAGAAGCCAATAGAGTAAATGTCTTCAGAGACATGTTATTGAACTCACATAATGTTTTAAAAATCAGGACATATTTATATACAAATGAAGATTATTGGCTTCTTAGAATAATCAAGCCATATGGCAATATAGGGCCCATTTCTGGCATGTCACCAAGGGGCAGGGGTTGAGTCTCTGTCTTTGTTAAATGAGGTGCACTCTGCTTAGTTCACTACAGGCCCCTGAGTCCTTACCCCTTGGGACCTTTCCACCAGGCCTGTTCACATGACTTGCCTGTCCCATGCAGGAATTTGAATTGATGACTTCTTACTTAAAATATTTCTGGGATCCCTGGGTGGCTCAGCGGTTTGGCGCCTGCCTTTGGCCCAGGGCGTGATCCTGGAGACCAAGGATCGAGTCCCATGTCGGGCTTCCTGCATGGAGCCTGCTTCTCCCTCTGCCTGTGTCTCTGTCTCTCTCTCTCTCTCTCTGTCTATTTCTATCATAAATAAATAAATCTTTAAAAAAATATTTCTATCTGATTTTGAAGTATCTATTTCTCATGCTTAAATAATAGATCTGCTCTGTACCCAGTCCACGTAGGTTAGATTGCAAGATCAGCACATAGTGTTAACCCCGCAAAATGTAATCTGTAAATAGCAATACTCTCTTAACAATGCTATGTTAAGTTCTTAGTGTGATAAATGTTCTATTATGTACATATTATTTCTCTTCTAAGTCATTTCCTCGTCTTAGACATTAGGATGTTTTGATAGGTCTTAGAGGAGCCGTCAGTATATTGTGAAAACCAATCTTTAGTAAAATTTCACTTAGGTTTTGTTTGGTTGTTTATTCTTTGTTTGTTTATTTACTTCTTTGAATTTTAGATTCTCCTGTAATTTCTGATCTCCAGGCAAGGTAAATGAATGAATGGACTTCTGATATGTTAGTGAGATAAAGGCCCTGTTAGAATTAATCAGAGAATGAGGGACACAGCTGCTCCAGGGAGAGCCAACATTATCAGCAATAAGGGAAGTAAGGGTTCTCTCAGAGTACTAGGTTCCTTTCCTGGAGTAACATGATACCTTCCGCCCCGCCCCCTTCCTAATCTCTTATATTTTAACTTTAAAAATGATATTTTTTCTTTTTTGAGCTATAGGACAAAAACAGAAGATTATTTCCACTTTTACATCTAGGAACTAAAACTCACTGTGTTTATTCTAAAACATCTCCTTCAATTCTCCCAAAGTTGGCCAATGTCCACATTTATAGCATGCTTACATTTCTTATAGCTATTACACATCTGATTACTTCCAACATGAAAGAGTTGAGTATCTCCTGTATTTCTGCCATTATACGATAGCCACAGAGAATACAGATATAAACCCAGGATAATGCCAGCCTGTGAAAACTATCACCTCAAACTCTTAGAGTGTTCATCCTGAAATCCATGTAAAGGGGGCAGATGGGTAGATTGGTAATGCATCTGCAACACACTGGTCTAGATGCCACCAAACAGGTATGAACAGGATGCTGCGAGAACTCAAGGGAAGGAATAAGTTATTCTGCTAGAAGCTTCTTGGGGGAAAAGGAACAGAATTTTGAAGGATGACTAACAGTTTTGCCAAGTACATGAAAAAAGATGGGTACTTCAGGTGGAGGAAAGAGCCTATGTGAAAGTCCCAAATCTCGACACACATATAGCCTGTTGAGGAAATGACAGATAAGCTAGTATGGCCGAAGAGAAAAGTAATACTCTCATTTCAGAGGGGCATTTGCTACAACCCATGACAGTTAGAAATGCAGCCTAAATGTGTGGGGTAGTGGAACAGGTAAAGAGGGGCTACTTTCAGGGTATAGGCAGGAGATGAAGCAGCAGTAGGCATCAGCAGTAACCAAAGTTTCCTCTGTGGGAGCACCTCTGCATGCTAACATCATCAGAGGAAAAAACCCAAGAGGCAGCAGGTCTGGGGTCAGCCAGCAGAGTTGGGACACATGAATCTGTTGAATGACCTCTTTGGCTAAATCCCAACGGATGTTCTTCATTTTCCTCTGATATGATTTCTCCCCCTCTTCCCCGAATTTTTTTTCCCTTATTTTCTAAGATACCACTTCATACATTTCTTCTTTCCTGTGCAATCCCTTCTTTTCATGCTTACTGAAGAAAATGAGTGACTGAAGGAGGCCATGTGTCATCGGTCTGCTGTTCCTATTTCTTGTGTAAGTTCTTTCACTCCGGTAATTTCCTATTTCACAACTCCTCAATTGCCACCAATGGACTAACTTCTAACTCCATGACTCCATCTCTCTCTATGTTCAGACTTTTGTGTAACTGCCTACCGGGCATTTCCACCAGGGTGTGGGCGCCTCAAAGTCAACATCCAAAACTGCACTCACCTCCCTGGACTCTCATAGATGCCTCATCTCAGCATATGACCCTCCATCTACTTGGTTTCCTGGGCTCCTCTCAATTCTAAGTTCTACGGGACCATTTCAGTCTTGGTTAGCACTAGCACGGTGAGTGACCCACACATAGCAGACCCTCAAATATTGGTACAATAAATGAAGGAGGCAGAATGGGCCCTTAACATTTCTGGCTTCTGTCAACCCTCCTGGAAAAAAATGTCATCCTCTACCCTTCTCCCATCCCACTTTTGCCTGAGTTAATCAAATGAGCTTCCATTTGTTTCAAAAAGCCTTCCCTGACTACTACCCCATCTCCCTCCCTGGTCTGTTAAGTTCCATAATTTCCTGCATACAACCTAACCATATCAGATTGCATGGTTTCCATGCATGCTTATTTACCTACTAGCTCCACGAGGGGTAAAGCAGGTATTTTCTTTACATCCTGGTACCTATTTGCTTGATGAAAGGAAGCAAGCAAAAAAAACAAAAAAAAACAAAAGGAAGGACAGACTGGTAGATATTCCATGGAAAATGTCCAGAACATATATGGAAATGAGTATGGAGCTCAGAAGAGAGCTGTGGCAGAGAGAGATTTGAATTATTCACAATGATACCAATGGAGTGATTGTTCTCACCCTGGAAGCTGTGTGAAGGACAAACTCTCCTAGATCTATAGGGGCTGAGATGGAAGGTAGGCCCCGTAGGCCCCAGTGCAGGGCCAGCACTTTTGATCTTCTGATTTTTTTTTTTTCCAAAAGAAGTAAAAAAAATCCCTATTCTTTAATGAATGAGAAGTCTTCTACATTTAAAATGCAAGTCAAACTAAACATTAGGCCAGATGCAGGCTGTGGCTTGGCAATTTATGCCTTCTGGTATAAAACATTAAGGAATGCTGACTTACAAACTATGAAATTGTGTATATACTGATGATAGGAAGAAAAGAAGGTCACAATTTCAAAGGGGGACAGAAAAGTATCTACAAGAACATACTCATCAGCCTCTAGCTGAGTTAATTTAGGAGACACATATTTGAGGAAAGAGGAAAATTTATAAAAGGGACTATCAGGTAATGAATATTGGATAGGGTCCTCAGTTTGATTTTTGAATAGGAATGAGCTGTGTTTGAAAGAGGTCCAGTATTGAAAAATGAGGGATTTCTTTAATAGTAGTGGAAAATTTTTTAGACTTGTGGTACATTCTCAGCTATACATAGCACTGCAGAAATGAACATCACAAAATTCAAATATGAAAATATGTCCAAGCCAGTGAGCTCTCTACTTACCTCAAGAACTAATTACACAATTTGAGAAACTAATTTTAATTAATAATTGGACTATATTTTAAATTATATTAAAATTAATTTTACACTCTCAGCACTATGTGAACTTATGAACACTGTATGAACTTATTATGTCATTAAGCCCAGCTATGACCCTACGAAGTGAGTTTTTATTCCCATTTTTCAGACTAAGAAACTAAGGTTCAGAACGGTTCATTTGTTCATTCATTCATTCATTTGACAAATATTTGATTTAATATGGGGGCATACAGTAGTGAACAAAGCAGATAAAATCCTTGCCCTCATGGAGCTTATACTCCTGGTGAAACCAAGTAGAGGTACAGTAAGTAGCCTTCCTTCCAGACTTAGTGCTTTCTTTGAATCCAGGCCTTCTATTAATTCTCAGGTATGAAGGTTCCATCAAGTTTTAAGGAGCCAGCAGGGGGCAGATCTATGACTCAGACTATGAAAGTTCTCAGGACAGCTGAGTAGCCCCTGGCCTACTCTCCAACCACAGAATGTCAGCAGAGACCCCTCTGTAGTTGGGTTTCCTGCTCTGTGACAGTAGAGATAGTATCTGCTCTGTCCATGGAAGGGCTGTGGTGAAAATACAGCAGGAAATAAGATTTTAAGTAGTGACAGTTATTATGAAATCCTATGTATATATTTGTGTAAGTTTGATATATTTTACAAAGAGCTTTCAAGTAAATATAAATATAGTGTAATTTATAATACTATACAAACAGCCAAATATAAATCAACCAATGGTGAATTTGTCAATCTCAGAAAATCTGGAGTACTATTCTGGGTTGTTAACTTTAAGGTTGTTGATTTGAAGAGAAGCATCATTTGGTTGCCCTTAGAAGCATTTAGTTATAGCTGGCAACGGAGAAGCAGAGGCAAAAAGACCCAGACACATGAAGAACTACTGAGAAGAGCTGACTCGAGGGAGGAAATTCTTTGAACAAATATTTGTTAGTTGCCTACCATGTCTGTTTTGTTCATTGCTGTATCCTCAGTGCCTGGGACAAACTTTCTGTTCTGAAAAGGTTTGGATTCTAATAAAGGAGCCAATTAATATATACGTGTGTTTATGGTAGGTAATCAGTGTTACAAAAGGAAGCACTGGTTGGGGGGATGCAAAGGAGGGAGGGAGAGAGTATTACTTAGGAGAATTAAAGTCAGCTGCATCAATGAACACATCGTGCAATCTTAATGGCTTGACCAACAAAGGTTTCTCTTAAAGTCTGATTGGGGTTGGTGACTTAGGATCCTGGGCCCTCTCCATCTTACTTCCGTATTCTCCAATGCAGAAGAAGAAAGGAAGAATAGAGAAACCACAGTGATTGCGAATGAAGTGGAGATGCAGCATGGTGGATCTCAGGGGGAAGAGGATTCCAGACAGAAAACAAAACAAAACAAACAAATAAACAAACAAAATAACATCAAAGACAAAAAACTGAAGCAAGTTCTGATTTCTGGTCTGACATGTAAGAAGCTTGGAGGTTGCTACTCCATTCTAAGGAGAAGTAAAAAGATGAATAAACTGAAAAAATAAAGTCTTCTTAGATCCGTAAGAGAAGTGAGGTCACAGGGCAAACCACCATATCCATTATAGAGAGAGAGATGGTGAATATAGAGAATACAACTTATCAGAGCAGAAACCTCTGTAGGAAATAGTGTTAGAGTAGGAAAACCTGAACTGTAATTGGTGAGTTCCTGGGGGAACTTAGCTCAGAGGTAAAAGCTCCCAGGAGACCCAGTCATTAAAGCATCCCCATACTTTTGCAAATTTTATCTCCTGGATCTCTACCAGGTCTTCACAGTGAACGCTGGAGAAAAATCCTCTAGTGCTTCTGTCAGGGGATGAGGAAAACCATTTTTAAATATGCTAGAGCATTCTGTTCTTGTTAACGTTCTGACCTCAGGAGTAACTCTGAGCCTAACATGCTGGGGCTTTATTAGGGCCCAACAGACCTGGAAGAAAGGGAATAGCCATCTCCAGTCCACTCTAGCCATCCTGTCCCACTTAAGGGAAGGAAAAAACCTAAGAAGCATATGTGAAGTTCACAGTCCTGAGGTGGAGGCTCACTAAAAGACTGCAACCTAATCATCATGATAAAATACTTCCCTTCTCCACTATACCTTACCTCACACAACAAAAGGCCTATTTACAAAAGTTCCTTTTACCTAGCACAACATATCTGGCTATGAAAAAAATACTACAAGGCATACTAAAAGGCAAAAACTAAAAACAAACAAACAAACAAAAAACAACCACAATTAGAAGAGAGCAAGTATCACAACCAGATTCATATATGTCAGGAATGTTGGAATTACTAGATCAGGAATTTAAAAGAACTGTGATTAATATGCTGAGGGCTCTAATGAATAAAGAAGACAATGTGGGTAATGTAAACAGAGAGGTGGAAATTCTAAGAAAGACCCAAAAAGAAATGCTAGAGATCAAAAACGCTGTTACAGAAATGAAGCATGTTTCAATGGACTTGTAGTAAATGAACATAATTGAGGAAAGAATCTCTTTGAGTCTATCTCAATAGACTCAAAAACTGAATAACTGAGGATATCTCAAAAGCTGAAAAGCAAACAGGAAAAACAGACTAAAAGAAAAAAGAAAAAAAAAAGAAAAAAAAAAAGATAACCAGGATAGAATATCCAAGAACTTTGGGACAACTACAAAAGATGTAACATACACCTAATGGGAATACCAGAAGAATAGAAAGAAAAGGACAGAAGAATTATTTGAAACAACAAATGAGAATTTCTTCAAATTAATATCAGACACGAATCCATAGATACAGAATGTTTAAAAAACACAAAGCAGGATAAATACCAACCCCCACGCCCCATACCTAGGCACAGCATTTTTTTAACTACAGAAAATGAAAGAGTAAGAAAAAAATCCTGAAAGAAACCAAAGGAAAAAATATTTTACCCATAGAGAAGCAAAGATAAAAATTACATCATACTTCTCAGAAACCATGCAAGCGAGAGAGTGGAGTCAAATATTTAAAGTGTTGAGAGAAGGGCACCTGGGTGACTCTCAGTCAGTCAGTTAGATAAGCATCTGCCTTCAGCTTAGGTCATGATCCCAGGGTCTTGGGAATGAGCCCCACATCAGGCTCCATGCTCAGTGGGGAGTCTCCTTCTTCCTCTGCCCCTCCCCCTGTTCACCCTCTTTCTCTCTCAAATAAATAAAATATTTTAAAAAAGAGAGAGAAGAAAAGAAAGTATTGAGAGAAAGAACTACCAGTTTAGCATACCTTGAGAAATTAAGACCTTCTTAGACAAACAAAAATGGAAAGAATTTATTACGAGTAGACCTGCTTTGCAAGAAATGTTAGAAGTTCTTCATGGAGAAGGAATATGGTATAGCTTAGAAACTCAGATTTACATAAAGAAACAAAGAATGTTGGAGAAGAAAAAGGTAAAGGAAAATTAAAATCTCTTATTTTTCTTAATTGATCTAACAGATAACTGTTCAAAATAATAATAGCAACATGTATATTTATGCACATATATACACATACATTTATGTATGCTTATATACACATGAAATAGATGATATCAATGATACAAGGGATGGCAGGGATATAGTGTTATTTTGTTGTTATGTGGTGCTCACACCACCCATGAAGCAGTATACTATTATTTGAAAGCAGACTTAGATTAGTTGTAAATGCATACTCCAAGCTCTAGGGCAACTTCTAAAAAATAAGGATAACTGATATGTAAGAGAGGAGAAAAATAGAATCATTAAATGCTCAAACCCAGAAATGGCAGAAAAAGAGTAGAAGACAAAAATGGAAACAAAGAACAAGGGCAATAAATTGAAAGCAGTAACAAATATGGTAGATATTAACCCAATTCTATCAATAATCACTTTGAATGTCAATTGTCTAAATGTACCAGTTAAAAAACAGAGATTGTTGGAATGAATTGAAAAACAAGACGCAACTATATGCTGTTGTCTATAAAAAATCCACTTGAAATATAAGACATATAGATTAAAAAGTAAATGAGTGAAGAAAGATATACCATGCTAATACTAATCAGAAGAAAGCAGGAGTAGCTATATAAATTTCAGACAGAGAAGATTTCAGAATAAGGAAAGTTATCAGGGATAGGGAAAGGCATTACATAATGATAGGTCAATTCTCCAAGAAGACATAATCTTTAAAATGTATACACACACAACACAGTGGCAAAATACATGAGGCAAAAACTGATAGGACTGCAAAGAGAAATAGATGAATCTACTATTATAGTTGGAGATTTCAACAACTCTCTATAAAAAATGGACAGATCCAGCAAGCAGAAAGTCAGTAAGAACATAGTTGAACTCAACAACACCCTCAATTAACTGTATATAATGGACAGATATAGACAGCTTCATCCAACACTTGAGAATAAACATTTTTCTCAAGTTCACAGAGAACACCCATCAAAATTGACCATAGCCTGGGCTATAAAACACTCTTAACAAATTTAAAAGAATAGATAGCATATAATGTCTACTCTTGGACTACAGTGGAACTAAAATAAATCAACAACAGAAAAGTAGCTGGAAAAATCCCTAAATACATGGAGATTAAACAACTTACTTCTAAATAGCACATGGACCAAAGAAGAAATCTCAAAAGAAATATAAAGAAATATTTTTGACTAAATGAAAATGCAAAGACAACATATCAAAATGTGAGATGTGGGGCCAGCCTGGGTGGCTCAGCGGTTTAGTGTCACCTTTGGCCCAGGCCATGATCCTGGAGTCCCGGGATTGAGTCCCACATCAGGCTCCCTGCATGGAGCCTTCTCCCTCTGCCTGTGTCTCTGACTCTGGCTCTCTCTCTCTCTCTCTCTCTGTGTCTCTCATGAATAAATAAATAAAATCTTAAAAAAAATAGTGAGATGTGGGATGCAGTGAGAACAGTAGTCAAAGGAAATGTATAGCCATGGATGAATATATTAGAAAAGCAGAAAAAAATCAATTATCAAAGCTTCCACCTTCAGAAACTAAAAGAGAAGAGCAAGTTAAATACAAAGCAAGCAGAAGAAATAATAAAAAATAGAACACAAATCAATGAAATTGAAAAGAGAAAATCAATAGACTCTATGAAATCAAAAGCTATTTCTTTGAAAGGATCAATAAGTCTCTAGCCAGGCTAAGAAACAAAGAGACAGAACACAAATTACTACTATCAGAAATTAAAAAGATATATAACTACAAATCCCACGGACATTAAAAGAATAATAAATACTATGAACAACTCTATGCCTACAAATGTGATAACCTACTTGAAATAGGCCAATTCCTTAAAAGACACAATGTGGCAAGATTCATACAAGAAGAAATAAACAATCTGAATAGGCCTATATCTATTAAAGTAATTGAATCAACAATGAATAACCTCCCAAAACAAAAAGGACTAGGCCCAGGTGGGTTCACTAGTGAATTCTACCAAAAGAAAGAAATTATATCAATTTCCTACAATCTCTTTCAGAGAACAGAAGCAGAGGCAATACTTCCTAACTCATTCTAGGAGTGATGCTGGCATCACTCTAATACCCAAAATAAACAGACATCACAAGAAAATAAAACTATAGATCAATATCTCTCATGAGCATAAATACAACAAAATATATTATAAATCAAATCCAATAATGCATTAAATAAATTATACACCATGGCCAAGTGGGATTATGTAGGTATGCCAGGCTGGTTCAACAGTGAAAATTAATTAATGTCAACAGGTCAAAGAAGAAAAATCATATGATCATTTCAATAAAGGCAGAAAAATAATTTGATAAAACCCAATACCCATTCATGATAAATCCTTTCAGTAAAGTAAGAATAGAAGGAACTTCCTCAGCTTGATAAAGAATATCTACAAAAAAGACGTTATGCCTAACATTGCACTTAATGGTAAGAAGGAAGCTTGAAGCAGTCTCACTAAGATCAGAAACAAGACAAAGAAGCCCCCCTCGCTAATGCTTTTCAAAATCATATTGGAAGTCTTAGCTAATGGACTGAAGAAGACCACAAAATAAAAAGTATACAGATCAGGAAGAAATAAAACTGTCTTTGTTTGCAGATGACATGATTGGCTATGTAGAAAATCTAAAAGAATCAACTAAACCCCTCTCCCTACCCCTGGAGCTCAAATGTGATTATAACAAGATTGCAGGATGAACAGTTAATATGCAAAAAACAACTGTTTTCCAACATATACCAGCAATGAACAAGTGGAATTGAAAACATGATACCACTTACCTTAGCACCCGTTGAAAATGAAATGCTTAAGTATAAATCTGACAAAATATGTACAAGATCTATATGAGGAGAAATCAAACTTCTGATGAAAGAAATTAAGTAAGTAAAAGGCGAGCTATTCCACATTCTTGGATAGGAAAACTCAAGATGTCAGCTCTTTCCAACTTGATCTGTAGATTAAATATAATCCCCAATCAAAATCCCAGCATTATTTTGTAGATATCAACAAACTGATTATAAAGTTTACATAGAGAGGCAAAAGACCCAGAATAGCTAAGACAGTAGAAGATGAAAGAGGACTGACATGACTCAACTGTAAGTCTTACTCTGCAGTCATCAGACAGTGTGGTACTGGTGAAAGAACAGACAGATGGATCAATGGGACAAAATAGAGAGCCCAGAAATAGATTCACACAAATATAGTCAACTGATCTTTGGCAAAGGAGCAAAGACAGTACAAAGAGGCACAGACAGTCTTTTTGACAAATGGTGCTGGAGCAGCTGGACATCTGCATGGAAAAAGAAATAAACCTAGGCATAGACCTTCCACCTTCCACAAAAATTAACTCAGAATGGATCAGAGACCTCAATATGCAATACAAAACTATAAAACTCCTAGAAGATAACAGGAGAAAATCTAGATGACCTTGGGCATGGCAATGACTTTTTAGACATAACTCCAAAGGCATTATCCATGATAGAAATAATTGATAAGCTGGACTTCATTAAAATTAAAAACTTCTGCTTTGTGAAAGACAATGCCAAGCGAGTGAGAAGACAAGTCACAGCCTAAGAGCAATATTTGCAAAAGACACACCTGATAAAGGATTCATTTCTAATATACAGAAAAATTCTTAAAACTCAACAATAAGGAAAGCAACCCAATTTAAAAATGGGCCAAAGATCTTAGCAGACTACCTCACTGCAGAAGACATATGGATGGCAAATAAGCACATGAAAAAAGTGCTCTGTATCATATGCCACCAGGAAATGCAAATTAAAACAACAATGAGATACCACTACACACTTATCAGAATGCCCAAAATCTAGAACACTAACAATACCAAATGCTGACAAGGATGTGAAGCAACAGGAATTCTCATTCATTGCTGGTGGTAATGCAAAGTAGTAGTCACTTTGGAAGTTGAAAGTTTCTTACAAAACAAAACATACCCTTACCATACAGTCCAGGAATCCTACTCCTTGGCATTTATCCAAAGGAGTCTAAAACTTATATCCACACAGAAGCCTGCACAGAGATGTTTATAGCAGCCTCATCTATAATTGCCAAAATCTAGAATGTTGTTCAGTTAGGTAAATAATAAAAAAAAAAATAGTGATACATACAACGGAATACTATCAGGGCTAAGAAGAAATGACCTATCAAGCTATCAAGCTATGGAAAGACATGGAGGAAGCTTAAATGCATATTACCAAGTGAAAGAAGTCAATCTAAAAAGGCTACGTACTGTATGATTCCGACTATATGACACCCAGGAAGAGGCATAACAATGGAGCCAGTAGAAAGATCAGTGTTTGCCAGAGGTTAGGAGGGTAGAAGGGATGAATGGGTAGAGCACGGATAAGATTTAGGGCAGCAAAACTACTCTGCGTGATACTACACTGATAGATGCAGATACATGTCATTATACATTTGTCCAAATCCATAGAAGGTACAACACCAAGACTGAATCTTAACGTAAGCTACAGACTTTGAGCAGTAACTATGTGCCACTGTGGGTTTACCAACAGTAACCAATGCACCACTCTGACTGGAGAGGTTGATAGTGGGGAAGGGGCTATATGCGTGAAGAGAGGGCATATGGAAAATCTCTAGTACCTTCTGCTCGGTTTTGCTATGAACCTAAAATTGCTCTAAAAAAAATAAGGTCTATTAAAGAAATCTGAGGCACACAAATGTGCTTGGCTTGTTCCAGGAATAACAAAGAAACTACTGTGGTTTCACTCTAGTGGAAGAAAGGAATTGGAAAGAGAGGCAGGGGCCAGGCCACATAAGACTTCTCCGGCCAAAAGAAGAAGTGTGAAAATATGGGTGTTTAGAGCCGTTTATTGTTCCCTAACGATGTGTTCTTACAAAAATGTAATGAAATAGAAATAGTTGATGGTCATAACGAGTATTACATACCCTAAATCATGCAAAATATGCTTCATTTTCTAGAGAAATCTTTTAAAAATGTATCACTATATCTACTTCCCTGAGCGAACAGTTGTGAATTGTTACACTTGAGCATATTTTTAAAAATATCCAAGACCCTGGGACGCCTGGGTGGCTTAGCGGTTGAGCATCTGCCTTTGGCTCAGGGCATGATCCCAGAGTCCCAGGATTGAGTCCAGCATTGGGGTACCCACAGGGAGCCTGCTTCTTTCTCTGCCTATATCTCTGCCTCTCTCTCTGTGCCTCATGAATAAACACATTTTTTAAAAAATCTTAAAAAAATAAAATATCCAAGATCCTAATGGGCATTTCCAGCCACTCAGGTGCCATGTAGCCAGGCACCACAGAGAGCCTGTCCCTGTTCTTCACCAAGCCTGATGCCTGGCCTTCCTCCAGACTCCTACAAACTGAACAGTTGCTTATGTACTGGTACAGCAAACAACCTCTGACGTCTGGTAGTTCTCAACCACTGTTTCTAAGGAGCAGTCCAGCCAGTCTGTAAAAGCCATCAATCACCTCAAATTCCTGGAATTTTCATACCCGAAATAGATTTTTTTGTCTCTCTGTTTCAAAACCTGAAGCAACTGCAAGTTTCATATTACTTTAACTTTTTATAAAAAAAAATTAAAAAAAATTAAAAAATGAACTTTTTAACCTAAAAAGGTAACTACCAGATGAATAGTAAGGGTGAAATTCAATGTATTTATTCTCAGTATTCTGGGTTAGCTTCTCCTAGTTAATAAGTAAAATCAATGGTATTCTAGATGTTTCATACACGTTGACTTCATGTTTCCGACCACATAAATTGTTGACATTGAAATTCAGTGACCTCTGGTTGCTTACTGTAAAGAGGATCCTAACCCAGAATTTTCAGCTAAAAATGTTGTAATTCAGAATTTGCTTACAGGATTGAATTAAGATTTTTGCACCAGGGATAAACACTGTGGGAGTAATTCTGGTATACGAGGTTGGTGGTTTTGGGCAAGATGCTTAGAATACCACAGCCCTTCCTTACAATAATTGTAAACTCTTCTGGCCTGTTTCCCAGATTTGCTGGAGAAGGGTCAGAGGACAGGCTGAAATTAATGACATATGAATCGTGAATCCCAATTAGAGGTGTCTTCAAAGGAATAATTAGGCTAGGCGTAATAATTATGGGAAGAAAAAGCTTGGGGCGAATGACACACTGAAGGAGAGGAAGATGTGAAACAAGGCAGCTTTGGAGATTGGAGTTCCTATTTCAGGAAGTGATTTCTAAACTGTACTTATCTTAAAGATGACATAAATAGAGCGAGACAAAGATGGGTGGAGAGAGATGATCACTGATCTCAGATCAGGAGTCGGGCTGTGCGCACGGGGGTCCTTTCTGGTGCATCTGGCCTGGGACTGTGATGTTTTAGGATGAAGGAGGACAGGGATTTTGCTTTCCCAAATGACAGCGCAGCAAACACCTGGAACTGTGCTCCCCATGTACGGTAGTTGCCGTGTAAGACTCTGTTTCATTTTTCTCATCGGCAAAGTAAGGATTACATGATTATAAAATCCCCATCACAACCGCAGGAGGGAGGTGCACTAAGTGACTTGCTCAAGGTCACGAGCTCGGCGGTGTCAGCAAGCACATCGGAGGCGCGTCGTCTGGGAGGTTGAGCCTCTGCCTTCGGCCCAGGCGGTGCCCCCGGGTCCCGGGATCGAGTCCCCCATCGGGCTCCCTGCACGGAGCCTGCTTCTCCCCCTGCCCAGGACTCTGCCCCCCTCTCCCTGTGTCTCTCATGAATAATCATAATAATAAAAAGCAGATTGGGACGGAGCAGCCTGCCTTGAGCGTAAGCTGTCATCCACCACGCCACCTGGGGGTCTCAGGGGGCGGAGGGACACGTGCGAAGGGCCAGCGCTCCAGGTGTGGACCAGCTTCGTGGTGAACCCTCCTGCACCGACGCCCCTCTTCAAGAGCACCCTCTCCGCCGCCCTCGGCATCTTACTCTGCCGAACCCGACACCCTCCTTCCGTGGCTCCTGTGCTCCTCCTGCCCTCCTCGCCCGCAGAGAAAGGGAGCGGCCAGCGCCGGGCCCGGGCATCCTGCTTCTCTCCCGAGCGGGAGCGGAGCGCCGCGGCGGAGTCCCAGGTGCGAGGCCAAGTCATGCTGGGAGCGCTCGCGCAGCGGGCGGGGAGGCACGCTCGTCGGGAAGGCGAATATTGATGTCCTTTCGCGACTGCTCCTTCTTCTTCTTCTTCTTCTTTTTTTTTTTTTTTTTTTTTTTTTAATTTTTGTTAAGCTGAGAGCCACACACAGCTCACGGCTTTCCGAGGGGGGGCAGCCCTGCCGCCGAGCGGCGTCACCGCGCGGCCCCCGCCTGCAGGGGGCAGTGGCGGCCGCCGAGCGCGCCCCGCCGGCGGGCGCGGCGGCTCGGCCATCGCTTGCTCTGGCCTGGCGCGCGGCGCTCGGCCGTGGATTTAGCGCCGCTGGGGACGTGGGAGGCGGCGGGCCCGGGCCCCGCCCCCGCCCGCCCCGCCCCGCCCCGCCCCGCCCCCGCCCGGCGGCGGCCCAGCGCGGCAGTCAGTCGGCGCTGCGAGCCGAGCGGCGCGGAGGGCGCGACCGGCGGGGCCGGGGCGCGGGACCGCGCGCTGTCCTCGGGGCTCGGCTGCGCGCGCGCCGGGCGGGGCTCGGGCCACCCCGCGGGCCCCTCGGGCGGGCCCCGGGGCTCGCGGCGCGGGGAGTCGGGGGCCGCCGGCCGCGGCGCGGGGACCATGGCGCTGCGCGCGCGGGCGCTGTACGACTTCAGGTCGGAGAACCCGGGCGAGATCTCGCTGCGGGAGCACGAGGTGCTGAGCCTGTGCAGCGAGCAGGACATCGAGGGCTGGCTCGAGGGGGTCAACAGCCGCGGCGACCGCGGCCTCTTCCCGGCCTCGTACGTGCAGGTGATCCGCGCCCCCGAGCCCGGCCCCGGCCCCGGCCCCGGCCCCGCGGGCGACGGCGGCCCCGGGGCCCCGGCTCGCTACGCCAACGTCCCGCCCGGCGGCTTCGAGCCCCTGCCCCTGCCCCTGCCCCTGCCCGCCGCGCCGCCCGCCTCCGCCTTCCAGCCGCCGGCCGCGGGCTTCCCGTACGGCGGGGGCGCCCTGCAGCCGCCTCCCCAGCAGCCCTACGGCGGCGGCTACCAGGCCAGCCAGGGCAGCGACGACGACTGGGACGACGAGTGGGACGACAGCTCCACCGTGGCGGACGAGCCGGGCGCGCTGGGCGGCGGCGCCTACCCGGACCTCGACGGCTCGTCGGGCCCCGGCGCGGCCGGCCGCTACCGCCTGTCCACGCGCTCCGACCTGTCGCTGGGCGCCCGCGGCGGCGCCGCCCCGCAGCACCCGCCGTCGGGCGCCAAGAGCTCGGCCACCGTGAGCCGCAACCTCAACCGCTTCTCCACCTTCGTCAAGTCGGGCGGCGAGGCCTTCGTGCTGGGCGAAGCGTCGGGCTTCGTGAAGGACGGGGACAAGCTGTGCGTGGTGCTGGGGCCCTACGGGCCCGAGTGGCAGGAGAACCCGTACCCCTTCCAGTGCACCATCGACGACCCGACCAAGCAGACCAAGTTCAAGGGCATGAAGAGCTACATCTCCTACAAGCTGGTGCCCACGCACACGCAGGTGCCGGTGCACCGGCGCTACAAGCACTTCGACTGGCTGTACGCGCGCCTGGCCGAGAAGTTCCCCGTCATCTCGGTGCCCCACCTGCCCGAGAAGCAGGCCACCGGCCGCTTCGAGGAGGACTTCATCTCCAAGCGCAGGAAGGGGCTCATCTGGTGGATGAACCACATGGCCAGCCACCCGGTGCTGGCGCAGTGCGACGTCTTCCAGCACTTCCTGACCTGCCCCAGCAGCACGGACGAGAAGGCCTGGAAGCAGGGCAAGAGGAAGGCCGAGAAAGACGAGATGGTGGGCGCCAACTTCTTCCTGACCCTGAGCACGCCCCCCGCCGCGGCCCTGGACCTGCAGGAAGTGGAGAGCAAGATCGACGGCTTCAAGTGCTTCACCAAGAAGATGGACGACAGCGCGCTGCAGCTCAACCACACGGCCAACGAGTTCGCGCGCAAGCAGGTGACGGGCTTCAAGAAGGAGTACCAGAAGGTGGGCCAGTCCTTCCGCGGCCTCAGCCAGGCCTTCGAGCTGGACCAGCAGGCCTTCTCGGCCGGCCTCAACCAGGCCATCGCCTTCACCGGAGATGCCTACGACGCCATCGGCGAGCTCTTTGCCGAGCAGCCCAGGCAGGACCTGGACCCCGTCATGGACCTGTTAGCGCTCTACCAGGGGCACCTGGCCAACTTCCCTGACATCATTCACGTTCAGAAAGGTAAAAAGCCCGGCAGATGGTGATGGATCTGGAATGTGTTGTTGAGGCTGGAGGGGATGATTTGGACGGAAGTACCGTCGTCTGTTTCAGACCTAGGGAGTGACCTACAGGTTGGGAACCAAGCCGGGATGTGGACAGCTGGCCTGGGTTTTGTGTTTTGTTTTTTTTTTTTGTTTTGTTTTTTGTTTTTTTTGTTTTCTTTCCCGAGCGCTTGATCGATTGTGGGCAGGTAGCTGCCTCCCTAAAGTATTTTCAGACAGGGAGCGGGTACTTGCTCTTCAGGGAGAGTTCTGAGAGTACTTCTTAGGACAGTGCTATCATTTTAGAGTTTGAATAGTCGGGTAATGAGCTTCTGGGATCTGTAATCTTGGGCCTAGGGTAGAATTAGAAGAGGACCCAAACCGAGTCAGGCATCCATTTGAACACTGCGGGGTCCCTTAGTGATGGGTTTCAGGAAGCATGGAAATAATGGGGAAGGATGGATGTATATCTGCAAGTAGAGGTAAGTCCCACGTCTCCCTTCCACATGTCTCAATTCCTGGCTCGGAAGAGGAATTAGAACCAGTTCTCTGAGGTTCTAGCAATTTAAGAACGCCCCGCATAGGCTTCTTGCTTGTAACCTTTGAAGAATGAGGTAAAAGGCTCACTCTGATTTCAGGAAGTTTTAAGAAAATTAAGCCTCTTTCAGCTCAGTCATTTTGAGTTCGGGGTCTATTAACTGAATTTAAAGAGTATTATTTAGGAAAATGATGTAGGGAAACTACAAAGAATGCACAGAATCTGAATATCACGTCTGAGGGCAGTGCTTCTGGCATTCCGGTGAATTAGCTGCCCAGCTGTCAAAGCTTGTCTCATCATTAGGTGTTAGTATCCCTAACTTTTCTTAAAGCACAAAAATTTGCAGGTCCCCCCTCCCCCCCCCCCTTGGAAAATAAATTAGAACGGTAAAGCCTGGAGTGAGAGAATCCGGACATGTCTGAGTTAGGGAGGTGGTGGTGCCTGTGAACAACGTCTCCTGTTCAGTGTGGGGAGGAGGGAGGCAATGTGGAGGGAGTTACCTAATCTAACTTCCTATTATAGTGGAAACCTCTTGGGCTCTTGAGGTTTGGCCTTCAGTAAGAAGGTGCTCACTGCCTTTCCAGGTGGGCCTGTCCAATTATGAACAACCCTGATGTCTGACATACTCTTCCTTGCGTTGAACTAAAATTTGCCTGTCTCGATTGTTTTTCTGTTCCCTGATACCACACAGAGTAAGTCTATTCCTTGTCCACATGTTAGCCCTTCACACTTTAGGAGACAGCTGTCTTGCTTCCTTACCTTCCCTCTGCTGCGCTCCTCCCCTGTCCAGGTGTGTGACTAGTCTTTCTCACTCACCCGGCGGGGCGGGGGGTGGGTGGGGGGGGGGTGGGTGTGGGTGTGGGGGGGTGTCTTTCCAAATCCTGCTGGCCCTACTAAAATGCAGTATCTTGAAGCACCTACGGTACTCATTTTGGTAGAGAAAAGTAACTCTTGGCAATTTACATTTTGCCAAATGGAGTCTGAGATTGAATTAGCTATTTGAGCAACCATATTGAACCTGCATCTACATTCCTTAGGCCTTTTTGTGGAAAAATTGCTGCAACTCCTTGACTTTTTGGCTGGTGGGACTGACTCTGAGTCTTTATGCAAGATCTTGTATTTAAATACCACTGTTTTATAGCAACCTGGACCCATGCTGCTTTTTTTACATATTTTTTGAGTTTATGCAAATTGTTGGTGAATAGTTGAAAGGGTGGAGACAGGTACAGACATCTGCAGGCAGACCCAGGTGACTGGCTGCTACAGGGTGGCAGCAGTTCATTCACTGACTTTACTGTTACTCTGATCACACACAGCCTTGTCAAGTGTCCTGCTGTCGAAACTGTTTATTAGAAAAGGTATGATCTTTGTTCTAAGGTCTATTTTGAGTTTACAGCAGTAGTTTTTGTAGTTTATTAAACTGTGTAGTTTTTTTTTTTTTTTTTTTTTAAATCCTAGAACTAAAATTGTATTCTATTTCTTGGGATTTGAAAAACTTCATTAAAACCAGTACCATTGGGCACCTGAGTGACTCAGTGGTTGAGTGCCTGCCTTCGGCTCAGGTCATGATCCCGGAGTTCTGGGATCGAGTCCCACATTGGGCTCTCTGCAGGAAGCCTGTTTCTCCCTCGCCTGTGTCTCTGCCTCTCTCTCTCTCTCTCTCTCTCTCTCTCTCTCTCTCTCTGTGTCTCTCATGAATAAATAAAATCTTAAAAAAAAAAACAGTACCATTTTACGTTGTTTAGACAGATTGAAGGGCACTAAACAATCTTTAAGAAGTTCAGAAAGAAAATCAGTTGATACTGAGTATAGTTTGTTTCTGCTGTAACCTTGGTGTATAATGTACAGGGAGTGTGTGTCCCTAGATGACACGTCTTTAGAAAGTACTGCCACTTAAAGCTGTAGTGTACAATGCATAAGACTAAAAGCATTTGCTTACTGCCAGTTTTTATCAAGGATGCTAATGTTGGCGATTTTTAGGAATACAGATGAGACAAATATAAGTTATGCTAAAGCTTTTTAAATCTGTTCTGGATCTTCAGAATGTGTGGTTGCAAAAAGCAGCTCCCCCCCCCCCCCCCCCCCCCCCCCGCCCCAACTTAACTACACAGTTGCTATTGGAATGAATCTTTTTTAGTCTGAGCACTTGGGGATTTTGTTGACAGGTTGTTTTTTTCTCTCAGGTCTCAAACTGTAATCACATCAAAGATTTTACTGTGACTTTTGAGAGGACAACAAAAAGAAGAAAAAAAATAACCATCTTTAAGCAGCCTAAACTATCTTTTGTTTAAGTACTTGGTTCAGAGTTTATATTTCAACTTAGAAATGTCAAAATTCAAAATAATTTCTACCCTTAAGTTCTCATTGTTGACAGGAAGAGAAAAGCAGTTTCAGTACTTCCACATTTTACATGTTCTAATCATATGTTAGGTCCACATTCAGATGAGAAAGAAATGATTAGAAAGTGCTTTTTAATTACTAACACAGTTAAGGGGAGGTAATTAAGTATGTGTGTGTGTGTCCCTCTCCCCTTAATTCCCAGGGGAAAGGACAGGACCATTATTAGTCTCTGAGCTTTTTTCTTATCCAGGAGACTGCTGTGGTCAGCTTTCCTAGCGTTCTAAACCTGTGCTGTTCAGTGCTGTATCTGTGAGACACATATGACTAAATTTAATTAAAATAAAATAATTTGGTTCCTTGATCACACTAGCTGTATTTCATGTGCTTTGTAGCCAGTGGCTACCACGTTGGACGACGGATACAGAACAGACCCTCTCATCACTGAAGGTTCTCTTGGACCACGGTGTGCTGCCATGGTTTAACTGTCCATGCTTGCAGAGTTCTCCAGCAGTTGATAACCTTTGCACAGACTCTCAAGGTGGTTTTCTTTTCACTTGGTCATCTCATGGCACCCCCTCCTTTCCACACAGGCTTAAGTAATACAGACTGGCAGGGGCAGCGGCCCTGCCAGCCCTCTCTCTGCAGAACTTCCCAGGCACTCACCCAGTGAGTAATATTCTGTGGTGTGAGGATGCTCATCTGCTTTGCATCCCGCCTTCATTGTTCATTCAGAAAAGACAACTGGTTTCAGAATGGACCTCTGAGACTGAGGAAACCAGCTCCAGAACGAGGGTGGGAAACTCAAATACTCTTAAGTGTGGTCGACCGGCATTTTTCTGACTATACTTAGTACTAAAACCATTGTTTAAACTTAATAATGGTTTTAGCATAAGTACTTTCTGTAGAAGCAAGGAAAGCCAGCCATATGGTTTCCTTAGCTAAAAGAGAATTCTAGAATTCGAATTTTTTCGACTCCTGGAGTCTTAGATGAATAGAGCTATTTTGGTTAATGGAGTCCAGTGTAGGAAGAAGGCAGTCTGCTGTAGTCCAAAGTATAGGAGGTGGGAATTCAGAAGGTGTTTGAATTTTATTCATACTTCGCTCTGTCTTAACAGGATTCTCTTAAATTCTTTGTTCATAGGCGGCTCATTGATTCCTGACTAGTCACATGTCTGTCACTGCTGAGCTTTGTAATGCTGTGGTCTGATTTTCTTTCTTTCTTTTTTTTTTTTTTTTTTTGGAATGGTTGCATTTTATCTCCTCCCATTTATCATCCCTGCCTGTAGTATGCCTTAAGAATGCTGATGTTGGTCAGCTTGGGGTACATAGAATCTGTTTCACTATCAGTTTCTTAGTTTATTTGGGTCTGTTTCCAAAGATATGATTAATCTCTAATATTTAATAAAGCTTAATCTGTATGGCAGTGAGTTGTTGTGGTTTAAAAGCTTTAGGCTTATCTTCTGGGGAAACAGTGAAAGGGAAGGACTGTAAATGTTGGTTTCATCTTTATTTAGGAATGAGGACTAGATAGCAGGAGGGAGTCACTTAAAAGGAAATTTCTTTATTTTTGAGAAAAGGTATAGGTCATGTAGAAGTGATTTGTGGATAAAATATAGTGTGGCTCTGTGAAGCAGGATGACAGAACTAGATAAACAGGCAGCCCTGTTTTCTGTACTCTTCAATATGCAGGGTTTCCACATTGCCCTCGGTAGATGTTCCAGATGGAGCCTTCTTTTCAACAAAACATAGCCCCGGGACCTCAGGGATGGTACACCAGTCGTGGGCCTGTCAGTTCTGCGGGGTAGAGTTTCACCATTGTGCGTCCTTTCACCATGGGTAGGGTCCGTCTTATATCCCTCAGACATTAATTAAAGATAGCCAGAGTCCTGGCAGGGCAGCCACGGTAAATGCTGGGCCACAGTTAGCCCTTCCCTGTCTGCTCCCCATTCTGTGGCTAAAAATAGACCTGAGAGGGTGGTGCCAGGAATACAGAGAAAAGGTCTAATAAGCGGGCTGTTTACAAACTCATCTTTATTTTGAAACTTCTGGTCTAGAATTGAGGTCATTCATTTTTTGTTTTGTTTGTTTTGTTTTAGCTCCATCTTAATTGAACACATTTCTCCTCTCCCCTGCATCCGACTCCAGCTGTTTTTTAAGGAGGCTTCAATTCTAGCCATAACCTTTGTCCCTATCTGTATTTTCTTAATAAAAATGAGGTTACCTTTGTTGGTTTTGAAGTAGATGACTGAGTTCTTTGGTTACAGTGTCAGTGTGACCGGCCACAGTCAGTCTTGGCCGTGAAGCTCAGTGGGGATACTGCTCAAAGCATCCTGCCTTTGGTTTCCCAGACTTCTTTTTTCAGCCATGAATCCTTGAAATCACACTGGGGAATCCTGGCCTGTTAGGCTGCTCACAACAGAATCAAAAGGAGGCTGGTACCTGCGCCCCCATTCATGTTCTTCAGATAAGTCTTGGCTTATTTGGACTCCCCTTCTTATTGGGAAATGTCCTCTGCACACATTTCTGTTTGGTCATCTCAGGATTTCCAAACAGTAAGGCAAAAACCCAAACAATGAAGAAATTCTGTGAGAAGGTGTCAATTCCCTTATAAACATGACAGTTCCTTTAAGAAATGTTCTTTTTCCTCAGGCTGAATAAAAATTTATTGCTGTGTTGTCTCAAAGTATTTTAAAATCAAAGTTTAATATGAAGTTTGATTTAATTTGCCATCTATTTGTGAAATTTTGTGATACCACAAGTTAAATGATTATCACAAATAAAATGGCACAGTAAGCTTAGCTCTTGTTTAGAGCACTGTATTCAGAGGACCTGTACCATTTGTCACCCTTCACTTACAGAGCACAGGCTAGATTCATGTCTGGAGGAGGGATGGGCAGGACTCTGATCCTCACTGAGTTCTTTGACTGCTGGCAGAGAAGCCCTGTGCCAGGTTGCTGAGAGCCGTCCCCAGGCTACGCAGAGGAGATAGGGCTGGCTGAGTCTGACAAGGGAGCTTAGTTAACCCTACAAACAAAGGCGGGTGGTTCATGATAAGCCAAGAGCTCCATCCTCAGAATCTCTTCACTGTGGGCCAGTGTGGAATCTGGGAACCACTGTGTGGGTGTGAGGCGAGCTTTGGACAAGTTCTTTTAATCTCTGTAAGTCTGTTTTCTTGTTGGTAAAGTAGGAATGCTTCCTCATAAGGTTATCATGAGGATTAATGTTACTGGTCTCAGTAGTTACTCACTAAATGCTTAATTTTCAAAAGTAGAAAGGTACTTTTAAAATAAGCACTCTTCTTTAAAAGATAATTGTAGTAATCTTATCCTCTGTCTTGGTAGCCTACTGCCACCAGAATTACAGGCAAAAGTATAAAAACCCAATAAGTCACTGGTATAGCAGTTAAATATTGTATTTTAACATGGCTGGCCTGTACTGCACACCAAAAGAATGTTAACAGAAATAAATGCCAGTGTTATGTGGAGTCATTGGTATGCTGTTCACATTAAAGGGTTTGTGTAAATTGTCTCCTGTCAGTTAGCTACTCCCTTCCTCTAAATTCTTTGTATTCTTACACAAATCACTTTGTTTCTGAGCTTCAGTTCCCTCATCTGTAAATAAGAGACTCAGGACCTCCTAGATATCGTTTGTTGATTGACCTTTTTTTTTTTTTTAAATAGCAACATCCATCATTGAAAATAAAATACTTAGGAAAGTATAGGATGAACATTTAGACCTTGTTTCAGGCTAGTTTCAATAGCATTCTATTAGCTTATGTGATTTTGTAATCTGAGAGCATGAAAATCCTTTATCAGTTGATGTTGGTAGCTGGCAAGTTGATGTGCATTTATGAACTTTTGGTTCAGATCAAACGTACATTGAGGGCTTACCCTACCAGGTGCTGTGAGCATTAAAGTGATGACTACCTGGCCTCCTGCCTGATGGTGAGAGCTCCCAGATATTTGGAAGCTGAGGTGTGGCGGCCAGCTGGAGAAATTCTCTCTGGTGATGTCATTAGTAGAGCCACCAAAAGAGAGAAATTGTGATGGATTTTCCCTCCTACAAAGTGTACTTCTCTTTGAATTCTAAGTAATATCTTCTCTTCAAAAGTAGAAACAGCCTTGTGTTGTTGATTTTGTAGTTGTCGCTTAATTAAACTTTAGTGTGAATGAGTGTTACTTGTCATTTTTAATCCCTTTTTTAGAATTTTTTATCTTTCACTTACGTGAATGGATTTTATTCTTCTGATGAAGACGTTTTATGTATTATTTGGCAGGTAGGGAGACGGCAGTTAGGGGGAGCCAAAATCATTAGATTTATTCAAAGGATCCTCTGAGAGATAAATCTGATTTTATTCAACAAATATGTGAGTGCCCATCATAGATCGGGTTGTATCAGTGGTCAAAACAAAGATCATCACCCTTGTGGATCTTACATTCTATCAGGGTAGAGACACAACAAAAAACAAACACAGTAAGTACGTTATAACAAATGTGGTGGGGGGAAATGTAAAAGTGGAGCAGGGCAAGTGGGCATGGGGAAGCAGAATGAAGTATGGAAAAGGATGATCAATGTGTGTCTCATTGAGCAGATGAGATTTAACTGGAAGCCTGGAGAAGGTAAGGGAGTTAGCCAAGTAGGTGGTATCTGGGGAGGGGGAGCTTTCAGGCAGAAGATGTAGCTAGAGCAGAGGTGTTAAGGTGGGTATGTGCTGCTAGACAGTAGAAGGCCAGGTGATTGGAGCTAAGAGGATCTCGGTAGGAGATGAGGTCTTGGAAGGTCCAATTAGTAGGGCTTTGTAGGTCATTGTTAGGACCTAGAGTAAATATCCTTGGCAGGTGGGAGCCATGACAGGATTTTGAGCCAAGGAATGACATCCACCTGGACCTTTTAACAGACCTACTCCAGTTGCTGTGTAGACAATGGAATGGAGAGGAGGTCAGGTGTCAAAGGTAGAAGCAGAGGGCCAGTAGGAAACTACCTCAATAATCCAGATGAGAGACCATGGAAGTGCAGGCCAGAGTGGGGACAATGATGAGATGGTGAGGAGGAATTCTGGTCTGGATATATAATAAAGGTAGAGTCATCAGGTTTTTCTAAGGGATCAGATGGGGGTATGTTAGAGGAAGAGGAGTCATCAAGGGGTACTCTGCAGTTTTTGGCCTGAACAACAATAAGAATGAAATGAGGAAGGCTGTGAGGTGGGACAGAGGTGGGATTAGGAATCTGGACTTGAGTTTCATCCTTTTAAATTGATGGGCTCCTACATTCTGTTGACATCTCCCCAACTAACACATGCACTGACAGTTAAGCCTTAGATCTAGTTCCCTCCTCAGAGTTTTCTACTTGGAGCCCAGTCTTTTCCAAGTAGTCATGGCCGATAGAGTGCTCAGTAGTATGCCAAACACTATACATTGTTCGGTTATTGGGTAGTGTGTGAGGGTCATGTTTTTACATTCCTGTAGTATGTAGCTCCACTGTTTTGTACATGTATAGTAAATGCTTAAGGAATGCTTGTTGAATGAGAAAAGTAGGTACTCTACTTGACTTTGAAATAGATGTTTTCTACTACAGAGTGTGTTTTTTTTTATTCATATGATGATGGATACCAGAGTTTATAAAAAGAGTATGGGAAATTTTAAAGATAGGATCTGGGTATATTCTATAGGTAAAGTCATTAATTAACATGAAAGTGATTTAAAAGTCTTAAACATCTATGAAGTGGAAGTTTAAAAATGCTTTATTTTGTGTGCCAGAAAAAGTAATGTTATGCACCTCATGATTTCAGTTTGTATTGATTCTTGATGTTTAAATTTGCATATATATACTTTTTCCTTCATTGGTCAGCTTTCATTATGATACTTTTCTTGGAGTCCCTTTTGCTTAATTCCAAGCACAAGATCTAGAGAGAGTACATTTCACCTTCTTGAATGACTTGGGTACACAAAGCACTAAGCTTAGGTGTTGAACAGTAGGTGCCTGCCCTCATGGAAGGTTCTGTTCTATAATGGAAATAGGATGTCTGTACAGAGAATTGGGAGATAGGTTGATTTCATTTAGTACCTGTGGTAAGAGTACATGGGAGTTCAGAGGATGAAGCATCATCCACAACTGTGTGAGGGGCTTGGATGGGTAGCATTTGTTTTTTTCCTGTGAAAGCTGCTCATATTTTGACTTTCAGAGGAAGATAGAAAGTACGTTCTTGATCTTAGAAATGCTTTAGGATAAGCATATGAGAGCTGATGTGCTGCATGCTCAGTGCTCAGGTCAACGAGGCCCACTGACAAGTGAGTAGCTGTCACGGTGCAGTGTGACACATGCAGTCATGGGCATGTACCATGGTGTGAAATAGGACAGAGAAGGGGGTAATCAACTATGGGGAGAGGATAGAGTTCAGGGGTGGCTTCTCCCAGTCTTACTCTGAGAAGATTTTTGAAAAGAAATTGGAAGTTTGCTTAGCAGGCAGAATGGGGAAAGGCATTCTGGGCAGAGGGAATCAATCCTGTACAAAAATCAGGGATTAAATCCTGGCTGCCTCTCAGATTCAGCCCCAGAGTGGTTACAGCTGTAAATTGGGCCTCACCCTAGATCTAATCAGAATGTTAGGGACGTGTGACCTATACATTGGTGTTCTTTAAAGAACTCCTCATGGGATTTTGATGTGCCACTGGGTTTACAGCTGCTGGTGGAGGGGATGGGGGGGGGGACCATCATGGAAGATCAAACAGTATTGACATGATCTGGCCTGCACTTTAGATGAACAGGTCCTAGTGACAGGTGTAAAGGGTGGCTTAGGGTGAGGTGAGATAGGAGGTTCTTCTAGTGATTCAGGCAAGACATGGTGAAATCCTAAACTAAGGCAGTATCTGTGGGGTTGGGGAGCAGGAGACAGAAAGGGTGTTTGCCTATAGGCGTGAGGTAAGGGACGGGAAGAGAAGAAAATGACCAGCAGACTGGAGACTGGAGCTACCCACAGAGATACTGGGAGATGGAGCAGGAGTCTGCACTACAGCCTGTAGGCCAAACCCACCTACGTCCCTGTTTATAGCACTTGGTAAAGCACTAAGAGTGCCTTCTACATTTCTGAGTTCCATTTTTTTAATGGGTATAAAAGCCTTGATTTTGCCTTGACATGTAAAACTTCAAATATTTACTAAGGAGAATGTTTACCCTTGACCGGGAGGTCAGGCAGGTTTGGGAGCTGGAGTATGAGTAGTAATTGCCATTGCTGCCACTTTTGAGCCCTTACTGTGTGAGTAGCAGTGTTGTGGGGAATTACATGGCTGTGTCTGATTCCATTTAGAAGCAGGTATGAAGCCATGCCCTCCACAGCCGGGTGGAGTGGAGTTCCCACCAGCTTCACTGTATAACCAGTTGCAGTTCCAGTTTCCTTGTATGTAACGTGGAGTAATCATTTTGCATGCCAAATGCTTCTAAGCATTAATTATTAGCTATTGTATTAGGTTCCTAGGGCTGCTGTAACAAATTACCACAAACTGGGTTGCTTAAAAAAAAAAAAAAATTATTTTCTTACCATTCTGGAGGTTAGATATTCAAAATGAAGGTGTCGGTACAGCCACATTCCCTATAAAGCTTCTAGAGGAGATCCTTCCATCCCTTTTCCAGCCTCTGCTGGTTGCCAGCCATCATTGCTGTGCCTTGGCCTGGGGACTCGCCACTCCAGTCTCTGCCTCCACCTTCATTCATTTCACATTCTCCCTGAATGCCCATCACTTTGTCTCTTCTTTTAAGGACACTAGTCATTCTGAATTTAGGGCCTACCCTAATGCAGTATGACCTCACCTAAACCTATTATATGTGCAAAGACTATCTCTAATTAAAGTCACAGGCACAGGCTGCTGGTGGATGTGAATTTTTTGGAGGGGGGGGTACTATTCAGCCCGGTGTAGTTATTAACTTCCCCAGAGGGATATTATCCCCGTGTGATACCTTTGAAAACTGAAGCTAAGGGAAGTTAAGTGAATTTCAGGATTGCACACCTAATAGAAGAGCCAGAATTTGAGTTCATTTTTTGCCTTGATTTAAAACCAGTGTTCTTTATGCTGCAATAACTAACATGCTTGCTAGAAAATTTGTTATTCTGTAGACAGGCAACAACCATTCAAGGTTTGAAACTGAAGTGACATCTGAATCTTTTCTTTTTTTTAAGATTTTACTTATTTATTCATGAGAGACACACACAGAGAGAGAGAGAAGCAGAGACACAGGCAGAGGGAGAAGCAGGCTCCATGCAGGGAGCCCTACGTGGGACTAAATCCCCAGTCTCTAGGATCACACCCTGGGCTGAAGGCAGCGCTAAACCGCTGAGCCACCCGGGCTGTGGGTGGCTTAAATACGTTATAAAAATAACATATTTTGAGGATTTATCATGTGCCAGGCATGATGCTTCATGTTTATATTTATTCTTTTCATTTAAACTATAGGAGATTTTGAGGTAAATACTGTCATTATCGCCATTTTGCAGATAGGTGAGCTACAGAAATTTAACTGCAAGCTCTTGGAGGTGTCCCTTGCTAACGTACAGCCAGGCCCCAGGGCCAGGGCTTCTGGAAGCTCCTCCTGTTGGCTGAGTGCAGAGATGAAAGGGCTGTTGGAGTAGACCAGGTCGACCAGGCATGAGGGTGGCTTTGGAAAATAAGCAGGTGAACTCTAGATACCTGCCAAGTAGAGTGGCCAGACTTAGTGAGGAGTGGCTCTCCAGAGAAGTCTAGAGTTACCTTCTAGGTTTTAAATTTGGTGACAGAAAATAATGATGCCAGGAAGAGAAATAGGCAGGTTAAGAAGAGGAGCAGGATTACAAGGAAAGATAAGGAACAGGGCTGAAGGGAGTCTTAGAAATCTTGTTTTCTGGGCCATTAATATATTTAGTTATATTGACATTTGTGAAAATCACAAAAGCTACCTGTTGTCTGCAGTGAGACATCTTTAAGTAAAAATGAGTGTCAGTGTGGGTCCTCTGTAAGTTTTCATGTTTTATGACTCGTGTTTCAGGTCTTTTTAAAAATGATCTATTTTTAAGTGCTTTGTTTTGTCTTTAGATGGTTATTTATGGTCTAGTTCAAGGAAGCCCAGATGCAGCAGGAGTAAAGACTCATTACCGCTGGAAACCTGGTCCCTGCCAGCATGAGGAAGCAGGAAAACCCCATGGGTCAGAGGTGTTCTTAAGTTTGAAACAGCTGATTTAGGAATGTTCCCAGAGATCATAAAGTGCTGTGAAGTGCTAGTTGTCAACTGAAGCGAGAGGCTGAGCTGAAATAAAAACAAAGGTATTTATTTGGGGTCTCAGGATTACAATTCCATGAACACAGATTTGGACAGCAGCCCAAATAGTGCCTCCCAGGGAACAAAATCAAGGATTTTTAAATCAAAAGGGAATGCTTGTATATGTTGCTTACAAAGAATTTTGATTGATGTTGGTGGCAGAAAACTAAAAGCTGGGCTGAATATAATTGGTTACTGAGACTGTCACCTAGCAGTCTCACTGTAGCAAGCTATACAGGTGTTTGGGCTGAGTCCTTGGAACACTGGTGTCTCGGCCCAGGTTACAAGTTCTTGGCTCTGTGCAGTGAGGACATGAAGACATACAGAAGGCTCATCTGCTTTGTGGCCTCCCAGCTCCACTTTTAAAACCCCTAGACAGAAGTGACCCAATTTCATTTCACCTTTCACACGGTCCTGGTGGACACCATGGGTGGCAGTAAAGATGATGATAAATGGTGTGCTGCTCACCGGTTTGTCCCACCACAGCTTAAGTGGCAGTTTATAACACTGGGGTTTACATTCACAATTCTAAAGTTAAAAACTAGACATTATTTGGCAAAAATACTTGAAAGCAAGAAATCTACTCTTTGAAAATACTCTTCTAAGTACAGCATTAACTGTAGCACTCTCAGAAGCACCTATACAGTCAGGGACCTGGCTTCAGATGTGTGGCTCACATCTCCCTGGTTTCTCTACAGAACTGAGGTCACTTTACCCTCCTTCTGCCCTGCACAGAGCAGCTTGTCTGTTTATGTTTTAGCTTGAATCTCCTTTTATCTTCCTAGAAAAAAAAAAAAAAAAAAGAAACTCTTAAAGGTAGTTTCCAAAGTTCACTCTTCTCTTCTCTTTGGTTCAGATATGTTTTGTTGTATGTCAGAGGTCATCTAGCCCCAGAGTGCTTGCTGGCGGCTTGCAAACATAGCTAATGCTGCTTGATTTGTATGTACCGATATCCATGCATGTCTACCAGGTAATGAAAGAATTAAAAGAATTAGGAAATTAGGAATTGGAGCTGCAGACGGTAGACATCAATTGTGTTCTCTGAATCTAAGCCATTATGTGGACTTGATTTTACAAAGTTGGTTGTTTTAAAAAGTTTTATTGTGTCTTTTCTACCTCATCTTATTAGGATTTTGTGGGTATAAAATCTTTAAGAAACAATACATGCTTTTTTTTTTTCCCCCTTGTTCTTAGATTTAAAGTCTTTATATTTGCATGGCCATAAGCAAATCAACATTTTCACTGTTATATCCACACTCTTCTGAAGTAAAAAATACTGTTTACAGAGTTCTCTTGAATCTATCACGCTAGCAACTTTATCACATATTTAATATTCAGTATAAGCTGAAACACAAGAAACTTTATATAAAATTTCCTCTCAAAGAGCAGCCTGTTTGCCAAACAAGCCACAAGAGATGGAAGAGGTTTCCCTCTTCATTTTTGAAAGAAGGTGAGGTGTGGGAATGTATGTGCATGGTGAATAAAAGTAATCAAATGTTTTAAGATGTGATGCACTCAAGTGAGTGCTTTCATTTATACTTTCATTCTTGCCTTTACACATCTGGTGATTGCTGAATGGACCTAAAAAGGCTGCTTCATTAGGGTAGAATGAGGCTTTTACCTAGAACAGAGTACTGAACTATAACTTCAGGACCAAACTAAGCTTTGAGGCCTGAATTCTTTAAATGTTTAATTTTTACATTGTCAAGCAGCCAGGTTTTTTTTTTTTTGGTTTTTTTTTTTTTTTTTTTTTTTTTTTTTTTTGCAGTTTATTATCCTTGTATCTGACCCTCTTCCCTCCTTTTTAAAATTACTCAAAAGTTGGGATCCCTGGGTGGCGCAGTGGTTTAGCGCCTGCCTTTGGCCCAGGGCGTGATCCTGGAGACCCGGGATCGAATCCCACGTCGGGCTCCCAGTGCATGGAGCCTGCTTCTCCCTCTGCCTATGTCTCTGCCTCTCTCTCTCACTGTGTGCCTATCATAAATAAATAAAATAAAATAATTTAAAAAAAAAAAATAAATAAAATTACTCAAAAGTTCTCTTCGCCATTTATTATATTTATGAATTGAAAATAAATTTTATATTAATTTTACCTTTGAATTTTGATAGTTCTTGGCATTAGGGACCTTTAGTCCCTTCAAAAAATTGCTTTCACTAGCTTAAGTATTACTGTTGGCAGCCCCAAAGTTTATTAATATAGTCCAAACCTGGAGCCCATGGGGTATGTCTGGATGTAGGAACAGAGTTTTGAGAGCCTGGGGATTGTTCTTGGGGTGGCTGATCCCTGAGATGAGGTTTCAGAGGAGCCTGTTGTTATGCTGCCCTTGGACATGGCATTGGGGCTCCTCCGAGGGGCTTTGAGATTATGGCTGGGGCAGCCTCAGTTGGGCCAAGTACAAGGGAACTAACTACCTAAGTTGGGAAGCTGGGCAGACCCAGTTCCCATGCAGCCAGACATCTTCAGTGAAATGATTTACCTTCCCTAAACTTCACTTTCCACCTCTGAAAATGGGAATGATAATTGCTTTTCTTTTGAGGTTAAAGAGAAGGAAATGAGACACAGAGCACAGGTTTGCACAGGAGGTGTGATTCCCATAGGACTGTTTTGCTTGGATGCACAGCCATTCTGCCTGTGAAGTGGATGTTGTTGTCCTTTGTTTTTTGAGATGTTTTATTCAAAAAATATTGAAAAGTAAATATTGAAGCAGAGAGGAGAAAGAGTAATCACCCAGTGGGTGGGTGGAAACCGAAAGGGAGGAAGGAAAGGGGAGCGGAAGAAGTTAATAAGGAGTGAGCAGGGCGGGAGGGTGTGGGGACCAGTGATGAGAGGGTGAGAGCAAATTGGTCACTTTGACCAAATTAGCATTTTCTTTCGATGTTTCATGTGTAGGAGGGAATGAAGGAAAACAGGCCTCATCCAGTCTTGGGCAACTTCTACTCAGCTGTATTGCCTTTCAGCCCATCTCCTGTTCTGCCCCTCACACCATGGCTGTGGGTTTTCTGGGGCAAAGCCCTGGAAAGACAGAAAATCGAGTTAATGTTTTTGCCACATTCGTGATTTCGAAATTAAATAAAATGCTGGCTTCCCCCCGCCCCTGCTTTTTTTTTTTTTTAACGGGAGAAAATGTAGCCCTTGGATCCCTGTTGCTTAGTGACTAGGCCTTTTATGTAATTGGTCTTAGGAGAGACAAAACATACTGAACATAAGAGAGTTGGTTGAAGGAAGGAAGGCAAAGTTCAGGTGCTGACACTGGCCCCGGCTGGAGGTGGGAGCTGTGGGAGCAGCCAACAAGCCCTGTGGGAGCCTGAGGAGGCATAAAGAGGGCAGCTGAGAGGAGGCCACACAACACCTTCAACTGAGGAGAAGGCTCTCCCTGGTTAAAATGCCTGAAGCAGTACAGTGTTTGCAAGGATTTTTCTCCCCTGTCTGCCCTGTTTTGCAGGGTCAGAAGTTAGCAGGAAAGTGATTTGTCTGTGTAAATCAGAAGGAAATGATACAGTTTCGTGCGACCGGCTGCGTTTGCCGGTTCAGCGTGCAGTGGGCCGTTGATACTTGTTAATTGACTAGATGACACCAGACCTTCCCTACTTTGATTTTACAAAGACCAAAAAGACACTGAAATGCTTCTTAAACAGTTTTTACTGATGGAAATAAGTTAATGCTATATAAAAAATAGGATGCTTTTGAAAATGGTGCTGACTTCCTAGGTCATAATTTAATCCATAAAATAGATTTGAGTTTGAGTCCTTTGAAGTTATAATATTAATGAACCCTGTCATATGATTAAATTCCTTAGTTGTAATTGTTTTGTATTCTTTGGAAACATGCATAATATAATCCCTTGGAAATTGAGCACATATGGATTATGAAGCATGACGTAGTTAATTCTTTCTAGCCTGAGCATGCTTTAAAACTGTATGAGACGGCTCCCATTGGTAAGATCCAAAGAAAATGGTAGGAGAGGGATGGGATTGAATTTAGGACATAATTTCCGTGGAGCTTGGTATAGTGATAGGCTAGGGGGCAGAGAAGCCTTTCTTTGAGCCTGGGCAATTGGGGTAAGTATAAAAATGAACCTGTTAGGAAGGAATTTGGCATGTGCAGAATCAGCTCACAATGTCAGAGAAGTCCAGGAGTTTGTGTTAATAACAGGTCCCAAAGCAAAGTGAAAATACTGGCGTAGTTTTTGTTTTATCGCTCCTACTGTGGAAGGGAGGGGACCCTCTTCAACAGAGTGGAGCAGAGGTCCTGCAGGGAGTGTTACATGGAAAGGGGCAGGACTGGCTGGCAGGTATGGATGGGGGGTGTATTCTTTGTCATGAAGTAGCTGTGGTACTTTGAAAGGTAGCCATGCTCACCACTGTACCATGAACGCTGCACTAGCTGTGGTACTTTGGACAAGCCACTTAGCCTCTGACTTGTAAAATTGAGAGAATTGTACCAAAAACTCTTCTAAGGCCCTTTCAAGCTCTTAAGAAAACAACACCAACACACACACACACACACACACACAAACAAACTCTGGCAACCAGCTTGTCCTCCCAGAATCAGCCCTATTGGCTTCTCCAGTGGGTGTCTTGTCAGGGCTGGAGTGAGGAGAAGAAAGTCCTCTGGGTTCCTGCCCCTACTTTTGAAATAGTCTTAGTTCCTCAGTGAACTTTCTATTTTGTGGAGAAATTCTAATTATTCACCCCTCTAATCAATGGAGTGCGCAACCAAAAGTTCATTCTTAACCTGTAAGCCTTTCTGGGAGGCAGTCTCTCTTCCTTTCTGCCTCCTTCCACAGATCCCCGAGGCAGAGTGGTCGCTGAAACACCCTAGACTCAGCCTGGTGTGGTGGGGGTGCAGCTGGGTTACTGTTGCCTGTTTGGGAGCACAATCATGGGGAATGGTTGACATATGCTGCCTCACTTTCAATCATAACTTTTTCCAGTACTTCAAATAGGAGAATGTATTTTTAGTTGTGTGACTTGGGGAGGCTGCAGTGTTTCATGTGTTACCCTTTTACAGGTTTCTTTTCCTCTAAAACGGAAATGTTACCATTCTCTTGGCTGTTTTACTTTATGAAGAAGAATGTACTCGCACTGCCCTGTTGTCAGTCCCTTCTTGCTTAATCTCAGAATTTAATTCTTGCCAACGCTTTCCCTTCATAATAAAATCTTAGCTCCTATATTATTCCAGATGCAACTACCTAATGTCTAAACTGTAGCTCAAAAACATAGTTAAGTACTTCTATTCCCATTCTAAATGTTTTACCCTCTGATCACCTCTATTTTCACAATTTTCTTTTGTTTTAAAGCCATTGTCCTACCCATGAGTATTGCAGGGGCGCCTGTTTAATCCAACGGTGACCACTTAGGATCTTGGACTTTCTGGTGTAGTTCCTCTGCTGTGTTCTTTAATTTCCATTTCTGTGTCGAAGGCCATGTGGTGGGATGAGGTTTGTGAGGGGAGGAAGCTGACAGGAGGCAAAATCTTTCTAAATTAGCCACTTAAAAAGTGGAGATTTAGAAAACCTTTGCCTGTTTTTGTATTTATTCCATGATAAAAATGTGTGTTCCCTTTGTTCTTTGGATTCTGGGCCAGGTTTTTGGTTATTTACACTCCTCCTGGGTTTGGTACGAAGCAGTGCCACTGAGAGAATGTTGAGCTGACGCTGTAAGGCCTTGTTAGAGCTCCGCAGCTGGTCCCACCAAGCCCCTGCTCCTGCTCCTAGGGAGCTGCAAATCAATTTGTGAAGCCATCCTGAAGTAGCAAGTTTGTAGTGATCTAACTCTGCCCCAGTGTTTTTTTTTTTTTTTTTTTTTTTCTTCAGCTTCTCACTCCTTAGAGGCTAAACCTGATTGAAAATTTGGCTATCTCTGCCTGTCCTGTGATATTTAGCATTGTAAATATGAAAATGTGTGACATGTAGAAACATATACAGATTAATTTCCAGTTTGATGACTGTCACCCCCAACTGTGGGCATAGAGCCACTTAGGACAAAACCCAAATTCGAGTAATACCGATTTAATTTATATCCAGCCAGTGTTTGTCATACCATTTCTGTTGGGAAAGTGTGTTCATTTGATAGGACCCAGGGTTTAGAGAACCGTGGGTGCCGGTTGGGTAGAGGGAAGCTTCTGGGGAAGTTCAGAGGGTAGTTCTGTTGGTCAGAGCCCAAGAGTTGAAACACCCTTGCAATTTGTTCAGATGGACAGCTTGAGGGATCCCTGGGTGGCTCAGTGTTTAGCGCCTGCCTTTGGCCCAGGGCGCCATCCTGGAGTCTCGGGATCGAGTCCCGCGTCGGGATCGAGTCCCGCGTCGGGCTCCCAGCATGGAGCCTGCTTCTCCCTCCTCCTGTGTCTCTGCCTCTCTCTCTCTATGTCTATCATAAATAAATAAATAAATCTTTAAAAGAAAGAAAGGAAGGAAGGAAGGAAGAAAAAAAAGAAAGAGAAAGAAAGAAAGAAAGAAAGAAAGAAAGAAAGAAAGAAAGAAAGAAAGAAAGAAAGAAAAGAAAAAGAAAGAAAAGATAGATGGACAGCTTGAGCTATTCAAAAGATGACACTTTTTTTTTTTCCCCGTTTAATCCCAGACAGTAAACTGGTCAATTAACTTCTACAACTAGTTTACTGAATAATTTGACTTTAGCTTTCTCACAAGAAAGAAATCACACTAAACCCTTCCTATGTGTTGAAATGTATGTGGAAACACTAGATGGAGGGTTGTGAGATGAATACTTAAAACCAAAATGTCTTTCTTCATAAAGGAAATAATATATATTTTTAAAACTTTGCAAAATGCTTTACAAAAGATAATTGGTTTAGGATGTTGTCGTCATCCTGAACATTAACAGCCAGCAGCTGGCTGCTCATACAAGGAACTGGGCTGCTGTCCCTTTAACTCAGGATCTACTCAGGAATTCTTAATAATTTTTTAAAAAGTATAGTGCTGTCAACTTGTTACTCCTTTCTTCTGAGAGCCGATCTGGGAGTAAGTCAGTGTTTAGCTACATTTCAGTTAAAAAGAAGGTGGTTTTAAAATTTGCTCTTGATCCATGGTACAACTTCACAATTCCTTGCTTATTCATGGCACTCACCATTCTACCAGAGTTTGTACATTTAAAATGTACTGTTTAAAAATAATAAATAAATAAATAAATAAATAAATAAATAAATAAATAAATAAATAAATAGTACTGTTTAATACCTTCATGTGCTGATTTGTATAAGGTCCTTCCTTAACTGTTTCAGTAACTTAAGTCACCTTAAAAAATAATTTGAGCCCCCAAGAGGAACTATGTCTTTAAAAAGAAAAAAAAAAACAAGTATCTTATCTCTCTTATCACCCTGTTTCTGTAATCCTGATACATTATGTTAATGGATTTGAATTGCAGTAAATGGGTTAAAATGAATTCCAAGTGGAATTGGCCTTTGGGTGCTTATTCTCCTTAATGGTTTGTTGTGTCCTTCCTAGTTTGCAAATAAAGTAATTTTTTTTTTCCCCTCTGGGATGTCCAGCTGCTCAGAGCAAAACAGAGGCAAGGTCTCTGTATTCCTAAAGAGATTATATGTTACTATTTTTGGTTGTAGTTCTTAATTTATATAATCTTTCAATAGGATCTAAGCAGATAGAGGATGAGAATAAGCAAGAGAAAGACACCTCCTTTACCCCATGTAAATTTGGGCTTAGATTTTTCAAAATCATAGCAAATAATCAAATATGTGCTATTTTTTCAAAGTTTCATTCTGTGGCCCCCCAAGTGTTGTTACAAAGACAAGAAAATCAGACATCTTATAAATATGAGATTGCTTTACAGGCACAATTATTGAATTCTGTGACGTTAAAGATTCCAGAGAGAAATTTTCAAAACCTATGTAGTTCTTTTATATACTAGCAAGGCCTTCTGAATTGTGGATCAAAATAGAAGCCAGGGACTTAATAAGGAAGGTACAGAGGGCAGTACAAGAGCCTTGTCCACAGTTAGAGGGCATGTGGGGAGGCCATTGGCCAAAAGGAGAAGAAATAGCTGATTCTCAGCTGCCTAGCTTTTACTTTTACCGCCCCCCACTCCCCGCCCCAGCATCCTGCTCACCTAGGCCCACCTGGCTCTTTTGCCCACTCAGGCTTCAATTTCTTTTCTAAATAGTGTTTGCTTTGAAGCCAGTCATGCATTCACATTCCATCTCCACATCTTACCTGGGTACCTGGCCAGTTTGATACTCAGAGAGGTTGAGTAGCTTCCCCAGTTTTCTTGTAAAAATAAGAGTAATGTCTGTTTTAAAATTGCAGTAGGGTTAGTGATAGTGATAGTATGTGAAAAGTGCCTAGCGTATATATGTGTGTATATATGTATATATTTTAGACAAGTATAACATACAGTGTTACATTAGTGTCACATGTACAATATAATGATTCAACAATTAAGTACATTACTCAGTGCTCATTAAGATACTCTTAATCTCCTTTATCTTTTTCACCCATACCCTACCTCCCCTCTGGTAACAATCAGTTTGTTCTCTGCATTTAAGAGTCTGTTTTGTTTGTCTCTTTTCCCCCTTTGTTTTGTTTCTTAAATTCCACATATGAGTGAGAGTATATGGTATCTGTGTCTCTCTGGCTGACTTATTTCACTTAGTGTCATACCTTCTTGCTCCATCCATGTTGTTGCAAATGGCAAGATATCATTAATTTTTATGGCTGAGTAATATTCCCGTGTGTGTGTGTGTGTGTGTGTGTGTGTGTGTGTGTGTGTTGTATCACACGTTTTTAAAATCCATTCTTCTATCGAGGACTTTTTGGTTGCTTCCATATCTTGGCCATTGCAAATAATGCTGCAGTAAGCATAAGGGTGCATATATCTTTTTGAATTAGTGTTTTTATTTCCTTTGGGCAAATACCCAATAGTGGAATTGCTGGATCATGTGATAATTCTATTTTTAATTTTTTGGAAACTCCATACTGTTTTCCACAGTGACCACACCAATTTGCATTCCTACAATGTGTGGGGGTTCCCTTTTCTCCACAGCCTCCCTAATACTTGTTTTTTTCTTGTGTTTTTTGTTTCTTGTCATTCTGACAGGTGTAAAGTGATAGTTTATTGTGGTTTTAATTTGCATTTGCCTTGATGTGTGATGTTGAGCATCTTTTCATGTATCTGTTGGCCATCTGTATGTCTTCTTTGGGGAAAGTGTCCAGATCCTCTGCTTATTTTTTAAATTTTTTGGTGTTGAGTCGTAGAAGTCATTTATATATTTATTAGATATATAATATATATTTATTAAATTATATATTAATGTTTTAGTTTTTTTGGTGTTGAGTTGTAGAAGTCATTTATATATTTTAGATATTAATCCCTTATCAGATATATCATTTGCAAATATCCAGTGCAGTAGGTAGTTTTTTTGTTGATAGTTTTTTTTTTTTTTGCTGTGCAAAAACATTTTATTTTGGTATAGTCCCAATAGTTTAACTTTGCTTTTGTTTCCCTTGCCAGAAAAGTCATACCTAGGAAAAGTGTCTATCACTGATGTCAAAGAAATTACTGCCTAGTTCTCTGCTAGGAATTTTAGGGTTTCAGGATCCTACATTTTGGTCTTTAATCCATTTTGAGTTTATTTTTGTTCATGGTATAAGAAAGTGGTCCAGTTTCAATATTTTGCACATAGCTGTCCACTTTTCCTAGCACTGCTTCTAGTCTTTTTCCCATTGTAAATTCTTGCCTCCTTTGTAGTAATCGACTGTAAAAACGTGAGTTTGTTTCTGGGCTCTTCTTTCTGTTCCATTGACCTTTGTCTATTTTTGTGCCAGTACTATACTGTTTGGATTACTACAGCTTTGTAGTAGTATATCTTGAAATCTGGAATTGTGATGCTTCCAGGTTTATTCTTCTTTTTCAAGATGGCTTTGGCTATTCAGGGTCTTTTGTGGTTACATACAAATTTTAGGATAGTGCCTGGCATATATTATTACTGTTTTTGTAAGCTAACATTTATTTTTTATATATACTTGGTCCCTGCCCACTTCCCACCCCCAACTTTGTCCTCATCATAGTGCCTGGCATCTAGTAGGTCTCTAGCATTTTCCCTTGTGACACAATTTAACATATTATCTTGGAAAAAGACATAATTAACTTCTATGCAGAATTATGTACTTTATGGTCCTATGTCATGTCATGTCCTGATTGTGTCTTTATTTGTGTGCTTTGCCAAATGGCTTCCTCGAGAATGTAGAGGGGATGGGGTCTTGAATGCTGAAATATATGAATCTCCCTGTTGTAGCAACATGCTCTCTGTGCACATTAGGTCCTCCATAAACGTTTGTTAAACAAATTAAAATCTTTGCTGCAGAGCTGAACCTTTTGGGGACTTTGAAGGTAGCAGCATTTGTGTTGTTTACTAAATTTATACTTGGAAGAAAAATGAGTCTTAAATCCCCATTGACTCCTTTAGGATATATATTTAAAAAACTTAAAGGTGTTAAATGCCAAATGTCCTTAGGCCTCAGAGAGATTTAATACTTGTCCAAAATGTATACCCATGTATACCTATGTGATAAATTGCAGAAACTTCAGATTTGTTCACTTTTAAGCTGCTTTTTAGAAATGCACAACTGCAATTCCATATAATAGTGGGTAGTTTCAGAGAATATGGTGATCTCATGTAGAGTTGGACAAGCTGCAACTTGTAGACATGAACACCCAGCTCTGGGCCATGCTTCAGAATCCCTGTATGCAGAACCTGCTCTATTCTTCAGGTTCTAGTAACTAGAATGAGGAATACTTGAAGCATGTTGCACGGATGCATCATGGATGCACAGGGTAGGATGCTGCGTGTCCTCACTGTTTGCCCAGTGGTCTTAGATACCTGGGAGTGGAATCGTGATGAAATAGTCAAATCACCCGAGCCTTTTCTCTTTACTTCCTCCTCCCTCTCTCTCTCTGCCATTTTAAATGTGTATTTCATGATTTCATATTCTCAGTCCTCTTTGAAAAAATTTTCCTGTAGTGGTATCTCCTATGCTTTCTTGGTCTTTTTGACTTTAATTTTGTATATAAATTGTGAGACTTGTACAAATTTAAGAAAGATAAAATTGCTATAAAAATTATTTTTCTCTTTTTGTGGGAAGAGTTCTTTCTCTTTAGTATAAATGACAAGCCGGCAGATTTCATGGGTTCACTAGTCTGGTCAGCAATGGCAGGTGCATGATAAGTGCCCACTTTCAGAGGGATGGCTTCCTGGTGGGATGGTCAGGGTTCTTCTTAAAGCCGTGTTAATGCAAATAATCTCTACATGGAAGCCCTGCCCCGTGTCTCTGTGGGATCAAGTGCAAGTCTCTACTGCTTCTCACTTGAAGACTTCATTTAGAATCAACAAATGAAAATGTACATACATATCTTAAATACATATCTTAAATACATATCTTAAATACATACATATTATACTTTTAATTTCTCAAGTCTTTGAGCTATGCCAAAAATGCACCCCAAAAACAAGCATGCTGTTTAACCTCTAAGGGTTTTATGTAATGCTAGGTTTAACTGTATATTATTTAGGAGAAATTCCTCAGCTTTCTCACCTCCTCCTAAACAGGTTCCCTTCTTTTGTCCCCCTTAGTATCACCATGGTATAGACTGCCCAGCCAGGTGTCCTAGACATTTCTCTCTCACCTTTCATCATGGGTTAGTAGAGTAAGTACTAGATGGAGTCAAGAAATCCAAGTTCTTGAACTGGCCATGTTCAAGTGATTTGAGTTTTATCATCATTCATTTCTAAGAACCCATGAAGATTCTTTGTCTCCTACCCCTAAACGTCCTTAGCTCTTAGTGTCTTCATATAATGATGCTTCTGGAGGAAGGTCTTCCCTCATGTGACACCTGCCAGAGTGACTGTCCCTTTCCTTCCTCCTTGCACACACCCTTTGGTGACATTTCTTGACAGGAAGCTATGGTATCCCTGGCTTCATTCCCAGATCATCACTAGGGCAGACTCAAAATGATCTTTACAGCCCCTAAAGAAAAGGTGGCAAATTCTTAGTTCACAGAGTCTCAGTACTCTGTGTGTGAGTCTCCTGGTAGAACTTAGACTTGCTCCTTCATTGCCAATAAGACACAGGCTTGGCCAGCCCAATTGAGGCAGCCTTGCATTGTAGACTCCATCATTTCCAAGCCCCCTCTATGAATAGCATGATTTCTAAAACACAACCCAAGTTGGCACAAACATGTTAACATGTTTCAGAGTCTACTTCCAGAGTCTTCTATAATAATTCTTCAGTAAGACTTTCTGAGGAATTAGATTTGCACCTTCTTTGGGGTATGGTGTTTATAGATAACTTTCTTATTATAAAGTGTTTGTAATGGTGCCACACTTTTTCTCCTAAGTGAAGATCACAGTTTCTTGGTTTGTATTTTTAGAGACAGTTCCTTGTAGTTTATTTGTTATGTATAGTATCTCTGTTTGGAAGAGATGAAACCTACTATAGATACTTGGTCACTGGCAAGTGCTAATTTTGAGAATTAGAATTGCAGCAGTGGAGGGGTTTTCAGAAACCCTATCAGATTTCTTCTTCTTCTTCTTCTTTTTTTTTTTTTATTAATAACAGTCATCTCTTTAAGTTCCAAAGGGCTTTAAATAGTTTAGGGAAGTATTTATAATGCTCAAGAGTCTGCTTACTATGTAGCTATGCCATTGGGATACATGTGTATATATACTTAATTAATTTTTTTTTAACTACAGGAGCTCTTACCAAAGTAAAGGAGAGTAGGCGACATGTGGAAGAAGGGAAGATGGAAGTCCAGAAGGCTGATGGCATTCAAGATCGCTGTAACACTATTTCTTTTGCCACTTTGGCTGAAATTCACCACTTCCATCAAATTCGAGTAAGAGACTTTAAATCACAGATGCAGCATTTCTTACAACAGCAAATAATATTTTTCCAAAAAGTGACACAGAAGTTGGAAGAAGCTCTTCACAAATATGATAGTGTTTAATGACTGGACATTGGGTTGTGAACTTCTTTCAGTTCAAGGATATTTCTACGGCAGAATAAAAACTGCTATCAAAGAGCTATTGCCAACTATCAGTGGTGGTACAAGGATGGTTTTGTGTTGAACTGAAGCTCGCTGAATATATAATTATGTAGGAAAGAAACAGTTAATATGGTTATATAATAGAAACAGTACCACACATTGTAACTAAATTATACTCTGTATGCCTACACTACCATTGTAACTTTTGGAATAATGATTATACTATTTGCCTTATTGCTTTTTGAAGTATGGGTATTTTAGTGCATACTTTGTAGACCTCAAAACCCATGAAGGGTCTCAAAGAAGCTGGCTGGATAAAAGCCTGCTGTGGATGCCTTTTTACTCTCATAGATTGGGATTACCTAAATTCAACCTATTCTCTGTTTACAAACTCCAACTAGAGCAGCTATGCGACTTTGTGCCTTTAAACTCTTGGTTTTTCATTTCTCCACCCCCCTCCCTTTTTTTAAGTAATCACAACTTTTCTGATTGAAAGAGTGAAAGGCCAGTGCATATAATGACAAACCTGTTGGTAACCTCATATTGGCGCTGGAGGCGGGGTGGGAGGATCAGCCGTCATCAGTTTGCAGGGCAAGTTTTGTCTCCTGATACATGCCGGTGAGCGCTATAGAGGGAGACCTGATGCTCATCTTTCAATATGAAGTCTATTAGGGAAGAAAATGGTGCCACTCTATTCCCTTAGATGCTATAGTAGCATAGCCTCTTCACTCAAGTGTCCTGGAGACTTGGTGTGGAGATTGAAACGAACATGTCTTATAACACAGAGAAGGAGGAGTCTGATCAGTTGGGGATACAAGCACAGAATCAGTGATGACACACACTTGGTTTTAATTCTTAGGAGGGTTTTCTTTTCTTTCTTTTTTTTTAGCTTGAAGATTTTAATATTCAGTGTGATTTTTTTTTTTTTTTTTTAATGGATCTACACTGTTAACTGATTGAGACTCCACTGTGATTCACTCGTTTACTTAATCAAAAACTTTTCAGGGATGTCTGTAAAATTCAGTGTTATACGTGATTGAAAGTAGTGTTGGTTGATCTAAGGAGGGACCAGAAATAATTTCTACTATTCCAAATGCAGAAGGAAAAAAATAACTTAAAAAAAATATTGATAAGCCCCCAGGACATTTAACCTTAAAAATTACTTTAAGTATATTCTTTTATTATTATAAGGGAAATATGAATGGCTGATAAATACCAAAAAGATTCAAAAGCAGCTTAATTTAAAAAGCACAAAGAGATTCTGGCTTCAGATGCCAAAATCTCAATGTTTTTATAGTTGCTGAGCTATAAATAATGTGATTTTTGAGTTTACAGATTTAAAAATTGTCACTGAAAGGTTAAAGTATCTACTGTTTTTATGAAGTCAAACTTATACTGCCTCAGAAATCCCTGGATATTGAAATGGTAGAATGCAAGTAAAGAGGTCAATTTGAAATATTGGTGAGTCACATTGATCAAAAAAGAAAGGGTCAATTTGCAGACAGTCAAAAAAGAAACGATTATTGAAGTAATAACAGCAAATTTACTCTAAAAAATCATCTCATGTGGGTTGAATTTTTAAGATCAGAGTATCATAATTTTGATCAGAATTTTATACCTTAGGTAACTTAGAGCCAGATTTAACATCATGTGGCTTCATCTCTACTACAGATACATGGAATTGTAACCAAATACATTGCTCTCTAAAAGTAACTTTCTCTTGTTGATTGATTGCAAAATACAGTTCTATAAACAAAACCCATATATATATGTTAATTTTATTGCAGAAGTTTGGAGATTATAATTATAGCATTTAATTTAAGTTTGAGCCTATATCAGACAGATAAGCACTATGCTTTTCAAATGATTTGAAAATCAGTTTTATTTGCCTCTTTATTTTGATGATGGTTTGAATTTTTTTTTTTTTAAGTAAAAATCACTAAAGTTGTGCAGTGGTAGTATGGAAATTATCTGAGGTGTCTTTATGATTGTGCTTTAGCCAGGGTGGACATAGCTTAAATTATAAAAACTAAAGATTAAAGTACAAGGAGGTATAAGTTCATGCTGCCTACTTAGAAGAGAACTTTTGTTCTTCATAACTATATAACATTTATAATGCCACTGATTCATAAGGGGTTTAAATGAATTCTGTGGGGGTAGGACACCAGAATTATTAGTGTTCATTTTCATCTAGATCTTTATTTCTCTAACGTTCTTGGTCCTATTGAAACATTTCAGTATACAAAAATACTGCAATGTTAATACCCAAGAGAAAAGCCATCATAATGTGTATGCTGGTCATTATGATCAGTGTGGTACAATTTTTTAAAATAAACTATCATGCCCTTCATGCTATTATTTGTCTTTATTTCTGTAATTTGTAATTTTGATATGTGATGTATTTACAACATGAGGGCGTCCACTCAAGCCTGGTTTTGCTATTTTAATTACAATTGTTGATGTGCTGTAATTGTCATGCAGTGAGACTGGGTCTGCAGCCATGCATTATAACCCCATTACGCTCAGGCTGCTGTATCTAAAGGTACAGTTTAAACTCAGAACAAGGGAACACATTCGAAAGTGAAACAAAGTCCGTGCACGTTGGCTTGAATAGATTAGTAATTGGGAATAGAGTAGTTTCTTGGGCTTCACAGATACAGTTGTCTTACATGTATTGGTAACAACACAGCAGATTCTTAAATGCCAGTTTTTAATTGTCTTAAGTTTTGCTGCTGTTCTTATAATTAAGGACTTGAAAAATGTTTTAGTCTGTTAAGTCAAGCATGTAAAATTCATGTATCAACCTTTAAATGTCATTCTTTACCAAGTTCGTTGCTATAAGCTTTTTTTCCCATTTATGTCTTCATTTCTTCAGAATCAAATACCATGTCTGATACCTTTAAATCAATAAGCATTATCCAGTTCTCTCATTTGCAGTCTTTGGCTAACAGAATAAGTGAAATTAGGGAATTATTTATAGACTAAAAATGTTGAACATTGTTTTTATTTCACTCAAATGTCACGATTAGTGTAGATCAGTCATGTTTATCTTTTAAAAAAAATAAACAAAGGTCGCTTTATTTCTCAGCTTCAGTGGAATATTACAATTATTTTTTCTCCAGTAGTCAAGGAGGCATTTATTTAATGTGAAAGACGTAATATAGAAAAATAGAAGAGTGTCTTCACTGTCCCAAGCTTCCATCTGCAGTTGCAATAGGCATTGTTTATGAAACCAGCTAGTTTGATTCAAGCCCATAAGCCATTCGGGCAGTCCCACTGAATATCTGCTTATGTTAGTATCTTTCATAACTGTTAAGCATATAGCAGTAAATTGTGAGTGAGTTGTTTTGAAATAATAGCTGCTGTGAGTCTAGCACCTGACCCATCATAGGTACCTGAGTAAAGTACTTCACATCATCTTTCTTGGGGTCTGTCGCTGTTGATTGCCAGAAATAGGATAGCTCAAACCATCCTAATTCAAGATATAAAGGATCATGGTAAAGGGACCTGGTGAATCCCACATGAGGACAAATCCCATCTGGAACTAAGTTTGCCTTCTGTGTGGGGCTTTGTAATCTGTCAACTTCTTTTCTTTATGAATCTTTTATTCTGTTTTCTTTTTTTCCTCCTATGGCTTATGGCTTGGCTTTCTCAGCATCTTCAATATGTCTAAACTGGACCAGACATGGTTTAGTTCACAGGGTTCCTTAGGACAGTTGGGGACATCTGACTCAAGTTGGACAGGTCCGTCGTGGGGTGGGGGTGGAGTGGGTATGATGAGATGGAGAGGTTCTCTTACAGGGCATGTGAGGGAAGAAAGGAAATAGTTGTAACCCCTTAAAATGGACTTCATCTGGGAGTCCTCACAATAAGCCTGGAGATTTCATCTCCCATTTATAGATGAATTAAAAGGATCAGAGGCATCTATTTATTTTTGCCTCTATTTTTAAGATTACACAAACTGAGTGATGGAGCTGAGAGTCAAATAGGGATTTGGCTCACACCTGTGCTAATATAAACCAGGTTACATTGGATGCCATTTCCCTGCTTTTTAGAAACCCCAGCACGTTTCCCAGGTCCCCACTACTAGATCAATAGGTATTCTGTTCTGCTTTGTGCACTGGACATGAAAGTGCAAAGGGAAGCTCTGAAAGTCTCCTCTTTTTATTCATTTCTTTTGAGAAAGATGAGAGCCTGTGGTTCTGTCACCACATCCCCAACTGTTTATGTGCTACTCTGCTCAGTCTCAATGGGGGAAGCAGGCAAATGTAATGTTTCCATAGTGATACAAAGGGAGACAGGAAAAGAACCAAAACCCAATAGTTTCCCCTTCTCTCCATCTCCCACCTCCATGCAAATATAAACAGGTTTCAGTTGCCTCAAGAATGGCCCCAGCAAAAAAAAAAAAAAAGAAAAAAGAATGGGCCCAGTAGAACCCTAGACACTAATGTCAAGTCAAATGTTTAATTCCAGTTAGTCAGGGTTACAGTTAGCCATGGCAAGTTCCACTTGGTCACAGGTAGTAGCAACAGAATTCTTCACATAGTAAACTCTGGGAAGTGGTGAAATAGACTTCTGGGCAGAGTACAGAAGGATGTGGTGCCAGGGATCTAAGATTGGGAACCTGGAGAAACCAGCTGAGCATCTGCCTCCATTCCAGGCCTCTGAGCTAGGGCGCAGTTAATCTGGGATTGGGTCATGGCTAAAGCCTTTCTAGAGATCACTGGTTTCTCCACTTGGCACTATTCCCAGGATGTCCCAATCCCATCATTCTTGTGGCTGAGATGGAGCTCCAGTACTGCTATAGTGGTGCCTGGTTTGAAGAACAGTTTGACTTCCTTGGGTGAACTTGTACCAGTAGTCTGCCTAGGACAAGGCCAGTTGTCCCTATGAAGCTACCTTCAGAGGGGTTTAGAAATGTGGTTTTCTGTTGCTTTGAGTCCCATCAGCCTATCTGGAAATGCTTTCTAACTTGGAAGGGGCCAGATGCATCAGACCTTATTTTAGTAGTGGTTTAAATTTTCAGTCGCTTCAGGAAATGGCTCTCGGGGCTTAATAACTGCTGAGCTGTTGGACTTGTCTGCAAGCACAGTGGGGAAGCTGACCCAGCATTACAAATGAGAAAGGCAGTGCATTGGAGCTAGGGGTCACAACCTAGCTTTTCTACTCTGAATGACAACTCACCAACCCACACTGAGCCTCAGTTTCCTCAGTGGTAGGACAGGTGTACTTAGCTTTTATGGAATTATTGAGGGTGATTAGATTAAACAGTAAGTAAAGTCCTCGATCATTTTGCAGTACTACCTTTATAAATAACAAGGGAAGTGATAAAAATTCCAGAAGGAGGTACTTAATAAATAATAGCCACATGCCCTAACACTGTGTGACCTTGAACTAGTCACTTCATCTCTCAGTTTTCTATCTGCAAGGGATATAGTATCCCCTTCACAGAAGTCTTGTGAAAATTGAATGACAAATCAAAAGCCTTGAGCCCAAACCATGGCAGGAGTAAGAACAATAAAGATTCTCCATGTTTATGCAAGAAGGGATAAGATGAAGAATTTAACCATAAATCCTTGTATCAGTTGTGCTATGGAAAATTAAGGAATCCACACTTGGGTCCCAGTCAGGCAGGAGATCCTGCTTTCGGCACAGCTCTTTTCACCTTCTACCTGCTTTGACTTGCTCTCTCCTGATCCAGCTCAGCCCCAGCTCCAGACCCCTCTCTGGGTAAGTGCTCCCAAAATCCTGCACAGCGTCCTCGCATATTCCATTCTCATTCTCCACCTCACAGACTCATCAAATTCCTCCTATTGGGGTTGGGAGGAGCTCAGCTCTCCAGAGAGAACCCCTTTCCAATAAGGCTCCCCACTTGGCCTTAAAGAGCTAACTACCAGTTTATTTAGAAAGTGGTCCTGCAGCTCTTTAGAAATATCTGCAGAAGACAGCTCAGAATTCTGTTTTTATTCACCAGATTGCCAATGATTGTATTGATGTGTGCTGCTTTCACCCCTTAAAAATAATGTACTTGAAGTCTAGGACTATGAGGGGCAGTATGCTCAGTGTTTAGTATCTTAGCTCTGACCTCACACCAATTGCAGACATTTCTAAATGATGGTCAATGCAACCACTCTGGGAAATTGAACTTAATGCCTCTGAGTGACTGGAGTAACCATGCCTTGAATCAAATCAAATGTTGGTGTAGACCAAATTTAGACAACCATCTAGTAGTTTTAGAAAATGTAGTTTTCATTTTTGATTCAAAATGGTTCCCTTGAGGAGGAAAATCTTTTTTTTTTTCTTTTTTGAGGTAGGAAGACTTGAAAAAAAATTGGAGAACAGGTAAGGATTTAGCAAATTAGGTTCAGCTTGAAACTAATGATATTTCAGTGTATCTGTTGGTATTCTGTGTCTAGTTTTGATCATTTTTTTATTACCTGGTCCATTTGCGCACTCCCTTATGAGCCAATTGGAGTAGCAAGTGCCAGCTACATCTTTGGTACAAGGCTGCTACTGGGGGATACCAGTAAGTCCATGAGCCTGTGTTCTTTATCTGAACCAGGGAAGGTGAAACCTGTCATCCCAGAAGAAGGACTTTCTTGAAAAATGTTGCTTTTTAATGGCTCTTATTCTGGAATCCATAGAAGGTAAATTTGCCTTTTAGGTACTCAGGCTGACAGATGATTTCATTATAAATTGCAGTTATCTGAAGGATTAAAAACTATGTGTTAGTTGTTTTAAAAAAAAAGAAAGCTCTTTATATAGCAATATGGATTTTTTCCAAGAAAAAAATGGCAAAACTATTTTATATGCTATACTTTGAGTTAAAGAGGAAATAAATATATTTGTTTATATATTTATAGATTATTTCTGTAAGTAGACGGAAACAGTTGGTAGCAAGGTAACATTATTTGCCCTGGGGTCTGGGAACTGGGTGGCTGAGGGATGGGTGGGAGGAAGATTTTTATTGTATACCTTTATATCTTTTGAATTTGAATGTATTTTCCATTTAAGAAATAAAAATTAAAGATAACTGAAGATAAATTTTAAAATTGATAGAGGGACTACTGAAAAAAAAAATGTTGTATGAAGGAGGGTGGACTCTTAGCTCTGTGCCAACCCCTCCGAGACCTAGAAGCAAATTGTACAAGCATAGAAAGAACAATCTTGTCCAGACAGTGGACTCACAGTCATGACCAAGTCAGTCTTTGTTGTATTACTCCTTGTAGAAATGCTGCAGCATTAGGATGTGTGCTCTTCAGGAGAACATGTGAAGTAGACTGTAAAGGGAAAGATGACTGAACCATAGTCTGTTCTCTATGGTATGAGCTGTTCTTTTTGAAAGCAAAACCTCGCCTGTCCCTCCCTGTCCTATGAAGCCTCCCTCAATCCCACGATCCTGGTGTCTCCACCTTTGCCTATACCCATTATCACTCTCATGATGAAGTGGGAGAGCTTGATTCTTGTCTCCTGGAGTCGAAGAATGAATCTCGCGACAAAGAGTGAGTAAAGCGATAGAAATTTATTAAGCAAGGGTTCAGAGGGAGCTGTCAGGGGTGAGAGGGGTCCCGACAGGGTTGCCAACATGGGCCTCCACTGACAGTCTTTAATTTAGAACTGACCAGGGAGCTTGTGGCCTTGTCATTCTTGTGACGTCTTGGTTTGAGTGAGGACTGATGATAACATCTTTAAGAGCTTCCTTTTGGGTCTGGTTATCCTTTGTTGTTCACAGGCAGCTGTCATTAAAAAAAAAAATATATCTTCTCCACCCATACTTAGGCCAGAGTGCTCTGGTTTGTCCCCTTATCTCTTATATCTCAGCACTTTGGGGATTTTGCGTCCTGAGCCTGATTCCATGGCTCCCTACCCATCTCTCCCTACCAAGCCCCGCCTGTCTCTTACTCAATGGCATTTTGCAGCTAAGGACCCACAGACCATGGGCTGAGGTCTACTTCTTATTCCTACCCCTTAGACATTGAGCGTTCGGCATGCTCTTGACTGGATACTCTTACCAGCCATCACCTACATGATTTCATCCACAGAACTCTGCAGAACCATTACACAAACAAGGAAGCAGGCCTCTAGACATTCCTCAGGGGTCACTCAGCCAGAAAGAGGCAGCATTGGGATGTGAACCCAGGTTCACCTGACTCTAAGGTCACCAGACTCCACAGCATGTTACTAACCGCTGCACAACCTACTTGAGAAGGCAGGGTCCAGCGCTTGAGCCGCTGAGGAGATGGTGTGGTAGTCTCCCTGAGGACAAGCGCTGTCCCTGACTTACTTCTCCTTGGGAGGCGCTAGGCATCGGTGGCAAAGGCAGGAAACCCGTGGTTTGGAGAACAGGAGATCTTTGTGACTCGCCAGGTTTTCGAATAACACTGAATTGCATCTTGAGAAAGGAACAAAATGCCAAAATGCTAGCCCTCTGCGTCGGCACTATCCTCGCAAGCAGTCGGGCTGCTCCTGAGGACAGTTTTCCACAGACAGTCCTCTGTTATGCTTGCAGGGGACGGAGGAGTCGGCCGCAGGAGGAGCGAGCAGCCGGGCCGAGCCACAGTGCGGCCTTTGTTCAGCTGTGGGCCTGCTCCTGCGCCCCGGCCTGCCGGATTCAAATCTGTGCCTCAGCGACGGGACGCGTGACAGCGCATCACACCCTACAGCAGCCGTTTGGGGACGGCTTTTGTTTGCATTGTCAAATCTCCGTCTGCCAGGTTACTGCTCTTTGCTCTCCCTAAACACAACTGGCAGGGTTTGAAAGAGGAGCTCAAGCCGAGCTCCAGGAGTCCTGAGGAAGGCCGGCCTGTGAGCGGGAGGCCCAGGCCTCTCATGGGTCAAGAGCAGGGACTCAACCACCGTCAAAGCTGTTTGTGGTCTAAAGCCCTAAGTGAGATGAACGAGTAAGAAATTGCCATGCTGGTTCTTTTACTCCTTCATTACAGAAACTTTGAATGGGACCAGACTTCACGTCTTCCAACCAGCGTATTTTCTCCTGCTTTACCTTACCGGAGACCAAATCATCATCATCACTATGGACAAAAGGTAGTTATCCCACGTCCAGTCACATTTGAGTCATTTAGCTTCAAAAGCTGGATGAAGCCACCAGCACAGCAGAGATAACCCTAGACACTTGGGTTGATTAATTTGTTCTTTTGTCAACACATATGTAGTGAATTCCTAACTTCCAGGCATTGGTCTGGGCACTAGAATATAGCAATAAACAAAATCAGCCCACATAACCCGCCCTCATGAACTTGTATTCCAATGGGAGGAGATACAATACTCAAATTTGTGAAATATATAGGTGGTGATAGGGGGAAAAATAAAGTGGAGAAGGGGGGGTATGAGTAGTGAGGGGTGGGAGAATTTGTTGTTTTAAGTGGCCAGGACAGGCCTCCAACCTGAAGTAAGGAACTAAAGGATCTAAGTGTTGAACCATGTTAATACCCAAGGGAAGAACTTTCTAGAACGCTAACAGCAGGTGGAAAGGCCCTGGGGTGGGAAAGCTTACCTGGAATGTTAGAAGCCCATCAGGGAGATGGGATGGGATGGGTGTGGGAATAGGGTGTGGGAGGTGGAGGGTAGAGGCGGTGGTGGTGCAGGGCTGAGCGGAAGAGTGACTCCCAGAGGTGGGGGGATCCAGATCATAGAAGGCCATATACAGTGTTGTGAGGACTTTGGCTTTCTCTCTGAGATGGGGAACCTCAGGAGGGTTTGAGCAGAAAAAAATCTCATGATTTACTTCGAGTTGTGACAGGGCCACTTTGGCTGACCTATACGGGGTAGCAAAGGCAGAAACAGGGAGACCAGCTAGGAGACTTTATGATAATCCAGATATGATGGGGCCCACACTAAGGTGGAAGCAGCAAGAGCAGCCTCCTCAGTGGAAGCTGAAGAAGTCAGGTTGAGTTCCTTGACCAGGGCACCATGTCCCCAGTGTGGAGCTTAGCAAGCCCAAGCATAGCATCTCCCTTTGCTTTCTAGCCTTCATGGCTGATGATTGCCCTTTCGATGGATAACTTCTTTATAGTTTAGTGATCTATCTTGCTCTGATTCAAGGGCCATCCATTCTCCTTTGTTCTCTCTTGATGTATTAAATACTGATTTTATAACTTGGCGCTCAGAAAATTCTTACGTTCTTAGGGGCCACCTCATCACTGTTCCCCCACCCCCAGGTATAGTAGCCTGCCTAGAGAGGTCTGAACAGAAAGTTCACTTCCAAGGTTCTGGGGCGGTGGGCGGAGTGGGGGCAATCCATATGTCGGCAGGAGATTGGCCATCCTGGTTATAGCCAAGAATCTTTGCTTTCTCCAGCACAGTTATATCTGCCTGGTTGCCACAGTGGCCCCGCTGACCAGTGCTGGTGTCTCCAACATAGAGGCTGAGGGCTCAGCAGATGTCTCTCCATCCACCCTGGGGACCTCAGAACTGCCTGGAGGAGGGTGTGGCCATGTGACATTTGCAAGTGGAATGGACAAACTTTAACAGACTGTTCGTAATTCTTTTTTTTTTTTAACTTTTATTTATTTATGATAGTCACACAGAGAGAGAGAGAGGCAGAGACACAGGCAGAGGGAGAAGCAGGCTCCATGCACTGGGAGCCCGACGTGGGATTCGATCCCAGGTCTCCAGGATCGCGCCCTGGGCCAAAGGCAGGCGCCAAACTGCTGCGCCACCCAGGGATCCCTGTTCGTAATTCTTTTGGATGCTTCTCCCTCCCTTCATGTGCAAACATCTGGCCCATTGCCCTTGGTGGTTGGTTGTGGTTGGGCCTTCACTGTGCCCTGTGCTCTGCCTGCTGGCCAGGGTGCCTCTGCTATACCCCACAGTATCAGTGAGACTTTTTATTGAAACTTCCTTTTGCTGCCATTTGTTGATCTTTTTTTTTTTTTTTTAAACCATTGTTTCCCTTTTAACAACTATCTGCAAATGAGTTAATAAGACTTTAGAGGATTCCTTTGCCAGTCTCTCCTACTTTCAGGATGGTATTTTTTGGCCCTGGCTTTCCATTAGCATCACCTGGGGAACTTTTTTGGCCCTGGCTTTCCATTAGCATCACCTGGGGAACATGAAGATGCCTGGACCACACTCTAAACCCACTGAATCAGACTCTAGAGAGTGGGGCAGAGGCTCCGGTATGTTTTAAAAGCCTCCCTTGCCCTCCCCACCTGATGATCCTGATGCACAACTTTGCTTTCTTTCTTGAAGGCAATATAAACAGGGCCTAGCACCAGCAGGCTGTTTGGGCTGCTCATTTTCTAAGGCGCTCAAAGGTCCTCTCTTGTCTAAGTGAGGTTATATGGAGAGTCAGAGAGAATCAGTGAAAGGACTGAAAGAAGAAAACATTCATTATGTAAATTTAAATGTCTGTTCCATTACCAGAACACATGGCCTGCAATGAACTATGAATTAATATAATTTTAGTCTGTAATCCATTTGAAAAGCACAATTTTATTTCATTGTATTTTGTATGGGTTAAGAGCAGTGAACTGTTAAATACAAATGATTAAAATATACCACAAAATGTTTTTCAGTCTTTAATGCATCGAGGTTTTAGAGAACTGGAAGTGGTTCCAGCTTGCCTGGTGAAAAGGGGCTCCTCTGGGAAACAGCCAGGGCCTGGAGGAAAGAGTACGGGGCAGCGAATCCCAGGAGCCAGGTCTTCCTTCTCTGGCCCTGAGACTCTGGGCAGATCCCTTAATCCTCCTGCAAGGAAGGTTCCGTGATTCTATTATGAAGGCGTGGAAACCGGTTCAGAGAACACAAACCAGCTAATTCTGTAAACGTCTTTGTGCAGCGTTTTTAGAGTTGACCGGTTTTCTCCTGTGCCACCCCACCCACACACCACACTGGACATCATGCCAGCTAGCCTTTTGTAAGCTGTTTCCTCCGCCAGTGAGGCCTTCCAAGTCTTCTTTGTCTGGCTGAATCCCACTCCTCCTTTGGGACTGGATTCAGGCATTTCCTCCTCCTGGCAGCTCTCCCTGTCCCGCCTTCCTACCCTAACTCAGTGAGGTATCCCTCCCTCCCTGTGCTCCCAAGGTGCCCATGCTTTCCTCTGCCTTGGCCTTTCTTACATTTAATAGAATTCTCGTGCCTGCTTCTCCTCCTTCTCCACTCAGTCAGTACTTTCCCGTGGTTAGCACAGTGCTTGGCATATTTATAGATTTATTTGAAGAATGAAATAAGACTGGGTGACCCAAAGGTACTACCGTCCCCATGTTGTGTTCTATTTGCTGTGCATTTACAAGCAGGACAATTTGTTAACAGGAATTTCTTTGGTATAATTTTCCTTTTATTTTAAATTGATTGACAAGATCTTGCCAAAAGCAGAGGGAGAGGTTACCTCTGGCAGCCCTCTCTTTGGTGAAAATCTAAAATCTTCAACATCCATGGTAACGACACAATGTTTTATCAAGCTTTTATTGATAGGCTTCGGGTTGCTTACAGATTTTGTCACAAATAATGTTGCCCTGAACTTCTGTGGCCACTGTATGCGTTTCCTATTGTTGCTGTAACAAATCATTATGAACCTGGTGGCTTAAAACAACGCAAATTATAACCTTCCAGTTCTGGAGGTCAGAAATCTAAAACAGATTTCATTGAGCTAAAATCAAGGCATCAGCAGGGTTGCATTTGGCTCTGGAGGCTCTTGGGGGAGAATCCTTTTTCTTGCCTTTTTTAAAAGCTTCTAAAGACTGCTATATCCCTTTGCTTCTGGCTCCCTTCCACCTTAAAAACCAGTAAATGTGGTTGAGTCTTTTCAAATAACTCTTACACTGACTCCTTGGCCTTCCTCATAGAGATTTAAATGACCCTCAGGGTTACATAGGGCCCACCTGATATAATCCAGCAGCATCTTTTTTTTTTTTTTAAGATTTTATTTATTTATTCATGAGAGACACACACACACACAGAGAGAGAGAAAGAGGCAGAGACATAGACACGAGGGAGAAGCAGGCTCCATGCAGGGAGCTTGACGTGGGGCTCAATCCCAGGACCCCAGGATCAGGCCCTGAGCTGAAGGCGGTGCTAAAGCGCTGAGCCACCCAGGCTGCCCCAGTCCAGCAGCATCTTATATTAAGGTCAGCTGATTAGCAACCTTAATTCTATCTGCAATCTTTATTATCCCCTGTCATGAACATGACATATAGCTTCTCAGGTTCTGGGGACTAGGATATAGACATTTCTAGGGGACCATTATTCACTTTGCCACAGTCCTATATCTTTGACATTTGTATGATCATCTCTGTGGAATAAATTAACAAGAAATGAACTTACAGAGTTGTGGGGAGGGGGAGAATGCACAAAAGATTTTACTTGCCCTCTTAAAGGTTTAAAATTTCTATTAACACTTGTATTCAAGCCCCTATTTCTTCTCACCCTGACCAATTCTGAATATTTTAATGTTTTAAATCTCTGCCAATCCTGTTGTTTAAAATCAATTAGTATACAGAATTTGAAAACTAAACAAATCTGAGATATGTTGACATTAAGAAGCTGATGAGATGCAGAAGTATCTATGATCCAAAAGCTGATCTTTTTTGCATTCTCTAAGTACCATCAGTTGATGAATAAAGATGTGGCACTGAATCAATAGTAAAGGAAATACACTATGACCAATATTTTCTTGTTAGCCATTCACAGATTTATTAATTTACTAATTAGTCCATTAGTATCTATCATACTCTTAATGCATGCCAGGGACCACCTGACCTCTAGGAATTTACAAGCAGTAAAAGAACTAAGTTACAAGTGATGGCAGATGATTTGAGAATTGACTGTACTTGTGTAAAATCTATCCATACAATTCACATGATCTCATAATGGATCATCTTTATTTTTGACAACTTCACACTTTTACCTAAATAGTTGGGAATCATGCAATATCAAAATATAACATACAGTTGCCAAAACTTTGAGTGTGAAAATTTGTCAAGTTTCAAAAAGTGATCTAAAAAACTGATTAACTGAATTAAGCTGGTCACAAAAAGGCAAGTTCCACTCATATGAGGGGCCTAGAGTTGTCAAATTCACAAAAAGAAAATAGAATGGTGGTTGCCAGGGGCTAGGGAGAGGGGATAGTGGAAGTTGTTTAATGGGTAGAGCATTCTAGTTTTGCAAGATGAAGAGAGTTCTAGAGGTTGGTTGCACAATAGTGGGAATGTACTTAATGCTACTTAAACAATACACTTAAAAAGGAATGAGACGGCAAATTTTTTGTCATTTATGTTTTACCACAATTTAAAGAAAAATCTAAAAAAAAAAACCAACATGAAAAAATGCTCAACATCACTCAGCATCAGGGAAATACAAATCCAAACCACAATGAGATACCACCTCACACCAGTCAGAGTGGTTAAAATTACAAGTCAGGAAACAACAGATGTTGGCAAGGATGCAGAGAAAGGGGAACCCTCTTGCACTGTTGGTGGGAATGCAAGCTGGTGCAGCACTCTGGAAAACAGTATGGAGGTTCCTCAAAAAGTTGAAAATAGAACTACCCTGTGACTTAGCAATTGTACTACTGGGTATTTACCCCAAAGATACAAATGTAGTGATCCTAAGCAGCAGCTGCACCCCAATGTTCATAGCAGTAATGTCTACAATAGCCAAACCATGGAAAGAGCCCAGATGTCTGTCGACAGATGAATGGATAAGGAGGATGTGGTATATTTATATCTACAATGGAATACTACTCAGCCATCAAAAATGATATCTTGCCATTTGCAATGACGTGGATGGAACTAGATATCATACTAAGTGAAAATAAGTCAATCAGAGAAAGACAATTATCATATGATCTCATTCAAATGTGGAATTTAAGAAACAAAACAGGATCATAAGGGATATAAGGCTGATGAATCACTGACTTCTACCTCTGAAACTAATAATACATTATATGTTAACTAATGAATTTAAACATATAAAAAAGAGTTAAAAAAAGAAACCCAATTGGTTATCTACTAAGCAGTCATGAGAGGAAGTTACTACAAACATTTTTTGAGTACCAACCATGCTGAACATTTCCAAGCATCATCTCATTTAATCCTCACAATGACCCTGGGTGGTAGGGATAATTGACCCTATGTTGTAGATGAAGAAACTAAGTAACTTGCTTGCCCAGAGTCACCCAAACTGGGATTTGAGCCTAATTTGTCTTTGTCCTGAATCCTCATGCTTGACAATTAAAGGTCACGTGTGAGATGAATGTGATTTCCATCGAGCACCATCCAAAGTATTCTCTAACGTAGAAATGCTCTTATTAAAAACAACACAAGAACACAATTACTTAACTAGGATATAAAATTCCTAGAAACATGAACTGGCTTCTCCAGCTAAGGTTTATCTTACTAAATAATTATAGCTTTCACTTCCTACCCACCCGCCCCAACATTTCCTCTTTTCTCATTCTTTGTGTCTTTCATTATTAATGTCTGCATCAAGGTCACATAGAGCAGTACAATCCATATTGAGGTAACAGAATTAAATTTGTCCCTGCCTGTACCATTCTTTCATTCAGAGTAGGCTGGGAAAGATCTGTAACGGACAAAGGACATGCCCCTCCTGTCTCTGCTCTGATACAGGCCCTCAATGATGTCACATAAAAAGTCATTTCCTGCTTGATTCTTATCTGTAGTGCTGACCAAATTAATAGCTTTACTTGTGTGTAATGGAATTTGGAAATACAAGTAAAATCACTTCCTATTGGGGTTTATAGTTAAGTCCTTTAAAGTTCATGTACTGGATGCTTTTTTGTCTCTGGAGACCATGAGGTCGTTTGATGTAGAAAAGGAACAAGCCATAATTCATAAAGGAACAGGCTGAAATCCAGTGACAGTCATGGTTTACCGTCTATCTATGTTCTGGTGAACGTATTTCCAAATCACAAACCTGCTTAAGATTTGCAAGGAGTAAAACCTGACTTACACTAGCATGCAGGTTTTAAATGTAATTAAAAGGTTTGGCTGTTGTTAAAAACCAAATCACTACATGTGGCTCTTTGAAGAAGTCCTCAGCAGCGTAGGGCAATGACAAGATCACCAGACTTATAGTCCTATTTTGACAAGAGGATCTGGAGCTGACTAACCCAGAGGAGACTGTGGCACCGAGTGACAAAGCATGTGTGTGAAAATGTAAACTGTCAAGCATATTCCCCAGGGTCCCTATTCCATAAGGAGAGAGAGAGTGGCGCCCGAATCTGGGGACCAGGCTGGAAATTGAGTAGTCACTACCAAAGAGGTGGCCTCTAAGTTAACATTTAATCAGTTATAAATGTCCATATTTAGATGGCTCTATAATCAATAGTCAAACTAGCAAATCAACCTTCACTGAAAACCATTTGCCTCCTTTACCCCTTTTTATTATCATAAATTCTTCCCTTTGTCCCCCAAAATGTATCCATTCATTGTCAAATGCCAAAATAGGGTGCTTTTTATGCAAAAGATGGAGAGTGACATTTGCTCTGCAGAATTAATGGCCTTGAGAATGAAAATACTCAGTCTACTGACTCTCGACTTTTAAATAGAACTTGTGTCTTTATTATTCCCCTTATCAACAGGAAGCAGATATACAACGGACAGAACTTGATGCAAAGCAACAAGTTTTAAAATTTATGTATTTTTCTTCAGACTGTGATTATTTTTGGAAGCTTGACATCCAGTTTGGCTTTTTCTAAAATGATGTTTTTATTTCTCTGATGATAAGATTAATACATGATAAATAATACCTGATAGAGGAAAATATTATAAAAACGATCGCTACTATTTTTTGAGCAGTTTTACTTTACTAGGCACCTGGCCCCCTGACCTTGCCGACCCTCAGGCAGCACTGTGGGGAAGGCATGGATATTTCTCCCTTTACTGACAAAGATGCTTAGGCACCAACGCTCAGTGAGAGTCCCAAAGGAAAAGATGAAGCGGATTTAAATCCTGGTCATCGAACTCCAGAGCCTGCATTCTTCACAGCAATAGATTCTTTGATGTTTGCTTCTTGTTTATAAATAGGGAGACAGAAAAATGTGGTGTTAGATGTAAACATTCTTTATACCATATGAGTAGAATATAGTGGTTATGGGAAAAGGAGGAAAAGAAAAGGGACCATCTCTCCGCTGCCTTTGGAGGCATGGCCTCCAGCTAGGCTCCACCTGACACTCCACCTTGCTATCCCGTAGAGGTAGCTACGACCTTGGCAGGCTGACCAACCTCTCAAGAGGCCTCTGGAGTCCCTCTCCTACAGTTCATGTATGATCTCATCCATGATTTTGTATGGATCTTTTTGTATGTCTCTTTCTATTTGAAGCAATTTGAGCAATTTCACTCTTCTGTGGATGAATCCCAACTGGTGTGACGTATACATGGGTATATGATTTCTATAGTTGGAATCCAACACAGATTTATAAACTGCCTTTCTCAACTTAATATTTTCTCATAAACATTTAAAAAAATTGGGGGCACCTGGGTGGCTCAGTCGGTTGAGCACCTGCCTTTGGCTCAGGTCATGATCCCAGGGTCCTGGGATTGAGCCCAGTGTGTTGGGCTCCCTGCTCAGTGGAGAGTCTACTTCTCCTTCTCCCCTCTGGCCCTCCCCCTCCTCACTCATGTTTTCTCTATCTCAAATAAATAAATATTTTTTTTAAAAAAGAAAAAACATTTAAAAAATTTCCAAATCAAATGTTTGCCAAGAGGGTAATATTCATTCATATAAATGTGGCAACATTTACTTTCTGTTCCTTTGTTAGTAGACACTTAGATTGCCTCCAGATTTTTACTTCTTATAAATAGGTATTTCTTTGACACAACGTATTAGTTTTACATTGCTGCTATAACATTAGTACAGACTTGGTGGCTGAAACCACAAATAACAAACTGATATTGCATTTTTGTAGGCCGGAAGTCCAAAATGAGCTAAAATCAAGATCTTGCCAAGGCTGGAGTCTCTAGGAAAAGACGCATTTCCTTGCCTTTTACAGCTTCCTGAAGCTGCCCACATTCCTTGATGCATGGCTCCTTCCATCTTGAAAACCAGCAATGGCTAGTTGACTCCTTATACTGCATTACACTGATGCTGACTCTTCTGTCCTCCTCTATCACTTAATAAGGATCCCAGTGATTACATTGGGACTACCTAGATAATCCCAAATAATCTCTCCATCTCAAAATCATCTGATTAGCAATGTCAATTCCCTCTGCAACCTGATTCCCCTCTGCCATGTAATATAACATATTCACAGGTTCCAGGGATTAGGACATGTGCGACCACTTGGGGAAACCATTATTTCACCTAGCACATGCAATAATTCTGCTTCTAGGAGTCTACCTTGCAAGAAGAATCAGAAATGCAGATAAAGGAACTTTTTAAGGCTCCTGACATGTCAAATGCAATTACACAAACTTATATCCCATTTGCAAATTTAAAAAACTCCCATCTCATTCTCAGCACACCATTGTTAGCATAAAATAATGCTGTTTCTCAATATCTTCTTGACATAGAAATTTATTAATAAGTACAATACCCATGTGTGATAGAAAATTAAGAGAGTACAAGAAAGTTCATAGTGGAAAGTAAGTCTCCTGCTTGCCTGTATCCTCTGGTCTCCCCCAGAGGCTACCACTGATGTTAGATTTTTATATATCACTGTAGAGACATTCTCTACATATATAAACACATGTAATGAGTCACTCCTTTTTACACAAATGGTGATATACTGTGCCCATTTTCTGCTCTCCTCATAGGTTTTTGAAAGAGGATTGATATGGGTAAACAACTATACAATCTCTGATCTAAAAATTCTGTATGTTCTAAAATAGCCACAATTAATTATGATTTATTTTATTATAGTGAGTGATGAAGCACATAGAGACCTTCTAATCCTTTACTCAAAACCATGAGTGAGTGCAAGAGTGCCTGGGTGGCTCAGTTGGTTAAGCATCTGACTTTTGATTTTGGCTCAGTCATGATCTCAGGGTCGTGAGACTGAGCCCTGCATTGGGCTGGCACTGGGTGTGGATGCTGCTTAGAATTATTTCTCTCCCTCTGACCCTCCCCGCAGCTCAGGAATGTGCACACTTACTTTCTCTCTTTCTCTTAAAAAAAAAAAAAGCATGAGTGCGTTAGGATTCTACTTTGTGTAGATGGAAAGTTTCAATGGGCAAAGTTCAATCTGAGGACAGGCACATGCAACTCCATTACTAGAGCTGAATGTTGTGTTTATACTATGAAAATGGATGGTGTGTCCTGTAATAGGGAAACAGGAGCTATTTCTAGCTGAGAGAAACTTACAATAATATATCAAAATGCAGAATAAAGCAGATTTCACTACTATGAATTCATATTTTCATAAAGAATTACAGTGTCACCACATATAATAACCACTTCCTGACACTGTATGGCATTCCCCAACTGTGTTCTGGAAGCTAATAATTTTAGCGGAGAAAAAAATCTATTATCAAAGAAATTCAACCAAGCTACCTTATATTCAAATAATAATCAGTTATAAAACGGAGAGGAAAAAAACATAATAATCATACTAGTAGCAAGAAATGAACACATAGGAATAAATATTAAATAGATATAAAATAAGCTATGAAATTACATGAGAATATTAAAGAGGGTGAATACACCCACGTGCACACTAAAATGGGGGTGGGGTGCGGTGCTGTGGTTCTCAGGAATTGTGTGTGAGAACAAAGGTCACTGAGAATGAGTAAGAGTGAGATTTTTCTGGTCCAGGAAAGGTTAGTGAGGGTGGTGTATGAAGCTATCAAAGATGTATAAACATGGAAGACCAGCCAGAGGGGTCTCAGAACAGACAGAGAATATCATACGAATTGTAAAGTAGATGGGTTTGGGGCTTTCCCCAGACCCAAACTGCCTTGCCTGGGAATTGAAGAGGTTTCATTTTGTCAAGGCAATGTGATGGAAGAACAAAAGGAAGAAGCTGGAAGTATTTGCCTTGCTTTCTACCACATGTCTTCCTCTCTAGAAACCAGAACCGCATAAATAGTTAACTCTACCCAAATACCTACTGACGGGCAGGCGGGTACACAGAAGTTCACAAATTTAGCAGAAATAGGCTGTTAATAGAGTAATGTCACCCTGGAGGATACCCAGAAAGTATCTCACGTTGGCCCAGCAGAGCTCAAAGCACCTTGGCACCCACTTCTTGCCTGGTCTCTTGAGACTCTTTCCACCTGTGTGGAGGCCACTGGGTGTCTTTGTGCCTGGGATCTTTGGCATGGTATGCTCTGTGGAAGTTGGAAGGGAAGGCTGGGTCCCTGGGATTGGGAATTTATCTGTGTAATGAGTGCCTTTCTCCCTGATGTACTATTTGCTTTTAAAGTTTCCTTAGAAACCATGCATATAATACTTAACTCACCCTTGGCTCCATTCTGACATTTTTTTGTCTAAGTCACAAGGACTGTTCTTTTCAATTGTGGCCTTTTGGTTCTCCCTGCTTTCCCTTGGTTTCTAAAGTGTGGCCATTCAAGAGGGCCAAGGCCTCATTTGTCATGCCAAGATTTGTGTTTGTGCTCTTGGCAGGACGTGTTGTTAACCTTTGAGTACTACATCTCTGAAGGAAAAGGATATGCTCCAGTGACACACTTTATGTTAGAAATGTTGTTAGCAGTGGCAGACATAACATCAGCAGCACACAGGCCCAGTCCTGTGGTGTGTGTGTGGTGGGGAGGCACCCCCATACCAAGCCAGTGAAGACATGTAAACTGTCTCCTTCCCTGCCAGGGGAGGGAAGCCACAGCACCCAGTCTCCATCTTCCAGGCCCTCAATGTTTACTCCCACTTCTTTTTTTTTTTTTTTAATTTAAATTCAATTTGCCAACATGTAGTATAATGCCTAGTGGTAATCTCATCATGTGGCCTTCTTAATGCCTGTCACCTAGTTACCCCATCACCCCACCCACCTACCCTTCTGCAACCCTTTGTTTGTTTCCCAGAGTTAGGAGTCTCTTGTGGTTTGTCTTCCTCTCTAATTTTTCCCCACTCAGTTTCCACCCCTTCCCTAGGGTCTCTTTTGCTATTTCTTATATTACACATATGTCACTCCCACTTCTCTTGTCCTTTCCACCTGCACCCCTCCCCACACTGCTGCATAATCACTGCCCTTCCCCATCCCCAAAGAACAGGGTGGTTGTCTGAACTCTGGGCCCGTCCACCTGAAGGAGGCAAGCGCCAGAGAAGTGCCTCCTTTTCAGTCACTGCTACTTCCATATGACCCACCCCTGAAGGGACTAAACTCAGATCTGGGATTTGTAGTCTACTTAGCTCAAACAAGCAAAATAATTTGTGTGTTGATTATGGCTACTCTACAGAGATGTCTCAACTTTTACCAAGAGTCTTCCATTACTTGTGGCTGAAAACACAACCACGATATTTCAGTGGTACCTTTTTTGTCTAAATGAAAATCATTTTCTTTTTTCCTGATTAAGGAATATGAACTCATTTTAAAGAGTTTTTAAAATATAGAGAAATATAAAGAAGAGTGTACCCCCCTCCCCAAATAATCTCCAACAGTTTGAGGTCAAACTTCCTAGGTTTTTCCTGTGCATGCACATATATTCAGACTTTATAAAAAATGTGACTGTACTATTCATGATGTTTATTCATGATCTATTACCACATGAGATAACCTAAGACTCAGAGATACAGAATAGGAACCACCTTGTTATGGCTCATGAATTCTCTGGATGAGGAGTTTGGACTGGAGGCAGCAGGAATGGCTTGCATCTGCTCCATGAAGTCTGGGATCTCAGCTGGGAAAACTCAAATGGCTAGGAATAATTGAAATGTCTGGGGTCTGCAAACCTCTGGAGGCTTCTTTCTTCATTCTCAGAACTAGCACCTGGAATTGGAATTCTGAGCCCAGCAGGGATTGGTGACTACATGTGGCTTTTCCACATGGCTTGTGCTTCCTTACAACATGGTAGCTTCAGGGTAGTAAGACTTCCTATATGGTGCCTTGAAGTTCTAAGAGTGAATGAGGTAGTTGTGTGGCTCTTTGTGATCTAGTCTTGGAAGTCCTATAACATCATTTCTGCCATGCTGTATTGGTCAAAGAACTCACAAGCCCACCAAAATTCAAGTGGAGGGGCCAAAGTCCCACTCTACAGGAGGAATGTCAGAGAACTTGCAGCTGTGTTTTCACATTCTGATAACCTTTTGTTATTTTCACCTAGCATGGACAGTATACTGGTTTGCATTGTGTCCCCCCAAAAGGTATGTTTAAGTCCTAATCTCACTAATGTGACTTTATTTGAAAATAGGGTTTTTGTAGATGTAATGGAGTTAAGATAAGGTCATACTAGACTAGAGTAGGCCCTAATCTAATGACTAGTATCCTTATAAGAAGGGAGAAGTTTGGACATAGGTACATGGACACATAGGGAGAAGACTATGTGAAGAGGGAAAGATTAGAGTAATATGTCTATAAACCAAGGAATATCAAGGATCACCAGCAACCACCAGAAGCTGGGAAGAGTCAGAGACATCCCCCAGAAGCTTCATTCTAAGGTTCTTGGCAGTGCTTTTGCCATTTTCAAGAGATCTTTAGCTGCTCTGAACACAACACAACAGATTGGACAACTGAATCTTCAGAGAGAATATGACCCTGCTTGATACCTTGATTTTTTTATTTAGTCATTTATTTTAATTGCAGCATAGTTAACATACAATGTTACATTAGTTTCAGGCATACAACACAAAGATTTGACAATTCTATATGTTACGCTACGCTCACCACAAAATGTAGCTCCTGTCTGTCACCATACAGTGCTATTGGCCCCTATTATGTATCAGGATCGTGCTGGGCTCCATACAGTGCTATTACAATATCATTGATTATATTCCCTGTGTTGTGCCTTTTATCTCCATGACTTAGTCACTCTGTAACTAGAAGCCTGTATCTCCCACTTTCCTTCCCCCATTTTGCCCATTATCTTATCCCCCTTCCCTTTAGCAACCATCAGTTTGCCCTCTATATTTATGGGTATGTTTCTGCTTTTGCTTTTATTTTTGCTTTTTAGATTCTACACAAACGTTTAGTTATATGCTATTTGTCTTTCTCTGTCTGACTTACTTCACTTAGCATAATACCTTCTAGGTTCATCCATGTTGTCACAAATAGCAAGATCTCATTCTTTTTTATAGCTGAGTAATATTCCATTATACATATATATACCACAGGTTCTTTATCTATTCATCTACCGAGTGACACTTGGATTGCTTCCATATTTTGTCTATTGTTAATAATACTACCATAAACATAGAGGTGCATACATATTTTTTTTTAAGATTTATTTATTTATTTGTTCAGAGAGAGCGAGAGAGAGGCAGAGACACAGGCAGAGGGGGAAGCAGGCTCCACGCAGGAAGCCCGATGTGGGACTCGATCCCGGATCTCCAGGATCACACCCCCAGCTGCAGGCGGCGCTAAACCGCTGCGCCACCGGGGCTGCCCGCATACATCTTTTTGAATGAGAGTTTTCATTTTTCTCTCTGATACCTTGATTTTGGACTTCCATCCTCCATAACTGTGTGAGAATAAATGTCTGTTTTAAGCCATGACAGTGACCTTGTACTTTGTACTTGTCACAGTAGTCCCAGGAAATGGACAGTTACCCATACCTGTATAGATGTCCTTGTCATTTCATAGTTGTGCAAAGTAACCATTCAAGGCTTTATCATTATTCATTTAATCAATCTTAAATAGGTCTAAGGAATAGCCCAATAATAAGCATGAAATTATAATTTATGCAGTTAAGTGGGTGACTCATAGCCTTCCTTGGTTTTCCCCATAGGGCCACCACAGTTAGCACAGAATTGGCATTCAAAAAATATCAATGAACTTGTTATCACCACCAAGAGATTATCAGAAAACACGAAGTCTGATCACCTACAAGCATTATATTAAAGGATTCCAAATATTAAGGATTTTAAGAATGTCTTGTCATTTCTGGCGATCTGCTTGGTCAGGTGACCTCTGAAGAACAGGTTTAAAAAAAAACTTCAGCCTAAGAGAGCATTTCCATAGAGCATCAAATATTTTAAAGTGAAAGTGATTATAGTACAAAAGAGTTAAAACCCATTGTTGGGTACAGATGTGATACTTCCAGTTCCCCAGCCAAAAAAGGAGTTTTAAACATCTAAGCCTCTTTGCCAAGTGTTAAGAAATGATTCAGAAATGTAAGCCTGGCAGACGACTATGGAAACCTACCCCATGCATTATAGACCTTTTCTGCTGTTCCTTTATGACTTCTGGGTTGGATGAGGCCTCCTGTGTTTTCCTTTTCAAGTTCAATTATCTGTTTCTTGGCCCCATTTGTGACTTCCTGTACGCAGAGGGAAGGCATGGGATAAACCTGGAAAGGAACCACGGGGCTCCTCCCTTTCTCTCCTGGTGCCAAGTCAGAGCAACAGGCAGAGTGGCTAGCTCTGGAAGTGATGAGGCTGCAAGCCCTTCCAGTCTCGTGGTTTCTTTCTTCTACAGACCAGGAGTCTTCTCAAGAAGTGCCTATAGAAAAAAAAAAAAAAAAGAAAGCCTGTCTTCATTCTAAGGTGCTTGGCAGTGTTTTTGCCATTTCCAAAGGGATCTTTAGCAGCTCTGAACATAATAGACTAGACAACTGAAGTGCAGCAAGAGTTCTTATTTCAGTCCATAAATCCACAGAAAGTTGTGCCACATGAGTAGGTGTTTATTGAGGACTAGGGGATTGGGTGGGTTGACATCTTTACTTTTTCTAAATATTTGGGAGGTGGTATCCTCGGGGGACACCCTGCCAGACACTTCCTCTTTCTGTGGGGATGAATGGAAATGTATATGCTACCTGGACAGAAAGTTCTTTCTGCCTCTGCCAGATGCCAAGTTCTGCATCTGGATGGGCAGAGCTTCTCCTTTGGCTCAGGATCATGCTGGGCTCCAATAGCCTAGAGAGACTAAATAGGTATTTGGGAGAGGGCCATTTCTGCTCCCTCCAAATAATAGTGGGTTGTTTTTTTGGCCCCTATTATGTGTCAGGCTCTAGGATTGACCAGAAAACTAATTTGGCTGGAGGGAAGAGTACTATTGCAATCATTAAGTGCCTCCCCCAGATCTAGTCCTCCCCCTCCTCCTCCTCCTTCTCGAAGGAAGAGAGAGAAGGGAGGAAAAGAGAGGGAGGAGGGGGAGGAGGAGGAGGAGGGAGGGGGGGAGGAGGAGAGGAGGAGGAGGAGGAGGAGGAGATGAGGGGGGAGGAGGAGGAGGGGGAGGAGGAGGAGGAGGGGAGGAGGAGGAGGAGGAGGGGTGAGAGGAGGAGGAGGGGGAGGAGGAGGAGGAGGGAGGAGGGAGGAGGCAGGAGGAGGCGGGAGGTGAGGAGGGGAGGGGAGGAGGATGGCGGAGGAGGATGAGGATGCGGTCATGAGGCTGATAGGCGGCGGAGGCTTTCTTGATCTTCTTTTCTTCTTCTTCTGCTTATGTCTTCTTCTAGTTCTTTTTATTCTTCTTCTTCTTTTCTTCTTCTGCTTCTCTTCTGCGGTTCTTTTCTTTTATTCTTTCCGCCTCTCTCCTCTCCTCCTCCTCCTCCTTCCTCGCTCCTTCTCTCCGTTCCTCTTTTATGAGAGAGAGAGCTCACTTGAATGCATGAGTGGGGGTGGGAGGTAGGGTAGGGCAGAGGGAGAGGGAGAGAGAGAATATTAAGCAGGCTCCAAGCCCAGCGAAGATGGGACTGTATATCACGACCCTGGGATTATGACCTGTACCAAAATCAAGAGTCAGACACTTAACTGACTGAGCCACCCAGGCACCCCAAGTTCCCTTTCCTCTTTGCTGATAGAACACCAATTTTGGGGAGGAGGGCAATTGATGGGAGTGACTCCAGCTCCCCAGCCCTTGGTAATTGATTGACTCATGTTGCTATCCTCCTTTACAGCTAAAAGTGACCATGTAATTGTTCTGGCCAATGAGAATTAAGTAGTGGTCTCGTAGGGGCTTGGAGAAACCTTTTTTTGGCCTAATAAAAATGGAATATCAGACTAGCAACACTCTATTCTGTTCTGTCTTTTAGCTGCCTTGAACATGGATTTGATGTCTGAAGCTACAGCAGCCATTTTGTGGCAGTGGGAAAGAAAGGCTTAGGAAATGATCTGTGGACAAGTATGAAGGAAGGGATGAGGGCGTTCCACAGTCTCTGGCTCCAACGTGGTTGAGCTCCTGAATCAGTGGCAGTTAACTGCCAACTCCTCAGTTACTGCTGCCTAAACTAGTCTTAAGTCTTAATCACTGCATGGTTGAATGCATTTTTAAGTGATGACAGCATGCTTCTCAAATTTTATATCAAAGTGCCCCTATTAGTAGAGGTATAGTGACATGAAGCATATAGTTCAAACTGGCCTTCCATCAGCAAGAAATGACTTCAGATTTTATCTGAAACACACACACACACACAGTATTCTAAATATAATATATGGATAGTTATATTAATTTATAAAAATATTGAAATTGTTATCAAGAAAAGGGTTAGAAAGACCTTTTCTTCCACATTGTAAAATTGATGCTGGTAAAAAGCAGTTTGTTTAGCCTGGGGCTTCCTTTTTTTAATTGAGATATAATTAACATATAACATTAGTTTCAAGTGTACAACATAAAATATTACTTTTAGGGGATCCCTGGGTGGCTCAGGGGTTTCGTGCCTGCCTTTGGCCCAGGGCGTGATCCTGGAGTCCCGGGATTGAGTCCCGTGTCAGGCTCCCGGCATGGAGCCTGTTTCTCCCTCTGCCTGTGTCTCTGCCTCTCTCTCTCTGTCTATCTTGAATAAATAAAAATAAATCTTTAAAAAAAATATTACTTTTATATTTTTCTATATTTTGAAATGATCACCACAGTAAATCTAGTTAACATCTGTCACCATACATAGTTACAAAAGTATTTCTTGTTGTGTTGCAAACTTTCTAGATTTATTCTCTTAGCAACTTATACATATACAGTGCAGTGTTATTAACTCTAGCTACCATAGTGTACATTATGGGACTTTGAGTAGTCCCTGGCACACTGCCCATATCCCCAGAGGTACAAATACCATGGCTTGAAAATATGAATAAAAGAAGCAATAGGAGAGAAAGATAAAGAGGTCAGTGGAGCTAAAAGAACAATGGCCTTGGAGTGTCAGGCTAAGGAATGTGGACTAAATTCCTTTAGAAATGGACCACACTACAGATGATAGAGTATTAGAGAGATTATACAAAGCTAAATGTTAGAGTAGTGTGGTGGCAGGATTGGAACTGCATGCACGCGGGGGTAGTAAGGTAAGAGACTCTGTAGTGCATCCGGTAGGACCAAGTTCCACTGTGAGTGGCAGATAAAACAGCAGCTTAAGCAAAGTAGATTTTTATTTCTTCCCCAAGAGAAAATAAGAGGCTCAGAGGTCAGTAGTCCGTTGCAGGAAGGGTGGCATATAACTACATAATGCTGTTCCAGTAATCAATGGCTACATAACAAGCCACTCCAATTTAGTGCCCTAAAACAAGAGTGATCCTTTATTTTCCTCATGAATCTGCAATGTAGGCAGGATGCTGTGGGATAGCTTGTCTCTGCTCTTGACAGCAACTGCTTGGGTTGCCCAAAGGCTGCAAGGTACTTAGTAAGTGGGATCTGGAACCATCAACAGGTTTGTCATTTGCACACCTGATGCTGGCTGTTGCCTGGATCCTCATGAGGCTGTGGATGGAAACATCTATGTGTGACTGCCCAGTGAGGCTGCTTGGCTTCCATCTGGCCTGGCTCTGCTGGGACACATGTCTTTGGAGTCTTGAGATATTCTGTGAGGAGTCCAGCCACACTGAAGCCCCCGTGTTGGAGGGAAAGAGAGAGATGCTCAAAGACCTCAGCTGTTGGAATCTTCCTAGTCCTGGTGCTGGGCATCTCCGTGAGTGAGGCTTCAGATGATTTCAGCCCCCAGCTTTTGATTCTGCCCATTGAGGCTCTAGACAAGGTGCATCAGACATAAGCCACCTCCCCATCCCTTGGGTATATTCCTAAACCACAGAATCTGTGAGCATAGTAAGTGGCTGTTCTATGGCACTAAGTCTTGGAGTGATGTGTTATGCAACTGTAGTGACTAGATCCTCAAGGATTGTAAGGCATCTGAGGGTAGCAGGTATCCCTGAGGCTTGGAGTCCTTCAGATGTAGTGGTTTGGGCCCATGTCAGCAAGGTTGTCAGTGGGAATGAAGCCCTTGGGGAGTTTTCAGCCTCTGAATCCTGATAGGAACTGAATGGCTGGGTTTGATCACAGTAGACCTCATCTCTCTGGAGAGATCAACAGCCTTTGCCCAAAAGGCAATGTTTTGGTTCAGAATCTTCTTCTTCTTTTTTTTTTTTAATTTTATTTATTCATGAGAGAGAGAAAGAGAGGGAGAGAGAGAGAGAGAGAGAGAGAAGCAGAGACCCAGGCAGAGGGAGAAGCAGACTCCATGCAGGGAGCCTGACGTGGGACTTGATCCTGGGTCTTCAGGATCATGCCCTAGGCTGAAGGCGGCGCTAAACCACTGGGCCACTAGGGCTGTCCGGTTCTGAATCTTCATAGTGATGATGTTTGGCTCCTTCAATCCCTACCCACTTCATTAGAGTGGCTTGTGAACTTGAACTTGAAACAATGGCTGAACAATGCATGGATCAGACTCCTTCTTCCCCATGGGTCCATGGGAGCTTTATTTGGTGTGGAACAAGTAGCTGTGTGGTTCTACATGAGGACTGGATTCTGAACATAGATCAAATCTCAGCTCTTTAATTAATTCCTACCCATGACACCTTGGCAAGTCATTTATCCTCTCAGAAAGCATCTCCCATGTCCTAGGATTAGGATGAAGATGAGGAAAAGAGATGTTTTATGAATGCATATCAAAATACACACACACCTCGCCCTCTGACCACCTGCTCCAGCAATTGGCAGGAGAAAGCAACAGAGGATGCATTCTGGAAAGTACAAATTGAAGCCAACTCGTGGGAACAGAGCAGAGTCCTAGGACTAGAACTTTTGCTTTTGATAGGGCTCATTTTTATTGAGGACAAAATTGGAGCCCAGAGAGATTAAGCAACTTGTCCACAGTCACCCAGCTGGTTTCTGAAGCCTCCATTGTTCTTTTGGGGACATTCAACTGAATGAAGTAACTCTAGAGGAAGGGATGCAAGAGACTAAAGCAGATGTAGGGATGGGGTGGGATCCAGTAAGAGCTGAGGGTTTGGCCTTCTTGAAGGCTTGTGAAAAACTGAGAAAAGGTGACTGAAGCTCTGGAAAGGCCAGGGGAGGAGTTACGGTTGTTTCCTTCTGTCCAGTTCTGGGTTGTATGTGCAGAACCTGAGCAAGTACCTACAGTGCCATGTGTGTTTGTTGGAACTCACAAATTTCTAGAGCCCACAGAGTAAAAAAGTAAACTAGGTCAGATCCAAGCCTGACACAAAGCAAGAAGAATGCCAGATTTGCATGTTAGGTTGCTCATTATTACACAAAAATGCCATTTTCTCCCAGGCTGGCTGGGCCCCATCTCCCTCCCATCTATAATTGTAGCTCTTCAGGAAGAAGATTGGTCTGTAGTTGTGGAAAATTCTGGGCAAATCAATGTGCTATTTCTAGATGTCAGGTGAGCTCCAGGACTCACAAGTCTTCAACCTAAGCCCATTAATCAAGTCTGATGACTTAATTTACTGTTGAAACAAACATGTCAATTGCAATGTGACGCATTACAAACGTCTCTGCTTCCCAAATGGCGGGGGACTTACAGCCAGAGAAGAAAAAAAGAATTAAGCCCTTCTCCAAACAAAGACATTCTCCCTTTGTATAATCAGAGACGGGGAGAAAGGATCTGAGTGTGCGTTCACTGGCTTCTGTGCTGGAGATGCCAATCATTTTCTCCCTGCCCTTCAGAACTTGCAGCAGAGGCCCCAGGAACTGCCCACCTATCTCCAAATGTAGCAGCTGACCAGCCCTTGCGGAGTCCTTCTGATTTTCCAGCTGTGTGCTTGGGAATAGGAAGCCACAGTCATTTAGCTAAAGGCTATGTTGACCAAGGAGCTGAAGCTGCTGTTGTGAGCAGCCATTTTTAGCCTGATCCCTGGAGAACTCGAAATGAATCAGATGTAGAGAGGCAGTGAGAAGCCCCAGTGCTCCAGGGAGAGAGACAGTGATGGAGACAATAGGTCACCTGGTTCCAGATGCTTTCCTGTTGTCGACATGTGGCCTCCTGTACTTCCTCTGTTTACTGAAAAAGAAAATTAATCCAAGATGGGCAAGAATCTTAGTATGTCCCTAGGAGGGCTTGCATGGCAAGGTTCTGGGGAAGGTGTGGCTGGACTTAGGAATATTGCAGTGTGCATTTTCCTCCCTTTCAAGGAATTTTCTTTTCTTGAAAAACAAACAGTAAAGTTTCTAAATATAGGAGTTGAATAAAAGAAGTATATTTTCCTTAAGAACAAGATGTTTTTTGCATTTGCCAGATGGACCCAATAGTTATCTGTCAGTAATGCATTTGCTTTCTTCATGTAGACAATTAATCATTTAATGAGTTCATACAGTCTGGCTCAGGTAACATTGGCCGGAACACACGCATGCGTGAGTGCAATTATAGTTTCAAGGTAGGCATTTGCCTGATGGGGATTATAAAGCTGGTCAGCAAAATAAAAAGCATTTACAGAACAGCTTTGCAAAGTCGAGCCCTAACAGATACTATGCCTCTGTCATTTCCCCTCATAAGACCTAGATTTACATCTGTGTTTTTCATACACTTTTGAAGGGTTGCCACATTTAGCTGAAAGTCTTGAAAGGTTTGTTTTGATGGTACTTAAAAAAAAAGTCTGGAATTTATGTACTGAGAAAGAGATGGGCTAATTGGCTTCTCAGGGGGACTGCTCTCTCTCTCTCTCTCTCTCATATATTGTTAGATGCTTACTCTTACAATTTATGATTCCTGTTCATGACTGTAAAGCACCTAAGAGCCAAGCAGTTCTAGCTGTTAATTATTTAATTTATTCGATAGCTCTATCAAACACATCCCTTCTATTTGGCTGAAGATGGGGAATAGATGTTTTCAAGTATGCTACGATTTCAAGCTGATTTATGTTTTATCTCTAAGGCAAGTGTTGATTTGTCTACAAATTACAAGTACAGAAGAAAAAAATGTCCACTCTTTTCATTTTTTCCCCAAAACGTTGATCCAGTTCATCATAAGTACCAAGCTGCCTCTGCAATGTTGAGAGGGGTAAGGCACGATCTCTGAACACAAGTAACTCACAGCAGAGGCGTTCTGTCTGGTAAAAACAGGACGTGTTTCTTGGGGAAATTCACACAGTAGGACATAGCTCAGGACTTTTACCCTTTCTCCTTGGAGAAAACTTTACTCTAAGTTTTCTCAGTCTAAGTGTGGTATGAAGTGGGGGCCAAGAGTTCCCCAGAGAAGGCCATTCAGGGGGCTTAATGTAGCAGGTGGGACTCAAAAAGATGTCAAACAAGCTAGAAAAGTGTTGGGGAGCTAGAAAAGTGGAGAGAACGGAGGGAGGCCCATCAAAAGAGCTAACCCCAAGTCCCAAGGGGGTAGAGGCCACTTAAAGAGCGTTGTGGGAGAGCAGATAAATTTTTTTAGCCAGGTTGTGGTGTACCTTTGAATCCCACAGCCTAGGGTTCATCTCTCTTCTCTCACTGTGCTAAGGCATAGCATGAACCAACTCTGAATAAACAGAGTTGCAGGCCAAGATCTATTTGGGGAGGCTAATCTGGTTCCACTGTGTGGGAAAGATCAGAATGAGGGAGACACTAGAGGTGGGAGACAGGGACCAGTTAGGAGCAATTATCTAGGAAAGTAACCAGCGCTTTAGGAATTTAGTTGGAATTGCTGGTTTCAGTCTGGGGTTATAGATTGTAGAACAACACAATGCTGAAAGGGAGAGTTATGGAATATGACCACACCCAGGTTCACGCAGGAGGGAATGAGGACAATGTCTCATCCAGCTTCTGCTTGGCCTCTCCTCTGTTCTGTGGGTTTACCTCCTATCCCTGCTTCCAGGCCTCCCTTCTCCTTGCCTTGTTTTGGGGATTGGGATGCATGGGGAGCTTCTTACTTGCCATCAATCAATAATCAGCAAGGCTCATTGGCAGCTGACCATTTTGGGGATCTCTGGTCCAGGTGATGCCTCTCCCAACTCCTCCTCACTGTCAAAGTCCTCCACACGGGTGGTGGAGGTTTTATTCAACCCAGTCTCTCTTCAGTTACTATTGCAATGTAGCAAAACATCCAATTGTCAATGCCCATTCAGATATAAAGATGCAAAGCATGCTGTATTAGGAGACAAACCCAGAGACATGGCCATAATCATGGCACTTGCCCCAGCTGACACCAGACTGAGCTCAGGGCCCCTGCCGAGGAGGTGGCATTTCTAGCCCTTTGCAGAACATCATCGGAGAGCCAAGAAAGCCCACATATTCAAGTTGCATATGAGAGTTTGTCTCTGTCCTATCATAAGCCTGGAGACAGGGCCTCCCTACAAGTAGAAAGTGGAGAGCTTTGGAGTTAAACTCTGCTTTCCTTTGAAGGCTTTGGTCATCTTGTCAACAATTAAGAAAGAGAATAGGCCCTCAGAAGTAAACATACTAATCCTTTATCTTTTATTATAATTCTAAAAATCTCTCAGATGGCAGCAGATGCCTTTTTCCTACATTGGAATTATTTGTGACCAGGTCAGAAGAGGCAGTCTTAGGAAATCACAAGACATCCCATGAGCAATGACCAGAGGTTAGATACTTTTAATAGCAACATGTTTTTTAAATTTTGTGTTTATATCATTTTGTTCTAAATGTAGAATCTATTTGGAATTTGAGGAAAAAAAAAAAAAAAGCAAAACATATAACTCGCTATCACTGGCTTTAAAAGAAAATAATCCAAATCTGGTATTTGGTTGGAGGGGAGAGAGTTAGTAAGGATGTCTGAGTCTCTTCCTCTATCTGAATCCCACACACCCTGGAGTGTTTGGGTCAAGTTCCTTCTTTATAAAGCCTTTCCTGAGTCACCACAGTTCAAGTTCACATCTTTTCTGAACTGCTATAAAAATTATGGTCAGTACCATATGATTTAGTTCATTGTTAGCTGCTTTGTAGTAAATATGCTGTTATATGTACTGTTTTCCTCTTTCCCCAACCAGATGACAAGATATTTTAGAAAGTATGGCTCCTATTTGGCTTCTTGTTATCTCCTAATAACGGAGGATACTCCTGATAATTTTGCAGATATTTTATCAGGACTTAATGAATGGAACATTGAGCATCTAAGTGGGGCTCATTTCAGGAGCCAGATCTGGCTCTGGGTCTGCCCTTTACTGCAGAAGGAGTTCAGGCTCAATATGGTCCAGGGCTGGACATATGGACAAGGTGTGTTGTGATGATGTCAGTCCCCATTGTTGACAGCTACAAGTAGCTGTGAGACATACTGGTCGGGGACAGTCTGCAAACCTGGGCTCAGATCTAAATTTTCCTACTTGTTAGCTATGTGGTGTCGGACAAGTTACTTTATTAAACTGTAGTTTCCTCATGTATAAAATGGGAACAAAAATAATACCACCTACTAGAAGTTTTTTAGGAATAAAGTAAGTTATGTAGAACCATATGTCCCACTTCATCCATTGGGTATGTAAGTAATGTAATTCCACCCACATCCTCAGAATATGCCACTTGGGAGCCTATGTGTCCTGATTAGGAAAGTTCATCATCCTATTCCTTCCCTGCGGACCATTTCCAAAGTCAGCCTGGAGACCCAGAAATGCCTACTCAGTGTCAAGGGTCAGCCCTGGATCTTTTCTCCTTGGGTTGGGGCAGGAGGTATGGTATGGAGAAAAGTAAAGAAAAAAAAAATTGAATATGGATTCCTTTTTACTATGTCACTATAATAAGTCTTTTTTAACTTAAAGTATTTAGCTTAGACTACAACTATATGCTGAGTCCTGGGGATCCTTCTAGCTTATCTCTAGGTAGAGGTGTGTGGGGGGTGATCTTGTCCCTCCTCCACTTTAAAATGGGGGAATTTTATTATATATAAATTTTATTTTAAGAAAATTGAAAAAAAATAATGAGTGAGGTAAGGAGACCATGTGCTTGCTCCACATAATAATTCCATTTAATAAAATTATGACTAAACTCTCAACACTTTCACCCTTTGTCCTGAACTATAGAATTCCTTATCTCCCCCACTCACCGCACCAATTTCCACCAACTATTGTGTACACAATAGTCCTCATTTAAACATTGTATTTTGCATTTGGAATTACATACAATGCCTTAAAGGCATTACTGTTTTAGGGTTTATTTGCTAAGAACATAAAATAAAAGAAATGAACCAGTGCTCTGTACTGCCATTTTGGACACAGCTATGGGGAGGGAAAGCCCAAAGGTGTCCCACAGGTTATGAGCCAGATTGGCCAGAGTTCCTGAACATCCTTTTGAAGGAAGGACTGGGGCACAACTGGGTCAGGGGTGTCTCTGAGGACTACAGCTTCTTATCTTCTGAACAAAAGTTCAACTTCAACTTGGCAAATTCACTGGCTTTGGGACTTAAACTATCTTAATAAAATGCCTGGTCAAAATTCAATGACATAGACTGAGCTGTTGGCCAACTTCATGCCAGTGAAATATTTATTCCTGTCTCTTGTTTGTTGGCAGCAGGTGGTACTAAAATCCGGGAAAATTTAATAACGAATCTCATGAGGCAATATGAAGAAAAAGCAAAGAAAACTGGCCCATGAAGCAGACACAGGGACTGTCAAGCTAGCCACTGGGGCATGCGATCCTGGCACTGCCATCTCAGGCTGTGGGTTGATAGTGAGTTGGGAGAAGAGAACCTATCCCTAGTGCAGGCATCCATCTGGCAGGAGATTGTCCTCAGCTCCAAGCGAGGACTTTTCTCAGCAATGTGTATTCCACCAAGCTTGATCAGGAGCCAAGAATTATGACAAGCAGCCACATCTCTAGATGTGGAGAGAAGAGATGACACAAATAAACAGCCTCCAGCAAGCTGAAGGAGAGGAGGGGTAAGAGAAACTAGGCACTCATCCCAAAGAAATCAGTTACTCACGGCACAGCCATGTTCCATTTTTTCTTTCATAATTGACTAGATGTTGTCAACTTTGGTTTTGATTTCACAAAGCAATATAGATCCCTTGAGTTTTGCTCCTCTCTACCTACCCACCCCCCACCCCTGCCCTGCCCACCAGTATCTGTCACAGAGATTAAGTTGCGGTGCCAGCCCTCAGCGTGGTGCCTCTGTGAGGGGAAGCCTTTTTCACTTTCTCCTTCCCCAATCTTTTCTCGGTGGTTAGACTGGCCTTACAGAAAGACTAGATGACAATCACCAGCTGGAAATCTCCCTGATCTTCAGGGTCACTTCTCTCTCTGGTGATGCCAACAGCACTGCTATTAGAGAAGACCATTCTGGAATCTTGGTCTTCCCCTTAAAGTACAAATGCCTGTGGAAAGGAAGATAAAACCATTTACACAGTGTAAGATTTCTCTTATGATGTAGTTCTACTTTTAAAAGGAATTGTATGGCCACATAGATGAGGTTATCAGTGGTATCCTTCTGGTGGAGGGCCAGTACTCTAGCTCTCCTCCTCCACTACCTCTACCAAAAAGAATCTTAGGACTAAAGAGAGTGTTCCTGATGGAGGGAAAGGGCTCTCAGAGAGGCTGAAAGCACAAAAACAAAGGCCTCCAACATTGGGACTTTGTTCAGGGCTGGCCTGTTTGGCTACTTTGATTGTCATTTGCCCACTTTGAGACAGTAAGCAGGAGAGAGCTCCTTCCCAACTCATCAGTGAGAGACAGTAGAGCCTGGATGACAGATAGGTGAAAAAGTGAAGTTCATGGTTGCCCTGGTGCCATGGCAGTTGAAGGCTGGCTGTGGAAGAATGTTCCAGTGTAGGGGTCAGACAACCTGGGTTTTAAGACCTTCCAGAGCCACCATCTGCCTATTCTGTGGCCTTAGCAAGTTATAATCTACTTCTGATGTCTCAGTTTTCTTGTCAATCAATGGGATAGATAACATCTACTTTATCCTCTATATAGATTTTTGTGAGATTGCAACCATCACTGGTTGGAGCTTGTGGTAGGAATGGCTGTGCTTCTCTCCTCTCCCTCTTCTAGAGGGAGCAGCTTCCAATGGCTCCTGGGGTGGCATATACTTGGGTCTGAGTGAGTAGCTTGGACTGGTGACCAAAAAGGGCCCTAGATTAGAAGATTAGATTCAGAGGAGTAGTGTCAAATGGGATGAACAATGGAAACTTGCAATCTATCTATCTATCCATTTATTGAATATTTATGAATTATTCAGGGTGTGCCAGGCACCCTGCAGGGCTTTGCATTTCTCCTCTGGGCCTCAATGTTTGCTAGATTTGAACAGCAAGAAAGCATGAGGACAATCTTTGTTTTACCCCTTTCTTTGGGATATCCTGGGAAGCCTTTCTGTCCTAACCATCAGCCAGAACAAGCCTACATGTAGCCTGGGGGCAGGGAGCAGCCTGGCCTGACAGGAGAACTCTGACCACTGGTCCACATTAGATAGCCTTGCTCCAGGACACTCAGTACCCGGCAGCAGCACCAGGAGGGGCACCGGGCATTTAGGATTGAAAGGGGATGAGAGATGGCAGATGAAGTTTCATCTGGGGTCACGCTCCCACCAGAGTTTCCAACTCTGCCTTCTGTTGCTCTTGACCTTTCCCTTGCTCTGCTCACTTCTTTCTGACTGTTTTGTCAGTTGAAACACAGTCAACTTTCCTCTTTCCTCTCATCTGCTCCAGTCCATGAGGTAATAAGAATGACACATGACTGGGAAAAAATTGCAAAGTATTTTTTAAAGAAGAAAGAGCACATTGGAAACTAGGAATTTGGAGACAGATTTGGGGCCCCAGACAGGGCTTTACTCAGGTTCCTATTCTCTCTGTTACACTGTTTGCCAATTTTCTGAAACCAGTGTTTCCTTTTGATAGACAGTGATCTCACATATCCTCCTCATACCTGAGAGTCAGATAGCGCTCTTCAAGTGATTGTAGCTCCTCCAAGACTTACGGCCCTACTAGACTGGCAACACCCAGGGCAGAGACCTGTCAGTAAAGGTGGAAGAGGCAGATTTTCAGGTGTGGAAGACCCAGAATTGGAAGGATGATGGAAGCTCCATAATCCAAGGTTGAAGACCAGAGGTTGCCCATCTGGGAATCATGCTGTCAGCAGACACTATGGAGGCAGGGCCTGGGTAAAGACCAGCAGCTCCAGTACAGAGGGCAGAAGATAGCTGGGAGGGATAGTGGGAACACTGGGAAAATGAGCAGGGTCTGGTGGGCCTTTGTAGCCTGCTAATGTTGCAATTCTAGGAAGTTTTTTTTTTTCATTCTACTTTGCCTCAAACACTGTTGGCTGAAATGAAGAGTGTTGTTAATAGCAAAGGAAGCTGGCAGGTTCGGGGGAGAAAATTCATGGAAATGATTCCAGCTGCCAGTTGGGTATTTCTTACTTGGGTTTTGCTATCCCCATTTAGCAACCCATTATTACGTGCAATGTACATAAAATGCAATAAGTAATATGTATAACTTATTATACAGAATACAGAGTGGTAAAAATATATTATTTTACCTGTATTGGATATGTATAATCAGAATTGCTAGGCTCAGAGCTATTTGAAAGTTATTTAAATTTCTAATCCAAAGAACATTACTTAAAATTTTAATAAGTCTTGGGCTAGCAGAACTTGTGTTTTATCTGAAACCAAGACTCAAATTTTATGTTTTTTTTTTTTTTTTTTTTTTTTAAATCAAACCTGCCAGCATACCTCAATTCCCAGAGACAGATGATGTAATGTAACAGATTTTTCAGCTCTTTGTGCTTTCTTCAGTCCTGGCTCCGGCAGATACTAGAATCCAGAAACTAAGGGGAAAAGAATAAGAGAAAAAGAGTCAGAGATGCTAGGAGGCAAATGTCAAGTGAGCCTGATTGGGCATTTTTTTTTCTTACTAAAAAAACAGAGAAAAATCTTCCATTTTTACTACTCCATAATCATCAGGTGGATTCTACAGAGCTCAACGGAGAAAACCAAACAAAAAGGACAAATTGTGTTGCCCAGATGGGCAACCTCTGGTCTTCAACCTTGGATTATGGAGCTTCCATCATTCCTCCAATTCTGCGTCTTCCGCACCATAATTTAAGTGTTTTTTAAATTGAAATTTTTATTGAGATAATTACAGATTCATATGAGTTGTAAGAATTAATACAGAGAGATTATATTTTCCTATTGCCCAATTTCCCCTGATGGTAACATTTTGCAAAACTAGTATAGCATTACAACCAGAATGTTTTTAAACAGATTTTATTTATATATTAGAGAGAGAGAGAGAGAGAGCACAAGTGAGAGAGTACAAATAGGGAGAACAGCAGAGGGAGAGGGAGAAGCAGACTCTGCTGAGTGGGGAGCTAGATGTGGGGCTTGATCCCAGGACCCTGAGATCATGACCAGAGCTGAAGGAAGACACTTAACATACTGAGCCACCCAGGCGCCCCTCATAACCAGGATATTGACACTGATGCAAACCATGTATGTTTTTCAGATTTCCCCAGTTTTATTTTTACTTGTGTGTATGTGTGCATATGTAAGTTCTACAGAGTTTTATTACCTGTGTAAATTTGTGGATTTACCACCACAGTTCACCACAAGGATCCTTCATGTTGCCCATTTACAACCACCCTGCTTCCTCATCCCCATCTCTATCCCTACCCCTTGGCAAGCACTAACAAATCTGCCCTTCATTTCTATAATTATATTATTCTAAATATTATATAAATGGAATCATTCAGTAGGTATCTTTTTGAGATTGGCTGACTCTATTTTTCAAAATCTGCTACAGCTTTTCAGCCTCCCTCTTCCCCTCTGTCTCACATCTGGTCAAGCTGATAAAGCCTGATTTCTTCCTTTGGTGAAGGGAGGTTGGGTAGGTTCAAATCATGTGAACCCTGCCATGTGCACTAGTCCTCACCCCTGCCCTAGCACTGAACTATAATGAAAACCCCAAACCAGTCTCTTTCCCTGCTCTCTCACTCCATTTTTTTGGGGTCGGCTTGGGAAGCTTGACTAACTGGCCTCTGAAAACTGTATTATGTGAGCAATAATCCTTTTCATCCCTTCTTGATGTTTATGAATTGCCATTAGTATTACTATTTGAACCATATTTTTGGTGAGAGTCCATCCTCTTTCTACAGGATGGCTATCACAGCATAATTTCTTACATATTTATCCAGGTTATTGCATGTATCAATAGTTTGTTCCTTTCTATGACTGACTAGTATTCCGTGGTATGGATGTACCAGTTTATTCAACCATCTACCTACAAAAGGACATTTTTTTGTTTTTTAGTTTTTAGTTCTCACAAATAAAGCTGCTATTAACTTCATGTGTAGGTTTTATGGGAACATAAGTTTTTATTTGTCTGGGATGAAGGCCCAGGACTACAATTGTTGGGTCTATGGTATTTGCATGGTGTTTCTTTTAAACTGCCAAACTATTTCCCAGAATGATTGTTGCCTTATTCCCACCAGTGATGTATGAGTGAGTGATCTAGTTTCTCTGCATCCTTGTCAGCATTTGGTGTTGTCCGTGTTTTTTATTTTAGTTATTCTGATAGGTGTGTGGCAATATCACACAATTTCTATGGTGCTGTTAATTTTCATAAAATACGGAATGAACCTTAAATCTGTTGCATCTGTCCCTACCCTGCCACAGTGCCAAACTCAAGTAGCCTGACTAGAGTGTTACAAAGTAAGGCAGGGTCTCTGGAGCAACCCATCATGAAATGTGGAACCTAAGCTTTGATTATGAGAGCTATTTGTCATCAGAAGCCACTGTAAACAAGAAGTCTGCTCATACTTATGTTAGTCATTACTCGGTATTGTGATTATTATTAGTCAGTAATGAGCCATTTCTAATAAGGACCATTCAGGTTATGATCTTGGTAGAAGATCATAATTGGTGAGAGGATTCTCTCCCAATTTTACCTCTTGGGAGTAAGGATTTTAAACTTGAACCTTATTGACAAATGCACTGGGGTTTACACTTTTCATAAATATCAGAACACTAAACAATGACCACAAGAAATGGTGAGTGTTGCCTCTGTCCAGAGCCTTGAATCCCTCTTCCTTCTCCACTGTCCCTGAAGCCACTATGTTCAAAGCCTATCTTTGTTATAGTTTTCACTTAGATGAGAATACTGACTGGGATAGGTGATGGGAAGCTATCTGCAGTTGTTTTGCTCAGTGAGTGACACTCTTTCTACTGGCATCATTTGGGCTCCCCAGTTACTGGTTTCTCTACTCCAGGGCTTCTAATCCAGGCCTGTGATGAGAAAAATTTGCCCCTTCTCCCTCATTATCTCACCCCACAACAGAACTTCCATCATAGTTGAACATTCCTGGCCTTGCCAAGTGACCGGATAATGGCATACACTGACTGTTATGTAGTAATGGCTGTAATTATGGGAGCCTGAAATGGGGTTACCCAGATGTCTTCTAGGGCTGGCAGGTTATTGTGTAATACAGGGGCTGTGCCAGAATTGGGAGGGCTTGGGCCAATGCAAATTAGGGAGCAGCAAAATTCCACCTATAGAGATTTAAATGATTCAAAATGCTGGTGGTGGTTGTGACTTGCTGCTGTGGAATGAAGTGCTAATCTCTTTAAGGAAAACAGGCAAGTAGTTTTGGAATGTTGGTGAGGTCCAGGGACTATGGCTAAGAAAGAATTCTTGAGACATCTTTAGTGCAAAATGGTGATTTTATTAAAGCACTGGACAGAACCAGTGAGCAGATAATGCTGCTGCACTGGGGTTGTGAGGAGTGGCTGATTATATACTTGGGAATTGGGGGAGATGAGGACAAAAGGAGGTGTCTGAAAGGACTTTGATATGCTAAAGAAGATTTACAGGATATTGGAGGTCTGGCTATTGGTGAGTTAAAGTTTTTTCTTCTAGTAAGGCACTAACATTTAGATAGTTGGGAGCTTCCTGGAGGAATGTTATACTCTATCTCAGGTTCTTGCCAATGGGCTGCAGGTCATAAATAAATTTAATTTTGTTTACTTTACCTCAGCCTTGGTTTCCCATACCACTCATGGAAGGGAGGATGATGTTAGGGCTCCAGGAAATTGAGTTATGGGTTTCTGGAAGCTAGGCTATTGATAGGAATCCTTTTTTCCTCTTGTAAATCTCTAAGACATTGATTGGTAGCTGATGGAAACTCATGTCCCGCAGGACTGTAATCTGTATCAGTTAACCATTTGTTTTCCCCTTCACTTAGTTTTAGGGCCACCAAGAGTGCCTGGGAATGTCACACATAGCCCATCTGGGAGTTGGGTGGGGGGGGCATGGTTTGGTTTGCAGGATGCCATCTTGTTCTTTGGCCTCAGCCTGTCCTCTGCTTTCTCATCATTTGTTAAAAACTCATGTTCAAGGGAACCTGGGTGGCTCATTCAGTTGAGCATCTGCCTTTGGCTTGGGTCATGATCTTGGGGTGGTGGTATTGAGTCCTTCGTCTGGCTCCCTGCAAGGTGGGAAGCTGCTTCTCCCTCTCCCTCTGCTCCTCCCTCCAACTCATGTGCTCTCTCTCTCTCTAAATAGGTAGAGTCTTAAAAAAAAAAAAAAATCCATATCCAGAATCAGATCAGTAAGAGAAAGGCAAAGCCCTCTTGTAAGAAGCCAGGTTCTGTTTTTTGAGGGGATAGGCTACATGAGAGGAGAATATGGCAGGGGGGACTTTCTGGAAGAGCTAGCTCTTCACTGAAAATTCTGTTAGGGCTAATGAAGTTTCCTTAAATAAAGAGGTGCTTCTCCTACAAGAAAAGTTGCTGAGGGCATGAAGTTAAACTGTTTTGACTAAAGTAGTGGAAAGCAGCCCTGCCAGCCCACTGGCCATCATTTCTCAAAATGTAGGGCTGATATATATACATGAACAGGTGCAAAACAGAAAGGAAAGCATTTTAGAGATGGAATCTGTGATTATCTTGTTGGGTCTGGGACTAGAAATAGAAAAGGACACCTTTCTAGAACAAAAAAGAGGGCCTCCCTGAAATATTGATGTGTTTTTTGGAGTGGTGTTGTTGGGGTCTGGAGTTGACGGCCAAGAAAGAATTCTTGAGACATATTCGGTGCAAAAAGTTGGTTTTATTAATGCATAGGGACAGGACCCATAGGCAGGAAGAGCTGCTAAGGCCTACAGACCCAGGATTGTGAGGAGCAACTGATTATATACTTTGGGGTTGGGGGAAGCAAAGATAAGGGAAGTTCCAAAGGATTTTCATATGCTAAAGAAGACTCATAGGATAGGAGGCCTTGCTATTAGCAAACTAAGATTGTGTTTTTCCCTCTAGCAAGGCACTAACATTAAGACAGTTGGGAGTTTCCTGAAGGAATGTCATATTCTGCTTGCCTCAAGTATTTGTCAATGGGTTGCGGGTTAGAAGGACACTTAATTTTATCTAGTTTCCTTCTGCCTTTGTTTCCCACACCATTAGGACCAGGGAGCAGATGAGAGAGGCTGTGCAGTTTTCCTAGAGGCAGAAGCCTCAGGGCTAACATTCTGGATTTTAGAAAGTTCAGAGTAAGATTAAGGCCAAGGTCAGTGATTGGTAATCTCTAGTGATAGTGAAATAAAGTATTGCTATACAATATAGATCTTATTCTTCCTTAGAACTCACAAACGAGAAAAAGCAACAAAGATTTAAAAGACGCAAATATTAAAAATCAAATTAGCTGTGCCTCTCCTCTGCACCAGACACAGTTTTGATCTTGGCAACAGTCCTAGAAAGTAGGTATTCTTACTCCCCTTTTACGGAGGGCAACACTGAGGATCAGAGATGAAGAAACTTGTCCAAGTCACCCAACCAGTAAATGGCTATAGGGACCATGGTCTTTCTATTTTTATTTTTATGGAGAAAACCGTATGGATAGAGTGGACGTTTAGGGCCCTGGGACTTCTTTGGGAAGAAGCCTTATCCCTATTGGATCTGTGTGATGTCATTTTTGGAATGGTGAGTCTGGAGCCAATGGCCAAGAAAGAACTCATGAGATGTCTTTGTTGCAAAAAGGTGATTTTATTAAAGCAGGGGGACAGAACCCATGGGCAGAAAGAGCTGCTGCATCAGGGTTCTGAGGGATGACTGATTGGGGGTTGTGACAGATAAGGAAAAAGGGAGGTGTCCAAAAGGACTTTGATATGTAAAGAAGACCCTCTAGATACTGAAGCCCTTACTATTGTCATAAAGCTAGGGTTGTTTTTCCTTCTAGTAAAGCGTTGAAACTAAGACAGTTGGGAGCTTCCTGGAAGAATGTTATACTCTGCCCACCTCAAGTATTTGTCAATGGGCTTCAGGTTATAAGGAAATTTAATTTTACCTGCATTTCCTTTTACCTTTGTTTTCTATATCACTATGGAGGGGAGGGTGGTGTTAGAGCTCCAGGAAATTGAGTCTATGGGTCTATCAATAACCTAGCTTCCAGAGATCCATAAGAATGCTTTTCTCTTATAAATCACTAAGACATTTATAAACTGTTGGAGATTCATGTCTTGCAGGATTATGGTCTCTATTAGTTAACTATTTGTTTTTCTCTTCCCTTAGTTTTAGGGCAGGTAGGAGTGCCTGAGACATGTCACACATATCCCACCTGGGAGCGAGGGTGGGGAGTTCTGGGGTGGGATGGTGGTGGTTCTTAGCTAGTGCTTTGTCCCCAGCTTGTCTTCTGCTTCCTTATCATATGTAGTTATCGTAGTATAGTGATCCATGTTCTGGACCAAAACTGTAGCAGGTAGAGGACTGTTGTCTCACTTCTGCATGCCCACCAGGTAAAGACCAAATCTTGGAGCAGGATATCAGAGATACCACAGTGTGTGTGTGAGTCAGCTGCAGTCTTAAGGTAGATCTGCTATTTATTTTTAAATGCTTCTGAATACACAGTGCCACATTATGTGTGTGCCACCTAGTTTGGACTCTAACCAAATGTTTCTGGACTCCAATCAGGAATGCACAATCCAGAGGCAAAGCACCTCTGTGATTTACATCTCCATCAATAACGAGTGCTTTAGTTTACATGAGAATTTTTATTGGTGAAATTAGTGGCATTTGATTAACATGGTGAAAGTTAGAAGTGAGATCCCTTTGTAAATATAGAGATATTCAAGATAAGTGAATTAGGTAAATGATTTAGAAACCCTCCACTCCTGCATGAATAGGATACACGTATTCAGCTAGAATTATAACCTACACCCTTAGATGATGCTTCAGGTAAGCCTTTATCTGGTCTTTGGTCTAGCCACGAACTCTGGAAAATTCTGGTTTCCTCATGCTCTAATCTTGCCCCTGGAGTCCTGGCAATTTCTTGAGAGAAACTTGCATCCAAGGTTATATGAACAGCTTTTTTTTTTTCTCTACTGTTTACTAATATTTGGTTAATGAGTGTTTGTAGGTGCAGCAGAATTTGGTGGCTTGCTTTTACCATAACTGGGTAACATTTGTAGAAGAGAGTAGCTAACACTCTCTATTTAACAATTCGTCAGTGGCTCCCATTTTAGCATTGAGTAATCTGGCTCAGGTCAATTTGCAAGATCCACTCACTAGGGTGTGAGTTTCTGGAGGGCTGAAATTTACCTCATTTACATAAGTATGAGATGGTTAAAAGTGAAAGGATTTTGAAAGATGGAGTTTAAATGTCAAAATACCAGAATTTCAGAGAAATATGGCACAGCAGAATTGATTTCTGAAAATGTAGGACCCAAGATTGCCTCTCTCCTCACTGATTCTGAAATGCAGATCCAGTGACTGGTAACCTGAGCAGCCTCCATGCGACACACCTTGCAAACTCACATCACTAAGATCCATAAAGACCCTATTCCCTGAATCCAGGAAAATACTGATTTGGGGCCTCTTGAAGTCGAGCTACTTGCTCAGAATCACCCTGTTTGCTGCAAATGCAAATTACCAGACCTCCTGAATTGGCACCTGCTCTTGTGAGGCCCAGGTGTCTAGATTTTTAACAATTTTCCCAGGGGTTCTTGTCTATTTAATACAAATGAACTTAACAGTTGTTCAGGGGAAATAAGAAGCAGTAAGTACATTAAAAAGTTACATTGAGGGATCCCTGGGTGGCTCAGCGGTTTCGCGCCTGCCTTTGGTGGAGTCCCGGGATCAAGTCCTGCATCTGGCTCCCGGCATGAAGCCTGCTTCTCCCTCTGCCTGTGTCTCTGCGCCTCTCTCTCTCTCTCTATGTCTATCATAAATAAATATAAATAAAAAATCTTAAAAAAAAAGTTACATTGATTCTAAAAATGCATCCTGATTCAGAAACATTAAAATGTGGGTAAAGTGTGCATCTTAGAATAAAGGAAAAATAGTTTTGCATCTTCTGATACCTTTGTATTTTAGCCAGGCTCTTACTGCCTAAGCGAAGATGGGGGTAAATGTGAGGTTTCTTTTAATGTTCTGGAGGAAGCCAATGGGAGATGTTTGGGGGCTAGGAAGTCTTTCCTGGGTCCCTTAAATCACATTAAGCTGGTTTTCCCTTTGAGTTGCGGACTTAGCTGACTTCCCTTGTCCCCCACGTCCTCAGATTTTGAGATTTAAACAGCCCCAAACAGATGACCCCACCAAAGCCACCTTCTAGGAAAGTCAGTGCTAAGGTGAAACACACCTCTGATTCTGTTATTTCACCAAGAGGCCGCAAGCCTCCCCTTCCTGGAGGCTCTAGCCTGGAGCCTTGCAAGAGATGAATGCCTTTTCTTTTTTAAAGATTTATTTATTTAATTTAGAGAGAGAGAGATTGTAAGCAGGGGGAGGGGCCAAAAGGGAGAGAGAGAATCTCTAGCAGGCTCCGCACTGAGCATGGAGCCTGATGTGGTGCTTGATCTCACAACCTTAAGATCATGACCTGAGCAGAAACGAAGAGTGAGATGCTCAACCAACTGAGCCATCCAGGTGCCCCACAACAGAGGAATTCCTGATCTAAAAAGTCCCTTTTCTTTAAAGTTCATAAAGTCCTGACAGAACAGAGCACTGGATGGAAACAAATCTATTTCACTAGTACTTCTTACATCTCCTATTTGTTTCATTAGAAAATAAGAAGGGAAAATATAATTTTTATTATTCCCCAGAATAATTTTTTTCTTTAAAAATCGGGGTAGGAATGGTGTACTTCCCTTTCACAAGCAAAAGTTTTCCAAATTTCCAGTTTTTTAAATCTCCCAGTTAGTCAGTGGCATCTGTTGAGACTGTCCCATGTGCAAAGAACTGAAATAGACTGTAGGGAGGATTGAGTGGGGGAGCGCCAAAGGGAAAGAAAATATGGTTTCCACCGTTAAGAAACAGAAGTACTAGCTTAGGAGACAGAAACACCCCACAAGCGAGATGACTATATCTCTGCATGCAATTCTGGAAAGTGTTTGTTTACATCTGTTCATAACCTGTTAATAGCCCTATCCCACCCTTGAGTAGTCAGCCATGGAGGAAATGCTGGAAATGAAATCGAAGTCAGGAGAATCATGGTGGGAACAGCATTCCCTGTTGAGTATTCCAGATGCAGGTGAAGGTACTTAGTGGGAGACGTTAGCAGGCAGTGGCAGAGGCATAAATCATGTACTTTGGGGTCCCTTAAATCTGGTGCCTTCCCCTCTTTCACCACTTACTAGTTGTATCCTATTGGATAAGTCACCTTCCTGAGCCTGTGTTCTTGTTATAAAATGTGGATCCTTGGGGGTGCCTCAGTGGCTCAGTCAGTTAAGCATCTGCCTTCAGCTCAGGTCTTGATCCTGGGGTCCTGGGATTGAGCACTGCCCCGCCCCCTCGCCCCAGCTGGTCTCCCTCCTCAGGTGGGAGTCCGCTTCTCCCTCTACCCCTCCCCTTGCTCATGCTCTATTTCTTTCAAATAAATAAATAAAATCTTTAAAAATAAATAAACACAAAGGGCGTGCTTAGATCTGTCTCTGAGAGTTGCTTGGAGAACAAAAATAATGTGCAGTGCCTGATAAGTAGTAGACATTATACAGATGGGCAGTTTGCCTTTGGGGTAAAGAATGATTAAATGCAAAATGGGTGAAATGAGAGAAGAGGTTGAGGTCACTGGCAAAAGGAAAGGAAACCCCAAACATTTCCACTTTATTTTGATTCCCCACTAGATAAAATCCACACCACAGGTATAGAAGCTTTTGTCACTTTTTATATATGATACTCTGAAAAAAATATAACCAAAACCAAAAACATGGCACATTACTAATGGAAATAGTGAACGGTCAAAATTATCAGACTCAAAGAGATTTCAGTCAATAATCTGATCCCAATATTGTGGGCACAAAGATTCTAAGGTATAATTAGAAAGCAATAGAAAGCAATGATGAAAGTAAGTCCCCAAAGGAAATAAACATTTAGGCAAGGGATTTCTGATGACAGATGGCACATTAAAAAATCTCTCATCTGACATGGACTTTGTGTATGAGAGCCTGATGTACTTTGGATCCTATCCAGGATCCTTTTTTCAGGGTGGAGGGGAGAAGGAGGCTTTGTCCTTCAGTTTTTCCACCTCTGTTTTATAGAGAGCTCTATCAGTTGGGGAAGCAGATGTCATACTCAAATTGGAATGATTTGGAAAGGGTTTATTTACGGAATGACTATTTGCAGAAGTGTGGGCATAGAAGCAGAAGAGATAGTGCAGTGGCCCAGAGCTGGTATCAGCAGAGCTGTGACTATCCCAAGGTCTGAGACTTTGAGAGGAGAGAGCCATGTAGGAGGGGACTATCTTAAGAGATGTAATCTTCAGTTGAGGGACATAGTCAGCCAGAGATGACCTCACAGGAAAGGAGTAAAAGGAATAAATATCAAAGGGTAACAGAGTACCCAAAATATGCCTCTTTGGCTTAAGGATTATTTTAAGCTGTATTTTTTTAAACCTTTTTGTTTTTTTTGTTTTTTTTTTTTTTTTTAGAGAGAGACAGTGCATGTGAGCATGGGGAGAGTGGCAGAGGAAGAGAATCTTAAGCAGATTCTTTGCTGAGTGCAGAGCTTAACATGGGGCTTGATCTCATGACTTGAGATCATAACCTGAGCCAAAATCAAGTGCCCAATGCCCCACCAATTGAACTACCCAGGTGCCCCTTGAGCTGATTGTTTTGAGAAACAGCAGACGTAGTAGAAATTCTGAAAACAGAGTAGAAATTACCCTTTTGTAAGGGACATTTGCACTAACAAAGGAAATCTCCATTTTTAAGGGTATCTCCCTCTTTGTACCAGGAAGAGAAGGATGACCATAAATCACAAGAGAATTTTATTGATAGGAAAGGTGCCTACTTAATTTAGTGTAACAAACCTTACCCTATTTACCTTGCTTTTCCTGGTAACCCATAACTGTCTTCCTCCCACACCTTTCTTTCTTTTGCCTTTAGCTAAAGGTGGAATTTAAGCTGGAGTTCTAAGCTACCTTGGAGAGTTACTAATTTTTCATGGGGTATCTTCCATGTATACATGACATACACATGTTAGTAAACTCTTTTTTTTTTCTTGTTTATTACTGAAGTCTCAACTAAGAATTAAGAAGAGTAGAGGGAGTTAAAGCTTCAACATATGAATTTGGAGGAGGGGTTGGAGACACAATTCAACCTGTAATGGTTGGACATAGAGTTTATACCGTTAAACGCTTTCAATAATTGCTATGAACTTGTAGGTAATTGAAGTAGCTCACAGGACTTCCAGAACCTTGCATTTTGATTTGATTACCCAACACATTATTTTTCCAAACACCTTTTTCTGATATTGGTTGTACACTTCTACCTCTCTGACAGTAAGACTTTAAGACACAGAGACTCTCACCTGGGTCACTGATTTCCAGGTGTTAGATCCAGTGAACTCCATTCTAATCTAGAGCTTCACTCAATCCTGTGAGTAACTTTCCATTCTTATCAGCAGTATTAGTCAACAAATTCCCTTTTCACTAAATCTAAGTGAACTGGGCTTCTGCCATTTGTGTCCCTAACTCTTAACTAGTCCTGCTTAGGGATGGAGGGCATTTATTTGTGAGAATTTTGTTCTACTTACATAGGGTCAGTAAAGAATTAGAAATGTCACTCAATAGAGATTTGAGGCCAGTTTTCTAAAATAGCACCCAGGTTATCCCTATCCCTAGCAGATGGGTCTCCCCTTTGAAGGAATCTACAGAGCTGGGAGGGATTACAGCACCCTTGTTTAGTGACCCCTGTTACCAGTTATGTTTCTCAACACTGGCCTTTAGAAATATGTCACGTACAATGACGTACAATGTCACTGCTCATATTTGGCACTTACAGGATGGCTCAGGTATCAGAGAAGGATTAATCCTAGATCCTCTGGCTGCTTAGATTTTGTAGTAGATTTTGCTACTCTCCTTGTTCTTGATGAAATGAGTGGGTGGCAGCCAGGATGCTCTGGAGACAACAGTGGCTTCCTCAACTCTCTAATAAAATGCCTTGAATATGTTGCTTCAGAGGCTGCAGACAGCTACTGTGCTAAATTATTCACCCTGACTTTTACTGGGTACCTTCCTCCCATTTCAATTACTTGGGATTTTTATAGAAAATTGGCTGTGGGAATTTGACCGCTCCAACTGCCTGGTAATAATCTGGTCTGAATAGTAAACTCAGCATGGGTTGATTCTGGGACAAGCCAGAGCATTCTTAAAAGAATTTGTGAGAAGCTGCCCTCCACTGCAAAGAAAGCTAGGAATCTGTTTATACAAAATGATGCTATTTATTTGTGAGACTTTTGTGCTATTTACATAGTAGCAGGAAAAAAATAGAATGTCACTCTTAATCAAGATTTGAGGCCAGTTTTCTGAAATAGTAACAGGCCTTTTCATAAAGACTTTGACCATTGTCTAGAGGGGCTTCGAAAATACTTTTGAACATCTGTATCATAGTATAAAGAAATATTGACACACATATACGTGGCTGTACATATTATGGGGCAAACAGTTGGCTGGGTGTTTACTCTGTGCCAGGTTACTGTGCTCTGTTTACATTCATTACCTTATTTGATGCTAACAACAATCCAGTGGGATAACGGTGATGTTATCCGCATTTTACAAACAAGGAAACAGGCTCTGAGAGATTAAGTGACACGGTGAATTTAATGTAGCTTCTAGATGGTGGTTTGATTTCAGAGTCTTGTTCTTCATGATGAACTACAATAATTTAAAGTTAAGCCATGTTTGAAGCAGAGAAAAATACGTATGAAATTCTTTAATTAGTTTGTTTACACTCTGTATTCAGTGCTAATTGTTTCTTGAGTTTTCTTTCATTAAGATCAATGGTGCCCATAAACACAAGAAAATTGGCTTGGATCTTCTGAAACACATTGAATTATGTTTCCCATGTGCTCTAAGTCTCACCTGACTCACATCTACAGTGATTATCTTTGGGTGCAAGTACTGGGGACTATCAAAGCTTGAGGGCCTAAATTACATATCTGAGGTAAGACTGACCCTTGAGGGCAAAGTCCTTTACTTAAATTTTGCTAAAGGAAGAGAAGCCAGCATCAAGAAAAGGCTCAATCTAGAACTTTTAGGATTTGCTCTTTTTCTGAAACCCTGAGAATATGTGCTAGAGTCCCAGGGAGATGAAGAAATAATAAATAATAAAATAATAAAATAAATAAAATAAAATAAAATAAAAATAAAATAAAATAAATAAAATAATAATAAAATAAAATGAAAGGATCCAGGAGCCTCTCTACTTATCTCTGTAGAGAGTACAAGCAGAATGCTGTGAGGGCATTGCCAGAGCACATGACACAGAAGCCAGTGTGTCTGAAACAGGCCAGGTGGGAGTTGTCCTAGATCTGGCACCCAGAGGCAGCAGTCTCCAAAGCAGGAGAGAAGGAGCTAGCAGGTTCCACATGCAGCTACAAGAACTTGTAGGAGGGAATGGTGCTTTCTAGTCATAGCCAACTCATCTCCATTCCCACTCTCACTGAATATAACTGGGAGCTTCCTAAACCAGTTGGGAGAATTTTGAAGGAGCTAGACTCCCCCAAAATGTGTTAGCATGTTGAACTCAGAGGAATACTATCCTGTTGCTGTTAGTGAGATTCTGATGGTCTCAGGAAATATGGATCAATGCAAATTAAGAAAATGAAACTTTTTAATTTAGCTTTTAAAGCTCCCTAGTCCTTTTTTTGTTTTAGAGAACTAGAAGATGAAAGACAAATAAGGGTGTTTCCAACCTGGTCCTTGGGTGGAACCTTTGAGTTTTCAAAGATCTTGTTTGATATACGTGTCCTTCTTCCCCACTCCTTCAGCATCTGAAACTTTCACTAACTTTAGGTCAGAGAAATAGGAATTTTTTTTTTTTTTGAGTAAGCAGATCTTACTCAAAAATGTGCTCAGTTCATTAATAAGAAATATAAAGGAAAGATCTCAATGATTGGAAGATTCATGGATATCTGATCACCCACTGAGCTGCTATTAATCTGAAAACACACACTGACTAAATCTATCAGTGTCATATGCAGCATTTTACTAGGTCAATCTACTCTGGAAATCAATCAACTGCATGTTTTGTAGTATCAAATACCACACCATGTAGAAGCTGCATAATATAATATGGTGTGAATGGTCCTAAGTAATAGTACTCATGAGTACCACTGGTGAATTCTGGTACTCAAGTACCTGATACTCAAATCACTTCCTAAATTCTCTCCACTTTGTGACTTGTCATCATGGGCAATAAGGACAGACTTGGGATCCAGTGGGTTATTGTCAGCAAGTCACAGTCTCTTTAGTACTTCCCTTCTGCTCTTTCTGGTGATCAAATGTTTGATGGAGACTTCATTTTTCCCAGAGTATTTACGATGATCCAGACAAGGTAAGTGAGGACATAGAAATGAGAAAACAAGGGGAATTTCCTTCTACATATCACATGTTCTAGAGCACCCCAAGTAATCCAAAGCCTCAATGACCTCATCTTAGTGCTTCAGGGACATTTTGGAAGAAAAATTTCAGTCAAGACCTCGATTCCACTATTTCAAAATTGAACTACAAATTCATAATAGCATGGCCAAGATTCATCGATATTTCAGCTTCTTATTAGGCTATTCAATTTCCTGTTTAATAGAGAAAGAAAATAAACTCTCCCTGTCAACAAGGAATATTTCAAGGCTTATGTAATAGTGGAAACTAAAAATCCAGAGAAGGTGGGCCTAAAGGAACAACAGAGAAGTTCCACTCAAACTTGATGTCCAGAAGTTTCAATCTCCAGGGGTGAATGAAGAAAAGAATTGTTATCAACACAGTGCTCCCACCCTCAGGATATGTGCTTTTGCAAAGTCTTTTGTGAGCCAGGTCAGTGCAAATCCATTCCTGATGCAGTCACTTGAAAGTCTACAGTTTTCTCCCTGTGGGGAGAATGTCAGAAGAGTGTGTTCCTTATTTTTTTTGAAACTTATGTTTGTTCAGTTCAAACAACCTGAAGTGGATGTTATAAAGCATATGTGTTTTTGAATACCAGAATGCCCTTGGGGCTATGCCTCCCCTAATCTCAGGCCATGGTATTTGATGAAACAGTCCCCTCCTGTATCCTTGGGAATGTGTATGTGTTGTGGGTGGTGGTAGCACATTGTATTACTTACCTATTGCTGTATAACAAATAGCCCCAAAATGTATTGGCTTAAAACAACAGATAACTTACTATCTCATGGCTTCTATGCATCAGGAATCTGGGTGCAGCTTTTCTGTGTCTTTGCTTCAAGATCTCTTGTAAGACTGCAGTCAGGGTGTCAGCTAGGGCTGGAATCAACCTCAAGACTTGACTCAGAGAGATCTGCTTCTGAGCTTGCTCACGTGACTATTGGCAGGCCTTTAGTCCTCGCTGGCTGTTGGATAAAACCATCACATTCTTGCCGTATAGGCCTCTCCACAGGACAATTTAATACAGCAGGTGAGTAAGACAGAAGTCACAGTGTTTTTGTAACATAATCTCAGAAGTGATATCTGATCACATTTGACTGTTCATTTAGAAATGAGTTCAGCCTATACTCAAAAACAGAATATACAAGGGCATGAAAACCAGGAGACAGGAACTGATGAAGACCATCTTAGAGGCTTACTATTACAGTATGTGCTGACAAGCCTGGGAAGTCATCTGGATTGTTCCATTTCCATTTCTTTGGCTACAATTATTGGCTACAAAAATTTAGTTTTTGCACAATCGGATGGTATAGACATATAATCCAAGTTAGGTCAATGAAACTTAATTTTGGAACTTTGGCTGGAACACTTAGAAAAGAGCCCTTATTTTTCCACAGGAGTTTCTAGGATGTCATCCTGGAGTCTCAGGGGCCATCTCTGTCACTATCTCAGGAAAGCACCTTAAAAACAAGGCCAACGTAAAGGAAAATATGACCAAAAAGTAGAAGTGAAATATTCCTGATGTCACTGTTTGAATACCTCAATCTGAGTGTAGAAGCCAATTCAACCTCTGGATTTTCTGTTCCATGACCCACCATAAAAAGCTGCTCTGCCCAATCCCCCACCACCTTTGTTTTGTAAGTCACCTTGAATAGGGTTTGTGTCACTTGTTACTATAAGACTACTGATGTAGAGATATAGTATTATAATGATACTATAATTATTTAAAAATTTTTCTCTCTGGTAAAAAATAATCAGCAGGATCTTAGGGTTGAGCTGTGATGATAGACCAAATCACTTCTCACATTTGTAGTAAACTGTTTACTCAGTATCTTAAATTTAATGAGCTTGAGTCAATGAGAGAGTTTCAATTCACTTGTCCTAAGTCCTTGTCATCACAGCAGCAGCCAGTGGTTCTCTGTTGCCCTTCAGATGCTCAGCTGACTCCTTGTATCTGGCTGAACTTAGATTTGAGTGCTACTCCAAATCAGTGTTCCTCAACCAGGGATGATTTGGCAATACCTAGAGAACATTTCTGGTTGTGATAACAGAGGGGGGAGATGTGCTACTACCATGTAATGGATGCTATGAAATTTTCTATAATGTACACTGCTTCCTCCCCCAGACCCCTAGAAAGAATTATCCAGCCTCAAATCTCCATAGTGTTGAGGTTAAGAAATCCTGCTTTGCACCATCTGCGTTTACTTAGCAAATTACAGTGTGGGACTGCATTTGCTTGTTTCTGGATAAATAATAATATAGGAAGGTTCAAGCTTGAACATGTTAGAACATGTTGTTTGGAAGAGATTCTGTCTTCATTTTGTCTCCCATGGTAGGTCCTAAAGCTTGTAAAGTGACACAACAGAGAATGAGTTCTTAATGTTTTTCAGTCCTGATTAAAAGATGGATTCCTTGGACATATATGTTCTCATAGAAGGACTTCCAACTGAGAATGACCTGGGGTGCTGAGCAAAGGGGAAAAGACAATATAGGATCTCCTGATGGGATCTGGTTCCACAGCATACTTCTCAACAGAAATCCATATTCTGATTTTAAATATTAAGGGCTTTTTCTTCTAACTAGAAAACAGGGCAACTTCTATATTGATCTGTGACATTAAAATCTAAATGAAAACCAGGAATAAAAGCCTAACCCTAACTCTTTCTGCTATTAAGAAATTTAGTTTTTGCATGATCACATGATATTTGACTTGTCTGTTTCCATCTCTTCCTGGGGATGTGTTTTGGGTCCTATCTAGTATTGCTATTAATGAAGACTTATTCCACCTCTTCTTTTATTCAATAAGTGCTTGCATCTTCCCCTAAGTCCCTAGCACATAGTGAGTATTCAATATTCTTTCCACTGTTCTTTGTTATAAGAGATTCTCCAACCTCCAGTAGTAAGTTTTCATGGCTGGGCTCTAAGGGGGTTAGAGCTATTATCCAAGGTCCTGGTGCTGCCTCACAGGGACCAGTGGGGCCTATAATCCAGCCCAAGCTCCCCTTCTTAAGCTTTGTGCTTGACTTGTGCTTGAAGAAGTGTGTTCACCAAAGACACTGACCATTGGCCTGGCTGTGCTCTCTAAAGTGCTATGTCCCTCTAGAAGGGATGTCTCCATCTTCAGAAGTTAGTGGAGATACCATGAGGACTCATACCTAAAATGCTCACAGGCAGTTTGAAAGAGACTTTTCATCCTACATGTAGATGTCCTTGAGCTCGTGGAGTCGATGTCTTACTGCAGGCTTCCATTATCCACACCTACCTTCTGGGCTCATAGGCAGTATAATTATCATTTCAGAAAGGTTCTATTAAGTCCTAGTACCCACCTATAAAAATATAGCAGGTGCTTATTAGACCCTGACACAAACCTCAAGACAAATTGCATGAGCATTCTGCTTAGAGCATGCACCTGTGTCTTTTACTTGAAGTCCACATTGTCTTTATGTTTTACTGCAGGGTAATCATTTGGAAAATAGAGCTAGGATGTTATGTTTCCCCTCTCGCAGTTAATTGTTAGCTAAGACACCAGGAAGGTGAATGAAAGAAAACTTCCCCGAATCAAAAGGTGAAGTCATCTGTAATGACTCAGATCCAAGAAAAGTAGCTGAGAGGACGTCATCAAGCCCACTATATTATTATCTTCCCTTCTTGGGTTTCCCTTCCCAGTGAATGACACCCGAGTTCTCCTAGTACTCAAATTAGAAACCTAGATGCCACCCTTGACCTCTGTCTTTCTCTCTCCTCCAAGCTTGAAGAACGACCAAATTTGGTTAAATCTACCTCAACACCTCTTTATACCACACCCACCTCTTTGCCTTCATAATTTCACTGTCTCAGTCCAGAGGTTGTCATCTATTGCTTGGCCTATTTGAGTGGAGAGTATCCTGCTTCCAATCCCTCCTCTGGCAGCTGCCTCCAAGATTGTGGAAACCAGAATCTGATAATGCTGTTCCCCAGCCCTTGCAATGTCTTTGCCTTAACCTTCTCCCCCTCCACCTCTGTTCTTCTGATGAACATCTAGCTACCTAGCTTTGTGAGTCTGCTTGTGTGTCTCTTTCTAGGGAAAACCCTCTGCTTTCACCTTTTTACAAGTGGCCACTCTTTTCTTCACACCCTGCTATGTCCTATACTTACTTCTTCAGTACACCTCGTGTCCCCTACACTGGTCTGGAAACTCCTTCAAGCCTGGGATATCTTCTACCTACAGTGTCCCACATGGCCACTGGGGCAATGTAGCTGCTTATTAAATGCCTATGGTTCACAAAAATACTCTTTCATACTTTGCTGCTGACAAAGACCTTTCAAAAATACTGTTGTAGGATTTCTTTTCTTCTCGTACCTGTGGTTCTTGGTCATGCTGCTTTGAAGAATGAAGAGGTAGACCAGACCAAGAGTGGTAGGCAGCGAAGCATATTGAACGATAGTAGAGCAAAGTTTATTGGGCAGTAGTACAAAGCCTCCTGAAGAGGGAGGGAACCCAAGAGGGTTGTCAATTTGGTGTTTAAATTGAGTGGTTTTTAATGGGCTCTTTGGTGTGGCTGTTTTAATCTGATGAATCCTCCACATACCTGTCACACAGGCAGCTTTTTGTCTATGTACTCATCTACCTATCAGGTAGTTGTTCACATGGGCAAGGGTGGAGGGCTCCTTCTAGGGTGATATAAAATCCTTTTAAGGGTGGTTTCCTTTTAGGCAGGGGCCATTTACCTCGGCCTGCCTTTCTTTAGACTATACTTCATTAATACTATCTCACTTAAAGGTTCTTTTTTTTTTTTTTTTTTTCTGAGACATGCATCCTGGCTCTAGGAAAAGTCACTTGGTATCTCTGAACCTTCGTGTCCCTATATAACAGGTATAATCATACCTTTTTGATTGACTAAGATCCATGTTCTTCTCCCTGTCATGCAGTTGCCTCTATAAGAGAGGCAGGGAAAAATGACCATTTATTTATGTAACAAGTGCAAATGCTATCTGGCAAAAGTGCAAGCTTTACATCATCAGTAATCTAATTCAAATCTCAGTTTCCACTTTTCACTGACTTGGATCATCTGTGTAGAGTATAGATCACTGTAAAAATGTTTAAAATGAATTTGAAATGATCACATACATTTTAATAAATCTGAAGGACAGTTGGATTCCTGTCACTGCATTAGACTCTTTCATATACATCAGGCCAATTATGATGTAATTATTATAACCATTGTGCCCAATGTCCTGCATTTGCTTTTGATGAATCTCCTGTCTGCCAAAGCCAGGGAATCATTTGATTAAAACATTGATTAAATGCTAATTGTATATTTTCCACAGTAGCTAAACACTAGTTTATACAAACCTGTGATCTGAGTTATGTAAGACTCTCTTGGTAGAGTTCATGAACATCTAATACCCTTTATATATCAGCAATAAAATGACTAGTTTGAATTCCTAAAAGAGAGGTCTAGAAACTAGGAGCATAGGAAGGCAAAATCACTGTTAGCTGAGAGATCAATCCATCCTTGAATTATGGAAGAAAATTAGAATTTCCTTGAAGACCAATTAATAAATAATATTAACTGCTATTTATTAAGCTCTTACCATGGTAAACACTTCACAAGGAATATTACACTCAATCCTTTAGAGAGTTCCGTGAGGTTATGATTTGTAATGACATTTTTTACAGGAAGGAACTAAAACACAAGGAAGCAGAATCAGAGGAGTGGCAGAAGCAGGAGTTGAATTAGAGTTGGTTTCAGATCCAACTCAGTTAACCCATTTCTCTATGTGACAACCAGGCAGTGTCTGTTAATGGTATTAGGTTTCACCTCTGCAGATGAATGATTTGACAAATTTGTCCCAATTCTGCTGTGCTTGGAGACACCTCAGGTCCTCTTCTGTGAACATGGGTGGAATGACCAGTGCTAGTGTCTAGATTGCCTCTTTCTCTCAATTTAGAAGGTCTCAGATTGCTTAGACAAGATGGCTTTGGGTTTGGGAGAGATATGGAGTAGAACTCTGTGTGTTTGTGTGTGTGTGTGTATGTGTGCATGCTGGGGGGGGATAGTGGGTAGAAAGGAGGTACTTTGGGGATTCTACACTCTCGCTGCTCTTTTTGGAACCTCTTCTCATTTTCAATACTGACCCACCATTTATTTAGTCAGTAGGAGTACTGAGTGTTCTAGTCTAGATCCAGTGACTCTAGTGAGAGCCAATCACAAACTCTAATTCACCACTCTTGAATCTAGAACCTCAAGGCCTTCTTAAAGACATGCCAGTCAATATCTGGTGCAGAGAGTGGGACTCAGATTGCAAATCTACTGCTGTACAGTCACTGCTGAGTGCTCCTTCCAGGCACCCAGAGGAGTACAGTTTTCCAAGCATCTCTCCATGGAACTTGGAGTCCATTGGAAACTCCCATCACTTACAGAGGCAAAAATGAATTTTAGAAAGCTGTAGTAATTCAAAGCAAAACAAAATAATCCATTTCCCTGAGGGTATTTGAATTTAGCTTCTGATGAAAATAAGACCATTTCAGTGACATCATACAGCCATGTTTATCTCATCCTGCCATCTCTGAGTGGAGCCAGCTCAGCACTTGTCCCCAGCCAAAACTAACAGCCGGGCCTCTTTTGCAACGTTGAGAAGTCGCTCTTTTATTTAGTGCTGAGAAATCTCCTTAAAGGAACTCTTCACAGAGCTGTGCTCAGTATCCTGCTCCTTTGTAGGAAAACAAATCCAGGATGGTTTTAAGGACGATCAGTTATCACAGAGTCAAAGTTCATACCATTAAATCAGGCTATTGTTTCATTGGATGTTTCACTCAATATGAGCTTAGAAGGGCTCCAAATAAAACAATCTGGCCAGCTCCTTCTTTGCTTCTCTCTCTGCCAATAAATAAATGCTTGATCTTGTAGTTCACGTGACTGAGTTTATGCTCCCCTCCACAGGCTGTTATTAATGTAACTTCTATTTTATTACATGCCTACTGTGTCTAAGTCTCCATTATGGGTGCCATGGTGAATGTAAGGATGAAAAAGACACTCCTTCTCCTCTCTACAAGAGACTGGGGAAATGTCACCACAAATAAAACATCTGAACAAGCCAAGTGATAATCACCATTAGCTGAAGGACCCTCTAGAGCTCAGAGGAGAAATCCGCGTGAAGAGGAACTGGATGTAAAATGATGTGCAAGGCTTTCCTGAGTAGAAGTGACATTGGCTGAGGACACGATTGATTATGCTGTGCAAGTATTGGGAGGGATAGCCACATTCACCATAGCCATCCATTATCATCGAATGATATGATCTGTGCATTTCAGTTCCCACTGCAAAACCCAACAGGGTCAGCAAAAATTACAGTGTACACTGACCATCTTTAACAGAAGTAAGAACCACCTTTCACCCCAACCCCATTCCCTACTGCATAGAGAAAAGTTAATCAGGGATCCCAAGAAAGCTGGCATTATTTTTGCTTTGGCCAGCAATCTGATCTCTGAAAAGGCTGAAAGGTTCACAGCAGTCTCAGGAAGATGCTGGTCATCTGTCCACTGAGCACCTGGTCCCTGGTGCACATTTCTGTCATAAGGCCCTGCATTCAAGCAGACAAAAACTCCAGCTCCCCTTCTACCTCCTGGGCCGTGTTTCTCTTAGCTCAGTTTCCCAGTGATGTGCAGAGGCCAGGGTAGTGGATCCAGCCAAAACATGTCCTTGGCAGAGATGCCAAAATAGAGCCCTGAAGAACAAAGGAAGTCTAGCAGATAACTGACTTCCTCTGAAGGAATCTGGAGGGTTATAACCATAGTAAGCTATTGGCACCAGCAGGGGATGGAAACTGGGCCTTGCAAACTGAGTCCCAGCCTGTCTGTGCATTTTGGTGGCCTGAAATCAGTCAAACCACACCCCCTTCTTGGCAGACATGCAGGTTGGATGAAGGCTGGGTGCAGGATGCTGTAAGGCTCACTCTTAGCTGTGTGGCCTTTCCGAGGAGCCCAGCCAAACCAAGGAGAAGGAAGCTGAGCCACACTGAGAAGCTGTGTGCTCTGACTACCAGAAGGGCCTACTCCTCATTTCCCTTACCTCCCAGGCCCAGCCGATGTGGAGGTGGGGGGTGATAAAGGGATTTGTCATGGTTTCTTTAAAAAGAAAATACACAAGTTCTTTCTATTTGGCCAAACCTCAGGCAGATAAGAAGTGTTCCTTCCAAATACAGGATGGTGTCTTTCCGATACTAGCATCACTTGTTTTGCTAGCTAAAAGGGCAAAACCCCTCAGGCCTGATAAACCTGAATTTGAAGATCGGACCTGGGAATTTGCAAACTTTAATGCATCCCTTACCCTGGATCAGTAAAATCCTGCTTCTAGTTGTAGATAGAAGGACTGAGAAGCTTGTGTTTTGTATACGAAGCAGAGGTGATGGATTTTTAGAAGACTTAATGGAATACAAGATGTTCACGCACTCCCCCCAAATATACTTAGATTCTGAAGGTGCAGATTGATAATTCAGATGCCAAATGGTTCAATATCTGTGATGGTGCCACACCTATGTCAACTAGTCACCTGACTTGGGCCTTTGTTTCTGCATTTTCAAAAGGGTGGAGTTAGCTGGTTGAATAGAGCTGGGACCAGGAGTTCACCTGGTTTTGTCTGGGTTGAACACAGAACCCCTACAATGGCAATGGATTCAAGCAACCAGTGACCAGCATCTGCTTTTATTCTTCTGAGGTTTAGTGATTGAGAGCTTGGACTGGTGTAAGGTCTTCTTGTTTGAAACCAAACTCTGACACTTAGTAGCTGTATGACTTTCGGCAAGTTGCTTAACATCTCTATGCCTCAGCTTCCCTATCTGAGAGGGAGTTCAATAATAGTATAGTCCTCATAGATCTAATAAGCATATAAGGACTGGTAGAGACACTCAGTAAATGTTGGCTGTCATTATGCATTTTACAAATAATCCTTTGGAGGACCTTCCAGCTTAATCACTGAGAGCTTCTCTGGATCTTGAACACAAATTTACCATGTGTGCTAAGATAGTAGGCTATATTCTTTTAGAGTTAACAAATGTTCACTGAGAGTCTATGTTGTGCAAAGGTGCAGAGAGAAAAGGCATATACTTTGCTTTCACACAGCTATTCATCTTGTTGGGAGATACTCATTTTACTGTTGGTTTACTTATCTAAAATGTAAAAAGTATTATGAACAAGCAAAGCATCTGTAGGTATTTGGAACCTCTTTTCTTCGCTTTCATGGCTAGAATCTCATTTTGATCCTGACAACAGTCCTGTGCAAAGCAGACAGTATTTGGAAGAGTGATTTTTAATTCCCAATCATTTGATGGGTTTTTTTTTAGAGGCCCTTAGAACCCAATAAGGGTGGGAGGTGAAATGGGCATAAGGGTCCATTTGGGGGATCACCTCCAAGTACATAAATACATACCTCTTCCAATCAGGATATTTCTATTGCAACATATTTAATATTGAACTTTTCTCATATAATTCAGTCAAATTTCTGCTGGATTTAGACAGTGGTGTAAAAGAAGAAATCCAGGATCTGACTCATTCTTGTGATTTAAGACTTCTGAGACATTGGCTTAGCCATAGTTCTGAAACTCAAGGAGGGGAGGCAGTGCCTCAGAGTTCCTTCTAATGGAGGTATTTGTTTCCTTTTGGGGTTTGCTTAGTAGACTGGAGCCTGGAAACAATTTAGTCCATCATTCTAGAGGATAAAACCATTTCTGAACACCTCCTTCACTCAAAGTAAACATTATAAAACCTGCAAACACTGTGATTGAAATGAAGGAATCAAACCCCAGATTAAAATACAAAACACTGCAAATCTGAAAGATATATAATACATTTTAACCTGTTTTATAGCATATTCCATTTAGGAATATTAAAAATTATTGACCTCCTATTCACAAAATAAATATTTTTACAATAGTTAATGCTAATCAGTATATTTGTTTCAGTGCACTAGAAATTGATTAATTAGATTTGCTTTAAAGCTTTAACTTTTTGCTACAAATAGAACCCTAAGCTATTGAACTTGAAATTTTGCAATTTTAAAGCAGCCAGAAAATAATTCCATAGTGATTAAATTCTGAACTTGGTGTCCAGTACATCTTTTTTTTTTTTTTTTCCTTTTTGGGAGTCATAAACATACGTGTTTTTGAGAGTCTCAAAAAATACTTGTGTTGATCTGGGCCATTTGGTGGAGAATATTCTTAAAGGCATAATAATCAGAAGTCTTAATTATTAGTGTATATCTATTATATATAATATATAATGTATAATATATTGATATAATTAATACAACACTCATGATATATAAAAATTTTATATATATTATCTCAGAAGTCTTAGCACTGGAATTTAAGACAGACATTTTAGGCTTGCAGAGGCTCCTTAATTTAAAGAAGACATAGAAGCCTCCATGGTGTGACTAGATGAGGCTTCCAGGCCTGAGAGCCAAGGATCTCTGCTCCTTTCTGAATGTTCACCTGGTCCTGGGGGATCTCCCATTTCCAGTCCGTCTGCTGCTTCCTTACTCAGTCCCATCTCTTGAGCTAGGCAAGGACAAAAACCTTGATTTCCCTTTTGTTCTTCAGTCGAGTTCATTTTAAAATGCCAGCAATCTCTTCATTGTGAAAAGGGAAAATATAAGAAAATAAATACAGATAATAAAAACAACATAAAAGCTGCCAAGTTTCTGAAGCACCTGCTTCAGCTTCCAAGCCTCCCTGTACAATCAGCGCTTCCAATCTTCTGCCCCTGGTGTGGAGGAGTGGCACACATTCCCGGAGCTTTTCCTGGTATTCTTTTTTCTCGATGCTTGCCTTGTTTTATTTTATTGAAGTAACCTTGTCACACCGGTCCCAGAAGGTCATCAACTGCAACATCTATTTCAGGAATGGAAAATATTCGTCATTAATCGATGGGGGTGGCATATGCAGTGGTGCTCAGCCCAGATCTCCTTTCAGAATGAGGCGGTCCTCTGGCCCCCTGCTACTGGGAGTGTTAGTGGCTAAAGAACACTTGGTGGAGTTTCTCTGGGAATTAGACTCTGCCAAAGACAGCCGCACTGCCCAAGGCTATGGGCCTTACCTGCGGCAGCCTGCATCCAGTGAGTGTTGGATATTCAGTGTGGTGGGGGCATAAAGTCCAGGCCCCTTGCTTCTACTGGTGCAGTCTCAGCTCCTGGGCTCCTCAGGGAATCCCCTGAGACCTCTGCCCCAACTGCATGGCAGTTCAGCTTCTCCCCTTGCCCTGTCCTGCTTCCCTCACCCCCTTATAGATGTATATTTAAGAGCACTCTGGATAAGCTCCCTACATGTAGATCTCAGGCTTCTGGGGTCTGCTTCCCAGGGAGCCGACGCCACTGACTATGGGTGGAAGATCAGAGCCCTGTGCTCAGGAGGAACTTGCACTTGGCTTAATGCTCTGCTGTCGTCATCTTGAAATTCTTAATTTTTGAACATCGGGCCCCATATTTTCATGTTGCACTGGGCTCTACATGTTAGGTAGCCTGTCCCAGTGACAAGCACTGATGGGGAAACTGACCTAGAGCATGATGTTGAGAGGGAATCTGTGATGTCCCCTTGGCTTGGCAGGATAAGTGTTCTGTCTGCTGTGGGTGTAGGGGGAGCTGAGGCTGAGTGTTCACCACCTTCTGTTCCTGGTTTACAGAGCAAACACTGGCTTAGGAGAGAGACTTAGCTAGGCCTTTCAATTCAACCGATATCTCACTTCTCTTTTCTGATCTAAGTGATGCATGGTTTTTATCCTTCTAAGTTTTCTAGCTTCAGGGATGGCTCAGAGACATGCTCTCCCCCTCATCTTCTGCATGGTTGGTGTCCTCGCACAGGGGGACCTGCCCTAGGAGGTGGGTTTTTGAGTCTACCCATCTCCCCTTTGCACTTTTGCAGTATGACAATGCCTCCCCCATTAAATAACTGGGCTCCTGTCTTTCCAATGAGGTCTTTTTTTTTTTTTTTTTTGGTGCAGCTGTTTTGCCCGTGGAACATTTTGGTATGGGGAGCACATCAAGTCATTACATTTTCAGCAAAAAAAAAAAAAAAAAAAAAGTCTGAGTAATATTCATGACAGAAACATTAACTCATCTTTCATGTTCTCCTTTAGTAGCACTTTTACAAAACTCCACATGAACATGTACATTGTTCATACCTGAGCCATACACAAGCCCAAGAGCTTTCCCCAGTCCTCCTTCACTTCTTGTCCCAAACCAGTTCCCCTTCCCAACCACAGTCCCTATGGCTAGGGTTGCATCAAAAATAAAGAAGGAAAAAAGAAAGAAATGGCTTATTATTATTAAGTGAAACATTCATTTAAACAATTTACCCAATTTAAAATTGGTAAAAATAATGGCTAACATATATATATGTTTTATATATATAACATATATGTATATAAAATTTGAGAGAATACCTGACACATGTAATAAGCATATGTAAGGTATTTACATAACATGTGGATGGGGCTAACATGTATACAACATATATAACATGTTTATAACATGTAACACACATATAACATGTATGGGGATGTATATATATATATAACATGTGGATATATAACACATATATATATAGGGTTCAGAACCAGGCAGCCTATGTTCTTAACTGCTATGCCATCTGCACACATGTCCTCAGATCGAACAGTGAGGCTGTCATCAAATGCGTTATTTTTTATCTTAAATATAAAGTTAAAGATAGATTAATGAAAGGTGTGTCCAACTGTACAACTCGATCAAAGCTACTAATTGGCAGATGCAAATGAAATTCATTGTGAAACAGCGGCACATGACAATTGATAAATGAACTTCATTTGTTCAATCTGGAAGAGACCAAGAATATGAGTGGGCCATGTATAAAGAAGGTACACCATAAGAAATTCTGGAATATGAGAGAACTGAGAGAAGAATTTTGAGAATTTTGAACCTGGAAGTGGAATACAAAGGCAGAACTATCTTCAAACATCTATGAGGAATCTCATAATTTTCTTATGAATAAATCATGAATGAAATATTATCTATTAATCTTTTTCCCACTTAAAATAAGTGTTAATATCAGAATTCATTTTAATCAAACGTCCCTTGGGGTCAGAAGAGTGAATTTTAAGATATTTTGCTGAAAGAAACTTCCTAGTAAGTATAGATTTTGCTGGCTCCTGTCAACAGTGAGGAATGGAGCAAAATGGGGTGAGGTGGGCTATGTTTAGGGATGGGAAGTGCAGAAAGGGTAGATGGAAAATATAATGCAAGTAGCACATAGTAAGCAAAAGGTTTTAACAAAAATGGTAGGTGAAGAGATACATGGGGTGGAGTGAGGGTCCAGGATATGACAGTTAATGTTACCTGGTAACTTTTTTAAAAAGTGAAGTTGGGGGTGCCTGGGTGACTCAGTTGGTTAAGGGTGGGACTCTTGATTTTGATTCAGGTCATGATCTCAGCATCCTGAGATTGAGACCTGTGCCCAGCTCCACACTAGGTGTGAAGCCTGCCTAAAATTCTCTCCTTCTCTCTGTCCCCTGACCCCCACTAGTGTGCATGCATGTGCTATCTCTTCCCTCCCTACCAAAAAGTGAAGTTGTGTCAAAACAGTTTCTTGGGGGCACCTGGATGACTCAGTGGTTGAGTGTCTGCCTTTGGCTCAAGTTGTGATCCCAGGATCCTGGGATGTGGTCCCACGTCTGGCTCCCTGCAGTGAGTCTGCTTCTTCCTGTGCCCATGTCTCTGCCTCTCTCTCTCTCTCTGTGTCTTTCATGAATAAGTAAATAAAAATCTTCCCAAAGAACCCAGCTTCTTGGAAGCACCCTCCTTTTACTATGGCCCCCTAATATACAGAATTATGTGGGTACCCTGTAAAATGCCTAGCACGGTGCCTGGCCCTCTGGACAGTCTCTGTATTCTCTAAGACCTTCCTAATATCCTTGCTTCTACCGCTCCCTGGCACAGGCAGTCCCAGTCAGAGGCCAGTCAGACCTGTTCTGACTGGTCTGCTGCTTTCACCTCACCTGTCTGGAAACCCTGGACTGCTCTCCAGTTTCTGCAAGACTTCACAGTTTTCAGATTGATAGATTAGAGAGACAGGGCATATTTTCTTCTATTTCAAAAACTCTGTACAAAAATGGCTTTATTATTCTTATACCTAGTGTGATTGCCCATTTGTCAGCTAGACAGGGGCTCCCTTTATAATTGTTGGAAATCAGTACCCACTGGTATTCCAACTAGACATGAAGCTGTCTTGAAGAATGGCTGCTGGATAGATAATATCTTGACTTTAGTGACCGAAAAATATCCTGCCAGGGTGCATTTTCAGGTAGAGCCAATGGTGCTTTCCAAAGAGTTTATTGTTTTTGCAATAGCTTGGTCATTTTTTTTCTCCCTTGGCCCACTGGTATAGGAAGGTTAAGGAAAAAAAGAGCCTTGGAAATGGAGTCACATGATTTGAATTTGTATTCTTTTTTCTGACACCTGAATTTTATAAACTTAAAGAACCACTCCTGAATCCTCAGCTTTCACATTGATGAATGGGTACAAATTTACCTCTCATATTTAATGAAACATGGGACAAGTGAATAGTAGTATGTGAAATTTTAAAAGTTTGGTGAATAATTTCCTTTTAGGAGAGCATCTGTGTCTGAAAGTCTGGCTCATGGAAAAAAATGATTGATCAGTGACTGACACTGACAGCAATATTTATTATGTATTCACTGATTAGACGAATCACTTCATCTAGCCCCATGATAATTTTACATAGTGGTGGTTTTTTGTTTATTTGTTTTGCTCACCTTTATAGGTAAGGAAAACAGAAGCACAGAGAGAGTCCATGGTCCCCTATATGGTCTCCTTGCCTAAGGTCACCTGGGAGGAATGGTGGAAGCTTGGATTTGAACTCTGGCCACATCTCTCTAGGCCCTGACTTTGTAACTGTGAATCCTTTGAAGGCCTGAAGTGCGGAAGTAGCAGAGCAGTAATTCTGTCCAGACGTAATGTCTCTCTTTTAACTATCATTTTACCCTTTATTTATTTTATATGTCTCACTTTATTTATTTATTTATTTATTTATTTATTTATTTATTTATGATAGTCATACAGAGAGAGAGAGAGGCAGAGACACAGGCAGAGGGAGAGGGAGAAGCAGGCTGCATGCACCGGGAGCCCGACGTGGGATTCGATCCCGGGTCTCCAGGATCACGCCCTGGGCCAAAGGCAGGCGCCAAACCACTGCGCCACCCAGGGATCCCTATGTCTCACTTTAGATAGTATTTATCTCAATAGAGAAGAATATAAATGTGGAGAAATATCATGTCTGCATTTTGGAACACCTAATTAGAAATTAAAATTTAAAAGACCTGCCATGAATTTCTACCCTGAGGCTGACAGTGGAAATTTGCTCTCAGAGGTCGTTATGGGTTGGCCACTGGAGGCTTTCTTAAGCAGGAAAATAAAAGTTTAAAACCATGAACAAGTGGAGATGAACATTTTAAAACTCCAGGGCTTTGAAGGCTATCATGTTAAAATACTTCTGAAAAACCAGTGTATTAGAATCTGTAGAGGTATATATAATTTATGTATAAAATGGCTGTCCTTGATTTGTGGCTGACCACAATAACTGGTGTATCATAGGTAGTCAATAAATACATTTTTAAAGATTTATTTATTTATTTTAGAGATAATGAGCATGCAAGCAGAGGGAGGGGCAGAGGGAGAGGGAGCAAGAATCACAAGCAGACTCCCCACCAAACAATCCTGATATAGGGCTCCATCCCACCACCTTGAAATCAGGACCGAGCCAAAATCAAGAGTTGGCTGCTTAATGGGCTGAGCTACCCAGGCACCCCAGTAAATACATTTTAAATGAGCACATGAATGAATTAATCTGGCAAAGTCAATGTCAATTCCAGCACTTGCCAAAACAACAATATCTAATATTTATTGATGGCTTATTATGTGTCAGATATGGTCTAAATATATAGCACACACTAGCTCTTTTAACCCTGAAACAACCCTAGGAAGTAAGGACTATTTTTAACCTTTATTTTGAAGATGAGAATAATGAGGATCAGAGATATTCTTAGTAACTTACCCAAAGGAAGCTTTACACCCAAGATTTACGCTTGGTCCTGTGGCCTCACGTCTATCCTGGAAACTGTAGGGACAAGCACTCTCTCCAAGAAATGAAGCTCATTTGGACCTGATTAAGCTTGCTTAGTCACCCCCAGAGAAGAAGTGGTCTGCAGGCATTCTGGAGGGGCCACTTGGAACTGAGTGCTGGGCTGACTAACGAGGTTATGTGAGGGCAAAACTGAGTTGGGCAATGAGTGAAGATGGGTTGTGGGCCAGGCTTTTAGTAAAGACTGAGGGAGTCATCAATTTCTGTGGCTAACAGAGATAACTCTCCTTAGGCAGAGTCCTTTAGAGAATTCAGTGGGTGCTCTTAAAATTGAACAGAGGAATGCCTTGGTGTTTCAATCAGTTGATCATCCGACTCTTGATTTTGCCTTGGGTCATGATCTCAGGGTCCTGGGATTGAGCCCCACTTCTGGTTGCGAGGTCAGCGGCAAGTATGCTTGAGGATTCTCTCTCCCTCTCTCTCTGCCCCTCCTCCCACTCATGCATGCATGCTCTCCTTCTCTCTCTCTGTCTCTCTAAAATAAATAAACCTTAAAAAAAAAAAAAAAAAAGAAGTGAATAGAATTGGGAATAGGGTGATTGAGAGTTTTCAGCACCTAAATTCAAAATAGTGTCTAACATGTTATCTTCTGGCAGGACGAACAGAGGTCAAAGAAGTTCAACCTCAAATACCTCTTTGGCTTTAGTAGAAGAAAGATCAGCACCGTCACCAGAAGTAGGGTCTCCTGTCTTGGAACTGGCCCCCTAGGAGGGCCTGGGTTGCCCTGAACAATCCTGACAAGGTAAAAAAGAAAAAAAAAAAAGCAAAACAAAACAAACTCTCAGCAGAGGACTGTCTCGATGAACTTGAAGAAGGATTCATAAGAGTCTCCTGGCTTCTCCTTGACTGTCATAATGACAGAAAGGAACTTGCAGTAACAACCCCAAAGAAAGTTCTCCCATAGTCCTCCAGTATGCCAAGATGGATAATTAAAACCTGGAAATCTGCCCATTAAAATAAGATTGATTTAAAAAAAATCAGGGTGGAATAAAAAGCAGTTTCAGGAGCCCAATGTGGACCTGCCACTCTTCCTCTCAATGTGAGACTTCATCCAGGGGTTCAACACCACCTTGCTCCTCACCAATATCAGGCCAGGGCTGTGCAGGTGGTCCTTGTACAAGTGTGGACTGCAGACTATCTACTTGGGCTCAGAATTACTGTTATATTCTGATATATTATTATATATAATAATGTATTATTATTATTGCTATAGATCACAAAATCTGATGGTTGAACTAATACAGATAGATCATATTACATTTATTTTTTAAAAGATACTTTTGGTTAATTTATATAAATTATTTTCAGGGAATGAAGCCCTAGTAGTAGTAGGTGAACACACCATAGTTATTTACGATCCCAAAATGTTTTTATTATTTCAAATTATGATTTTGGAGACATAAACTCCTTGAGAAAGAAGAAGGGAAGGAAAACATGTGACAGCCTTTCTCTTGCCTGTTTCTGATTTGAGCTTTTCTTTCTTTCTATTTATTTTATTTTTATGTTTTATTTATTTATTCATGAGAGACACAGACATAGCGAGAGAGAGGCAGAGACACAAGCAGAAGGAGAGGCAGGCTATAGGCAGGGAGCCCGACGTGGGACTCGATCCCGGGACTCCAGGATCACATCCTGAGCTGAAGGCGGCGCTAAACCGCTGAGCCATCTGGGCTTCTTTCTTTCTTTCTTTCTTTCTTTCTTTCTTCTGTCTGTTCTTCTTTTTTGGCGGCTGGCAGTAGGGGGCGGGTTGAGGGGATGGGGGAGGCGGGAGGGAGGAGGGAGGGAGGTGGGGGGGGAGGGAGTAGTGCGGGCGGATGCGTGGGAGCTTCTATGGTGTATGTTGCTGGCTGCTTGTAAGGGTGGTAGGGCGTGGGGGCTTGCTTCTGGCTCGTTCTTCTTCTTTCTTCTTCTTTTTCTTCCTTCCTTTCTTCCTTTCTTCTTTTTTCTTTCTTTCTTTCTTTCATTTTTCTTTTTTCTTTCTTTCGTTCTTTCTTTCTTTCTTTCTTTCTTTCTTTCTTTCTTTCTTTCTTCTTTCTTTCTTTTTAAAGATTTTATTTATTTATTCATGAGAGACACACACAAAGAGGCAGAGGCATAGGCAGCGGGAGAAGCAGACTCCCTGAGGGGAGCCTGACACAGGACTTGATCCCAGGACCCCGAGATCACGCCTTGAGCCAAAGGCAGATGCTCAACCTCTGAGCTACCCAGGCATCCCTGATTTGAGCTTTTTACTGTCTTTTACATCATGACTAGGGGCACAGGGCAGGCACCCCACCTGTCAGCCACCAACAGGGGACATGGTTTTAATCAATCAAGAAGCCTCCCTTTCAGGAATGGCTATTACTCCTTGGCCCCTGCCTGCCCCCTGGAAGTTTTGGGCAAAGAGGCAGGCAAAGAATGGGATTGCCCAGGCAGAAATCAATGGGCTGAGATTATTTCTTCACCTTGGAGGACTCCCTTGGTAATCAAAGAATAAACAGAATTGGCACTGAGCAGGAAAATAGCACATCTCCTTTGGACTGACTCCCTTATTTATAAGCCGTAACCTCAGGGACAATAAGCTGGAGGACCTGCCAGCAACCTTGATCCGGGATCTCAGCTAATGTCACAATAACAGTGTTTCCCTTACACCTAAGAACCCATGGATGCAAATAAAGCCTGAATCAAACTAAGCATTGATGGGTAATGTTATTCCAAAGAGGAAGTAGCAAAGTACGATGAGTTGGTTTCCCCCAACTTTTCTTCAAATTTTGCAGCCATGTGTGATGATGGCTTCAGTCAAGAAGTAAAGTCAGGGAGTTTACAAAACTCAAGAAAGCACAAAAATAGCTGGCTTTTTGTGTGTGTTTGAACAGAGTAACAACATGATCACTTTAGGAATTGGGCACAGTCAAGAGGTTAAGGCCATGGGCAGCTAACAGGGGATCCATGATAATCTCATTTGTCTCATGATAGACACTGCTAGTGTCTACCTGGCATCCATTTACCCCTGAACCTCAATTCAATGTTATCAGCAAGGTACCCAACTGGAAAACCATATTTTCAAGCCTTCCTTTAGATAGATGACTAAGTACTGGCCAAAGAGATATAAATGAATGTGATATTGTGATTTATAGTAAGAAATATATATTTGGTTTTCATCCCCATTTCTGGGTCCTAAAACCCCTAAGATGTCCTAAGCGATGACAACAATAAAACCGTCTTGATATTCATAACAAACCCCGTTCAATCATGCTTGAGATTAGGCTAGCAGGTGGCTTTTGGACTGCACCTAAGGGTGGGGCTGTTTGCAGGAGACCTAATCATGTGATTGGAGAGTTGGAAATTTCAGTCCCACCTTCTGGCTTCTGAGGAGGGGAGAGGGGCTGGGAAGTTGAACTGATCAGCAATGGCCAATGATTTAATCAATCACACCTATGTAATGAAGCCTCTATAAAAACCCAAAAGGATGGGATTTGGAGAATTTCTGGGTTGGTGAGCATGTGGAGGGTTCTAGTAGAGGGGCATGCTCAGAAAAGGCGCAGAAACTCCAAGTCTCACTCCCCATATCTCATCCTGTGCATGTCTTCCATCTGGCTGTTTCTGAGGAATGTCCTTTGTAATAAGCCAGTAATCTAGGAGGTGAACTGGTTTTCTTTTTAAAAGATTTTATTTATTTATTCATGAGAGACACAGCGAGAAGGCAGAGACATAGGCAGAGGGAGAAGCAGGCTCCATGCAGAGAGCCTGAAGTGGGACTCGATCCCAGGACCCCAATGTCACGTCGTGAGCCAAAGGCAGATGGTCAACCTCTGAGCCACCCAGGCATCCTGTGAACTGGTTTTCTGAGCTCTGTGAACCAACCTGAGGAGGGGATTATAGGAACCTCTGATTTATAGCTTGTCAGTCAGAAGCATAGGTGACAACCTGGGCTTATGTTTGGTATCTGAAGTTGTAGAGTGGGTAGTCTTGTGGGACTGAGCCCTTAGCCTGTGGAATCTGATGCTATCTCTAGGTAGATAGCATGAGAATTGAGGTGAATTATAGGGCACCCAGTTGGTATCTCAGAAAATTGCTTGGTGTGAAGAAAAACCTCATATATCCTGTGTCAAAAGTATTGTGAGCATGGTAGTTGTGTAAGAGAAAAGGAGAAACCCAAGGAAGAGAAGTGAATTTTCCCACACAGTAAAAGTTGTTGAGTGGGGTTTTTCCTGAAAGTTTCTATTGAAGGAGTTGACCCAGTCATGTACCCATTCGACCTTGGTGTTTCCTCTTCTCTCCCGACTATAGTATTGGCAGCTGCCATCTGGGGACAAGAGGAGCCCCTGGGGTGGTAAAACATACCAGATAGCAAAGCAGAAAGATAGAAGAAATCTGGGCCCCTGATACAGGGCAGAACTTCCAAACTAGCCCTAAACTTCTCAAATCTCTAAACTTAATTGTCAGGAGAGAACACTGAACCCCACCCAGCTCAAGTCATGGTTACCCTGTGGACTAAGAGTATTGACAGCACCTATGGACAGGGCAGAGTCTCAGATCCCTCCCTAAGTCAACTGGTTCAGCCTCTGCACCTTACAAGGTCCCCACATGCTTTTCCTGTACAAAAAAGTTGGAGCACTGATCTAGATGTAGTATCTGTACCTGTTTCTCTCTTTATAAAATTGTTAGCTGATACACCCTGAAGAAAAGTGCATCCTATTTGTTGGTACTAAAAAAATAATAAGAATTATATAACCGTAGGGTAGAGCAACTAAAGAGATTGAGTTCTACAGATAGAAAGAAAGAAAGCTTTCATGTAAATTAATCAATTCATGTTCCAGCCACTATACTTGGTAACAGTGGTGTGAAAATACCAGGTTTCTCAAGTTCATGGTCTAATGAGGGAGGCCATAGGCACTGCATTACAATAACTTGTTTAAATGCAGCAAAATATATGCCCTGCTGTTTGGGGAAAACAGATGAGGAGTCTAAGCCTTCCCTCCTAGGCTATGGAGCAGGTTAGAGAAAACTTCTTGAAGAGATGTTACCCATTTAGTTACAAATTACCTTGCATCTTTCCCAGCTTCAGGGATGCAGAAGGTAATCTTTTAGTCTGCCTAAGGGTCTCCCCCAGAGGCAGAGGCAGTACTCAGAAAACACAGTTTCTGGCACTAATGTCTTCACCTGATGCCATCTTTGGACTCTTGGTTAAGTGTGCTCCTTAGCTCACAGATGAGGAAAATGAGGGTCCTGAATGAGAAGAGAATTTCAAAGTAGGTGACTAAGCCTATTGGAGGGGTTAGAGTTTATTAATCACTAATATCTTCTCAATTTTGTTGACACTGGGTTTTGAATTCCATCATTGATTAGGTATTTTTCTTGCTCTGTCGTCTCTAATCTGAAGTTGGAAATCCTTTTGATAGATGTTTAGAGTACATTTTTCTCTTTCTCTTTATTTTCCTACTTGATATTCTTCAGTTCATTATATTATTAAAAATGAAATCACATTTTTGGGTATTTGTGGTTTGGCTGACTGGCTGGAAAACTGTTTTCTGGCATTCATTAATAATTTTTTCTTTCCATTTAAAGAATGTTTACTGGACTTGGTACTTGAAGAAAGAAAATGCCAGATTAAGAAACGGGAGAGAGAATAGTGCCCTGTGCCTGCAAAAACCCCAGAAAAAATTTTTTGCCTCCTAATTTTTATGGCTTTGAAAGTATTGGAAATAGGAACATTGTTTCTAATAAAACCCAAGTTTTTGTTTGTCTCTTCAAGGGCTTCAAGGCTTTAACCTCCCCCTCACCCCCAGCTGCTTTTCTGACATGATCTTCTAGGGTCTTGTTCCTTAAAATAGACCAAAATAGCCCTGTTGGTGAGTACCATCATGGAAGTGAAACACATAAGGACTCAGCTTGCCTCAAACTCGTGGTCTGTCTACTTCTCTAGACAGTGCCTGGGTCTACGGCTCACTGTTTCCTACTGTCCTGTGTTAACTGCAACGACAGGAAGTCAAGGAGAAGCTTGGCATCTTTTTATATTCTCTCTGCTGAAGAACTCACAAGTTAGCAAGTATCCAAACATTGCTAACTAGAGGATATTGCCAAGCATAATAATCTATACCCAAATCAACAAAGCCTCCTTCATATTGCAACCCCAGCAGAAAATGATGCAGCAAAAGCAATCCCCAATTCCTGGTTGCCTGCCATATAAGTTCACGCTCCAAGCTGTGTGTTCAGCCAGTTCGAGGATGCTGACACCTTTTCATGTGTCCAGCATGAGCTTTACAGCCACAATCCTCTCCACCCGAATGTATGATTTGGCTCTCATGAATGCAAGAGGAAGTGCCCTTCCCTGCACAGAAATCCAAACACAGGATGAAACCACAACTTGTTTTCAACAGGCCTCCTGTTGTGATCCCTCCCAGCTATACTGCTTTTCTACAAGTGAGCAGGGGACTGGTGGTTTGAAGCAGTGGCCTCTGAGTCTTCCTGAGGATGCCTCTAACGAAGATCTTGAGATCATTCATCATGAGCAGGAGATTTACCAACGTGGCTCTACTGAACCAGATCGTGCGTGGCCAGATGTGAAATTCTGATGTTCCAACACGTGGCTTGTTTGCTTTAAATAAATATATAACAACATAGTGCTCTGAACTGGTGGATAATTTATGGCTTTACTTACTCAATAATCATTTATAGGTGCCCAGTATGTGCCAAGCTCTATGCTAGGTGCAACAGTTACAAGGCAGAAAAAAGATGGCATTGCCCCGAGTGCCTATGGGTCCAAATCTCTGTCTCACATCCCTCCACTAACCTACAAGTCCAATAAATGACTGCCGATGGGTATGGGGTACGGTGGGGATATGAAAGAGGTGCTGGCAGATTCTACTTGGGCAGAAACGTGCAGTTAGCTTATGCAGTGCCCTTTTGTAAATTAGAGCCTCATCCTCCGTTCTTTCTACACCAGAGCTCAGGATTTGGTGAGGAGAGTGTGGGCTGGATTTGCCCCACACTCAGCTCTGTGGCAGGTCCTGCTCAGGATGGTTTTACTTAAAGTGTGATGTTTGAATTTGGTCCTGAAAAATATGAAGGTGTTCACTGAGAGCCATGCTGGGAGGAAAGGACCTTGGAGCAAAGGTAAAGGGGTCAGACTCCACCTGACACATTCCAAGAACTACAAACAGTTGAACTGGAGGAATGAAGCCTAAAAGGAAGGAGAAGTGGGGAGAGGCCTAACTATAGATGGTTTTGTGTTCCAAACTAAAAAGCAAATTCTTCATCCTGAAGTTCGTGAGGCAATATCAAGGGGGTTCCCAGAATATGAGTGAGATAATCATATTACTCATCTTTATGGCAGCATTGAAGTGGTTTGCAGGGGTTGACAACAGGGGTTGGCTGAGTAGGAGACTATCAAAATAGTCCAGGTGACGGAGAATGAGAGTTTGAACTTTCAATGGGTAGCAGGGATAGAGAGGTGAGAATAGACCTGAGAGAAAAGGTGATAGAATCTGCAGGACTTGGAGGCTGCCTGGATTCTAGAAGATGACTGAGATGGAAGTGTCAGGGATGAATGGCTCTCAGGCTTCTTACCTAGGACTGATGCTGGTACATCTGCTTAAGAGGGGTGCAGAAGGAAGGGGAACTTCATGGTTGCTTTCCAAAGAAGAATGCTCGGTGCTCTCTTACGAATGGCTACCATCTGCTGGCCCTGTTCTAGCAGCAGTGAGGGTGTGGCAGGCAGTGTGCAGGGGAGCTTATCAGCCTTCCCTTCGTGTCACAGATGACTTAGTCAGATCAAACCCAGAACTTGCGCAGCCTGCTTTAACATCACACAGAGAAAAATGTGCTTTCAAAGCTTCCAAGGGCTCTGACCCCATTGGGAGAAGCCATTGTCTGCTATTGATCATAGGGGATGGTGGGGGTGGTGGCTCAGCCTACCCCACAGCCTACCACACTACCACACTACACTAGAAGGAAAGCCATTAAAGCACATGCCTTGACACATGTCAATACCATCCACTTGCCCTGCACAATGGGAAGCCTATGCTTTCTAGCACCAGTAAAACCTGCTACTCCTCAGCTGCAAAGTATGCATTAGGCTAGAGTTCTTTTCACCGATTTCTGATAAAGATAATTCTCCTACAAGCACCATTTTCATTATAGATAGATATAGATATTTTCTTCTTCTTATTTCTCAACTCAATGGTGGTATCTATTTTTGAACTTTTTACTATGGAGAAATGCAAACATGTAAGAAAGCAGAAGAGATAATACAACATTTCCATCCATGTATCCACCTCCAACATAATTCCACCAATATTAAGTCATCACTAATCTTGTTTCCTCTATATTCCCATTAATATCGCCCTTGTCTCTCAGATTATTTTGAAGCAAATCTATTGGATAAATAGACATAGATATATATACACATAAAATGCTACAATACATATATATTGCATGAAATATATGTATAAATATAAAATATATATTGTATATATGTATAATATATAAAATATTATTATTGTTTAGATTTTATTTCTTTATTCACGAGAGACACAGAGAGAGAGAGAGAGGCAGAGACACAGGCAGAGGGAGAAGCAGGCTCCATGCAGGGAGCTCCATGTGGGATTCCATCCCAGGACCCTGGGATCACCACCTGAGCCAAAGGCAGATGCTCAGCCACTGAGCCACCCAGGCTAAAAATTACTTTTTGAATAAACTTTTGGAGTAGTCTGAAATGTAAAGAAGATGAGGAAGATAGGTCAGAGAGTTTTTGTATTCCCAACCTAAATCTGTTACTAACATTTTACATTAGTAAGTTACATTTGTGACAATTAATGAATCACTATTAATACATTATTATTGTCTAGTGTCCATACTTTATGCAGATTTCCTAAATTTCCCCCTCATGTCCTTTTTCTGTTCCATGAGTCTATATGAGGTATATTTTCCTCTGTATTTAAAAATCTTTGTGAACTTGGGGATGCTATGTTATATTTTCCCCATCATCTGCAAGTTTTTTGGGTCTGCAAAGCCTGCCTCTGATTGAGTGTTTACTTTATGCCTTTCCACCCTCCATTCCCTCCTCACTTCCCCTTTCCCTCTCTAGCTTGGGAAAGGGATGTCACAGGATACCCACCTAACTGCAGTTAGGATCACCGATCCCTTTGCTACCCTTTGCTACCTTTGGGCACTCTGTTGAAAGTGCTGCTGTGGAGTTCAGGCTAGGACATACCCCCGAATGTCATTTGGGACAATAATGAAACAGAAAATTCAGAAAAACGCAGGGCATGTTTAAAAATATATTTGTGAATCCACCCCATTCATACATGAAACAGAATGAAAGGCTCCCAGGCTGTTTGGGATTATTTTCACTTTGGCTGTTCACAACATGAGAGGGTGTGGGGGGGCGGACGGGTTTCTGTGCCTTGTAGACCTGGTGCGGGCCTTGGGAGGTGGTGCTGGTTAGGATTGGGTTTGCCCCTCCTCACCATGAAGCCACCTGGACACAGGCCATTTGCTCTCCGCTGGCGTCACAGGAAGTCAATTCTCTTTGGAGGTGCTCAGCTTAAATCAGCGAAGAGTGTGCAGTGCCACGTTTCTGATGCAAGGCCTGCCTCCAGCCAGCCTGTCGAACAAACCCAAGCGCATTGGGTGGCTGGCTCAGGGCCAGAGTGGCGTCACTGCCATTAATAGAGAAGTCGAAGGAGCTCAGAAAAATGCTTTAGGTCTGGCAATGGTTCTAGATACTTTCGCTGTGAGCATCTTTGCCATAGACGTTTGCCGCAAGCATCTGCGACACGTAACTTTCTTAAAACATTTCTTTGTAGTAGATTCCCATCAAATATTTCCTGCATAGCTGCTTCCTTATTCTGACAATTAACACTAAACCAAAGACCTATTACTCAGCAAAAAATGGTGTTTTTTGTTGGTTCAGAAATGTCCATACCATCTCTATTTCTGTTGTGGAAACACATGATCTTTAGCAACTTGAGTTTGGATACCATCATCACTACTTGTCAAGTAGGTCATTGGGCTCCAGAGCCCAGTCTTTCTCATATATTGAATGGAAATTAAAATCTCTACTTTGCAGTAGAATTATTATGATAAAGTCAGTGACATGTGTAAATGACTAGTACAAGTGCCTAGTATATTAGGTTATTCAAGAATTACCTTATTATCCAATTCACTACATAATTGTTTTATCTAATTTTCAATCACCTTCTATGCTTACTGTTCATCCTTTCTTTTATGATTTTCTCTTTATCATTTGATGCATATGATTCCTGTGCTTTTGGTGACACAAAACTACTACTCTGGCATTTTTTTGGCTTTCATAAAGAAGCACAGGTGAGAAAAAGGCAAAAAAGGAATATTAATTCTATACCGAATAGTTCACTTATGCACAGAAAGTAACCACTGTAAATAGTCCACACCACTGGCACAGCAGGAGATTTTTCAAACCAAATTCTATATGTCAATGCCTTTTGGCTAAAGATGGCCAGGTGACCATCTTGTTGCAGGGAAGCAAAACGCACACCAGTGAGTGGGAAAGGATTTGCAGGATTTGGGCTCGTGTCAGGTGACTGGAGGAGGGCTGAAGGATACAGGGCTCGTGTGTGGATTGGATGCTGTCAGGAAGAGGGGCAAGTCTATGACTGAACATTTTAATAACTCTTATCTGGAAAGAGGGAAAGCAAAGATTTTCATTAGTAAAGACGAAACAGCCACTCAGATAAGCAAGGATGGAGGGGTATTTTGCCATTTGTGTGACTTGGACAACATTTATAGTTTTGTCTGTGTGCAGACATGATACAGAGTGCTCTTATTCATGTCTTGACCTGCACAGTCAACAGAGCGACTTTGTCTGAAGCTGACGTTCTGAGAAACTGTTTACTCTCAACGGGAGAACCCCATGGCCTGTCTGTAAGTGTCAGGCTATTTCCTAACGACTGTGAGATCTAGCTGTGTCAGGCCAGATTCCATAGGTCAGGCTGCTTTTCTCATTCCTACAGGAGAACATGCTCTGAAATAGCATTTAGGTGCAGAAAACCGGCACCACTCTATTTCATGAGAACTGGATTGAACACAGGGAATTAGGTACTTAAAAATTGTTGGAAGGACTGGAATAATGGCTCTGGGCTTGGACTCCAGGAACAAAGCCAAGAACCACCCAGAGAACCAGTCCTCCAGGGGAGCTGCTAACCACTTAATTTCCCACCTTCCAGACCGTGGCAATCACCACTTGACATTGCTCACTCCAGGAATATGCTAGCTTCCTTGCTCTTTAGAGATCAGGAAGCTGTTGTTGCAGCTCTTAGCCTTAAAGCCATGTCACATCTCCTGGGTGCAAGCTAACACCTCTGAGCCAGGCTCCTTAGCACTCACCTGCTGGTGACCCGAGCACTGGGACCTCTGTGGCCTCTGCCAGAGAACAGCGCAAGCCCTCTGCTGCCACCTTGGCCAGTAGGAGCAAACCAAGTTGCTGCAGCCCATATTCTCTGCATCACTTCTGATTTCTGCATCTCAGGTCAGTGCACTGACTGCCTGAACCTGAATCATATCCAGAATCCTAGCTGCAAGAGAGTTGGGGAATCGCAATGTTTTGGTGGTATTCCAGCCTTGGCGGAGGAATGCACCGTAGGAGGAGGCTGGGGTGGATGTTGGTTTCTAGGCCAGGATACTCTCAACATGAGCCCCAACTAGGAGTAAAGCGGCTGGCATCTAATCCTGTTTCAGTCACTGATTTGCTAAGTTAGATCAGAAAAGTATTGCCAGCTTTCTGTGTCTCAGTCTCCATGGTGGAGTTAGACTGGATGATATCTGAACCTTCTTTCCAATTCTAGAATTCTGTGATTCTAGAATTAATTTTTCTGATATTTTCTCAAATACATTCATTGTGGAAAGCGTTTTCTGTCCTCTTTTACAGAGAATTTTCCTTTCCCACTAATATGCAGAATAGGGAGCCTCCAAGGTAGTTGGAGGCTCCAGATGATTTTTGCCTCCCCAGAGTCTTCCCCTCCCACTTGGAATAGGGCTGACTCCTGTATTCACTAGGACATTGTAGAAATGACAGAGGATGGCACCTAAGTGTGGTCATCAAAAAAACTTACAGCTTCTATATTTGCTCTCTCTTGGATTACTCACCCTGGGTGAAGCTCGCTGTCCTGTCATGAAGACACTTTAGTAGCGCTATGAGGAGGTCCATGTGGTGAGGACCAGGGCCTTCTGCCTACAGCCAGCATCAGTTTACCAGCCATGAGAACAAGCCCACTGGCAAGGGAATGTTCCAGTCCCAGTCAAATCTTCAGAGGCCTATAACCCTGACCAACCCTTTAATGGCAACCTCAAGCAAAACTTGGAGCCGGAAATACCCATGGAAGCCACTCTTGAATTCCTGAACCCAGAAACTGGGTGAGATAAATATTTAATGCCATTTTAAGCCACTAAATTCTGGAGAATGCTTTTATGCAGCCACAGAAACTAATATATTCCCCATTAGCATGCAAAATAGCATAAAACTTGCTGTTTATTTCCTAATCTCCGACATCAGATTTCATTTGCTTACCCTTTTCTGACATAAAACTGGTAGCCTTTTGGATTACACCTCTAGATATATTAGAGGCCATTAAGAAGTGTATAGATCAGAATGAAAACTAAGCAATTATTTTCTTAGATTTTACACAATGTGGTAATGGGCAGACAGGAAAAGTCCTCATTGTTAATACACCAAATAGCAAATATTTTCTCAGGCAAAATGCCAGGCATTTGAAGCTTATCACAGGGCTAGTAAATTCTTTGAAAATAAAGCTAATGGAAACATAATAAATAGTTGAAACGACTCCAACTTTTCACAGACATCCCAATCAACTCTGCAAAATGACTTTTAATTAATGAAGGCACTATGCCGTGTCTGTAAGTCAACAAACATTCCCATATGTTAATGAAAGATGAAAGTTGTCTGTTACTAAATTATTTTGGGTTTTCATTTAAGAGGTAAAGAAATTAATCATTTTCTTTCTCTTTCTGATGGCTTGCAGTTTCAACGAAGGCAGCATGTTTCAACAAAACTTATATTGTTTTCACCAAGTTTCATTTTCATGAAGGCTTTTAGAAAAGATCCAGCACCCCTGTCGTTTAGAACATAGTTGCTTCTGTAGGGCAGCAACCTTCTGCTTATTATTTTATTTTAAAAAATATTTAATTAGTTTATTTATTTGAAAGAGAGAGTGTGTGTGTGCACATGAATACGGGGAGGGGCAGAGGGAGAGGGAGAAGCAGACTCCCCATCCCAGGACCCTGAGATCATGGCCTGCACAGAAGGCAGACTGACTAAGCCACTCAGGTGCCTCTCTTCCACTGATTATTAAAATAAGAGTGCATAAGTTTTGGAGATTATATTAACTACAAGGCTGAGTTGTGAGTGCCGCAAACCTTGTATACATCAGTCTGAGCAAAAAGGGAATTTACCGGGTGGTCGCTCCAGTCCCGCAGACCTCGAGTCACAGGCCAGGTCCCGACAGAGCTGGGGCTTCGGGCACCAGTGGAGACAGGGCTGGAACGCTGCCAGCTTTCTCCCAGCCTCACCTCTGCTCCTCTGGGTGCCAGCGTTGTCTTGCGGCAGACTGGCTTTTAGTTGTTGTTGTTGTGGAAAACACAATTGTTGGCAGCTGTCGAGTTTTATATTTTTTGGCTTCCATGGCTAGAGACTTACTTTCCTGGTCTCAAATACAAGTTTCTAGTGAGCTCTGGCCGGGATCAGAGTCATGTTGTTGAACGTGGCTGCTCCTGGGGTGGGGGGGGGGGAGGGGGGGAGGTTTCTCAGAACGATGGTGGGCTGGAAAGACAACTCAGTATGTCCTGTGTATGAGGTTCCTAGGGCTGCTGTAACAAAGTACCACAAACCGGATAGCTTAAACATCAGAAATTCATTGGCTGAATTCCAGTTCTGGAAGCCAGAAGTCCAAGATCATGGTGTTGGCAGAATGGATTCCTTCTGAGGACCCTGAGACAGAATCAGTTCCAGGGCTCTCTCCTTGTTTCTGGTAGTTTTCTTACAATCTTTGGTGTTCCTGGGCTTGTAGAATTATCCCCTAATCTTCCCTTTACCTCTCTGTGTGTGTTTTGTGTCCAAATTTCCCCCTTTTAAAGGACACCAGTTATACTGGATTAGGAACCCACCCTTGTGGTATGACCTCATCTCAACTAATCACATCTGCAAAGACCCTATTCCCAAATAAGGCCCCATTCTCTGGGGGCTATGACTTCAACATGTAGGCTGAGGAAGGAGGCATTATTTAACCCATAATATCGCATACAGGGCACCACTCTACATATAGGATATCACAAAGCAATGAAGGGAACCAAGAAGCAAAGATGCAGAGTTGTAACCTAGAATTATGAAACGCTTCAGATTTGTCATCTAAGAGAGAAAAATAAGTAAAAACCTACACCGAGAGAAAGAAATGGAGAAGTGTGTGTGTTTGTGTGTGTTTGTGTGTGTGTGTGTGGTGATGAGGTAAGTTAGACTCTCAGGTGTGTGTGGAACACTGCATGGCTACAGTGGCTCCTTGGAAACATCCTCCTGCATGAACTGTTCCATTTTTCCTCCTCAGGTTTGGGCGTTTTGAGAACTGAAGCCCTGCAGCTGTCCCCACTCTAGCAAACATGTGGAGGCCAGCAGAGGTAAGAGCCAGTGGCTTCCAGGCCCCCGTACGGCAGAGGGCCCCCTCTACCAAAATTCCTGAAACCCCCATTTCCTTGCACTGCCCATCCCAGGAGAAGAGAGGTATCTTTACAACAGCAGCACCAGTGGGTGCGAAGCAACCATGATGTCACACAGTTCCCCAGTGAACTCAGCTCTACCCTGTGGTCGGGGAGGGACAGAGTCTTTCGTTGTGTCAGTTTTTAATCAGAGGAAGTGGTAAGGTACTGAACTGAGCTAAATTCAGTACCTAAAATGACCATTAATCAACAAGATGGAGATTTCCACTGTCTGTGGAAATGCATTGAATTTACAGAACAAATCAGTGGGGTCTTCTTATTCCCATATTACAAATTAAAAGATAAGGCCCGGGGAAGTCCAGAAGCTTGAACGAGATACCAAGTATGGGTGAATTGTATGGTCTCTGCATTATATCTCAATAAAGCTGTTACAAAACAAAATGTCATGAAACAATTCTGCTTGATAATAAAGCCCACATATCATATATCATAGAAAATGCCTTGCTTAGATGGGACCAGCAAGAAAAAGGGGTGGTTGGAGGTTACAGTTTTCTTGTTTAGGAGGGTGTGACATATCCCAAGACAGAGATTTATCTATGTTATTATAATAAAAGTTCCAAGGCCAAAGTCTGACAAAACAAACTGATTTAAGCTCTGCTGTTCTATGCTCTTGGGGATGTGTCTTCCATGGAGAGTTGTACTGTCCTCTCAATGCACACAGGGCGGACAAAGCCTGCTTTACTTGTGAGAGAAAAGGGAAAGTTCTCTCTCCTTCTCTCTCTCTCTCGACATTAACTTAGATCCATCACTTTTTGAAACCACATTTTTTGTGGTTTTGATGAAATCTTGATTTAATCCCTTATTTGAAAGCACTGTAGCTCTTTGAAGAGGGAATCATCAATTCACTCAGAATTCATTCCATTTTCATGTGGCCTTAAAAGCAAATTATTACCTTATGAGATTTATGAGAATATATTCGTATCATTTTTTTTCCAAGTCTCTGGTAAATGCACAAGCACGATGACCCCTTTGTTTCATGATTTATGGTAATGGATCTAAGTTGGATCTCATTTTATAACATATCCTCTTTTTTTTTTTATAACATATCCTCTTAGAGACAAATTACTTGACTGAGGCTGTCAGTATGGATATTTGTTGAAATGATAACTTTGAAAGCCTTGTGAGTTCTGCTCACGAGCCATAGGAGGAATGAAGGCGACATTTGAAAATCTTTTAATGATCTCAGATGAGGTGATAAGGAAAATAATCTACTGACTGCCAAAGCCAAGTCATACATTGAGATGAAGTCAGTGACATACACAATGGACTCCTTTCTCTTGCAAACCACGGTCTGGATGCATTTCAGTAACTTTCTTCTTCAGACACAAGCAGCGAACCACAGAGAAACCATGAGGTCTGCGATTCTGCACAGGGCACTTTAAAAATGCTGACTGGCTGCCATGGATGTTTGCCCAGGGTACTGAGCAACATGAAAAGCACAAATTGTCTGACAATGTGGATAGTGTAAAGCCATTCACAAGGGAAAAACAGATATGATATGATTTATTATGATTTGTTATGACACTTCATTATAAACATAGAAAGACTATTCTGAAAAGACTCCAAAGAAGCAGTTAAGAGTTGTTGTCTTTGGGAAACATAAATTGGGAATGATGATGTCATTTACCCATCATGGTTAAAAAGGTCTTATGCTGAAGGTATTGGGAATATTAAAATTAACAAGTAAAGAAAATAAAGAGAAAACAAAGTGGTGAATTGCCACTTCATAGAGAAGAGGAGGCCAGGAGTGCTGGGCTTGTCCCTTGGGAGTGGACCCTGGCAGGTAATTAACTGCTTGGTCTGTATCTGAATGTCCTTGTGTATGGTTGACCCCTTTTGATCCTTTACACCATCCATGGAGCCACGAGGAGATGACAGCCCATTGCAGGGTATGGCTGAGGCTTCTGGGGGTCCCCATGCCATCTGTTGTACCTTGCTGACATAGTAATAATAGCACATACAGAACACCATCATGACGATGGTGGTAGCTATTGTAAGAATGTGCATCATAACGTTACGGTAGGATTTAGGTTTACTAAAACTGGAGAGAGTCACAGATGAAAGAAAAATTGGGATTCAAGAGAAAGAATATTGCAATCTTCATTGTTGAGATAACCAACAACAAAAAGCGAACTTTGGAAAGACTAAGTTTTGACCTTCTCCTGAACCATCCTGCTGGGCTGCAATATTAAAAACATGTATTCTGTGAGACTTGTAGAATGCAGTGTGATTTATTTAACTTCACTATTTAAACTGTGTGCTTTTACTGTTTTAAAACCTGCATATTCATGTGGAAAAAGAAACATCTGTTTTCTGGATGTTCTAAATCTTCTCTTAAATACCGTTTCATTCTTGGTATACCATCTTCTTCCAGCTGTAGATTTTATCTGCTGGTGGGGAATAAGAAATGGGGGTGTGTTTTAAAAATCGATGTTGATGGGTTCTAACATTAAATCAAAAGATGAGTATTTCCAGTGAAAGATTTCAAAGGTTAAAAATAACAGTTTTTGTCGGGGGAGGTTTAAAATAGAACACAAGACTTTGAAAAATTTGGCAAAGTGTCAGGGATGGGGTGCGAAGAGTATATCTACATGCATATTCCAGTTGCATTTTCTGATTCAAGATGATTTGCTCTGCTCTGATTTCTCAAATGCAACAGGCCCATAGGACAATCCTGTTTTCCGAAACACAATAGAGAAAACTGGCCTCTGGAGATGTGGCCTTGTTTCCATATTTCTGTTCCTTAGAATGCTATGTTTATTCCTACAGCAGGGCCCTGGCACTTACACTTCCTTCTGCTTCTAATGCTCTTTCCTAAGGTCTACACTTTGTTCCTAAGGCTGCCCTTGTTTCACTATTTAGGTCTATAATAAACTAAAAAATGACCTCTAATGGCCCACATCCTAGTCTTTGGAACCTGTGAATTTATTACCTCACATGGCGTGAGAGACTTTGCAGATATGGGTAAGGATCTTGAGATGAAAAGATTATCCTGCATTATTTGGGTGAGTCCCATGTAAGAGTCTTTGTAGGTGAAGGAAAGAAATAGGAGAGTGAGTATCAGAATCAGATATTTGAAGTTACTGGCTTTGGAATCAGGAGAAGAAGGTCATGGTTAAGGATTACAGGCAGCTCTAAAAACTGGAAAAAACAAGGAGATGGTTTTTCCTAGAACCCTGCTAATGACTTGATTTTCACCCAGTGGCACCCATGTTGGGCTTCCAATCTCCAGAACTGTGAGGTAATAAATTTGCCTCATTGTTTTAAGTGACTGAGTTTCTGGTAATTTGTTAGAGCAGCAATTGGAAACTAATACACAGTCTTAACTCAAATACCACTTATTAGAAAGAATTTCATGCCCTGACTAAATAGTCTTCAGTCACTCTACCATATTATCTTCTTCAAGGCATTTATCAGTACTTGAAACTACTTTAGATACTAAGCACATTAAAAACTTTTTTGCTTCTGTTAGTACATAAACTCTTTAGGGACTGTAAGGACTCTGTCTTGCTCACCACTATGGCCCCAGCACCTTAGAATAGCGTCTGGCACATAGTAGCTGTTCACATAATGTGCAATACTTCCTTTAGAATCATTCTTCCCCCTCCTCTTCTTTTTCAGGATATATCTGGCAGAAGGGGAAAAACATAATATTTTCATTTTAAATGCTTGCTTTTACTGCAAAAGAAACCATTTGGAGCCATTCTAAACACTGAGTGAGAGCAAGTGTCTTCTGATTCCCTCCTCTCTACTGCTTACCTTTCTACTCCAACTTGGGAATAAGTTGGCTCAACCAAATTATTCTAGAATTCCATCAGATTTGTTCAAGCCAAGAAGGAGGCTGAAATTCCAAGATTCAGATCTCTGGTAAATTTCCTGAGGGATGTAACTTGGGCCTGAGCTTGATGTACTCCCTGATATGATATTATCATTCATTTGTGACTTATTGGAAACCTTCCATGGCATGAACAGCAGAAGAGATTGGTGGGTGGAGGGAGTAGAGGAATTCATCAAATGCTTGTGTTTGACACACAGGGTCCTGCCTTGCTGGGCCGCTGTGGACTCATCCAGCCTCATTCTTTACCCACTCTCATCCATGCAAGTTATGTTTTTAGGCTCCCAGGAATCTTTGCTGCTCCCTTAAAACACTGCACTTTCATGCCCTGTGTCTTTCTCATGCTGCTTCTGGCCCTAGAAAGTCTGTCTCCTCCTTGTCCACTTGGTACACTTCTTCCTTCAGAGAACAATTCTCCTGTTCCACTACCCACCACATCTCCCCTGGGTAACTGGTATTGACTAAGATCTATAACAGAGATACATCTTTACAGCCATCTGTCTGAAGACAAGGACATTGCCTTGTGCACTCTTGAATCCCTAATGACTAGCGCGGGGACCAACATGGTTATTTGTTGGAGGAGGGTATCTCTCCCCTGTGCTGGACTAGACCAGGGCCATGCATAATTCATTCTGTATCTCAGAAGAGTGAAGTGGTCCAGAATGACACTGAATGCATGTTCAATGACTAGACTTAAATGGCATGGTGGTAGAAACTGCTGACTATCCCCTATTGATATTCTTAGCTTGTAAGAGTTTTAGTTTGGCCTTTGGCTTGAGAACATTTCTCAGTTTCACAGCTTACTGTGGCCAAGCAAGCAAGTTCTGGCCAATGAAATGTGAGCAGAGGTGTCCTATGGTAGCTTCTTGGACTCTCCATTAAGAGATGGATGGCATGTGCCCCCTTTGACTCTTTTTGGGTCCTTTCTACCATTTTTCCATCTGGAACATGGATGCCTTTAATCATGAAGTATCAGAATTCCAATGTGGTTCCTGTGGCTGTAACAGTGGGATACAGTTGATATCCCGGGCCTGGGACAAAAGAAACAAGTCTTTCTAGAAGAAGAGGTCTGTGTGGAGGAAGCCACCTATCAAGAGCCATAACTTTTCTTTCTTTTTTTTTTTTTTAAGATTTTATTTATGTATTCATGAGAGACAGAGAGAAAGAAAGAGAGGTGGAGACATAGGCAGAGGGAGAAGCAGGCTCCCTGTGGGAAGTCCAGTACAGGATTCAATCCAGGGACCATGGGATCATGACCTGAGTGGAAGGCAGATGCTCAACTGCTAAGCCACCCAGGCTTCCCGGAGCCATAACTTTTCGTGGAGAGAATCAGATAGCCCACAGGGAGATGGCTAAGGAATAAATACCTGACCTCACTTTCCTCTTACCTCAAATCAATGTTCCCCATAAGCTGAACCATGTGGACATCAGACAGTAAGAGAGCTTATTGATGTGGGGACCTCCACAGGTATAGCAGGTGAAGAAGGATGGAGAGTGGGTGTGGCTGGGTAAATAAAAGATAACCAGTGCACTTGGGTAGAACTATTTTCTCATTTTAAAAGCAAGGAAATTGAATTAAATAATCTTCATTCTTCTTTCAGCTTGCAATATTCAGACTGAATTCTCTGCATTAATTTGTTTCACTTTCTTAGAACTTTATGCCAAGGCTATAGGGCAACCTAGAGTCAGGTACTCCAGAGTTTCAGTTACAGACCAATGTTCCAATTCAAAACCATAATAGTTGGTGAATATAAGACACATAGAACAACGGTTCATAGTAGAAAGTTCAGAAACATGAAGCACCTGGGTGGCTCAGTCAGTTGCACATCCTACTCTTGATTTTGGCTCAGGTCATGATGGTAGGGTTGTGAGATTGAGCCCTGTGTTGGGCTCTGTACTCAATGGAGAGTCTGCTTGAGATTCTCTCTCTCTTCCTCTCCCTCTGCCCCTACCCTTTCTCACGCTCTCTCTCTCTCAAATAAATAAATAAATCTTTTTTAAAAGGCACGGAAACAGATCCACACATATGTGGATTGATTTAATGACAAAAGTAACACTGCAGTGCAGTGGCAAAGGATAGTCTATAATAGTCTATAATAAATTATAAGGTCAATTGTATATGGACATGGAAAAAATAAATTTTGGGTGCCTGGGTGGCTCAATTAGTTATGCATCTGCCTTCAAGTCATGGTCCCAGAGTTCTAGGATCGAGTCCTGCATAGAGCCCTGCTCAGCGGACAGTCTGCTTATCCCTCTCCCTATCCTCTCCCTCCTGCTTTGCTCTCTCTCTCTCAAATAAATAAATAAAATCTTTTTTTAAAAAGAAAAATAAGTCTTAACCTGTACCCCATACACAATTCCATATGGACTGTCAACCTAAATGCAAAAATAAGCAAGTATTTTTCTAACTTCTAAAGAAAACAGAGAAGAAGATCTTCATAATGTTGTTGTAGGCCAAAAGAATGGACAAAAGACTTTAACAGCACTTCATAAAATAAGCATATCCAAATGGCCAATAAACATGAGTCCAACTTTATTAGTTATCACCAGAATGTCTAACATTTTAGAGATTGATGGTAACAAGTGTTGGCAAGGATTTGGAGCAACTGGAACTCTCATAGACTGCTAATAAGGGTGTAAATTGTCACAATCACTTCCTAATATATACTAAAAATATGTTTTCTACTATCTACTAAAGGTGAACACACACAAAAATGTATGATCCAGAACAACTAGATATATCCACAAAAGAAATCCATACATAGGTTCACTAAAAGACATTTATCTAAGAATATTCATAGCAGTATTATCTAGAAGAGCCAGAAACTTTGAACAACTCAAGTAGGAATCAATAACAGAATGGATACATGATTTGTGTTATTTTACATAAGGAAATACTGGTACAGACCAATAAAAAAAAATTGCTATATGTGGTAACAAGGCTGAATCTCATGAAAAATATGCAGAAAAGTATACACAGAGTGGTCATATTTATACAGACTTTAAAAAACAAGTGAAACAATAATCAATGGTGTCAGAGAACAAGGTTATGCTTACTTTAAGGGAGTGTGTAGTGACTGGGGAGGGACAAGAGGTCAACTACTGGGGTGGGCTGGTGAATTTTATTTCTTGATGTTGGCTGTGGTTCTATGTGGTTCACTTAATGAAAGCCCTTTGTACACTTATTTGTGTGCCTGTTTCTGTAAATACAAACTTACTGACTCTCATAAGTAAATGTTATCATTCAATACAGCTTTTTTTTTTTTTTAATAAAAGTAGGGATAGGAATCTGGGTGCAAGCCCTTCATTATTCAACACAAAGAGACAGATCAGGACAAGAGCATGTCTGCATTGCTACTAAGGGATTAACAACAGCAGACACTTTCAAACAGGGTTTCTTTGAACAGGTGTTCAAAACCAAAAAGGTTTTTTAAGTCATTTGTGAGGGCAAATCTGATTGCAGTCTGGAGTCCTGGGTATTGTGTCAGGAATTATATACAATGAGATCATTTTCTTTTGTTCACATTTCTGTCTAATAAAGAAATCTATTTAGACTAACAAAGAATTGCCTCAAATAAAAATATATTGAGAAAAGGTAGCATTATTCTCAACTCTGAGTGCCTAAGAGAAAAACGATAGGAAGTTTAGAAGAAAGACTTCTCTGTCCTGAGAGAAATTAAAAGTTTACACACTTTCTCAACAACTATACATTTTTAAAGAAAATTCTAATTTCCTCCAACAAATACTTTAGGTGACTGATCTGAAAGACACATCAACATAAAATTATAATAAAAATGACATTGATAACCAAAACACCCCAAACATTAGCCATGTTGAAGACCAGAGGGGTAGGAGGAATTTTACCATAAAATCTATCTACACCAAAGTTCTTCCAACTTTTTATGGTAAAATTCTTCCAACTTTGGTGTACCACATTTCACTCTTAATGTCTGAGTGGCCAAAGCAAAAGAAAAATTTAATAAATTATTTAGCTCTCATTTAAAAAGAAAGAAAGAAAGAAAGAAAGAAAGAAAGAAGAAAGAAAGAAAGAAAGAAAGAAAGAAAGAAAGAAAGAAAGAAAGAGAAAGAAAGAAATAGAAGGATGCATGCTACTCCAACACGACAAACATTCCTTGCATATCATGAAAAAGTAATTAGGAGGATTGTTTACATAAGTTTGAAAACATAATAAAAATTGCCCTTATAGTAAGTTAATACACATGAAAACATTGTTTTTTTTTTTGGGGGGGGTTCAGAGTCTATGTTTTTAATATTTCCATTTTATTGCCTTTCTGCTGCTTACTGGAAACTCTCTAGGTTAAACAGATAGAAATAATGTTCATTATGAGATCCTTACCAGAAGGATTAAGTTGAGTTAGTAGCTTCTTTTTCGTTACCATTAAGTATAGCTACAAGATGTCCTTTAATGGTATTATGAAAAGTTTGTATCCCTTTCATGACCTATGACCTATGACCCTCTGCTTAGACTTTTTTTTTTTTGTATATTTTTTACTGGACTTTGATTTGCCAACATATAGCATAACACCCAGTGCTCATCCCATCAAGTGCCCCCCTCAGTGCCCATCACCCAGTCACCCAAACCCCCGCCCACCTCCCCTTCCACCACCCCTTGTTCATTTCCTAGAGTTAGGAATCTCTCATGTTCTGTCTCCCTCACTGATATTTCCTACTCATTTTCTCTCCTTTCCCCTTTAATCCCTTTCACTATTTTTTATATTCCCCAAATGAATGAAACCACATAATGTTTGTCCTTCTCCGATTGACTTCACAGCATAATACCCTCCAGTTCCATCCATGTTGAAGCAAATGGTGGCTATTCATCCTTTCTGATGGCTGAGTAATATTCCATTGTATACATAGACCACATCTTCTTTATCCATTCATTTTTCGATGGACACCAAGGCTCCTTCCACAGTTTGGCTATTGTGGACATTGCTGCTATAAACATTGGGGTACAGGTGTCCCGGCGTTTCACTGCATCTGTATCTTTGGGGTAAATCCCCAGCAGTGCAATTGCTGGGTCATAGGGCAGTTGTATTTTTAACTCTTTGAGGAACCTCCACACAGTTTTCCAGAGTGGCTGCACCAGTTCACATTCCCACCAACAGTGCAAGAGGGTTCCCTTTCTCCACATCCTCTCCAACATGTGTTGTTTCCTATCTTGTTAATTTTCCCCATTCTCATTGGTGTGAGGTGGTATCTCATTGTGGTGTTGATTTGTATTTCCCTGATGGCCAGTGATGCAGAGCATTTTCTCATGTGCGTGTTGGCCATGTCTGTCTTATTTGGTGAAACTTCTGTTCATGTCTTCTGCCCATTTCATGATTGGATTGTTTGTTTCTTTGCTGTTGAGTTTAATAAGTTCTTTACAGATCTTGGAAACTAGCCCTTTATCTGATACGTCATTTGCAAATATCTTCTCCCATTCTGTAGGTTGTGTTTTAGTTTTATTGACTGTTTATTTTGCTGTGCAGAAGCTTTCTATCTTAAGTTCCAATAATTCATCTTTGCTTTTGTTTCCTTTGCCTTCATAGATGTATTTTGCAAGAAGTTGCTGTGGCCAACTTCAAAAAGGGTATTTCCTGTGTTCTCCTCTAGGGTTTTGATGGATTCTTGTCTCACACTTAGATCTTTCATCCATTTTGAGTTTATCTTTGTGTATGGTATGAGAGAATGGTCCAGTTTCATTCTTCTGCACATGACTGTCCAATTTTCCCAGCACCATTTTTTGAAAAGACTGTCCTTTTTCCAGTAGATAGTCTTTCCTGCTTTGTCAAATATTAGTTGATCATAGAGTTGAGGACCCATTTCTGGGTTTTCTCTTCTGTTCCATTGATCTATGTGTCTGTTTTTGTGCCAGTACCACACTGTCTTGATGATCACAACTTTGTAGTACAACTTGAAATCCGGTGTTGTGATGCCCCCGGCTCCGGTTTTCTTTTTCAATATTCCCCTGGCTATTCAGGGTCTTTTCTGATTCCACACAAATCTTGAGATGATTTGTTCTACTCTCTGAAGAAAGTCCATGGAATTTTGATAGGGATTGCATTGATTGTGTAAATTGCCCTGGGTAACATTGACATTTTCACAATATTAATTCTTCCAATCCATGAGCATGGAATATTTTTCCATCGCTTTGTGTCTTCCTCAATTTCTTTCAGAAGTGTTCTTTAGGGTATAGATCCTTTACCTCTTTGGTTAGGTTTATTCCTGGGTATTTTATGCTTTTGGGTGCAATTTTAAATGGGATTGACTCCTTAATTTCTCTTTCTTCAGTCTCATTGTTAGTGTAGAGAAAAGCCACTGATTTCTGGGCATTGGTTTTGTATCCTGCCACACTGCCGAATTGCTGTATGAGTTCTAGCAATCTTGGGGTGGAGTCTTTTGGGTTTTCTATGTACAGTATCATGTCATCTGCAAAGAGAGAGAGTTTGACTTCTTCTTTGCCAATTTGAGTGCCTTTTATTTCTTTTTGTTGCCTGATTGCTGAGGCTAGGACTTCTAGTACTATGTTGAATAGCAGTGGTGAGAGTGGACATCCCTGTCATGTTCCTGATCTTGGGGGAAAGGCTCCCAGTGTTTCCCCATTGAGAATGATATTTGCTGTGGGTTTTTTGTAGATGGCTTTTAAGATGCTGAGGAATGTTCCCTCTATCCCTATACTCTGAAGAGTTTTGATCAGGAATGGATGCTGTATGGTGTCAAATGCTTTATCTGCATCTATTGAGAGGATCATATGGTTCTTGTTTTTTCTCTTGTTGATATGATCTATCATATTGACTGCTTTACGAGTGTTGAACCAGCCTTGCATCCCGGGGAAAAATCCCACTTGGTCATGGTGTATAATCTTCTTAATGTACTTTTGGTCTTATTGGCTAGTATCTTGTTGAGAATTTTTGCATCTGTGTTCATCAGGGATATTGGTCTATAATTATCCTTTTTGGTGGGGTCTTTGTCTGGTTTTGGAATTAAGGTGATGCTGGCCTCATAAAACGAGTTTGGAAGTACTCCATCTCTTTCTATCTTCGGAGCAGCTTTAGTAGAATAGGTATGGTTTCTTCTTTAAACGTCTGATAGAATTCCCCTGGGAAGCCATCTGGCCCTGGACTTTTGTGTCTTGGGATATTTTTGATGACTGCTTCAATTTCTTCCCTGGTTATTGGCCTGTTCAGGTTTTCTATTTCTTCCTGTTCCAGTTTTGGTAGTTTGTGGTTTTCCATAAATGCATCTATTTCTTCTAGATTGCCTAATTTATTGGTGTATAGCTGCTCATAATATGTTTTTAAAATCGTTTATATTTCCTTGGTATTGGTTATGATCTCTCCTTTTTCATTCATGATTTTATTAATTTGAGTCTTTTCTCTTTTGTTTTTAATAAGGCTGGCTAATGGCTATCTATCTTATTAATTCTTTCAAAAAACTAACTCCTGGTTTTGTTCAGTTCTATAGTTCTTCTGGTCTCTATTTCATTGAGTTCTGCTTGAATCTTTATTAACTCTCTTCTTCTGCTTGGTGTAGGTTTTATCTGCTGTTCTTTCTCCAGTTCCTTTACATGCAAGTTAGTTTGTGTATTTTTTTTTCCAATTTTTAAAGGGATGCTTGTATTGCGATGTATTTCCCTCTCAGGACTGTTTTTGCTGTATCCCAAAGATTTTGAATGGTTGTATCTTCATTCTCATTAGTTTCCATGAATCTTTTTAATTCTTCTCTAATTTCCTGGTTGATCCTTTCACCTTTTAGCAGGATGCTCTTTAACCTCCATGTGTTTGAGTTTCTTCCAAATTTCTATTGGAAGAGAATAGAGTTCAAGTTCAAAGCATTATGGTCTGAAAATATGCAGGGGACAATCCCAATCAACTGGTATCAGTTGAGACCTGATTTGTGACCCAGTATGTGGTCTATTCTGGAGAACGTTTCATGTGCACTTGAGAAGAATATGTATTCAGTTGTGTGGATGCTAAGTTCTATAAATATCTGTAAAATCCATCTGGTCCAGTGTATCATTTAAAGCTCTTGTTTCTTTGGAGATGTTGTGCTTAGAATATCTGTCATTTGCAAAAAGTGCTGTGTTGAAGTCTCCCAGTGTTAGTGTATTATTATCTAAGTATGTCTTTACTTTGGTTATTAATTGATTGATATACTTGGCAGCTCCCACATTAGGGGCATAAATATTCATGATTGTTAGGTCCTCTTGTTGGGTAGATCCTTAAGTATGATATAGTGTCCCTCTTCATCTCTTACTAGAGTCTTCAGGATAAACTTTAATTTATCTGCTATGAGGATTTCTACCCCTGCTTTCTTTTGAGGACCATTTGAATAGTAAATGATTCTCCAACCTTTCATTTTCAGGCTGTAGGTGTCCTTAGGTCTATAATGAATCTCTTTTAGACAGCAAATAGATGGGGCTTGCTTTTTTATCCAGTCTGAAACCCTGCATCTTTTGATGGGATCATTAAACCCATTCACGTTCAGAGTTACTATTGAAAGATATGAATTTAATGTCATCATAATACCTATTCAGTCCCTGTTTTTGTGGATTATTTCCATGGACTTCCTCTTTCTTTTACAGAGTCCCCCTCAATATTTCTTGCAGAGCTGGTTTGGTGGTCTCATATTCTTTCAGTTTCTGCCTATCTTGGAAGCTCTTTATCTCTCCTTCTAATCTGAATGAGAACCTTGCTGGGTAAAGTATTCTTGGCTACATGTTCTTCTCATTTAGGACCCTGAATATATCCTGCCAGCCCTTTTTGGCTTGCCAGGTCTCTGTGGAGAGGTCTGCTGTGAATCTAATATTTCTCCCCATGTAAGTTAGGGATCTCTTGTCTCTTGCTGCTTTACGGATTTTCTCTTTATCTTTGGAATTTGCAAGTTTTACTATTAAATGTAGAGGTATTGAATGGTTTTTATTGATTTTAGAGGGGTACCTCTCTATCTGCTGGATCCGAATGCCTGTTTCCTCCCCAAATTAGAGAAGTTCTCAGCTATGATTTGTTCAAGTATGCTTTCTGGTCCTCTGTCCCTCTCAGCGCCCTCTGGAACCCCAAGTAAATATAGATTTTTCCTTCTGAGGCTGTCATTTATCTCCCTTAACCTTTCCTCATGGTCTTTCAATTGTTTTTCTCTTTTTTCCTCAGCTTCCTTCCTTGCCATCAACTTGTCTTCTATGTCACTCACTCTTTCTTCTATCTCATTAACCCTTGTCATTAGGACCTCCAGTTTGGATTGTATCTCATTTAATTGATTTTTAATTTTGGCCTGATTAGAAGTAAATTCTGCAGTCATGAAGTCTCTTGAATCCTTTATGTTTTTTTTTCCAGAGCCACCAGTAGGTTTATAATTGTGCTTCTGAATTGGCTTTCTGACATTGAATTTATTTTTAAAGATTTTATTTATTTATTCATGAGAAGACACAGAGAGGAGAGAGAGAGAGGCAGAGACACAGGCAGAGGGAGAAGCAGGCTTCATGCAGGGAGCCTGATGTAGGACTCGATTCCGGGTCTCCAGGATCACACCCTGGGCTGCAGGCGGCGCTAAACCGCTGAGCCACCGGCTGCCCATTGAATTTAATCCAAATTCTGTAACTCTGTGGCAGAGAGTACTGTTTCTAATTCTTTCTTTTGTGATGGGTTCTTCTTTCTAGTCATTTTGCTGAGTGAAGAGTGGATAAAAACGAGTTGTACTGGAAAAAGGAAGAAAAAAAAAAAAGAGGGGTATCTTCTGGTTCTATATACTGTAAACCCCTCGACTTCCCCTGGAGCTTTCCAGCACTGCTTGGTCAATAACTTGTTCTTCCCCTATCCTTCCAGCTGGTCTTCTGGGGGAGGGGTCTACTGTGCTCTCAGGTGCGTGCACCTGGGGGAGCTGCCCCGCCCCCTGCCAGGTGCAGGGCTCAGTGGGAGTTGTTTATCCTGTGAGGCCCCTGTTCCCTGGCAGCCCCGCTCCTTCTAGGCACAGGGTGACAGCAGGAGGAATAACCCCACTGGTGGCGGTCAGCTCTCCAGCCCTGGAGTCAGCCCCCCAGGTAAGCACCACAGCTCCCAGTCCACAGGGGCCTGGATGCTCCCGGGCGGTGGCGCCAACCTGCACAGCTCGGGGTCGCCCAGCGGCAAGAGTGTCCTCGCTGTCCTGGGCCCTCCTGGCCTCTGCCTGTCCTGGGCTGTGTCTCCTGGCGCCCTGGGCTCTGGGGCCTGCATGGCTGGAGTCGGGCTCCCAGGGCCGCGCAGCCCCCTCCGCGCGGAGCCCCCGCCCGAGCTGCTCCCGGGCCCCGACGGGCGCGCTCCAGCCCTTTACCGCGCTCGCCCGGGCTGTGGGGCGCGCTCTTCCCCGGGGGCACCTCCTCTGTTAGTGACCCTGGGAGCCTGGGGGCCCCACTGCCCCTCCTGGGATCCTGTCCGCGTTCCCCGCGAGCACCTTTCCGTCTGGGAAGGTTGGTAAAGTTCCTGCTTCTCCAGGGCTGGGCTTTCTTGTCCTGGGGGCTCTTGCCACCCAGCCTTAGCCCGGCTCCTGGGGGGGGGGGGGGGGGGGCGGGGAAGACCCTTCCCCACTGGATTTTTATTTATTTATTTTTTTCCCCGTCTTCCTACCTTGATAGAAGCACGAACTCTTCTCTCTGTAGCATTCCAGCTGTTCTCTCTTTAAATCTTAGGCCGAATTCATAGGTTTTCAGGATGATTTAAAAGTTATCTAGGTGAGTTGGTGGGGACAGGCGATTTGGGGACCCCATTCCTCCGGCAGCTTGCCCTGCCCCCCCCCCCCATGAAAACATTCTTAATTATCTCTGGTGAAAGACAAAGCTGCAGCAACATTAAATCATGGTTTCTTGAAAGCACCATATAATGTGTTCGCTCCTAGTGATTCAGCTGGCACTGAGGTGACTGTGTAGGCTGGGGGCTGGGGGGAAGTGGTGGATTTGTGTCATCCCTATTAACTTGGCCACTCCACTGTGGGGCAGAAGTAGAGTAATACCGCAGTCTATCTGGCCCTGCCCTTAGTCTGCACTGCCTCCCAACCCCTAGCTGTTCATGGGCATCCCCAGGGCTGGCCATGTGTGCTCTCCTACATGGCCCTATCAGCTGCCATGTGACCTCTGCCCTCAGCTGGCTCCCTGTGGTGATGTGTGTGCTGAGGCATGATGTGTTCATTTCCACTGAGGACACCTGTGGCACTGAGTTGCTATAGCCATGCTTCAATGCCATGAAACATGTCCCTTGCTGCTGCAGCTGTTGGCACAGATGTCTGCCTCTGTCTCTTGTCCACTTACTATGTTGCTTCCCTTACATTCTTCTTCTGTGTGGATTGGGCTGAGGTGGTCCTGGCACAAATTCTATCCATTTTGGGCTCCCAGCCATTTTAATCCCAACCCTAGCCAGAAGTCACCATAACTCTTGTGCTCTCCTTTGGGCCATCCAAATGCTGCCCAATGGAGCTCCCAACCTCGTAATGTTATTGTTTCCTACTGTCTCCTCTCCTTTAGGATTCAGCCACTGGGGCAAGACCAGAAATGTCCTGATTTCAGATAAAATGTGGGGTTTACCACCCCTCTACTCTCTAACATGAGACTATTAACTTGAACCACACTAGTGTGACAGCCTTTATTCCCCTAGACTAAAGCCTTTCTCAGGATGTTGGGGTCGTCTGTCAGGAAGGCCCAGGTGTGTGAATCCAGGGGGAACACAGCTAGAATCTGAGCAGGGATTCTCGTGCCATCAGCATGCCTCTAATACTATTCCCTTCAAGTATTTATGTCTGCACTTAAGTCTTGTCTAAAGCCAGCCTCTTCCAGAAAGTGCACATTCCTCCTCTGACCTTGCGTCATCCCAGAGAGGCAGCTCCATTTGAGTCACAATAGTCACAGTTGCTTAACGGATGCTTCATGCTGAGCACTTGGAGGTATTATTTCAGCTTTTTATAATTACTCAGGAAGGGAAGTGCGGTTGTCCAAATTTTAAAGTTGAAGAGGTTAAGGGGTGAGGTTAAGTGACTTGCCCATGGTCACACTGGGTGAGTGGTGGAACCAGATTCATGGGAATGGAGCTTGGCCTTGTCTTGATGAAATGGTTGAGTACTACACAGTCCTTGGAACCAGAGCCTTCTTATGAACCGGTCTTTTAAGACACATTCAAATATTTTCATCTTCTCTTCTGAGAATTTGAGACATAGATATGAACTCCCAATGCACAGCTTCTTGAGTCCTGGCATAAAGTCTGCTCCTGGACTTTTTATCTTTGGACATTAATTCCATACATTCATCATTTTTTAACTAAGGGAAGCTTCTGGCTTTAGTATACTAGGGCTGCATTCCAGGGGTTGATCAATTCAAATTCCTTCCCTTTGCATGGTTCATTCCTATAGAACCCACCCCCCACCCCCCACCCCTACACACACCCGGGCTTGCCCAGGCTCAGGAAGACCTCTCTTTTGTGCTTTTATGTGCCCTATTAGCGCCCTGCCTAAGTTCTTTCTCTGAAGAGGACGCTTCTTGATATATCTTTCTTCCTTTTCCCCACTCTCAGTTCCATTTAGGGATTTCTGTGGTGCTCACACCTGCCTCCTCAGTGGAGCATGTGACCATCTTCTGACCATATGGCTGATTAGCTCAGGTTAGGCCCCAAGTGCCACCCCCTGAACCAGACTGAGTCCTGGGACACTTTCCAGAAGTGCTGAAGCAAAGACACTATTTTTGGCTGGATCTGAATAAGGAAGCATGTAGCCTTGGTCATCTTCAGACTGTGAAGAAATGCAGCCAATACCCCAGAAGACAAAAGTGAGAGGGATGGATCAGGAGCTTGGGGACTGAGGCTCCGAGAGGGAGCTTGCTGAGGCAAAACCCTTTGGGGAGTTTTCAGTCATGTGAGCCAATAGACTTCCTTCCCTGTTCGGGCCTGATGGAGCCATACTTTCTGTTGCTTGTGTTACAAGCCTTTGAGACATACATTGTGCAACAATGAATCACGTTTTTAGTATCTCTCCTGCTAGACAGTCACTCTTCTGATCCCTGAGACAATGTTGTTTGAATGAATAAATGAATGAGCAAAAGAAATGAGGGAAGAGAACCCAGGTGTTGTTGTATCTATGCTAAGACCATTGCCACTTCTCCAGCTACTCATTTCTTCTCCCAATTCATGGACATTTACCAGTGAATGAGCCGAGTCCCTTGAGGAAACCCGAATAATGATATCCAGCGCCAGAAACAGCACTTCTTGGTGGCAAGAAGCCCCACTGCACCAGAACTTACGAAATAACTCAAAGTGAGAAATAACTCAAAGTGAGAAATAACTCAAAGAGAATCCTGAAGATCAACCTGCATCTCTTACCAAGCAATAAACAGAAGAAACTCTGATGCATTCATTTTTCAAATCAGGGTGTGGGCAACAAAACCCTCCATACGAGCTCTCGAGCTCTCTGCAGGAATGTTGCCACTTTACTCTAAGCTCAGAAAGTTGGTATTTGGAGGCCTCCACAGCCCCCTGCTCCACAAGTGAAGGCTTGGGATGAGGTGATGAGGAGGAGGGTTTGAGTAAGTGTGGGTCTTTCAGTCTTTGGTGTATGGATCTCCTGAATATCTGATGTTTTTATGTGCGTTGATGTGCACACCTCCCCTGCCCCTCATTCCAGGACACATTTTCTGTTGAGTCTCAAAATAAAAAAGTGAAGTTGTCACTGAAGCCCCAGGAGAAAAAGAACATGTGTGGGGATAGATTTCTTGCAGTTTCCCCCGGTTTTGCTTGCCCTGGCTAGTGCCCCCTCGTCCCCACCCCCTCCCCACTAGAACAGCTTTGCTCTTCAGCAATTGTTGGTCAGAAGGAAATGCTCCAGCCTTGGCCTCATGCTTTTACAGCATCAAAGGTCAGGGGCCATGAGCCCTGTTGTATACATAACTTTGAGTTAGCAAATCGGAACTAAAGGCTTTCAGGCAGCAGCTAGGAGGAAATAACGGATGACAGAAAGTATTGCTTCAAGAATCAGATTCTAGGCCTGGCTCTGCCACTGTTTTTGAGACTCTTGGCAAGTTCTTATGCTTCTCCAGCCCTTGATTTCTACAATAGCAAAACAGGGAGGTTCTGGGTAACAAGATAAGACCAAATAGCTGTTAGCACCTGGAGACATCCCACTGGCAAACAGCAGAAGGAGGACAAAAGTCATTTTTCCTATTCCTCTAGAGTTTGTCTCACCGACACCAATAGCTGCCTGGGAGGTCGTCTCCGGAATTACTTCTCTTGTCCCCAAAGGTGGCCAACAGCTTCCGCCTCCTCACTAGGAGAGTCTCATTTCCAAAAGGCTCCTGCTCCCTGCTATGCTTTCCTATTTAGAAATAGAAAAAAAGTAATATTTAACTGGCAGGTGCTATGGTTTGAACATATGTATCCCCTCTAAATTCATATGTTGAAATCCCACTCCCTGAAGATGATGTTATCAGGAGATGGGAACTTCAGGTCATGAAAGATCATAAATGGGCTTAGTGCTTTATGAAAAAGGCTCCAGGGTTACCTGGGTGGCTCAGTTGATTAAGCATCTGCCTTTGGCTACAGTCATGATCCCAGAGTCCTGGGATCAGGCCCCGCACCAGGCTCCCTGCTTGAGGGGGGAGCCTGCTTCTCTCTCTACTGCTCCCCTGCTTGTGCTCTCTTGCTATCTCTCTGTCAAATAAATAAATAAAATCTTAAAAAAATAAATACATAAAAGAGGCTCCAGAGAGTTCCCTAGCCCCTTCCACCAAGTGAAGATAGAATGTGAAGTCTGTGCCTCAGAAGAGAGCCCTCATCTGGCCAGGCTGATGACCTGATCTCAGACTGCCAGCCACCAACACTGTGAGAAATACATTTCTGTTGTTTATAAATGACGCAGCCTGTGTGTTTTGTTACGGTAGCCCAAATAGACTGCGACGGATCCCCAAATTGTGGGGATCATGACTGAAAAACTACCTGAAGGAGTGGCACAAAGGGCCATGCACCTGTACAAAAGCACAATTGATCAGTTCTTCTACCAACAGTCATTTATTCATTTTTCAATTTGCTCATTCAACAAATATTGATGTTGAATTCATTCACTCACTCAGAAAATCTTACACTGCCAGGAATTTGGGGGTACAATAGTAACCGAGGTATAGACATTGTTTTCTTGTTGTTTAGTGGTAGATACAGATATTTTATAAGTAGCCCTAAAAACACTTACATAAATTGCTTTTGATAGAGAAACCATGGAGTGCTATGGGAGTATGCATGAGGGGCACCTATGTCCCTAAACTTCCCAAAGGAAACAATGCATAAGGATGACCTCCAGCAGTTAGCTGAGGAAGAAGGGATGGGTGAGGGTCTACAGAGAGTGTTCCAGGCAGGAACAGCCTGTGTGAAGGTCTGAAAGTATGAGAGGACACAGTGGGTTGCAACAGAGATTGCATGAGAATGAGGGTGTGTGGATGGGTGTAAGCTTGAATAAGGTACTGCTGTAGATTCTTGAGCAAGATAATGGTCAGAAATGCTTTAGGAAAACAATTTGTCTTTTCCTATATTCAGTGTGCACTAGAGGTGATGGAGACCAGAGGTGGGGAGAGGTAGAGTGGGTTTTGGCAACAATGAAGACAAGGACTAGAGTGCTGTCCATGAAAACTGAGAATGCAGAACTGATAGTCACTGACTGTCTTTCACATTAGCCTATGCTATCTATCTTCTAGATCCTAGAAGAGAACTCTGCTAAGTAAGAAATCAGCCCAAGAACTGTCATTCATTGGGAGGAATTGCCATATACTCGCCTGGACTTACTTATCATCGTAGTTTCAGACTGTGTCCAAAGATCCCTAGGGTTTCCTAGTGGTACTCTAGAGACCCCACTCAACCAAAATGGTTCTGTTGATCTATTTTGGACACATGGACACTTGAAAACTACTAGTCCACTTTTTCTACAATGTGTGTATTCCGTCCAATTCTTGGTAATTATTAAATTTGGATTTGAGTGTGTGTGTGTGTGTGTCCAGACCATGATTTTCTCTCTCAGAAGTTTCCTGGCAGTAACCTCATCCAAGGCCCTACTAAAGATGTGATTGCTCTTTTTCCTGTTGTTCTGTGTTCTGTTGCTCTGCCCTCCCTGCCTAATTCCAGACCCAATTCAACAAAGAAAAACCTTCCTCAGCAACCCTCCCATTTTAATTCTCTCGCAACTCTTCTTTAGAGGGTGAAAAAAATTAACCTATTATTACTGTCAACACCAATCATAATAAAGCATGAAAACTGACTGATGAGTTTTAGGTTAGTCAAATTCTTAAAGAGAAATGGAAAACAAAAAATAGTATTTTTTTTTTTTTTTACTGGAATGATCATTTCCCAAAGGAAATAACAGAAGTTCTGCATTTTTGTGGGATGGGAAGACAGGGACAGATAGGAGGGAGATAGAGGATGTAGGCATGGTCCCTGGCTCACAGTAGTTGTTCAATAAATCTTGGGTTTGTAGATTCTTTCATTCCTTCTACAAACACAAATGCTAATTTCTAGGAGGGTATTTTATTTGCCTCCTAAGTTATCTCTTGGCAAAGCCAACAAAGTCATCACATGAAGGACATGAAGTGTCTGTCAGCTGGCTTGCATGTTTCCCAAGTTACCCAACTTCAGCACATGAGCAAGAACTAAAGCCTCTCAGACCCAGAAAGGGCCTAAAAGACTGACCTGAAGTCAATTTCCCAGGGAGATCCCTACTTGTTTGCACAGGCCCAGCCTCTCTGCCTTTGGACAACTCTGGTAGAAAGCCCTTCTTGATATTGAGTTGAAATTAATTATCACCTATAGCTTCCAGAAACGGGAAGCAGCATAAAATTATTCTAATTCCTTTCCCTCTCGACCAAGTTCTCGGAGTCTTTTTGCCTCCAGGGTCCCTGTATCCTAGTCTTTCAAACTTTTCTTTTTTTCTGTGAAATGGTATTTTCAGATCCAAAGATATTCTGGTCCTTCTCCTCTAAGAAGCTTCACTCTCTTGCTCTTCAAATTATACTGCCCAGAACAGAAATACTTCCATATCACCTCACCAACGCAGAAGAGAAGGGACTCTATCTTGTCCGATTCCAGAGCAGACTGCTTGCTACCACCTTTGGCAAGCTTCTTAACCTCTAGGAACCGTGGTTTAATATGTAGCCTCATGTAAAATGCCAACTACAATACCTGGCATAAAAAGAGCATCTGATAGCTGATACTGTTCCATGACTCTTCTTCAATTAGCACCATTCTTCATTCTATTACCTTTATCACCATCATCACAGGATATGTTGACTCAGGTTCTACCCAAGAGTAAATTCAGAATAAGTAGCTCTGATCCTTACTCTTTAGCTATATATCACGTGTCTGCATATGAGTGTATGCGTGCATTTGTCCAAATGTCAGAATTTCAATTTATCTTATAAAATTATATCTGTTAGATTCAGGATATTATTTTTTTCCCTAGCTCTATGGAGGTATAATTAACAAACAAAATTGCAATGTATTTAAAGTGTACAATGTGATGATATGATATGTGTATACATTCCCACCAGCGAGTCAACACATCTATCACCTCACATAATTTTTTTGTGCTTGTGAGAAAACTTAAGTTCTATTTTCTTAGAAAATTTCAATCACACAATACAATATTATTAACTATAATCACTGTCTTTACATCAGATCCTCAGAACTTATTTATATCTGAAAGTTTGTACCCTTTTACCAACCCCTTCCCATTTCTCTACCTGGTTGCTCCTGACAACCATAGCACTCTACTCTGTTTCCATGAGCTTGACTTTTTTTTTTTCCAAATTGGACTATAAGTGATAGAATGCAATATTTGTCTTTCTCTGCCTGGCTTATTTCATTCAGCAGACCATTGTTTAATGTGAACAAATTTTTAAAAACAAGCCCAAGCTGTAGAGGATAGCTTTATCTAAATAACTAGTAAAAATGTTTTCATGGTTATAATAAAGAAGCAAGCCTGGCTGCCACTAGAAAACCCCTTTGGGTTGATTCTAATCTATTATTAACCAGTACCTTTTGAGCAAGTCAGTCCAACCTATAAATAATCCACTTAATTTCATTTTCTTTTGTGAATAATTTTCCCTATTAAGCAAAAGAATACATGAAATTTTGTCAAATGATTTGGACAAATCCAGAAACACCAGGGCTCCTGTGTTTTCTTTCTTTACCAACCCAGACAACTATCACAGTAGGCAATGTGTTCTCTGGGAACTCCTTTAGGCTCCTAGTGATCATGGCTATTTCACTTCTGTGTTTATGACTTACCTTAATGATTTATTTGAGAATTTCACTGAGGAATAGGATATTTTTTTCTAGGGTAGCCTGGGTGGCTCAGCGGTTTAGTGCCACCTTTGGCCCAGGGCGTGATCCTGGAGACCCGGGATCAAGTTCAGCGTCTGCCTTTGGCTTGGAGTGTGGTCCCAGAGTCCCAGGATTGAGTCCCATGTTGGGCTCCCTGCATGGAGCCTGCTTCTCCCTCTGTCTGTGTCTCTGCCTCTGTGTGTGTGTGTGTGTGTGTGTGTGTGTGTGTCTCATGAATAAATAAATAAAATCTTTTTAAAAATCCTTTTAAAAAACAGAATATTTTTTTCTAAAAGAATCATAATTAATTAAGGTAATGCTAGTAATTGAAACAGATAAATCCCCACATCTCAGTATCCAGTAGCACTTTATTTCTCATTCATATGAAGTCCGTGAGGGGCATCCCTGGTCAGTGAGTGATTCTATCTCCAGGCAGTAATGCAAGGCTCTTGGCTTCTTCCATCTTGTGGTTCTGTGATCCTCCTGATGCATATACCTAGCACAAAGGATAATGCAGGATTAAATGAAAATGATTGTAATAGAGATAATGAAGAGCATTTCAGACTTACAGGGGAAGAAAAGAAAAACAACAGCAAGAATCAAAGAAGTGTAGAGTATGTGTCACACTCAAACTCAGTTGAGGAATGCAGCCACCTTACATCAAGGCACAATGTCTCCTGAGCTCACTGTCCTCCTCCAGAGCTTCACATTTTCAAAACTGAACCATTGGTCAAAAGGCAAGGGAATTCAATGATGTTGTCCATACAGGTTGACCTTTGGGACACAACAGGGGGAAAAGAGTAGAATGTACCTTCAGAGGCAAACAAAAGATGGCACAGGGATCACGTTTCGGAGGTGAGAGTAGCACAATCAGACTTGTGTTTTACAAAGATTAGTTTGGTGGCAGTGGAAACAGAGGCTGAAGAGGGGAGATACTGGAGGCAGGAAGACCTTTAGGGAGGCAAGGGCCAGGCAGGTCAGGGCAACGGTAGGACGAAAGGCAAGGGCTAAACACTGGAACCCATGAATTCCCATATGCGAGAGGCAAAAAAAGAACTAAAGGAGACCATAAAACCATGGTTTTAAAAGGAAGATGATGAGTTCATCTGAGGACAAATTACCTTGGGACATCCATATAGAGATGTCCTGAGTCAGCCTAGCCCCAGGGGAACTGATTTTGTCATCTGGTTCTATTGCTTTCTGGAAAGTCCTCAGAAATGCACAGAAAATCAAGCCTGGACCAAAGCAAAATCATAGCTGGCTATCTAAATCATGTCTCTCTTAACAAAAAATATATGGGGAGCAAAAGATATTTTATATGCAATCTAATCTTCAGGAATTATTTATTTCATGCTATATTGATTGCATTGGTTTCTAGAAGATGCATGCTAGAGATGAGTACAAGGCAACATGGGCTACCTATAATTTAAATTGAACTTAAAAGTACATGTTGGATTATCTCCCAGAAGGATGAAACTGAATCAGAGTTTGCAAATGTTAGCATTAGTCTCAAATGCATGTTTTAAAACACAGATCGACTCTGGATTCATTGCTTAAAAACATAAAAATCAACATAACAGCTCACCAGGCTCAGACACTTGCTTGCCAGATACTCGTCCAAAATTAAGGTCACTTTGATATCATAATGAATTCACTATTTAGACTAATTCTTGACTAAATATTAGAAATAGTTTTTGAGAAATACAAAATTAATTCTAAATTAAACCTAATTAAACAAATCTGGTATTTAACATAGGTGGCATTATTAATCTATGTGTAGTGCCAAAATTCCATTCATCTTTTTAATATCTTTACCCTCAACTATTTATAGTAATTATCTTTCTACAGGGATTTGATTAAGTTTAGGTTGAGCTATTTTAAGTAAATACACTTAATATTTATATTTTTATATTTATAGGTTAAAGTACAAGTAGCTACTCTTACATTAAGGCATCTACAGCATCGATTACAAAAGATCAGAAAAACACTCTGAAAATAAAATGACTTAAAATCGCGCATAAGATTCAGGATAAAGTAGGCATGTGATGTTTAATCATGTGTATGATATATCTCACAAGACTAGCTGGTGTCATAAACATTGACAACATTTGTAGTAAGTGAGTCACATTTCAAGAATTGTTGACTTTTCAGGGCCCTTAGTAAATTGGACAATGTCCATTTCTTCTGTTTCCCTGCAAACAGAATATTTCCCCGAAATATTTTTGGATCTTAGTTACTGCTCCCCAAATGATCAGTTATTCTAAACAACATAGGCTGGGCTATGCCCTGGAAGCAAACAACCCTAAATTCTTAGTGGCTTAAAGCAAGGTTCACTTCTCACTCAGAATTATGTCCATTGCCTTTCAGTGGGGCCACTGTTCCACATGTGTATTCAGGTAACAGGTCTGGTTCCACTAACTGGAACACTGTTGAAGACAGAGAGATGGGGGATAATCACTGGTAAACCCTTAAAGACTCTCACCTGGAAGACATACACATCCCTTCCATTTCCATGTTATTGGTCAAAGTACACCACATGGCTAAGTCTAACGTTAGGTAGGTAGGGCAGGGTAATCTTAATCCTGCCCAGCAGAGAAGAATTGACAATGTTAGTGAAAAGTTCCAGTGTCTACCACACCCACCTTTCTTTGAATTTTGTTTTTAGTTTCAGAAGTGAGTTGCCAGATCAAGTGAAGTCAGAGAAGAGTTGAACTCCTGGATTTTGAGGACAAGAAACAGTACTGGAATCAACATGAACTGGGTCAGCTGGACATAGATTGGCTTGTCCTGAAATTGGCCTGACAAGGACATTTGCAGAGCCGGTAGGAACATAAACCCTGGTGAGCTAAGGGTGCATGGCCATGGATAACTCAGAATAAAGGAACATTCCTTTTTGGAAGAGTGATCTCCCTTCTGATCTCTCTGCCCCAAAAGCTGCTCATTCTTTAATAGCTCTAGCATTTTTAGTTTAGGAATGCCTCATCTTTTGTTGCTTAGGGAAATACTTCCTGCCAAATGGTTTTAATTTTCTTTTTAGCTCCTTTTTTCTTGGTATCATCTGTATTTAGTTGAGAAGAATACTTGGGGAAGACATTAATCTGAACCATTCTAGTTGCTTATTTTCCAATTCATTACTTTTTATTTTGGATCAACGGACTTTTACCCCTCTGTTTTCGCATTTTTTTTCTCCCTTAAGTGGCTCACAATGTTGATTCTTTGGATTTTTGAAGAATATAATAATTTGGCAATAACCATCTTGTCCTAAATTAGACCCAAGCATACACTGGTTTTCCTACCCACTCTAATTTTTGGTTTAAATCTTTTCTGAAACCAGGTGGTGTGCAATTAAAGTTGTTTCTTTTTATTTAAAAGAAGCAATCTCCATTATGGAATAGCTTCTCCCAATTTTTGAACAATCAAGAAATTCCTTTAAATCGTTCTCTAATCAGGATGCATCAGAGCTTGGAATGACTTTAAGCCCAAGTTCGCTTTGAGGATAGACAAGATGAAAGCTCATGTTGGCAAAGAGAAAGAGCTTTAGTATGGAGTATAAGCCAAGTCGTCATGGAGAGTTCCATCAACCAGTGGGCCATGGAATTGCTGTGATTGATTACTGGCTCTCAGAGGTTTCTGGAGGAGAGAAGAGGGAAAAGAAGGAGTTAGCTGAGTCTTCTTTTCATAGAGCTCCTCATTCCTTGTTCCTAAGGACAAATTATTTAACAATTTAGCATTCTTTTTGTATAGTCGGTGTATAAATGAAGGCCCATAACAACCCATAGATCTCAATCTAGTTTCATGAAACAAATTAAAATTTCATTGCTTTAAAAAATCAATACACTTTATTTTTAAGAGCTGTTTTAGATCCACAGCAAAACTGAGCAGAAGATAGATTTTCCACGTACTGCCATGCCCACATGTGCCCAACCTCCCCAACTGTCCATTTCCTACACCAGAGCAGTACATTAGCTGATTTCTACTTCAATGCCCTTTTTTTCTTTATGTAGATCTGAGTTTCTGACCTTTATCAGTTTCCTTTCTCAGCAGAACTTCTCTTAACATTTTACGAGCCAACTTTATTGGCAAAAAATTTCCTCAATTTTTATTTGTGTGGGAGTTTTTATTTCTCCTTAATTTTGAAAGATGATTTTGTCAGGTGAATTCTAGGTTAGCATTTTTGTTTCTTTACTTCCTCAAAAACACTTAAATATTTCATTCTGCTTTCTTGTATTCATGGATTCTAATAAGCCAGATGTAATTCTTATTTTTTGTTCTTCTGTAGGTAAGGTGTTCTTTCCCTCTGGCTTCTTTCAAGATTTTTCTTTATCTTTGATTTTCTGATATTTGAATATGATATGCCTAAGCCTAGGGCTGTTTTTGTCTTTGTTTTTTCCATTTATCTTGAGTGGTGGTTTCTGAGGTACCTGGGTCTGTGGTTTGGTGTCTAATATTAATTTGGAGATAATTTCTCAATCATTATTGCTTCAAATATTTTTCCTCTTTTTTTTTTTTCTTCTTTCTTCTTCTTGTGGTATTTCTGTTAGGCCTCTGTCACAGCTTTTCTAGTTGTCCCACAGTCCTGGGATATTCAGTTCTGGGTTTTCTTCCCTCCTCCCTTCCCTTCCCTTTTTCTCTTCTTTTGCTTCCTTCCTTCCTTCCTTCCTTCCTTCCTTCCTTCCTTCCTTCCTTCCTTCTTTCCTTCCTCAGCCTTTTTTCTCTTTGCTTTTCACTTTTGGAAGTTTTTATTGTCCTATCTTTAAACTTAGAGCTTCTTTCCTCAGCAAACTCCAGGCTACTGACAAGTTCCTCAAAGGTGTGCTTCATCTCTGTTTCAGTGTTTGTGATCTTTAGCATTTTTTTTTCTTAGACTCTCCATACCTCTTTTTACATCATCCTTCTGTTCTTACATGTTGTCTAAGTGATCCATTAAAGCCATTAACCTCTTAATCATCATTTAGAAAAATTCCTGGTATGAATAATTCCAACATCCTTACTGTATCTGACCCTGGTTCTACTGTTTGTTCAGTCTTTTCAAACTGTTTTCTGCCTTTTAGTATGTCTTGTAATTTTTTTTTGGCAGATGAACATGATGTACTGGCTAAAAGGAACTGTGGTAAGCGAGTCTTTCATCATGTAGCAGTAAGGTGTCGGGTGGGGGGAGAAACCCCTTCTGTGGTCTTATGACTCTGTCTCAGTCTTTTGGGAGCCTACACCCCAGACTGTGAACTTCATCGGTGCTCTTATGGTTTTTACCCCTGTTTAGGTAGGGCAGGGTGGCTAGAGTGGGCTGGAGTTGGGTATTTTCCTTCTTGCAGGTAGGTTAGTCTCTGATAAGACCCTGGCAGGTTAGGCTCTGGTTAAATAGTTTCTCATGGGGCATGTCTTGTTAGAAGAACAGAATGCTCTGGTGTATTTCAAAACAGTGCTTCTTCCCTGACTCCTGTGGGAAGCATGAGGAGATTTCCCCCCACATCACTGTGAGAACCTTGTAGAACTCCTAGAGGCAAAACTCACAGAAGTGTGGGAGACCCCACAGTAGCTGGATCCCCCTGGAGTGTTTAGCTCTCAGACTTATCCCCTGCTAGCTTCCAGCCATCATCATCACTTGACAGCCCAGGTTTTCCTCCCACAGAGGTATCTGCTCATGGGCTTCTGTAGCATGAGTTGTCATTTTCTGGAACTTCCTCTCTTTGATTTGGGGAGCAGTGGTTTGCTCTGTGACCTCACTTTTTCAACAGATCTTAGAAGAGTTGTTGATTTTTCAGTATGTTTAACTTTTTACTTGCTGTTAGGATGGAACAAAAACTTCTAAGCTTTGTACATGCCAGACCAGAACCAGAAGTCTCTCTCACTTGCTTTTAGACTTTAAAAGTATTGAATAGATATCCATATTATAAAATGAGTCAAAATTCAACTATAGTATTGTTAAAAGACACACACACACACACACTCACACTCACACACACTTTATTTCTAAATCAAGTTTCCCCCAGGCTGGTGTAGGTGATTTTCCTCATCCTCTTCATGCTGTCTCTGTTATGGGTCCTTGCATGGGAAAGGCAAGAATTTGAGTACTGGGATGGATATAATACTTGGTGAGGACTTCCTTGCCCTCAACCTTCCCACTTTCCAGATTCTGGGGTCACTCAACTGGGACTAGGTTTTGGCCTCTTCTTTAGGAGCTCTTGACCAGGCTATGGAAGCAGCGGCTGTTGTGTGGACCCCACACTCAGGACAGGAAGAGGTCTCCATTCCAGCTGTTGTCTGGTCTACTAGGACTCCCTTGAGAAACAGGTAAGGAGAACAGTATGTGGAATGTAGAGTGAGGCATGGAAGACGAGCATGGTGACGGAGCACGGCTTGAGCCATATGAGGCCCAGACCCTAGTTCCCGTTCTGTCATGAACTCACTCTCAAACACCATGCCGCTCAGATCCATACGCCTCATTTGGGTTCAGATTTGATGCTCCCTACTGCTCCTCTCAGCTCTATCTATGGATATGATCCTTGCAAGCAGGAAAGAAACCCCTAAGGGTTCTGTGAAAGCAACATCTCTCAACAGTGAGGCTAGAGAGGCCTAGAAAAAGTTCCCAAAGCATATAGTTCCCAGTGCTCACAGGTGTGTTGCCCATCTGGGGTCTCTGGGAGATGCTCCCCACAAAGCCCAAAGCACATTCTAGGGCCCTTCACATGGCTCTCTCTAGAAGTCAACCTGGGGCAAAGATACCGGCTCTGCAGGGCAGGAGGTTGACCCCTAGCAGGCCAACAGCTGGCATAGTGCTCAGAGCATGAGCTCAGAAAGTGGGCAGGGTGTGTGCTTGCACTGGGTGGAAAGTCTGAGGCTGGGTGGTTGTGCTGGGAGCCAGAGCACTTTAGGAAAAGCTGCCAGAATCATTCAGACAAGCACTTGGGGGAATTTCAGTTGTCCCCAAAGTACCTTTTAATTTGAAAACAATCAGGAGGCAGGTCAGAGGGTTTTTCATCCTTTGGCATGAGTGGCAATGACTGGTCTTGTGTTGTTACAGGCTCCAATTAGGTGTGAGAAGTGGCTGTGGGGCCTGCCAGCTGGAGAGGAGCCAGGCAGCTCATCATCCCCTGTCTCATAAACACAGGGAACTCTAGCACCAAGCCCAGAAACACCAATGATACCATCCATCACGCAAAACTTTCCAAACACTGGAGGAAGCTCCCAGGTTCTACAGGAAATGTATTCACCCAAGAGCCTGACATGACAGTACTCAGAGATTTCTGAAACTAGAGATGTCGGTGACAGAGCAAATATAAATGAGGGGATGGCACCGGACAACTCCCACCAGTCTTTCCAAGCCGGAGGGCACCAGGTCTCTGCCAGGAGGAGGCAGCGGGGAGAGATTCAGCGGGAGACCCCAGGAGGCTTCAAGGTATGGGCTCTGGTCAGTCTGTGCGGGCTCATAGCCAGGAATCTTCACTTCAAGCCTCACTATTCCCTGTTGTAAAACGGGGTGACGATACTGCCAAATTCATGGGGCGGTGGTGAGAATAAGTGAGACAACAGATCTGAGCGTTGAATGCGGTGCACTGCATAGAGAAAAGGTTTGAAAACTTAGAATTATTGTAAGTGTAAGCAATAAGAGAAGCATTATAAGTAAGAAGCTACAAACTTCTCTCCCAAGTTTCTGAGAGGCTTGATTGGAAGACCGTCAATTGCACAGCACTTTGGATTGAGCCTGAGGAAGACGTTTTAAAATGTTAGATGTTATCAGCAGCTCATATCAGAGATGAAGAAGTTGACATTCACGAGTGGTGGTTTGCTTGAGTTTGTACAACCAGTTGGTAAAAAAGTTAAGATTTGCATCCAGGACTTTTGACACTAACTCCTGTCTTATCATTATAGCGCACAATAAGCCATCACAAAAATTATGTCAAACATCTTCTAAAGCAAAAGTATGCGTGGCATAGATATTAGAAGAAGAGAAAGAAAAAAAAATCTATAAATGCCCGAGTTTTCCTAACTCAGAATTTCCCTGAGTGGTGAGATGCTCCGGGTCACATGGCCTGACCAGCCCCATGAACCCAGCTGACCAGGAAGAGATCCTCTTCGGATTCTTCTAAAAGTTCCACACTTGTGGCCAAGGGTCCATTTGCAATCCCTTTCTATGCAATCTTTTCTTTGTGTTCCCCTTCACGTGGTAACCAGAGAGTCACACAACATCTTTATTATTTTTTTTTTTTCATTAGAAATCACTTCCACAGAAATAAAAGAACATTCTTCATGGGGCATAAAGTCTCTGAAGGAAACACAGAAAGCAGCAGTACCCTAGAAAGGAGGCTTCTCAACACGAGGTCTTGGCAGACTCTATTCTAAGGAGGCTTAACCCCTCAAGGAGGAAGTCTCTTGGCAGATGACACCGCAGTGATTTCTTTACGGCTGATAGAGGCCTGGCCTGCACTCCTCAGAGTTCCTCCTCCCCATCACACTCACACTGAGGCTCACACTGCCTCAGCGCAGGGAGAGGGATTATCTTCCTGCGTGGTATCCGTTTACTTACTGCCTTACTGGAGAGGAGGTCAGTATCCTTCTACGGTTGTACCATGCGAGGCCCAGCACTGAGGGTGCAGCACAACAAAATATATTCAAACACGAAGAGAGTGTTCTTCTGTATTCTGGATCCTACTGTTGGCTTTACCAAATAGTATTTTATTTTGTGTTACTATATGACCCAGGGGTTGTCTACTGGGCCCTGCCTCCTGCAGATAAGCTCAGTTGAGCTCAACCCTACTCTCCCAAATCCATAGCTGGCAGAACCCCAGAGTCCCCCTAAGAATCCTGTGAAATCCTGTGAGCCCAGTTCTTCCTCTGCCTGTGGGTTCAGGGCTGTACCTTGCCACGAAGCAACTGCCCCTTTTTTGAGTTCCACTGAAAAGGAAATGTGAACTGAAAAGTCTCTTATTAGTGACTCTAGTGCAGAAATGGAGTCATGAGGCAGCACGACAAGGAACTTCTAGCAGAGAGCAGTCCCCCACCCCTGTCAGGGCCCCGCATGGCCCATGACCTGGCCCTTTCACCTTGTTGTCCTCTTTCTCTGTTTTGTTCTGCGTTCCTACTCCCTTTCCTTCCCTTTCTTCCCTTGTCTTCTTAGCTTTCCCCCTTCAAAGCAAAAAGGGACTGTCAAGGCAGGCCAGTTTTACTCTCTTCTTTGAAGCTTTATGGCCACCAAGCACCCAAGCCCCTGGGATCCTAAGAACTTTTCCAAACAATAGCTAGCCAGATAATGAAGATTTCTTTCATCTCCGAATCCAAGGAAATTAAGCAGGTTATAAATATTACCTGATGGAACTTCTTCTCAGCCCTGTGTACATCAAGAGAAAGCGAATGTTTCGATATTCTGAAGGCAAAGTAAAAATAAAAACTGATTTTCGGCTCATCAGCCTGGTTCTCTTCTGTGTAGAGTATGGGCCAAAGCCCTGCTTGGGGTTATGGATATCCAGGTCAGAATGTCCCTTTGGACACGTGTTCCCATGGTCAGAGAAGTTCCTTTGCACCTCTGCTGGCCCCTTCTCTTGTTTTCCTCGCCCTCTCATGAAAGAGAAACCCAGTAGTGAAAGGCTAAGTGGCACATGTCTCAGGCTCTGCAGCTCCCTCCGCTACAGCTCTGGAGTGGCAGTCAGGACTCAGCCCATCTGGGGGTGCTGCGTGGGCAGAGGACTGGGTCATCTGTGATGCAGGACCCACTGACAATTGCTCTGCAAATGGCCCCTGTTCCTGAGTTTGAGGAAATAGCGTCACTTTTTTTGTGTCTGTCAAGAGAATGCATTAAGCACTTTGATCCTTTTAAACCCTAGTTGACTTTCATCCTTCACACCCATGGCAGAAAAGTGCTAAGCTTTCCTGGGGGTTTCTTCTTCCTTTAATTGGAAGCCTGGGGCAAGTCTCTTTTCCCAGGACTCTGGGTTCCCAGTAACCCATTTGCAGGGGTTCAGAATCCTATTCAGTTTTAACGCAGAGAGAACTGCTTTTCTTTGTTGGTTGTCTTCACCCAAAGCCTTAATCTCCTCCTTCCTGGTTCTCCTTTAACCTCATCCTCCCCAGACACTTTCAAGCTTTTGAAGGGAAAGAAATCCATCAAAGGAGCTTTTCACCCTAAACACCTTCATTTCCCTGAAACCAGCAGAATAGGCCAGAGTCAGTTAAACTTTCCCAGTGCTGGGCAGCCCAGGTGGGTGGCTCAGTGGTTTAGCGACGCCTTCAGCCGAGGGCCTGATCCTGGAGACCTGGGATAGAGTCCCACGTCAGCTCCCTACATGGAGTCTGCCTGTGTCTCTGCCCCCTTCTCTCTGTATCTCTCATGAATAGATAAATAGAATCCTAAAAACAAAACAAAACAAAACAAAAAAAAACCTTTCCCAGTGCTTTTCTCTCTCTACACCCAAACCCCAAAAGTATCCAAGCTTTGTTTGTTTCTAATGTGTCTATTTTTCTTGTTACAAATAGATGTTTCTGGATCTCATATGGATCACAAAAATAAAACTCATTTGCAAAACTGAAAAAGAACCTAATGCCAAAAAATTGTATTTAGATCGATCTGGAGGGGCAAGTGCAAATGGATTAAGTCTTGAAAATGATGGCCACTGATGAGGTATCTGCTTGATGACACTGAGACAGGAAGTGAAAGGGAGCCCACTCCCTTTTTACTCCTTTTCCTGCTTCTATTTTTGCTAGGACTTACACACTTGCCTTACATATGCCTCGTGAAGGTCAAGGATTTGATGATTCCTTTGGAGTCTTTCAGCACAGTAAAGACCATCTAAGGAGTGACCGGGCAGGGTCATCAGGAACATTTTCCAAGACTCCTGACTCAACAAGAACCCTAGCTCCAGGGCATAAATGACTTATGGAGGACACCTACACACTCATCTATGTTCCTGGATTACTGAGAAGACTTGTGCACCACACCACCATCCTCAATAAAAACTCCAGGCTCCAAGCATTCTTCTCCGAAGAAGAGATGAGACTCACTCTTCTTTCCTTTCTGAGTCTCCCTGACCCTCTGTCTATATCTACACTTACTCTGTCTTCAATAAACTGTTCTTACTTCCTCTTAGCTTGAGCTTGATGTCTATCCTCAAAGCCAAGGACTCTCTTGGCTGGTCCCTTGGAAGCCCCACTCTGGGTTCTCCAACCCAGTCAGGCTGCATCAATATTTTTTTTTTTTTTTTTTTTTTTTTAAGATTTTATTTATTTATTCATGATAGTCACAGAGAGAGAGAGAGGCAGAGACACAGGCAGAGGGAGAAGCAGGCTCCATGCACCGGGAGCCCGATGTGGGATTCGATCCCGGGTTTCCAGGATCGCGCCCTGGGCCAAAGGCAGGCGCCAAACCGCTGCGCCACCCAGGGATCCCAGGCTGCATCAATATTAACCTCAAAGTGCAACCATCCTGACGAAAGGAAAAGGACTTCAGTCATAAGATGAACACAGTCTGAGAAGCTAATGTATAACATGGTGACTAGAGTTGATAAAACTTTATTGGATAATTGAAATTTGCTGAGAGAATAGAATGCAAATATTCTCACTTCCCCCACCCCCAAAATGGAAGTTAAATGTGTAAAGTGGTGGATGGCTTAGAGATTGTGTAGCATCTCACAATGTACACATATATCAGGTCATTGGGGTGCAATTTTATTTGTCCATTACACCTCAGTAAAGCTGGAAAACATGCTATGGGTGTGTACTTGGCCTCAAAAACAGAATAACTTAATCAGATTCTATTTTCAGTTGTTTAGAGGATGGAGTGGGTGGAGGAAGATGAAATGAAACTTTGCTTCTAGCAACCCCCATAGTCACATAGAGATTTTAATGAAAGCAACCTGATCAGACAATGGCTCTCCTCCACCCCAGGGGTCACCACCGCCAAGCCTCTCCACAAGATGACTGGTAGCTTGTCTGCTGTGGGCCTCTTTTAGAGCTATTCCTATAATTTCTAACCAGCTGTAGATACTACTGACATTAGAGAGGCTCACTCATTAAGAGAAGAAGCCTGGATTCTTAAGAAGACTAGAAATGCAAATACTTTGACTCAACTCTGTGTTCTCAGCTGTGATTAGGCATGGCACTAGCTCCCACTTCTAAGAATCAGGACTTTGTTGTTTTTCTGAAGTCACTGTCAAATATGAGAAATGAGTTTGATAGGATACGTACTAAATCATGATGCATCTTGTAGAGTGACTTCCAAGAAATTTCCTGAACATTATCCAGATTGGCAGAAAGAGTAGAGGATATTTCCTGTCACTTAAAGTTCTTACAATTAGAGCATCCCTGAAGAAGAAATGTTTAAACCCCAAAAAGGCTGAGTTTAAATCAGTGAGCATTCAGTGTCACAGGCTGGGTCTCCTGGGTAGCAGACTCGTACACAGATTAGTGTGTAGCAGGTTTCTGAAGAAATGCTCCTGGGATTGACATCTGCAGAAGAAAACAGGATTGGGAACAGGGAGCAGTTGAACTTCGATGCTGGATTGGATATTTTGGTAGAAGACACAGTCATCCCTGTAGTAAATTCTGAAGATGGGATCACATTCAGAGGGACCTCACTGTAGGAGAGGAAGGAACATACCCTCTGACCCTGTTGATTAGTCATTGGATATGGGCTTCCCAGGAAGGAGATGAGGCCTTTGGTGTGTGTGTGTGTGGGTGGGTGGGGGTCTCTTCAAATCAGGCAATCCCAATGGGGGCAGACAGCCAAAGGCAGTTTGTCTGAAGCACTCCCTGTAGGAATAAGTCTTTTTTTTTTTTTTTTTTAAGATTTTATTTATTTACTCATGAGAGACACACAGAGAGAGGCAGAGACATAGGCAGAAGGAGAAGCAGGCTGCCTACAGGGAGCCTGATGCGGGACTCCATCCCAGGACTAAGGCAAATGCTCACCCAATGAACCACCCATGCGTCCCTAAGTCTTTTGTTCTTGAAGAGAGATCTGAGAAGTGTATCACAGTGTCTATCCCTTTGAGTGATGTGGAAGTGAAGGAGTTAAGATAAACAATTGTAGCTATGAAATCTGGTAGGATTTTTTATTTCTCATTTTTGTAGCAAATACAGGAAGAAGAATGCACTCAGATAAGTCCCCCCCCCCTTCATATCTGGCAAGATATTTTTTCACAAAGAACAATCTATTGCTTATTTAGCACTGCTAGTGGATATTCTTGGTTTACCTGAACTGTGATCATAAAAGTATAAGTATTCTTATCCAAATCCACTTAAAAAAAGGGAGTGGGGGATAGATTCCTGTTTGTAGAGGACAACTTAGGATCCAAGCAGAGGCAAGGAGGGCCTCATCTTCCCAGGTCATGTCCTGCTTTTTTACTTGGACCTTTACTTGGGCTCTCCAGGCTCTTAGGTGGAGCAATTTCTGCATTTCTCATTCTGAAAGTAAAGTGTTGCCAGAGTATGTTTGGAGGTGCTTGAAGATATTTTGTTTGTTTGTTTTTATAAAAGGTTTGGCAGTTGCTCTTGCACTTGTGGTAGTTCCGCATTCTCTGGAGATTTATGTTTATTTTTTCTAAACAGAAGAAACACAGATATTTTATAGTATGCATTTTAGAATTCTAATATTTGAAGTCTTTGTGGTCTGATTCTATTGTCTGTTATTTCTGCTTGTTCTCACTCAGGTTGCTTTGTTTATACGACTAATTGTATTTGATGGTGCATTGGTCATTGTACTTGAAAAGTAATTTAGGAATGACTGATGTCTGAGATGATGGAACTTTTCTCTGGGGAATGTTTTTTAAAATTTATTCCTGGAACATTATAAGTAAGGGACCTGCTTAGTCCAAGTTCAACACTTGTGTTTCCTTGGACCAACCAGGTGATGCAAACCCGGACTGCGAATCTATACGAGGGCTGGCTTACTTTTGGTTTTCCATTTGCCTAAGGGTATATAGGGCCTTTGGATCCCACTGTAATATATTTATGGAAGAAATGGGACTCCCTACCATAGGTGGGCTCCAGGCTTTGACCTCTTCCTTCTGCTTCCTTTTTGCCAAAATAGCACCTTGTTTTGGCATGTTTCTTCAGGTTGGTAATTACTGTTTGGGTCCAACTAGGTTCATGTGCTCATTTTACCTTCCTGGGATTTTGCCTTTTAGAGTTTAACAGATTAAGCTCTCACTATCTTGTTAGCTCCCAGATATTTTAATTAAAATAAAGTAAAAAAATAATCTCACTCAGGTTTTTTTTTTTTTTTAATTATTCTTATTGGAAGGGAAGAAACCTCTGGTTCTTCTTATCTATGGCCAAACCCTGTGGTATTCTTTATGAGAATTGAAGAGAGACCAGGAGGCATTTCATTCAGTATCTCAAACTTACAAGCGTATTTTGTTAGGTAAAGTTAGTCAAATAGAGTCATGTATTACCTCTACATGCTTCTAAGAACTTACATGAAATTTAAAACTCTTAATAAGCATGGATCTGATTTTCTGTCTAGAATGTAACCACATAAATATAAGATTTTGTATCAAATTATTATAATTTCTCTAAAACTAACAGGCTATGAGACCCAAACCTTTTAAAATAAAGCTGTAGACATGCCCACATCAGCAATGACATTTTCATCTGTATGTTCATTTTAATTTATGGAGTGTGGATTCCCTTTTGATGGCTTAATTGGGGATGAGAACATTTTAAAAAGAAGTGCTTTTTTTCCAATACAGAAGGAGAGTTATTTTCAGTGATAAGGAGAAAATTCAGGTCCTCCTTATAATTTTGGAGCTAGCACCTAATAATTACATGAGAAAAGTCTCTCACAGAGAACAATGTAATCTAAACCATCCAGTTTAGGGTAATTTTCCTTATTTAAAAAGTGCCAAACACAATTAATGTTGAATAATTTTCGAGAGAATAATGAACTTTCATTTCTCCCATTCAAGATGACTCCAACCTGGACAGACAAGTTTCTGCTTTCGGGAACCAGTCACCCACAAATGAACCCTTATGACATAAATGAAACCTGAGACTCTTTAAGTACCAGATTTATTTCCATGAGGTCAATTTAAACCAAAAAAATTTTGTTCTCTCAAAGAAATTATCCTGTCGTCCTTGCAATGCTGTGGTTTATAATAGAGTTATTATTAGCTTTGACCACAATTATGCCACTGTTACAGCTTCCCCACCTGCCCAGACCAAGAATGATCTCCCCATCTCTGGAATGCTGGCTGCACTTACGCTTCATACCACTCAACTGGCACTTAGCATTGCATAATGTTCCTTAGCCTTTTATGTGCATGTATATCTGCTTAGGGAGATCGAACTCTTGAAGGACAAGGACCCTGGCATGCCATGCTCTGTTACATGTCTCTGAAGTGCCCATCCAGTTCCAGTACCTCCTCACAGTATATGTCTATTTATTGTGGGTGGTGAGATGATTCCTGTTCAATTTGAGTGAGAAACATATCTTATTTATTGTTTCCTCAACTCCTAACACATTGCCTGGTCCACTCAAGAAAAGTTTACTGAAGGAATGAACAAATGAATGAAAAAATGAATCAGTAGATGAAAACCTGGTTAGAAACATAACACACAGAGAGTGGAGAGCGTCACGATCAGATTATTCTTCAGGCTTCCTTTCTAAAAATGCAAAAGTTACCATACTTTCTTCTTTTTCTTTCAGTCGACCATGAAAGGATAGACAGACTATGACTTAATCACTTTAACCGAGTACCATTAAACCGCACACCCCTTTCACTTGACTCAGGAATACAGGATATAAATAAAGATTAAATGCCCTCCCCAGTGCCATATGCATTGTTTTGTGAACAAACTGAGAAGTCCAGCATCTGTGACAATGAGTTCCTGATCATCTAGTCTACTTTAGAGGGAAGAAGTGACCCATTCCCTGGGATTCAGAGAATATAGAACATTGGGACTCTCGATTTGACCATAATAAGATGGTCAGATATAAGATGATATAAAGAAACATCTATCTTCCCAATAGATGTATTATTCTGAGTTCCTGCTAGCTCAAAGATTCAACGCATTATGGTAGGAAATTTAGATTTTAGAATTTGATGAACTGAGTGTCAAATTCTAGCTTCATTTTTCACAAGTTGCACTGACTTTGAGCAAGTCATGTAGACTTGTCTGACACCCCTGCTGAGCTCAAACAGCATGATTTGGAATAGTCAAAGCTCATGTTTTCTTATGGCCTCTCTTATCAAAACTTTTGCCAATTAAGGCATGTTTCTCCTTTTCAATGCTTTCATAGTACCAGGCTACCAACTTGCCTTGGGACTGAGTTCCCTTTATTCCAAAATTCAATTCCTAAGGTAAAAATGGAGTGGGCATATTTGCCACCATCAACCTTATAAACCCGCATGGTAAAAATTATGTCAACCAGCACCAGTGTTTTAACTATAGGCACTTATTTGATTGTTTTCAGTATTTTTAGAAATAGGATGGATTTAATCTTATTATTATATTCTCAAAATCCCCATTAAACACATTTCCCTGGCACAAACCTACTAATCTCAACTTGCTAACTCCCTAAAAAGCCCTTTGCCCTCGGGATTCTCATGACGTTATCACTACTGAGGACATGTGGATAGTAAACATTCACATTAAATGTCAGTTTGTAGAAGTGAGGCTGTGGATTCAGGCCATATGAGCCGAGAAACACCTGGGCACCATGTGGAGTGCCAGTAAGGTGAAGTAACTGCTCTCATGCATATCTCTTTAGAGCACTCCTCACAAGAACATGCTGCTTGGTTGAGCTGTCTGGCTGCACGCTCCTTGAAAATAGATACTCTGGTGGCTCAGTTTGTTAAGCATCTGCCTTTGGCTCAGATCATGATCCTGAAGCCTGGGGATCAAACCCCAAGTCGGGCTCTGTGCTTAATGGGGAGCCTCCTTCACCCTTTCTCTCTGCCCTTTACCACTCTCTGCTCATGCTAGTATTCTCTGTCACTCTCTCTCAAATAAATAAATAAATAAAATCTTAAAAGAAAAATGATACTTTTCTCTCTGTTTTACTTTCATTGTCTCCTATTGTTATCAAAGGAGCACTGACTTCTGAACAAACTGGGCCAGAAATCCTATATCCTAATGAGTGTGATTTTTTGTTTGTTTGTTTGTTTTTGTTTGTTTGTTTTTTAATATGATCCCCTTTGAAGGCAATGCAGTTGTTCCAGCAATGCTGACATTGCTAAAAGCTCTTTGTAGCAACTTTATTGTGAAGTCTCATTGGTAGGAAATATTTGTCTTTTGAGGACAGATTTTTAGGTTTATTTTATTTTATTTTTTTATTTGATGGCCACCAAGTCTAGGGAAGAAGTCATGCAGCTGATAGGAGTTTGAGTAAAAAAAAAAAAAAAATACTGTGTTTGTAACGTGATTGGGTTGATTTTGCTGTGTAGCTAAGCTATCATTAGAAGCTCAGTTGCAGAGGACAAAATCCAATTAGTTCAAGCAAGAAGTCATTCAGTATGGGAGTATGAAATGGAAGTTGGAGAACAAATTTTAGGTTGTGCTTTCAAGGTGATTCCTAAAACCCTACCCCGGAATAAGGCTTCTCAGAGAGCATGTATCTACTTTTGTTAAGACTGGAGAAATGCTGGCTCCCACACCACATCGCCACTGCTGCCAATGATGCCACGGAGGCGCCGCCCTGACCAGGAAGCTGCCCCAGGGGCTGCAGGTGCTGGGATTTGCCACACCTGCCATCATCAACACTGGCAGAATGGCTGCCCCACGCCTTGCCTTTTGACACCAAAATACCATCTTTGCCTATGCAGAGGTATAAAAGCCAAATGTCTTCATCACTCAGCTTGCCAGAAAGGGCAGAAATGAGCCCCCCCCCCCCCACCAAACTCCTGCTGCCATCTCTCGTGTATGCACACCTAAGGCTGAGCCTACATCATATTTGAAATGAGAGAACAGAACCGTCATTTCTAGATTTAACAGAACCTATAATACACCATGGTTCTAGAACAGAGTTCCTCAAAGTGTGAACCTGTGACAATCTGCATCTCTTGGGAATTTGTGAAAATGCAGATTCCCTGTCCCCATGCCAGTGATCTGAGGTTAAGGCTCAGGAATGTGCATTGCAAGTGCACCTACCATGGTTAAGATGGCTTTTACATTTGGCAATGTGTAGTTCCAAGCGTTGTTCATCACCCATTTATGCACAGTGAGATCAATTTAGTGGGCTGTGATTAGTACTTTTAAAACAAGAAATACAGTATAATAAAAGAGAAGATAGCTGAATGTATCACACTGTAGTAAAGTATTATTTCTTTTTTTTAAAGACTTATTTATTTATTTATGAGAGAGAGAGAGAGAGAGGCAGAGACACAGGAGGAGGAAGAAGCAGGCTCCTGACGTGGGACTCGATCCCGGGACTCCAGGGTCATGCCCTGGGCCAAAGGCAGGCGCTAAACCACTGAGCCACCCAGGGATCCCTAAAGTATTATTTCATAAAGCTTTTGTTTTAGTTACGTACATACAGATATGAGCAGATCACAAAGCCAGACATATTTCCTACTATGCCTTGCAATCAACAAGTTGGAAAAATGTTTCCTAGAAGGAGATAAGACAGCTGTTGGTGCTAATCCTCCAACAGGGGGCAGGGGCAAAGTGGCTACAGCCATAAACAAACCAAAAGATGTTCAAGAAAGAAGTTTCAAAAATATCCTGTGGTGACAGACCGTTATTATGTGTGTTTAATTGCCCAAGAGGCCACCGTGAGAAATATAAGCAGAGAAGAAACAGGCACTTAGCAAACATCTCCTGTGGAGTGCGACCGTATGCCAAGTCCCTTCTGATTTCCTTGGATGAACCTCATCACCTCCAGGGTGAAGTCGATGTTATCCTCATCATCTCACAGAGAGGAAATGTGGCTCAGAAATTCAGTAGCTTCTCCAAAGGCCCATAGGCAGGAAGTGATGGGGCTAGGTGTTGGAGATACAGTAGCCTCGGAGTGAAGAAGAGAAGGCCTGCTGGAACGTTACTGACATTTATTGGGGAAAAAATTAGCACCTTTTGAGAAATGGGGTTCTTACTAATGAAGTAATAGCATCTTTCAGAGCTGCACCCAGCACCGTGCCCTGCAGAGGCACTGAATAAATATTTTACTGTTAATAATAAGTATTATTATTGTTTATAAGACTGATATTAATCATTTATGATTATAGAAGTAATATAATTTATTAGAGAAAGCTTGGAAAATAAGAAAAAAGTATAAGGAAAAGTATAAAAAAATCCCAATAATCCCACTGCTTAAAGCTAACCATTTCCACACACAAATACAAACACAGACATGAACACAGATTGCAACTTTATTTTTATATTAATATATGCATATATATATGCATATGTATATGGTATCCTGATTTTGCTTAATGACATTTACCCATGCCACTAAATACTCATTAAAAACATCAATTTTAAACACTCTCATAGACTTTAATTTAAAAAGTGTGCTATTACTTATTTAAATGAGGTCTCACTTTTAGACATTTAAGTTATTTTGAATTTTTGCATGTTAATTAATACTAGGGTTAAAATCCTGAGTCATGGGGATGCCTGGGCGTCTGCCTTCTGCTCAAGGTGTGACCCCAGGGTTCTGGGTTGGAGTCCCGCATGGGGCTCACCTCAAAGAGCCTGCTTCTCCCTCTGCCTGTCTCTGCCTCTCTGTGTCTCTCGTGAATAAATAAATAAAATCTTAAAAAAAAAATCCTGAATTAAGAATCTGGGTGTGAACTCTGATCTCCTTAAGTATGAACTGCTGGTTTAGAGTCACTGGTCCCAAGTTAAGAAACTTGTGAAGGCCACTGACACACAAGGCCGACTGCCCTGCAGAGCAAGTGTTCCTGTTTTCACATCATCTGCAGGCAAGAAGCTGCCTCTTCCCCAAGAGTAGCCTTGGTAAAATCCTACCGTGATGACAGTTTGGGATTGGCCCTCATCCACAGAATCATGAGGGTCTTTACGGCATCCTCATAATCACGTGACCCTCGTATTTTACCCAGTTAGATTTTTTTTGGTCCCTCTGGCAGCATGATGATGGGGTTTTACTATAACAAGATATTTTTAATCTGTGCCAATTTGATAGGGGAAAAACAAGTTGTTTTATTTTGCGTTTCTTTGAATACCACTGAGGCCAAACTTTTGTTCTCAGATGTTTTGGCTGTCGTTTATTCCTCTCTCCTAAATTACTTACAGTCTCCTTTGCTCATTTTTTTCCTCATCAGAATATTCATGTTTTTCTTATGATTTTAAAGAATTCTTTAAAAAACAGTAAAAGTTAACATTAAGGAAGTACTTAAGAGTTAGGTACTCTTTTAGGAGCTTTACACATTTTTTCTTTTTTAACCCTCACACCAACCCTAGGAAGTATTATTCCACCTAATTTGCAGATGCAAAAACCAGGGCTTAGAGAGGTTATGTGACTTGCCTAAGGTCACATAGCTAGAGAATGGCAAATCTGGGATCTAATCTCAGGTCATCTCATTCCCAAAGATCATTAGCTCACCAGATTAATCATGTTGCAAATATTTTCCCCATTCCATTACCTTTTACTTTGGATTGGTTCTGTAAATTAATTTAGCATTTGTTAAATTACCTTAGCAAGGGAGTTTCTGGGTCCATCTCATGCTATTCTGGGAAGGAAGTGCATTTCTAATAAATAGAAGTGCTTTCTTTAGGAAGTCCATTGGGCTTTTGATGCTCTGCAAATTCGAGCTGGCATGGGGACCGAGTATGGGGGTTACCTACCCAATGGCAGCATCCTCTCCCATCTGGAGCCAACCTACCCCACCAGAGGCTTGAGCATTCTCAGTCCTGGGACTCAGGAGATGTACTTGTGCTCCAGTTCCTGCTGAGCATTCCCCATCCCTTATTCTCTGTGTCCTGCAGGGGTGCCCATAGACAGAATCAGCTCTCTCTGATGGAGATGTGGGATGAGCTCAACTGAAGAGTCAAGGGACTATTTCTAAACTCCAGATCCACAGTCTTTTATACAATATCCTTGAAGTTGAATGTACTTTGGGATTGAGAGTAGTAAATTTTTCTGGGGCAAAGTGAATAAATATTCACCCAAAGTGGGGTAAAAAAGGAAGACTATGAATTTATAACAAAGTCAGATTTTTTAAAAATTTTTATTTATTCCTGAGAGGCACAGAGAGAGAGGCAGAGACATAGGCAGAGGGAGAAGCAGCTTCCTCAGGAAACCTGATGTAGGACTCGATCCCAGAACCCCAGGATCACGGCCTGAGCTGAAGGCAGACACTCAACCACTGAGCTACAGGTGCCCCAACAAGGTCAGATTTTGATGCTAAATGAGTTTGTCACAAATTGAAAGCAAATCATCTTTAGAGTTTTAGGATCTCTGAACTGTGGACAAGGGCTTTGGGACCTGTAGTTCATCAGAGGGGCCTGAGTTTAGTGTCTGTTGGGAGGTGATGTAAGAAGATCAAACAATCTACCCCCATGTAGATTATGTCCACCTCAAAATCCACTCAGTATTCTATTCCTGATATTTACAGAGGTGTCATCTCCTGTGTTCCCCTCTTCCAGGTTCGCAACTTGGGGAAAATGTATGATTGTGAGGTGCAACAGAGAGAACCCTCCCATGATCTGGTGCCTACTCCTTACTGTCTCTCTCTTGGTCTTGGTCAGTCAAGGAGGCTGGCTCATACCAGCCAATCTCTGTCATCTGGCAAGTGCTACCACTTTGCACCCTCAGGCCAGAAGTCCAAAGGAGGTGGAAAGCTTGCTGATTGAACAACAATAAAAAATAAATTAAATTAAAAAATAAATTAAAAAAAAAAAAGCTTGCTGATACTCAGCATCTGTTCTTCATGAGCAATGAGATAACTTAAAGTGTTCTGTAGCAAAGTCAATCTTTTACTTTTCCCTCGATACTCACTAGAAATGGAGCACTTCTTGATGCAGATTAACAAGCATTATCTGAACAGAAGAGTGCCAGGCTCATCTTCCTTAAATTCTGCCTTGATCATGCCATTTCTCTCTAAAACTTTCAAAGGCTTTCCACTGCAAACTGAATAAAAATTTTCAAGATTGTTACATGCTTTCTTCTGGCCTCTTTCTCTCTCCCTCTCCCTCTCTCTTTTTAATATTTTATTTATTTATTTGACAGAGAGAGAACATAAGCAGGAGGACAGGGAGAGGGAAAGGGAGAAGCAGACTCCTCGCTGGGCGGGGAGCCCAAAGTGGGGCTCAATCCCAGACCCTAGGATCATGACCTGAGCAAAGGCAGACGCTTAACCAACTGTGCCACCCAGGTGCCCTTGGCTTCTTCTCTAGTGTCCTGGAGATGTGCAATGTTGTACCTCTGCTTCTACATTGGATTCCAGAATGCCCCAACAGGATTCAGTTCTAGTTACCTACAGCAGCAACTTATTTAATAATGAACATTTTATTGGTTTTCTTTCCTTCCCTGTCTCATTTCCCCATTCCCATTCATAATTTTGATTATGAATCAAAATTCCCTGGTATTAACTTTTTGTTTTGCTTTTTTTTTGTTTTTTGTTTGTTTGTTTGTTTGTTTAGAGGGAGAAAGAGAGGGGAGCCAAGGAGAGGCAGAGGGAGAGGGAGAGAGAGAATGCTAAGCAGCTCCATACCCAGCATGGAGCCCAATGCGGGGTTAGATTCGGAGCTCGATGCAGGGCTTGATGCATGCTTTGATCTCACAACCCTGAGATTATGAATCATAAGTCCAGATCAAGAATCCAACGCTTAACTGACTGAGCCACCCAGTAACCCTCTCCCCTCCCCCCCACTACTGGAATTAAGTTCTAGATAAGCTATTTGCACTTGAGTTTTACCTGGTCTGGCTGGGGGAACCCAAAGTTACTTCCTGAATAGGCTTGTACTTTTTTATGTCTACATAAGGAAGCACAGGTTTTCAGACAGACCTGGGATTGAAACTTGGTCCTGCCATAGACTAATCTGTGACGCTGGGCATATTTACAGAAAGGAGAAAGTGGTCGTTAGTACCACATGAAGCTGATATTGACAATGGCACATAGTTGGCACTCGAGTTGAATTTTGCCTTTCTAAATTCTGGTGTCTTTATTTGAGCTATTCCTTCTGGCTGGAGTGTCCTTTTCCACCATTTTTGCCTGTAGAAACCTTGCGTTGCCTCGGCCATAAGGCCTTCTCTGGATAATGCAGCAGGGAATGAACTTCTGCTCTTCGGGGCCAGAAGTGCGGTAGTGCGTGTTATTAGGAGTGCTTACACGGCACTGATCCTAAGCTGACCTGCCTTGTGAGGATTCATCTCCCTCTTTCCTCCCATACTCATTGTAACAGAAGCTACATCTGGATCTAGGACAAGGCATTCTCTTTGCTGAGCATCTAGTAGAACTTCCCCTAGCCCTGGGGTTGGTTGGAGCCACGATGACCAGCTCACATGCTAGGCAGGAAAATCAGGATCCCATGACACCACTTATTACACCCATATAATCTTGTTTCCAGTCCTGATTATAACACCTTGTGTTTCAGTCTGTTCAGGCCTCTATAGCAAAAACCCCATAAACTGGGTGACTTGCACGCAGCACACATTTATTCCTTATAGTTCTGGAAGCTGAGAAGTCCAAGATCAAGGTGCTAGCACATTCAGTGTCCAGTGAGAATCTGCTTCTTAGATGGCTGTTTTTGTTTTTTGTTTTTTGGGTATTTTCTGTTGTAACTTCACACGGCAGAAGCGGCAAGGGAGCTCTGTTGGGTTTCCTTTGTAAGGAAACTAATCCCATAGTGAAGGCTCTGCTCTCATGACCTAATCACCTCCCAGTGGTTCCACCTCCTAGTATCATCACCCTGTGGGCTTAGGTTTTGACATATGAATTTGGGGACGGGGAAGGGACACAAATATTCTGACCACAGCACCCTGGTTTTTAAAAGTTCAGAAGGGAAAATGGATTGACCTTTTATTTCCCAGGATCTTGGGGCTTAGGGCAATGAGGAGTCAATCTCAGGGCAATTTCTGCCAGTGAACTGTTGCTTCTACTCAGACAAAGCCCTTCTTTGTGTTCTCCTCTCACTCTTCCCTGTGGGACCCTCCTGGAAGGTGAATGTCCTGAATGCTTTATTCATAACCATGGTGCCACTTTGACGAGACTTCTTTGCCTGGTTGCTGCTGCTGCTGTCCTGAGGTTGTTGTGGAAGCTTCTATAGAACCCACCAGGCTCCCTGCAGATGACCACCCTTTTTATGCCATCTGCTCACCAGCCCTAGCAGAAAAAGGGGACAAAATACAATGTAAGATGACATGGCATCTTCTTTTTGTTGTTGTTGTTGTTCAGTCTTTATCCTATGGAAACTGTACATGAACATATTGTTTAAATCGTCTACAAAGCTAATTATCAAAGCCAAGAAACTTCTCCATGGCCAGGCCATTCTAGTTCTCCAGAACAATTAGGTGCAACAATTTTAACTCTTTCTTTTGATATTTAGTTTCATATCTTTGAGTAACACTCTTCTATTGTTACTTCTTCGTAATGGCTAAAACTAAAAAAGAACCAAGATTTAACTTTTTTTCATAGCATTACCTCAACTCTCTAAGCCCACTTCTTATCCTGTTATTCTCTCAATATAGTTATATCATCATGTAGAAAATATCAATAATCATTGTTTACATGATCACAACTATGTGAATACTGGTTTTCATCAATGAACCAGTTTGTATGCTCTTACTTTTCCTGTGTTGCATGTTTATTTTTTAATTTTCCTAGAATTTAGTGATTGCCTTGTTTTATCATTTGTTTAGTTTTCTAGGTGCCAATCATTAATTCAGTTCCACCCCCCCCAATAGTTGAAATGTTCTCTCAGTATTTTCAAATATATAAGATATTCTATCAATTTCCACCTCTTGAATACATCTTCAGATGGAACATTCTGATGTGTTCCATCCTGTCCTGGTTCTCTCTACACCAAGTACATAATTGTCATCTTGAGAATCTCTCTTTCCCATAGTCCCAGGAATTTCTCCTCTCTTTCTGAGACTTTGCATGTTTGAAAATATTTTTATTCTACCCTCACACCAAATTGAGCATTTGGCTGAATAAAGATCTCTCCCAATCTTAAAAGCATTTCTCCATTGTACTTTAACTTCCACTGAAATAATCATGGCTGAGTACTGGCATTTGTATCAGTTTCCTGGGCATAATTTCCCACAGGGCAACACAAAGAAGGGGGGGGGGGGCTTGCATGTGCAGTAGATTGTATTATGGGAGAGGAACCCCAAGCTTAGCGAGCTCTAATCTTTTCTAATGCATAGGAAGTCTTTCTGACTTTTGCTCAGGAGTAAGATGGTATACTGGACAGCAAACCAACATGCCATCTGTGGGAGGGAGACATTATCTCTATCTTTCAAGGCTGTTTACCATATACACATCTTTGAAAAGAGAGCCTAGAGCAAAAGCACAAGCCTGTACTTGAGAAACATCCAGAAATGTGAGAGACTCATAAAGAATTTTCTTCCAACATTGCTTGTTCTCAATATTTTATGCTACACACTTTCCTCAAATGCCTGGTGATTCTTGGCTATCTGTTCATGTTTAGGAACTGCCTTCATGCTATAAGCTTAGCTGTCTGAGTTTTGAAAGCCAAGTGGAAGAAAGAAGGCTGTAGGGGATAGTGTGATAGGGAAGCAGGTTTCAACTTTTGGGATTCGAGCTTCTAAACTCCAATTTTACAGTAAAGTTCCTTAACTTTCACCTATGACTGCTGTCCTTTGGTCCAGAGGCCCTTTGTTTCATGCTCTGTAGGCTTCACTGTTCAATACTGTAGCCACCACTCACATGGAGCTATTGATCATATGAAATGTGGGTAGTCCAAATTAAGGTAAGCACTAAGTGTAAATACTGACTTCAAAGACTAAGTATAAAAAAAGTAAAATATCTCATTAGCAATTTTTATACTGATCGTGTATTAAAATGATAAAATTTTGAATACAATGGGTTAAATATTTTATTAAAGTTATGCTTGTCTTTTCTTTTCACTTTTTAAAAATGTGGCTACTAGAAAATTCTGAGGTTTGTGAAGTTCTCCTTCAGCGTTTTTTGATAATACCTAGTCACATATCTGTTCTACTCAGATGAAGTCAATTTTCAGAGTCTTTGGGTTCTTTTCCCCAACTGCCCAGCAAGCCCTTTTTCTAGCATAGCATCTACCTCTTTGACCACCTCTGGGAGAGGTTCTTTCATTTTCAAGGATGGAAATGATTACATAGGGTCCACCCAGATCATTTAATCTTCCGCCGAGAGGTCTGTAACTTTCATCACACAAAGTCCATTTTCCAGGTAAGGGAGCATATTCACATGTTCTGGAGATTATGGTGTGGACATCCCTGGGAATCATTATTCTGCTTGCCACACTATCCTTGCATCTATTTTCTAAGCAATGAAATGGGGGCACAGAAAGGTTCAGATCCATGTTCAAGGTTGCACAACCAATGTGCATTAGAGCCGAATTTTGAACCCATGCTGCTGGGAACCAGAGCCTGTGCTACATCAGGGCTTGGATGACTGGGAGGTAAGAACAAAACAGGAAAGGACAGGAGGTTAAAAAGTGGCAGAGGCGATGTCACCTTTTGGCAGAGGCCTTAAGTATGTGAACTGCATTCCTGTCGAAGTCTTATCTCTACCATGTCCAAAGGCCTGCATAATAAGAACAGAAGAAACATCCTTTTCTTGTTTTTGTTAAGTGGTGTAAATCACACAGGGCCCGTTGATGATGACAAGTATATTGGCTCTAGGAAAACCAATCAACTGTGGGTCTGTTTGAAATTGATAAAACCTCCTGGACTCCTATTGCATTGGGGACCGAGGGATATGTCCTTTGCAGCTTTCCTGACTCATCAGTTTGATGGAGCCTTTGTTCCAGACCTGGGAAAATGAAAGGAAGGATGTTCCGGATATGATGGAAACAAAATTCAACCCGAGTCTGACTAGCCAGTTCCTCACCACCACTGGCCAGCTGGATTGCTGTGAGCAAGCAGCTCCCTTTACCTCTCTGAGGCCCAGTGTTCTGTTTGGAAATGAATACTCAAAAATTTAGAAACCTTTATTTGTTTTTTTTAAAGATTTTATTTATCTATTAGAGACGGAAAGAGAGAGAGATTGAGATTGAGAGAGAGGGGCAGAGACACAGGCAGAGGGAGAAGCAGGCTCCAGGCAGGGAGCCCGACATGGGACTAGATCCCTGGTCTCCAGGATCACGCCTTGGGCTCAAGGTGGTGCTAAACCGCTGAGCCACCGGGGCTGCCCCTAGAAACCTTTATGATGACAATTTTTGAAACACATATACCAATGGAAAGGGTCATATAATAAGCACGTATACACTTACATAGCTGTTAACATTTTTTCTCTGTATTTATGTATATATGTAACGCAAATGTGTGTGTTTGCATGTGTGTACACAATTAACTTAAAAACTTCTGTTTGCTGAACCACTTAAAAGTAACAAATGTCTTGACACATCACCCCGAAATACTTTAGAGTTCATCCCTTAAGATTGAGAACATACTCCAACATAACCACACTTTGTTACCATACTTATGGAAATAACAATTCCCTTAAGATTATTAATAGCCACGGCAGCCCCAGTGGCTCAGCAGTTTAGCACCACCTTCAGCCCAGGGTGTGATCCCGGAGACCCAGGATCGAGTCCCACGTCGGGCTCCTTGCATGGAGCCTGCTTCTCCCTCTGCCTGTGTCTCTGCCTCTCTCTCTCTCTCTCTCTCTCTCTCTCTGTGTCTCTCATGAATAAATAAATAAAATATTTAAAAAAAAAGATTATTAATAGCCAATGCATATTCAAATTTCCCCTATTGTCCCTAAAATATCCTTGTAGCTCACTTTTTTTTTCAAATCAGAATTCAACCAAAGTTTATATTAATAGGTCTCCTTTAATCTATAACAGGCGGGACGCCTGAGTGGCTCAGTGGTTGAGCATCTGCCTTCGGCTCAGGGAGTGATCCTGGGGTCCTTGGATAGAGTCCCACATCAGGCTCCCTGCAGGGAGCCTGCTTCTCCCTCTGCCTGTGTCTCTGCCTCTCTCTCTCTCTCTCTTTCTGTGTCTCTCATGAATAAATAAATAAAAGCTTAAAAAAATCTATAACAGGCTTTATTATTATTATTATTATTATTATTATTATTATTATTAATTTTCCTAGAATACACATTCTAACCACTAACAGTGTTTCACCCTAATAATGATTTTAACTTGGGAAGGAAAGAATCACCCTTAGATTATATGGGGGCTATCTTTGGGGTAAAGGGAGGATTGAGACTCAGGATTGCATAGGACCCAGTCTAGGCTTGGGGCAACCTGCCAGAGGCACTACTGGCCCAGGCCAGTCCCAGGTACCAGAAGAGGACTTGGACAAATTTAAGAAAGACACTCCAAGGCAAGATGCTCCCTGAGGTGTGGAGACTGAACAGGGGTCCTGCTTGCCCAGGTCAAGGGCAGTACTGGAGATGTGGATAGGATATTGAAAGAAATATCACTGCAGGGAGAAGTTAAAGTAGCATGTATAGTTAACTTATCCGGGGGGTTGTTTTCTCAGATAATATCCTGTCTCCAGGTGTGCTCCACTGCATCACCCCCTTCTTTCCCCTTCATTCATTCAACAAGCATTTTTTGAAAACCAAATATATGCCAAGCACTCTTTTAGGCACCATTCAAGCCAAAATACCGGTCCTCCTAAGACTCACATTTTAAGGGGGAGACAGACAACAATATATAAGCAAGTATTTGTAACACACACACATTGTAGAGTGAAAAATGGTAAGGAGGAACCAAAGTGTGATGAGAGTGAAAGATAGGAAGTGTCAAGGTTGGAGCAACGTGTTATGATTTCTGATAGTGCATTGGTTATCTATTGCTGAATAACTATCCCAAACATTAGTGGCTTAAAACAATAAACAGATATTGCCCCACAGTTTCTGTGGCTAATCTCTGTCCTCCAGCTCAGAATCTCAAGGCTATAATCAAGGTATTGGTAAGGCTGCAAACATCTCAGGACTCAAATAGGGAGGATCCACTTCCAAGATCGCACCTCTGGTTGTTAGCAAAGATTTGGTTTCTTGCAGAAAGATTTGGTTTCTTATTTGGTTTCCATAAGGCCTTAGCCCCTTCCTGGCTCATGGCCAGAGGCTTTCCCCCAATCCTTGCCACATCAACCTCTCCACTGGCAGCTTATGATATGGCAGCTGGTTTCCATCAGAGTTAGCAAAGTGAGAGAGCAGGGGAGGGCAAGCAAGAAAGCCACAGACCATTTGTGACCCAGTCTCAGAAATGACATCCCATCCCTCTTGTTGAATTCTGTTTCTTAGAAGTGAGTCATTAGGTCTGGTCCACATTTAAGAGGAGGGGATTATACAAGGGCATGCAAACCGGAGAATGGGTATCCTTGGGGACCATTGAGAAGCTGCCTAATACAGGCAGAGTAGCTGATGGAGGCCTCACTGACAAAGTGAAAATTTTTTTAAAGATTTTATTTCTTTTTTCATGAGAGACACACACAGAGAGAGAGAGAGAGAGGCAGAGACACAGGCAGAGGGAGAAGCAGGCTCTATGCAGGGAGCCCGATGTGTGACTCGATCCTGGGACTCTGGGATCACACCCTGAGCCGAAGACAGACGCTCAACCGCTGAGGCACCCAGGCATCCTGACAAAGTGAAATTTAAATAAAGACGTGACAAGTAAGAGAGGGAGCCATATCTAGAGGAAGAGCATTCCAGGCAGAGAGAGCAGAACATGCTGGTGACTTTCATAAGGTTTCTCCCTGTGAAAGTCATCAACTAGATGGTCTCCAAGGCTCTTCCCGACTTTAATGCATTTGGAATCAAAATGTGTTCCTCAATAAGATCTCTTTATCCAGTGAACATATACCATCTTCCATATGTTGGGCTTTGTGCCAGGCCAAGAATACCAGCAACCCTGCACTCGACAAATGAAAGGAAAGTCAATCAGGCCTACACATAGACCCCAGAGCTTCATTTTTAAGAGGGTGGTCTGTTGGGCCACCTGGGTGGCTCAGTGGTTAAGCATCTGCCTTCTGCTCAGGTCATGATCCTGGGGTCCTGGGATCAGGGTCCCTCATAGGGATCCTGCTTCTCCCTCTGCCTTTCTCTCTCTCTGGGTCTTTCATTGATCAATAAGTAAAATATTTAAAAAAAAAAAAAGATTTTAAAAAAGGGGGAGTAATCTGTGATTTTGATGATCTCACAGTACTTTTCTTTGAACTCAAAAATATCTAGAAACAAAGATGCTCTCTATTTATCAGAGGTTGTGAACCTGGAGTCTGTGCATTGAACTCAGGGCTCAGGAACTTAGATGAGAAAAATGTACACTCTTGATGTTGACACCATTTTAGCAGCCTTGGTTTGTGTGACCAGTGAGATGTGGAAGTGATAATATGCCACTTCTGAGGTGAGCTTATAAAGGACTACAGCTTCTGCCCCAGGCTCTTACTCTTTTTCTCCATCACTCATGCTGAGGGAAGCCAGCTGCTCCTGTCTTAAGGACTCATGACAGGAACTAACTTAAGAGCCAGCCAGGAACCAAGACCTGCCAATGGCTTAGTGAGTGAGCTTAGAAGTGGGTTCTCCAGGCTTTAGAGATTGAGCCCCAGCCCATCGCTTGACTGCAGCTCATAGCTCTGAGTAGAGGCACCCAGAACTGGTTCCTGGATCCCCAACCCTCAGAAACTGAGTACGATGGTGTTTGTTACTTTGACTGCATTATGCAGCAATAGATAACTAATACCGTGGATAGGAAACACAGTAGTATCAGTAGTACCCGAGTTTTTGTCATGAATAGAAATCACAGTTACTTTTATAACATATTATTGTTATGACAGAGAGAGTCAATATGCCATCACTATTCTGAAAGTACAGAACTTGGTTTTCATATATATTTATAAAGAGAGAATATATAGAGGCATATGTATTACTTTATCAAATTAAAAATATTTTGATGATTGAATTTCAGTATAACAGATGTCCTTTATATTTCTATATATGGATCTTATTTTTTTGCACTTAAAAACATTTTTCTGAGAAGGGGTCCATAGACTTCAGCAGGTGGTCAAAGAGCACAAAAGAGGCGAAGGATCCTGGATTTGGCTTCTCCCTGCTGATGTGCAAGGAACTGAGAACACTTCCTACAGGCACAGGTAAGTTCTGCACAGCCAAGACAGCAGGATCTTCCTGGCGCTGGGCCAGCTGTCTACGTAAGGACATGGGATGGGCATGGAGGGCAGGCCAGGCTGGCCTGTGGGAGCCTTATTCTCAGGGGTGAGGGTGGGGGTGGGTGTGTGGTGGAACAGCTTGTGCAACAAGCTTGGACTCCAGGAGCACTGGGAGCTCCTCCTGCCCACGATTTGCATCAAACGCTGCCAATCTTTTCCTCCAATCTCAGAGCTACTCTTTTCATTGGCTGCCAATCCTGAAGCATGCAGAGCACAGCAGAATGCAGTCACTGTGCTGACAGCCATGTGAATGTCAGCACAAAGCACCCAGGCGCTGAGAGGCAGGAGGTCAGCTCGTCAGAGGCAGCCCAGAGGGGCGAGCTGACTGGAACTCCAGATGGAAGACCATTGCCTCTCCCCTTGATGTCAGGAGTTGTGTCTGGAGGGCACCAGCCCCTGGGGGGCAGCTTCCCGGCCCTTGTGGAGGGGTAGGGAGCACCAGAAACTCCATTTCCATCATGAGAGTTTGTCCCTGCTCTTAGAGGTATGGGGTAGTGGAGTGAAGGAAGCTGGAGAATGCTGGCCACGCTCTGCTCTCAGTCCTGTTTTATTTTATTTTATTTTATTTTATTTTATTTTATTTTATTTTATTTTATTTTATTTTATTTTATTTTATTTATTTTAGATTTATTTATTTGTTTTAGAGAGACAGCATGTGGGAGTGCAAGAGCACGGGGAGGGGCAGAGGGAGAGAATCTCAAGCAGACTCGGTGCTGAGAGTGGAGCACTTCAGGGCTCGATCCCAGGACCCTGAGATCATAACCTGAGCCAAGACCTAGAGTCAGGTTCTCAACCAACTGAGCCACTCAGGTGCCCCTCAGTTGCATTTTAGAAATGGGGACATACATCAGGAGGTTAAATGTCTTCTCGGGGCCATGAGATTCATTTGCCAAGAGGGAGGTCAAGATTTTGGTGTCCTATCAGATTATCTTTTGTTAACTCCTATATTTCTAGGGTGTGGCGAGAGGGCAGACATGAAAAATGTGTTGGAGAAATGAATAACCGCAACCCAATCTGGGTGTTCTTTCTGTTCTGTCAAGACTTTACCCACTTTCACTCAAGGTAATGAAAAAACAAACAAACAAACAGTGGGCCTGGGTGAACCTCTTCATTTCAATTTTCTCTTTGTCACAACAAATGGTAAATTATTTCCCTTTTTTTCTTTGCTTCACTCCAAAATCTAAAATGCACCCACATTTTGTCAAGCTCTTAGGTCAAAAGAGTGTATTTTATTGTGAATTTGCTAATCCTAGGGTCATTTTTTACTTTAGCTTTAAAACAAAGCTGTACTCCAGGTGGATCCAACACTACCTGGGGTTGGGGGGGGTGGGGTGGGCAGTGAGCAGGAGGGAAGAGGAAGTGAAAGTGCTAGGAACTCTCTGGTATGAGGGATGGGTGGGGTGGGGGGGGGAGTGAGGGACACCCATGTTCAGAGGCCAGGGTTGAGCTTAGTGGTGTTTAAGGTCACCTGGCTGTGGGTCTCCCTTATATCCCCATTGCCTATAGCAATGCAGTGCATGCAGTGGGTGCTCAGGAGAGGCTTGTTGGTTTGCTGACTGACTGACAGATGAGTGAAAGCACCCAGAAGCTGACGCCTGGTGGCTTCCACAGCCTTCTCTATATTCTTCTTGCCAATGAGAAGCATTGCCAAGAGCTAAGGTACTAATGGAATCAATCCAGAACCAGATCTCAAACAGGCCTTTCTGGGCTCCAGTAATAAAGATATGAAGAGTCTGGGTAAAGTTGTATATTGCACTTATGTGCCTATATGTACTTTGCTGACTCTCTTGTCATTTAACAGCAGCTGGTGAGTATCTACCAAGGGCAGACAGCCAGACCCAATGCTGCGGCATCCTGATCCTACAGCTGAAGGAATTTATCTTCTCCATCTCCATAGTGGCAGCAGGAACTAGGTCTTAGTCTTAAAAAGTCACACTGTGGCTTTTAAAAACCATCCTTGGCTTAAGGTTTTATATATATTTATATGAATCTTACATAACATATATTTATATATAATGTATAGATAACATGTGTGTATATGTATGTATATATATATACATATGGTATACTTTTTTTAAATCTAGAAATATTCCCATAAAAATCAAATTTTAAAAATCAAATAAAAAAAAAGTATATTCTATTTCAGCTTGCTTCCTTTTTCTCCAAATTTTGACGTATGCTTACTTGATAAGCTCATGAATTGGATAATGTAGGTGTTTTGAATTTCTATAAGATCCTTAGAAAAGTATACCAAATAAGGGAATCTTTTTCTTTCTGTGACATATTTGAGAGGGAAGGAGTAAAGGAGGCATAGTCCCCTAAACAGTTAAAGGTAATGTAGTTTTAGCAATTCTGATTGATATTTATTGATATCCTACTATATGCAAGGCATGGAACAGCACCTCAGGGACTCAGAAAGAAGCACATTACATCCCCAGAGATGAGAATCTGTGCCTTGGGATACCCAGAATCTATTATACACACAATAGATAAAGTGTATAGCACACAAAAGATAGTGCATATATATAGAAAGTGTGAGATGCAATAAAAGACTTCAAGCAAAATATTTTGGAATGACAGAGAACAGTTTTGGTGGAAGGAGTGAATGAGAAATGAGATGGGGAGATAGTGAGTATAGAGATACAGAGTTAAGGTGAAGACAAGAATGAGAGGAAGGGCAGGAGCAAGGACAGGATTATTTTTCTCCGAGTGGGGAATATGAAGCCCAAATCTGCCACTCGACCATTTGATCTCTTCCTCTCAGTGGGCTCCAGAGACACAGGAAGGTGTTGAATGGAGTGCACAAAGTTGGGGAGGGAGTGAGGAGAGGGTTAACATTGTCAAAGACCAGCTTTATTCTGAGACCGAGAAAGGAAGGTTGAGGGGTCCTATGATCTAATTCCTTTCTACCTTAGAGTCTCTATCTTTACTTTGCCTAAGTGGTTTTCCATGTTCATGTCTCCTTAAAGATAATGATGGATGTCAAGATGAAATAAGGCAAGAGGATGCGTCTGAGGACTGTCTTTTTATCTTTCAACAGGCACCTGAGTGCACCCACAAATCAAACTCAGAAGAATGGTAATTTGGAAGGTATTATCATTGTCCTTGATCTTTTAACCCCATTCTTTAAAATGACTCTCTGACCTTCTGCAGTTAGCACTTTTTCTTGGCAACTTTTCTTCAATATTACCCTTCCTGTTTTCTTTCTAGCCATTACGTTATCTATTTCACCATTGGATATTATTTCCTCCGTATCCACTCATTAGCTTATTTTAGCTACTTATTTTCTCCCAACTATTTTTTTTTTTTCACAAACTTCCCACATATGTCCCCTTTGGCAGTTTTCCAGCCATTTTCCTTCTTAACTCCTATTTTGTGCAGAGTTCATAAAAATGTGTGTGATTATGTATATAAAGCCCATTCCCAAGGGCATGCTTCCCAGGAAGCATCTCACAGGCTCCGTTCATCAAATCCCACACTGTAACCTGGCCCCAAGTACTGTTTAAGTACTGCCCTTCTGATAGCAGATTCTATTTAAGGCTTTCAGAGCTGAGTCCTGAGAATATAACCTAGAACCCTCTTGCCCCATCCTGCTTGCTTGTCAAGTGAGATAAGCTGTGTGAAAGGCTTTGAAAGTTTTAAAGCCTGTGCTGTGGTATTTGTCGTTGCTGTTATTATGGTTTGTTTGCTCATGCCTTCATTAAATGAGAATTTATTGAGCAACTACTATGTGTCAGGCAGTAGAGATAAAACGTGAACAAGATAGCATTGTCCAGGATACAAATAGTGAGAACAAAAAAGCAGAAAGAAAATGACATAGTTTCTTGCTTTATAGATCTTACAGTCTAGAGCAGAATATGAATGTCAATCAAATAGTTGTGTGACTAGGTATAAAATTAGCACTGGACTCAATGTGATGATGGAAAGGTTTCTCATACCATACAGTAGGGAATGGGCACCTGATCCAGCCGTGGGAGGAGTCAGCCACTGTCCTGTGTGTGGCAACTAGGGTGTTAGTAGGAGCTGACTGTGCCAGTGCAGATGCCAGCCCGGATAATGGAGTAGCAACCTTGGCACAATGGGCCGCAAGGTGAGAAGCCATAAGGTTAGTGGTTCCAGGAACTTTGCTTCTTGTGAAGCAAGAACATGACTAGGTGTGAAAGTAGAGAGGCTGAGATCAAGGAGGGATATCATCTGTGTGGAAGCTGGAAAGAAAATGGCTGGGCCAGGTCAGTCAAGGCCAAGTTTCATGCGGCTTTCAGCTTAATTCAGAGACCTATAGAAAGACAGCAAAGCATTTAAACAGAAAAGAGTTTCCAAAACCTCACTCTCTGGATACAAGGAGCCCATACGGGCCTCATCCTAAGTGCTTTCTAGAACAAGAGAACTTTTTTTTTTTTTTTTTTTTTTTTTTTTTTTTTTTTTTTTTTAGAACAAGAGAACTTGATTGCCTCTCTGCTGGGGCAAAATACTAAAAGACCTACAAACTGTTACTGGGGGTACTGGGGGTCGCAATACAAACCTGATTGCTTCTCTTTCTGGACTCCTAAGCTCTAAAAGATTATCCTTGCATTCTTTCTGGACAATAAAATGTGATTACCTTCAAGGAACTCTTGCCAACAAATGCAATAAATCTATTTAGAATACAATCTTTGTGGCGAGAAATGAAGAAAAAAATACCTTGAGTCACTTCTAAGTGTTGTCCAAAGATCCTCTGAGCCTTACTTTCTGTAGTTCACAACAAAAGCATAAGTTTAATGTCCACCAAGGCATGCTACTACATTTGCTACATTGTCAAAGAATCTTACAACTGGAGAAGGCCTCCAATCATCCTCCCAAATCCTGTCTCCCCGCTGTACCTGGACAGATGATTAGTCTAAATTCCCAGTCCCCTTGTAGTTATGGGAGTCCCTAAAACTAAAGTTCTCTCCAATGAATGTCACTGGAATTTGCTCCACTTTCAGGCCAGGTCCATAAAACCCTCCCACTGTAGGCTGATGGGGCAGTTGATGCTCAAGATGGCTTTGGAATCCACATGTTGAGGATGACAGCACAGCTATTAGCTTGAGTTTCTGAGTGATTGTAGAGGACAATGGCTCTCCCTATCAGAACACTCACCATGACTATTACATGAGAAAGAAATAAGCATCTTTTCTTTAAGTTGGTAAACTTCTGAAATGTGACAAGTAATGGACCATTTTGATAATCTGAGGAGGCCCATCCACTAAACTATAGGCTTCTTAAAGGCAAGGATTACACTACTACTTCCTTGAGTCTGCAGTCTCTAGCATAGTGTGTGGCATATAGAAAGCTTTCAGTAGATGTATCTCAATGAGTGGTAATGTTTAGGAAAATTACCTGATAGGCTTGTGAATTTGCTCATGTAATAATTCAGATATGCAGAGAGATGTACTTCTGGACCTGGTCTTTCTCATGATGCATTCCTAGCTTGGTGGTTGGAGTAGGTGGAAGGGATAACCAAATGTCCAATCCAGTTAAACCTTTTCTACTGCCATATTTAAATAGCCTCACTGAGTAATGTTTAGTCTTGTCAGATAATTGCTCATTTTTATAATCACTTGACATTCTCCAAGATGGTGTCTAGGGTGTAGGAGGAAAAACACTTGAGTAAAAGGGTCTCAGAGCTAACTGATCTCCTTCCCCCTCCTAGGTGGCCTTGGCCCTGGAAAAGCTAATCTGAAGTGTGTGGCTGCTGAATTTTTTTCTCAGTGGCCGCTTGTTTATTCAGATCCCCTCAGTTTTTGCAGGGTGACCTTCTCTGGATCTCTGTCATGCCCTTCTAGAACCCGACTGGGATTGCCCCCAGCCTTTCTATGAGATCTCCCTACCTTGGCTGTGGTGGCCCCAAGAAAGACCGCCTGGCTCTCTTTTTGGTGTTTATGCCATACAAAAATCAGGGGAGAAGCAAGAACACAATCTAGATCTTTATCTGAATGCTGTCCTCTTCACTCAACTGCACTGTCCCCTTTTGGCATGGGGTCCACTGCATAGAGGTATCTTACAGATCCATAACAGGAAGTGAAATAAAAGAAATTCAGGACCCATATGTCTGACAGTTTTTGTGTCCTACTTTGTCTTCCTTCTTCCTATAGTCACCTGGAGCCAAAAAAGGATAAACTTTTCCTCCTTCCTACAGATCCTCCTTCTACCCAGCCAAGACACATGGGCCGAAAAGTTGTCTGATCCTTGATTGTGCTCTAGGTGTGGTTCTTGCTACATTAAATGGGAGATAAAAGATTTGAGAAAGCCTTTTTCTGTCACATGTATCTGACTCTCAAGTCTTAGGAAACTCTTACTTTTAATGTCAAATGCTAACGAATCTGAAAATGTTGATGAAATTCAAGGAAGTAAGTCTTGTAAAAGATGATTGCAAATCTTGTTCCTGCTTCCCCATTTCTTTTAGAACAGGTGCTCCACACTAATCAAAGGGATTTCTGAGTCCTAGATAACTTTGGCCAGAAAGTCATACACTAGCCAAAGCAAAAAAAAAAAAAAAAAAAAAAAAAAGGGAAACTTCTATTAAAATTATATCTTGCCCCAAGTCTGTTTAGGGCTTAGGATACCTTGAGATATTAACATATAAAGTCAGATGTGTAGATGCTGAGAGGGCCATGATCTCATCTATCCACAAGGTCTTTATCAGCTGTGATGGTGGCATAGGTATTGTTGCTTAACTTTAAAAACTTAAAATATCAGGATGCAATTCTCTTTACAAAGAAATCCCATTGGCTTTGAGTTATTCCCAAGTCTGGACAGTGGATACCCTGGAAATGAATGCAGAGCATAGACAAGAAGCAGCTAGTTAGTTCCAGTCATTCCCCAAATCATCTAGAAGTTCATTAAACTAAAGACAACGTCAATAATCCTGTGACTTTTAAACTTTTTCTCCTTTCAGGAAGAAGATTAAGTTAAACCTAACTTTTCAGGTCAGATGATCTAAAGCAGACATCATAAAGAAAGATAAGAAGACTAAAGCCTTGTAAGATATTAGTGTCTATTATTCATTCTGACATGACAACAAAGGAACTGTGTGTTTTTAAAAAATTAAAGTATATAATGTTGTGGAATCTTCACAGTAACCCAATGAAGTAGTCACAATATTATTTTCCTTTGTAGATGAAGAAACTGAAGGTTGGAGAAGTTAAGTGGCTTAGTCAAGGTCCACAGGGAGGAAACTAGTCATATGGAGTAAGGAGTTGAGCTGAAGCTCTGGGGTCTATTTTCATTTCATATACACACTGTCAGTCCTCATGCCTAAATGTTATTCCTTCTGATTTCCAACATCTGCGGTGGATTTTTTTTCTTTTTAAGACCATTGTGGCATGTTAATTGATCAGAGCCCAAACAAGTGGATGGTGATGCTCGGCAGACTTCATGACGTAGGACTTGGCTTATTAGTAATTTAAATCATGCTATAAAATAATCCCACTCCTACTCTATTGCTTTAAGCCATCTGCTTTGTGATGATCAGAGCTTCAGCCTAATGAAAAAAATATTGAGTTAGAGGTCTTTTTGTTTTGTTTTGTTTTTGATGATAATACCGGGGGCATTGCTGGGAGGCATTTGCCACAAATTCAAACTGGGTCACCTGCCTCATTTGTGTGTGGAGCAGAAACCTGCCAAAGCTTGTCTTTCCAAGATCTTTGTCTCTGAAAGAACATGGGAAAGGAACATGAAGAGATTTTCTTCCCAATGAGCTCCATAGGTCTGCCCAAGCCAGGAACAATATAGGAACAGGAAAATATAGCCAAAAACTCATGTATACATTAGTTAATCTGGGTTTGGTTTCCTTTTCTACATAAGTTTGTAACAGTTTTAACAAATGTAAATTGTCCAAAACCACAGACAAATTTTAAAAAAGAAGGAGGAGAAAGAGGAAGGAAGAGGAAGAGGTGTAGTTCTGTTTTTAAACACTCTGAAAACCTATTGTAGAATGAAAGACTCTTCAAACGCTGGGCCAGGGTAGACATCATCTGACCCACCACCTTTTCATTTTTACTCTCACAGAACGTTATCCAGACAAAACATCCATTAGTTCCTCCTGGTATGTGTAATCCAAGCAATAATTCATGGCTTTATTAGTTTAAAACATAGCTACTAGCTTATATCTTCATTCTGTGAAACTTAACTGAATTCTAGAGTTGATCAAATAAAGCCACCTAAATTCAACTAGCCATCCATGAAAGTGCATTCATGAACTTGAACATTATCAGACTAGAGCTATTTCTTCCAGGCTCTTGCATCAGGTCTGAGAGTCTCCCTCTCAATGTAATTTCTTAGCATTACTCCATGGGCACTTCTCAATTAGCATTGCTTCTTAGGAACCTTTAGCAAAAGTTTAAACATTTCAGTGGTGCCTATTTATCATTTTAACTGTTAGCAGAGATTAGCTTCAACAATCACAATTCCCATTTGTTATAGAAGCCTGGAGGCGAATGCTCAGAGCAGGCTGAGAATAGGACAATAAGTGTAAAGGTGTTTTAAAAGCATAAATGAGGTTAGTCACAATACAAGTGTGAAACGGAACATGTCAGTTGGTTTCACATATCTCTCTGACTTCTATTTTGTCATCCTAGATTATGTGTTTACTTTGAGAACAATTGAGTAGCTATGAAGGTAGAGAACAACTTTCTAAAGAGATGGGACTCAAAACTAATTGCTTTTGAAGAGAGAAGGTGGTCAGGACTACGAGTCATTAGTGATCAGTCACCATATAGGTCTGGGGATCCTGGGAGTGAGCAGGGGGGATGCCTGAGGGGCAGGAAGGTGTATGGCAGAGGGTAGGAGAGCTGTTTCACTGTTCTTTCTAGGGTTAACCTATTTCCTGTCTCCGGTCTCTGTTTCCATTACTAGATTTTTTCTGTTCAGAACCAAAATGCAAAATGTCCACAGTCCCTATGCTTGATATATCTGACTTACGAAACTGTTATTGTATTGACCAAAAAAACCCCTCTGCTTTTCTTCTGGAAATTATTTCCAAAAACAGTCCAGGCCCTGCCTCTTACTGAGTGAAGAAGAAACATTCCTCTCTAGCAACTCAGCACCTTTTTCCTTGAAGAGCCTTGAGGAATAACAATTCAGATGAGCACAACAGATATCCTCCACTGCCATCAGTGCCAGGACTTTTTGGCCAGAGTGGCGCTTCCCCAGGCATGTCTTTTTCATCACCGTCACGAATTTTAGTGGGGGTTGGCAGGCAACAGAAAGTTGAGAATTTAAATAAATCTAGAGAATATTTAGTCACAAGTCAGAATTTATAGGGCATATTGGTATTATTCCTGCTTTCAAAGCAGAATATAGGATCACAGATTAATGACATGATTTTTCTAACTCCTGGCCAGGAGAGAACCTCAATGATTAAGCCCCACATTAGTAATCAGGTGTAGAGAAATGAGATATTATCTCTTAGAGTGGAATCTTTGAGATGAACAATTTACATGATCATTTGGGAGGAAAAAATTTATATGTGTTTATAATGTTTAGGCCAAATACTATGGATTAAATTTTTTTAGATGCTATTATAATACTCTAATCATTACATTTGATAGTAGGGGTGTAGAATCATTCACAATTCAGGGCTTTTAAGCATCAGTTATTTACAGTTTTCAGTTAGCTTGGGAAGGTATAACAAAAGAGCATAAACTGAGTGCTTATACAATAGAAATTTATTTTCTCACAGTTAAGGAGACTAAAATTCTGAGATTAAGAGAGCAATATGGTCCAGTTTTGGCGAGATCTTTCCTCCTGTCTTATAGATAATCACCTTCTCACTGTGTCCTCACATGGTGAAGAGGGAGAGAGCAAATTCTTTGGTGTGTCCCGCATCAGACTAGAGAACTGCCCTTATGACCTCTCATCCTGATTACATCCTAAATAGGCCATCTTGGGGCACCTGGGTGGCTCAGTTGGTTAAGCCTCCACTTTCAGCTTGGGTCATGATTCCAGTGTCCTGGAATCAGGGATCGAGCCCTACATTGGGTTCCCTGCTCAGCAAGGAGCCTGCTTCTCCTCAGCCATGCCTCCTACTTGTGCTCTCTCTCTCTGTCTCAAATAAATAGATAAAATATTTTTTTAAAAATAAGAAAGGTAGAAAGAAAGAAAGAAGAAAGAAAGAAAGAAAGAAAGAAAGAAAGAAAGAAAGAAAGAAAGAAAGAAAGAAAGAAAAAAAGAAAGGCTATCTTGAAATGCCATCACATTGAGGAATAAGGCTTCAACATAATGAATTTTAGGGGAACACAAACATTCAGTTCATAGCATAGGGCAACATGAGACTCAAAAATGTGGTCACATGGAATAATAAGAAAAAAATTTTAGATACTTATAAACTTTATAACCAAAAATTTATAACATGTGTGCCTCCCTATTTTGTGACTCTAAAATCTACACTTCCAGAAATTTACCTAGAGACATATTCAGACTTCACACACCTAAAAATGGAAGAACAGAATTACATATAAGAAGCACCATCTGCTTCATCAAGTAACTTAATATTTTGAAACTGAATCATCTCCAAATTATGATTAAAATTCAGTGCAGAAAATGGAATGACTAAACAGTTTAATATTTAAATAAAATTTGGACAATTATTCTACATCATCCTCATCTGTAAAATGAAGAGAATGCATATCCTACCTATAGCAGAGAATTGGTATAAGTCTTAAGGGAGTTGTTATAATTGAAAAGGCTTGCCTGAATAAGTAGATTTTATTATGGTCTGATATTGCAAATATTTATTTAGCTGTATGTGTGACACCCTGCCATATTCAAGAAATGCAAGTTTAAGTAAGACATGAGTCTTTACGTCAGGAAATCACCATATGATGGCAATGACAAATACCTGAATTACTCTGAACAACTAATTAGAGTACAATGTAACAAATGTTATAATAAGGCTGTGTATAGGATACCAAGGAAAAACTACACACTGAGAATTTAATATAGGGCTTGGGAACTAGTCATTTAGCATGACAATCTGACTAATCATTTGCTCACGACTTTCACTTGGCTCCTAAATTTCTTGCCAAGATTCTTCTTGTGTAGCCTAGATTAGTTGCATGCATTTTGAAGCTCTACCATATGATGCAATTAATATTTAGGATTGTTACCTCATCTTGATAAACTGACTCCTTTATCATTGGTCTTCTTTCTCCCTGGCGATGTTCTTTTCTGCTTTGATATAGTCATTCTTTATAGCTGTCTGTGGATTTGTGTACGTGGTATATACTTTTTAATCTTTTCACCTCTAACCATTTCATATTTTTATATTTAAAGTGTTTTTTTTGTGGGCAGCATATAGTTGGATCTTGCTTTATAATTCAATGTAGCAATCTTTATCTTTTAAGTGGAATGTTTAGATCATTTATAATTAATGTAATTATTGATATGATTGAGTTAAAATCTATCATCATGCTATGCGTTTTTGTGTTCTCATCTATTTTTTTGTTCATTTTTCCTCATTTTATGCCTTTTGTGGATTGAATATTTTTAATAATTTAATTTTATCTTATTTGTTGGCTTATTAAGTATAAGTCTTTGCTATGGTTACTTTAGGGCTTTTATTATACATTTTTATTATACATTATAACTTCATACAGTTTTCCTTCAAGAGACATTATACTCATTCAGTGTAATAAGAATATAATAAAATTATACTTCTGTTTCTCCTCTTCTAGCCTTTGTGCTATGATTGTCATGTATTTTATTTCTATATATGTTATAAACCCAACAATGCATCATTATTATTTAAAGCAAAGATAACAATTGTTATCTTTTACATTGTTAATAATACATGGTTATTTTTGCTTTAAAAAGTGAATTATTTTTAAAAATTAAATAATAAGAAAATAGTTTTTACATTTACCTGTGTAATGATAATTTCTGGTGCTCTTCATTTCTTTACGTGATCTGTATTTCTATTCTATCTGGTGTTATAAGGACTTCTTTTCAAATTTCACTGGTGATAAGTTCTTTCAGCTTTTATATTTCTAAAAAAGTATTTATTTTGCCTTCATTTTTGAAAAAAAGTTATTTTCCTTATATTAAAAAATTATAGGTTAATGGTATTTTTTTCTTCAGTACTCTAAAGATGTTGCTCCACTATCTTCTAGCTTACAGTGTTTCCAAAGAGAAATCTGATAGTACCCTTATCTTTGTTCCTCTTTTTCTCTGGCTGCCTTTATGATTTTCTATCAGTTGATTTAAAAATTTGATTATGTTGTGCCTCGGTGTAGATTTCTGCATGTTTCATGTGTCTGAGCTCTGTTGAGAGTTCTGGATATATGTATTTATAGTTTTCATTAAATATGGAAAAGTATTGATCATTATTTCTTCAAATAGTTTTTAGCTTCACCACTGCTCATTTGAGGTGAAGCTAAATAAATACACATGTATTTGGCTTCTTGAATTTATCCCACAGTTTGATGATTCCCTGTTTATTTTGTTCAGCCTTCTTTCCTCTCTCTGTTATATCTTCTAGTCCATTAATCTCTTTCAATGTCTTCTGCAATGTTAATTCTGCTAGTAATCCCATCCAATGTACTTGTTGTCTAAGTTATGGTAATTTTCATTTCTAGATTTTTAATTTGGGTCTTTTTTATATCTTCTATGTCTCTACTTAATACATTTAATCTTCCATTTTTTTGAACATATGGACTATCATCATCATAACCGTTTGAATGACTTTGTCAATTAATTCTATCACCTGTCATTTCTGGGTTTTTTGATTGATTTTTCTCCATATTATGTATAGGTCATATTTTCCTGTTTCTTTATGTATTTGGTAACTTCTGATTGAACGTCAGATTTTATGAATTTGACCACATTGGCTGCTGGGTATTTTTGATTCCTGTAAATATTATTGAGCTTTATTCTGAATGCAGTTAAATTACTTGGAAACAATATGATCCTTTAAGTGTTGCTTTTAAGTTGTGCTGGGATGGACTGAAGATGCCTTTAGACTAAAGTCAATTTTTCCCCACTACTCAGGCAACATTCTTTATAGTTCTCTAATTCTACCTGAATTGTGAGTTTTTCCACTAGGGCTTGAGGGAACAGGCACTTTTCTCGGGCCCGTGTGAAGTCTGAGGACTATTCCCTCTCATTCTCTCAGGTGGTTCTTTCCCTGGTCTTGGGTAGTTTCCTCACATACACTCGCTGGTTGACACTCAACTGCATACGTAAGGAAGACCCTCTCTCTTCAGCTCTCTGGAGTTATGACTCCATGCAGCTCCCTTCTTGCTTGTACTCCTCATTGTAAACTCTAGCCATCTCTGTTTCCCTGGATTCTGAGCTCTCTCAGTTGAGCTCTGCCTGGGTTCTTTATCCTTGTGCTAATGGAAAATTCTCCCATGCACTAGAAAAGTTTCTGGGCAATCATCTAGTTCATCTCATTTCTTTCCCATCTCTCAGTGATCCTTTATTGCCTGATATCCAATGTCTTGAGCATGTACCACTTCACATATTTGTTCAGATTTTTTCAGTTGCCTCAGGTAGAAGGGTAAATCTAGTGGCTGTTACTCTGTATGAATCAGAAATACAAGTCCTTGTAGAATACAGTGTAATCACTTCAATACAAAAGTCATGCTGCCAAGCCTTAGCTTGGAATTATAAGACAGATAACTTCACTTGATTATACTTACCAAAAAATGTAAAATACCAAAAGGAAAAAGAAGTTAGCCTTACTTCTCATCCTCTAAGCCTGTCCTACTGAGCAGCAGAGGGCCATCAACGAGTCTAAATGAACAACTGGTATTATAATTTCCTAAGAACTGTGAATGAAAGTGCAATGTAGTGTTGTTAAGGATTATCATTCTAGTCTTGAGAGGATAGCCAGGGACATCTGATGTCCTTATGCACCCCAAGAAAGACATATGGGAAAGAGTCCCAGATAAGAATATGCTCCAGAGATACCGTCTCCAGCAGTGCATGGAGAGGGATGAAGTCCCTTTGGACAGTTGGATTAGACTGAGTAGCTTCTAGAACTCCACTCTATTTAAATTTTTCTATCTTTAATGCAGGGACAAAGCCTACCAACTTTCTTAACCACAAAGGCTTTTTAGTTTCTAGTTCTTGTTTAATTAACACCTTGCAAATTAGAGCTTCAGTTTAGAAAGTATTTTAAGCACATTGGGTACAACAAAGTATAGTTCCAGAATATTATTAATCATATGTGAGTGGACCAGGTGGAACATTTGAAATCAACAATGTGCTTCATGAATATTTCTCAATCACAGCTATGATCCCAAGAACCTGATGTCTTCCTTAACTTTGTATATGTTGACACTTGAGATAATCTCTAAAGTTGCTTTAAGCACCAAAATTCTATTTTCCTCAGATATTTGCTAGTCTAATCAACTTATGAGGAACTGAAATATGAAGAAGCAAAATTTTTAAGAAGATGAGTTCTTTAGAAAGAACATTGGATTTAAAAATCAGAAAATCTTTTTGTGACAAAAAAAATCAATCTAAGTAAACTTGGGGCTTAACTTTCGTAGGTTTTACTACTATTTCTATTTTTTTTGGAGTGAATACGTTATCAGTCCAGACTCACCTATGATGTGAGAGTAAGTTCAATAAACATGAAAGTACTTTTGAAGCACAAGTTGCAATTTTCCAAGACCACAACAGACATTTCTAAAAGAACTCAAAAGAAACATATATCAAGGATTCTAAACACCAGAAACATCCAAACAATATAAACATTCCAACTCAATTGTTTTTATGATTGCCCATGTAAAAAAAAAAAAAGACACATAAAGGTAACAACTGAAAGTGATTTGCCATATTGTGTGGCTTTGGTTGGTGTTCGGTGAGGTCACTGTGGCCAAATGTGTACCAAAGAGCAGAAAAATCACAGTGGCATCTTGTCAGTGATGTCATGACACGATAATATTCATGATGAGACAATTCTTCATCAGTATAAAGGATTGGTTGCTATGGTGTGACTCTTTATCACATGATGAAACATTTTCTTGTGATCATTATTCAGTTTCTGAATGTTCTAGGTGAATGATCTTCAGGAAGCCTTCTGACTGAGGTTTTCTTTTTCTTTCTCTCTTTTTAAAAAAGATTTTATTTATTTATTTGAGAGAGCATGAGAGCCAGAGAAATCACAGAAGGAGAGGCAGAGGGAGAAGCAGACTCGGCTGAACAGAGAGTCCATGATCAGGGCCTGAGTCAAAGGTAGACACAACAGACTGAGCCATCCAGCACCCCCAACTGAGGTGAAAACCTCAGAGCCTGATCATGGGCTCTCTGTTCAGCCGAGTCTGCTTCTCCCTCTGCCTCTTAGGATAGAAATATCCTATTGTCAGCTACCCTCTGCTCTCACTTTTCCATCAAAGCAGAAATCTCTTAATTTTCAACTAGATAGAGATCACGAAACACATTTTGCATGCATTTTTTTCCCACCTGCATCCTCCTAACCAGAGAAAACTAATTGGAAATAAAAGACATGAGGATTTACTTGGTCAAAAGAATAAAAAAACTGACAATCGTAGATATTTTGATAGCTTCCTCTTTAGCTGGTTAATGAGGGAGGGATTCTACTCTAGGGCTATGGAGTTGACCAAATATATGATACCCCCCCACTGGACAGAAGATGGTGATGGCAGCCTACTGTCCAAGGAAAGAAGATACTCTGTCAACCACAGCTGGGCAGGAGTTGTAATCAGGAACAGAGTGAACAAGTAGGAACCATGGGAGTAGGCTTTGTAGTATGAAAATGTTGGAGGGACTCCTGGTTTCTTCAGGAGGATATGATTGTTTTATTTGAATAATTGGAAGCCTGCTACTCAGGGATAAACAGGCACTGTGCCCTGTCCTCATGATAAGGGGGGTTGTTTGGCTAGAGGACCTCATCTGAGGGAACAGAGTGGGGAGGAAGATGCAGTCATGTCACTCGAGGACTTCCCAGTTTCCTACGGCAGGGCAGCACATAATATTAGTTTTAGACCTGACACCACTATAGAGACGACTGAAACACACTTACCAACGTGGACAAAGAAGCTCCTTGCCTGTAAATTGGAGGTCATTGTTGTAATCCATTACCTCTTACGCCTACTCCTAAGTCAAACAAGTCCTTTCAAAACTAGAGAAAAAATTAGGAACCCTGAAAGCATTGTTGGGGTTGTTCCCAGCCTTGCTCCCTTCTCTGGAGAAAGGTTGAAAGACCAGAGCCCGGCGTGATGGCCTGCAGCCTACGGTTGCCCTTCTGCAGGCAACCATTCTTGTGACTGTTCAGATGTTCGACTGCCTCCCCAGGGACTCACCATGGGCTGGCCCAGCCGCAGTTACTGGAACAAGGAAACAGAGTCACTTGGCCTTGTCAGCCACCATAAGCTGTAACATAGAAAAAGAGAAGCCCAGTGAGCACCCTTAAAAAATAAAACAAAGTCTACAGTTAAATAAGGCATCTGTGGCTGTTTATGGGAAAGAATTTTAGGGGAATGTATCGAGAATAGTTTTAATTAGAGATTCACATGAAAGGAGATACATGATACGCTCTAATAAAATTAGTAATATAATATCTGCAGTGTTTACACACTCGAATGAACTTAAAACAACATAATTAAACGAAAATCCTTTTCCTGTGCACAAGAACAGTAGTATTGCCTTATTTTAAAAAAAAATTTTTAAATGTTAAATGATGACATTTCAAATATACAGCCAAGTGCCGGAAATATTAACACATACTCATGGACTGACCTACCATATTAAGAGATGTGAATATTTTGCCTTACCTTCTTCAGAATCTGTTTTCTCTCTTTTTAAGAAAGAAAACATTTCGTACAGATAGAGCACCTTCATGCCATTCCTACTTCTTTCCCTAGGGGCAACCGTGATCCTAACCATGTACATATGTTTAAGCTCTTATTATATAGGTATATCCATAAATGATGTATGCTATTATTCTGAATGCACTAAATATTTACACAAGCACCAGAAACCATACAGTACATCTTTTTTTTTTGTAGCTTACTGTTCTTATCAATATGCTTGACATTTATTCATGTTGGCATATGTAGATCTAATTTGTTAATTTTACCTCTCTATAGTATTTCATTTATAAATCAGTTTGTTTACTCACTGGCCTACTGTGATATTGTGATTTATAATAAGAAATACAGCTAATTTTCTGTGCTATGGTAAGGACTAAGATAGCTGAAATTTAGATTGGAGAGAAGAAATTTTATTTATTTATTTATTTATTTATTTATTTATTATTTATTTATTTATTTATTTGAGACAAAGTGAGCAAGTAAGCACACATGAAAGGAGGAGCAGAGAGAGAAGGAGAAGCAGACTCCTGGCAGAGCAGGGAGCCCATGCGGGGCTTGATTCCAGTCCTGAGATCATGACCTAAGCCGAAATCAAGAATCAGTCACTTAACCCGAGTGAGCCAGCCAGATGCCCAAGAAATACTATTTAGACATAAAAGTTTTGAGCAATTTAGTTTTCCTTGTGCCTTGTGTATAATTATATACGACTCTTTCAAATTTCCTTGTTTCAAACTGTCTTTAGATGAGAGACAGAGCTGTCGATTGTCTCTGATGTACATTTTCCTCTTTGTTCCTTAATAATGGATCCCACTTTTTTTGCTGGGAATAAGGTTGTGTAGCTATGTATGGTGAGGAGATTAACTTCTACTAAAGTACAAGATAAACTTTCTCAGAAGTTTCCTTAAAGCGAGGAAGTGAACTCTTCTTCGTTCTCTTTTGCATTGGCTGGAATACAGATGCAGTGACTGGAGCTTAAGTAACCATCTCATGAGGCAATGGCACATGTTGAGGATGGCAGAGCAACAAAACAGAAGAATTCTGGTTCCCTGAAACTGTAGCATAGGGGTCAGCATAATGTTTCTGTAAAGGGGCAGATGATAAGTATCTCCAGCTTTGCAGACCATACGTTCTCTGTCACAACTAGTCAATGATGCCATGTTAGAGGGGAAACAGCCCACAGATAGTGTGCAATCAATGAGTTCCAATATGTTCCAATATGCGTTTCAATAAAACTTTGTTTATGCACAGTGAAATTGAATCTCTTATCATTTTTATATGTCATAACATTGTATATACTTACTTTGATTTCTTTTCTTTTTTTTTTTTTAAGATTTTATTTATTTATTCATGATAGACACAGAGAGAGAGAGGCAGAGACACAGGCAGAGGGAGAAGCAGGCTCCATGCACCGGGAGCCTGATGTGGGATTCGATCCTGGGTCTCCAGGATCGTGCCCTGGGCCAAAGGCAGGCGCCAAACCGCTGCGCCACCCAGGGATCCCACTTTGATTTATTTTCAACCATTAAAAATATATGAAGCAATTCTTAGCTCATAGGCTTATAAAAAAAACAGGCAGCAGGTCAGTTTTGGTAGAGGGGTTGGTTTGCCAACCTCTGCTCTAGCACCATGTGGTCTCAGATTGCTTATCTTCAGTCTTTGTTTACAGGAGACAGGTTTTTTGTTTTTTTTTGTTTTGTTTTGTTTTGTTTTGTTTTTTGTTTTTTTAAAGATTTATTTGAGAGAGAGAGAGAACCCTAGGGGAAAGTTGCTGAGGGAGAGGGAAGAGAGAGAATCTCAAACAGACTCCCTGCTGAGCCCGGAGCCTAAAGTGCGTCTTGATCTCATGACCCTGAAATCATGACCAGAGCCAAAATCGAGTTGAACACTTAACTGACTGAGCCACCCAAGAGCCCCACTTTCTGGGAGATGGAGTTTGCTGTGATTCAGCAGAGCTACATCCCAGTAAGTAGATGCCACAGCCCCTAAGGTACTCGCCCCACACACAACCCATAGAAGTCCTGCACCTGTTTCCCTCAGGACTTCCACTAACACACCTTTGCTTCCTGTTCCATTTCCCCTACATTTCACTGGACTCCCCATAGGAGCACTTCCTTTATAATCACTTGTACAGGGAGCTGTGTCAGGGTCTGCTTCTAGCAACTCCAGCCTTCAAGGTGCTGTCACTGCTCAAGGAGTCAAGGAGTCCTTTTCTTCAGGCTTTAATACAACAGTGGAAACAGCAGGCTGCTCCTTATATGATCTAAACCCCAGTATTCTAAGCATGGCTCTTTCCCAGTGCAGCATAATGGCTGAGAGCAGAGGCTCTGGAAGTTTCCTTTCTTGCATTGAAATCCAAGTTAACCTCTGAGCATCAAGATTTCTTACCTGTAAAATGTGGAGCTAACAACACATCCTGTTTAGCACACAATGAATACTCTATAAAAGTTATCATTGTCAGTATTAATATGTTGTCCAAGGCACTGTGACACAACCACTGCTACTTGTGAATTCCAACACAGCATCTTCTTTGTAAATGATACAGAACAAGTGCTCTGTGGGAATCTGAAAAACTAGCAGACGAGGGTTCTTGGTAGGTAATATTTGAAGATCAGGACTTCTAAGTACAGAACAAATACAAAGTAAGGGACATAACCTGCTCTGAAACTTCGATGGCAAGTAAGGCAATGGCTTGTGCTCAGAAACAGGCACACAGGGGCCATAACCCGGACCTGGCCACTCACCGATTCACTCGGGGTGTTAATTTACTCAGTAGGGCTGACAATGCTTATCTCCTAAGGTGATTGGTCATGTTAAACCACACTGCAGGTAAAGCCCCTAGCTACTCCCTATTAAGAACTTTATACGTACCAGGCACTGTGCTGTTATTATCTGCAACCTTGACTTCCCAGATGAGAAACAGAGAGATGCCAAACATTGCTCGGGCACCTTTGCCCTGCTGACAGATGTGGCAGTGGGGCTGGTTCCCAGTAAACCTTTTAGGGATGGTCACCTGGTTCTTTCCTTGGCCCTGGAATTGCACCCACCTTCTTAGGTCAGTATGCCTGAAACCCTCTCCCCACCCCACCCCCAGCACAAGGGAGCACATGGGAAATAAACGGCTCCGCTGCTGCTGAGAGCAGGGGAAGTGCAGGTCCCCTGACACTCTGCTCTGCTAGATCCAGCACCAGGCACGCAGGGGGTCGTAGGTCCCCCTGCACAGCGGCTTTGCAGCTGCCAGCCTTTGCCATCTGGGGAGACCTGTCTCTCCAGAGCACGAGGCCCTGTGTGGAGAAGGCCGAGGCCAGAGCGCAGGGCACACAAATCCCTGCTGTATGGCCAAGAGACTCACCAAGGAGTCTTTCACCCTCCCTGGAGAGGGAGGAGAAAGAAAAATGGAGAAACCACACGCTCCAAGGGATTCAATCAATATTTGCAGTCTGCCTGACTCACCAGCTTGGTCCAACCGAATAAGAACTACACTTACTTAAGTATTAAATAGATGATCAATAGCAGAACTGTGATTTCCATGCACTAGAGAGTTCTAATGTAGTGGCACAGAATTTTTTTTTTTTATTCAAACTTTTTTTTTTTTTTTTTTTTTGCCACATTCAGCAATTGCTATCAGATGCTGAATGTCTGTGGTCACACACTCCGCTTCCTGTTTATAAATGCTCTCTGTTTTCAATGACTCAGCGGTTTCTTGTTGGGCAAAGAGGTATCGCTGGCTGTGTCAGGCCAAGGAGGTGGAAAGAGTTCTGTGAATGGCCCCCTGTGCGCGGACTTCTGTGCAGCCAGCTCAGGGTCTGTGTGTTTGCAGCCACACACAAGTTAAAATTATTCTACCCAGGGAGTTTGGTAGTTTCTTATCTGGTTGCAAGCTGAACTGTTGTCAAAAAGAAACAAAACTAGACCCTAGTTAAAGCAATAAGGACGGATTTTAACCAGCACTTACTACTGCCATAGGGAAGAGAGTCTGGTGTGAACTCCGCTTGAGTCACTGTTCTCAGAGGTGATGGGGCTACTTGGCAAGAGCATGGGGGATACCGAAGGGTGAGCCGGGCTCAGGGGAAGCAGGGAACTGAACACTTCGTGTCAATGGGATTAGGTCAGCTGGTCTGTCAGCTGGCAGTGATCAAAGCTGGAAGTCTGTCCTCCCACAGAGACTGGGAGGCAGAGGCCATATCCGTCCTGGTGATCACTCTTCCAGGAATGCCTTTCAGGTCCTGGAGGAGCTACTCCTAAGTTGTAGGAGAAACACGTCTACCTCAAAGGGACAGTGGGGGGATGTACAATGGCAAGACCTTTTTAGTAAATGTTCGGAGAAGGGTGGTCAGGTTTCCACTGGAACCAATGGCCAATCTTCTGGCAGCCTTGAGGTTTCTCCTTTGGCAGGTACTTGAAGAAGATGAAGGTCGTCCTAGGGATGTGGCCTTGAGCTGTTGGAAACCATGTTAGTGTCTGTTTGAGTCTTTAGAGGCCAAGGCTGAGGCCTACTTGAGAAGAGGGCTCAGAGGAGCCTGGCTAGAGTTTGGTCAAGGAGGGAATCTTTGTCATGGTGAAGCAGGCCAATGTCTACCTGTAGCTGTAGCACCTCATTCACTTCTGCTGGTGGGGGCTACTGCTCCACCTTCTAACCGGACCTCCTGTCACCCTCGGGACCTCCCAGCCACTATCTGGGTTGGAACTGCAAATGCCTAATCTCCTTAGAGAGCAGCTGAGTTCTAGACTTTTCCCTCTCACCCCAGCCCACGCTGTGCTGCCGGCCTGGATGTGGCTTTTATTAGTCTGCCTTACACAGCCCCCCTCGAAAGCCCACTGTGGATGTCTGCTGTATTCAGTTTATCCCCGTCTCTTCCCTGGAAAAGCCTTCCCTGATCTGTGAGATCTGGCTGTGGCACTCCCACACCACGAGCTCTCCCTCCACATTGATTGCCCTGGAGTGTGGCACCTAAACCATAGGAGGGCGGGGACTGTGTTCAATTTATTCTTGTCTTCCCAGCACTTAGCTACAGTAGGTTCTTAATATATATATATATATATATATATATATATATATATATATATATATATTTTATTCATGAGAGACAGAGAGAGAGAGAGAGATAGAGACATAGGCTGAGGGAGAAGCAGGCTCCATGCAGGGAGCCCGACGTGGGACTCGATCCCGGGTCTCTAGGACCACACCCTGGGCTGAAGGCGGCGCTAAACCGCTGAGCCACCTGAGCTGCCCAGCTACAGTAGGTTCTTAATAACTATTTGCTGAGCAAGTGAACAGATGGCACCTGTCCCTTAACGCATCCTTGTAGCACCCCGTCCTTATGGCGTTCGAATCCCAGCTTACCAACTTCTATGCTATGGGACCTTGGGAGAGTTGCTAACCTCTCTGCACTTAAGTCTTCTCATCTGTAAAATGGATGCATGACTACATCTACCTCACAGGGCTGAGAACAGAGCCTGGCACATAGTAACATGCAGGTAGGACTACTACTACTACTACTACTACTACTACTACTACTACTATTGTTTGTTCTAGAATGCAGTTAGATACTCTCTGCCAGTGATCTGTTGAATGAATGACTAAATGAATTCATAAATGTCCAGCATCTCAGTTGACCCTAATTCTTGCTTCCTCTGCCTTCTGGACAACATTTCAACATTTGTCATTACTGCTTTAGCTAGTAACTTAGCAGGACACAGCTCCAATCCCACCAGCTCCTAGCTGGGCCCTACTGGCTGGTCTTCTAGCTTGAAACAGATGCCATGTGGTGATGGAAGGTGAGGACACAGCTGGTATCTGGTTGGGACTCTCTGTTTTGAGCCCCAGGAGTTCCCATCCCTCTTCCCATGTTCATGTCTCTGATTCTTCCCAAATTATCTGGACTCAGGTCTGCCTTTCCTCACCTACCACACATTCTTCCACCTATTCCAATCTGGAATCTCTCTCTCTCTCTCTCTCTCTCTCTCTCTCTCCCTCACACACACACACACACTCACACACTCACACTCTCCAGCAAAGCAACAGTAGCCAAAACCACCAATGGCTCTATGTCAATCAGTAGACCCAGCATCTTTTTTCTTTTTTTAAGAGTTTATTTATTTATGAGAAACAGAGAGAGAGAGAGACAGAGAGACAGAGACACAGGCAGAGGGAGACACAGGTTCCATGTGTGGAGCCCAACGTGGGACTTGATCCCGGGACTCCAGGGTCACGCCCTGGGCTGATGGCAGGCACTAAACTGCTGAGCCACCCAGAGATACCCCATACCCAGCATCTTTTTAGTTTACAGCAGACCATCAGAGGTGTTAGCCACACCCTGCCTCTCAAAATATTCTCCTTCCTTGGCTTCTATGACTCAAGTCTTTCTTGTTTCCCCCCACCTCTTCTCTGTCTCTTCTGTAGGTTTGGCCTTTCTTACCCAACCAGTAAGAGCATAGACTCTTTCCTTCTCTCCCTGAATGTTCTCTCCTAAGACATGCTCATGCCCAGGGCTTCAAATGCCACCCACAGGCACATGAGACACAAGCACCCTCCTGCCTCTTTATGCCTTGAATGTATCTCACTTCTAAGTCTCTGTTCAAATGTCATCTTATCAAAGAGAATTCCCTTGACCACTGAACTAAAAGAGCTTCACAATCCTTCTCATCCTCTCACCCACTGACCCCATTTGAATTTTCTTCTTAGCACATGGTACCACCCAAAGTATTCTCTATTGCTTTATTATCTATTCACCCCTACTAGTGAGACTTTGTGGCAGATAATATTCTAGGCAAGAGACATAGTAGTAAATAAAATATACTAAGGTCTCTGAATATTTGATAAAACGTGTGGATGGAATTTAGGCTTCTAGCTATAATTTTCCTCCTAGCTCCAGGGCAATATAATCAACTGCTGCCTTCACAGATCCTCTGGATGTCCCAAAGGCATCTTAAACTCAATCTCTATAGATCAGTGCTGTCCACTAGAACTTTCTACAATGATGGGAATATTCTGTCTCTGCGTGGTCCAATGTGGTTGTCAACCGCCACATGTGACCATGGAACTCTTCAGATGGGGCAATTGCAATGGAGGAGCTGAAGTTTAATTCTCTTTAAATTAAATGAAGCTTAATTTAAATAGCCACATATGGCCTAGGAGCTACCTGTGGGGTAGTGTAGTTCTAGACAAAGGTGATGATCTTCCTCCCAAAACCTGGACCAGAAGCCTCTATCTTATCAAATGGCACCACCATCTACCCAGACAAGAAAGCAGAAAGGCAAAAGTCATTCTTGACTAGCTCCCTTTCCTATACCAGCCAGAGCCAATCTTCCACCAAGTCTTATTTACTTTGCTTCCTAGACATATATTTTTTTAATCTGTCCATTTTTTCCATCACTACAGCCACCCCAGAGGAAAATACATGATCTCTTACTGTGACTCTTATGTTTCTTATCTTGAGTAAAGCCTCGTAACTGATTTGCCCATCCCACTTTCCCTTTCTCCAATCCATTCTACATACTCTACAGGAGTAACTCCAAATGGTTGTAGTGGTCATCATATGAACATTACCTCTCTTCTCTCCCCTGCTGTTTTAGATGGCCTGCAAATTCCTGCAATGGTTTGAGCCTTGCCCATCTTTCCTGAAGGCTGGGTTCTCTCTGGGCTCCAGCCACAGTGGCCTTATTTTCATCCCACATTTGAGCCATTTTCCTTCCCACCACAGTGTCAGTCTTCTCTAACCACTGGACAAGTTCAGACCCCTATTACCTGCTCCCATAACACCATGTATCACTCCTCAGCCCTTTGATGCCCATCTAGTTATTAATTATGTCTATCTTCCCCACTGAAAAGTAAGTCTCCTAGAGTAAGGACTTCTTATATTTTGTTGACCACTTAGTAATATCTGTCGAATGGTAGAAACTCCATGAACATTCTTTTGAGATAATATAAGGCAGATGCTCAACCACTGAGCCACCCAGGTGTCCCAAGAGTCGGGTTTTTCAATGAATGTTTTAAAATCAATGCAAACACAGATGTTAAAAGAGTGCTTGAAAAGACAGATAGTTTCTGAATCTGAAAATCCAAAATTTACCTTATATACCAAAGCCCATGTTCTGGTTACTATTGCTGCATAACAAAATATCTCAAACTTAATGGCATAAACTTAAAATGATAGTTATTTTATGTATTATGCTCATTGGTTCTGTTATGGGTTGAAGTGTGTCTTCTTCAAAATTCCTATGCTGAAGTTCTTATCCTCATTACATCAGAATGTGGCCATATTTAGACCTAGGGTCTTTACAGAGGTTATTAAGCTAAAATGAGGTCACTAGGATGGGCCTGAATCCAATAGGACTGGTGTCCTTATAAGAAGAGGAAATTTTGAATACAGCCATGTATGGTGTGAAGACTTAGGGAGAAGATAGTCATCTCTAAGCCAAAGAGCAAGGGCTAGAATATATCCTTCCCTCATGACTCTCAGAAGAAACCAACCCTGCTGATCTCAGACAAGATCTAGAGGTTTCTAGCCTCCAGAGAAAAGACATTTCTTTTGCTTGAGGCTCCCAATATGTGGTACTTTGTCATGGTAGATGTAGCAAACATATGGTTATGAAGGCTTGAAGACCAGAACACCTACACAGAACTTTCCATGTGGCTCGGCTCAGGGAACTCGGACTTTTAACAGGGCAGCTCAGGACCTCAAGCCCATGTGTGTGCTTCAATATACAGGCAGAATTTGTATCACGTTTTATGATTTAGTTTGAGAAGTTACCCAATGTCACTTCCACTATACTCTATCATCAAAGCACATCCCTAACTCACTCAAATTCAAAGACAAGAGAGTTAGACCTCACCTGTTGATAAGGGAGGAGGAAGATCACATGGGAAATGAGCGTGTGAAGTGAGAGATATTGGTGTCACCATTTCGGAAAATAAACTCTGTCACTGCCCAGAACCTGAGGGAAGAGCATGAGGCATCAAACAAAAAAATTAAAGAAAGTAGATTGAGAGAGCTAGATTTTGGTCTTTCTGAGGGAGAAGTTTTTCACTGAGAGGAGGAGAGGTAGAGAGTGAGCTATGCATGTGACTCCCTGGGAAAGGCAATGAGAATCGTCTCTTCTGAGGTAAAGCCCTGGCAGTGAAGTGACAGAAAGAGACCCAGGACAGGAGGAGCCAGGGCAGAGGAGACCTGGGCCTTACTGCTGGTCCTACAGAGAAGCTCTGACCACCATGGTACCTGAGTTGTAGAACAAGAAAGGCTGAATGAGGTGTCAGGAATGTGGGTTGAGTGCAGCCATAGACAATCCTCCACCTCATGTAGAAAGCACAGAGAGTTCTCTCAGGAAGTGTCTCCTGGAGTCGGGGTGTGTGGCTCTACCCTAATAGAACCAAAGACCTTAGCACGGAGGCAAGCTTCTTGATAATTCTGAATTTTTAGTGCCCCCAATTGTGAGTTTTATAGCAACAACACTATTCAGAGGTTTGCTCTGTTGTCTTTAAATTAACATCTGATTTATTAAGGTTACAAATTTAAAAATCTGGTTCTACCCTTAGCTTTTAAGGGCAGCTTGTAAATGAAGTTTGCTAGTCATGCAAATATTTTTTGGGCAGTTGCTTTTTAAGTAACTGCCAAGTTAGCCTGATTGGGCAATTGCTTTGCTTAATATTTGGTTTCATTTACAAATATTCAAAATATTCAAATATCTCCAATGACATTTGTATTTTACTATGTTTAGTTCCACTTTATTTCTGCTTCAACTTTTTTAATTTCCCAAGAGAAATTGATTCGATTTAAATGAATTACTTAAACTTCAGTATGATGAATCTAAGTTGGGTCTTAGATGTGCTAGGATTATATATAATAGTAAGATTTTTACTTAAAAATAAAGGTTAAAAAATCAATTACTTATATATTCCAAATTGGAGTTATAAGGCTGACCTATTACTCTAATAGGCTAGTTCCCTTAAACATGATAAGCACATGGAATATAAAATATTTTCAAACACCTTAATACGAAAATCACCATTGTTGCTTGGAGTCCTTAAACAGTTTTATATGTAATTCCAAATTTTCCTGGTTCCACTGAGGAAACTGCTCTCTCACCTCAACCCTATTCAGGGCTCACTCTCTCAGCTCATCTGTCTTCACCTCAGACCAAATCAGGGCCCAGATGACCTGGCCAGGGATATGAGACCCTGGTGGGATGTATTTAGCCCTGCTTGTAGTTGCTATGCAGTAGACATCATAATTTCAAAGAGATGAACTCTACTCTCTTAAGGTCAAGTTATAAATATCCTAATTCTTCTATCTGCCCAGAGATTAAGATTCTTACTCAGGATTATCACTTAATTGAAATCCCTTAAAAAGAAAAAAAAAAAAAGACATTTAGGTGTCTTAAGAAGGAAAAAAAATGCAAAATCCAAAGATGAACTTAAATTTTCTCATATCTAGAAGTTCTCTAGCCCCACGATTTTAAAAATGTTCTGAAGCTGAATTTTGTACAGACCTCACAGCTTCTCTGATGAGTCATCCAGTCGTTGCAAGGCTATTCAGCTGACCCACAAGTGAAATGTTTCTCTCTGTTCATGCTGGTCTCTACTGAAGACAACCATGGGCTAAGCAGCCCTGCCCCAGGGCCTCTGCTAGGCTGTCTGTCCTGGAGTCTTTGTGAGAATTATTAGTAAGACTTGCCTTTCTTTCATGCTGAAATTGTCCCATGGAGGGCTCTAACTCAGAAAAGTGAGGAATTTTAGCCTCACTTGCCTTGGATCCAAGCATTCGATGATAGGCAGATGGTACAAGTGTCCAGTGCAATCCTCCTTGTTCCTCTGATTCTAGAACCAAAACTGAGACCCCTGGGTGCCTGGCCACCCCTGCAGAGAAGGACAAGATAAAAGAGTGAGGATTAATCTTGTGCTGACTGTTTCCTCAAATAAAACTGAGAAAATCCAGAATGGCCAAGTTACTCTGACTGGGCAAGAAATAAGATTTCTTCTACAGAGCAGAAGTCTGGGCACAAAAGCCAGGTTCAATGACAGGGAAATAAAGCCTGTTTTGCACACCTACCACTAAGGAAGATAGCTAGGTCACACCCCTCACCCTTCCTGGGCCTCACTTGCCACAACTGTGAAGTGGGATGTTCCCTAGACCAGTGCTTCTCCGTGGTGGTTACTGTCACCTGGGAATCCTGTTGAATTGTAGGTTCGTCTCAGTGGGGATGAGTAAGAGTCTGAGCTTCTGCATTTCTAACAAGCTCCCAGTTGTTGCTAAGGCTGCTGGCCAGACTCTGACTACACTTTGAGTAGCAAAGGAATGGAGACAATTCTAAGGCCTTGTTGTTTTATGGTTACAAACTATCTAGGGAGAAGAATCACCTACTGTCTCCTGCCAGGAACCAGCCTTCCAAAAAACCAGAGATAGCTTAACACTTCAGAGCTGACAAGGAGAAATGTCTCATTTTTGAAGACTAATCTACCTCTCCCTTCCTCCTTGACCTCCCACCTTCCTTAACCCTAATCCTGCCATTTTTGCTTATCAGTTGCATGAAATCTCTGGCAAAAAGGAAAAATAAAAAAAGGACAATGGTCCCAGAACCAAAGCCGAATAAATAGAAAGACCTTAAGAACTATGTTTCGGGTAGGGCAAAAATATGTTTTTTGATAAACTTTAAAAGAGTGATTATAGAGGATGAGTGTGGGAACTTTTGAGTGTTTTAGGGAATACTGGGTAAATGATGAAATCTTTAATGACACATGACATTAAACACTGAGACCACATATCCTGTTGACCAGTTCAGAAAATATGTTTTGACCCAAAATAATCAAGACAGATCCTTTCAGAAAATCCGTGGAGAAAGGTCCCTGCAAAGTTAATTTGATGGATGTTGTCACTCCGCTTCCCCTGAGGATAGAATATATGTACTGTATACATGCACGTGTACACATATATATTCATGCACATACATACACTCATGCCCTACACTGCACACATATCTACACCCTCATGTGTACACTTATGCTATACACCATGCACACACACATGTTTTTTAACTGGCAAGGAACTAAAAAAATAAAATAAATAAACTAGCAAGGAACTGAAAAGAATGACCAAGGAATGTCTTTTGATAGAAACTTTGCTTCCTTTTTCACAAAATTATTGTCTCTCCTCAGTTCCCCTCCTCTGACCGCCCCAAGTGAGCGTGTGTGCTGTGATGTGCCCAGGCTTCCTTCAATAAACCTCCTCTGGTTGATGTTTTGGACAGACTCAGAGGCCTAGCCCCAGGGCCGTCCTCAGGTCTTCCGCAGCGGCACGCAGGGAAAGGCAAGCAGCATCTCTCTCACAGAATATTCTGTGGGCCATGGAGCCAGGGCTTGGCATTCAGGCTCCCAGGCTAGGGGTGCCTTGTGGAGACAAACCTGCTCTCAAGATCTGAGCTGGCTCTGGTCAATGCCAAGATGGATCAATGTAAGTCACCTGCTCTTTGGATGTTGCATGAACCCTTATGTAGAGATTATAAACACTCAGCCTGGTTTAGTAAAAGACCAGAGCATCCACACAAGGACTTTCCATGTGGCTTGGCTCAAGCAGTATGATACAGTGGGTCCCCATAGCTCATGTTCACTAAGGATGTGCCAGGTCATACACTTGAATGAGCATGTCCATAGATTAGCTTCTTGAATCTTCACAATGACTCTGTGAAGTGAGCAAAATTATTCATTCCCAGAGGTTTGTTTTCCATAAAGAATAAAAAAAAGACTAAAGGGATAAAGGATATATAATTTGCCTAAAGCTGCTTCTGACATGTTAGACTAAAATCAAACCAACCAACCAACCAACCCAGGATAGTGCCTCAGCACCTAGTAGAGGTTAGAAAAATGTTAGCCATTATTGTTAAATATCCATCTATACCATCAATCAGGCTGATAATAATGACTCTATGAGGGAAGTGTTGTCACTGTCTCTTCCATGTGAAGAAAACAAAGCTCTGGGAAGGTTTATCACCTGCCCCATCAGGTCCTCCCATAGCGGCCAGCTCTTCGAGCTACATCCCAGTGCTTGTCCATGATTCAGGATGCTCCTCTGTGAGGCCAATCTCTTGGCCAACTGTTACAGTCTGGTCATCTTCCCAGTCAGATATCAATAGGATGACATCCCAATTACATTTCATTTATTCTCCCTGGAGCTATTCCTAAACCTCAAAAGATTTTTTTCAGAGAAGAAAAGACTTGGGTTTCTAGCCACAGAAAGCTGTAGATATTTCCTTACTTTTGATTCTAGTAGGGACTTAAATCTGCAGCACTTGCGAGATTTTTATTATTGGTCTTAACTTTTACTCTTTATTTTCTTGGGTTGGAGCAAATATGCCTACTTAGCTCCAATCATAACAGAGTTGAAATAACCTTCTACCTTAAAGCAGTTTAACCATGGTAACCCTCCACCACCTCACTTTCACTCTCTACAGTGAACTAAGAAAACTCATAATGCCCACACGGGCTTAGCCCTGCTGGCCTTGTGAATCTTTCTCATCTACTGGGATCTGGGATCGCTCAATATAAAATGTGTAGAATTCTTATTTGCAGAGTAATGAAATGCCGCTGGCATATTTTTAAGGTTTACCTTCATTCAGTCAGCAGGAAGAAAATGAGTTCCCAGTCTGAATTCACACCAGAAACATTCTAGTGTTCTGTATTGGTCCTGACAGCAAGCCTGCTGGACTGTATGGAAATGAGTATGTTATTCTCTGAACTCTGTCTTCTTGGACAAGAGATTTACCTTCTCTGGGTCTCGATTTTGTTCATGAAACCTACTCAGATGATAATGGTACCAAGCAAAGCTAGACCTGAATGTAGGCAGGCCTTGAGTGCAGCTATAGAAGGATGTTGAAGTAGATGATAGCAGAGGTTGCTTTCAGATCCCCTGATAAGTGGAAGATTCTGTGAGCAGGATAAGTTGGTAGGGTTCCTTCTCTTTGTCATGTGCATTCCCCTGGGATGTGGTCTTGCTCTGTCATGGACTTGGGAGTCATAGCTGGAAACAGCAGTGATTAGTTTGGGGGTGTTTGCATCTGTTCTCAGTAGTCTCTTCTAGTTTTGAACCTCACCCCTACTCCTACCACCCTCCATGCTCTCCTTGACTTGCTTGCTGAACATCACTGCAAAGCCTCTCCCCTGCAAAGCAAAGGTCAAAATGCAGCTGACCCAAAGTAGTTCGAATAAACAGGCAAGGTCCCAGCTCCTTGTTCTTTGGCTGGCTAATCCCCCTATGCTGGGCTACTTTGGATCAGATCAGTTATTATTAAAGTGTTAATGTATTGCTCAAGGGGTGCAGTGTGCCGGCAGGACATCTGAAACCGGGTGCAGAATGAGAGTGCTGCATGTAAACGCATCTGCTTCACATTATGCTCTGCAAAAGACAAAAATACAGCCCTAGGAGTCTAAAAATACTTCCTAGTTGTTAGCCAAAAATGCATTTATTCTTGGATTTATAAAAATGCAGGCCATGTGAAATATGTGGGGGACATGCACTCTCATAGAAAAAAATTGACCAGAGAAAGAGAAGAAAAAGTTAAACTTGAAAATCCTTTATTGAAATTAAAAGAAGGTGGAAATGATAAGGGGTATGACTGGGAAGCAAAACTGGGAAAGCTTTGTGCCCAGGGAAAGAACACTTCTAAGCTTCCCTCTGCTCTCCAGTCTCTCCCCAGGAAGGACCTAAGCCCTGGATCAGGCTCCCAACTCTCACCACTTTGGGGACTGTCTGTAGGGCTCTGTTCATCCTGGAGGCTCTAAGGGAGAACCCATTTTTTGTTTTTTCTACCTTCTAGGGGCTACCTGCATTCCTTGGTTCATGGCTCCTCCCTCCATCTTCAAAGCCAGCAGTGTAGCATTTCAGATCTCTCTCTGACTCTGACCTCTTCAGCCTCTTTCTTCTTTCCTTTAAAGGATCTTTATGATTACTGTAGGTAGGCCTACCTGGATAATCCCCTTATTCTAAGGTCAGCTGATTAGTGAACTTAACTCTGTCTGCAACTTTAATTCACCCTTGCCAAGTAACATCCATATTCATATTCATATTGGACATATTCAAATTCCTGGGGATTAGAATGGCAACATCTCTGGGGGGCATTTTCTGCATACCCTACCATCTAACATCATTTGTTCAACAAATGAGCCTCGCTCTGGGGGAGGCTTAGTGCTGACTTGAGGAATAGAACCAGATAGAAGACAGAAGTGGGTCCTGAGTTCATGGAGTTTGTGCTTTAGAGAAGAAGACTAACATTACACAAGTTATTAATAAATACCAAAGAGTTAAAGTACACTATTAGTGCATTTTCTGAGAATATTGATGTTAATTGAGGGAGTTCATTTATCATATCTCTATCCTGTGTGTGTTAACAAAGAACTTAATGGAAAGTATTGTAACAATTGCTTCAGACCACCTATATCAGAAAAACTTGGAAAGATTATTAAAACTGTCAAAAATCTCCAAGTGCAGGGCCCAGGAATTCATATTTTGTATGCACACAATGATTCCTTCCTACATTACAATCTGGGAATCAGCTATTTCAGTATCCCAACTGGGCTTGATTGAAAGAATCACTGAAGTCCATCACCCATCTCCAGGCTTTCTGAGTCATATTCTTCAGGAAAGGGACTTGGGGATCTGCATTTAAAGGCAATTGTCCTGCTCCCACCCCCACATATACACCAGTGATTCTTATCATTCCAAGTTTGGGAAACACAGTGTAGTAGAAAGAAATAACCAGTGGCCTGGGAAACAGGAAGCTTAGCTTTTAATCCTTTCTTTTCTACTTTAGCAGATTCCAGAACTCAAGGATCCCTGTTTGTAATCTTCAAACAGAGGTTTTTGAATGGGACAATTTTGTTTCCCAGGAGATATCTCACATTGTCTGGATATATTTTTATTGTCAAAACTATGGAGAGAGGAGGGGAGAATGGAGATTCGCTAACCATCCTACAGCACACAAGGCAGCCCTCACAAGAGAGAATTATCCAGTTCAAAATGTCAGCAGTGCCGAGGTTGAGGAATCCTGTGTTTAAGTGATTTATTGGGAAGTGTTCCCAGGAAATCTGTAAAGGAGAAGGAAAGGGAGAAAAGAGAGAGGTAGAGGGCCAGACAAGGGTGAGGTGCCAGGCTATGGCCAATGGGGAAGCTCTGAAGAAGACAGTGCAGTTCCCACCTCAGAGTCATCTTGGTCAGAGGCAAAGGCACTGCAGTGTTTATAACCCAGTCGATCAGTCACTAACTATGGACTGCCTCTGGTCCAGTTCTCCATGTGCAGGCAAAGTGAGCTTTGGCTCCAGTATGAGAGCTGCCTTCAGCCAAAGACCCAGATACAGGCTGCTGGGAGTGAAAGCATCCAGGAAACCCTGGAGAGGAAAACAGTGAAGGATCCTTGAGGTGGAGGTGGAATATTGACAAATTCTGTAACATTAGAGCACTAGTTTCTTTTTCACTACAAATCTTTACTAGAAAAATAGCTCTTCTTGGAGGTTGATATACAATATTGACAAACACTGAGTTGCATTGGCTGAGGAAGAAAAGCGTGGAGCCCTGTCCCCTCCTCCTCAATCCCCAACCCTTCTTGTTAACCCAGACTCCACAGATTTAGGGCTTCTTAGAAGAACATTAGTGATACTCCGTATTAGTCTACTAAAGCTGCCACAGCAAAGTACCATACACTGGGAGGCTTCAACAACAGGAATGTAATCTCTCATAATTTTGGAGGCTAGGAGTCCAACACCAAGGTATTTTCAGGACCATGTTCTTTCTGAAGACTCGAAGGGGAAGATCCTTCCTTGCTGGTCCTACCTTCTGGTGTTCTGACAGTCCTTGGAATTCTTTGGCTTGTAGATGGCCATCTTCTCCCACTGTCCTTCCTCTTTATGTGTGTGTTCCCAAATTTCCTCTTATAAGGACATAAGTCATGTTGAATTAGAGCCCACCCTAATGACCTCATATGTATTTGATGTTAACATATCAACATACAAATTTGAGGGGACAGAATTTGGGCCATTATAGACAAAATCCCTAAAGTTCTTTGCATTATTAAGCTTCAGTATCCAATATTTCTACATTAAATGGTTAACTCATCCTTCAATGGTATTTTTTGAGGATTTTGTGTGTTAAAATTAAGTGACTTGAACACCATCCTCCAGAGTTATCACCCTTCTTAATGCCAGTCACCCAGTTACCCATCCCCCCACCCACCTCCCCTTCTGCAACCTTTTGTTTGTGTCACAGAGTAAGGAGTTTCTCATGGTTTGTTTTCCTCTCTAATTTTTCCTCACCCTTATGGTAACTTTCACTATTTCTTATATTCCACATATGAGTGAAAGCATGATAATTGTCTTTCTCTGATGAACTTATTTCACTTAGCATAATACCCTCTAGTTCCAGCCATGTCTATGTAAATGGTAGGTATTTATCCTTTCTGATGGCTGAATAATATTCCATGGTATACATATACCACATCTTCTTTATTCATTCATCTGTCAAAGAATATCTTGGCTCCTTCTACAGTTTGGCTATTGTGGACATTGCTGCTATAAATATTGGGGTACAGGTGTCCATTCAGGTCACTACATTTGTATCTTTGTAAATACCCAGTACTGCAATTCCTGGGTTTAGGGTAGCTCTATTTTTAACTTCTTGAGGAAACTCACAGTGATTTCCGGATTTTTAAATATACTATATTGTCATTCTATTTAGGCAGGAACAAAGTGAACCATCAAATTTGCATCTACATAAATAAAATCACTTAGGTTATAATTAAGTGAATTTTAAACAACCTATTACTTGGTACATTTTAATGTACTTTGAGTGGAAATGATAATATGACAGTAGCCAAAAAAAAAAAAAAAATGACAGTAGCCATAGTTTCAATATGTAAAATAATAACAAATAGAACAGTATCTAGTACATAAGAGGCATTCAATACATGCCATTTAAGTGTGTTTACGTGTATTAATTCATTTTATGCAAAGGCTATCCCAAAGAAAAAAGCAGATATGGTCAGTTTTTTTCTTTGTTCTCTTTTTAAGCACCTCCTCCCATGATAATTTTAAAGCTAGAATTTAGATATTTCCATAAAATACTTTGTTTCTTAGCAAGAATGTTCTAAGTAATATCAGAGGATGGGAAATAGATAAGGGTGGGAGTGGGGATAGAGAGATCTTTGTCATATTCGATAATTTTATGGATGACTCGACAATTACTTTTTCTATATTTTATATAATTAGGCAATGGGGAAGCCAAAGGGACCTGGTTCTGAGTTATTTTAGAGACGCTTATCCAGCTAAAACAATGGATCAAAGATAATTTGGTCAAAAGAAGACAGGTTAACTTAATTATGCGGTCAAATAACAATTTAATAGAGAACAAATATCCCTGACTCCAGAACTCCTTCCCTAGGTAGAGCAAACCTACCTGGAAAACCATAACATCCTTGGAAGAGAGGCACTCGCAAGCCTTGTTTGAGTGGCTGCTGTCTACTGGAGTGGCCATGATATCTGCAGGAAGCCCCGGAGGAGATTGTCTTCTTGCTGTCCCAGGTCATCAGGTAGGCCACTGTGTCTCAGGGTGCGTGGTGGTGTGGCAGTAAGATGCATCAGAGAACAACGGAACAAATAGAAGGAGAGGAGGACATCACTAGACTTGATATTTGGCTCTTTGAAAGTCCCTAGGAAGCAATTCTATCACATACACACTCACTACTTTTCTGAGAAGATGGAGGAATTAAGATTGATGTTTTGCGTGATGTTCTCCAGGACCCGCTGCTGGCCAATTTTCATTTGATCGGCACTTTGGCCTTCCCAAGAGTACCTACCAGTATGAACCCCAGACTCTGGAAATTTTACCAAAGTTAAGCAGCATCCTTTAAGAACCAAAACCAAACAAAATAAAAAACCCCAAACCTTTAACTTTTAATTATAGTGGGATTACTACTTCAAAACCCGGCCTAAATATTGGCAACAGTGATGAAAAGTCACATTGCTTCTTTGAAGACACATTTAGAAACTTGTAAGATTCTCTTTTTTCTCCCTTTGTGGTGAGTAGAGTGACTGAGAACATAGTAGCCAACTAATAAGCCCTATTAACTGATTACTTGCCTATGAGCTATAATCTTCCAAAGGGTTCTGCTATTCCAAGGAAATGAAGGTCAAGGATCCACAAGGTTGCTTTATTATTTCACAGGAGCCTTCTTATTCTCTTATTTCTCAAGAGCCTTCCAGAAGAAGGATGTTGCCTGAAACAGGCTCTTCTGAAGTGGGATCAAAGTGCTTTGATTTGTGAGAAAGGTTTAGGATTACTTGATAGACACTGTGATAATACCAGCCATCTTTAGGAATGAAGTACTTTCCTCCGCCAGCCACTGAAAGTGTTGTAGTTAGAAGCACTCAATGTCAAGCACTGAGACCAATTACCCAACACCTACCTGGCAAAGGGGACCCCATTGCTGGTGGTAGGTGAGGCACAGATAAACCCTGGTACTTGGCAACAACACAGTTGTTAAGACTTTCAACCTGTGATGAATTGGGATGATAAACTGCTGGGAAGGATTTCATTAGGTGGTGCTATCGATCAGGTATTTGAGAAATATGGGGAAAATGATAATTTTAAGGACATTGGCACTGGATGGTTATTGGTAAGCTCTGTGATATGGAAAAAGATCATGAAGAGCTGAGTGTGATTGATAATTATAAGCTAATAGCGAATGTTGGAGGCAGCATGTAAAGAGTTATTATTTCTTACAATGGGAGGGCTGAGAAAGCTGAGGAGCCCCAGGAATTTGACATAGTATTTGAGCTTCAAAAAAGGTTAAACTCCCAACCAAGACAGTGTACTGAGCCACAGTCAGGGCACTGGTTGAAAAAGAATGGGACTTGGACACATGTGATAGGGACATCTGGGTTAATGCTCTCCCTTCCCCACCAATATAGACTCCCCAGATTTCTCCTAACCTGCTGAGCCTGCAAAAGTGGCACCGTTGCTTCCTACTAAGGGATAATATGCCTGCCTTTCTTGAAGAGGATGCAGAGGTCTTTTTCCTATAAGGCAACATGCAACTTCCTTACCCCAGAATCTACTCCTACTCCCCTCCTAGCCACTAGATCAATAAATAGGGTTAAGTCATAACATGATTGGATTTTCCAGTTCTACAAAACATATTCACTCTAGCATGCCCTCTTCTCTGAGACTTTTAATTCCCTTTTCACTGTATGCCTTGGCAATATCTAGCCTCTTTACCTTATTTGGTTGGGCCTTCCTAGCATCATGCTCAAAACATCTCCTGGGGCCTTCTCCAGGTTATTTAGTGCTATATTCTGGGAAAGAGCTCCCAAATCAATCAACCCTTCTTCTCCCACCTTATAGAGGTGTCAGTCATCTTATCTCCATTTAAATCACCAATTTGCCTCTAGAAGAAACCAGACAGATCCTGAAGGATGACAGTGGATAGGCACAAACTCAACTGGGTAAACCCCATTTGCAGCTGCTGTGATAGCTAGAGGAGATCAATATTGTCTTATGCTTGTGGTATGGGTCATATATTCTTTTACAACCTTCTCAGAAAAGAGAGGTTCATAATTCATATTCATTTGGAATGTATGATGGTATGTATTCCCTATCTTGTTCCAGGTCTCTCTTAAAATATAGTCTCAGAAGACCTAGGTATTCCCTGGAACCTCACATTTGTTTACTCTATGGATGGCATCATATTAATCAAACCAGATGAGCATGAAGTGGCCAGTTCATTGGAGGTCCTGGTGAGTGAGACTCATGTACTCTAGAGAATGTCAAATAAATTCTTTGAAGATTCTGGGGCATGCTACATCAGTAAAATTTTCAGGTGCCCAAAAGCCAAAGGCCAGTGAGGACATACTCTCCAAAGCAAAACAAACAATCAAACAAATAAATTAACACATACTTCCTGTATCTCCAACCATTAAAAAGTAAGTATAACAACTGTTAGTATAACAACACTTCAGATTCTGGAGGCAGAATAGTCCTCACCTGGAAATATTGCTGTCACTGGTAGAGTGGGTGACATGAAAGGCTGCCAGCTCTGAGTTAGGTCCAGAAGGAAAGGGCTTTGTAGTAGGTCCAGGCTACAGTGCTTGGTCATAAAATCTTACAGTCAGGTGGGGGCTACAGCAATCCATCACACAGTGAAAGTGCTACATCCAGGACAGTCCACAGGTAGCAATAGGACACAAGCCAGCTATATGAGTAGGTAGCCCAGATCACCGTGTCATCCATCACTCTACTCTAGTACCTATCCTTCAGCTCACACCTGTGGCCACATATGGGCTCCTTGAAGTCTTGCTAATGGAAAAAAAAAAAAACCTGAGCGTGGTTCTCAAAGGGTCAGGTCAGTATGTGTGTACACAATGGAAATGAATTGTGGCTGTATCATAGCCCCATTCAGGACTGCTTTAAAAGAGAGTGGGAAGGGGAAATTATCCCAGGGGGCACAGATTTGGATGGTGCAACTGGTCATCCATTTTGTACAGAAGAAGCAACTCGAGGTTGGAATATACATGGACCCATGGAAAGTGGCAAATGCCTTGGCCAGCAAGGCAGGGCCCTAAAGAGAGAAAGATGAGAAGATCAGGAACAAGGAGGTCTGGAGTAGATGCTTGCAGATTGTGGTAAGCAGAATAATGGCCCCCAAAGATGTCTATGCCCTAATCCCTCCAAGCTGTGGATATGTTACATTACATGGCAAAAGGGATTTGGCAGATGCGATTATGGTCCTTGAGACTGATTTTTTAGGTGGGCCCAATCTAATCACACAAGTCCTTAAAAGCACAGAATTGGGGTCCCTGGGTGGCTCAGCAGTTTAGCGCCTGACATTGGCTTAGGGCATGATCCTGGAGTCCGGGGATCGAGTCCCGCATCAGGCTCCCTGCATGGTGTCTGCTTCTCCCTCTGCGTGTCTCTCTCTCTCTCTCTCTCTCTCTCTCTGTCTCTCATGAATAAATAAATAAAATCTTAAAAAAAAAAAAAGCACAGAATCTTCCCAGGCTTCAGTGGGAAAGATATAATATTACAGGAAGGGTTGGAGAGATGGCAGCCTGAGAAGGATTTGATGCCCTGTTGCTGGTTCTGAGCATAAGGAGCTATATACAAAGACTGGAGGAAGGCTCTTAGAGCTGAGGTCAGTCCCCAGCTGACAGCCAGCAGAGACAGAGCCTTCCATGCTATCCACATGGAACTGAATCCTCCCAAAAGCTGAATAAAGAAGGAAAGATCCAGTCCCCTAGAGCCTCCAGAAAGAAATGTAGCTCACTGACACCTTGATTTTAGTCCAGGGAGATTCATACTGAACCTCTCACCTCCAGAATTGTGAGATAACAAATCTGTATTGTTTTTCAGTCACTGAATTAGTGAAAATTTGTTATGGCAGCCCTAGAAAATGAATACATGGATAGACACATATGGATCTACATTTTGCTTAGGTGATTTTAAGAAATCTGTGGATGGGATCATTAACTGACTGTCTCCTGAGTATGAAAGTCAAACTCAAATTTTGTCTACTGAGCAGTTACTTAGCTTTGCTCAGGGCCTCCCATGAGGTAGGATTTGCTTCCTGCGCTCAGGAAACTGACAATCTGGTAGGAGAGATAAGTACTTGCATCATTATGATACAAGCAGTACATATCTCCTGCTATTACAAAGTAGAGAGAGAGAGACCGAAGGAAGAATGAGACACAGAAAGGGAGGAAGGAAAGAGGTGGGATAGGAAGGGGGAAAAAAAAAAAAAAAAACCAACCCAGATATAATGATAAATTGTAGAAGAAGCAAGTCATCTTTAAGCAAATGTTTAATATTGAGAAGATAATAAACCACAAAGGCTGTCCTGAGGATTATTACTGGAGAAAACCCACCCTCTTTAAAACTCACTAAATGTGGAGCCTACATGCCATGGAATCTTATTCGGCCTTTAAGAAGAAGGAATTCTGACCTATGCTTTAATATGGAAATGCTGAGTGAAATAAGCAGCCACAAAGTGACAAATAGGTGCCACTTCACTTATATGAGGTCCTTAGAGTAAGCCACTTCCTAGAGGCAGAAGGTCAGTGGTGGTTGCCAGGGGTTGAGGGTGTGGTCTGGGCAGTTATTGTGTAACTAGTACCGCTTCAGTTTGGGAAGATGAAAAGGTTCTGGAGGTGGACAGTGGTGATGGTTGCACAACCATTGCGTGTTAAGCGTTAAGTTACTGAAATGTAAAAGTGGTTAAAATGATACATGTTTTGCTATGTAAATGTTACAATTTTTTTAAAAAATTGAATACTTAAAAACCTGGCCAAGATTCACATAACTGAGCACTCCCACTACACGTTCAGAAAGCAGGATCCAATCCTTCTCAGTTATGAAGTGGGCTGCATCTCTCCCGTCCCCATGCAGATTTAGATGAGGAATTTAACGTAGGGGGAGAGGCAAAATGTATTCTCCTACATTTCCTGGCAATCTCTGTGTTTGAAAGGAAAATGGGCCAGAGGATACATTCTATTCTGTGACCACCGTCCCACCAGAGAGCTGCGGTCAGTGACCTTCACCTTTTCCCTCTTTCCCAAAGCTTGCCTTTCTCACAGACACAAGAATGGAATGTCTGCTTGGTTTTGGTTTCTACTTTATAGATGAGCCTTGATGCAGTGTTATTATTTCATATCTCAGCCCCTAATCCTAAAGCCCAGTTGCCAGCCTCTCTAATGGCTTTCAAAATGGGTCTTTTCAAAATGGGATATAGGAATTTTTGTCAGAAAATAATTACACACAATAAAGTTTGAGAATATATTTTGGTTGAATCTTTTTGTTTTTTGTTAAAGATTTTATTTATTTGACAGAGAGAGAGAGTACAAGCAGGAGGAGTGGCAGGAAGAGGAAGAGGGAAAAGCAGGCTCCCTACTTAGGAGGGAGCCTGATTTGGGGTTAGATCCCAGGACCCCAAGATCATGACCTGAATGGAAAGCAGTTGCTTAAATGACTGAGCCACCCAGGCACCCCTATTTTGACTGACTTTTTTTTTTTTTTTTTAAAAAAAAGCAAAACTAAAACAACAACAAACCCATGTTTTAACATACTGAGGACATATTTTCTCTTGCTAATAAGGGATTAAGGTGCAGCCTGCAATTACGCAAATTCCCCTTGATCTACAGCAGGTACAAAGCTGCAAATGTGTTACTGAAGAGAGATGTGAAAGGTAGCTAGGCAGACAAGCTAGAGAGATCCCACAGCCCACAGCAATCATCCCAGGATGATTTCCCATGACTGTTGTTAAGGGAAGAGGTGCACTTTTATATTGATAACATAAAATATTATATTTATAACATAATATTTTATCATATACATTACATATATGAATATATAAGTCAACAGTTGACGCCAGAGTCATTATAACCAATAGTAGATGAAAAAAGATCCGGATTTTCCTAATTCTGTTTGCCACTTCATGAGTAGTCTAGTATGACCTATGTAATATATGTCTATTTTTTTCAGATTTATTGCTTAGGCAACAATTTTCAGTTCAGCGAGGTCTAAGAAATGAAATTTTGGAAGTGTTATGAGGAAAGTTTGGGCACAAGTTGAATTTCGGTTATGCGACTCAGGAGGCTGAGCTTGAAAGCTGGTTTAACAAGGAGAGTCTTGCGGGGCGGGGGGGGGGGGTGGTGGCAGGGGGTGGTCTTTAAGGAGATGCCATACATGGGAAATGCCACCTGCCATGGTTGGGCTGATGATTGGGTCTCTAAGCAGAGCTAATCCACATATTGCTTTAGAATGACTGATAGTATTGGGGAGGGAGAACTTCCTCTGCCTTTCAAGGTCTTTCTAGCTGGATTTAGAATCAAACTGACATAAGACAGATTAACAGGAGAAAATCAGACAGATAAAATAACATATGGGGAATCTGCAAAGACAATGAGGCAACAGGAAGCTTGTCTGAGCTAAGAAGAGGGGTAGGGCCAAGATAGGCCATTAGCAGGAAGGTTAAAGGAGATGGATTTACTTTTGGGTTGGTTTTGTTTAAGACTTATTTATTCACGAGAGACAGAGGGGAGGGAGATGTAGGTTCCCTGCAGGGAACTGATGCGGGACTCAATCCTGGGACTCAGGAATCACGACCAGAGACCAGAGCCAAAGGCAGATGCTCAACCACCGAGTGACCCAGGTGCCCCAGGGTGATGTTTTGGAAAACAAAGTTGCTCTATTATTCAGATAATTCTTTCAAGTAAAGGCTAATCTCTGTTAATAGCTCTCTTCCTGATACAGGCTCTCTTTTCCACTGTACATTTAGGTAATCGTAGACTAAGAAGAGAGCTTTTTCAGCATCTGCAGGGTTTTGTTTACCTTTAACTGAAAATAATGTTCAGGCCAAAGTGGCCCATTTTGGGGTGGCCTGCCCTTGGCCCCTACAATAACTGCTGAGAAAAATGAGCTACCCTTTTACTTGGAGTTTCTTTAAGTTGAAGGGTGTAAATCAATGGCCATGGAAAGCAAACTCTCTCCTATGTAGAAAGTTTTTCTAAATGAAAAACTAAGGCCCAGTAAAAATAAAGCAAGAAGAGAAACGATCCAAAAAAGAGTTCTAGTGGCAATATCACTGTCTCTCCAGAATCTGGCACTGATGATTGTAAACTAGCAAGTGGTCAATAATATTTAGTGATGGAATAAATGAAAATCATGACAGTCGGAATATATCCAAGGTGTCTAATATCAATGAAAATGAGAGCTCAAAATATTGGCCTATTTATTCATGTTCCTTTCCAGAGCTATGTTGTGTTTGGCCACACATAGCCCTGCCCCTTGAGTCCAGGGCTGGGTTCAATATTACCTGTCTATCTGACCTCCAGGGATGCCATTTCTTGTTATGACTGTTTCTGAGTTGACCTGAGTTCTATCTCTGCAGCTAGAGTGCAATTGATTTTATCCATTGGCTATTGCTGTGGGGGAACAGCCTTACTCCATTTGTCTACAGGAGACATTTATTCCTATGTACTGTAACTCTTCCTGGTTTTATATCCTTCAGTCTTATTTTTTTATTAAAGATTTATTTATTGATTGATTCATGAGAGACACACAGAGAGAGGCAGAGACACAGGCAGAGGGAGAAACAGGCTCCATGCAGGGAGCCTGATGCGGGACTAGATCCTGGACCTCGGGATCACACCTTGAGCCAAAGTCAGATGCTCAACTGCTGAGCCACCCAGGCATCCCTATATCCTTCAGTCTTTTAAAACTGGCTATCTCTTACCTGTGTTCTGCAGATCTCCACTTAAAAGATTTTTTTTCCCAGTGATTTTAGAATTCTACCCCTAGGGGTGATTTGGATCCACATCCCAGCTGAAGATATTGGCAAATATATGAAACCACCTGCAGGAGAATTACTGTAGACTTTTTCCAAACTACACAATTGCTAAGGCCCTGCAGTGTTCCTTCCTACTGAGTTAGAATATCTCTGTGAGGCACTCGGGTGGCACAGCATCTGACTCTTGGTTTCAACTCAGGCCCTCATCTCAGGGTTGTGAGTTTGAGCCCCACATTGAGCTCCATCCTCAGTGTGGAGTCTTCTTGAGATTCTTTCTTCCTCTCCCTCTACCTTTCCTTCTTGTGCTCTCTCTTTTTCTCTCTCTCAATAAGTAAATAAGTAAAGTAAATAAGTAAATAAGTACTTGACAAATGCCTTGGCCAGCAAGGCAGGGCCCTAAAGAGAGAAAGATAAGTAAATCTTAATAAGTAAATCTTAAAAAAAAAAAAAAAAAGAATATCTGGGTTTTAAGCATAGTAATTCTATTTCTAGAAAACTCCATAGATGCTTCCAATACATGCCCCAAACTACTGGAATTTACAGGGTACTTGAAAATAGAAAGAACCCAAGAGAGCTCCACATTTCACCTGCTCCCAAACTTCTAATATCACCTTTTATAAAAAGACTTTTTATTTTGGGGGTACCTGGGTGGCTCAGTGGTTGGGTGTCTGCCTTTGGCTCAGGTCGTGGTCCTGGGGTCCTGGGATTGAGTCCCACATCGGGCTCCCCTTGAAGAGCCTGCTTCTCCCTCCGCTTGTGTCTCTGCCTCTGTGTGTGTGTCTCTCATGAATCAATAAATAGAATCTTAAATTTTTAAAAAATTTTTTTATTTGAGAGGTATAATACAGAGACAATGAGTGAGAAAACAAGCAGAGGGGGAGGGTCAGAGGGAGAGAAAGAAGCAGACTCCCTGCTGAGCAGGGTGCTCAACATGGAGCTCCACATGGGGCTCGATCTCAGGACCCTGGGGTCATGACCTGAGCTGAAGGCAGACCTTAACCGACTGAACCACCCAGGCATCCCTCATACCTTTCCTGATATTAATTAAACTCTAGAAGCACAATTCGAGGGGCTTGGAAGAGATGTTTCATCCCTTCTCACCTGAGCTTCCAATGAAAGGTACAGATCCCAACATTCATTCCCACCAAGGACAATGGCCTTCCTTCGGAGGTGGGGTCCCTTAGAGAGGGAGACGGAACCCCGGGGGCAGTTTGTGTAATGCTTGACTGTTGGGGGCAACAGGTCCTCACAAGACACACAGAGGGCATCTGATGAACGTCCTCTTCTCCCCTTCCCTCTACAGGGCCTGCCTGTAGAATAGGTTCCTACTGTTCCACATTCCCCAAGGCGGGAAGGAGGCACGTCTGGAGCCTGAAGCAGAGGCAGAGTGGATAGAAATGCAGCCTTATAGCCAACTTTCCAGGATGTTCCTTAGCAAACACTGGAAGAAAAGCCCTCAGCCGGCCTGCTCTGCCCTAACCAGGCTGAGGTGGAAGGAGCATGGAAACTCCAGGGCAATAAACGGGAAGAACATTTCATTTAAGCTTCAAGCTTTATTTTAATTTCGTCTGGCTGAAAAAGGGCCAACTGGGAAATAGGCTTTTTATTTCCCTGTGAAGGTGGCCAACGAAACTGGGGATTTGGAAGCGCTGGGGGGAGCAGTGGGCAAGTCCCAGTACGGCAGGAACGGTTTACACAGCTGCAAAAGGGAGGTTTTTGTGTGCTCGCTCCAGAGTGAGCTGGGGGGAGGCGAGGGCTGACGTCAGCGGGGCCTCGGAGCACGCAGCCCGGGTCCCACACCCTCTCCCAGGACTCCCGGCCCCCCCCCCCCCCCCCCCCCCCGCCCCATGCCACACCCCGGCCTTCCTTTTCCAAACGTGGCCCGCCCAGGAGAGAGGGCCCCGGGCCTGGCCGGGCGGGGTGCAGGCTTGGGCCGGGATGAGAGACAGCCCGTCCCCGGGGGGCGACTGCCAGGGGACCCAGCTGACTGTGCGGTGGCTGGCGTGTTGGCACCAGACCTTCCTTTCCAGCTTGTGCTGCTTTGAGCTGATTTAGAAAAGTCTCTCCTAAATAGGAATGTATTTTAGATGTGCAAAATCTGCTCCCCATATTCTCCTGGCCTATTTGCCTCCAATCGATTTTGAAAGCCTGCTCTGTCCTGATTGTGCCAGCTCCTAAGCCATTCAAAATGTCCAAATTTCCCCCAAATCCACATCTTGGAAAGCAAAGATTATTAGTCCGAAAACATTTTCTTTCAGGTGGAGATCTTCACACAGAGTGGACGGTGACTCTCCGGGGGTAGTGCAGCTCCAGCGTGGCCGTGGGCACAGTGGCAGGGAGGGGGCCGTCCCCGCACAGTCATCTGGGCAATAGGAGTGTGCACGTGGCTCCCTGTCCCCGGGCCTTTCCATTGCAGTTCTGCACTAACATCAGTTATTGCATCTGATCTTCCTGAGTTGTGTAACATTTTCCTCCTTTGTAAAGTGAAGATAATTTCTCCTGTTACTAAGTTGTGATAAAGATAAAATGATACCGTGGATGCGGAAGAGCTTTCAAGAAGTAACAAATGCTAGGTGAATGTTTAAACATGTGCACGGGTAGAGAAACAGAGAGGCAAAGAGTCTGAAAGCACCATCTGTCGCCTCAGTGCTCCCTTCAGGTGATTTCAGATTCCCCAAACTTGTGGAGAGATGGGAGACCCACTTACACACACTGCAAAAAGACAGAGGAAAGATTCTTAAGTGGACACTGCCTTCTTTATGGCTTTTAGTCCATGCAGCTTACAGGCCAAGGAATAGAATGCTCTGGCCCTGGCCCCCTGGTCCCGGTCCTGCCTGCTTTGGTTCATTCCGTCTCCTGCTCTCAGACCTACTGACTTTCCTGACCATTAAGTCAGGGCTGCTAGACTGGAAAGGAATTGGGGAATCATTTTTACACAAGTTGGTTGACATTTGTGTATGAGGCTAATCTCTTACTCCAGACAAAGTGGCTACCATAGGTGCATATTAACTTTCTGTGATCTGGACACAATTTCCTTACCATCTTCCCTCAGAAGTCCTGTGTCCCAGGCAAACTGGAATTCAACCTATTACTTGAAAATTCTACCCTTTTCAGGACCAAAGAAAGGTGGGAAGGGAAGTTGGCAAAAGAGCACAGAAGGGAAAGATAAAATATTTGTATGAGATCAGGGGTGTGGGCTGGAGAAGGCGGGCTTTGAAAGGTGGCATGGCTTGGATAGGTGAGAACAGGAAAAGGCAGGTATACAGGGCTTCAGAGCAGGGAGGGAGCTCAGAGCCCACACAATCCAATAGCTTTTTAACTATATTCTGCAGATTGTCAGGAGTTGTACAGCGTACAACCTCCCAGAGGTTGCAGTGTAACGGAGTGGGGGCTTGGGGGTCAGGAGAGCCCCAGTATGTGAGGATCTGGACCCTATGTTGGTTTTCAAGAAACAAACAAACAAAAAAAAAAAAAAAAAAAAAAAAACTTCATTTTTCTTTTTTTTTTTTTAATTTTTATTTATTTATTCATGAGAGACACACAGACAGAGAGGCAGAGACACAGGCAGAGGTAGGAGCAGGCTCCCTGAAGGGAGCCTGACGTGGGACTCGATCCCTGGTCTCCAGGATCACGCCCTGGACTGAAGGCGGCGCTAAACCGCTGGGCCACCGGGGCTGCCCACAACTCATTTTTCTTAACTTGCTCTACTTACCAGATGTCACATGAAGAGATAGTTTTGAGTCAAAAAACAAATAAGCAAACAAGGATTGTACAGTCAAGGTATCCAAGCTAGAAAAGGCCTTTGTAAGTGACTGGTGACATTTTAGTAAAATGGGATAATCTCATCTACATCTCAGTTCCTTACCCTGGAGCTCTTCTTTGTAGTCCCTCTTTCACAAAATTTCTTTCCTTCCATTCCCGCCTGATTAAGGTCCAAATATGGCATTCAAAAGGTCGAAAAGGTGGGTGGGGAAACAATGTTGGTAAGATAGGGAACAGAGACAAGAGTGATGAAGAAGATGCTGGATGAGATTTAAAAAGATAGAACACCGCCTTTTCCACAATAGGAAGAATAATCCAGAGAAATTCTTCAAAATTCTTCAAAACACAAAGAAGGGAAAGTCCTGAATTACTAGAAAATAATTGGATAGGATGGAGGAATCGTAAATGTCGCTGATCTTAGAATTTGAAAAGGAAAGTAAACTTTCTCTGCACCATTAAAAATTAATAAATAAAAACCAGTTGGCTCAGTTTTAAAAGATACTGTTTAACTCACTTCAGGCAAATAAGCTAAGGCAAGCACCTATAGAGGCCCAGTCTTACAGGGGTGGTTTGCGTGTAGAATAGATAGGTACAAGGAAGTAAAAAGGGAAGAAGTAGGAACTATCTTGACTTTTACCAGCTCATTAAACACATTTTTAAAATACTGTATTATTCTTAGCGAAGAGAGGAAAGGAAATGGGATTAAATGCCAGGCTCAAGAAAAATAACATTACACTCTCCCTTACCCTGAAAATTCTGCCCTTTCACACATATATGCGTCCATACCAATTTATAAAGCTGATAAGGAAGGAAATTTCCTTTATTTAGCAAAGAGATTTTGTCAAACAGATAGGACACAGACCACATAGAGAGAACTCTAGTGTTATAGATTCCATCAGAAGTAGTATAAATATGACCAATTTTATACTCTTATCTGACATTTTTTTTCTTATCTAACATTTTTGTGAAGGTCCTAACCAATTCAGTAAGATAGGTTAAAATATCAGAAAGGAAGAGACACATGGTGATTATTTGTACCTCAAAAATGGAACTAAGAGAGTTTAAGATGTTCAGATAAGAGAGAAATATTTAATTATCAAACAACTATACATATAAAAGAAATGTGTTGGATATTCCTAAATATTTTACAAAGTTCCAACAATAGTCTTAAGCAATTGTAAATGGGATCTTTTTTAGAATTCTATTTTTCTAAGATTCCATGAAAAAATATAAAGGACTTAAATAAATGCATTTCTGCTTAGGAAGAGTCAATCTCATATAAATTTCAATTCTTTCCAACTTAATCTATAAATGTGACACAATTTTATTCTAATAAACTCTTAAGATCAATTTTTATTCTAATAAAGTCTTAAGATCTTTTGTTTTTCTTTTTTGGCATAGGGAAACAACATTGATTATAACTTTCATTTGGAAGAGTAAATGTGTGAGAGGATTAATTAATGGTGTTTGGACCTCCCAGATATCAAAACATACTTTAAAGCCACAGTAATTAAAACACTCTGGATTTGAATGATGTATAAAAAAAAGAGATCAGTGAAACAGATCAATGACTTCAAACAAATGGCCCTATCTGAAGCTATGTGAAGTGAGAATATGAAAGCCTGGCCTTGGACCTGCTGGCACTAGGATGTGTGTTCACGATCATCCAGTGGGGAGTCACTCTGAAATAAGATGCCAGCTGCAGAGGGAGAATGGCACAGGCAGCTCAGGCCTCTCTCAACGGTCTCACCACTGTGAGTGTGCCAGGCTTCATGGCAGTTGACCAGAATTCAACACAGGCCAGCAATTTACTTTTTAATTTGAGATCCCAGAGCCACAAGTCACCCAATGATAGCTATAAAACCAATATCCCAGCAGAAAGGATGCCCTGCCTTTCCTCTGGCTTATTTCAGGGCCTGGGTTGGAGTCATACTACGCCTATCAGGGGAAGTCAGAACCATGTCCTGAGAGGCCCACTGTAGGTGGAGACACAAGACTGGTCTGCAGCAGAGCTTTCACAGAGAAGTTGCACTGACTCAGTTCCTCCTGTAAGTTCCTAACACACTTGTGGGAGGGGATGCAGCTGGGCTCAGGCTGAACCGACAATGTGGCCACCACCCATCCGTAGATGTAAAAAGAGAACTAAGGTAGAACATACCAGAGCTGCCTAACTCAGCTTTCTCTACATTTGTGGAAACCTGATTTCCTGAAGAGTGGGGAGGGGTACTCACCTAACAATTCGTTTTTTTCTCTCAGCCTCGGATCTCCTGCCTTCTCTCAGACCTTCTGCTTCTGAGTTGAGCAATGAGTGTTCAAGTGATGAGTGTCACACTCCTGTTGACTTTTTCCAAATAGTGGGCCACCATTGTCAAATCTTGCTCATTATGTCCTTCTCGGGCAGAATGGCTGAAATAGAAGCCCATTGACTTGGGGTAGTGGATGCTAGCTGCTTCAAAAGCCAAACTCCTAAAATCTCAGCTTTTTCAGAGTGATGGCTTATTTCATGCTCATGTAACATCTCATATGAGTTGGGGGGCCTTACTGCATCTTGTACCTTTGCCATATGTTTCATCTGAACTCCAAGTTCTCCTCTGCAGAGCATGTGAAGGATGGAAAAGAAGTATTGATCTGAACTCACTAGAATAGGCACGCATTCCACTTTTACTCATAGTCCGATGCTAGATGGTCATGTGAGTCCAACCTAAATGAAAGGAAGCTGGGAATTGCTAGAGGAATACATGGAATACTCACTATGCACTAATCATCTGTGGCACACTCATAATACTGGGTACGTTTCATGCAATTTCACAGTGGAAGACCAGAACAATAGAAAGAGCCCTTGAATGGCAGTCCAGGGTTCCAGAGGTATTTCTGCCACTAGGTAACCCTCCTCCATACTTCAGGGTCCTCATCTGTAGAAGATAACAAAGGGTTGCATGACCAATGTTCTTTCCAGGTCAAAAAGATGCAGTTTTATGGGAAGCATGTGGCTCATCTCTCAGCATTTCACCAAAGATTCCACATCTAGAAAGCCTTAATGGGAGTATTATAGGAGACCAGAAAAGAGGAAAATGCTCCCTCAGAAACCTACCTATGGACAGGCCTGCTGTGATTCCTCAGGGGCCCAGGTTCCCAGCCAAAATGCCTCGCATGAAGGACTTCAAACCAGTTTACATTCAGTTCTAATGTTACAACCATAAAAAGCTCTGAGAAGAAACTGTTGTAATTTTACCTTAAAACGTCTTTGTTAATGCTTCTGAATGTGATCAGCTCTGATCTCTCTCCAGTAGAATGGGGAAAATGTTCTATCTCTTATAAGGCAAGACATTTAAGAGTCCTGTCTTCTGAACTGAGCTCCCAAATTCTCTGTATTTTTTAAGGCACTGGAAGACTGTTTGTCAGACCTCCTGGAGAAAGCCCCAGCCCCTGTTTCTGCAGCGCTGGAAGGTACATTGCTTGGGGAGGGATGTATTCCATGTGTGGACCTAGCTGGCAGAGACTCAGCCAGCATCTGCATTCGGTCTGGACCATTTGCTTAGGAAGAAAATTATGATTCATGCAGAAAGCCTATAAAGCTAGAGAATATGGGGCCTGCAGGAAACAAAAGGGGGTGATATGTTGGGGGTGATTATTCCAGTCTTCTTTGTCAAAATGAGACAATCCCTGAAAAATTCATGGGAACTTTCCTTTTGAAAGCTCAGACTCTATCTCTGTGTCTTCTGGGAACTATCCCCTGTGGCTTTGTGAACTAGCCTCCCTGTCTCTTCTTTACAGTGGGAAGTGGAAATGCCTGTCTCAAATTGACGTGCTCTAAAGACACTAGAGTTCCAGTCTTGCTCTGGACTCACCTTCTGACGCCTGGATCTGAGGCTATGTTGTCACTCTAGAAAGCCATCCAGCGTTTCTCATCCACAATCTATTTTGTCGTCAGGGCAGGTCAGATGGAAATTTATTCTACATGGAAACCTCAGATTATTTGCCTTTCCTCTAACCAATAAGCCCTTTCTCTCACTGTCCTGACCCAACTGCCATCCTCCCCTCCTCTCGGAACCGTGCTCTCCCCACTCCCTCCCTACGTGTTTCAATAAAACAGTTGTTTTCAATTACATTCCACAGCTTGGGCGAGCATTTCTGAAAGCAGCTTCCTAGTTTTCAATTGACCGTGGCAACAGCAGCCTCAGAGAAGAAAACTCTTTCCAGGAAAAATGCAAACTTCATTTACTCAGAAAGTAATCTGAGGCTTCTTTTTCCATTGCAGAACAACAAAAATCACTGGGGGCTTTCCTGTGCTCATTGGGAGAGGTTTCTCGGCAAAGCACTCTATGGAGAAGTAAGTCCATTGGGGTAGGATCAAGAGGCCATAACATCGACTTGTGGCCTCTGGAGCTGGGCGGAAACCCAAGAAAAGCAGGAGCGAAAGCCCAGGTCTTTCACTGTGGGAGAGTATGTGAAATAAAGTCCAAAACGAAGCCTTACAAAGTCTGCAAAACTAAGCTGTTTCTTCATCCATGACATGAAAAGCTTGGAACTGCTTGCCCTGAGTGCTGATAGATAGGAGACAATGAGGAGAAGGCAAGATGAAGGGACGAAGGAGAATGATGATATAAGTCAGGAAAGGGGGTCGAGGCCAGGCTCAACCACAAACCATCTGACTTTGTGCTCGAGAATTTTCTTGTGTTTCTTTCAGATCCATTTTCCACCCTCTCCACCCTGCTGTTGAGAGGCTGCTCCCCAAGGGCTGAATCAAGAGCAACCAGGCCCTCCGGCTTCTGGTTGGGGTCAGTGGATGGAAGCCCCTGGAAGGAGATCAGAGGGAGGAGGTGGACTGGGCATTGATTCTCCAGCTTCCTCCCCCTACTCTAGAAGGTTGTCCACTTCTATCCCCTGGAGGCCACAGCAAGACTGCCATGTGTTCTCCAACTCCTGGAACCACTCTTTTCTTTTGTCCTTTCTGTCTGTGGGGTAGAGATGGCTCCCTAAGGCTGCAAGCTCTGGGGATATGGAGCCATACTTGTTATTTTTTCTGAATCCTGCCCACGTCTCTGTAGAGTCCATGATGAGATAGATGGTAGTTTGGTGTCCCTCCTGGGACCCTGAAAGCTCTATCACCCAATTCAGCTTTATCATGCTTTTGGGCATAGGGACTCTGCATCTCCCAGGGTCCCTCCATATTCTCTCAGGGAAGAAAAGGTTGTATGAAAGCCGTGACTTTTCATTCTTCAACTTGAAAACTGAGATCAAGAGAAGTAAATCATTTATGGGTTCTGCCTGCCTTAAACTGTGTTCTGGAAGCCACCAGAAGGAGGGTGAGGAAGGGGAGAGTGACAGGATAACCCCTTATGCTTCAAGACAGTAGCTCTGTTTTATCTACTTAACAAAATTTACGGAGGTACCGACATGGCTCAGTTGATTAAGCGTCTGCCTTCAGCTTGGGTCATGATCTCGGGGTCCTGAGATCAAGCCCTGCAAGGGAGAGGAGGGGAGGTCTCGGCTCAGCAGGGAGTTTGCTTCTCTCCCTCCCTTTGCCTTACCCATCCCACCCCCTGCTTGTGTTCTTTCTCTCAAATAAATAAATAAAATCTTAAAAAAAAAATTTCAGCAGAAACTCCAAAGTATTAGAGAATGGAGATGATTGCCAGAGAGTACGGTGTGTTAAGCAGAAAAGCTGGTGTGTAGACTGGAAATGAATGCAAGCCTGCTGCCATTTTAGCTGAAGAACCCATGTTCTGGGAAGAGCTGAAGGCAAGTGCAGTGGGAGCATTTTGCATCGCCTGCCTGCCACATTCCTCCTTTTAGAATGGACTAGTTCTTGGAGCGCTGATGCAGAGGGGGCTGCTGATGGCAACCCCACCCCATCACAGCCACAGCTAACTGCATTCCAGCAGACACCCGGCCCAGGAGCAATGCATCCATAGGCTAGGCTGAGAAAACAAGTTTCTTCCTCTTGAGAATTGGAGCCAGGTAACCCCCAGTTGTCATCAAATAATGTTATGCCATACAGCAACAGTCACGCGGCACGGGCAGCAGGGAGAGACTTAGGCCTTCTAGAGGCTTCGGCTATTTGAAGCCATGAGGAAAGTAAAACTAAGTGCTTTGCGGCAGAAGCCGGTTCATTGCTGATATAACAGAGCAGACCGCAGAGAACATCTTTCTTGTTTTCTCCATGTGGTCTCTTGTCTTGGCTTCTAATATCTGTGCAAACTCTGTCATGCTGGCTATTCTTTCCTGCCATTGGACTCTAAGAAATTTTCCCCCAAATTTACTAGCAAATGCTCTATTGTTGTGCTTGATTGAGAAACGAATAAATACATGGATGGAGCAGAAAGGATGAATCTTCCTTACAGAAGAATTCCACATAATATATGAAGATCTTCCTCCTTCAGTCAATAGAACTTAACTTCCCTCCTCTTAAGTGTGGGCTGCACTTGGTGACTCCCTTCTAACAAACAGAATAAAAAGAGGAAAAATAGGGATGCCTGGGTGGCTCAGTGGTTGAGCATCTGCCTTCGGCCCAGGGCGTGATCCCACAGTCCCGGGATTGAGTCCCACGTCGGGCTCCCTGCATGGAGCCTGCTTCTCCCTCTGCCTGTGTCTCTGCCTCTCTCTCTGTGTCTCTCATAAATAAATAAATAAATAAATAAATAAATAAATAAATAAAATCTTTAAAAAAAAGAGGAAAAATAATGACTCTAGAGTGGAGAAACCTGGCAGATGACACTATAACCACTGATCAAGGTGAACATCGCCAGTGACAAGTCACATAGATTTCATGTACCCTCTGATAGTGACCCCTTGAAGGGAAAAGGCACTTCACTTCTGTGGTATTTTTGCTTTGAAATTCCTAACTCCTGTCAAAAAAATGAAAAAAAAATACCCAATAAGTCCAACTAGAGGGACATTCTATAAATAACTGATCAGTCCTCTTAGAAAACAAAGAAAGACTATAAGCCATTGTCACAGATGGAAGATGGGAGACAGAAAAGACATGACAACCAATGGCAAAGTGATATCCTGATTTGTATACTGGAAAAATTGAAAAGGAGACATTAGTGGAAAAGCTGGTGAAATCCAAATGAAGTATGTAGCTTAGATAATAATGCCATACCCAATGGTAGTTTCTTAATTTTGATAAATGTATCACGGTTATATAAAATATTAACATAAGGAGAAGCTGGACGAGGGTACATGAGGATTCTCTGTAACTTTTTTTGAAAATTTATAATTATTTAAGTTAAAAAAAAAAGAGAAGTTCACTGAATCTCCAGGAGCACCAGAGGACCAGTTATGGTGGCTACAGAGCCAGGAACTGTTGCCAGACCCACAGTGTTTGGCCCAAAGAACTGGACCAACAAAGACTATGTAACCCATGCTGGGCGCAGACACTACAGGCTTCACCACCAACACCACAAACTGGGCCCTTATCTGTCATCACTGCCTTCGAAACTAGATGTCACTTCTGCTACCATCATGTGTCACAGTGTGTTAAGCAGGAAAGCTGGTGGACTTGGGACAGCCCCTGCTTCCTCCCAGGGGTGGCTATGTTTGCATGCTAGCTGCAGGAAGGTTGGGACTTGAGTATCTGACATTTCAGCTTCTGTATCTGGAAGAGAGAGCTCTACCTCAAAAAATAGGAGATTTCCCAGTCATAAGTATGCTTAGCAGCCAGAAAGAAGGATAAATGTCCATTAAGGGACTGAGATCTTCTAACTGGAGTGATCAGACAAGGCTTTTTGGAGGAAGAAGAAGGTAGACAGGCAGTATTGTAGTGAAATCAGATTTGGAATAAAATTAAACAGCATTCAGCACTCAGTCCTGTAGTGGAGGTGAGATTCTGATAAACAGAAATTCATCATTCTCACAAAAAGGTTATGTTGAACAAACAGTACATAAAGTATAAGAAGAAAACAACTTTATTTTTGTCTTTCACTGACCCTTTCAATCAACTATGCGGGTCCATGTCTACTATGTTTTCAGTCAGGTAGGGGAAGTTCTCAGGAATTTTCTAGTCACTCTTGGGTCATACACACAATTTTAGGGTCATTTCAAGTCACAAATTACAATTTCAGATTAGCATTAAAATGTCAGCCTTATATATTAGTCAAAATTTCAAATTTGCTTCTAAGTTGAGCCTTCTTCCCCTCCTCTGATTTGGGCCTCAAGTCAAGGAAGAAAAGGGTAGCTCTTCTCTCACATTTCTTCTTCTGGCTAATCAGGTTTCAGCCTCTCCAGGAAACATTCCTACTTACCTGTAAAGTTAGAATTTGTAATCTCTGTTTTTGCACAAGCTTAAAGTGACTTTTCTCATGAGCTTTGACATGGTTCTTCAAAGATTTTTGAAGATCTCTTAACTGCAATTCCTTGGCAGGGCAAAATGCAAGTGTTCTCTGGCTGGTCACTTCCTTTCCCCCCTCATTTTCTAGAAATCTAGGAGTTCCTCAGCTTCTCTCTCTGCTTAAGTCTTAAGTCTCTATGCCACCCTCTTAATTGGCCCTAAGATGACCTTATGCCAGCTTGCTCTCTGGATCCACTTCTAGTCACTCATTATTGACCTGACAGACTCTGGAAGGGCTCACCTCCCTCCTGTCATGGGTACCTCTTCATTGTATCATCAAAACAACTGTTTCATTGAATCTCCAGGAACAACTCACACTTTAGACTATTCTGTGCTCCTCAGGTGCAGGGAACATATATTAAGCTCAATGTAGATCTCTTGAAGCCCCTTTCCCTAAGCTTAAGTTAAAAGTTCAGACACTTCCATCTCTTTTCTTAAAGGAAGAAAAAGGGTAGGACTCATGACAAAAACAAAACAAAACAAAACAACACACAAAAACAAACAAACAAACAAAACAACAGCTCTAAAATTCTTCTTTACCTGTTTCCAATTCCTGACTCTTCCACCCAGAATGTGGAGGAGGAGTTTAAGAGTCATCTGGCCTGTTTTCTGTCATTTCTTTTGAAAATATTTTAGCATAGCAAAGCCTTTTACATCCAGCTGTGGCATCTCTTGACTTGATGCTTTTGTCAAATCTTCCCTTTTAACATCCTGTGATGCTAGGATATCCATCTTCAAAGCAAACAAAGCTTGTATGATCCCTCCGGCTCTTCCCGCTTGCTGGAACGACCTAAACCTCAACAATCATCTCGGGTGAGCTGGGATAGGGCCAGCAGCAGACATAGCCTCCTAAGGTGGAACAATGCATGGTCAACTTCTCCAGTATAGTTCTAGTGGATTTTCCTGTCCCAGAGGCCTACTCAAATGCCAGTTATCTTTCCAAATATGATCTGTGCACAAAACCAAGATGAAATATTTCTGCTTCTCTTCACAGGTTCAAACATTTCAAATGCCCCAACTCATTCTATTTCTATTCCACAATAAAGCCAACCTTCCTAGGGTACCTGGTTGGCTCAATCGGTTAAGCATCTGCCTTCAGGTCACGTCATGATCCCAAGGTCCTGGGATTGAGTCCTGCACCAGGCTCCTTATTCAGTGGGGAATCTGCTTTTCCCTCTTCCCTTGCCCCTCCTCCAGCTTGTGCTCTCTCTCACTCCCCTCTTTTTCAAATAAATAAATAAAATCTTAAAAAAAAAAAACTTCCCAGATTAAACTTGTTTGATTTCCATTCAATATACGTTCTTCTGTTTGAGCTCATTCCCCTGAAATGAGAAGCTTATTAACAAGAGTGCTAACAGGATGCAAAATCTTCAAAAAACATTAGCAAACTGAATCCAGCAATATATATAAAAGATTATATACTATGACCAAGCAAGATTGGTTGGTTAAATATCTAAAAAAAAAAATCAATTAATGTAATATATCATACCAGTAGAATAAAATACAGAACCACATGATCATCTCAATAGATTCAGGAAAAAAATTTGACAAAACTCAGTTCCCTTCCTGATGAAAACACTCAACAAACTAAGAACAGAAGGAGATGTCCTTAACCTGATAAAAGGCATCAACAAAAAAACCTACAATTAGCAATAACCTAATGACAAGACAGTGAAGCTTTCTCCCTAAGATCAAGAACAAGACAAGGAAGTCCACTCACACCACTCCTATTCAACATTGTACTGGAGATTCTAGCAGGGGTAATTAGGAAAGAAAATGAAATAAAAAGGATCTAGTTTAGAAACGAGGAAATAAAACTATCTGTATTTGCAACTGAAATAATCTTGTATATAGAAAATCCTGAAGAATCCACTAAGAAACAAAATAAAAATGCTGCTACAAACTTGCAGGTTACAAAATCAATATACAAAGATCAGTCGTATTTCTGCACACTAGCAGTAAACAAAACAAAAATTAAGAAAATAATTCAGTTTACAATAGCATCACCAAGAACAAAATATTTAGAAATAAATTTAACAAAAGAAGTGCACGACTTATACACTGAAAACAACAAAACATTATTAGGGGAAAATTTTTTAAAAGACCTAAATAAATGAAAAGACATCCCATATTCATGGACCAGAAGACTCACCATTGCTCAACCATAAAATTAACAAAATCTCATCATTTGCAATGACATAGATGGACCTAGGGGGTATAATGCTAAATAAAATAAGTCAGTCAGAGAAAGACAAATGCCATGTAATTTCACTCATATGTGGAATTTAAGAAACAAAACAAATGAAGAAAGGAAAAAAGAGACAAACCAAAAAATAGACTCTAAAATACAGAGAACAAACTGATGGTTGCCAGATGGAAGGTAGGTGAAATAGCTGATGGGAATTAAAGAATATGCATATCATGATGAGCACTGAGTAATGTATAGAATTGCTGAATCACAGTATTGTACACCTGCAACTAATACAACACTGTATGTTAACTATACTGAAAATAAATAAATGAATGAATAATTTTTTAAAAAAGATACAGTAGTCCTCAAATTTATCTACAGATTCAATGCAATCTCTTTCAAAATCTTTGCTGCCTTCTTTGCAGAAATTGACAAGCTGATTTTAAAGTTTGTATGGAAATTAAAGGAGCCCAGAACAGCCAAAGCTATCTTGAGAAAGAAGAACAAGGCTGGAGAACTCACTTCCCAATTTCAAAAGTTACTGCAAAGTTACAGTAATCAAAATAAAGTGGTACTGGTATGACTGTGTGTGTGTGTGTGTGTGTATACACACACACACACATATTACATGTAATATATATGACATATATGTGATATATGATACATATATAGATAATCAATGGAATAGAATTGACAGCACAGAAATAATTTCTCACATTTATGGTCAACTCATTTTTGATACAGGAGTAAAGACAATTAAATGGGAGAAAGAACAGTCTTTTCAACAAACAGTCTTGGGACAACTAATTAGCCACACACAATAGAACGATCTTAGGCTCCTACTTCATACCATAGACACCATATATTAAAATTAACTTAAAATGAATCAAAGAGAGAATTTTAAGACCTAAAGCTATAAAGTCTTAAAAGAAAGTGGAGACCTACATTTTTATGACTTTGGATTAGGAGTTGGTTTCTTAGATACAAGACCAAAAATACAAGCAACAAGAGAAAAAAATAGATAGACATCACAATTAAAATGGTCTGTGTTTTATAGGACATCAACAAAAAAGTGAAAGGACAACCCACAAAATGGGAGAAAAATTTTGAGTATCATATCTGACAAGGATTACTTTCCATGATATGTAAATAACTCTTACAGCAAATAACTCAATTTTTAAGATGGACAAAGGATCTCAATAGATGTTTCCTTTCACTCATATGAATAATGTAAGAAATAGAAATAGTGAAAGGGACCATAAAGGAAGGAGGGAACTGAGTGAGGAAAAATTAGAGAGCAAGACAAACCATGAGAGACTCCTGACTCTGGGAAACAAACAAAGGGTTGTAGAAACGGAGGTGGGTGGGGGGATGGGGTAACTGGGTGACAGGCATTAAGGAGAGGAGGTGATGTGATGATCTTCAGATGACATTCAGTATAAATGAATGTTATACTACATGTTGGCAAATTGAATTTAAATGTAAAAAATAGACATTTCTTTAAAGAAGATGTACAAATGGCCATGTACATGATTGCACAGCTCCATGAAAATACTAAAAACTATTGAATTGTATATCCTGAGTAGATTATTTGGTATGTAAATAATATTTCAATAAAGCCTTACCAAAACAAACGCTGAGGTAGTCTTTACTTTGAGGAGCCATGAGCAGTGCTGAAATGAAATGCAGAAGACCATTTCTCAAATATTACAAAATGCAGTAAATTTGGTCTTGCTAAAAGTTGTGGTTAATGAGTTATTGTTTTTTAAACCCAACACAACCAGCAGAGAACCTACAATGAAGCGTGAGATTTTTAACTAGATGGTGGTTTGGTAAAGCCCTGGCTCCTCTTTGGTTGATCCCAAAACAGCCTCTGGTTAGGGTCTGCCACTACTACAAGGCCTCCTGGCTCCCAGCAGACAGCAGTGTCCCAGTAGACCTGGGCTGTGTGACCAAAGGGATCCCACTGGGTGCAGGCCTCAAGGTAAGTAACCCAGAATTAACTGAACCATGAGGCAGTGGACCCCTAGCAGTAGGGCTCATAGTCCCAGGGCACATGATACAAGGAGAATTAGATTTTAGCCTATTGTCCTAGCCTGGGTTTCCTTTACAGCAAAGGCTCATCTGTGAGTGGGAACAGGAGCAAGGGTTAATACATAGGGAGGAAGAATGTTCACACACCCATGTGATTTGTCTTGATTTGTCTTTAATCTTTAGGACATTCTGAGAAGCCTCACAGAATGCATCTTAGAACTGTTTACCCCTGGGTTGAAAAAAAGAAGTATTTATTCCTCAGCTTCTCTTTGCTGCTGGGTAAGGGCAGTAAGTGGGGAAGTAACTCTCCCACTTCTGGGTTGTGCAAGCACAGGTTCCCACAGGCATGGGGACAGAGGGACTTGGGGAACACTGTACATTCATTGGCAGCTGTACATATGCTCAGAACTGGTAGCCACAGTCGTAGCTGGAGGAAGAAGCCAAATTGAGAGAATTTGAAGCAATGCTTAAGAGATGTCTGATGCAATCATCCACTAGGTTCTGTGACATCTCAGGATCAGCTACAGAATTAGCAGGGCCCAGTGAGGCATAAAAATGTGGGCGCTTTGTTAAAAAATTATTGGAATTTCAAGATGGTTACAGCAGAGCCTTAAGCCAAGCCCAGAGTGCTCCTGAGCCCTGTGTGGCTGCACTGGTTGCATATGCCCAGGAGCTGGCCTTGTCTGGACTCTTAAATAGCAAGTTACTCCTCATCCCCATGCCTCACCTCACCTCACCTCACACACACAGACACACAGACACACAGACACACACACATCCCAGGGACACCTGACCACATCTTCCGAAGAAACACCAACATCGAGGAGCTCTCTTCCCTGTCTCTCCGTCAGCTCTGGCCACGTAACTATAAGTGAAGCCTCAATGGGGGTTCGTGACTCTGCTGGTGTGTGCTGAGTTTTTCCAAGCCATGGTCAAATCTGGGCAAAGGAGAAAATTTTTCATAAAGCTGTTTATTTTTTTCCCATAAAGTTCTTTATTATAAGACTTTGTCCTTAAGAAATGAAATTATAGTGATGGTAAATAAGACTTTTTATTTTGGTAAGATATGATATTAATATTTTTAAGTGGCAATCCTTGTCTTGGACTTAAAAAGAAAATCACTGGTCTATGAATGACTGAGAATAATGTGATGGGAGGTGGGAGAAGGGATATAGGTTTAAAATCAAAGGCCTAATTGATGTAGGGTTTTGAACCTGTTGGGACAGGAAGGGAACAAAGCAGGGTTTTTCATCATAAGTTCAGAACCCCATATAAGATAGAGAACCATCAAAACCTCTGAGATCCGGGCTGCCCTTGCAAGTGTTCCTGACATGCTCTTTCTTTCATCCATTTTCTTGCCAAAGCTCCATTCAAGGATGAAGGGGAAAGATTCCCTGCCCAGTGGAACATGAGCATTTGGGAAGCTCCTCTAAAGAATATGTCATCTATCCTTAAATCATCCACTGAAATTCTACTACCAGTAACCTGCTGCTTTGGGTAGAATATGAATAGCCTCTGGTTTACTTAAGTGATTTAATGCACTAGTTCTTTAATTAATTAATTAATTAATTAAAAGATTTACTTATTTTTTAAAAATTTTTTTTTTAGATTTACTTATTTTAGAGAGAGAAAAAGCATGAGTGGGAGAGGCAGAGAGAGAGGGACAAGCAGACTCCATTCTGAGTTTGGAGCCTGATGTAGAGCTCAATCTCACAACCCTTAGGATCATGACGTGAAGCTGAAGCCAAGAGTTTGAGGCCTCAACTTGCCACTGAGGCACCCTTTAAAGAACCCATTAATTCTTTTAAAATGCATTAAAACTGTAGGTAAGACAATTTTTTGTGGCAGTTAGTATAGTGCCTGATGCACTGAGAATATTGTACAAAGATGAAGATGAATGATGACAATGGTGATGATGATGATGATGAAGATGATGATATTAACATCACTAAATCCTAACAAAACCCAAACAGGTAGGTAGGTGCTAATATTATCCTCAATTTTTGGCCAAGGAAACTGAAATTCAGAGATGCTGAATATGTTACTCAAAGCCACACCGCTTAGAAGCCGAGAGCCAGGGTCCAAAGCAGATGCAGTGTCACTGGGCCTGGTGGGGCACCTAGAGAGACAGATGGTACCAAGTGGTGCTTAGTGGGTCAGAAAGCTCCCTCATTTCTCACTATACTGCTGGATGGGCAGTACTGGCTTAAAAGCGCTTCAAGTGAAAACACAAAGCCCTTTCTTGACCTCTAGTTCTTTTTGTACATCTTTTCCTATACCATCCTCTCTACTGGCACTCCTTATGTGATTCTGGAAGAACCTACTAGAGGAAACAGACCGGAAAGATTCTTTCAGGACCACATCTTGCATCTTCAGTATCTAGGAACAGTATCTAGTACTGCTCACATACAGTAGGTGCCTAATAAATGTTGGCCAATCGTTATGAGAATGTAGCCTCTTCCAGGCCTCTGTCAAGCAGCCAGTGGTGTTCTTCAGCTTCCAAGCCAAAGGTTCCATCATTGAGTATGCCTCACAGTAGACCCCATGCCCACTTTCAACCCGACATCTGTCCCTATACATGGCCAACATCAAACTCATTATTGATAACAATGCTACTGAAAGATACAAGAGGTGCATAGCACAGTCCCATTGTCAAACTTGGGGAATATCATCTGATTTTTTCCATCACCTTCCATTACCTACACCCACCCTCCAAATGTGTCTACTACAGTCCTGGAAATCTGAAAAACCAGAGAGTAGGGATAGCACCTGTCCCACACCACCTAATTAATGAAGGACTCTAAGGAAGCGCACCAGGTGTTTGACCAGGGTCCCTGAAAGATTAGAATTTGTCAATGCCTACAGATATGGAAAAGTGTTAGACCCTTCACTCCCAGCCCATCCCAAGGTATACCTTCTTTTAAGCAAAAATCAGCCATTCTTCTGACATTAACCTTTGGTATCCACTTATTAATGGTCTGGCCACCTGTTAAGTGGTACTGAATTCATTATGACAGAGACTATGCAGTTGTAGCTCTGTGTATGGGAGAAACCATTTCAAACTGATTTTCAATTCCCAAAACTTTAATTTTCAACACTAAACAAGGATTTGCCAAAGCTTTTTGTTTAGTTTTATATTTGAGCCAGCACCAAAAGGTAGGCATTTTTTTTAATTGAATCCATCTGTAAATCAGAAGAATATTCTAGATGTTCTGGAAGAAAACTTTCCAAGTTCTATATTAATTACTCAACTAATTACTGAGTTTTGACATCTGGATCTCATGCTGATGTTCCCGCTCTAGCACACACACTCACAATGTGCATTATCATTTCAAAGCATCAGTGTCTGTTTCATTCCAACACGGACACTAATTTTATTTGTATAAAGTTGCAGAATTAAAAGGAAAAGAGAAGGGGAAATTGGACTTTTTTGTTTGGCCAGGCTGGTAATCTTAACTTCACAGATCTTATAGTCAAAGCAAGGAAGAGGCCAACATGGTCATAGAGCCAACTATATCTGGCTCTTCCACAAAGAAGAGGCATTCTCCTTGCCCAGCTAAGAAAAAACAAAATCCGCTTACTGGATGCAAAGATGTTCCTTAACCTTACCTTTCTGCGTGCAGACTCAAGTACACACTGCTATTCTGTTCCTTCAGAATACTCTGCTGCTTAGAACAAGCTTAAGAATAATTTTGAGTTGCATAGTGATCAAATCAACCTTGGGTTAAGATTCTCAGTCCTCCTCCTTTCTAAAAGGGTCAAGTATGAAAACACTTAAAAGGGGCTACATATAACTCAGGAATACAGAAAGACAGGAGAAAATCACTTTAGGGAGAAGAGAAGTTTTCTTTAGTACCAGCTGTCCATAGCGTTAGAGCCAGGGATCTAATACATGGGTAGTTATTTCTAGGCCCAAGTATGCTATGCTTTCATATATTCTGTAGATTATGAAGTCTGTTTCCACAAAGAACAGTTAAAACTGGGTTGGGACAGAAAAGCAACCTAGAGGAGCAGAAAAGGGAAAGGATGAGAAAAAATTCTTGTCCACATGGAACGTATCAGAGGCATTCGACTTCTGGGGACCCTTTGACCTCAACCTCATCTTTACCTTTGTAAATATCCTACCTCCCTTCTTTTATTGTCTCCTGATGTATTCCACCTGTTAGTACAAGGTAAAACCTTTTCCTTTATCAAGGAATATAAAGAAATGAGTCCTCCCTCCAGTTTTGTTTGTTGGATGCCAACTACACCTGTTGTGAAAACCAAAAATGTCTTCAGACCCTGCCAAATGGCCCCCTTCCAGGGGCAATTCTTCCTTCCACCCTAGAAACACTAGCCACTGGTTTTTAGAAAATCATTAAAATATGAAAAGGAGACATTAAAGTAGACATCCATTTGAAAGATCAAAATTCTTATTTCCCAAGTATTTCATATTTGAAGACTATTTTAGCAAATCCTATTGTAACTATATGGTGGGCTCATCCACTGATCTCTGACATAGCAGAATCTTCTCCCAGCCCCAGGAGAGATCATTAGTCATGAGAATTCCATTCCCTTTTGCCCATTTCCCCATTCTAGATTGAGACATAAAAGGGGGAAATGTTTGAGAAGGCCTCCCCTTATAAGATTAAATAATAATAATAATAAATAAGATCCTCTCTAAAAAAAAAAGTCTTTCATATCTGTTTTTTTTTTTTCCCCACTAGAGTGTCTGTCTTGAATGTGATGGTACTGCTAGGAACATTAGCAGTCCCTCATAATCCCAAGGAACTAAGCAAAAAAAAAAAAAAGAAAAAAAAAAAAAAAGAAATGCACAACAGCTTGAGGAAGGTAGGGCAGAAGGAACAAAAGGGCTTCAGTCCTTGATGACATCTTTGAACCACTGAATCAGCCTTGGAATGCCCACCTCAGGCTGCTTATTAGCTGAAATAATTCAACACTTTTATTGCTTAGCCAAATCAATAGTTGCAAACTGTGATTTACGGGTCAAATGCAGGAACTAGGAATTGTTTTTTATATTTTTAAAAGGTTGTTAAGAAACAAAGGTTGTTAAAAATAAACAAATGGGACCCTCAAAGTCTAAAATATTTACTACGTGGCCCTGCATGGATAAAGTTTGCCAATCCCCAATCTAAACCATTCATAGCGAATGTCTTGTGATTTGCAACCCAAAGCACTCTTAACTAATATTAGTTCTGGTATCTTCATTTTACAACTATAGAAACTGAAGCTTGAATCTGCCAATAGTAGGCTCAACCAGAGAAGTCAAATACAAATTTGCCATTTTTTTCAATTCATTGTAAAGTTAAGCCAAATTAAGGCATCACAAAACATTTAACAGACTTTTCTATTCATTAAGGTTTCAAATCATGAATCATATTTGTACTACACATGTGTTTTTGCAAATCAGAATAGACAAAGCCTCTTGAGGAAACACAATATGCTCAGTGAATGCTTTCAAAGGGAGTCAGATTGTCCTACTATCTAGAGCACCAAGGCATTTCCTGCCATGGGAAGTCAAGTCTAGAGACTCCACGGAGGAAAAGACATTACAGAAATACATAAGAAGCAAAGTTGCTGATTTGATAAGTTACCTTTTCTGCTTGCTGATACAATTCCTATATTTTCTTGCTGACTCACTTAGAGAGAGTGAATCCTTACTGAAAAATATTCAAAGCCTTCCACCATTAATTCTAGCACCCAAGTTAATACTGCTGCTCCTAGTTGGACCATCATGTTTGGTAGCACCTTGATAAAGGGTTCAAAAATTCACAAAATCTTATACTCAGAGTCAGGTCCAGAAGGAGGCAAAGTTCATTGTGGAGAGCCCATAAGATGAGTGTTGTATGAGTTACAATAAACACTCGTCCACCTCTAGCCATGGGGCCATAACTGAGCACTGAGTGACTGGCAGGGCCAGACTTTTCTCAGTTGATCCAACCAACATCTTTGCCTTTGTATCACATCCCAACATTTCTGTGCCTATCCCAGTACAGTAAGTGGTCAATCAAGGACAAGAGCACTTAGTCTACACCCAATACTGGTTGTGCTTCAGTGTTGGGTTGGTTTGTCGGCAGAGGTTGACCATATCAGGATCCAGATTCATCCATGTCTCCCAAGGAGCACATTTCTCCACTGGCTCAGTAGCTGGAGAAGCCATTTGCTCATTTTGTGGGTCCCTGAAAAGACTGACTGGGGGACTGCTGCAGCTTTTTAGAAGGGGTGTCACTGTGACAGTGGGTACAGTTATGCTCCTTTCTGGCCTAGGACTTGGGGTTGTAGGTTCCAGACTGGTCTGGGGCTTGATAAGAGGTTTTGTCTTTTCTACCTTCTGGCCCAGCAGCCAGACACACAAGGCCACTGCAGTTACTATCAGCAGGAAGACCACCATAGCCAAGGGTACAATGACCATTAGAGGATAACTATTCTCCCTGGGCTCGGTGGGTGCCCCAGGACTGGCACTGGTGGTGTCTGGTGGCCAAATGACCCTGGTTAGAGAAGTCTTGCCATCCAGAGTAGGCTCTTCACCATGGTGTTGTCCCCATGGATCTGCTTCCTGCTGCATGGTCTGGGTCAGCTTCCCCAGAGTTTCTGTCTTTGCTGTGGGTCCTGAGGAAACTACGGGCTTCTCTTGAGAATGATCTGAAGTCACAAGATTATCTGCAGTAGCCAATAATGAAACATCAGGGGTAAAGGTTTGCAGACAGAGGGGGTCAGGTGGCACTATGGTGAAGGGAAGATAACCTATTGCTGGCTGTACATGGTCTGCCTTGAGCAAGAAGGTGAAGGAGTCATTTAGCATATCGATGCCTGTTAGGTTGGCATATGGATGAAGCATCAACAACCCTTGGTTAATGTCGCTCTGAGTGAATAGAGTAGTGTTTTCTATTGCCATGCCTTGGCCTACTCTTCGTACAAGTCTTCCATGAGCAGGGGATGCTATCACTTCAAATTTGGGATCACTGTTAGTCCTATTAGCAAGCTCGGTAGCATCAAGGTCCTTTCTTTTCAGATGATAAACCTCTCTGTTGGTAACTGTCAAGTTTGACATAACGCACAGTAAAGGCTGCACTCTGATGTTCAGCATTTGTCCAGTCAAGTTGCTTTCTGATGTAAATAGTGAGAAATATAGCTGGTCCTCTGAGGCAGTGAGATTTGTCATATGGTAAAAGAGTCTCCCTGAATACAGATCTTCCTGCCCAAAGCTGATGACCTTCTGGTTTTCAACGAGCAGATGCCCATGTTGGAGGGGCCATGTCATCTTGTAAGTGATTTGGGGGCTTCTCCCATTGGTCGTTGCTGACAAGTGAATATTGGTGATGGGGACAGTTGTCTGGCCTTGTGGGAGAAGTAGGTCAGTGAGGTTCACAAGGGTGATGGAGATGGGAATGACATCCAGGTGGAAGAGCTTATAGAGTGGGCGGTGTTGGCCATCGGTCACACTAAAGTAAAACACACCCGAGGATGGGCTTCCATCTTGTACAAACCATACCTGAGAGTTATCAATGTCGGCTTGCGTGAAATGGTGAATAGGTATGTCTGGATGGTGAGCCATTGCCAAAAAGCCATTATTAGGACTACGGATGATCATATATCTGATCTCCTCTGGAGGGCTGTCTAGATCTTCCACTCTTAGGTTTTCAGGTCCTACAACCAACCTATTTCCCTGCAGAACTTTCAACCGAAGCCCTTTTGTCTTTATTTCTGGTGCCTGGTCATTAACAGGAGAGATAGTGATGTTAAACATCTCTTCAAGGAAGTCAGTCTCTGGCTTGGTGATGGACTTGCTCTTTTGTTTTGGCCAAACGGCAAAAGTAAAATTATCAGCCAGTGATTCAGAGTCATCATGAAGGTATATGATTCCAAATTTATTAACTATATACTGGGAGAAATTGGGTTTTCCTTTGGTAATATTCCTCTCTCCAACGATAATGGTTCCATGATGAGGAAGAGATATAACCTGGAACCAGATTTCATAGGAAGATCGCTGAGATTTGGGCAACTTCAGTAAGAGGTTGGAAGCATCTAAATTAGATTGGTCAATGAGAACTTTGCCTCCCTCCTTGACAAAAGCTCCTGTAAAAGTGTAAATACAAAGAACAAAGTGGCATTTCATTAGAACTTTGGGATGACACCTATAAAGCTCTTTCTCTCTCAAATTTCCATATCCCAATGAATTACTATAAACGTCTTGGTTGGGATCCCTGGGTGGCGCAGCGGTTTGGCGCCTGCCTTTGGCCCAGGGCGCGATCCTGGAGACCCGGGATCGAATCCCACATCGGGCTTCCGGTGCATGGAGCCTGCTTCTCCCTCTGCCTGTGTCTCTGCCTCTCTCTCTCTCTCATTCTGTGACTATCATAAATAAATAAAAATTAAAAAAAAAAATTAAAAAAAAATAAACGTCTTGGTTGTTCAAGGACCTGAATTAGCACTGTTACACACCCACAGCATATAACAAATTATATTTTAAGTATACATATCCTAACTATTAAATCAATATTTCAGGCAAGAGCATTTCAAAATCCTGAGATTCATCCATAGAATGTTAATTTCTTAACTTATCTACTACTGGACTTTCTCTTGCCATGGAAACAGGTGCAGCTTTCAATATCCCTTTTCATGAAGGAACTTGACTTATTTGTTATTTTCATTTTCTATAGGTGGTTTTCAGTCATAGGCATGGTAAAGTCTCCAAGTGAAATTCTTTAGAGCTAATTTTTCATCTTTCCCCCAATTACTACTATTAAAGCTTATGAGAGGAAAGCGAAGAGGCCCAGAGAAAGAGCACATGTAAAGAAATAAATTTTATAACCAAATAAGTTTTATTTCAAAGGTTGATATCGTGGCATTGTTATGATATCGTGGCATTTCCAATTAATCAAGGAATACTTACTTCCAAATTGTCCCTACTTTAATAATTATAGATAAGCCACTGACCCATGTCTTTTGGTGGCTTTACCTGTATTTGCAAGCAGACGACTCTGCCGACCTGGTTCTGTAACTTCATATGAAATAGTAATATGAAACTCCTCAGGACTTAGAGCTGCTGGTGGAGAGGATGTCGTAAACGTGAAAGAGTCTTCTGCAGTCCAGCCAGTGTTTTCACGGTCCACATGTTGGTATAATATGACCTGTTCACTGACCTGTATAGACAGGAAGAAAAATCAGCCCCTGGCTTCAGGGATAATATGAGGACAACATGTATCCTAACTGAAGAAGATACAAGTCTTTTCAGGGTTTATTCTCATGCCCAAATTGTGCACATATCTATGCAAACACAAGAACACTAACAATGTGGTAACTTAAGTTTGTCAAACTTCAGTGTTCTATTGCAAAAATAGTTTATTTATCAGAGAAAGAAAAGCACATTGATTTTGAGATGATGAAGGCTATGGTACGTATATTTTAGAAAGTATATAATGAACCTTCATTTGCCTGTCTGATAATTTTAAAAACTATCAACTTATAACCAATCCTATTTCATATAATACTCCTACCCACATTCTGCTCAACAGCTTATTTTAAAGCCAACCAAACACCATTTTATCTGTAAATGTTATAGTAAATACTGACAAAGATGGCTCTTTTTAAAAAAAGACTTTATTTATTTATGAGAGACACAGAGAGAGAGGTGGAGACATAAACAGAGGGAGACAAAATAAATAAATAAATAGAAGGAGGAGCAGGTCCCCTGTGGGGAGCCTGATGTGGGACTCTATACCAGGACCCTGGGATTATGACCTAAACTGATGCTCAACCACTGAGCCACCTAGATGCTCCAAAGATGGCTCTTTTAAAAATATAATCACAATATCATTATCACATATAAATATTATCAATAATTACTTAATATCATCAAATATCCAATTAGTGTTTAAGTATCTCTGATGACCTAGTATATGTGAGGGTTTTTTGTTTGTTTGTTTGTTTGTTTTTGACATAGTTGCTTTGTTTGAGTCAGGATCTTTAGAAGTCCCCATGTCACATTTGTTTGATGCTTCTCATAGGTGTCTCTTAGTCTGTAGGTTCCCTTTCTCTGATTTTTTTCTTGTGATTTATTTATTGAAGATATTGGGTCATTTGTCTTATAGAGCTTCCTATATTCTAGATTTTGCTGCTTCAATCCCAATGGTATTGTTTAACATGTTCCTCTGTCCTCTATATTTCCAATACACCAGGAGTTAAATTTAGAAATGTAATAAGAATCAGATTTAGGTTTTTGTTAAAAATGTTTTTCAGGTTATATTATATATTTCCTCTGCATCTCATTGCAAGGCTGCTCCTTTTTTGAAAATGTTAGGATTAATAGGTGAATTCGAATTCTGCCACATTGATCCATCTATTTTTAAGTTCCCCATCACCCTTATCATCTGATAGTTTTACAGAGTCATTGAGATGACTGCTTAAGTTCCTTATTTTTTGCAGTGGCAAGGCATTGATATTTTTAATCATTCCTTCTTCATTCTTTTCTGGAATCCTTCTACAAAGAAGAATTTTCCCTCATCAGCTATTTGGCTAAACTGAAGTACAGTGTATGCAGAAAAGACAGGATAAGTACTTGATTCTTTCTCTTTATACTAATTTTTGGAAAAATGAGTCCCCTGGTTCCATGATCAAAATATACCCATTGGTTTTTGTTTTGTTTGTTTTGGGATCATTATAATCTTATGAGTTTTAGCATATGATGTATTTCATTCCATTGCAGTTGTTATTCTCACTGATGTTCAAATTTCCCCATCTTGCTTAGGGCATTTTTCAAGATTTAATCTAAGTCCCTGATGTCTCTTGCCAATGAATGTCTTTTCTAGCTCAACTGATGGAGATGGGCTTCACCCAGTATTTTTTTGTCCAGATACCATATGAGTAGTCCTTTCTCTAACAACTGTGATTGAAAGTTCTCAATCTCGAACCACAGAAGGGAAGGCTAGAGAAAAAAATATCTAATCTTTTCATTCCTGTAGGTCACATCTTTTTCTGACCTGCCTTCTATTATAGTATCTGAACTTACAGGTAGGTTTCTTCAAGGTATCTGTGTCCATGTCAAAAATGCCTAGAATAAATTATCATATAATTTACAGAGCAGTTGAGTCTATTTCATCAGTCAGTATTTGGAAATATTGTATTAACTAACAAAAGTTTGGTGATGTATCACTCTGGCTCAATACTGGTACAATGGATAAGCCTAGAATCAGAGTTCTAGAAAAGCTTCTGGTCTAGTGAGCTTTACAAAATATGAGCTTCCTATTTCCACAGTGTCCAAAAGCTGTTGGCAAGTTTTTTGTTCCTTTCCTATTCGAGGGTAAGGCAAGGAAATGCTGTCATTTGGGGATTTTAAATGGGAAGAAGAAAATATCGTTTCTCAACATTTCTTCATAAAGAAGCAAGGTCATTCATAAAAAATTGGTTTCCCCAAAGATAATTTCTGGTACTGACTAGTAACTTTATGCTCTAGAAGTTTCTGGGAAATAAGTCAGTTTTATTTAGCAGTTATACTATTTCTATTCTCAGCTGAAGATTTACAATAAAATATTCATCATAAATGTATTCCTCTTCCTAGAAATAAATAACTGTGCCATGGATTTTGGATTGGAGAATGGTTTCCAAAGGTTCCCATTCTGCTTGAGAGAGGCATAATATTATAAGACAAGAGACATCCAGCTTCTTAATATTAAAATAACATAGTCTACTGATTAAAAGGAAAAATTTTCTTGAAAGCAGCCATTCTTGTCCTTTGCTTCTTTGGGTTAAGTAAAAATTAACTTCTCTGAAAAATATAAGTTATTGGAATAATCTAAGGATCTTCTGATGTCTACAGGATGAATAGTAATTGTCTCAGGGAAAGAATGCTTCTCAAAGATGAGAACAGTTGAGATGAAAGTCAGAAATCTGAAGGAAATTAATTGGAAAGGAGCCCTGATCATAGCTGTGTACTTTGGAAGACTTCTGAAAGAGAGGTCTGCTATAAGTTCTGTTTTTGAAGTCATTACAAAAGTGAGAAATTGTGAATACCTTATTGACTCATTTTATGCTGGAGAGTGAGAGAATCAAATTAGAATCATCTTGAGTGTCTGAGCTTCAAGACTAAACAGTACATAATTGAAAGTGCTGAGCTAGAAGCAAAAGGGAATGAGTGTGTCTGTGGAATGTCAACTTGGCAGCCATGCCCTGAAGGAGCTTTGAGGTGAATAGAGTCTTTAATGTTTAAAGAAAGAGAGCTTTAAGAATCAGGTTCTAGGGGCACTTGGGTGGCTCCATCAGTTGAGCATCTTTTTTTTTTTTTTTTTTTTTTTTACATTTCAGCTCAGGTCTTAGAGTCATGAGTTTTAGCCCCAAGTGGGGCTCCATACTGGGCATGGAGCCTACTTGAAAAAAATAATAAAATAAGACCAGGTTCTAAGGTGTGTGTGTGTGTGTGTGTGTGTGTGTGTGTTTGTGTGCGTGGTGAGAGAGGGCTGATAAAGGGAGAACAAGACCAAGACTTTAAGGGAAAATGTGTAAGGTAAACCTCAGAAGAAAAGGATCTCAGACAGGATTAGGAATTTTGTTACCTCAAATAGAAAGTGGCCCTAGGAACAATTTCCAACAGCTCTGCATATTTCTACTGTATTAAATATAGATAGATAAGCCACTTACTGGATACCTGGGCTCAGAGATTATGGAGAGAGAAGAGGAGAGGTTATTATTTCCCATGGATTTAGATTAGCCCAGATATTTTCTCTTTTACAGATGGAGTCTTTTTGAATGTCATTAGATATTAAAATTTGGGGCCGCCTGGGTGGCTCAGTCAGTTAAGCGGCTGCCTTTGGCTCAGGTCATGATCTCAGAGTCCTGGGATCAATCAAGCGCCACATTAGGCTTCCTGCTTAGCAGGGAGTCTGCTTCTCCCTCTCACTCTGCCCCTCCCCTGCTTTGTGCTCTCTCTCGATCACTCTCTTAAATAAATAAATAAAATCTTTTTAAAAAGAAAATTAAATTTTGCAGAATTCCAACTAGTAAATGTGGAAGGAAAAACAGAATGAGAAAAATCACCATTTGTCATCACACCGGTAATAAATATTTCACAGGTAAGAATCCTAAAATGATTGCTTACTTTAGTTGTGATGAAAAACAGAGTAGTTAAATAGTTCCAAAGTATTCCCTCACAAAATACTTAATTGCGAAAAGGAAAATAGTAAGTTTGCCAAGGAGAAACCTGAAAGATAGCACCTGACTAAATGGAGAACATCATCAGTGACAGAGTGGAGTGAGCATCAGTGCTTCCTGACGTGAGGCTGGAGGAGAACTCAGCATCTCTCATGTCAGACCTGCCAAAATGCACAACCTGAATAAGACTGTGATGAAATGTCCAATAAAACCAAGCTGAGGAACATTCTATAAATGACTGGCCTGTTCTCCTCAAAAAATGGCCATGTCACAAAAGTCAGTGTGACTGCAGGATGCTTTCAGGTGAAAGCAGACCAATGACACCTGAAAACTAAATGCTGTTTTATGCTGTGAATTTTTTTCTTTAGGATATTCTTCTAGGGGATATTCATTGAAACAACTTGTGAAATTTGAGAAAAGGTGTTTTATAAAAAGCCAGTTCTGTGGCTTTTATGCCAGTCATTTAATCTCCCTGACCCTCCATTTCTGCACTAAAATATAGAATAACATCTCACTTGTAAATACGCATTTAACCTAATTAGTCTTTTGCCATATTAATGTTCAAAACAGCATACCCTGGGCATTTCTAAGTCTTTTAGGAAAGCATCTAAGTCCTCACTAATCAATTCCTTATTAGGACATCAGAGGATTCCAGTTAAGATGGAAGGCTATACTTATTTTTTAAAAGGATCATGGCATGAAAATATTAAGCAATTAGAAATTTCCAGAATATGCCTAATAAAATAAATCTTTTCTTATAAAACCAAGAAGTAGTTAGGCTGGAATTTTGGCACATACTCTAGAAGCTTACTTCCAGTTGCTTTGTAAATAAGTATTAGTTCACCATCCTATACTTGACATTTCAATAAATATTTGTTTAATGAATAAGCTACTTAAAAAGTGCTTTACAAAATTTAATTATAAAGTATGTTTATATCATGAAGCTGTAGGAATAAGGCAATCCAAGACATTTCTTACCCATTGATTTAACAAAAACACAACCAATACCTTTTGCTGAGCCCTAAATATGTGCCAGACACTCTGCAAGGCATTTTATGTAACTCATTTTACTTTAGGGGCCTTATTATATACACTTGACAGATTAAAAAAAAACAAAAAACAAACCTGAGGTTCACAAAATGTAAATAATTCACTCATAGCCAATGAATGGGAGAGCTCAGTTTTTAATCTAGTCCCATGTAACTCCAGAATTCATGTTTTTCCTACTGCACTGCTCCTTCACTATGGAAAGCTCAATGAGATTCTAGGCAACTAAGAACTTCACGTGATTATGTGCTCCAACTTCAAGGAGTTTAGTAATGCAAAAAGTCAGTTGGTAGGTATAGCTAGGGAAGACAAATGCCATTTTGTGGTCTGGCCTGGCTAGGACACAATCACTATTGGCCAGAGCTTGTAAGGATTCAAAGAAAGAGGTCATTTTATATGCTGTATTTATTACAAAAGGAAAGTTAAAGAGAAAATGTATTGTATATTTTCTTTTATACTATTGTCATTGTATATCAGGTACAAATGTCTCATAGGACCTTAGGAAAAAGAAGGTAGATTGAGGGGGAAAGGAGCTTCCACCTGGATCAAGGCTGAAGGTAATTCCTTTCTGGCCCCAAGGTGACTGGCAGATGTCCATTTTCTTCAAGCTAAGCTTTTTAAACCTGAAGGCATTTAAAAAAATATTTTATTTATTTATTCATGAGAGACACACAGAGAGAGGCAGAGACATAGGCAGAGGGAGAAGCAGGCTCCATGAAGGAAGCCCGATGTGAGACTGGATCCCAGGACTCCAGGATCACGCTCTGAGCCAACCACTCAACCGCTCAACCGCTGAGCCATCCAGGTGTCCCCTGAAGGCATTTTTAAAGTTTCTCATTGTTTGACTGCATGATTTTACACAAATCTCAGTGTTCTTCAGATATTTTTGTGGGGGTGGGCATGATATAGTTCTCTCTTTCTCTCTCTCTCTCTTTTTGTCAAGATAAAATTCTTAAACATTGAAATTTACAAAGAGTCATTATGAGTGCCTTGGATGAACCCAGGGGTGAAGTGGGAGCTCTGATACACCATGCTTGGTGGAGTCAGCCATGACATGGAATCTGATACTTTTTTCCCTAAAACCGTGTAGATACTATAGATCCACAAAAGTACACGTGGACAAGACTGAGCATTAAGAGAATAAAATTGTCAAATTCAGCTAAGAAAATCAGAGCATAAGTCTTTTTTACACTGATCTTTCCCATGGTGGGGCTTAAAAGTCAATCACAGCTTTGAAATTCCCACTGGAGAAGAGAGTAATCAAATTATCTTGGAGTCGGGTGAAAAAGGGAGAGAGAGACAGGGAGATAAGCAGTCCAGTCACTTGATTCTCCACAACATGATGACTTTGTTAAAGGTCCCAGTCTCTACACAGGACAATTATTGTCCAGAAGAAGCAAGGGAACCAGAGCTGGCCAGAAACTCTATCTTAGGCAGATATTATTCATGGAGAAAGGAGACTGAAGAAAGCAAAAAAATTCAGAAAGGTAAAGGCTCCATGTGGGTTAACCAAAAAGTCCTATAAACTAAGATTTGGAAGACAATAAGGTCCTGTGCTCCTGAAAGATAAGTTCAGATAAATGACTCCTTTTTACATGACCTTTCTTACTTTTACCAGGACTGGTACCATCAGTACAGAAAGCAGCCGGGTCTGGAGGGTTCAAGGTTCCCTGAAGAGGTCAGAAGTCTGGGCCAGCCAGCCCAGGGAGTGATAGCTTAAAGGGTACCCAGGTATAATGCTAAATAAAGTGAAACTGGGTTAAGTCTTAGAAAAGATTCTCCTTAATGGAAATGGATAGAAAAGGTATTTTAGAAGGCCTAAGTTTCTAAATGGTGCTTCTTGGAAATCTCTTCCTAGAAATGGGCAACTGAAAACCAGGTCCAAATACTACCCATGCCCCTCCATGATGGAGTCAATCTCCACATAAAAATGCTAGATCAAAAAGCTTTTAAAGGGCCTAGCAATATAGCCATCTATAGCCCTACTCGACAGAAAAGTCCAAGTTCACATTTATATAGAAGTAAACATTGATTCTCATGGGCTTTATGCCATTACAAGCAGGGAAACCTTTAATAAAACTACCAAATGAGATCATAGAAAAGGTGATTTATTAGGAAACAGCAGGAGGTAGTACGGGGCATCTTGCTGTTTTGTAGACGGCTAAAATGCCCCCTTCCCCAATATCAGATCCAAATCCCTTGAACCTGTGAATATTACCTTCTTTATCAAAGCCTTGGCAGATCTGATTAAGGATCCTGATATTGGAAATTACCCTGGGCTATCCAGGGGGCTCTAAGTGTGATCACAGACATCCCTACCAGAGGGAGGCAGAGGGATATTCGACACAAATGAAAGAGGATAAAGGAAAGTAACTATAGAGGCAGAGATTGGAATGATAAAGGCACATACTAAGAAATGCTGGCAGCTACCAGAAGCTTCAAAAGGCAAGGAAGGAATCCCCCCTTAGAGCCTCCAGAGGGAGAACAACCCTGCTGACACCTAGACTTCAGCCTAGTGAAAATGGAGTCCCAACTTTCTGTTGCATTAAGCCACCAGTTTGTGGCAATTTATTACAGCAGCCATAGGATACTAATACAAAGAGAAAAGATAAACCGCTCTCATGGAAATGGGAATTAGTTGTACCTGCTTTTTCAAAGAAAGCCAAAAGTTCTAAGAAAAAAGAAACATTCTGGTTATTCAAACCCTTTGGGCCAGGACCCATGAGCCAAATTCCAGTCTGAACAATGACTAGGTGAGTAAGTGACAACTGAATATTTCTACACATGGAAAATATGCACATAATTCAGTGAGCTGCAATTGCAAAACCAAAATTGCCAAAATGAAACACTGGTAAGAAATGTCCAAAATGACTACTGAGTCTAGTTGCCACGGAGCTTGCTACTGAAGACACCCTAAGAAATTGAGTGGGGGGACAAGGAGGGCAAATGTGATCATTCACAAAAACACTGATCCTTCTCTGCTTAGAAAATGAAAGGGCCCAAGTTTAATGATCCCATTTGCTCTCCATTAAGTTGTAATAAATTAATTTCTATCCTATGGGAAATGTGCTTGCAATTTCTTAAAATGTCAGGGTTACCTTGAGCAATAAACTTAGACTCCAGGAGAAGAGGTAACTGGACAAAATTCACAGCGTAGAATGCATTGTATTCTTTTCTAAGTGTGGTCCTGGAAAGCTGGGTTTGTTGTGTTGCAGTAACATTAACGAAGATGGATGGTCTTCCCTCCACAATGGCACAGTGGCTTAAATGCAGTTACTGGCTTTATGGAAAAGCAAAAAGGCCAGACATCCGAAACCTCAAAACCAGAACACTTTGCTTTTTAATGATTCCAAATGATCTAAACATTCACTGGAATGGAAATCACTCAATTAGCCCTGTGCTCTACTTGGAGTGCTTTATGGAATTCAAATCATACTTTGTTCACACATTCTTTTGAAATGAATGAGAAGTCTCAAAATTGTAAAAAGTTCTCATTTCATAAAATTTGATGATTCACCTTCTCTGTGTCTGCATGTGTTTATTTATTTAGGGTATAAGATTTTCAGCACAAATTTCATGATTTAGCTTTTCCCATTTAGGGAGATGGGATATGATGGTGAGAAACAAGAACGTTACTTCACGATCTTGGTAGGTTGATGTGGGATGGTTTAAAAAATAGTGAATTTATTCTGAGATAAGAAAATATTTTGAGCTATAACATAACAAATGCATTCCTACAATTATTTTGCCAGTGTATGATATTAAGCATGATGGAGTATCTAGGTTTCTCTCACAAGCTATAACCATCTAGAGTCAATGATTTAAATGGTCATTTTTCTTTATCCATCAAAAAAAGTAAGAAAAGGTATGGGTTATGTGCAAAATGATACAATGGCTTTGCCTCCCCACTGAGGGTGGTAGAGGGCTGGAAACAATTTCATCTTTTAAGGTAAAGGTGTGAAAGCAAACTCAACCATCAACTGCCTAAAACATTCTCCCAGTTGGACACTTAGGTCATTGTCTAACTGAAATTAGAAAAATCTGAATTTAGGAAGACTGGTGTAGAATGCCAAAAAGCATTCAAAGCCATTTGATTACATGAACATGGCTGAATAGTTCCAACTCCTTCTAAAATTGAACTTGATTCCTGCCTGAGTCATATCTCTTTTCACCAACCAGACTGAAGAGGGCTGATCAGAGCACGTAGTACATGCTCAAGAAATGTCTTCGTTAAGTAATTTTGGAGAAAAGGTTTTGATTATCTTCATCACCTCCAAAGTCTGCCTCCACCACTTCTTTTATGTCCCAAATTGTTCTGGAGCTGCTGGGTAGTAAATCCAAGCCCTAATGAAATGTCAACCAGGGTTCTATTCAGACAAGAGGCCATAAAATTGCAGATTTTAGGAAAAGATTTACATTCCATTTGCATATGAAAAAGGAGAGAGGATCTGGAAATGGGGAAGCTAGGAAAATAAATAATAAGTTTCTTTCTCTTCCCAAGTCACAAGTAAAACTGCATTTTTGAACACACAAGCTAACCACAATCGGAATGTCTTCAGATTAATGTCGGTTGTACTGAATTTATTGATGATACCCTGTTTTTTTTTCCAATATAAATGCACTGCCTAAAAAAAACAAAAAAAAAATAAATGCACTGCTTTAATCTTTTCTAATTTTATTTTGACAAGAAGCACATGTTATTTTCATACTCAGAGACACACACACACACGGAAACAGTCAGAGTTAGCACTTGGTTTCTAGCTTTACAGAGTTTTCTCAGCATACTCTTTCCTCTCCCCACATTATTGATGTGTTTTATGACTACTAAAGTGGAGGAGTAGTTAGGGTATTTCAATGACATTTATTCAGAGGCATTTAGTCAAACACATATTGCAAAATATATCCTGCAAAAGGTCACCACAGCAGCTGCTCTAGGGAAGAGTCTTTTCAGTGGGTCCTCCTTGCTCTGGCCGCTGGGATGGGATCTTTGGAGCCTCCTCGCCCCTAGCCCTGGGGCCTCATTCTGCCTCCCAGCCTATGTTCTGCTCAAGGTCGAAATGCTTCACCCGGGGCATGAGGACCCGACGTTTCATCAGCCCCCTGCTCTCATCATCACTAAGGGAAGTATGTTCCAGAACACCAGGGGCTTTTCCCCAAAGGGAAACAGTAATTGGGTTATGGGGTGGCAGGCAAATGTCATTCTCTTCTAATGACCTCATTTCCATTCATTAAATCACTGTAGCACATTAGGATAAATATGGCAGCCAATTCTGGTGTCCCAGAAAAATTGCTTTCTCCTGTGAAACCAGTCTTTTGGCTACTGGGAGAGGAAAGGAACCTCTCACATTTCTAAGAACAAAAAGATAGTACCAGCAGCCTTAGCTAGCATTTAGTTCATGCTGCATGGGGAGCAATGTGCTAGGCATTTTGCATCCATTATCCATGTTAATCCATACACAAGCTCCTAGGAGAAAGGAAAGCCTGGTAGATAGGAGCATGACTTGGCAGGGGAGGTCCTGGGTTCAAATCCAGATTCTGCTGCCCCTGAACTGTGTAGCTGTGGGCAGGTTGCTTAACTTCCCTGTGCTTTAGGTTCCCAGCCTGTGAGATGATGAGTAGTAAAGAAGAAAGTTTAGGACAGCACTTGGGACATGGTGAATGTTCAAAATGGCTTCAATTATCATTACTACTGTTTTCCTCATTTTACAGATGAGAAAACTGGGGCTTAAAAGACATGTAACTTGCTCTAACTCACAGAGCTAATCCAGGTCTGATTTTAGAGGCCAAGGGACTTGTCCTGAGCCACCAGCAGTCAGCAGGAGATCAAGGAGCAGCAACAGGGCTCCTGATTCCTAAGTGAGGTGTTGGCTTCACACTCACACCATAGGCATAGAGGAGAGTGTGGGCTACTGAGCTGAATATCTACAGACTCTAACTATATCTTAGATGATGCTTTAAGATACAGGACTTGTCACGTCCAGGAGTGTAATTTCATAAAAGGCCTGATATACAGTCTGATGCCTTGTGATAATAAAAGAAGCTTGCCTTTGTCCTCTGAGACAAAAGCACTAGGCTGGGCTGCTGGTATGGTGGCTGTTGGCCTTGGAAGAGAAAGGTCTTGTGTGTTGAGAAGAGCCATAAACCTGGTCCATTCGAGAAGGATGGACCTCCTTCCACACCACACCTGATTTGTGGCACTGCCCAGCCTGTGCTTTTAAACTAGCCTCCCCCCCATCTCCACAGGAAAGAACAACAGTTGGGCCCAAGGATCCTGATCCCAGACACCCCTTTGCAGGTCTCTTCCAGGCTGAGCTCCAACCTAACACCTCACTTGGCCCAGCCAATACCTGCCATTGCTAATACATTTTCTTGACACTTGCCTCCTGGTTCTTAAGGTGGAAGGAATAATGAGAAGAAAAATAAAATCTTAAGATAATTGGATTTTAATCACTCAAGACTTTTATTGCCTGCCCTAGAGCCTTATAACTAGATTGAGGTTTTAAAGATTTTATTTATTTATTTGAGACAGAGAGAGAGGGGGAAAAAAAAAGCAAGTATGAACACTGGAAGGATTAGAGAGGGGAGGGGAGTAGATTCCCCACTGAGCAGGGAACCTGATGCAGGACTCAATCCCAGGACTCTGGGATTGTGACCTGAGCTGAAGGCAGATGCTTCACCAACTGAGCCACCCAAGCACCCTAGTTTGGGGTCTTAATTCCTGTTTATAATTGTGTGGTATTATAGAAGTGGTTTGTTTTCAGAGGAAAATGTATTACAAAGAGTGTTCAGATTACCAGGCTAGCTCACTGTGGTAGATTGTTCCATGGTTCCAATTATTCAGGGCCTCCTGTCTGTGAGATGAGTGTCCTTCCCCACTCCACTGACAGCAGACTTGCTCACGTGACTTTCTTTAGTCAATGAGATGTGAGCATAAATGATACATGGCACATCTGAGCACAAACTCTAAGAGTCATCATGTGGTTCTAACCTCAATTCTTTTTCCTCTGCTGCAAAAACAGCCAGTACCCAAGAGAGGGGCTGCCCTTTGACCTTGGGTCCTGGAATGAAGGCAAGATATAGAGCAGACCCATAGCCTCTCCACAGCCCATATACAGTATAAGTGAAAAATCAACTTTTGTTATCTTAAGCCATTGAAGTTTGGGAGTTGTTGGTAACTGCAGCATAAACTAGTAGATCTTGGCTACCATATTCACTAAAGCTTAGTTAGATCATATTCATCTAAAATATTATATGTTTGCAGTGGAAACTAATCCTTGAAATGATCACCATCTAAAAAAAAAGTGGGGTTTTGTTTGTTTTGTTTTGTTTTTTAAAGAACTAGGGTCAGAGCCAAGGCATCTTTATAGAGCTGATATTCTTGTCATTATTCAAAATGCACACTGACTCTGGACAGGTTTTGATGCCCTTGGGCGCACTAAACTTCTCACAGAAAACAGTTTTCATCCTAATTTATTTTTTCTTCCTTCCAGAGTGCATCTGTAAACTAGAGAATTCATACTTCCTCTTTTCAGTGCTACATTCAGAGCTTTTGCTAGCCTCATGATCCGGTCCCTTAAAGGCATCACAGACAAAGGCAATTAATTGCAAGGCAAAAGCCAAATTCAGCTTTGCTACATCACATAGGAGAGAAATGGCTCAAAGGTTAAAGGCAGACATGTGGTTCACTCTTGCTATTTCTTCTAAACTTGACTTTGGAATGTTTTTTATTCCTTAAAATGTAAAGCCGCAGCCAAATCATCAATCAAATCCATGTACACACTGTTTAAGAATGGAAAGAGAAGGCTGAATGGCAAGCAAGAATTAGAATTAATTAGAATTAGAACTAAGAATTTTTGAATATGATCCCAAAAAGATCATTTGGGAACACAGACTTTTTAGAAAAATGAAATCACATGTAAGCAAACAAACCCAGCCAGTCACATTCCTAGGATGCAAAAGAAAAAAAAATAAATCAAAAGCCTTGAAGGCTTATCCATTTAAATAAAAAGATATGTGGATGGTGGTGGTGGTGGTAAAACGTTGGTGAAGTCTAAAACAGATGGTTCTGGATACACATTAAATACACACACATACAGAGTTATGTATATATATACATAACTATACTATGCTAAATAATGTATATAACTTTACATATTAAATCTAAATGTACCCAGACATATCCTGCAGGATTTACTCCTGCACCTTGGCTTCGGGTTTCCTTTTATTTTTTTAAATTTTTTGTTTTTAATATTTTTATTTAAATTCAACTTGCCAACATATAGTATAACACTCAGTGCTCATCCCATCAAGTGTTCACCCAGTTACCCCATCCCTTACCCTCCTCCTCTTCTGCAACCCTTTGTTTCCCAGAGTTAGGAGTCTCTCATGGTTTGTCTCCCTCTTTAATTTTTCCCCACTCAGTTTCCCTTCTTTCCTTATAATGTGGGTTTCCTTTTAAATCTGTCTTCATGATAAAAGGATTCCTTTTCACTTATTAGACCCAGAGTTCGAATTTGCTTAGAGTTTTCTGACAATTGTGTCATCCTGTGCTCACTGCAAAGTGTCTGGTTTGAAAACCAGCACAGCTGAAATGAGTCATTGCCTGGGCAAAGGGGCACGTCAGCTGGGCTTAGCAGGATGAGGACAAGTGAGGGGCCGCCCTGCAGGGCCACCCAGCCCTGCCCACGGATGTCAGGACTCACCAGATTCTGTGTGAACACGGAAACATCCTCTGTGCTGTTATCAGAATTTACTCGCACCAACCTCCCCAGTCTAGGGGCACTTATAACCGTAAAAGTTACAGTTCTGTTTCCTTTGCTGTCTGCGTCATTGGTCACAGCTCTCAGGTCACCAGATGAAAGGGGTTTCGTGGAACCTAAATGAAGATTAAAATGCACTTAAGTATGAAGCATATGAAGGCTGCCAGTTAACAAAATGTTCTTATAGACCCTTGAAAATTCTGGAAGACACATGATTACATTTGGGGACTGGCTAGCTCTAACTCGAAATTGTGCTGGGAGGGGCTGGTGATCCCCAAGGCATCTATTTAAGGATGTGATTTGCTCCTGGAGCTGGAGATGAAGGAGGAAAATCAGATAAGATGGGTTCCTCAGTCCCTGCCCAGTCCTGGATGGCCCACTGATCCCCAGAGAAAAGAGGCAATGCCAGCGTGTGTGGCACTGGACTTGGCTCAGAGTGCAGGAAGGGGAACTGGCTGTGTGCCCTGAAAGAGCAGGGGACAGTGCCCCACCCTGGGAGGACGGACGCACCCTGACCTGATGTAGCTGCAGGTGCTCCATGGAGTGCCCATCTGTGGGCATCTGGGGGAGACTGTGGCTCTTGAGCAAGCATGAAACATCTCCAGGGGACCCCAGATAGGCAGGTCACAAGGACATTGTGGGGAGGGAAGGGGTTGCGCAAATGCCAAGGAAGGAAGAACCAGGAACACATGAGTCTGTGTGCTAATGCCACCAAATGTGGCAACGAAAAGCTAGAGAGGGTTGGGGACATATGGGTTAGGGCAGTGGTTCTCAACTGCTCTGTGGTGAAAGATCAGTGTTTTCCCCTCCCCCAATCCCCTGCAGATTGCGAATATTATAAAATACAATAACATGTCACAGCCCTCTTTCAGCTTCTGGAGCTGGGGGCCCAGGATCCAAGGTCACCTGGGGAGGCAAAGGGGAATTATTCTGTACCCTCAGCCAGTGTTACATAAAGTCAAAACTAACACCCATTCTTTGTTACCTGCCAACGTAGGGCTCCCTCATCCTGTCAGGTGAATCGTGTTTTTATGTATGCACTCTTTGGACATCCAAACTTCTTTATCTTCAGCTTTTTTTAGACCTTGTCCCCACTATGCCTTCTTATTTCCTTCTTATAAAGGACTCTAACTTCTCACTTATTCCTCCCTGTCCAGGGCTACCTTTGGCAGGTAGGGGATGGGAGGGACTCTTTCTTTAGAATAATATAATTTAGGGAACCCTGAGTGGCTCAGCAGTTTAGCTCCTGCCTTTGGCCCGGGGTGTGATCCTGGGGTCCCGGGATCGAGTCCTACATTGGGCTCCCTGCATAGAGCCTGCTCCCTCTGACTGTGTCTCTGCTTCCCTCTCTCTCTGTGTGTCTTTCATGAATAAATAAATAAAATCTTTTTTAAAAAATAGAATAATATCATTTAATTTGTCCTAGCCTTTTGGGGGAGAGGACTGACCAGAGATGTTCCAGGCCAAAGGTGCTTTTTTTTCTCAGTCAGGGTACATCAACCCCTCATTCCCTTGTCCAGCTATCTAACCTAGGAGGGTTTCTAGGGTTTAATTCCTATTCATCAGTCATCTGGGCATGCTCAGTCAACAAGACTAGCTGGCTCCAAGCTGTAGCTGCCTGATGAGTATCTTTTATCGTTTAGGCCAATTCACAGAAAGCCAAACATCATTTCCCCCCTAACCCACTTCATTTTATCCAAGCATTTACAGTTTCATCACTAAGCTCCAGGCACTTAATTTAGGAAGGGTTTCTCTAAGGTGCCACCTAACTGTATATCCATAAAATAACCATCCTACAAGGAGTGTGGTAATAAAAGGGCTCATAACCATATCTGTTTGGCAAGCCCTCACTCCATATGCACCTCTTAGAGATTTGAAAAGCAAATCAGCATGTTAAAGACTCTAAGTCCTGGAGTAAAGAAATCTACTTCATTCTTCTTTTAAATACAGCATTTCTCAAACATACTTATATCCTATTATGTTTGTTTCATGAAAAACAACCACCTCCATGACAGCAAGAGTTTCAGGGTCACTAGCATAGGAGGCCTTGCTCATTTCTTCAATGGACATTATCAAGTGTTGGTCGGTGACAAGTCCTAATGAGGAGTAGAGATACACTAGGAAACAGCACAGTCTTGCCATTCCTTTTGGATATCATGATAATCCTAACAAATGCAGATTTGTTTCCTCACTAAGAAGGGATAGGCAAGTCTCAGAGATGTTAAACAATTTGCCTAATGGTCAAATGTAGGTCTTCCTGACTCCTAAATGTGTATTTTTAAAGTTGACACTACATTGTCTATACCATACTACTTTAAGCTCAGGGCTAGAAGGATAACTGAGCTAGGAAACGTGATGAATCATTCAACCAATCTAATAGATTTTCCTCTCCACCTGCTGAACATGCTGCCAAACCTCTTCCCTGGTCTTTACCACTGTAGCCATACTGTACTATCTGGTATGCTCACCCCTCTTTGTCACCATTATTGAATTGCTATTGGTTCTGCAAGGACAGCTCAGGACCTGCCTGGCCAACAAGCTCTTGCTGACTGTTGCAGTCTATGGGAAACTATGCCCCCCCCCCCCCGAACTTGTGTGGCTCACCCAGTCTATACCACTCACTGGATCCTTAGCATATGTTTTGCATGGTTAGTGTACTCTTGAGGATAAGTCTCTTGTTTCCCCAATTAGTAAGCCTTTAAGTTTTTCCTTAAGCATCGACAATCTTTACTCACAGGTCTTATCTCCCACTAAGTCTTAACAGTATTCAAATCAGTGTTGCAAGACTAGCCAACTAAAAGGTTTTATAAATCTCTGCTCTAAACTCTAACAACACACTGTGATTTCCTTCTGCTTTCTTGTCTCCCTCAATTCCCACCGCAAAGGACAGATGGCCCATCAGTGAGATGTGATTCCCTCTATAGCATGCCCAAACCCCAAGGGGATTGAAGTGACACAGTCGGTTCTGAATACCCTTCACTGATCAGCTACTGTGTAAGCTTATATTCTAGACTAGCTTGTCTCTCAAGGTCAACCCCTCCTCAACATTTTTTGTAAAAGAGCCAAGTACCATTTGGATATGCAGGAGAACTAGGTCCTAAGGCCACAATATGTTCTAACTTGTCACAACTAAAGATAAATAAACCCATCTGATGGTAGCATTCAAGGTGAAAAACTGGTTATAAAATTTCCTGGGGAATAAATTTTGCAGGAAGAAGTAGAATGAATGTGTGTGTATCTGTGTGCACATATGTGTGTATGTGCATTTATGGATACATATATATACACACACAATAACAAAATGAAAATATACATTGAGTAGACATTATTTTCCTAGTTCACACACAAAAAGAGTTCATTTAGAACTGCAGTCCTTCCTACTTTAAAATAACTTGAGTTAAAAAATGACTTTCAGGTTTGGCAGGGCACAGAAGCTCTGGTTAACCTTAAAATATCCACCCGTTAAGTATTCTTCTAAGTATTTTGGCTCACCCTACAAATTCTTCCAGGTCTCAAGTCAGGGCCACTTTTTAAGACTAAGTCCACGAGGAAGGCAAAACAGCCCGGCCAAAGTCCGCCAGGCTGGTGGAAAAAGTCCAACTGGTATGGGATCAGTGTGAGTAAAAACAAAAGTTGACTGATGCCGGGTTGCAATATTTTCCTACTCCAAGAGAGTGAAAAACACACAAAATTTCTACACCATCATTGCTGTTTATTAAACTGCTATGCATATTTTCCTGGTTGTATATATCAATCCATCAATAATATCAAGGAGACAAAATAAAGATGATGGCTGCATTGTCAGAGAACTGGTATTCTAGAATTGAGACAGCCCTGGAACACAGGCATGTCCAAAAAGGAGAGAAGCTGCTGTGATTCCAGCACAAGATTTGAGGTCGGAGTTGGAGTTGGCACTTGGTCTTGGGGCTTATGATTCCTGTTAGTTATATGACTCTGAAACTGTCTGAGCCCGTGTTTTCTATCAACGTTGCATCATGCCAAATAGGGATAATGCAATTTACTTTAATATACATTATTTCATTTAAATCCTTAAAACAATCCAATGCAGTAAATGAAAATGTAAAACACAATAAAAACACAGTTATTAATAGTATCTGGATGTCCATTCTATAACAGGAATAGATTTCCTGCTATTATGGTTCTATAAAATCTATTGTTCTATAAAAAGCAATACGGTTTCCCTGATATTTCAGAACAAATAGATCACTGGAGTGTGCAAGAGCCACAGTAGCTGACAGCTGACACCTGGAGTCAGACTCTGTGCCCCCCTTCCCTCTCAGCCAAAGTACCGCCTAATAGATGAGGGAGGCAGAGGTCACTCAGAGCCTACTCCCCGCAGGACCTGTCATGATGGGGAGGGGACGGTCCTGAGGGAAAATGGAGAGTGGGGCATCTGTTATCATCCCCCCACAACTTCACACAGCAGCAGGGACCAACATCCTCCAGTGGCTACTGTAGAAGCCAGCTGAGCAAGGCTCACTTGTGTCCCTGGAGAGAGGAGGAGATGTGGTCATCAGAATCACACCCACATCGGGGACTTCTGATGCAGAACAGAGTGGGGCCCCCACCACTTGGGACATTAGGATAAGAAAAACATCAAGGACAACTGGACCGAACGACCCATAAGGTCCATTCCAACTCTAAAATCTGTGATTCTGCAGTAGTCATTTCTATACCCACCCAAGGGATATTTTATCAACCCTAACAGCCACATAATGGAAATGTACATGAAAATTTATCTTCCGGGGCACCTGGGTTGCTCAGTCAGTTCAGTGTCTGCCTTCAGCTCAGGTCATAATCTTAGGGTCCTGGGATCGAGCCCCACATCAGGCTCCCTACCCATTGGGAGCCTCTGCGTCCCATTCTCTCTCTGCCTCTGCCTCTGCCCCTCCTCCTGCTCATGCTCTCTCTCTCTCTGTCAAATAAATAAAATCTTAAAAAAAGAAAAGAAAAGAAAAGGAAAGAAAAGGAAAAAAGAAAAGAAAAGAAAAGAAAAGAAAAGAAAAGAAAAGAAAAGAAAAGAAAAGAAAAGAAAAGAAAATCCATCTTCCTTCCTACTGGCCAGAAACTGGAGCTGGAAATAAGTCACAGCCTGGGGATGGAGGCCAACATGGAAACCAAGAATAACAGACCTCAGGTGCTAGTTAGGGGGAAGCTTGGAAAAAGGAGCCCTCGCTTTGTGTGAGGATAACACGCAAGTTCTGGTGCAGGATTCTCAGAGCCAGTGGGGCCAGGTCAGGATGGGTGGAGTGCATTTTGGTAGGGAAAAGGAACCGCACACTTGGGACTGGGTCCAAATACTAAACAGAGGGCTATGAAAACTATATATTTTGCATAGTTCCACAAAGGTGACAAGAGAATTTGGGCCATTTTCATATATTTTTCTTGCTAAACTAATATTCAGTAAAAGAGATGCCAGAAACACAAAACTTCTAAGCTGTAGTGGCTATAACTCCCCTTCAATCTAACACAACTGTCAAGAATTACTAAACCAAAGTTTAGCCAGAATAGATGGAAAGTATTTTATCTTTTGCAGCAACCAGATTTACTCTGATTTTAAGAACATTTTTTTCCAGTAGATTACTACATTTTTCAGATTACTAGGGTGTAGCAGTTTGCTTATTTTTAAACACTAAATGGCACCCTCGTTGCCTTAAAGAAATCGATAGAAACATCACAGTTATTCCCAGAGACAAATTATGGAATATAAAAAGATTTTGGAGTAGAAGAATCTGGGTTAATGTATCTTTAATTGGATTTTAATAAGATTTCTTTTCTTGAACTCAAGTGCTTAAGGCAACTAAGAATGGCAACATTTCTCCTAAAAAAACAAAAACCAGAAAACAAAAAAAAAAAAACTATGTTTCTGTTAAAGTTACAGTGACTTTTCTCTAGGTCTACATTAGAAGTATGTGAGCTTTATCCACCATTTACCGATCATACAGCCAAATGACATCATCTCTCTAAACCACAAATCCTGCCAGCTTCCTGTAAATATATCACCTCCCTCACATACGTATAACTAATAAAAGACTAGTACCATGCCCAGTCCCATGGATCTCAATCCTGGCTGTATTTCAGAACCACCTGGAACTTAAAAAAGATATAATGATGGCCAGCCCCTATTGCAGAGGCTCGAGTTCAACTGCGGTAAGGTGAGGCTCAGACATGGCTATTTTTAGAAGCTTCCTGGTTGCGAGTAACTGGCCTGAATGACCACAGAATAACCATAACTCATTAAATTATTACTATCTCTCTCCATCTATGTTTTACTGGTAATGCATATCAAGTAAACAAGTCACTGTGTAAAGACCCTTTTTTTTTTTTTAAACTGTAACATAAATTTTATTATTTTCTGTTTGGTCTACCTCAGTACATTTTTTTTTTTCTAAATAACAAGCTTAAATGTTTGTCATTCTTTTTTATTACCTCTGCCATTGGGTAAATTTTTCCCTATCCCTGCAAGGAGGGTATTGAGCCAGCAATGCTCACTTTGATTTTTCCATCTCAGCCAAGCTGAGATTCTTGGTAACCAACAGTCCAGAGGCTTCAAGGTTCTAAGGGCCAGCACTCAGTGAAATCCCTCACAGCCCCTGATGCACAGGGTTTTTATTTTTTATTTTTTATTTTATTTTTTTTTTTTTGCACAGGGTTTTTATATTCAGAAAAAGAAATTCCAAGATCTAGACGATCATTGCAGAACCTGGCTCTCCTTGCTTCATCAAGGACCCTTGGAGAGAGTAGGGGAAAAGTGCACATGGATCATGGCTGCTTTGGGGACTCCTGTCCCATGGCTCTTTACCAGCACACCCTCTCTGGACGAACAAGGGAGGGAAAAGAGGCGGGTGGACAGAGCCAGCCTTGCTTTTGCTGAATTCCTGCAGAGAGGACTCTTTCTGGGACTTTGTAACTGTTGTTGGGATCACTCTATAGGAAACGATGATACTTTTTACCATGCAGGTAGAACTTTCTAAATAAATTGAAAACCACTTCTCCCCAAATGCAGTCAAGTTAAAATCTTACCTGGAAAGATGCTCAATCCTCGGTTTACTTCTAAGCTAAGAGTCAGGGCTCGAGCAGTGATGCTAAAAATTTGTCGTGGTGCAAAGTTCAAACCATCAGTAACCTGAAAATTAAAGCCTCCTGACATGGCTCCTTCAAAAGAAGAATTACACTCTGGTCACTTGGGGTGTTCTGCAGAAACCACCCACTTTTGCCCTCTCTCCCACCTACCTGATCCCCCTGCAGAGCAACACCTATCAACTGGAGAATGTGTTAATAGAGTCACTGAGCTCACCAAACCAAGCACCACCAGCATGTGAAGTTAAAAGAACATTAATAAAGGTCTAAAATGCATGCTCTTCCCCCCACCCTTTCCCCCTCCTCGTGACCTAATAAAAGAAAGCAAAGACATTACCTGCAAAAATTTTTTTAAAATCTTTTTAAACATATACATCACCTGCATTTTATTATTTTGGAATCAATTTACACCAGCAAATGTAACACATGCATGTTGTGTGTGTACACACACACAAACACAAACACGCACACATATACCATTTCTGAAATATTCATCGTGCTTACTTAATAATACCAAAAACCAAAACTAGGGGGAAGTTGGGGTGTCTTGTGGCTCAGTCAGTTAAGCATCTGCCTTCTGCTCAGGTCATGATCTCAGAATCCTGGGATTGAGCCCCACATCCTATTGGGCTCCCTGCTCAATGGGGAGTCTGCTTCTCCCTCTCCCCAAACCCCCCAATTCATGTTCTCTTTTTCTCTCTCAAATAAATAAATGAAATCTTAAAAAAAAAAAAAAACAAAAACAAAAACAGGAGGGAAGTAAATAACACTTAGCCCCTGCCTCCAAATAATTTCTAATTATTCACTGAACTCGAACTAGCTGTTTTCTGCTGAGGTGATAAAGAGTAGGGAAAAATCCAGGCCGGCTTTTGTTAAATTCCTGCTAGAAGAGAATTGTACTTTCACACTTCTGTCATAGGATTCGTGATATCAATAAAGTTATAAATTAACTTATGTGTGTAACAGAAATTGAGACAGGCCCCCTATCGATCCTGTTCCCAGGAGTACTTAACCAGTCTGACTCACAAAGCACCAGGCAAGCTCACAATGTAGAGAGCCTGATGTTCGCATTCCCATCGCCCTTTGAAAATGTTCAGCCAGCAGTAAATCTGGAGGCCCACAGGTCTTTGCATCATGTAATGGGTAGAAATGTCCTCTTTGTTGCCCTCAGGGACATGTGGCAAGAAACAAAGAAGGCAGGGTCAGACTTTGCAATTACGTACAAGTACTCCCTTAATAACACAATTTAATAAAAGACTGGTCGATGGCTTCACAGCCTCTCCAGTTTCTGTTATCTACACACGCCCAGAGTTCCGAGTCCTCACAAAAAAAGATTACAGACTTTAAAAAATTTTCCCGATGCACTCAAAAGTCATCGTTTTTTTAAAAAAGAGAGAGAGTAAATTCTGAGTCTGCCTAATTTCGAACAGGGTCCCACAATCGAATTTTGTCTGCTTGCTTGTTTTTACTAGAAATAGCACTTTGAAAGTTGTATTGAATGAAACATGAAATTAGGAAGAGAATGCTTTCTGCCACTAGCCACTTTCAACATTTCATGAATCCAGAAACAGTGGGGAAACTGAATCAAAAGGAATCCTATCAAAATACATCCTAGAATAAAAGCCTGGAAATGCCCACACCGTCACACTATGACCAAAGAGAAGAAAGGAGGGAAACATGAAAGTAGGGGAGACCTGTAGATTTTCTGTTGCACAACCTCAGATCTTTCTGACAATACTTTGCAAAGGGCAGCCTTCAATCACACAGACTCCCACATCTTGGCCTTATCAACCTACTTAGGTTGTTAGGTGAAAAATGAATTAGATTAACGGTAGAGCACTTTGCAAATATAAATGGTCAGGGAGACTAATTAAATGTAGGCCTTTGTTTGGGGCTGATGATGGACAGATGCAGCAAGGAGAACCAGCTGGTCTCAGCAACAGCCTCATCTGCGGTGGGGCTCCAGACACTCTAAGAGCCATTACTGCCTCCACAGCCATTTAGAAAATGTAATCGATTGACTCTCAAAGAGCTTGTCTTTAACTCTCTTTCCTGCCTTTTTTAGGTGAAATTATTTTCTCTACCAGCCAAAACTGAACATGGACCTGGTAGTTGACAAATAAATCCAGAGAGCTAATTTTCATTTTAGTCCCACAAATAATAAGTGTGCTTCTGTAACCTGCTTTATCCTTCAGTGGGGGGGCAGGGGGGCGGGGGGCAGCCCATGGAGAAAGCCCAGCTTTAGGGTCAGCACAGCTTACATCGTTTTGAGCCTCAGTTTCTTCATCTCTAAAATGGAATCACTGCTTCACGTGGCTCAGAGGACTTCTGCAGAGTAAATGTGTGTAACAGAAATTGAGTCATGTGACTGCACCTCCCCTGGTGCCAGCATGTGCCTGAGCGAGGATTCCTTTTTCTTGCAAACTGCATCACTGTAGAAATCTGAAACTCTCCTTGGGGGGAGTCTTCAGAGCAGTTCTCTCCATTTTGAAAATAGGATAATCCTTCAAAAAATAAAAACCCTTCTAGGCCCTCATCTAATAATACTTGGATTGTTGATATCTAATAATCAAAACCACACATAATTGGAGGAAACTTCCTATTACTTCAGTACCTCTTTAAATCCTCTTTAAATGAATTGTGTTTTATTAATCAGCACATGTGTACACATTTAGAAAATAAGGACATACATCCGTGGAAAAGATCATCTAGTCTAGAAACAAGGCTTCGGTAGATATGTGGGTAGATTTAGTATCTCATTGCCATAAAATTAACCCTGCAAGTCCCCAGGCCACAGGTTTGGAATCACTAGCTGAGAGCATTCACATGGTGAATTATTTTCAAATTATTTGGGGATTCTTCACATCAACTGCAAAGATATCAGGAAATTACTAGATTTGAATTGAGAAGATTTTTTAATCTTCATTTTCTTTACTATATTTTCAAAGAAGTTAATACAAATGGCTGACCAGCTATGCCTGCTTGCTTTCCCCTCATGCCCCCTGGCACACGCACCCTCCCATCCGCCCCTGCAGCCTGGGAATGGGTTCCTTCCCTTCTCTGTCCAGAGACGGGCAGCCCAGAAACAAAGCCAGACTAGATCACCCCTTCCTCAGGTTTACAGTAGCTCTTTGGCTTACTGATTAACAGAAGGAAGAAAAAAAAAGCCTTCTAATGACAGAGTCTCTTAGAATCACAGCTATATTCATTCGTTTATTCATGCATTCATGTGTTTAATAAATATGCTTGTTTTGTTCACTCAAGTACCCCTAGCATCTGGAACATGACCTGGCACATAAAAGGTACTCAGAATTATTTCCTTCTTTCAACACATTTTTATTAAGCACCTACTTGTTCTCGTCACTCTTTGAGGTGCTGAGGATACCAGAGCAAACAAAACAAAGATCCTGCTCTTGTACAGTCTAGTATGGAAGACAGACAACAAATAAACAAAGCAATCCATACTACAGTGGTGGGAAGTCCATAAGGGATGCAGAGGGAGAGAGAAGAGATGCTGTTTTAATGAGTGGTCAGGAAAAGGCTCTCTGGGAACGTTACACTTGAGCATAGACTTACATGGCCATGTGAGTAAGCCATGTGCAAGTTATAGGTACTCTCAGATGTTTGCTATCATTAGCCTGACTACAACATGCCACTTAAAAAAAAATTACAGACCCCAGAAAGCTTTTTGATGGCTTGTGGTTTTCAAGTCAGCAACTACTAGTTTTGATGATCATGTTAACCTCTGAAACACATTTTAGTTTCTTGTTACTTTTCTCCATGACATACCAGTGTGTACAAATATGAGCTGGCCCTTGTTGATTTGAGCCTGGGTGAAGTTCTGGATGCTTTGGCCAGGAAAGGACTGGAGAGCCAAATGCCCGTTGCTGGGTGGAGTGACCCAGTAGGTGAGGTCCTGGGGGGAGGAGTCCTTATCTTCTGCACAGAGGTCACCTCTGGTAATCTCAGTGACAGAATTAGCCCACACCTTAAAAAAGGAGAGAAGCACAGATTTTGCAAAGACCAATTCCAATCATATCACATCAGCAAACCCGAGAGCTATGCTACTCTGGCCTCTTGCACAGAGATTTAGAACCTAAAGCAATTCACCAGAGTGTTTAAAACATGAGGATTCTTAATTCAAAACAGGCATATAATTAAATACCAGATGAAATTCAGGGCATGCTGTAGTGTTTGTTTAATTTATGAGGTTTATGAGGTCCCAATAAGAAATAATGCTCATAATTATTTATTCAAAAGTAATTATTTAAAGTGCATTTTTAATAAAGTATAATAACAATAAAAGCTGATGGTAACTAACCACCTTCTGTATGCCTGGCCCATGCTAAGCATGGAAGCATAAGAATAGACTCTACATGGCATATCAGATCATTGTAGAAACTACCTCAGGGGGTTGATTTAAGGATTTCTATTCACTGTTTTAAGAAGTGAATGATTTCATCACCTTTTAAGTATTTGAGGGAAAACACACATTGCACATTTTAAAAATTTTCCTTTATTTTACCAATCTTGCAGGAAAATACATATCTGGTGTCTATGGCCTTGCAAGGTCTGCTGTGCTGATAGCTCATCTGCAATTATTTCTGAGTAATAGTCTCTATTTTCCAATTACATTTAAAGATCTATTTACCTTGCCTAAATATCCTAGTTCCACAATTCATCATTTATTGAGCATCTACTATGCTCCAGGCAATGTTCTATGTGTTTGCAATCCATCAGTGAACAAAACAGAGTCCTATTCTCATGGAGCCTGCATTCCAGCAGGAGAGGATGAAGGAGTACAGGGAAGAAACAAAGGCATAATAAAGAAATGAACTATGTAGTCTGTTAGAAGGTTATGGGCACTAAAAGAATAAAGCTAAATAAGGGGCTCAGGAGTGGAAGAATGTAAATCAGAGGCTCATCTGGAGAAAAATCAGGAGGTGGTGAAGGAGGAGCCACGTGGATATCTGTGGAAAGAACATCCAGGGAGAGGGAACAGCCCCAAGGTGGGAGTTTGAAGAGTAGCAAGAAGTCAGTATGGCAGGAGCAGAGCAAGTAAGATAAGAAGGACAAGAAGATGAGTCAAAAACGTAATGAAAAGTCAAATTCTGCAGCATCTTCATGGCCAATGTAAGAACTTTGGCTTTTACTTAAGTGCAATGGGGAATCATCATAAAGCTTTAGGTGAGGAGGCTTGGTCTTAACAAAGCCCTGTGGCCTCTGTATCAAGAATAAACCATGGGAAGGCAGAGGTAGAAGCAGGAAGACCAGTTAGGAAGTGACTACAATAATCCTGGAGAGAGATGAAAGAAGAGAGTGGCTGGAAACTGTTGAGGTGGTAAGAAGTGGTCAAATTCTGGGTGAGGTGTGGAAGAAGGAAAGGAAAAAGATGACTCCATGGTTGGGACCTCAACACCTAAAAAGACAGAGTTACCATCGACTGAAATGAGGAGAGCTGCAGAGAGGGTGGATCTGAGAAGATCAGGAGTTCAGTTGTGAATGTGTTGAGCTGAAAATGCTTATTTAGACATCAAATCACATTTGATGGAATAAGGCTGTTTTCAGTTTCTATAGTCATGCAGTCACATGGTATTTCACTAACTAAAAATGGGTGGCATTATCACTACCTAAATTTTCACATTTCTATCTGTATTTATAAATGTCTTCCCTATAGAAACACCACACATATTTTTAAGCTTATGTCATTCTTTGCTCTCTGACTAGAGCCTTAACATCTATGCTTGTTACCAACTTGTTTAGAAATTCAGTCCTCAGTGATTTAATAGATATCTCTCCGGTCTAAGAGGCTGTTTTCTTAGAAACATAGGGAGTTTATGAAATATCTTAATTCATGCTCACCCATTATCTAATAACTAAACAGAATTTGAGAAAGGAATATCGGAAAATACATTAAGATTCCTACATTTTCATATGAGGCATGATATACCACATTAGCAATGAAACCTTGGACACATTTCTTAATTTCCCTGAGCCTTAATTTCCTCATTAGTAAACTAGGAATGATAGAATTATTATGTATAATGAGTGATTTAACATATGTAAAGTACTTAGAACAAGCTTCACCTGGCATTAGTAGGAATTCAATAAATAATAGCTCTATGTTATCCATCTCCTTCATCAGATTTGGTTCTGAAGATAAATATGATTTTTTAAATATTACTTAAAAGTCATTTAGAGTATCATGATTACCATTATTGGAGCCATTCTGTAACATGTACTGTTAATTAACATGTTCATCTCACAGCATCTCTCCATAATTTGGAGTGAATTTCATGATTGTATTCTTGGTGAATGCTCCTATATTTTGGCTTTTGGAATATGGCCATTAATGATTTTTCAGCCCTAAACTCTAAGGACATCGGTTTTTTAATAGGTACCAGAAATGCTAATCAACCTAATGTTCAAATTATAAGGTTTTGGTTTTCAGTTAATCCATGGCAAGGTTACAGTGTTTCTAAAATATACAATTGGACTATTTAACACAATTCCAAGGCTTTGATTCTACTTTTTCACTTTTTACATTTTAAAATCTATCCATGTATCTCATTTTCCTTTCTTTAAGAACTCAAGCTGATTTGGAAATGTACTGCCATTCTCTTCTCGTGACTCGTAGATACTCATTTTTTCCAGTACCGTGCACACAAAAGCTGGATGAAGCATGTTTTCCACTGCAGCTACTCTTCCATGCAACTCTGCTTTTGCCCCCTCTTGCCTCTGGAATATACCATCTTTCAAACCAAGTGGAAAACCTGCCACTCAAAACAAGACCTTGTAACTTCAGGTCTTTATTTCCACTCAAACCAAATTTAGTTCAATGAACAGCCCTGCTGCTTTGGGGGAGAATTGATTTAGCGCCCAGTCATTGGTAATAGCAACTTCGGATAGATGGGGAAAAGAAAAACAAAGGTCCCAAACTTGAGTGCAGAATTAAAAGTAATCCAAAGCCCAAGAAATAAGGGTTTAAGGATTAGATATCTGAAAAAAAAAAAAAAAATAGCCCATTAATTGGAACACATTTTTACAAATTTGCCTTTAACTTAAACAGAAGGTCAATGGGATTTAGAAACCTAATTATAATCCAATAGAATCCTAACTATGCTTCTAATGTTTAAAAACCCAGACCTTTGTTTTGAGTCTCATATGAGGGATGTGAAATGTTTATAGTTACTATCCCACTATCTGTCCCTTCTGGGCCTTCTGTCAAAGACTCAGGCTCTGCTGCTTTAATTCTTCCACTGTCCCTAGCTCTTGAAGCTCTTTTTAGTGATGACAAGTGGTTATCAGAAATAAACAAATGATTCTATTTTTGGTATAAAAGACAACAACAAAACAAAATGCACAGTGTTGGAAGCCAAAGTCAAAAAACAGGAAAATGAAGCCCCCTTGTGGACACAAATACATTTGATCTGGTATGCACGAAAATTTCTGGTGATGCTTGAATACAAAAGTACTCAGTAGGATATATTTTAGAGTAAAATGCAAAGGATTCACCAGAGTTGATCTAACCCCAGTTTGTCATGACAGAAATGGTTTCCTGTGCCACTGAATGACTTTGGAGACCAGCCAGCCACAAGTTCTCTGGCTTAATGAAATGTTGTTCAAAGTACTTCAGCAGAAAGAAATATATTTGAAATGCTAGCATAGAATGGTTAGCATTCAGGTATCTGCCTTTGAACTCCTATCCAGAGTCTGAGATGCTATCAGCTGGTCTACCATCTATGTTCCCAATTGCTTTTTCCCAAGTAGACTGAGATAATCTTTCTTGCCACTTGCTTGAAGCTCTGATGACAAGGAAAGAGAGTGGGTGGTCATATAGGATAATCTGAAGGTCTTGAGAAAATTCTGTTTGAAAAGTCAAAGACAGCATAGAATCTCAAGACTACGGTGGTTAATTTTATGTGTCAAGTTGACTAGGCCATGGGTACCCAGATATTTGGTTAAACATTATCCTGGGTATTCTTATGAGAATGTTTTTGGATAAGATTAATATTTAATTTTAATAAATTTAATATTTAAATCAGTTAACTGAGTAAAGGAGATTACTCTCTCTCACATAGGTGAGCCCCATACATTAGTTGAAGGCCTAAGTAGAACAACAACAACAAAAAAACCCTGTTCCTCCTGCAAATAAAGAGAATTCTCTTCTGTCTGACTGCCTTTGAACTGGGACATCAGCTCTTCTTATTGATCTTCATATGGGAACTAAACCATTGGCTCTCTTGGGTCTCCAGCCTGCTGACTAACCCTATAGATCTTGGAACTTGCACACCTCCATAATCACATGAGCCAATTCCTCATAATAAATACATCTATCTATCTATCTATCTATCTATCTATCTATCTATCTATCTATCTATCTCTTTACACACACACACACACACACACACACACCAATCCACAACTCAAGCATGGTTTTGCGTTGAAGACGATGTTCAGAGAAATTTTGCTTAAGTTGGGCAATTTACAAACCTTGAACTCCGGTCTTCTACCTTTAATTTAAAACTTTTAAGGCAAAGAATGAGAGACTTACAAGATAAATAAATGAATAAACTCAGAAAGAGCCAGAGTCAAATGGCCACATCCACTGAAACTGGGAAGATGCACCCTCCTGGCCTGGACCCAGGCTCCCCAGGAAAGAAGGCAAGCATAAAGGAAATGGCCCTTCCCCCCCAGCAAATCTTCCTTTTTTTCTTGAGAGAAGCCCTCTGGAATCAAGGATAGTGGGGAGAGTATGTGGATCAACTACCTGAGCAAGCTCAAGGTTCTTGGCAGAGACTGTATTTCACTAATTTAAAGGGAAGACAGAGATAAAGGCCAGTATACACGTTTTTCCTCTCACAACTCAATGTTCTGAATATCTTAAGTTGACAGGAATATTTCAATATAATAAAGCTATTATTAAGCTGATGATGCATCTTATAATTAATGGCACCTCAGAAATGAAAGCCAAACCCACAATAGGGCTTCGATTCCTTTGCAGAAGGAAGCCTAAGAGTTTCCTACTTTATTCTCTGGTCTTCCGCTTCCTCAGCCAGCTCCAGATCTTCTCCTGTATCTGTCTGGAATTTGGGACCCTCCCCTGAATCTTTCTCATCGTGCAGTTTTGCACCATGCAGCAAAATGCCGAAATCCTCTGCTGAGGTTGTTGGGTGAATACATATGTGTCAATACAACTGCTGTGGACCTATTCCATGAAATCCACTTTAGCAAGAGCAAGAGGCCCAACAGCTTTGGGTTTTTTTTCTTCCTAATAAAGACAGCCTCTGATCACATGGATGCAGAGTGGTCACATGGATGGATGCTGTCTCACCACCCACCACACTCTATGTCGTGTGGTGGGTGGTGAGACAGACTTTCTACACCTTCCCTTGGTGCTGCTCTGGGCCTCAGTGCTCCCATTTAATGAGCATATTAATAACAGCAGTTGCTTTGTAGGGTTGTGAAAATGATACCACTTCTGGAAGATGCTCAGGATAGTACTCCATAAGCACATAATAAACATAAACTTTTATAACTATGCTGAATAATCATTGACGCCTCTGATCCCTCACTCTAGCCAGCAACCTAGTTCTCTGATCACTTTGCTGAGAATGAGCTCAGTAGATATGAACACAACAAGAACCTGTAGGCCTACAAATGTGACCACTTAGAACATCCCATTCCCAGAGAGTGACTGTAGAGTAAACTAAAGATAAAGCGATGAGTTCTGAAGGTATAAACACCACTGGTTTTTCACCTAAAATATAGAGGCTGAATAATGAACCAAGCTGTGAAATGACACAAAGCACTAAAAAGGCTATTCCTAAATCCAATTATTTTGAGCAAATAAGAACAGATTTTTTCAAACCCAGCATGTTTACATGTTTAACAACATAAAATTGTCTAGTTAGATTAGCCCCCGATGAGCTCTATTCATGTTCACCTCTTCCACATCTCTTCTGACTACCTAATTTCCTCTGGACTTCTAAAGAATCTATTATTAACTATTTACTCTCACAAGTGGCATAAAGAAGGCAGAAGTTGTCAAATACATATGTGGGAAGATCTGTCTCTGCCAAATTTCAAAGTGAACATCTTCACATGCCCATGTCTGGGCATACCTAATGAATGAGTTCCCTAGGGGCTTAAATGTGCAAGGGGCCAAGGATCCTTTTGGAAATGCAGCTGCACTAAAAGAAGAAAGAGCCAAGGCACACACCTGGTCTCTGAAAGATGAGCCACTATTGGGGGTCTTGACAGTTTATCTTTTCATTTGCTCATCCCTTCAACAAATATTTCTTGTTTACTATGTGTCCGTCATTGCTGGATAGTATGAAAAGAGGCATGAACAAGCCATCAGGCTCCTGTGCTGTCACTCTGTCTGTCCTCAGCCTGTCATTCAGCTTTCATGCAATCTCCTCATCTGTCCAATGAGGGAAATGGTAGCACATATCTCAGTGAATTATAAGCCCTTAGAGTGTTACTGGCACACAATGATAGCTAACAATTATTTTTTGAGCACTTACTATTTTAATAGCCATAATTTTATTCTCTGGGCCAGAACAACAAATTCATGCCCAACTCTTTAGGAGAAGGGACAGTAAGGAGTGATTTAAGACCAAGAAAGCCTGCTGAATGAAAACTTTGGGATACTTCAGCGTAAACTGGCACAAATGAGTTCACTAGCATTGACATTGGTAGTGCTGGTGTAGGAGGAAATGGTGCCATAAGAGCCAGAAGCAGAAGAACTTCTGTGCATCAAGCAGCAAACATTGCTTTAGGGCGCCAGATCAGGACAGAAGCCAAATGGTGGACACCATGTGACAGCCAAAACATATTTATCTATGAGTTCCTAAGACGCACCCCCAGGGGATTTTCAGAAAGAGTGAAGGGTGATGGAAGTTCCCAGATACAGCAAAAATACTGTCACATGATTGTATAGTGAGGTTTAAACGAAAAAAAAAAAAAAAAAAAAAAACACTATTACTAGCATAGCCTTAGAGTTTTTCGGTAATCATGCTACCATTTATTGAATCCCAACCACATTTCAGGAACTGTGGGAGAGTTTTACATCATTTTATCTCTTACTACTCACAACTCTGTCTCTATTTTCCATCCTCTCGATGAGAGCACACTGAAGGATTAAATAACTTGCCCAAGGTCACACATTCAATACTGGGAAGCTGATTCTCCCTTCCCACCCTAACTAGAAAAGGCCATGCCTCCAGGAATATAGTGTGAATGACACCCACTCACAAAATATAACCCAACAGTAACTCATTGGGATTCATCATCTCCCAACAGTTATCCAACAGAATGCCCTGGTAACAACTAACATTTATTTAAAACCAGTAGGAATATGTTAACCATACATACATAATCATATGTCTTATTATTTAACATTAGAAATAATATAAAAGAAAATCAAATTGGTAGCCCTAATGTTATTATGATAAATCCAAAAGCACAGAGCACTTACCTGAAGGATTTTGTTCACTGTTATTACTGGAGCCTCATCATTTACCGATTCCACAGTTACAAAAAGAGTTTGGGGCAAGCTCTGTTTTCCAAGCTCTGAGCTATTTGCAAAGACGGTGAAATTGTCGAGAAGCTCCTCACTATCATCATGCACATAATAAATCAATTCATTTTCCACCTATAACCACCAGCAACAAAAATCACCAATTTACTGAAATGTGATTTTAAAACATGAATAAATTGTTATAATCCTAATTTTAATATCTCTCTAAAACACAGAAGCATGTATTTATCCTGTAAGGTTTGATTCTGACAATCAGAGTGGAAATTCTGATGGACGGGATAGTTTTTATGAAGTGATGCCCATCCTAGGAATAAGTTTAAGGAGAAATGGAGTGACACAGCACATAGGGCAGGAAAGAGACCACTGCACTGGTAATCAGGAGACCTGAGTCAAAGACTAACTCTAATACTAAAATGTGCTGTAGGTAAGTGATACAACCCAGCTGTTCTTCCAATGGAAGATTATCCACTAAAAGTTAGACTCTACTTGTTTATTTACAGTGACTAATTTTTGAAGCTGTGGATTACTTTGTTAGACAATTCAGAATGTTAGGTTTAGCTCTGAAGCTTCTACCCACTTGCTCAATTTCTGTTGTTTGGAGACATCTGGACCAGAGGAACTATGAAGTTTCTCCAGACTTATCTTTTCTGAACTAAGCATGCATTATTCCCTAATTGTTCTTTGTATGAGAGACTATATGCTATGTCCTAATCCTATTCCTCCTCCTTCAGAATGGAATAATTTTTTGGTGCACCTCATGACAGATGCTATCCATAACTACCATACATCTCCTGTAGACATAATGATATATGTCAAAACCAAATTTTCTATCAAGGGAGATTTCCCTTACTGTAATAACCCAAATGCAAACATTTACTTTTATCCCTGTTAGATTTCATTTTCTAATTTTTGTTCTGAAACGGTCATCAAGTGAATTAATTACTCCTCTTGGATTTGTAATAGCCACAAATTTTATCAGAATGCCTTTCATGTCTTTAAGGCTGTGATAGAAAATACTGAAGAGCACAGGATCATAATTAGAGACCAAGAGAATTTTAAAGCTAGAAGGGAACTTGGCTTCAGTGAGTCTGTGACCCAAACATAAAATGGCAGAGAACTTCCAAAGCCCAACAGGAGTAGCTGAACTTCTGAAAAAGCCTCTGGGGTTGTGTTTGTTTTGATAAAATACTGCCAAAAATTTTAACAGTTCAACTTTGCCGGTTCCTATGGTGCACTTCCTTTGAGCAAATACTTTTGATCTCTCAGAGGTGTTTCTGACAAGAGTTGAAAAGTTCACGAAGAGTCTCAAGGGAAAATTGTGGCCATTTGTACACAGGTGCTGAGAATTTCTTTGGAGTTCTGTGAGCAGAGGAATTTCAGACCATAGGCCTAACCACAAGTTCTGAAACATGCTGTTTTAAGCTACTTGAAAATAAATGCAGAAGATGGTATTGATAAAAAAAAATGAGGGAATTTGTGCCTAAAATGCCTTAGGAACATAGTATTTAATACAAATTGCCTCCTCAATATCTTTCCTGGAGAAATACATAATTTCTTCAAAGGAGTGGCACTCCCCCAAATTACATGCCTTTTAATATGCATTAATATCAAGGCAAAGAGAAGATTCGGTGGGAATTTGCCTGTTCCTAGACTTCTAACACTAGAAAAATGTCTGCTGACTTAAAATGAAAAGATGTAACAGATTTGTAGAAAATCTTGAAAGATTGAAAAGTACTCAGTCCCCTATCACCAATCATGTTCGAGGCACACTGTGTCATCCCTCTACCCACCTTCTCCCTCCTTCCTTGCTCCCCATCTCACTCAGGGTCAAAGGTGAAGTTGAAGTCCCTCCTGTGCTGGACGTCCCAAACCTCATGTACAGCTCTCCTCCCATAGCATGCAGTCCAGTCACACTAAACCCCTTGTTGCTCCCCACACAGCTGTTCACTTGCTCTTCTCTCTGCCTAAATGCTCTCCCTCCAGGTCTACGTGGCTCACCCATTCATTGCTTCCTCCAGGTGTCTGCTCAGAAGCTGCCTTCTCCATGGGACCTCCCCCAACCACTTGATTTGAAACTGAACACACACATACACATCACTGAAGGCCCCAGCCTTCCCAGCTCCCTTTCTTGCCTTATTTTTTCTCCATGGCACTAAATATTCACTCAACATGCCATTTATTTCACTTATTTTATCTGTTGCCTCTCTCTGCCTCCTTCTTTCTCCTACCTGGGTATCAGGGCACGGATTATTACTGGGTTTGTTCACCACTGTATCTCCAGTACCTAAAGCTGGCATGCCTGGCACATAATAGATACTCAATAATTATTTGCTGAATGAATGAATGGCAAACATGGCCAAGGGCTCCTCAAGCCACTAAACACTAAGGTCACTAGTTGTTAGGGGTTAGTGCCACTTTACATGTAAACAATGATGTCTCAAAACCTGGAGACCTTAGAGTCATATAGGAAGAGAAAGTGTGAAGGGGTCATCTGGAAGAGCAGGGACACATGACCTTAACTGTGAATAAGGCTACACAATAACATGGATCCTTGAGGGAATACATATACTTGACATACAGATTTCAAGCAACCATTCTAAATGCACACTTCTCATAAAGCACAATCAATAATAAATTGAGCAAGACAGGACTAAAATTTAGTGCTCAGTCTCTTACCTAGCGTATCTGAGGTAAACAGTATTGAATTCAACTTGCCCCGGAGCAAGTAGTCACCTTGGATGGTTTGTCCCACCTTTCAGATGGAAGCCATGATGAAGAGATGCCTATAGGAAGTCACTAAAGGATCACCTTCCCTGAGTCCCCAGTAGAAAAGCACTGATTTCCAAGGTTGTTTCCTGCCCTCAGGATACTCTGCTTCTCCCAACAGCTCCCTAATGCCCCCTGGTTCAGTCTAACCCTCTCACATATAATTCAAGACTCTCCACAGTCTGGCCCTAGTTCTTACTATGGCTCCTGAGCCCACCTGCAAGTCTTGTGGGCTATTTCCCAGGCCCCAAACCCATTCACTTTAATGCCTTTATATCCTTGGTCATGCTGTTCCTTTGCTTGTGTTGCTTTTTTCTTTTATGTTTCTCCTCTGTTACCTCTCTGCTCTTTCTTTCCTCAAATCTTGCTTACACGTTATTCCCTCTGTGAGGTCTTCCCTATTCTCTTTAATTAGAGTCAGATGTGCCAACTCTGCACTTCTTAGCACCACTGTGAGAATGCTCTGTGAAGCAACAGAAAGGTGAACTAATATTAAAGCTTGTGTGCCTAATCCCCCCCCACCCCCACCCCCACCCCCGGCCCTGTTCACTTGCTCTTCTCTCTTGGCCCTTGCCCTAGGCCAAGATCTCCTGAGGGCAAGGAATATGGCTCCTTATCATGGCAACCTTGCACAGCAACTTGAACAGAAGAAGGGCTTAGCAAATCGATTCAAGTCCATTGATAAGATGAAATCCTTACAAGCAAAATAAAGCAGCCCACATAGGTTTACAGCTAACTGAACAAAGATACCCAGAGATGACAGGTGGTTGGTAATGGCTTCCAATCTGAAGAGCGCATATTCCTAGGAGCTTATAAAGGAAATGGTAGCAAGTTACTTTCAATACCTAGAAAGTAATGGAAATCATTCTTGTATTCATGATAAGAAAGCTAAGTCTCAAAATATTTCCAACCTAGCCCAAAGCAAAGAAATATGATAGCAGCCTAGAGCTGATTGGTTATCTTACACTGAACATTAGATTGGAAGTTGTATCCAGTGCTTGATTGTAGGGCCTGGGCCATTTAGCCATTGATATCACTATGTTTACAAGGAGAATGGCATCTGTTGATTGACTAATGGAATGAATAGATGAGTAAATCCACTAATGACTAAAGCGTGTCTGTGTTAAATATTAGGTGTAACATTCTGAGTGGGACAGTGAAGTGTGGAGCTCCTCTAGCAATGGGCAGCTAGGATGATGCAGAGGCTAGATATCCATGACGTGAGCAAAAGTGGGAGAACCTAGAGATGTTTAACCTAAAGAAGTTACAATCCAAGGGAACTTGATAACTTTTTCTTTCAAATATTTAAAGAGCTTTTAGAAAAGGAGGTATGACTTGTTCTGTGAACCAGGACTTTGGAGAAGTGTCTAAGTGGCAGACTTCAGGTCAACAGAAAGAACTTTCTAGCAGTTGAAGTATTTTAGAACTGGAAGTACCCATTGCATGAAGTAGTGAATTCTCTATCACTGAATATATTTAAGCAATGGCTAGGTGATCTCTTTTTTTTTTTTTTTTTTTACTTTATGATAGTCGATCGAGAGAGAGAGAGAGAGAGAGGCAGAGACATAGGCAGAGGGAGAAGCAGGCTCCTTGCACTGGGAGCCTGATGTGGGACTCGATCCCGGGTCTCCAGGATCGCGCCCTGGGCCAAAGGCAGGCGCCAAACCGCTGCGCCATCCAGGGATCCCCTAGGTGATCTCTTTATGGAATTACCATAAAAGGGGCTTCTAGCATCTATTAAAAGGTTAAACTAGATACCCTTTCAAGTCTCATCACTCCTCAGTCCATTAATGTAAATAATAAATCGCACTTTTTTTCTCTTATCCCACATACCCAAAAGTATTAACTGAGAATTAGTACCTGTTTCCTGGTAAACTTCATTAGCTTTACTCTTGGAAAATTAGAATTTTCAACATAACCATGTTTTGGTGGTTTGAGGAGAACAAATTCACAGTCAACTCCCTCAAAATATTTGTTTGGAATTTTGAGATAGTCCTCCAGAAGTGTTTTGGAACCACCTTCTTGGACTGTGAAATTTTGTACCTCCAGAGGAATCTGCTTAGGGACAATATCCACTAAGATTTCAATTCCATTCACAGCTTGGAAACCATTCACCACATCCAGTAAAAAACGGTCCTGTTGTTGGCCAGGAACTGTCTGAACATAAAAGATATCCCCATCATCAATATCCTGTTGTGTAAAAGTCAGAGGGGACTTTGCATCTCCACCCAAGCTGCCTTCTTCTGGTAAAGATTTCCGGAGGTATCCATGCATTGGCGGAATTCTGATGGTGAACATTGCCTCTGAAGGAATATTATCTTCGTGGACAGCCTTGAGTTCATACACACAGCACACAGACACAAAAAGAAGAACATGTCAACACTTGTAAGAGTCAAGACCCTTGATGAACCAAATTGTTCTCTATTAATGTCTACAAATGGCTTAAGCTACAATCAGGGTTGATTCAGAGTTTCAGCCAGGGTCTGTTCTGGAGACCATGTCAATATTTGCATTTAGCCTGGTGACCATGTCAATATTTGCATTTAGCCGCGGTTGCAAAGAAAAGTAAGGGTCAACAACACTTGAATAGCTACTAATGCGTTAACAAGGCATTATTCACAGCAGCAAGACACCCAGGACTCAGCAAGATGAAGTGAAAGAAACAAAATGGTATAAGAAGAAAGAATAAAAGATGGTTGAAGAAGCAGAAGCTGAATCACTAAAATTGCAAGACTTTAGAGGAAAGTTTTTCCTCTTCCATTTTAACTAGCTCAGTATTTCAATAATATATTTAATTTATTGATTCAGCAAAATCCATGTCAAAACTGTCATTGTAACTGATTTATAGTCACTGACCTACACATGCCCCCTTGTGGTGAAACATAAACTCTCCAAGATCCTAAAAAAGAATTGAGAAATATTGGTAAGCCCCGCATTTCCTTAGACAAACTCACTTAGTAAACTGCTCCTGATTTGAGTTAATTTCTTCTCAGTGTTATTGGCTGCATTCAGCAAACAAGTAAACTCCTTTGTAGTCCTGAGGGTAGATTCAGCATAGCCCATATTTGTGGCCAGTTGTCATAAATCACAGTTTACATACCCTGTACAGGATTACCCTAAAATGAACACTCTCTTCTAACTGTGATCAGCAAAGGTTTGCCTGCTGGAAGTTTCTAAGTAGGAGCCTCAGGAAACCAGGTAGCCTCTGGTGTAAGGTCTCCCCCCTGGCATTCCACTTGTCTGGGCCAATTTTATCCATTAAATTTAGGAAACAAAATGATGCCATATTCAGAGCTAAGGAAATTAAATGTGTAAGACAGCATTCTCTGCTGTTTTAGGGATCCTTTTTATGATTATGATTAAGTTGCTTTAAATTTTTATACCCTGCTTTATCACAACAAATGTAACTTAGATCAAATGAAATATTGACAGTATTTCTATAAAAATGATAAAAAAGTAAAGATCTCTTAATTTGCTATAATATGTGCATCATCTCCTCATTCCCAGTTCATCCTCCACTAAACAAACATACATACTTGTGTGCTGGGGTGTACTCGGCTTTAACATAAGGCTTAGTATTACTTATATTCCATTACCAACTATAGGGAAATTAGCAGTGTCGAAATCATGAAACCTTCCAGCTTTTCTTTTCAATGGCATTTTACATTTAGAAAAAAGTAATTCTCAATACCAAAGTAAAATCAACACAAAAATAGCTCTTAGATGCAGATTACTCCGGGAGGGAAAGAATACTTGGACAACTACCTACCTGGAGTCTTCCTCGACTCAGTTTTACTGGTTTTCCTTCTTCAACTACAAGGGTCTTGATGAGCAGAATTTGAGCGTGACGTTGGTGACTTTCTGAGTACACTTGTACGTAGACGCTCACTTCTACATAGATCTCTTTAACTTTCACTCTCAGGTTGAACATATCGGACTTGCCACTGCCATCATGCCTATAAATCACATGTCCTTGCTTCAGGTCATGCTGGGAAAATGTGTGGGACACTGAGTGGTTGACCAGCACTCTGCCATGCTTTGGGGGCTGCAGCATGTGGAATTCAATCTCATGGTCTGTTCTAACATCTTGGTTTGTGGTAACACTGAGGTTAGATGCTGTGAGGCTGCTGCCCTCTCCTCTTTGTACAACCAGGCCCGTGTTGTTGGCTATCTGGATGTAAGGGTCTGACACAGTGACCTCAAGAAGGGATGATGTGTAATGGACACCATCTGTCACAAACAGCACAAAGCGGGCGGAGTCGGCTCCCTTATGCCTGAAGAGCACTCGCCCTTCGCGCAGGTCATCTTGCCTGAACTGGTAGAGTTTCTGAGTGGGATCACTGGCTCTCACCAAGTCCCCATTTGGGATGCCCCGCCGGGTGTAGAGCAACTGCCCATCATCAAAATCTGAGTCTGGGTCATGGTAACAGAGATCTGCCAGGGTCAGTAGGCGCTGGCCATTCCTCACGACATGAAAGACCTTATCTACCACACGCACTGGTTTCTCATCATTCCTTAACTCTACAGAAATGGCAACTTTGATTTCTATAGATAAATGTTCTGTGTCAAGATGCCTGACCACTCCTTCCTGGCCTGGTCCTGCAGTGGAGGCCACAAGGAGGAATTCATCACACTGAGTCTCGGAGTCATCATGGACATACATCAGCCGCTCACCCTCTAAGTCTTGATCAGTGAACTCAGTGATACTGTCATGACTTCCCAGAGGATCTGAGAAGTTAACCAGTTTCAGCTTTCCATGTTGAGGACTCCTGGTGATTTTATATTGGAAGGTCCGATTGTCCAGTGTTTGAGCAAATAATTCCGATTTTGTAATTAATTTCTCTTCTCCTTCTTTTACAAATAATCCTTTGTTAGTTACAATAATGCGTGTCTTATCTGCTTCAAAGTTTATTCTGAAAGTATAATCTTTTGATTCTATGTGCTTTGCAACAATCAAGAACCTAAAGGTATCTTGTGTGTCTTCCCTGAGCCTCTCCTGTGGCTCATAACTTATCTTAGAGTCTGAAATGTTTTGTTGGCTGAAGATGGAGTTTGTTTTTAGAATTTTATTGCCAACTAGCAATTTTCCTTTCTTAGGTGGGGTCAGTAACTTAAAATGCAGTTCTCTCTGAGTTACGTCCACACCCTCCGTCACAGCCTGCAAATGATCAGAGTTCAGTATTTGTCTGCTTATTTTATTGACCTTGAGAGGAACATTTTTCAGAAGTATAACCTTAAGCCAGTGGACGGTAATAGGAAACATCAGCTCTTCACTGATTTTTCCTTCTATGTTAACTTTAAATTTAAAGTGATCTGTAATATTTTCTAGCTGTAATCCTCGAAATGTACTATGGTACCGGACCCGACCCCGATCGATGGAACGCTGAGAAAAGGTACTAACTTGTTTCCATTCACCACTTGATCCCTGCCGCTGAATCTGGCCAAATTGGGGTGGATGAGTGATAGCATAGCGGGTCTCCATCTCGTGGGGTTCACCATTAACCTCCACCGACAAGTCACTCTGTGTAATCAGAACCGCGCCACCCTGCTGGACGACTGCACCGGTTCTAATGACCACTTCAAAGTCCCAAGGAACAGCCATGACCCGTAACACTACCGTATTGCTAACCAGCTCTCCATCGCTTGCTCGCAGAAGGATCCGGGAGTTCCGATGACCTCTGTGCACATAGAAAATGTTGCCATCTCTTAAATCCCCATGCGTAAAACTATTGATGGCTTTCCCAGGATGATTGGTGTTTTCTAAAAACCCAGCATCTAAATTGAAGTTGCCAAGAACAGAGAAACTAAGACTCAAAGGATCTGTGTCAGGGTCTGACACATGTATGATATTCGGAGTCAGTCGTTTCTTAGAATTCTCAAACAGGAGAAGCATGTTTCCTTCAGGGAGCTTCAGGTATGGGGGATCATTCACTGGAAGGACAGTAATGTTAAACACATATGGCACATGTCCTTGCAGACGTAATGCCATTTCCTTCTTGCTGTTGGAAGAGACTGAAAATGTGAAAAAATCCCTAGGTTCTTCTGAACCATCATGGACATACCAAACTTTTCCTTGCCCCAAATCTAACATAGTAAAAGCCTTCTCCATTCCCAGCGCAGGGGAAACATCGATTTGAAGGAACCCATGCAGGGGCATTTCCTCTATTTTAAATAGTATTTGAGAATGATGGATACCCAAATCTTCGGATGCCACATCCACTTTCATATGCCTTTGTTCCAGAAAGGCTCGCCCACCTTCTTGGACCTCCAAGTTATTCAGACTCAAGAAATAGCTACTCGCATGGTGAATAAAAGGCTTGCCTGCCTCAGGGACTACAGTGGAAAGGGGAACTTCTGATGGATGCAGGTATTCTGTTGTCATAATGAAAGGGTTTTCATTATCACTACTCTGCACTTTACACCCAACAGCTATATCTTTGGACACAAGGGCACTCTTCAATGCTTTCTTTTCTGAGTTGACCTCCAAGCCTCTTAAGCACCCTTTGAAAGAGATTCCTCGAGCAGATTTCCTGGGCACGGAGGCCAGTTCCAACTTCTTAACTTCTTCTCCCTTATGGTTATCAAGACCTCCCACAAAGAGGGGGCCTTCTGAGACAAATGACTTGCTTTGCAAAGGCAGTAGTGTTCTTACCGCTTGCTCATCCACCATCAGGTCCAGATACCCTCCAGTGAATTTGAGTTGAATAACATGCCACTTGTTGTCACTAACTAAGCTAAAAGAAGAGAGCTGGGTATTACTTTTGCTCCTTCCTACGTGAGCCTTCAACAGACCATTAACTATTTCCAAAGCAACAAAATTTCCTTCTCTTCCTGACTGAAATAAAAGCAAAGCTTGTTGAGTTGCAGTCTGCAAAGCAAATTCCAACAGCCCTTCCCCTTGCACCCTCCATTCTGGGAAGGTGACATAGGATCTGGAGCTAAAGAAATTGATGGCTTCATCCTCCCCGGCAAAAAATTCATCACTGCATCCTAGTGACACCTCATAAACCTTCTTAAAACTAGGGTAAGATCTAAGGGATGCAAGGATCTCCCTCTGGTTAAATACCACATCCTCCATACACCCGCGGAAATTGGGGAGCTCTTCATCTAGGTAAGCGACATCAAGTCCACCATGGCCTGCTATATAGATTCCATGTTGAAAGTGCAAATTGTGCATCCCACCAGCGATCTGGCCAGTTGTCTCATAATGTTTGTCGATAACCAGAGAGATACTGTTTTTAAAACAGTACAGTTCCACTAAGTGCCAAACCAGGTCATCCATATGAAGTCTTTGCTCAGAAAGGAGTACTTGTTTGCCTACACCCAAATTCACCCTCACCTGAAAGAGAAAGAATCACAATTAATCAATCTCATCTCATAGCATCTTATTGCGAAAACAGGGCCACCCACAGAGAGAGAGAGAGAGAGAGAGAGAGACTTGGACTTGAAACCACTTTCCACATAATGTATGGACTACATCAATGAGGTTTAAAAATTTCGGAGTCAGAATATTTCAGGCATGCTGGTAAAATCGGAGGAGATCCCAACTTTTCACATGGCATGTGATTTTATTCTAATAAAATAACACTAATCAAATGGATAGCGATTTTGTTCTCTTTCTCTCATGGTTTTTCCTCTAGTAATTGAATACTTACACATTTTTAAAGATTTAAGAAAATCTTACCCGTAAGTTTCCTGATAGCAGTTCTATTATACAGTAGTCATTCTTTCCAGCTGCAAGAAAAAGTAATCCCTGTGGTTTGCTGGTTTGAAATTTTAATTGAAGAGAGAACTCAGATGAAACTTCTATGATGTTGAGCTCCACGTAGCTTTCACCATAAAAAGATGCTAGGGAAAAATTTTCAACAGGAGTATAAATTAGTAAATTTATGACACAATGATAATCCCACTTTAGAGTGTCATCTCCCTTCAGGGATTGATCCTGCTGAGGAAAACTGCCTTGCCCAAGGCCACAAATGGTTCCTGGGGTAGCCCACAGATTCAATGTCAGGGAACAAAAGCTCAGTGTTCTCTTGCCCCAACTCAAAACAGCTTTGATGGGCCAGTTTCTCCTCAGAACTCTCAAAAAGTGGTCGAGGCTTCTGTTGAAACTGAATTGGAAGTCTACTTTTCCATGTACCCTATCCTGCTTCTTGCCCTGTCACAGGGATAATCCCAAACCACTGGTGGTGAACTGGTATAAAAGCAGAAGGGAACACATTAGCCAGCCAACAAAGATCAAGCTATGAAAAATACAGGGCAAATAGCAGCTATGAGGACTATGGAATTGAGTGTGTATTGCTAAATTTGAATGAAGCTTTGAAAAAAGATAAGGAAAAGCTAGGCGAGATTAGTTGACAATTACAAGCTAAGTATAAAAGCAAGAGGGCTTGCCTGGTAGCATATAGTCTTCCTTTCTTACAGCCGGAAGCCAGTGGAAGATAAGACTCCTACCCAGGAATTAATCATTAGACTAGTCAACTACAAATAGAGTTAAAGTCCCATCTTTGTTAGGCTTGCTCTGACAAAGCTAAGGCCCTGGTTGGGAAAGAATGGATCCTTGACATAAGGAATTAGAGACATCTAGGTTGATGCGTTCAAATACCTTGGGTCCCTAGATCCCTCTGAACCCTCTTAGCCTACAGAAGTGGCCTATTCCCCTACAAAGGCTGGCATGCCCCTTGCTTAAGAGGTGGCAGAGGATTCTCCCCACAAGCAGCATTTGACCTCTGAAGATACATCCCCATCTCTTCACCTGGCCTCCTGGCCGCTAGACCAAAACCAAAACTAAGTCACAACCTGTGTGGGGACATGTGGGGCTTGATACGGGTGGTAAAGGACTAGAGCCTACTGTAGCCACAGGACCTCTCCATGTGTATTCTACTACCTGTAGCTGCCAGAGTACACATATGACTCAGGATAGCTGATCAAGGGGCAAAGCATGACGTTGGATAAGAAAGAGTCTATAGGTTTGGGATCACTCTCCAAGGATATAGGATATAACACTCTGGCAAAGACTACCAGAAATGGTGTGAACTCTCTGCTAAAGTGGCTCCTGGATGCACAGAAATTGCAACAACCCACTGTGAGACAGACACAACAGATTACCATGACAGATGGATGAAAAAGATGAAAGTGGTACTTCAGGATTGAACATAAATAGGACCAGAAGGCACAAGCAAGTGCGCAAGATGGTAGCCCTGAGCCCCATGTCATTACCATTTTTATGCCAGCACCTTTCCTCAGCTCATGCATATGGCTGCATGGGCGAATCCTGTGGTACCAGCTGATGGAGAAACAAAACACCTGAGCATGGCTCATAGATGAGTCAGCTTCATCATATGGCTTCATGATGAAAATAGACTCCAGCTGCACCATAGCTCCTCTTAGTGGTGGTCATGGAAAACACTAGTAAGAAAAAGTCCTCCCAGCAGATAGAACTTTGGGTAGAACACCTAACCATCCACTTTGCGCACAGAGAGAAGTGGACTGAGGTTCAAATAAATGAAGGCTGATAGAGAGCAGAAAATGGCCTGGCCAGATGGTCAAGAACCTAGGAGGCAAAAGATTGAAAGAGTAGGAATATGGAGGTCTGGGATTGACACAGGAAGTGGGAAGATCTTTATACTGCATGTTAATGCCCACCAGAAAACATCTACCACAGAATATGCGTCAAACAACCAGGCAGACAGAGTGACTTGGTCTGTTTACATCAGCCAGCCTCTGTCATCTATGCCCCATATGTTGGTACAAAGAGGTAGCATGATGGCAGTGTTGAAACTATGTATGCAACCAATAGTCTGGGCTCCCTCTTGCCAAGGCTTTCCTAGCTACTGCTACTGCTGAATGCCCAACATGCCTCCAACAGAGTCCAATACCAATTCCCAAGATGTTACTATCCCTTGAAGAGAGGCCAGCTGTCCACTTCATGTTGAGCTGACTTCAGTGAAACCCTTCCTCAGAATGGCCAGTGTTCATTTCAAAAAATAAAATAAACACATATTCTGGGTATATATTTGACTTTGTTGCCTCAGATAGCACCCCTATATGAAGAGCTCATGGAGTGTTTAATCCACTAATAAAGGAGGCCAAATAACATCACACCAACCAAAGACATGCCCTTTACTCCAAGGAAGGTGTAGTAATGGACCTAAGATCATAGGATCCGATGTCCTAACATATATTACATCTATTATATATGATAGGACCTGACAGAGTGTTGGGACAACCTTACGGAGGTACCATTGAATCACTAGCTCAGAAGCAATACTTTTCTGGAGTGAGGTTCTATCCTCCAAGACTTCAAAAGAAAGATTTTTACTTCTAAAGGTCTTTAAATTATAGATCTTTAAACACCTCCTGCTGGGTCTCCAGGAGATATAATATCTGCGTCTGAGAGCAAATGTTGATCCTAAGAACAGTCCTCAATAAGGCTCCAGCATGATTATCTCCATCTTAGATTCTGCTTCCTGAATCCTTCCTGAATTCGTACAACACTCTGAATATTCTTTTATTCCAGCATTCACCATGTTGTACTGAACTTACTTGCTTATTCATCTATCTCCTGGACTATTCCATGAGTTTCCTATGATAAGGAACCATCCCTCTCTCTTTTTTTAATCTTTCCCTCTCCAATACCTAGCACAGTACCTGGCCACAGGTGCCTAATAGGTTCTGTTGGTAGCCCACTGAGATCCCTTTTAACAAGCTGGTATACCCATCCTTCAGCTGTTTCACTGTGTTATCCAGGAATTTCAGTGAAGTTACACCCCCTGCCCTAGAGGGGAACCTATAGCCAATGACTGATTGAGACAGACATTTAAAATGTGTAGAGCTCTGTGTTGCCATTCATATTCTAGAGTTTTCTCTGGGATCAGACTGAGAATAGATCAGCTAAAACTAGATCTTTGCTTGGTATCTTCTCCTCCCCTATCATGCTTCTCTCCTTCCTTCCAGCTCTCTCCTGGTCACCTCACTCAGCAATTTATTTGCACAAGAATCCTTGCCTATGCCACTCTCCTTAGGGAACCCAATCTAAGATGAGTAGCAAGCAAGCATTTTTTGAACCAAACTATATGAACCTAGGAGGCCCTCACTTTATAGTTGAGTAAACTCAGGCCTAGAGAGGCTTAGGGACTCATGTACCATCAACAGTTAGTTCAAAACAGAGCTAAGACAAAAACCAAGCATTCCCCACCTCCGATCCTGTGTTTTCACCAAGACAAGAAGCTGATACAGAGATGAATATGATCTCTACAAACTTTCTCACGTAGGTATAAGCATGCTTCTCTACTTAAAAACTACCATTAATAATTCGGTAAAACGAGAATGTAGCCATAAGGTCAGAAGGATGAAACAAGTCTTTACAAATCCTATGTAGTGTATGTATTCCCCTGGCCTTCCGGTTACTGAATACCCCCCACTCTGATTTTTGACAGACGTAGAGGCTGTATTGTTAAGCTCTCAAAACCAGGAAATGTTTTCTAAATCATTAAATCTACTGCTGAGAATGACTAAGTAATATTATATTTTCCCACAGTTCACCTCCCTGGCACTAAATCAATTCCAGGATCAGCTGGTGGCTAGAAATTTCCATTGCCTCAGGGAACAAACAAGGAAGCAGGTTCCGGTGTGACAGCCTACAACCAGTTATGTCCTCACACATCTCCAAACTGACCTCAACTTTTATGGCTCCTAGTGAAGCACCTCAAAATAACAGTAAGAAGCAAATCGAAGCACAAGAAAAACTGGGTCCTAGAAAAAGAAAGGTGATCTCCACCTGCAGCAAAGGAAAAGGTGTGATTTCAGTATTACATGGGTAGGGCAAGCCAAGGTGAACAGAAATCAGAGCAACGTCCTGGTTTTATGTGCTCATGTAAAAAGGTGAAATGATTGAATGGAAGCCAAGTTTGGCAATAAGGTAGGTAAAAGACTTTTCAGGGAAAGTAAGCATTTCTATTCCTCTATAATTTCTCCCACTGGGGTGATTGATTAGTGGACTCATTTTATCTACCTTAGAAATGGTTCCCATTTCTTTTTCCAAACTACATCTTCTTGGATTTTATTTTGTTTGATTTTGGTTTTCCTTGTTTGGGGGTATTTTGGTTTATGACTTACTGAGCACCTACTATGCGCCAGGTACTATCAGGAGTTGGAGGTAAGAAATTACTGAGACTAAGGGGCCTTCCAGTCTATCAGAAGAGAAAGCTGCTCAAATATATATACTCTTCAAAAATATATATATACTCTTCAAAAAGAAGAGTATATCTGATCCAGGCACTGTTAGAAAGTTGTTACAACACTAGCTTGTTTGGGGCCCTGCCAGGGTATGAAAGAAGGAGCACTGTGCCTATCAAGTGTCTCTCTCTAGCAGATTTCAGTGGCCCACCCTACATGTACTTATGCTGTCCACAAATATACCAAATATACCACAGATATAGGGATTCAAAGGTGAACGACATAGACAGCCAATCAAGCACTTACAGTGGCTTAGTACCTGGGAAACAGCACTACAGAGGGACTCAGCCAGGTCAAGGGGGATGGCCTGAGGGGCTTCCAGAAAGACCTAGTGAGGAACAGGAAAGAGCAAGAGGAGAAAAACGAGGGGAGATAGGAGGCAAGGAAACCAAAGGTCCAGTCTGGCCAAGCACAGTGTGAGGGGGGAGCAGCCAGGGTGGCAGCTGCAGAGGTATAAGGGGGCAGGGGACAAATGGTCAGAGGGCTGAAAGGCCTTCCCTGAACTTTCAGTTTAAACTTTCAAGGCCCTTATTGTCAGCTCCAGTTACCTTCCTTCTTTGTTTCCTGGATTATTATCCAGCTCCACTCCCATTCCATCCCAAAGAGAATGTGAGGTTTTGAGGGCAGGAGGCTTTACTAGTCTTGGCCTCTGCTCAATCCTTGGCACCTACAAGAGTGTCTGGCACATAGGAGGCACCCAATGAGGGAGGCAGTCAGGGGAAGAAGTAGGTGGGTGGGTTCAACAGATTTTAAAAGCTGGACTGTCTAGGAGGGAGAAGGGGAGGACACGGGGGCAATCTAGATGAATTTCCAGGTTTCTGGCTAGGTATCCACTTATGGAGAGAGGGTTCCTAGGAGGGAAGCTTGGTTTTGTTTTGCTTTGTTCTGTTGGCACATATTGACGAGATTTTCAATGAACGTTTAGGGAGAAAATGGCTGACTGGCCAACTGGATCCTCATGGTCAGGGACCCACTGACAGGGGCAGGGGAGTCTTACAAACCACTTCAAAAAGGTTGCACCTCCTTCTTCACACAATGGGGAAGATACGGTTTTTAGTTGGGAGAAGACACATCAGTTCTGGATTTTAGAAAGATTGGCCTGGTGACTGTGTGAGGGCAAAGCAAGAGTGAGATAGAAAGTAAATAGGAAAGTATTCCCAAGAAAGAGATTTTGGAAGTGTTTGCTTTCCTGGGAAACTATAGCTGCCTTTTCATAATATAACATTGTCGGCAAGTTTTTTTTAAAGATTTTATTCATTTATTCATAAGAGACAGAGAGAGAGAGAGAGAGAGAGAGGCAGAGAGAGAAGCAGGCTCCATGCAGGGAGCCTGACATGGGACTCGATCCTGGGTCTCCAGAATCAGCCCCTGGGCCGAAGGCGGTGCTACCGCTGAGCCACCCGGGCTGCCCCATTATCAACAATTTTACACTGTGCCTTTTATGCATTGCATTTCTTTGAAATGTATTCTACAGATGATATATCATAAGCGTAGAAGCTTATTTTAAAAGTTAAAATATAAAACCACAAAAACGAACTTCTCTGCTACCGCACTGGCATCACATAAAGGTCTAAGACGAGGTGCTAGGAGGAGGGCCAGCATTATAAAGCAGCTCTCCCTCATGCTGACCATGTGAGGGGAGTCACAGCACTTGGAAAGGAAAGCCACATTTTTACTTCACAAATCTGCTCTGAGGAATACCTATAGTATTTAACTGTGGCACTGACGTTGCATGCTTTATCAAACCAAACCAAATCAAATATTTATTCAAGAGATAGCTAACCATCCAGAACACTCTGAGAAAGAAAACTTCCAGGTATGGAGTAATTCAGCACAAACACCTAACCTGCCCGAGAGGCCCAACCTCCTTTGTCCATTAGAAGCAAACCCCAAGGAGGGAAACTCTAAGAGTCTCTCCCACAAAACTCAGGTCCACTAACATAGAAGTTGGGACAGAAAGTCAACGAGTGAGGAGGTGTCTGCTCCATGGCTGCAGGGATGGGCTGTTGTTTAGTGGGCTGGGGGACCACAGGGGCCTCTGGCAACACATCTCTGTTAAACATGTTGCTGGCACTGTAGGAGGGCGGGAAAGGACTGGTAGTGGGCCCAGGGCCACATGAAGATGCCCGTCTTGGGTTTCTAGGTGGGGCCCAAGTGATCTGTGGCCCTGCAACTCTTCTACTCTTCTTGTAGAACAGGACCCAACACCTTCTCACTTTTCATTCATTCATCCTCCAAACATGCCATGCCAAATGCTCAGGTGGCAAAGGGCAAAGCAGCACTTACCAAGCTTCTCCTGGTGGGGCATTCTCTACCTCTACCTCATGCCTGCTGCATGGGGTCAAGTAGACTGTGTCCCGCATCACTCCAGGGGGAGCTATTCCTGTGGACTCTGTAGCTTCCCATAGCACCCCTGGAATGAAGCGGGGAATCAGCCCTAGTCCCTAGCTGGGTACTGACTGAGCTGAAAACTCCCTCTTCATGACATAGTACCTATGTCCTATCTTGGACACATGTGGCCCTTGTGCAAATCTATGTTTACTCTCCCACTCTTAACCCCTATTGCTGCTGCACCAAATTACTGCAAATGTAATGGCTTCATATGACACAGATTTACTGCTTTACAATTCTGGAGGCTAGTAGCCCAAAAATAGGTCTTGCTGAGCTAAAATCAAGGTGTCAGCAGGGCTGTGTTTTTTTCCTGGCAGCTGGAGGGGAGAATCGGTTTCCTGGCCTTTTGTAACTTGTAAGAGACTGCCACATTTCTTGGCTTGTGGCCCCCGCCAGCAATCATGTCACTCCAACCTCTGCTTCCAGCAGATTTTCTCCCTTTTTTAACACTTTGTGTTTGCTTAGGGCCCACACGGATGATCCCATGTAATCCCTCATCTCAAAATCCTTAATTGGATCACAGCTGCAAAGTCCCTTTTGCCATGTAAAGCAACATAATCTCTATTCTGGGAATCACGATGTGAACTTCCCCGGGGAGCTGTCTTTCTGTCTTCTCTGGTCCCCAACTGTGTCCTGTCCTTCAGGTGCTCGGATTGATTGAGCACCTGTCATTTGTAGGTATTGTACTAAGTGCTGGGAAGATGGAGCCGAATAAAGCCATAGCACTGGGAAAGTCCCCAGAAGCAGAGGTTATGAGTTTGGTTGAGTTTGTAAGGCAGGTGCAGCTCTATTTCTAATTTAATAAAAATATTAAATTAAGATATTTTAAAGAAAGGAGAATTTAATCAAACACCTGAACTTCTGGGCTTCCCCACATGAATCAGCTGATCGGGCCATCCTGGGACCTATTGATCCCCACAGCACAGCAGCCATGAGTGGGGCTGGATGTCCCAGCTCTGGAGTCCACCACTCAGTGGCAGCTCCTGCCATACCAGCTGTTGCTTGGCTCACCATGACACACTGGCCATGGTGAGCATTTGGGTTTGGGCATCTCAGTTTCAGGTAGAAATGGCAAAGTGGAAAAACAACAACAACAAAAAAAAACAAATGGCAAAGAGAGGTGCCAAGACATTCACTGTGGAGTCAGGAGAAAATATTACGAATTCACAGGTTACCTTCATCTAAAAAAATAAGAATTCTTTATTCTTCTCTAATTTACAGATTGATGGGCATCCTGCCTCAGTTGCCCATGTGAGCCCAGCCATGTGTCTCACCTGCTAGGTACACAAGTCTCCCTGAGGGAGCAGTGGGAATTCTACAACCCAGAAGGTTGTAGAACTCTCTTTTCCATTCAGTGACACACCACACATGGATCTGCCTGGCCAACGGGGTTTACACTTGTGTTATCTCACCTTAACTAAACAAATCCTCTCTTACAGGATCCATTGCTTTTTCAAATTCCTGCAAATCAATCATAGCTTAAAAATACAAGAAATAATACGAGGACCAGTAAATGCAAAAGGAACTGGAAGTGCTGGCACTTCTCTTCCTGTTCAGGCTTTTCATCAGCGCTGGTACAAGGTCAAAGCAATAATATTCTAATGGGATCTGATAAGAAGGGAGCCAAAAATGAGACATTGAACTATGGACAACATGGGTCTAGTGCTAAGTACATGTTGTACCCTGAGAAAGTGGTTAGTGATAGTAGTATTGATATTTGATTTGCAAATAGCAATGTGCGGAGGGTGTATGCTAAGGATATTCTTACTGAGACAGGATCTGTTTACCAGGCAAAGTGGCTCCCTGTTTGGTGAGACTCTCCAAGCTGAGGACACATCAGCCGATGTTCCTCAAAGACCGAGAACAGAGTTCACCTATGTTTGACAATTAGATTTATTCAAAGCAACAGCCTGAATCATCCAAGGAAGTAAGAAAGAAAAGTAAAATCAGATCACACATTTAGCTAGTCAAGAAGATATTCTTCAAAGCGTCCTAAAGTAGCTTTTGATAAGACCTCAGCATCCAATATTTGTGTTGCAATTAAAGCCATGGGTGGGACACCTAGGTGGCTCAGCGGTTGGGAGCCTGCCTTTGGCTCAGGTCGTGATCCCAGGATCCGGGATTGAGTCCCGCATTGGGCTCCCTGAGGGAAGCCTGCTTTCTCCCTCTGCCTTTGTCTTTGCCTCTCTCTCTCTCTCTCTCTCTCTGTGTGTCTGTCATGAATAAATGAATAAATCTTAAAAAAAAAAAAGCCATGGGTGAGGAACAGTATATATGTTAAAAGTACTGTAGTTTTTCCTTATCTATGATTTCAGTTACCTATGGTCAATCATTGTCCAGAAACAGATGATCCTCCTTCTGACCTATCTTCAGAAGAGTAATAGCAGCCCAAAGCTACGTCACAATGCCTATGCCATTCGCCTGGTTCATCTCATCACATAGACCCTTTCCCATCTCACAGCACAATGAAAAGGATGAATGCAGTATGAGGTATCTTGAGAGGGTGAGACCACATTCATATAACTTTTAATATAGTATATTTTTATAATTGTCCTATTTTATTAGTTATTGTTGTTGATCTCTTATTATGCCTAATTTACAAAATAGACTTTATTATAGTACGTAGTATAGGAAAAAACATAGTACATATAGGGTTTGGTACTATCTGTGATTTCAGGCATCCACTGGGGGTCTTGGAGCGTATCTCTTATGGATCAGGGGGAACTGCTGTCTATGCCATGGAATTCTTTATTCAAGAAACCTTCCATATCCACATCCTGGGCCCCTCAATGAGAAGTATCTAATCCATTGGCTTCTTAGCCTCATACCCAAGGTAATTGCACAGATGACGAGGAGAGAGGCTAATGAGTAGAAAAGGAGGGAAATGAGCACTACTGCGTAGTTGTCTGGCTGTAAGGAAGTCTTACACAGTATTGTATTCAAGCCTCTCTGCAGAAGTTATTATTTCAATTCTACAGATGCAAATTTAAGACTAGATAGGGAAAGTCACTTTCCCAAAGCCACTCTGAGAACATATGACGGCACCCAGGTCGAAGCCCTAGTCCTTCTGACTCCAAGGTTATGGACTTGCCATCACCCTATACTGAGCACTACTAGATCGCTGGTCCATCATGGATCACCACCCAATCAGCACAATTCACTGTGCTCCTATATCTCCCTGTTCTGCAACTGAAATCTTCTCTCTCAAAGCCACATCAAAGCCCCAGACCTGCAGTTCCCGGCCTAATCGACCCTTCCGGCCAGGAAGGAATCAGGAGAAAGAGCTAGGAAGGGCCCACATACAGCAGGGTGGCAGCAGAGCTGGGGGAACTGCAGTAAGACCCTGAGCAGCTGGGCTAAGAGTAAAGTGTCCATACTACAGATGCCATTGTGGCTGCAACATTACTCAGGCTCCTGGTGAATCAGGCGCTGTAGGCCGCAATGGCACTGTCTACTCTATGCCTAAAATGAAGTAAATAAGTGTTCAGAATTTAATCCGAATCCTACAAAGAGATATAAGGCCGTTGATTAGGAATGTTTTATCTTAAAAAAAAAAAAGCATCAAAGGAAGTCTTTAATTGAACTAAATTAAATTTCAAGGAGCCACATTGGACTAGAAGGCCCACGTGCAGGACTCTAAAGAGTCGTACACAATTAAGTATGCTTTTATTAGTAATCCTCGACTTTTGGAAAGCGCCATGGAAATGCAAAGCATTCCCAGTAAATCAGAAAATGTGGGTGGGCTTGTGGAGGTACTTAGAGGACACAGGCCAGGCCTGGGACCCCAGAAGTCCCGGGACGAGTTTAAGGCCCCGAAGGCCGGCGGGTCGGGCCCAGGGGAGGCGCAGGGCTGCACAGGCTCGGCGGGGAGGCCGGCAGCTCGCGTTCCTCCGCTCGCCGGAGCGCGACCAAGAGCCCAACTCTGAAACCCCGATGGGCGGCGAGGCCCGCGCGGCCTTCGGGAGCAGTCCCCACCCCGGGGCGCCCCGGGACTCCCCCGGGCTCCCGGACCTGGCGGGCCGCGCCGCGCGGGGGGGGGCCGGGAGCTGGAAGCTGCCCGAGGCGGCGCCGACCCCCCCGCGCAGGGCAGAGCCGTCTCCTCCCGCCGCCCAGCCCAGGAACGCCCGGCCTGGGGTCCCTCCCCGAGCCCCCGGGTCCCGGCTCGCCCACCCTCCGCTAGCGGGCGCCGCGCGGCGGGGAGGGGCCCGGGACGGGGAAGGCAGGCGCGTACCTCCGAGCGCCCCGCGCGCCCCGCAGAGCCCCAGGCAGGCGGCGAGCAGGACGAGGCGGCGGGCCCCGAGCCGCCCCATCCCGCCGCAGGGGCCCGGCGCCCGCGCTCACTCCCCGGCGGCCGCCCAGCCACCTGCGCCGGCCCGCCTCCGCCCCGACCCCGAGGCCCCGCCCACCGCCCGAGGCCCCGCCCACCGCCCGACCCCCGAGGCCCCGCCCACAGCCCCGAGGCCCCGCCCACCGCCCCCGAGGCTCCGCCCACAGCCCCGACCCCCGAGGCCCCGCCCACGGCCCCGACGCCTGCGCGGGGGCTGGGCCGGGAGAGCCGTCTGAGCCCGCGGCCCCGCCCACTGCCCGCCCACAGCCCGAGGCCACGCCCACAGCCCGAGGCCACGCCCACAGCCCGAGGTCCGCGCGGGGGCTGGGCCGGGGCGGGGAGAGCCGTCTGCGCCCCGCGGCCGCCAGCGCCTCCAGCGCCCGCCGGGGCCGGGCTTCCTCCGGGGCCGCCTACCAAACCGGAAGGGAGCGGGGCGCGGGGCGCGGGGCCCAGGCGGGGGGTGGGTGGTCCCTGCCCAGCCGGTAGGGTGAGATGTGCTGCCGGAGACGGTGACCCAGGAAGGCCGGGGAAGGGTTGCTGGAGGGGGTGGGACCCTAACTGGGCCTTGAGGCAGCCGGTTCCTCGGCCCCGACTGAGCTCCATCCAGGAGGGCGGGGGGCGGGGGGGGAGGTTGTTGGGTTTATTGCTGTATCTTCAATGTACACCTGGCGCGTTGGCACCAGCAAATGCGGGATGGATGAATGACCAAGAGTGGGAGGTGATAAGATGGCACCATCATTCCTTATCAAATGTGAACCTCATTTGTATTTAAAGGACGATCCCTCAAGTTTCTTCATTGAATTTTTTGGAGGCTCTATCAGAGGAATGAATCGAGGCCCAGGAGTCGTGTGCAGATTCGCACCTTCTGATTTGGGGCGCACGCATGCTCCTAGACAGGAAAAGCCTCCTCATACCAGAATGAGGTTTCTGGTAACATGGACTTGAGCAGGATCCGGCAACAACAGGGTTTGATCAATAAGAGCCAAGGGCCTTCTAGATCGACTTCCCTGCCGGGTGAGTTTCCCTGGCTGTGTTCTCTGCAACACTGGTGTTCGACAAAATAAAATGCCAAGGAATGTGCTACATGGGCAATCAATGCTAGTGATACTTTGTTCCTAATAAAATTAAGGATGACTTCATATCCCCTTCCTTTCCCTTTTTTAGTTCTGTAATAGTTTTTTTTTTTTTTAAGCGTAGAATCCAACTTTGACTTTTTTTGTCAGCAATCTGCAATTTGTTTAATCTTGAGCAGACACATTTCACCTGCTCAACAGTCCCCCCCTCCATTCTCCTAGCAGCTTTATCCTACTTCTCTAGGGGAACTGCACCCTACTTTTTGCCCCTCTCCTGCCCTGCCCCCCCCACCCCCCACCTGGCTGGCACTATCCTGCCAAAGAGCTGGAGATGAAGTTGATCATATAAGTCGGCCTGGGGCTGAAAGGCCAGTTCAGCTCAGACTGGTCCAGGCATGCAGAATTTCTCCTGGCTGGCTCAGGTATTCACAGACATTTAAAATATGGGTGGTGCAGAGCAAGATTCCCCAGAGAGGCCCTGGTGTGCACCAAGGAGGCTATACTCAAATGTCACCTCTGCTTAAGAGCCCAGGCTTGGTACTTTAAGAGATCTGAGTGAAGATCTCAGCTTGGGTACTAGTTAGTGGTTGTGTGGTTTACCTAACTCGTGAGGATTGATTGTTGAGCGTGGGGACTGGTTCATTCCACCTTGGGGTCCAGGCAGGTCCATTGGGCTTCTCTGGCTAATTTCTGAGCATCCCTGGAGAGATACACAGTCCTGAAAATGAGTCATTTTTATCTTTCCTTCAGGATGGAGGACTGTCTTATTTTCCTTCCATGAGCTTAGCAATATATACTGATAAGACTGTTCATGCTATCCACGTAACAATTCTGATACCGATGTCAACGTGTGTTTTTTTTTCCCCACCACCAGGCATACTCTGACACCAGCTGGGTTCAGCTGGACTCAATTCTGGCACTAGCTACATGAGATTCCACAGGTTAAAGGCTCAGTCACACAAGACTGCCATCCACTAAAGATGCCAATCACAGGTCCAGATTGCTACGTGACCTTCTGACTGACTGGTTATAAATCAGAGACTCCCATAACCCCCTACTCGGGATCAATTAATTTGCTAGAGTGGCTCACAGGACTCAGGAAATGGGTTTACTCACTAAATTCTGGTTTATTATGTTGGGAAGCAAGAATCCCTGCTCCCTCAAAGGCCCTTCTAACTGGACTAAGAATCAAATTGACATGAGACAGATTAACAGGAGAGATTCAAAGTAATAGGCTTACATATGGGGAGTCCACATAGAGATGGAAATTCCAAAGACCGGCAAAATGAAGTGTATGTCATTCTGAACTAAGGAGAAAGGGTTAGGGGGTCTGGGATTTCGGAGGAAAGGAATGCATTTCATGATTCCTGATAAGAAAAGCAGATATTTGGTAATTACATGTTTGCCCTACTGTACAGATGGGTGACTCAGATAAAATTTACCTCTGTTTGTAACTCTTAGTCTGGGGGAAAAAAAAAAAGCCCAATTTAGGTTCTTCTATGCGGTTAAGGGAGAAGCAGAAGTATCTCTTGAACCTGCAGGATCTCGAATGCCTTCAGCTCAAAATAATCTACACATCAAAATGGCACATGAGGTGGAGGGTGGGTTGGGGAGGGTTGGGGAGGAGGGCCTATCCTGAACCTGTTCAATTACAAAAGATGTTAAAGGATATGAAGGAACTGTTTTAATTAGTGCACATGAAAGAGGACTCCAACTACCTCCATTTTGACCTCAAACTTTCTAATTGATTTGAGTCTCCTTCCAAAGACCCTGTGGGCAAAGTATTCCCTGATGGCAACTGACACTACCCCCTCAAACAGTGAGGACTGCCCTGAGCCAGCAAGACTCCTTATGATGGACTCCAAGACAATGATTAACCAGACTTTTACTGCCCACCTGTGCAAACCCACCTGATCTTTGTCCCACATTTTTCCTTAAATACACTGGAAAGTATTTTCAGCCCTTGGAGATTGTCTTTGGAACACTAATCCACTGTCTTCTCGGAATTGGCCTCACTGAAATAAATTCCTTTCTGCTTTCACCACCACTCATTTCTCTGCCTTCAGATTTTGTCAGTGGTGAGTGGCTGAACCTGGTCTTTCTGGGACCCCTGGGGCCACGGACTCTTGTACTCCGGTACCCCAGCTACACAGAGAGAACTTGGAAGAATCAACTTGTAGGAATCAACTTGAACTTGCAACTTGTTATAGAAATGAAGATGCAGGTGAAGAGATATATAAGGCAAGGTCACAAAGGAGTTTCTGTCCTGGTGGAGTTTGGGGCCCTGCCCAGTGGCACATGGAAACGTTCCAGTTCACCAACCTGGAAACTCTCCAAACCCTTCCTTTTGGTTTTCGGTGGAGGCTTCATTACATAAGCATGATTGCTGAAATCATTGGCCATTAGTGATTGAACTCAATTTCTGGCCTCCCCTCCCCTCCTTGGAGGTCTGGGGCTGAGATTGAAAGGTCCTACCATCTAATCACATGATCAGTTCCCCTGGCAACCAGCCACTAGCTTTAGGGTTATCTGGGGCTTTCCAAAAGTCACCTCATTAACATAACAAAAGGGATACATTTTATAATTCTCATCACCTAGTAACTTTCAAGGCTTTTAGGACAAGTAAAAAATTAAGACAATATATTTATTTCTTACTATAAATCACAAATCACAACATGTTACTAATTTCTAGCATTATCCCACTGCCCATAGCAGTTCTGATTTTTTTGAGGTTGAAGAACCCTGGACCCGGTGGGTGGGAATTCTAGCTCTGATTCTAGCAGGGTGACAATCACAAACCTTATTAACAATTTCAGTGTCCTCCCCTATAAAATGGAAGGATTGGATTAAATGTAAACTCCAGGCCCAAAATTTTATGATTCTCATTTGTCATCATTGGCATCAGGACAGCCCTGCCATTTAAATAGAGCTCTTTTACTTAGCTCACAGAGAAACTTGAAATATTTGAATTTCTTTACTCAAACCAAAGGCAATGATTGTTAATAAACTTGAAGCTTTTAATTTAGAAAAATCATTTCAAGTGTCAGAAGGAGACTAGGAGTAATCTTCTGCAGAGTGCCACTTCTTCCTCTTCTTTAAATTAGCTGTAATCTATCACTTAAATGCTTCAAACATTGAAAGTGGTCTCCAGCCAATTTCCATAGCAGTTAAGACAGCTCTAAAATAATGAGAAATTAAGATGTTCAGTTGTCAGGGAAAGCCCAATTACAGATATGGTGATGCAAAGGATGTTTCTTTATAGTGTCTGGTCAGGAAATCCATCTGCATAAGGGTCACACTCAAATCTTAGTCATTTTGGCTGGCACTCACCTATTACTCCTCAGCAATGAGAATTATTCTATTTGGGTTTTATCCTGGACACTGTCCACTAGGAAAAAAAAGGTATAAAGAATAGAGAATGAATATAGAGAAATGGAGGGCTAAGAGGAGAGAGATGTATACTCATTCACCAAATATTCATTGAATTCTCCCAAATGCCAAAGTCACACAAAGATGTCATGGTGCATACACAAATGAATCAGAACTTCTACTTTCAAAGATGTTATAAGGTAGAGAGGGATATAAGACACGTGCAGCAATAATTTTAACAAAAGGGAAATTAGAGATTGGGCCAGGCCTCTGGGCCTAAGACCCTCTTCTCTGAAACTTTCTAACCCATCTACTTCTGATGACTGGTTTGATGTCTGATTTACTGATTCCTCACCTTCCGACCCCACGGACTTGAAGCAGGGTGGGTTCCTGACCTAAAGGGCATTACACTGGCAAACTGGCAAGAATGTCAAAGGTGATACCCTCTCAAAACTTTCAACCGGGAGGCACTAAGGATTTTCATGGCAGCCACAGAGCCAATACGTGGCTTGGAGATGGCTCCTTAGTGAGCACCAACCAAAGACCCATGTCCACCAATGTTTTGTTTTGTTTTTAAGATTTACTTATTTATTTATTTATTTATTTATTTATTTATTTATGTATTTATTTATTTATTTATTCAGAGAGAGAGAGAGAGAGAGTGAGAGGCAAAGGGAGAAGCAGGCTCCATGCAGGGAGCCTGACGTGGGACTTGATCCCGGGTCCCCAGTATCACCCCGGGCTGCAGGCGGCGCTTCGCCACCGGGTCTGCCCCATGTCCACCAATGTTATGGAAAAATAGGGATTAGGAGTCCAGAGAGAAAGCCACCTGCCTTTGTCTCAGCCTTTGCAGAGGGGACATTGGTACCATGTCCCAGAGTAAAGCTGATTATGAGGGACAGTCAGAGCCGCCCGCAGTAGCTGCTAGTGGCTTTCTCATTCCCGTGAAGCCCAGATATACCTCCAGAATTTTGTTTCCATGAGATTCTTTTGAATTCTTTTGATAAATCCACACTCTACTAGAGCTTGTATACAACTCTAGCTTCACAAATTCAGGTGTGCATGAATGACCATATTTCTATATTTTTCCCAAACTCAACTAGCTTTTCCTTTTGACCTCCCAATTTGTGGTGGATGCAAAATTGTACCTCAGTCAATTGAGATTTTTGTTCCTGCATCTCCCTCCCCAAGTTGTACTGAAGTCTTGTGGGACTTATGCCAAGGCATCAGGGAGAGCTGAAGGAAGAGGTGTGGGGGTTATCTGCAGTTCAGTGCCCTTGTGGGTGTGACTTCTGAGACATTCATCACCCCGTGTGGTCTTTGGATGTGAGTCCATAGAGGCTCCATAGAAAGAGTCTCACTCCCACATGAATGGTTCTGTCAGAAATTTCTGTTTCTCCCCAGCCATTCTGAATGTTCTCAGCCAGTCTGGTGTAGAACTCATTGTAAGGCTGAGTAAGGCCTTGGCTGCCAAGACTCACCACAGACATTTTCTCTCCTGGTGTTTGTTTTACTATCTTCCTGAGGCTCATAAATCTACATATAGGGATTGTACTACTTCCATGGGGCCCTGTCTTTCTTTAGATCCATCAACGTCACCATTCTGACTGCTTCTCTCTGATTATCCTGCTCTCCCAGGGGAGGAAACTCTATTCCTCTCAGCCTGCTGGGTGTTGAGAAGAAACACTGCATAGATCAAGATGGAGGCTAGTCACTCAGCAGAATAGGATATAAAAGTATGAGTTTGATTATTGAAAAATAAAGTTATCATTCTTGCAAATCTGAGATGTAGACTGGAATTTGTATTTGCCATATTAAGGAGCCTATGCAGGAGGCCTAATAACTCTCATGGAACCTACTCCCAGATTAGTTTACAGGTGACTAATTTGCACCAATTTCTTTGAGGCAATGACTGTGACCCCAGCAGTGTTGATATTCGGAAATGAGGCAGACTCTGAGAAGTCACTGCTAACTTCAGGAACACCAGTCTTTAAAAGAACATCCCAGGATGCTTGAAATCTCCTGGGAAGTCAACAGAAAGAAAGGGCAAATACAACCTTGTTAGTTTGCTGCAGAGATTAAATTCTCCGAGTTCTAGAAAGCTGCCCAAGGAAAGTAAGGACCTCTGTCAAGGATTCTGAATTTCTCAAAGAGCAGAACTGCATAAGGGGGACAGAGAGATTCCAGCCAAACCAAAGACCTCCAGCAACCAAGAGGTCCCTTCCTACCTTGCAAAACCCACAAAACTAATGCCACACTCACATACCATAGTAGCCTGGGGTGCACTCAGAGTCTCCCTTCCAGGCCAGAGGACAGCTCTGCCGAGCCCAAGGTGACTGTTTCAGGATAGCTGTTCTGAGTAGAAGGGACATTCCTCCAAGTGGGAAAGGGCAAATGTTTTTTGCTCTTCCTTGGTTTAGGAAGATAAACACTTTATGGGAGATTCTACATCAGAAGTGAACCCACAGTTCATAATGTGGAAGCTGAGGCATGTTTGCCGGTAGTTGGCAGGGGAGGCTTGGAAACCTTGAGACTGGAATTGGGCCAGTCTGACTATCAGGACCTATGCTCATTCAGCCCTTTTTAGCCCAGGAGGTCAAAGAATCCCCAGCCCAAGTTTAAATAGTAACTGTAAGGAGGGGAGAAGAAGGATAACACATCTGAGCAGCAATTTGATAACATGTGAAGGCAGCTTTTCATGTAGGTTCTATAACCTCTGCTGGTGAGTAGTGAGAGGTTCAAATCCCAGCTCCAGCGCTCAGCAAGGCAAGCTATTTAACCTATATGCCTCTGTTTTATCATTTGAAAAATATGAACATGGTGTAGTATCTACTTCCATATGGATATTTCTAGGTTAAATGAGACCATCTACATAATGTGCTTTGTATATGATGGGAGGCAGCATTTTGGATTGCTAACTATTCCTACCTTTAAGCAAAGTGAGCTATCCTCTCCTTGAACGATTCAGTTCAAAGACATACAGAGACCAAGGGAAAAAAAGAAATAGATGGGTATGGAGGGATGCAGGGATTTGTTTCATTAAAAAAATAATACTCCCCCATATTAGTTTGCTTGCAAGGAACAGAACCCCACTAAAGGGATTTTAACTAAAACAGAAGGCCATAGATGATGAACATGAGGTGAGCAGAGGCCCTTTTTAGTTATTGAGGTAGACTCTGAAGCATGGGTCAGTGGAGATGGCATAAGAACCCAAGAGGAAGGGGCACCCAAAGGCCTTGAAACTGTTTTTATAGAGAGTGAGGACAGAAGTCAGCTGGCCACGGGTTAATAAAGAAATGAGAGATGTCCTGGAAGCAGTCAGTATAAAGAATTTAGCTTCAGAAATCTCCATGTTTTACCTGGCTGGCATTGTTTGTTTGACTGTCAGTAACAAATAGCTTAACATCGAAGGGATGTAAAAAATTTTTGAAGTCACGCGACTGGATGCAATTATGAGGGTCCAGCCACAGTCTGCATTTTGAAACCTATATTAAAAAGAACAAGAAGGTTGGGTTAGCTGGTCTCTGAGGTCCCTGCCAGCTCTGACATTCCATGTTGCCTTGAACAAATGGACTTTACAGAGGCCTTTCAGAACACACAAAGCTGACTCTTGTCTGTAGCCACAATGGAATTCTTGTAACCTTCCCACAAGTGGTAAATCCTCTGCTTCCAGCTACACCATTTTCTGCTTAGCTTCATTCAGAATCAAGGCTCCATCAGGCCACAGGCTTTGATGTAAAGTTACCCACCAAGTGACAATGGGTCCACACAGCCAGCTCTAAGTGGGAAGCTCTCCCCACAAACCCACCCACAGGGCCTGTGTAGAGTCAGGCCCCATGTGGAAGCCCTGTGCTGAGTCCCAAAGCTCCAGGGTAGTTTATGGCCACTTTATATGTCCACAGGAGGCCTGTGGACTTCTCAGCAACTGGAAAATCAGAGAGTGCCACCCCCCTCCACTGAACAGCCCCAGGGACCCAGACACAATACCAATAGGCACCAGGCCTCATTAGGGAAGACACATTTCTGCCGAACTTGCATTTCTAATGCAAAGCTGTGTTCTGGTAACCCTAGTTAAAGAAACATAAGAAACCACGAGTAACCATTTTGGCTATCTTAGAAGAAGAAAATTGATTTTTAAATTGTTGAACTCTGCTTTCCAAAGGCTATTTACTGCTACATTTGGCCTCCCCCTTATGCAAGCTATACATGTGATTCAATCCTACCTCCACCCACAACTGGTGAGCCTTGAAAGATAAACTTGCCCTAAGGAGAACCCTCGGCCACCTGGCTCCTCCACTCCAGATCCAGAGCACTATTTTCAAGGCAGCAATGAAGAGTGATACCTAAACTTTTGCACAGCCCCTTCTCCTCCCACCTGCCTGTGATCCTCTGTCTCTGGTGCCACCTGCAGGAAGTAGAAATGGCCAAGTATTTTATATCTTTCTCTGGTATTAGTTCATAAGTACTGGTGACGGTGACTGGAGGACACCACATAGGAATAGTTTGAGAAAGATGCCAAGGGGGTGGGAGGAGGTTCTAGTTGCATAGGGGATTGAAGAAGCAAAGAATGTTTATTACAAATGGTCAACTGTGCTAAAGACATCAAAAAATTAAAAAATTCAAGTAAGATAAAGATGAAAACCATTCAGTGGTTTTGGCCACTTGGATAAAGCTAATTTTGATGAGCGTAGTTCTAATAACTCAGTGGGAGACAGAAATTATAGTGCCCTGAGTGGATGGGACACAAAGAAGGGACATCATATATGGATCACGCTCTAAGTGTTCCGACCGAAGAGTAGGAATGAGGGGAACATAATATCAGGAAAGGCCTTTTTAGAACTTGAGCTTGCTCTTAGGTGGGGAGAAATAAAAAAGAAGAGATGGAAGATCCCAGGAGAGAGGACGCTAGAGGTGAGCCCTGGAAGAGGCAGGAGGAAATGGGATCCAGACACAAGTACAGATTGGTCCTGAACAAAAAGAGAGGAAGGGAAGATGAATTTAGGCATATTGCAAGTGTCTAGGTCAGAGCAGCCTCAATCTTTTTGGTAGCCTCAATTTTTTCTATGAGATGGGATGAAAGGTGTTTGCTAAGTATGGGCTGGAAGGGCTTAGAATTATCCTTGGTTTGATCCTCATTCCCTTTCCTTTCAATGCAGGCAGGCTGGGGCTAAGGACCCAGAGAGGGCTCCCACAGGACCAGCTAAGAAGCTCCCTGGGTTCATGCGGGATAGAAATCAAACTCGAGCCAGAAAAAGTGAAAACAGAGTATACTGCATCACTTGAGTGACAGAGAATAGCAGATGGAGTACCTGGGAGACTGAGAAAGGAGAGCAGAATGAGTCTCTTCGTCACTTGGGGCTAGAGGTTTATACTGGAAGGGGGTCCAGGGTACATGTTCCTTCAGGAATCGAGGGTCGGGTCTGATCAGAGATAGGTGAACTCTGATCAGAGTGACAGGTGAACAATAGGTGTTATTTTATAAATCTTCGAAGGTGGGGATCACTGATGCCAATGTTAACTGGAGTTTATTTGAAGCTAATGTCCTGAGATATATTTGGGACTTAACTCTTCTTGGATGTTATCAGATGTTTGGGGTTTAGGAGAAACTCAGAGAATGATTAACTTTCTTGCTTCCTTCCTTGAGTGGAAACATAGTGGTTTTTGCCTAGATTCAAGGTAAAATATAGAAAATGAGTAAACAGGGCCCAACAGGAAAACAGCAAAGGTGGAGCCTTTCTACAATGGATGCCCTTCGACTTTCCTATATCACTTTGGTAATATAAAATTGCTTGTCTGTACATTGATGTTACTCCTGGTATGTCCAAGACAGTCCTGGTATATGTCTATTTTCAAGGTTTAATTATTTATAGTAACCATTCTATCAATATAGCGTCCCAGTTGGATCAGTAAACTATATGGTGCCTATATATTTAAGAGAGAGAGAGTGAAAGACTGATCTTTCATCAGCCTGTATTCTTTTCTCCTTAGTGCAAGCTCCTGCATCAGATACAGAGGAGGTGAAGTATAATATTGACCCAATGTTGGCACTTTCCTAGGTAGAAAAGTTGAAGTAGAAGGCTAGGTGTTCATTAGATCTTAAAGTTCTAACAAGTGAGTAGCATGAGGACAATGACATCCATCAATGCTGCTTCTGTGACCTACATACAAGTAAGGAGACCAGAAAAGTTTATGATTTTAGGGATTTACAAAGGCCTGCAGGGCCCATATAACCTGTGTTCACCTCCAACCTTCCACCCTTCCCTCTTGTTTACTCCTCTATGGAAAAGAAGATGGCCTTAGAATTTACATGAAGATTTCACTGCTGAAAGGAGGAAGGAGGGAAGTGCCTAGAAGTTCAGCAAATACAGCAGCCCAGATCCTTAACACATCAAAGTTAAAACTTTGTTTTACAACTAAGACGGACCCCAACTACCACTACCTGAGAGTGGCCCTTATGCCAAAGGAGGGATGTGGGATTTCTGTGAAACACGGACAGAGGTAGAGGGACCTTGAGATTGGCAAGGGAGGGGAAATCTAGGGATCGCCAGAGGATGGGAAATATGGTAGCCCTAAATTAGCAAACATCAAAAGGCCACATGGAAGGAGTGGCAATTGTGGGCTTTTTAAAGAGATTACAATGCTTCCTAGTCAAACTCCAGCAACCTATCATTTTACTAAGCTGTTTCTTTTCCCTAAGTAGCAGTTTGTGAAACCTGAAGCTCTAAAGAACAAGACACCAGATACGTCTGGAGTGGAGTGATAAGGAAAAGTCAACTCTGCACTAGACAATTACCCTAAGTACATCTCCTCCTCAGGGGCTAGACACTCCACGTTTCCTCTGCTTGTGATACTCCTGTGTCTTCATGGCTAGTCCCTCACTGCCTGCAGGTCTCTGCTGAAACATCCTTTAATTGGTCACCTTTGGAAAATAACTCCTCATCCCACGTAACCTGCTTTATTTTTCTCCATAACACCTATCTCTGCACCTGATATACATGTGTCTTTGTTTATTGTCTGTCTTCCCACGCTATAATGTGAACTCCATGCGGCAGGGACTTGGTTTGGGCATTGCAACAACTCCAGTGTCTATAACCATTCTTGGGCCATAATGAGTTTTTAATGACTATGTGTTGAATGAGTGAATAAATAAATGAATGAGTAGGTTACTAAGAGTATTAACACAATGTCTGTCTTCACAGAATTTTGATAAGTCCTCATGATCAAATTGGGGAGATATTCTAAGAGAGTAACTAAATCTTGTTATGAGTAGAGGAGTTGCCTCTTTCCCACATGGGAAAATCCTTGTTGGGCAGGAAAGCTATGCTCAGTTTCTGAGATCAAGGCTGTAAAAAAAGGATATTAATATTTAAAAACAAAAACCAGAACCCTGTGGAGCAGGCATCATTGTTGCAGATTAATGCTAAGATGTGGAACAGTATTTGCTCAAAATCATCCAGCCGATGAGTCTTGATCCTTGACCCTAGGATTTGGTCTTCTGACTCCAAATTCCATCCTGTTTCTATAGCTGAACACGCCTCCCTTCCTATAACAGTAAAAGGAAACTCTTTGGCCAACTCTTTCCTGGCCTTCTCATCCCTGCTCCCCAACATCTATTTGCATTATGCTCACCAGTGATTACACAACAGCATGTCTCTGTTCTCATAATATCCTACCTCTGGGGGCATTCAAGTTGATGATTCCCTCCTTGAATCATTGACCTTTCTTGGCTTCTGTACAGCACAGGTTCCTGGTTGGGCTGCTGCTTCCGTAGATACATCTTCATGGCTTCCTTTGCTGGTTCCTTGGTCTGAGAGAGGAGGAATATAAGCCCCAGAGGTCAGCCCTGCCTCCCCTTTTCTTCTCCCTCTGCAAACTCTTTTCCATCCTGGTTTGAAGCATTACATGGAAATAACTCCCAAATTCCTATCTCTAGTTCTGAAACTCCCCCTGGGTTTCAGCCTTATTCTTGTTGCCTAAAGCCTTGTTGTGAGCTGAATGCTTGTGCCCACCCCTGGCCCCATTCCTGTGTTGAAATCCTACTCCCCAGTGTGATGGTATTAGGAGGAGGGGACTTGAGGAGTTGCTTAGGACATGAAGGTAGAGCCCTCGTGATAGGATTAGTGCACTTATGAAGGAAACCTGAAAGCTTGTCCTCCTATCTCTGCTCTCAGCCATGTGTGGATAGAAGAGGGCTGTCTGCAAACCAGAAAGCAAGTCCTGATCAGGCTCCAGATCTACTGGCACCTTGATCTTAGGCTTTCCCAGCCTCCAGAAATGTGAGAAATACTTGTGTATCTTGTAAGACACCCAGTCAATTGTATTTTGCAATAGCAGCCTGGGGCTGCATAAGGAAAGTTTACTTGCCTCCTCTCTCAGAGATCAAATAGGCATCTCAAAATTAATATGATGAATATAGGAGCCTTCACTTGTGCCCCCAAACCTGGTCCTCCCTCATCTCTGTAACTAAAGCCACATGCACCCAGTGGTTCAAGACCAACCTTAGGAATCAGCCTTCATCATTAGTCTCTGTTCCTCATATCCCAGATTCTCTCCTTCTAACATGACCCAGGACACCTGGGTGGCTCAGTGGTTGAGCGTCTGCCTTTGGCTCAGAGCATGATCTTGGGGTCCTGGGATTGAGTCCCACATCAGGCGCCCTGCTGGAGCTGCTCCTCTCTCTGCCTATATCTCTACCTCTCTCTCTCTGCATCTTTTATGAATAAATAAATAGTCTTAAAAAAATAAATAAACCTGACCTGAATCAGCCTGCTTCACTGCATAGCTACTGCTCCCCAACGCTTGTCACCATCATCTCTGTGGGCTATCCCGAGGATCTGAAACAGTGGCTGACACATAGCAGGTACTCAATACCTATTTGATGAAGGGATGAATTTGAAGTCTTTTCTTCAATTTGGAGTTGCCAGTTTATTGATTTCATGGGAGAGTACTTGAGAGCCAGGAATTCCTTCTGCAGCAGAACTCAGAGACCCCAGGAAAAATTTAGACATTAGTGAGGTATGCCTCCTCTTACCCCAAAATGCCAGCCCTGCCCCTGCTCCCATGGGACCTTTCTGTTCCTCTGCTGTCTTCATGACTTCTCATAATGAAAACCTATGCTGAAGATAGGAGCTGAGATTTCCCATTGGGAAATAGAGATCAGCCTTGGCCACTTCAAGGACTGTTCTCTCAGAGCGTTGGTGAGCAAGACCTTAAAATGATGGAGGAAAGTTAAACAGATAGGAGTCAGTGGAAAATTTTCTTCTATTTCCTCTAAGAGCTCCAGAGACTCAGGGAAGTAGGAGGTGCTTCCTTTAGCCCAAATTAGATTCCCGGTGAGCCCAAAAATACCAGCAGCACCGAAGACCCTTGTGGCCACATGGGTGCCAGAACAGTTGCTGAAACTGAGAGGAGGTAATCCAAGTGACACCTTCATGATGTATCTGGATTTCTCTGCCTTCCTCTAGCTTCTAGCCCTACCATCTCTCCTTCCTATTAGGAATTGGGCGATGCTTCTGTTTTTAACATCACGAGAGGGAAAGACACGTATCTAGGGGGAAATGCGACTAAAGAACTTATGAGATGAGCGATGAATCTCCCTCTGTCTACTAGTAAGAGTTGGGACTAAAAGCCAAGTCTCTCTAAAACCAAAGCCCTGAGGTATCATGCTGCACTGGCTCCCGTACCTGCTGTACTGGGCCACGCACTCTGCTAAGAGCATCCACAGGTGCTTGGAAAATGTCACCTAATGAAACAGTATCCAGGAGCCAGCTGGGACCTACACACAGTGTGTGTTCTGGGGGAAAGCTGCCCTGTGCCTCCTCATTGAAAGTTTTAGGATTGGAGAGATCCTCCTGGTGGTGACTGACTCCATTATTCACTTCACAGAACATGCGGGATCCCCCTCCTCATGAAGCCTGGTTTCTTAAGAGACTTTCAAATGAGCACTCTTGAGCAGCACCCTGTCCCCTGAACCGCCATCGAAGGGCTGCTTACACTGTGAAAATGGGTCTAAATTTATTTGACCATCAGCAAATGTCTGGTTTTCTTTTGGTAAATATTGGAAGCTGATATTTCGGTGGTTCTAAGTAGGGGTACAGGGTGGATAGACACCACCTTCATCATAACCCAATACCAGGTGGTGGGATAATGAAAGGGACAAATTCCACCCAAAGTCACAATTCAGTCCCATAGCCTGTGTAGGGGAGAAGAGGCCCCATGTCTGCCCTGGTCACACAGCCGCCCTCACATGAAAGCCTGTTCCAAGGTGAGTGGGTGCCCATCTTTACAGTTAAGTCCAGTGATAAAGCTCTCCTTATAGTCCTCGGAAGGAGGTCCAAAGGGATTTTAGATCTGGAAACCAATTATTAAAATCCTGGGCTTTGCAGAATTTTAAACACTGTTCATTCAAGGACAGTGAATCTTTTTAAAAAAATTTTTTAAAGATTTAGTTTATTTATTCATGAAAGACACAGAGAGAGAGAGAGAGAGAGAGAGAGAGGCAGAGACACAGACAGAGGGAGAAGCAGGCTCCCTGCAGGGAGCCCAGGGTCCTCAATCCCAGGACCCCGGGATCATGATCTGAGCCAAAGGCAGACACTCAACCACTGAGCTCCCCAGTTGCCCTCAAGGACAGCGAGTCTTATAGAGAATCCAAATCAAACTCTATCGCACACCATGAAACTTAACACATAATTATCTGACATCCCTTATGCTAATTAGCATGCTCTTTTAAAAAGGTTTTATTTCAATAAGAATACTTTAAGTGCCCTGAAATCGACTTCTGGGGTTTAGATTTCTGTTTAGTATTCTGCATAACTAATAACCCTGTGATTTTCAAAAACTACTAATCACCTCTCGTATGAAGCTCACGGTGAACTTGTACAAAAAAGTTATAGTTCAAATTATTCTAAAGTAAATTAATCTAAGGACAATATGACATTGACTCTAGTGCTGCCACTTAAGGCCCTCACTCATGGGTAGCTCTCACCTTCCTTGACAGCAACTAGCTGTCAATTTCTGTTTCTCTATTTCTCTCTCTTGTAACTCCCTCCTTTCCCCCTCCTCTCTTTGTCTGTCTCTTTCTCTCTCTCTCTCTCTCTCTCTCTCTCTCTCACATGCACACAGGCACACAGATCTTCAACACACTTCTCTGCTTGAATAGGAAGGAACAGAGAACATTAGGCAACAGTGTGCACTTTCACGAGGCTCCTATTTCTCTGGCTCAGCAAAACTTGTGATTTAGTTCATTTACCCTCCATGGAGCAGTTCTCAGAAACCATAGACAACATGAATGCTGTATGCATGACTGGAAGGTTCAGAAAAGGCTGTTTGGTCTTTGTGTGAGTTTGGGGTTTCACATCCTAAAAATGCTCCTGCGCAAATGGTACATGAATAACTCCCACTGCGGTGGGTATGGGATTCTGTGATTGAGGGGCCGCGGCTTCCTAGTTACACAATCACACCCCAGGGCCCGAAAATAAAGGCTCATTGCATTCTTTCCCCAACCAGTCACATGCCTTCTGCAGCAAACTGCTGTGTGGGGGTCACCTCCTCCTCCTGTCATGCCACACAGTCCGCCTTAACCGCTCCTCCACTGTCATTCGCTCTGCTGCTTCCTGATGATTTGAGTGCCCACATCTTTACTATAAAGCACACAGATAGGTCTAATATTTTAGATAGCCTCATGGCACCTTGCAGAGGGTAGGTGCTTCTCAAATTTTTGTTTCCCTTTTCTCTATAGTTTATTTATTCACTTATTCAATGATTTTTGGATTCCCAGGTAGAATATTCAAAAGTGACTCCAGAGGGACAATTTCAAGGTGGCTTAATTTTTCACATGGAGATCTGCTCCTGGGTGAGTCTATTCCGGGTATCTAGAAAAGGCATGCAGGTCAGATTGTGGAGACAAAAATAGTTTAATGGGAAGTTGGTTCAGGCTGTAAGCTAGCCTGCCTCTTTCTAACATGTCTCTTGGACTGATAAAAAAAAAATTAGTAATAATAACAACAAAAATTAGTTTTTTTGAGAGTGTTTGCTTTTTGCCAGATGCTGTTATAAGTGCTTTACTCATTTAATCCACACCATAACTTTATAAGGTAAGTACTATTAATATCCCCGTTATATAGATTCCATGGTACCTAGAATTCTACTGTTAGAGATTCATTTAAACCACTCCCTCTTTCAGGCAATTCTCTCAATTCAAATGCACATACTCCTCAGTATGACAATGTGATGAAGCATTCCAAGATGAAGGACAAATCTTAGTGTAAATTAATGGACAAAATGCCTCACCTCCTAAAAGTCTCTACTTTTTGGCAGAGCTGGAGGAGAAGGCTCTGAAGAGAGAGCATAGGCAGGTGCAGAGGCAGAAAGTGGGATAAACACCTGTATCATAGTCTGGAAGCCCTGGATCTAGGGTTTAACTGGGTAATGCCTGCAGATGTTGAGAAACCCTGTTTTATCTGGAGCTGCACCTGTATGGCTAGAAGTCCTGCAGTCCTGGTGCTGCGGGGAAGTGATTAATGGTGAGTCTAAGTCCCATGAGCACCCTCCAGTGGCTATTGTGAATTTCAGGAGCCTAAATCCAATGGGTGTCTCCAGGTCTCAATCTTTCCCCCACTGTCTGCTCAATGCCAGTGGAAGAGCTGGAAGGGAGTCCTATCCTTGACAGGTACTGTCGTCCCCTCCATGCGCATGAATTTATGTAAAAGAATTTATGGAGCGTGAGGCTTCTCTCCTCATGATGAAACTCCTCCAATTCCCCAGTCTGTTAACTTTATGGAAATAGTTTTGTGGGGCAAGAGAAAGGTACGAAGTTCCTTTTCCTGAAGAGGGAGCATGAAGGGATACCTGGGTGGCTCAGTGGTTGAGCATCTGCCTTTGGCTCAAGGTGTGATCCCGGGCTCCTTGCAGTGAGCCTGCTTCTCTCTCTGACTATGTATTTGCTTCTTTCTGTGTCTCTCATGAATAAATAAATAAAATCTTTACAAAAAAAAAAAAAAAGGAGCATGAAAACCAGGGACCTCTTTCTCTTTTGTGCCAACTCAACTAAACACACCAAATCAGTGTGGGGGCTTGTACTCTCCAAACCAGCAGAGTGATATCTTCATTACTCTCCTAGGAATATTAATGAGCTTAGCAACAATAGCAATCTCCTTCTGGTGTCTATGAAACCAACGGACAACATCCTTACTTGAGCATAAATCTCTATGACACCCTATTGAAGTTGATCATCCATTCTCAAAACAATGAAGGGGCTTTATTAGAGCTTTTCTTTCTTATTTCTGTAGTTTTTAAGCCCCTGGATAATTGCTTTGGTCCTTACGTGAAGTGTATAAAACACCAAAATTATTGGGCAAGTGTAAGCCTGAGACTCATTCTAGGTTCTTCTCTGGCTGATGTTGAGTGGAGCTGTTTGTTCTCCCAGTCCATAGATCATGTCCACATTTGCCAAGCTAGGTTTCTGCTGACTTCTGATCAAACCACCCAGCCTGTTGGATGGAAGGGGGTGTGGTGCAGTACTTCCCAGCCTCTAGAGGGCTAATTTTTTTATTCAAGTGACTGATAAAACACCCATGCAACAGAAATTGAACTGTCCAGCCATGGCCCCTGGCTTCCTGTCTCTCATATCAGCTGCCTCATTCCTACTGTGCTGGGGGTTGTGAAGAGGTCTGGTGGATGATTGGCCAACCTGTGGGAAGCTCTGAAAGCGTCTACTTAGAATGCTTCAAAGATTTTATGTTCAAAGTCAGCCGTCAAAAATAATGACTAGAGTGGTTCTTTCATCCTACCAGTAACTTGACCACTGACACTTCAGCGGAAACCAAAGAATGAAGCATGATTTGCCACCCTGTAAAGTATAAATCACTGTGGCTTCTTGAGATTGTATGTGTAGGAGGAAGAGGTCTGCTCTATGCTTAGCTTCAAAGCACTTACTTATTTTTTTCTAGGTAAAATATGTTATTCAAACATCAGCTGAGCATGAATCTCTTAGTTATAGGAGCAAATTCATCCTTCCCAGGAGACTGTTCACCATGCTCTGCAGCATCTGCGTATGCCTCTGAAAGTTTTGTCCTCGAGGCAGCAGGTAGCAAGGAATATCTCAAGTGCTCCAGGGATCAACGACTAATAAGGGAGAATTTGGGTAGTCATCTTAAAAGTTAATAACCCTATCTGGTAATTTTGATTGTTAGAAAAATAATCTCTCCAATTTCTAAGGAACAAAGCTTCTGAAAGGGCTGTCATTAGATTTGGGATCTTGAAATGGGATGTGCCACTTGAGGGCGCCATCAGGTTTTAAGAAAAGAACTTTCTGCTACTTTAAAGTGCTGTCTTTGGATGCAATCTATATCCAAAGAGTTCTATGAAATAAGACTGAATTTAGGTCTCACTTCTAGGAAACGGAAGGGAAACAGTAATCTAGTCTCTTTAGACTCAAGTGGGATTAACCAAGATCCAGTTGACAAGTTCTAAATTCCCTTTAACAAAGCTGCCTTTACCCAGCCAAATGAAATAAAAAGGGATACTGTGTTAAAAGATGCCCTGTGTATTTTTGTAGAAGAGACAGTTGCCTAAGATCAACATTCCAATGGCAAGTGAGAAAAATAGTGGGAACAAATTGCATAATAGGGGCCTTCTGATTTTAAAGTGGAAACTGAAACCGTTTGGGTTCCATGGGGGAAAACTGCTTTACTCGGGGGTTCGAAGACTCCCAGAGAGAAGAAAAGCTGCTATGTGACCTCGGCTTCCTTATCAGGTACTGTCTGCCTGTCGCAGGTCCTATTTCAGCAGGGACTAGTGGAAAATTAGATAGAAGGCCAAGATTCCCAGACTAGCTGCTGTAGAGGGCTCCCGCGGGAGAGAATGTACGAAGCCTCTAGAGTGCATTTTCAAATTCAAGAAAGTGTATCAGTGTTCATGCAGAATCTTCAGAATGAGACACTCCATAGGGAAGTAGACCAGAACAGAGATATCTGTTAAAGAGAACGGAATAGGGCAGCATCAATCCCAATTTGAATTTCCTTTCCCTGCCTTCCCACCTTACCCAATCTAGTCAATCCTTGGTGCTCAGTGCAACGTCCGTGCCTTCCATGGTGCTTTCTTTGTTTTTCCAAATGATCATTTCATTTCTTAAATTTTCTTCTGCCATTATGTTGCTCTAATCATTTCATATGTGAATCCAGCTTTCCCTGCTGGACTATAAGACCCCCCCAAAACAAGGAACAAATACCCCATCTTTATAATTCCTATTGCCCAGCCCAGGAACATATCAGACACATAATTAATGTTTTCAAATTTACTGAGTTATCTAAAGAGAAATAAGAAGATAAAAAAAGGTTTCCTTCCATTTGCTTGTCTTTAAAGGAAAAGAAGTTGATCTCTATTAGTGAAAAGGCTTGAGGGTGTTAAAGACTTGAAAAGAGATATGGATTCAAGTTTAAAAACACACACATACTGGACCATAGTTCTTCTTTATCTCCTCCACCTAGTTCGCCCAGTCCCCCGCACTCAGTATTTATGAGTCTATTTTCGTTTCTTAGATTCCATATATAAGTGAATTGTGTGGTGTTTGTCTTTCTCCAGCCGACTTATTTCCTTTAGCTGATGCCCTTTAGGTGCCTCTGTGTTGTTGTAAATGGCAAAATCTCATCCTTTTTTATGGCTAAGTAAAATTCCACTGTCATACACACACACACACACACACACACACATATACCATAAATAAGTCACAAAGCATAGGGAATATAGTCAATAATATTGTAATAATATTCTATGGTAATGGATGATGACTGTACTTATCCTGGGGAACACTGGGTACTGAATAGAATTGTCAAATCACCATGTTGTACACCTGAGACTAATAGAACCTTGTGTACCAACTATACCTCAATAATGAGTATTAAAACACACACATATTAAATTCTCTACCCTCGAGGCTTTTTCTTTGAAGGTAAATTATCCTGCAAGTAATATAACAATCCAAGAGTTGTATTTTAGGAAAATGAATCTAATAGTATTGTAAATGTTAATCAGGAGAAGGGAAAACCTGGCGTCCAATATTCATTATTGTTTATCAAATGCTGACTCCATGAACATGGCCACTTCATATTTATTATCTTTATTATTTATTTATTTATTTATTTATTTATTTATTTTTAAAGATTTTTATTTATTCATTCATGAGAGACACAGAAAGAGAATGAGGCAGAGACACAGGCAGAGGGAGAAGCAGGCTCCATGCAGGGAGCCCGACGTGGGACTTGATCCCGGGTCTCCAGGATCACACCCTGGGCCGAAGGTGGTGCTAAACCGCTGAGCCACCCGGGCTGCCCCATATATTTATTATCTTTAAACTCCAGGAGTCTTGCTTGGAGCGAATTAAGCAACTCCTTTAGGCCTAGAGTGAAAGGGTGGTAGAACCAAGATGCAAGTTCTGAGTATATGATTCAAAGATTATGATCCTTTCACTACACTGAGACTTGTCTTTCTGGGAAAATGGCTGTGGGATTTGAAGCTGCAGCCCAAGCAAGCACTGAGCCAGAGCTGGGGAGGAATAGTGATGAGATGTGGCTCCAGCCCTCCTCCCGAGCTCAGCCTTCGTGGGTGGTGCAAGTGCCCGCCCCTCCCTGGTCCGATCAGGGGGCTGGGCTCTAAGCCCTGTGGGTGCTGCTGTGGGACCAGTTGGAGGCTTCTCATCTCACTGTGGTCTCGTCTCATTATTAGCCAGCCACCTGGAGAGCTGGGATTGCAGCCAACTCCTCCTTGCATTTCCAGCAGGGCCTTGCCCATCACTGGTACTCCGTACATGTGGAATTGAATCTTCTAGAGGGAGATAGAGAAGTCTAACTACAATTATGGCAGTAGGGCTGGAAAGGAAGTATGGATTCAAATGGTGATGCCGAAAAAAATCTAGAATTATCGACTAGTATATGTGAAAGCGAGAAAGACTTACATGTGATTCTATATAGGTCCAGGAAAAAAAAATATTCAGAGGAGAGGTGGTTAGAGTGGGAGGGGGTTGGGGCCTGACATACTTGGAGCATTACAATGACATTCCAGATGGAGTTAAAATCATGGGGCTGATGGTGGTGAGACAAACCAACTGGAGATGTGTGTTTGCCCATCCTGCTGGCCGGGACTTAAAAACTATCCTGAATTTCACTTCGTTTCATTTCCTCTCATACCACACTAACTGGTCTGGGCCACCAGCGCTTTTGGTCCTGATTATGAGAGATGCTTCTGAACTGGTTTGGCTGTTTTCAGGTTTTGCACCCCCGGCTCACCCCTGACCCGTAGGCAACGTCATCCTTCTAAAATGTCATTCAGTTTGTGCCTCTGCTAGAGCCTGGCCATGGCCTCCCTCCACACTCCGAGTAAAAGTCCGAGTCCTCATAGAAGCCTGCTTGACCCCACCTGATGGGCAGAAGCCCTGCCATCACCCTCAGACCTCGCCCTCCAGCACCCCGTTCCCTCTGACCCAGCTCCAGCAGCACCAGCCTCCGGCCTACACTGTAAGTCAGCCAGGGCCACCCACAGCCTGGGCCTCTGTCCGGGCTGCTTCTCCTGCTGAGAGCCTCTCCTTCCGCTCATCCCGCTCATCCCGATGGTTCACTCCCCTGCCTGCTGGAGGACTTTGCTCAAATGTCATTTTCTGGGTAAGGCCTCCTGCAACCCTTCACTTCCAAGTGACAGTAACCCTACCCCAAACTGACTCTCCTTGCCCTGTTTTGTTTTCTCCCCAGGTCTTATCACCCTCTGACATCCTGCATATTTTCTTTGCTTACTAAATTACTGTTAATTGTTTATTATCCCTCTCCTGACACTAGAAGCTGTGTGTGTGTGTGTGTGTGTGTGTGTGTGTGTGTGTGTGTTTCAGCAAACACTAAGAATGATGCTTGGCATGTGGTGAGCAGTAACTAAATATTAGTTGAATGCCTATTGAATTATTGATGCAGACTAATAGTTTTAGCTGTGAGACAGCCAAGGGCAAGAATGTAAACAGAGAAGAAGGGGACTTTGAACCAACCTTGGCACAGGGGGCTGGGTGTCTGGTCACACCCAAGGCCACGTCACTGAGCTGGAACATAAGCCTATTCACTGACTCCTAGACCACCTGTTGGTCAAGGTACAAAGCAGCTTCATCTCCCAGAGACTGGAAAGCCCAATAAGGGTGAAAGAGTTAGGAGGGAGAGGTATTAACCATTACTGATGACGTGTCAGATCACCAATGCCCAGGGGAAAAAAAAGATAATTATTTTTCGGTCTGTGGCAGCAGACACAACTAAGGATCTGGTGACTTTGCTTGTGGAGGCTGATCCAGGGATTATTATTTTATTATCACTGCTGCCCTACTGTACCCCCTAGAGAAACAAGAGTTACTTTAAAATTAGGCAGGAATCAAACTGACCTCTAGATGTGAACTGTCACCAGAGCATGAGTTACTTTATTGAAATATAGCAGTAGCTTACTAACTTGTGCCCTGGCAGCAGAGAAAACTCAATGTACTTTCTCCAGGAGCTTTAAATGTCACCAGAGATACTTAAAAGACAACAGGTTTGTATCACTTGATGATGCAGTGATATCCTGTTTCCTCTAGCTTTCTCCTAAAAATCTTCTGGTTATTTGCCTGGAACTTTTTACCGTCAAGGTGGTCGTGTGTCTTGAATCATGAAATGTGGGCCCATTGTCCTCTGTCCAAACCCATAAGGTTATTTCAGAAGACATCAGCCCATCATGAGTCCCTGGAAAATTGGTTCATTGAAAGAAAGCTGTGTGACTAATTGCCCGTGGTCCTCCAGACCCAGCTGTCAGGCCGAGTGTTCAGCCAAGCAGCAAGACTCCACTACAAATATCTGCTGATTAGCTCTGCAGCCAGGCAATAAATTGGAAAGCCAAAGAGTAGAGCCAGACCAGTGAAAAATAATTGCCTACTCATCATTGAATCTAGACATGAGAAGACCTCAGGGAGCATCGTTATGAAAATGGCGAAATCTTTGCAATTGTCAGCAGCAATTCTGTGCAGCAGTCTCCATACATGTGATGATCTGTGATAGGATCATCATCATTGCCACCATCATCAACAGCCACAGAAGCAGAATATATTCATTAAATTCCCACTGTCTGTACAGTGCTATTCTGACCACCCAGCAAGCATACTGTCCAGTGCCCCTAGCATTTAGATGTTCACTAACTAATCTAGAATTGTTGCCTAAGGCTGAAGCTGCTTTTCACAGAGATCAGCTTCCATCTGCCTGATGTGTTACCTCATAGTTGTTATTTTAACCTTTCCAACATGATTCATGCTGTCATCAGACACAGGCTACTTTGGATTCCCTGCCCAGAAAGAGTGATGAGATAACATCTGAATAGTATTTTCATGAGTATGAATCCATTTATTCCTCATCATAACTCTGAGGGGCAGGTTTTTTTTTTTCTTTACCGGTTTATAAGTGATGAAACTGAATCTCAGATAAGAAAGGTGACCTATTGATTCATAATCTTGGGTAAGTGGTCGAGTTCATGTTTGATGACTCTGGGAGAAAAGAAATTCCAGAGAGCTATGACCTTTCCAGAGGAGAACCTTAATGGTTTATGAAGAAAAAGAAGAGCACAAACTCTTCTCTTGAAAAGATATTGCTGTCGCCAGTGTGTGTGTGTTTGTGTGTGTGTGTGTGTGTGTAAAGGGAATGAGAGAGACAGAGAGAAAGAGAGAGAATGAGAATGAATCCACTTGTGCTGATTCAAGGAGGAGACTGAGCTGAGGGAAACTATGGGAGTGTAAGTACCAGGCCAAACAGCCAGCTGCTCATAGGGTCGCTGTGGAGAGAGCCCACGGATCCGCCTAAATGGGCAAACCAAGTCACCTGAGGTGCTGAGAGAATTGGGACAGGACCTACATCTGGAAGGGAAAAAGGACTGAACTAGAAAGAAAGGATATCCCCACACAATCATTTCCAGCTCCTGAATAGGCTTTGATTCTGGAAGGAGAATGAGAACATGGAGGACATGGAATGGCCACACGGTGCGGCAAACCTGTGCAAGACTGTGTGACAACAGCCTCTGCTCTGGAGAGCTGGGTCTCACTCTTCCTCAGCTGGGTGACAGTCTCTGTTGCTCTTGCTCCCCCTGCCTGGCCCTCGCCTACCCCTTCGCCTCCCTCCCTTCACCCCTGCAGCTTGCCAGATTCTACTCCTCATCCAGTACCAACCTATAATGGACTTCCTCACTGAAACCTTCCCACTTTTTGCTCCTTGTGCCTTCTAGAACACCATATTTGTAATTTCTTCTCAGGCTCCTCTATTGGAATCTGTGCTCCATTGGAGCAGAGGCCTTGTCCCTATGTCCAGTACTGTGCCTCCAGTTCCTAGGAGAGAATTTGGTACAAAGAAGAGACCTAGTCTGTACTTTTTAAATAGAATTGAATGAAGATTTCTTGGATTCACTTCAGTGGACTCAGCAAATGCCATTATCCAGTGATCAGAAGATACTGTTTCAGAAGAGAAACATGGGCAGAGACTGTAACTCCTAAAGCTTCATCTTTGAAAGTACTACTATCCTTCTGAAACATTTTTGTGTGTTGATTAACTTTCCTTTCATCATCATTCTGGAATTCATGTCAAGAGTATAGACCAGGTTAAGTTCCTTTCAGGGGCTACTGAGGGATACTCCACGTTTCTGAAAGATCTCATGACTTGTAACAAACCACCTCAGTACACACTGGCTAAAACAATTATTTATTCTTTCTCACAATCCTGTGAGTCAGATATTGAGTTAGGACTTGCTTGGCTGCTCCACAGGCATTGGCTGGTGTCACTGACTCAGCTGCCTCTAGGTGGCAGCCAGACTGGGCTACACAGCCCAACAAGACTTCACTTACACATACAAGACATGTGACCATGTATGATACCTTCGTGATCCTTCATGTGGCTTCTTTCCCCACAAGCACTCCTCCTTTGGTAATCTAGTCCACTTCTTTACAGCATGGTTTCTGGCTTCCTGAGGGAAAGGAAAGTTGCTGAGATCTTTAAAGGTAGGCCTAGAATCAACTAAGTATTCTTTAGCCCATTCTACTGGTCAACATAAGTCACAAGATTGGCTCATACTCAAATGGAGGGGAAATGGACCCCATCTCTTGGTGGATGGAGCAGCATGTGTGAGCAGGGAAGGAAGTGACAGCTTCTTTATGTAGGGACTCTCTGCCACACTTCCTGTTGTCATACAGCTTTAAGACCTTGTCTACAAGCAACTTTCCCCATTCCTCATGGCCAAAATTAATGCCCACTCTGAGCATATTAACCTTTTTTGGTATTTTAAGTTTATTAGTTTTCATGTATCCTAAAGGACAATCAATCTGATACTCAAAAACAAAGAATCAAATCTGTGTCAGGTGCCCAACTTCTTGACTCTAACTTGTAGTTATATTGGCTTGCTAAAAGACTCCTGATACTATGTGTAAATGAAATGATATTAATCAGCACATTCAGATTCATAAAAAAAGAGATGGCAAAGTTTCATTTGAATTAGGGATTATATTGTAAGCCCAGATAATTTTGTATTTGCAACCTGTTTGTGCTACTGAGTTAATGAGACTCTTTATGTAAACTTACAAACACCGAGTAATATCCCCAAAGATCAAACACCATAGCCACCCAAACATCAAACCAATGAGCACCATAGCAGATAGGAAGTATGGTGCTGAGTGCCTCTACGTGTCAGCTCCCTGAAGTAGAGAGAATGCTACTTGCGTTGCAGCATCCAGTAAATAATTTCCTGAGAACTACTTCAAATCACAGATTGCAAAGTGTTGTATTATCCAGTGCATTATCAAGCTGCTCAGGCCAGCCTGCGCCTGTACTCACCACCTCTCTGGTGGTATCCATATCACTTAAGGTATCTTAGAAAGCTCCTAAGTTCTGGGTTCATGATTCATCACTGCTGTTTACTAATTGTGTGTTCTGTGTCCTCTATGACCTCTTTGCAAGACTGAGGCAAGAATCAGATGAGAAAATAGATATAAAAAGTAATTTGAAAACTGCAAATACATTCTGCTTTTGGTGTTTCTTTCAATTACAACATCTCTTAGCATAGACACATTCTTAGCCACAGTAATAGATGACCCAGTTGGACTAATGTGTAAGTGCTTGCTCTCCTAGGGACTGTTCTAACTCTACATATTAACTCATTTGCTCCTCGTAGTAATGCAGAATGTATTGTTGATTATTCCCATTTTACTTACGAATAAATGGAGACATAAGGAGGTTAAGTAACCAGTCTAAAGTATTCCAGGTAGAAAATGATACAGCCTAAATTTGAATCCAGACAGTCTGGCTTGAGAATCCATACTTGTAACCATTAAACCACACCATTTCATCACCTTAGAAACCATAATTGGTCAAGGAATAGGGCCATTGATCAGAGATAATTAGAGCTGTTTTGACATTGATATGTGGACACAGAGTAGGAAACTCTCTTTCTGCTGGAATCAGGTCATCCCAGAGGCAGTGACAACTATTTTCACTGACATACAGAAAAAGCTATCTACAGAATGGAGATCTCATGCAGGATACACTGGCCAGGAAGGCTCCTCATTGTGACAAACAATCCAAGTAAATTTATTTTGGGCTATCCCAACAGTCCAACACCAGTCATCTTGAGTGAGTGGCTCACCTCCAAGCAACAACTCTGTGACTCATTTTCCATCTTTTTGGTATTGACAAAATTGGATGGCTTTCTGTGGCAGCATGTCATCTAGTACTTCTGGACTTATTTCACATGCGTGATTGAATAAAAAGATAAAGGAGTATGTATGGGTAAAGAATCTAATAGCTGGATTCAGAGTTCTCCACTATCTTGTTATCCCAAAACAGATGTCTAAAGAAATGTCTAAGGTCAAACAGAGAGAAGTTAACAGCTGGGTCTTCCTTTTCTTTATGTCTCGTCTCCAGGCTTTCTTTGCTTGCAAGTTTAAGCCACTATCTCCTAGCGGTGGACTGCTAGTGGAAGCAGGTGTGAGGCAGGCATTGCTACATTAAAGGCTTAGATGCACCATTCTGGCACAAAGGCACACAAATGTCTGGAAACAGAGGCATAGGATCATTTTACTACTTTTGTTTCATTTTAACAAGCTGTATTTGACATATTTTGAGGCCAAATGTTGAGATATTACCATGGTGAATAATATCCAGCCCCTGTTCCTGTAAGTGCATGAGGTAGATGCTATATATAAACAATTAAATATGACCGATCTACAGTAGGTGTCTGGGTAAAATGCCTGAGAAACCAGGAGGCAAAGAAGATTAGTAAGAGCCTCACAGAGATGTTGCACCAATAAGCCTTTAGGCATCTATGAAGGAAATCCATGGACAAGAAAGCTTTGGGATAAGCTCCTCAACTTTAGGTCATTCCACTCCTGACGAACAGAAGGCTTGCCCCTCAGGATTCAACAACACTGGAGCTTAGCTCAGATAATACAAAGAATCTAATATCCCTCCACTGCATCATTAATATCAAAGTGTTTCCTGAGGAAAAATACAGGTCAGAGTCAAAACTCACTGACTCTTGGGCTTCCCTAAAAGCCAAACTCTTCTGGGACCATTTTTTCCCTTCTGTCTCACATCTCTGAAATGGACCAAGGGCTATTTTTTTCTTCTTACCTGTGATTCAGGGCGGGTTCATTTCTATGCTATTTTGTGCTATTTCCTTTGTTATTGTCTTTGGCTGAAGCTTATCTACCTTCTATAATTTCCTGAACTTTAGACTTCCCTTACTTTGTGACTTATTCCATTCAAAATGGCACAGTTATTTCACGAGCAGCTCATTTTATTAATTGACATGGAAGTACAGGGTCAAGTTTGAAATACTGGCTGTGTAAAGTGAAACATCAGGGTCTGTGAATGTGTGACTCACTCAGCTGACGAATTAGTCAGGACCCACAGGCTCCATCCCCTTCCCTCTGGCTTTCCTTCATCCTTCCATGTGTAAAGGGCGCCAGTGGGGTTTTAGGTCAGGTGATGGCATAACTAATCATCACCCTGGGACGATTTTGCTGGTGAAAGTAGGCACTAACAAATCATTGACAAGCATTAATTGAGCTAAAAGGGGCATAACCGGTTATTGTTGAGGCAAGCCAAGAAGTAAGATCATCCAATTATTATGTCCCCTAAGGCATTCTTTTGGTGACCCTCATCTTGGCCTGAGTGTGATATGGTAGAGGAAATATTTTCCTTTTCTGCGGTCTTAGGACTTTCCAAGCAAAAGAAACTAAAACCTGAGTTAAAAGACACATTTTGGAAATTAAAGGGTATTAGATCTAAAGGCATAGGCTCTCACTCATAGGGTAATAAAACTTACCTCCCCAGGAGCCAAACACTTGCTTGCATTCCAGGGAAGAGACCTTCCCCTTTCTCTTCCTGAGATAATTGGTTGACACTCAAAAGATTGAAATTGGGGAGCAACAAGCTTTTCTTCCTCTTTCAAAAGGAGAGTTGCAATTGATTGCTCTTTCTTTCTTTCTTTCTTTCTTTCTTTCTTTCTTTCTTTCTTTCTTTCTTTCTTTCTCTTTTTCTGTGTATGGGTCAGGCTTTCTTGTCTCTGCATGTCTTAGAAATTTTGTCGAAACCTGGATGTTTCAAATAATGTAATGTGACAACTCTGGACATCAGATCCACTCCCCCCCCCCCTTCTGTTGCTGCCTATTATAGTTCTTGTTTATTCAATGACTCTTCCTAATTCTGTAAAATATATGTTCTTTGTTATGTGTTATCACTGAAGTCTCTACTCAGCTTTATACTTGGCTAATGATCGGACAGAGATTTTCTTAAATGCAGGGAACTAATAAAATCTTGCAGTCTTTGCCTTGGAGCCCTGTGTGCATGTTGGGCCATGCAATGGACATAGAGTTTACAACCCTGCCTTGAAGGTTACTTCACTTCCTATGTAGGAAGAGCCTCAGAGTCAACCAGAGGTGAGAACTTGGGGCCTCCAAGTGTCACTCATGAACATGCACACAGCCCCACATATGCACATGGTCATCTAGGTTCCCAGGAATACATTGGGGCATTTCAGTGCACCTATGGATACTTTGTTCTTCAACATGTCTTTTTAAGCTTTTGTTTATGATTTGTCTCAACTGTCACCCATCATCTCAGGGCAGCTGTGAAATAGCTGTACTTAGCCTCAAATGTTGTCAAAAAATGATCCCGGGGAAAAGTTTTTAGTCTTAGGGGGGGCTCTCAAGTCAGGTCAAATAAAGGAAGTATTGTGGTTGGGGTATCCGGGGGCACCACCAGACAAATCAAACAGTAGCAGTTCTTTGGGAACGAGGCTTTGAAAGAGCTCAGGCTTTATTCTGTTCCATCCGGTACCAGGTGTGCAGGCTGTGGCTCCCAAGGCTACAACTGAGCTAAGGAACAGAGTGTGAGAATAAGGCATGTAAAAACACCACGAGTTTCAGTTTTCTTACTGAGCTTTAGTCATTTTTCCTTCTCTCAAAGAACTGTCTGTATTTGTCAACAAGATGATAGATGTCTTAGCCTGAGGACTCAGAAATCAGAGTCTTGAGGAAAAGGCTTTATGTTACTACAATATTAAGGAGCATAAGCCTGGAGAGCAGTAGTAAGAGACAAGGGAGACTCACAGGGAAGAAAGAAGAGGCAATGCACAATCTGTGTCACCAATTTAGTGGCTATTAAATGAGACTGATAAGCAATACCACTGGATCATCCTCTGAGAAGCCTTATAACAGCACAGACAGTTGATTCAAGGGAGGAAAGATAGGTAGTTGATTCACTGGCTCTTGTATTCCATTTGCCAAAGATTCACTTTCCTTACTTCTAGGTTGTGATTGCATCATTATGAAGCAAAGTTCATGAGCCTTCCATGCTTAGGAGCCCACAGGGAAATCCCACAGCTGAAGACTAGGCAGATTGGAATGAGCATGAGGAAAGATCCAGTTGGCATACCAGTATGAAAGGCACTCCCGGCCCTCACAGAGCTGCTCCCAGCCCTCACAGAGCTGACTACTCTCTGGAACAAGAGACAGTTAAGGAAGAGGGGACGTGAAGCAGTGTATAAGGAGTGATTGACAAAATGAATAAATCGGATAGTGATACAAGTTATGAAGATATAGATAAAAAAGGGCCATTAGAAAAACATTAAGCCTAGTGCTTTGTGGGATTCAGAGAAAGAAGTGGGAAAGCAAATTGGGAATAAAGGGGTCAGGGAAATGTTCATGGCTGAGGAAACATTTGAGTCCAACTCAGAGTGATGGTGGGGTGTGGAAAAGGAGTGGAGTTTGTGGAATAAGGGAAAACAGAGGTTCATTCTAGCAAGGACTAGGGTGACAGGGAGTTAGTGCAGAAAAGCACCTTAGCCGGGTTCCCCCAGAAACAAATCTTTAGACAAGGATTTGAATACAATTGTTAATTTGGGAGGTGATCACAAGAAGCTCAGTAGAAAAGAGAGGAAGTCAGAGAGGAAAGGGAAAGAAGCCAATTCAAATGAGTCCCATGAGCAGGTTACCTCTGTGGCCACTGATCTCCCTGGAAACCTTGGGAGACTGCATACTGCATAGAACATACCACACAGGCTCACCTGCTGAAGGGTGAAAAAGTGGGCTTTCACTTCCATTCACTTTCATTGCCATTGCTTGTGGGCTGCTCTTAGTGGCATCAACTCTTTGGCTTTAGGCCTGCTCTCTGTGTAGGCTGATGGTGCTCCTAGTCAGAGAATCCCTCCAGCAGAGTCAATGAGTTCTGTAGAGAGTCACTGATATCTAAGGCAATGATGAGTGTCAAGGAGTTATGGGCTGAGCACTGACAGCATTTGCTCAAAAAGTGAGGGCTTACATGGAGAACAAGGAATTAAGCAGTTGAGCATGGAATTGGGGCATGTTTAGAGTTGGGGACACAAGTGCCTTTAGAGGCTTAGTAGGTTATGTAAACAAGTGACATGTGTGGGTAGGGGCCTGGGAGACGCTGGGGTTCTCTTGATGATCTAAAAGTGATAGCCACTACTAAGATCCAGCTGATGATGACTTTGCGGAGGTATGGACCTAGTATTGCCAGATCTTTCAATGTTTCAGAAGCTAGAAACCTACATCTGTGTGTGTGTGTGCGTGTGTGTGTGTATGTGAGAAAGAGAGAGAGAGAGAGAGAGAGAGAGAGAGAGAGAGAGAGAAACCTCAATGTGTTCTTTTTTTTTTTTTTTTTTTTTAAGATTTATTTGTTTGGGAGAGAGAGTGAGAAAAGGAGAGGGGAAAAGGGAGAGAGAGTCTTTTAAGATTCCATGCTAAGCAGGAGCCTGATGCAGGGCTTGATCTCAAGACATTGAGATCAGGTCCTGAGCTGAAACCAAGAGTCAGTCACCTAATCAAGTGTGCCACTCAGGTACCCCGAAATGCCTCAGTGTCTAAATGTGAACAATTAATTAGTAATTTAAGACAAGCAGTAATTTAATCAATAATTTAAATGAGTAATAATTAACAATCTTAATCAGCAATTTAAATTAGTAATTTAAGACAAACTGAACAAAGTCTGCAGACTGTGAGTAAGTAGCCTGGAGGCCTATTACAACTTCTAATGTGGTGTTAACAGTAGGACATAATGGGAAACATAATATGGTTGGGCTGGGGCCATTTTATGAAAAAAAAACTTGATTTCTAGGCTTGAAAATTGTGGTGAGATTGGTTTTCACTAAAAAAGCCACCAAATACTTTTGAGCAGGAAAGTAGAGTGATTTGAGATCTGCTAGGAAAAGGTTAATCTGTTGATGGAGTAGAGAGTAGGTAAGAAAAGTTGGAGGAGGGGAAGTGGAAGGCAGGTAGACAGATTACGAGGCCACAGCTACATTTTAAGCAGGAGAATGTGAAGGCCTGGGTAGAATTTGGGTAGAAGCCTAAACCAGGCATCCAACAGAAAGGAGATACAAGTCACAATGAAATGTAACTATATTAGTACAAATAAAACACTATAGGCTTGCTGGGAGAAAACATCTATGGTGCTCAGATCATCCTGAAAGTTTAAGAGCTAGGTGACAGAGAGCAAGGGGGTTGTGAATGGCAGCCAGTTTGGCAGCTGTGCCCATGCTCAGCACACTATGGAAAGGTGGGTTTTGTACACTTGGCCTCACACCCACACAGATATATCCAACAGTCCAAGGAAGAGAGCACTGAGGAACTTGCAGGCTAATGATGAGTGATGAGACCAGGGAGAGCAGCCCTACTCTCTCATTATGTTGACAGGATCCCCAAAGTGCAGAAGGACTGAGAGGATCAGGACAGGTTCTACACCAGTTTCGAAGCATGTCCTCCAGTTTCCTTCTGTCTCCCCGGCGTTCTTAAGCTAGAGCTGTGGACTTTGAAAACTCACTTCAACTGTCTTCGAGGACTATTATTCCAACTTTGTTCACATTTCCCTCCCTCATTCCATCTCCTCTCCCCAAAACAACTCATACCTGATCTCTGCTCTGTTCTTTCACATTTTGTTCTAGATCACAGGATGAACCAAATGAGACAGACCCCACCTTGAGTTTCCCTGCAGTTGCAGTGGGCAGTCTTGTGCATTATGTCCATATCTGGCCCTTCTATCCTGCTATCCTCTGCTTGGGGCTTTCTCCTGTGCCTTAGGAGCTTACTTAATTCATGCACAGGTGTCCTGGGTGGTCCAGGGATTAAACTCCCTCAGGGGAAATCCTCAGCCGCAAAGGGGTGGGTCTCAGGGCATAAGCACCTGGTCCCAAAGGAATAGTCCTAATGTGCATTTCTTGAATTTTCTTACAGGATTTTCAACTTCAACTGGAGTTGCCAACAGTAGTGATTCTCTTTAATACAATTCTTAATGACTTTTCTCTCTTCATTGTCTGGCCTTCTCCTCTTCCTCCTCCCATATTCCTGGAATCACTGCCGAGAAAAAATGCCTGCATCAGAGTCTGTGTAAATGTCAGCCTTTAGGGAAAGGTCCAAAGAGATATTACCTATTCTTTTGTCAACAAGCCATTGTATTTTTAAGTTGCCATTTTTAGATTATACTTGAGTGATTACAGATACTCCTTCTAGAGAAATAAGAAAGAAGTCCTTGGTATAAAGGAGTGACAGGAGAGTTGATTATTTGGAGTACAGTTATCATCCATAGTGGAGACACTTTCAGGCACATAGCATCTATAAATACTCCAAACACCCATGTAAACTCATATGTACAGGCTTTTGCCCCATGTGAAGAGGGGAATATGCCCTCCTATTTACACTTATAACCACAATGGAACACACGGAGGTCCCATGCCTGAACAATCTGCTTTGTTCAGTAGGGAAAGATATAAACTACTTTTTCTCTGTGGAAATCAATTTGAACTGCAAATGGTGAATGTGGTTAAAGCTGAGAGAAGTCAAAATTGGCACTACCAGATACAACCATTGATTGATGACCTGCTATGAACCAAAATGGTCAAGCAGCATTCAAAATATGTCTACGAGCCCCATAATTCAATTTAAGTGGAAAAATTTTTAAAAGCCCAGACCATCTTACAGTTTTCATTGCACTCATATAAAGAAATGTTGAGTTTTATGTGGAAATGAACTACATTTACATTTAAAAGACATTATACCCAGAGGAGAAAGAATGGTATGATAATAGAGTATTGGCAAGTGCATCATTTCTCTGTACAAATTTATATTCCTATATTTTTATTGGCCCTTCACTATTTATGTATTGAGCAGCTACCGTACTAAAGACACAATGCCATGCCCATTCAGTTGTGTATAGTTCTGGCCTTCCATGAGCTTACGGTCTAATAGGGACTGAGGTAATGCAAAGGATTAGATTTTCAAATCAAATTCACATGAATCAGACATCTTACTCAATATCAAACTTTATTAATATTTCAAGGATATGAGCATTCAGGAAGAACAGACAAAGCAGAGGGAGGTTGGATTATCTCATGTGGCTCCCCAGGTCCTTTCTCACACACTAGAAGTGTACTTTCTGGCCAGGGTAGATAAAGTCTCTAAGTGCAGTAATGGGTCACCTTACATAACAGGGAGCAAAGAATTTATGATGTACCTCCATTTCATAATCAAGAAAATTGTGTTGCTTATAAGACATTCTCCAGGGAACAGTGCTTCATAATCCATAGATCCCAGGTATGTTTCCCTAAACAAACCAAAGACATCCAGTTAAGACCAATCCACAGAAAAAGACTCTCCTCCTAGAAAATGCCATTAGTTATTTCCCAGAGGTCCAGTTACTGTGCTGACAAAGAGATTCAATGAGGTCACCTGCTTTATTTTTCTTTCCCTTGGGGCCATCCCCCTATTCATTCCACTCTACCTCCGGTAATGGGGAGAAAATGGATCATGGGCCAGCTGCTTCAACTCCTTCCTCTCCTTCTTCAACCCAAACAACTACAAGACCCAACAGAAATCAGTTACTGTTACAAGATGGCAGAAGGTGACTTGTATATAGAATCAGAGAATGGTAGAGTATACAAAATTCTACCGTCTGGGAGAGTTCATAATGTACATTTTCAATTATCTCAAATTATGACTCTTACTTATGACCAAAACATCCAGGGATCCCCCAGAAACCACTAGTGTCCATTCTTTGAAAACTGAACCAAGAAAATGAAGGTGTAAATGTCTGATGATTGAGCAAGATCATCACTGTGTGAAATACTCAGTCCAGTGCCTGTAGCCAATGAGGAGGAGCTGGTATTATTAATATAAGTGTCAAGGCCAGGATTAGAGCACAGTTTGCCTGGCACCAGTTCATGTTCCTTTCCATTATTATGTTCATTGGAAACAGGGCCAATAGGAATATCCAAGCCATAGTTCCATCTTTCCCTTATGGAATACACAAGCTCAGGGGAGAGTGGGCTCTTCTCTGTGTATCACTCTCTTGATCCCAAGACACCATCCCTGCCATATACCCCATGCCACTCAATGCCTCTTTTACGTAAGTGTCACGACTACTGCTGTGAGGGCTTCTGGCTGGGGGAGTCATCCTTGACTGCCTCTGAATAGAAAATGAGACCCAGAGGAATTGGAAGAAGTGGAGACAGAGGGGGCTTTGCTTCCCAGTCATCTACTCTGTTCAGATGGAGACGAAAATCAATGTAACATTAAAGACCAAAGAAATTTGACTATGCTTTTGTTTTTGTTTTTTACTGCGCTGGTAATAGTAAAATGATCCTGTCATTTGTATTGTGAAAGCCTCCTCCCTGAGTTTAAGGAGCCGAGAGATCATATAAAGGAGGTAGCCCTCTAACAATGGTGTTCTCATTCTTAGCTGACTATTAGAATCATCTGCCAGCACCATAAAATACCAGTGTATCACCTCCATTCCAGATTTACTAAATCTATGTTACTGGGGATGGAACCCTGGCCTTTGTTTTTTTTTTACGTATCCAAAATGATTCCAACATGCAGCCTATAATCTAGTATTAAAACTATAAAATTGAGAAATTATGTTAATTTCTTATTGCTGCTATATCACAAATTTAGCTGTTGGCTTAAAACAACACAAACTTATTATTTTACAGTTTTGGAGATGAAAGGTCCAAAATGAGCCTTACTGAACTAAAATCAAGGTATTGGCAGGGCTGCATTTCTTCTGGAGACCCTAAGGGAGAATCTGTCTGTCTTTTCTAGCATCTGGAAACCACCTAAATTCCTTGGCTTGTGGTCCCTTCCTCCATCTTCAAAACCAGCATCTGCAAAATCTTTCTCTCTTGCTTCCACTGTCACATTTTCTTCTCAGATGTTTATAAGCATCCGAGACCCTTGTAATTATATTGGACCCATCCTGATAATCCAGAATAATCTTTCCTCCTCAAGGTTTTGAATTTAATCTCATCATCAAAGTCTATCTTTTTGTGTAAGATAGTCTTGTTGTGTAATGTAGTCACACTTTCCAGAGATTAGCATGTGGATATCCTTGGGGGTTCATTATTCTGCCTACCACAGAATCTTTTAAGAATGGAGAAATGGTAGCAGAGTACATCACAGTGAAATTACCCTTGGCTGAATAGCTGGGCAAATTTTAAAAATTGCTTAGACCCTGAGAATGAGACTTGCAGAGTTTTATCCTATTACCCAAGCAAAGCAGAGAGATTTTAGGTGTGGATTCTATACGGACTTTCACTCCTTGCTGGCTTTTTCCCTTCTTGCCTAAGACCAAACTCCCCAGCAAAATGTTAGGTTTCTCTTCAGGCGACTAGACAAATGCCTTCATGCTTTTTATAATACGTAGATTGTGAGGAAAAGTAGAATATTGTGGGTTTCCCATCTTTGTCGAGTAAAACATCATTTATAATAAAAAGAGATGTTACAGGGCCCCAAATAGGTGAACATAATCGAGCAGTTGAAGTACCACCACTCCCTTCTTTTCATAGTTGGGATACACATGCACCTGTGGGCATGCACATAGCTCTCGAGTTGGAAATCCTTTTAAGGAAGGAGAATATGGAGTCATTCTCTCTCTTATCATCTATGAGAATAAAACCCTGCAAACAGACAGGTATCACAAAGCAGAAACCTTTTCAGAAATTCTCCAGGATGGATATTCCATTTTTGTCCTTGATTTCTAATCACCCTGGGGATGATTCTTCCTCTTAAGGTCCCACCTTCTACTGCTTGCAATTGCAGAGGAGATACTTTGATAGATTACAGATTGTTTTCAGTAGCTGACCTAGACATAACATCACCACTTCCTGATTATATTGATATGTGTTTCTATTATTTGCTTATTTGCGCCTCCAGAAACAATTCTTTTTTGTTGTTTTACTGTAAACAGCATTGCAAGGTCTCTGTATTAAATCATAATTATTTACCCATGCAGTTCATGCACCTTTGTCCCTGGGGAATCTGGTGACGTGAATTTACAGGAACATCAGGGTATTTCTCACCAACAGTTTCCTGTTATTGATATGCTTTTGTTTAGTTGTGATCTTTTTTTTTTTTTTTTACTCATTCAGTTTCTCAAGGGAAAAATAAATAGGCACGTGACAATTATCACAGTCATGGGAGATCATCTGGGAACCTCACAAATTTGTTTTCATCAGAGGCTGGCCACTCTGGCAGGGCCAAACGCTGTGGAATTGTATAGGCAGACAATTGGTTATCATTCATTTGTTCTTTCAGTTTTCCCACGTGCTGCAGATAGCTATCTTAGTGAATGTGCACTACATTATGTAGGAGAATTTCCACAGTCCAGAAAGAGTCTGTACTAAAATAGAAAACAATTCTAAAGATGTGTCAAAGAGAAAGAATTGATTTTTCTGAGCTTTAAAACACAGGAATCCAAAGTTTGATTTTTTTCACCTGCCCAGTAACAATATAGTCTAATCAATATAGCTTAGAGCTCTCATGAGCCAAAGTTTTTGTGTCAACTAAAGTAGAACACTCATATTACTTATATTTTTTTACACCCAACATCTCCAAATAATTTATTTGGTACCAGAATTAAAAGAACATTTGACAGTTGAGAAATTTATTCTGATCCAGTTGTACAACTAATCTAGGACAAATTGCCACATAAATTTTACATTATTTCTTCAGAACTGGGGTTTGTCCAAGACTTCAAATTTGGGATCTTCAAATTTGAAATCAGGGAACGTATTCATGTCTGCCTTACCATACATTTGCTTAAGCTTAAAAAGCTCCCTCTCCAGGTCTCTCTGGCTACTCTGGGCCAGTATCAACAGGTCCTCCAGATGTCTGGCGCTTAGTTCTATATTCTCTAATCTTGTCCACGAAGAGTTTCTGTACAGGATCAAGTTCCTTGTTAAATGCCACTGCTGTAACACCAATGTTTCTCTTCAAATGGACTGAGACTGCAGATCGAATGAGCGAGGAGAACCTGAAGAGCCTCTGAAGAATCATGGTGATTCTGTTACTTGCACTCAGTCCCGAGTTGCCAGAGTCTCCCCTCATACTACTTAACTACTGAACTGAGACTGTACAAAACTTGGAACAGTATGATATGTATACAAGTTCTCTTATCCTCACTTAAATACATATTTATCAGATCTTCAGTGCCCACTTTAATGGAAAAATAAGAATCCTTATCATCAAAACATTGTGGAAAACATAGCTGTTTTTATAAATCCTCTTTCCTATATTAATATGCTTATGAAACATGAGCCGAAGCTTGACATCAGCAAATACTATCTGGAACTGTACTGTCCAATACCGTGGCCACTAGCCACACATGGCTACTTAAATTTAAGGTAATTAAAATTAAATAACAGTAAAAATTGAGTTTCTTTGTCACACCAGCTACATTTCAGCTACTCAAATAGCCACATGAAGCTAGAGGCTATCTTCTAGAAAGCATACATTATTGAACATTTCTCTCCTTGGGCAAGGTTCTAAAATGGGATTCAACTTGCATTAAAATCCAATACCTTTTGAGATGAACATTTACTAGTGGAAATTGCAGCTAAACTTCAAACTTGGTTTTGAAGCTTTTCTGGTTTTAAATTTCTTGCAATCTAAGTGGCCTCTGTTCATTTCTTGGGCCCTGTCAGTTTTCCTTCATCTTGGAAGCAAGTTAATAAACGATGTAGATCTGGTAAACCTGAAAAATGAATGAGGAACATAAAAAAAAGGATCGCGAAGCAATATTGCATCCTGGGGCAAGAGCGCCTACCATGGCCAACTGACAATCTGCCTGACACTTATACATTTTTCTTTCCCCCTCCTCTTGAGCATCAAACTTAAGTGCAACACTTAGGTGAACAGCAAAGCCTGTAAATATAGAAGTCAGTTGTTTGAAAATCACCTTTATGATCTGTTTGCCCTTTGCATAGAGCCCTTTCCTTCTAGGGTCTCTCAAATTTTATCGCCCATCTCCCCAACCCCAGACCCACCTCCAGCCTGTGGATCCCTTAAATATGGTAAAGAGGAGTACTCAGGAAAAGCCTCTAGTTCAGATTTTGAGTCCTGGATCTACCACTGGCCTTGAGCTTTGTGACCTTGGGCAGGCGATTTCTCCTTTCAGAGAGGTAACTTCCCACTCCTACAAAATGAGGACTGCTCCACCAGCTTGTAGTGAAGGCTGCATGAGATGACAGATGTGATGACAGCATGTGAGTAGTAGAGCACACCCCTTAGGCTAGGGCTGTAGTTACTAGTTATTTTGCATTATGGGCCCGCAGTGAGGTTCTGAAGACCACAGTACCTGGGAGTCACATGCAAAGAAAATGGAACCATTGAATTTCTCAATGTATAGAAAACCCCAGATTACCTAGACCTGTCAACTCATTGTCAACTCTAAAATGCTATCTCAATATTTTTCACCTTGCTTTAGAGATGAGTAAAATCAATGCTCAGCATTAAAGTGCTTATCCAAGACCCTACAGTTCTTGGGCACTCAGGGCTGCCAACATTGTACACTGAAGTTTCTTATTAAACACTAATGCAATCTAATTTATACGACCTTATTTAGCTCACTTAATCTGGGTATTGTTTCCAAAACTATTCAATAAGAAGTAACATAATCATAAGCATCACAGAGTAAACAAAATCACAGTGTAATGAGAAAGAATGGAGGGGAAACATCTATCCAAATAGAGTACTTATAATTTATACACAGTTGGTTCTATTTTTCCACTTAACCTTCACTAGAAGATTCTTTTCAAAGCAAAGAGAAAAATAACTTTTGTTCTATCCCTTTTGTACCTAGTCATCTCAGATTTGATCCTAAGGAGAAGGATTTCATTGTTGATGAAAGAATGATTGATTTTTAAGTTCATGAAATGGAATTCTTGCCAGGACGATACCATTCAAGGGAGTTTATGCAACAAATCTCTGACCAGGCTTCCAGCACAATCCTGCTGGTCCTCCCCACTGCCCGGGGATATACACAGACAAGGTGATGTTAAATGTCATTACAGAGCCAAATTCTCTGTTGGACAACACAGGGTATTGCCCTGCAGTTTCAATTGTTTCTCTTTCCTGGTGTAAAATTTGTCATTCACAGGCAATTAGCCTTGCTGTTCCCCTGTTTCTTCATCCGCAAATTGCCTGCCTTCCAAGGGATGTTGTGAAGACACATTATCCCACTTAACATGCTAGCCCAGATCTTGGCACACAGAAGATATGTGCCAATATAAGCTGATCTCCTCTTCCCTCTTGAATTTTCATAGTCAATTCCACCTAACAAGCACTTACTGAATCTGTAAGACCCAGATAGCACCGTGGGGAGAAATTAGCACTTGCCTAAAGCCCTCACAACACTTCTAGGCTATGGGGATCCTGCTTTTTCTCACCGACTGATTCTTCCCTAAGGGAAATTATGGTGTCAGATGTTATAATAGTAATATTTTCTCCATCATCAGTCCTATTTACTACTTATCCACACTTTTATCCTAGCCAGGCTTCCTTCAGGGTTGGTGGGGGGCAGTCTGCCAGGGCAGGCAGTCCGTGTGCTCTGGCCAAGTCAGGAACCAGAGAGAGAAGCCAAAGTATACTGGACGGGTCACCAAAGTCTTTGCATGCCTATCACTTACCTCATCTCTTTTAGGGAAAAGGCTCTAAACAGCACGTTTCTGCCCAAGTATCTTTAATTTTTACCACTGCCCCTGAGTGAAACCAAGCCATCTAATGTAATGTTGCCACAGCTGATTTGAACAGAGCTCAGCGCCTGAGTTAAATGAAGGGCAAGGATGAATGGGGCCATCCCGGGAAAGCCAGTCTCCTAGGGATGATGTGCACTAATTTTGCATAATGAGGGCCTTCCATGTTGAATGGTGGCACATTATCCCCATTAAGTCTTTTTTGGGGACAGTCAAATGCTAGAATCAACTATGGGAAAGTGAATGTTCTGAAATGGTTTAAATCTAATTTTGGCAAAATCTATCCATACTGACTGCTTTCCTTTTCTACGGCTGACCTGAATCTTTCCCCTCCACCTCCTAAATTGTATTTTTCTGTTTACTGAAAGGGTGTGCACCACTGGGGGCTCTCATTATTCAAATGGAGGGTGACCAAGTCTAGGTATATAAATTGAGTAGATAAGGGCAGCCCGGGTAGCTCAGTGGTTTAGTGCTGCCTTGATTCCAGGACCTGATCCTGTAAACCCAGAATCGAGTCCCACGTCAGGCTCCCTGCATGGAGCCTGCTTCTCCCTCTGCCTGTGTCTTTGCCTCTCTCTCTCTCTCTGTCTCTCAGGAATAAATAAATAAAATCTTTAAGAAAAATAAATTGGGGAGATAATCTAATGATCTAATCCATCAGAGTGATCCTCTATTTTTTTTACTCTAATAATCTGCATCTTCTGCATAGACAGTTTGAGGATATTTGTATATATATATGTATATATATGTACATATATATATAATATATTTTAAAGGTTTTATTTATTCACGAGAGACACACAGAGAGAGGCAGAGACACAGGCAGAGGGAGAAGCAGGCTCCCCCAAGGGGAGCCTGATGCGGGACTCTATCTCAGGACCCTAGGATCACAACCGGAGCCAAAGGCAGAGGCTCAACCACTGAGCCACCCAGGTACCCAGTTTGAGGATATCTTGTCTGAAAACTCAAAGTGTTCTTTGCAAATAGCCAAATACCAGTTCTTACTGGGGTTTTGGCAAGCTTCATGAGATATAACTTTCTGTGTTAGATCCAGGCTAAGGATCCCTCACGTTGTGGCTTCTGGCTTTCCATCACTTTGAAGTGGTTGTAAATGGGGCTCTGCACAACCAAGAAATGTAGGGTGCTTTACCCCTTGGGGTTTCCCTTTACTAATGGGAGATAGATGCTCAGGCATAAATGCTTCACCTGTCACCTCACAGGAGTACTGCTCTGAGATAGATTTCCTAAAGTTTCTAACGAGACCCAGAGATGGAGGACCAATTGCCCCAAACTGACCAGCTTGATAGCATATTCTAATAAATGCCTTTTTCTGCTTCCCTGTTTTCTTCTCTGCGCTTCTCTCTTATTCTCTGTGAGAGCTTAAAACTACCTACATGTAAGACTTTATCACAAGGTCTGCTTTTGGGGAAAGACATCTATTAGAAGGCAAAACACCGCCCAGTAACTCTTGTTTTCAGGATAAAAATTTCGTCTTCCTAATATTAAGATTTCACATGTAGATTGTTCTCCTCAATGAGTGGGCGGTACACTGACAGGTCCTCAGAACCCAGCACTGCCCCTGCCAACTCAGCTCTCAAAATCTGTCATTAGGCAACAGCCTATTAGAAGCTGAATGATTCAGAGACAATATGAACAAATTGCATCTTCACTATTGCTCGGTATGATGTATGGTATGGCATGTAAGGCTTTTTGGTGAATCCAAGAACAAATTCTTTTATTTGCGAAACTATCATTGGAGATATGGGCCAGGGGCTACTTCATTTTCATATTGAAGTTTTAAAATAATCCTAAAGTATATGCATATGCAAGCATTACTTTCCAGATTTGCCTAAAATATATTTTTCCCACTTCTTTATTTTTAATCTTTTCATATTACTTTGTGTCAGAGTACTTTTGAAAGCAAATAGATTCTTTTTGTTATCTAATCTAATAACTCCTATTTTCTTAATGGAGGGGGAGGGAATCCACTTCCATTTATTAAACTTACTCATATATTTGAATTTATTTCTTCCTCTATCTTTTAAATTTTTTCTACTCATAAATTCAACAGAAGGGAGAAACAGTAAGAAAAGGATTGTAAATTTATTTTTTTATTGGTGTTCAATTTACTATCATACAGAATAACACCCAGTGCCCGTCAGTTTCTTTATTTGTTTCCCTTTTTCCTCAATGAGTTTTGAAGTTATTGGTCATATTTTTATTTTTTGTGGTTGCTCTTCATATGTATGTTCTTTGGATGACTTAAATTTTTCTTGCTCAGTTTGAAGTTATTTTATCCCGGACAAATGAAAGATCTGAACATGCTTTAGCTACTCTTTCAACGTTATCTGTTATTGTAATTTGTCAAAATTTAGTTTTACCTATCTTGAACACATGTACATACACATAATGATTATTTTCCTGTCAGTTTTAAATTCAATTTGCCAACTCAAAAAATTTATTTCTGTGTTAATGGTTATGTCTTTGATTCCATGCATATTCTTTGGCAATTTTCCTTTTGTTGAAGTAGATACAGGAGCAATTCTTTCACTAAAGACCTATGGATGGTAAAGTCCTTTAGTCTTGTATGTCAGAAAATGCCATTACTTTGCTGTTAGCCTTGAGTGACAATTTATCTGGATATAAAAAGTCTTGTTAATACCCATTTTCCATAAAACACTGAACATATTATTCCAGTTTCTAGTGGCATCTATTGTTGCCAGTAGGAAATCCCTGCCAGACCAACAACTGTTCCAGATCAATTGTTATTCTTTTTAAAGTAATCTCTTTTCACTCTAGTAACTTCAGATTTTATTGGTCTTTATTCCTAATATTCTGCAGTTTTACTAAGATGTAGTTCAGGGATATAAAATGTATTTTATATTTTTGAGATTTCTAACTGATTTTTTTAAAACCATCTATTCTTAACACATTTCCTTCTGTTCTATTTGCATGTGTGTATATATTTCTATGTAAAAACTTAAATGTATACTTAGGTCTTATAGAATTAATTTCCTTTTTAGAGAACTCATGTTCCAATTGTTGATTTTATTGGATGTCTTTCTTAGCATGTATTTTGGAATTCTAGTGTAGAGGCATATTTTTGAGTGGAAAGTTTTAGGATTTTGTCTTTGTGGGATTTTTTTTTTTCTCTCTCTCTCTTCCTCCTCCATGCTCCCATCCCATTTTAGTAGTTTCATAGTTGGCTCTATCAAATGCCACTGGCCCTGCGTATAACCTAAGGGTCTGGGGAGTTTCTGAAGTGACTGTTTTTGGAGAGACTACAGATTCATCCACCCAGTCAAAGGACATCTTGGTTCATAGAACTACATTGGTGGGTTTTCCCCAGTTCAGAAGCTTTCTTAAATCTTAGCTTCTGCAGAGGTTTCAACCTCCCTCAACATCTGCGAAAGCCCACCTGGTCCCATCATTTCAAGTGAATCTGAGTCCTCCTCACTTGCCTTTTAAAATGCTTCCTTGGGAAGGGAGAAGAAATGTGTGGGAAATATCAGAAAGGGAGACAGAACGTAAAGACTGCTAACTCTGGGAAACGAACTAGGGGTGGTAGAAGGGGAGGAGGGCGGGGGGTGGGAGTGAATGGGTGACGGGCACTGGGTGTTATTCTGTATGTTAGTAAATTGAACACCAATAAAAAATAAATTAAAAATAAAAAAAATAAAATAAATAAAATAAAATAAATCATAATAAAAAAAATAAAATAAAATAAAATGCTTCCTTGTCCCCACTATCCTTGCAAAAAAGAAACCTTCAGTTCCAACCAAGATATGGCTCAGCAGGCTCATGGCTTTAGCCATGCTCACCACATTCAAGCATTTTCCGTTTTGTGAGGATTTTTCATGAGGGTATTTATCTTGTTTTTAATCTCACTAAGTCTTTTTCATTTTCTCAGTATCTGTGTTTCATTACTCAAACAGGAACCTATTGAGACTTTTTGAGAGAAATCGTTCAATATTTTTATGTTCAAGGACAAAAAGAAAAATGAATTTACTTTTTTTTTTAAAGTAACACTTTCCTTTTAAATCTTAGCTCTACTGGTAAAAAATATGAAATGGAAACTCATTTTAAATTGTAAAAGATAACTTCGTAATTTAAAAATTTCAATATGGTTTTTTTTCTTCTGTTAAGAAGAGAAGTTAAGTATTTGTTATTTCTGGAGACATTTTTAAAATGTTGGTGGCAATGTGGTTTTACAGTAATTTTGGTTCTTGACTATTAAGTCATAAATATATTCCATTTTCAAAAAAAACAAACATCCAACATAAAATAAAAGACTGTCTTGGCAACACACTCTGTATGAACTAAATTCCAGGCTGATCATAGTAAGTATAAAGCTAATTATTGCTTTGGAGAGCCACAAAAATATATGGCAAGATTTTCCATTTAAACAGTAGGATAAGAAATTCAAAATACATCTATCTATGGATATTTTGGCCAAACTTTTAAAAATGCAATCGTTCCTTTGGCAATCATTCCATTTGAAAAATAAAAATAAAAAGTACTCAAAAGCAGTGTGAGTCTTTATTTATCCTAATATTTGATCCCAAACATATTTAAAATATTTACTTTTATTTTATTTTATTTTGTTTTTGTTTTTTACTTTGCTAACCTTCACATTCATACAAAATGTTAAAACAAACAAACTCTAACTCTAACAGCAGAATTTGGAGCCAATAGCACTTGTTTCCTTTTTATGAATTCTATTCTTCCCCTGGATTATTGCTTTCTTCACTATTGTTGGCTCTCCATCTCCATTTTGGAATCTTGCTGAGGAAGACTGTACTAGTTTGCCCAGATCCAGTAAAATTTAACACAGGCTGCAGATGGTTAACTAGAGTATCAGTAACAGGTAAGTCTGTGATCACAAAACACCCTCAACCATACCTCTTCAATACTCTGAATGTGGGAACCCTGGGTGGCGCAGCGGTTTAGCGCCTGCCTTTGGCCCAGGGCACCATCCTGGAGACCCGGGATCGAATCTCACGTCGGGCTCCCGGTGCATGGAGCCTGCTTCTCCCTCTGCCTGTGTCTCTGCCTCTCTCTCTGTGTGTGTGTGACTATCATGAATAAATAAAAATTAAAAAAATTTAAAAAAAATACTCTGAATGTCAGGTAACCTTAGTCTGCTATGCCTCCTATTTAGGTTTGTTCCTCAGTGGGCCCACTGGCCCAGGGCCACATTTCCCCAGAGATGATTAACTAATGGTGTGGAAAGGCCTTTCCAGTAAAAGGATGACTTCTGGCAACCATAAACTTCTACAGAGAGAAGGTATCTTCCATGAATCACTGCATGATTTTCCATTTTACTTCCTACTGGGGAGTCTGAAATACCGCTATCTCTGCCCATCTCCTAGTCTAGCATAGGGATCCAAATGGTATTACATATAGAAGGGCTTTGAGGACTAGAAATTCTCTACCCATTAAGGATACTATTTGTGTTTACCCAAGTCTGGATGTGAGGTCATCCCACAACAAAATAAACAGCCTGACAGGTCAAATTTCCTGCTTGTGGTACTTACCATCCTCATCGTTTCATTACTGGACTACAGCTACTTTTAAAAGGCTAAGAACACTTTCCCACCTGCCATTCTATGTCTGTTACACTGGTCTATACATATAGAATTGAATTCATCATTATATATGATGGTGCACAGAATTGTGCACTGCTTCTACTTGTTTCTTTGCAGGAGAAAATCAACTCCCTATACATAGCACTAACGACCTGGCACTATCTGTCTTGAGCCTACCCTGACAGCTTCATTTTAAATTTCCCCATCCCCTAGACGTATGTTATTCACATAGGATTACTTAAAATCCTCATAAATGCCATAATCTCACAAAATCTCCAGGCCTTTGCATATCCTGTTCCCTCTGCCTCAAACTTCCTTTACCTACATTGTTCTTGATCAGATCCCTACAAATCTGTTTCTCTTTCCTGAGATGTTTCTCTGAGGTCCTGGTAGACCAGGACATACCTTACTTCGGAGCTTAGCTCAGTGTATTATCCTCTGTAGAATAGTCTGTCCTTCTTCTGAACTGTGAGCTCCTTTTGTAGATCCAGGACCCGATTATAGAAGCAGCTAGTAAATTTATTGAATGAATAAATTAATGAAAACACTTCTTGTGGAAGACTAAGTTTGATAAGTAGGGGCTGATTCATTCATTCATTCACTCTTCATTCATAACTAAGCACTTATTTTCCTCTAATATATGTGATATGTTGGACCAGGATTATCAAGGCTGCAAAATGACCTTCCCTGTCTTTAAGGAGCTTACATTCTGTTCAGCATAGTAATACATACAAAAAACAATTCAAGGCAAATCTTCAAACCTAACTCATTGTCCTAAGTCCTATTTACAAAGGAATTTTTTCTATTTTTACTCTGTGGTCACTTTGGATGTTCCATCTAGAGTTTCTTTCACTTGGCCTAAAATTAAATTTAAGTAGTCCTGATGGAATTGTGCCTTTTCTCTGGTTCCTGTCTATTGTTTGCCAAGAGCCCCTGGGTATAGTGGTGAGCTATCGCAATACCCAGGAGATACCACAAAACACAAAAATATATTTTTTGATTGTGCCTAAATAGCAAGCAGTAATGATTCCTTAGCCATTTTCCTGCCACCTGAGGAGTTGCCTTTAAATCTGAAGGGTGATTTCCGTTTTGCATTTTTCTCCTTCAGATTCATAAAATCCCAAGGACCTGAACCCTGAAGAACTACCTATGGAATTTCCTTTTAGTTTTTTTCCTCAAATTCAAGACACTATATTTCACTTCCTCCTTGATTTTTTTCCCAGAAATATTTTTATGTTTTTTATAGTTTATCCAAACTTAAGTGATAGGCCTGCACCCTGGTGATATAGAGCTTGGGTTGGCAAAAGACATTTTTCTGGTGGTTTAATGAAAATTGCAAAAGAACACCAACTAGATAGATGAGTTTTAAAGGTGGCTCCTCCCATTTGATGAATTACACAAAGGTGCTCCCTCTAGACAGAAGAGTTTCAAAGAAGGTTCCAAGGGGCAAATGATTCACAAAAAGGCAGATGCCCCTTGGTGAGTGTAGTAACCCCCACTACCCCTCTAGGTTGGGTCCTTGTCCCAGGTTGAAGTCCCTGTAAAGCCAACACTGAGATGGAGATAAATGTGCAGGTGGGAGTACTCTTGAAGCAACACCAGTGGAAGGGAAGGGAAAAGGAGGGGAGGGGAGGGGAGAGGACGGGAGGGAAGGGAAGGGAACAGGATTGGACAGATGGATAAATGGAAAGCTGAGCTGTCATGGAGTCTCCATGGAAACTTTAGGGAAGCCTGCTAAAAGTTTTGAAGCTGGTATGCCCTATGAGCTATAACAAGTGGGGCAAGGGGACAGGGACTTTAGATCCCCATTTTGGTTAGTCTGTGGATGCAGACAGCCCCTCAGAAAGACTCTCTTCAGCAGGGGCAATGTTGGAAACTGACAGCTGAGGGCACCTGCCTACTGGCAGCATTCCCAGCAAATGGCCAGTAGGTCCTCCATTCCTGAAGGAGTTTCTAATCCTTCAGGATTAGACAGTGCTAATATTCCCACTGCAGATGTGCACAACATCCTTTCTAGCTGTAGATGGCCCTCTATGCTGCCTCTCAATGCTTTCCACTTTGTCACTCTTTTTGCTTCCCAGAGCTATGACTATCTCTGAAGATTTGTTAAGATCACATCTGCTATCTTCTGACTAAATGAAAGAGTGGGAGCTCTGGGACTTTCTTTCCTCACCTGTCACTGTTCTTAACCAATCACAGACCATATTTGTAAAACATAAGTTGAAGAAAAATGCACGAGAAGGGAAACTTTGCTATATACAATTTTCCCTGATGAAGTAAGCCACTTTGAAATTAAACATTTAGCAAACACTTATTGAGTCCCTACTATGGACTTCCTAGAGATAATATAAACATATTATATCTCACTGCAAAAACAGTGAGATGCGATGCATATCTTCATGGAGCTTAGAGTCTCATGAAAGGACCTGATGTGTGCCTAATTGATAGCTAATTGCAGCTGCTACAGATGCCTGCAGAGACACTGGTTTATATCAGCCAGGAATTTAGCCAAGTCTGGGAATCCAGGGAATGATTCCCTAAAAAGTGGATGGTTGCACTGAAACTTGAAGAGTGACTAAGAGTTAGCTCAGCAGAGGATAGGAGTTTGGGACATTACAGGCAAGAGAATAAGATGCATTAAAGCCAGTGTGATTAGAGACAGCTAGACAAGCATAGTGGTAAATAAGTCTCTGACCCCAAACCTGAAAACACCTCATTACTGGAGTTTTAGGCACTTTGCTAGACTGGGAGAAATCTGAGGGCAGGTAACAATTCTCTTGTCTTCATATTGTGTTATATGGGAAGCCAACTATGCGATATGCTTACAGATCTACCTGCATACACACATCCTCCCCTGACCCAGTCTTTTTATTCTCAATCATCGTGAGCAATTAGTTTAATCACTACAGCTTCAGGGATCAAAGTCTAATTCAATACTTTTAAGATAGGATAATAGAAAAGAGGTCTCAGAGGTCAATCAATGAAGCCCCTAATTTTCCAGATGAGGAGACTGTGATCTAGAGTGATCGAGTTATCTGCTGGATGTCATACCCCTAGTTAGTTGAGCAACACAGTCCAGGTTCACATCCTTGGCACCTAAGTGTTTCTTTCTCTTAAGGCCAGGTGCTTTGATATGCTTCCCAGAACTTATCTATTTGGATGTTTCAATGCCAACTGTGTGAGGCATGTATCACTGCATTGCTCTGCCCGTACCCTCTTATTAGAGACTTCCTCCTGGCTCCAGCCCTCAGGTCCTAAATTCACTTGGTAGCATGTGAAATATGCCCCATCTCACCTGCAGGTATAACTGACTATGAATGTAGAAGATTCTTCCATATACACTCCCAGCCCTGGTCTGGTCACTTAGACTCCACCAAGGCACCTCCTGGGACTTTCTGCTATAGTTAATTGGGGGAATTTCTGGGAGTTATTTCTGGGACTGCATTAAATAGGTAATCCCAGATCCCCTGCTCCTGAAAGATGGAGTTGGAGACAGAATCCTGATGATTCTGGATTAAGCCAAGCCTGAAACTAGTAAGACTCACTTTTCTGGGCCTCCCAGTTACAAGAGCCAATACCTCAGTTTGCCTCTCACAAATTTGTAATAATATGCTTAGAGATTGTTCTGGAGTCAGCCAGTGTGTGGTAGCTCTAGAAATTAAAAAAAAATGTGTAGGGCTAGAGTAGGAGTTACTGCCCAAACATATCAATTCCTTGTGCAAGCCAAAGTAATGGAGGACTCAAAACAGAGCCAAACTGCCCAATCTGAGACCTAGCTCTGCCCATACCAACTGTGTAATCCTGGGCAAGCTACCTGGATTGCTATGTCTCAGTGTACTCAACTGGAAAACAAGGTAGTATCTGCCTCATGGGTTGTTGTGAAGATTAAACAAATTAATACATAAAAGACTCTTAGAACATGGCTTGTGCAGAATAAACACACCATAAGTGTTAGCCACTACTGGTATTATGCTACAACTATTAATATTATGGTTAACCAAAAGAAACCAATTGACAGTAAGGAGAATGAACGAGACAGAGAGTCAAATAAGATTAGGGACAAAATCACAAGAATATTGACCACAGAAGGAGAGAGAGGAGTTGTCTTTATTCCAGATGCCTTCTCAAATCCCATAGGGCCAATCTACTTAGTAAGACTTCTCTATCCTTAAAATAAAGCTCCCCCCCCTTTTCTTAACGTGAGCCCTTTTAATTGGATTTCTATTTCTTATAATCAAACAAGCCTAGACAAAAACATAGACTTTGCAGAGTGCAGTGCAGGCCAGACCAGATGGCATTTCCCTGTTCAACACCATCAACTGCCCCCGGGGTATCTCAATTGTGTGTACTCGCTCTGTTGAAAACCATCTTACTTCTTGAAATGCCACTCAAAAGCAAATACCTCTCATGGCAGGCACCAGCACTGTCCCAGACAACTACAGGAACTAACCAGGAAGCCCTGGTCCAGGAATGTGTGGGAGTTCAAGAGGGAATCCTCTTATTTCCACCTTTGAAGAGCAGGTATATCATTTCCTTTGCTGGGATCAAGCAGCCAGGATTGCCATGTGAATCCAAAGTGTTTCTAGCACTCTCTTTGCTGAGTTCTATTCATAGAAAACCTTGGCCTGGCTCCAGGTCTGTGTCACATTGTTTGTGTGGAATGAGGATGTGCTCTGCTTTTTCAGAATAACAAGCCCATGTTTTTGAGTCATTACAGGAAAAACTTTTCCCACAGTGTGATGAATGCAGTTCACTTCATCACAGCCAAGGTGTGTCATTCCAAAAGACGTATGAAATGTCCCCAAAGAAGAAATCCCAAAGCCATTCACATTCCAGCCCCCTTGCTGGTCATAAAGAGCCTGAGATATCCCCCACTGTGCTTGGATGCTCTCTTCCCCTGATCACTGGCTCCCTTTCTCCCTTTTGTCCTTACTTCAGAACATATAAAAAATTCCACAAGTAATTTTTACCAGGTGAAAACATCTGATCCAGCTTTCCCATCTGAGTGTTCACCCACTGAGCAGTCAAAATTCATGTTTATCTTAAATCTCACAATTTCAGATTTACAGACCTGACATGCCAGAGCAGGCTCCAGCACAGTCACACCTGTAAAGATGGAAGTATATAAATATAGTAATAATCTCCCCATCTATTAAAACCTCTTCATCTCTGAAAATGGAGTATTAATCTTGTTTGAATAAGAACAAATAAACATAGTTCATGAATTCTTTTTTTATTGAGGCATAATTGACTATATAAATAGTATTCTATTAGTGTCAGGTGCACAACTTAATGCTTTAGTATTTGCATACATGGTGATATGATCACCATAGTAACTAGTTAACATTCATCCCCATACCTAGTTACAAGCTTATTTTTCTTGTGAAGAGAACTTTAAAAATCTACTCTAAGCAATTTTCAAAGATGCAATACAGTGTTACCAACCAAAGTTGCCATGCTGTGGTTGTCCTCATGACTTATTTATTTAGAACTGGAAATTTGGATCTTTTGATACCTTGACTCATTTTGCCCTTTTGCCACTTACACCACTGGCAACCACCCATCTGTTCTCTGTATCTATGAGCTTAGTTTTTTGTTTTGTTCTTTTAAATCCCACATATCAGTGAGATTATTTAGTATTTGTTTTTTTTTTTTTTTTAGTATTTGTTTTTCTGACTTATTTCACTTAGTAAAATGTCTTCAAGATCCATCCATGTTGCTATAAATGGTAAAAGCTTCTTTTTAAATGACTGAATAATATTCCATTGTGTGTGTATCATAATTTCTTTATCTATTTATTCATCCAGGAACACTTAGGTTGTTTCCATGTCTTGTCCACTGTAAATAATACTGCAGTGTATATAGGAGTCCATATATCTTTTTGAGTTAGTGTTTTCATTTTCTTTGGATAAATGCCCAGAAGTGGAATTACTGGATCCATATGTCCTTTATTGCATGGCAAATAATTGTACAAATAAAAGAAGGCAACGTTGATTAGAAGTGGTATTTTACAATGGGTGACAATGATCATTGGATCAAGAGGAGCCTTGCAGCTGTCAGTCTCCAATGATCATCTCACTAGGGTGTGGACACCTCCTCCAATTACTGCCTTGCTGCAGGTGTCAGAGCTGTATTGACTTGGCCCTCATCAGCCTGGCGGCCCTCTGCTTGCAAAAAGTAGGTGTTCCAGTCTATCATCCCCAATGATACACTCTTGCCGTTTTCTGTTACTTCAGGGTAAGTCCCCCATGCAGACTTAGAGATGGAGACGTAGTGGTTTCCAGGGCCTCAGAAGCAAGAGGATGGTCACCACCCTGAGCTTTTCAAGGTTTTAAATAGTGTTATGTTGATCTAATTGTTGTAAAGACACTGAGAAAAGACAGTCAAGGAAGAAGCATGAAAATGCTGATCAAACTATCAGCGATTGTGTTTTTAACATTAACTTTGTCTTAATTTCAGATTTATGGAAAAATTGGAGAAGAGAAAAAATTCCCACGTAACTTTCATCCAGATTCCCCAAATATTCACATTCTTTCTCTTAATATGTGTACATGTATGTTTTTCCTCTTTGAGCATAAATTGCAGCCATTTGGGTAGGATTGAAAGGAAGGTTTTCAAAAATAATACTTCAAGATGAAGAACAAAAATCATTGATGTTAAATAATTAGATTTTTTAAAAGACAATCTTGCCTTAAAGACAATAATAACATTTTTGTCCTTGGTATCAAACAAAGTCATTTAAGAAAAAAAAAATCATTGGTCAGACTATGACATAGATAAAGAGAGCAGTCAAACTGCTTCCTGCCAGTGACATTGTAGCCACAATCCCCATCCTGGACTCATCTGAACCTAGTCATGCCTCTGCTCCATCCATCAAGAAGATTCAATCAACCTGCAGAAACACTTGATTAACACATTCAGTCCTTCTCCCAAAAGCACACAAATGACCTCCAGTGGGCCTCCACTTCTTAAATCTCCAAGACCAAGGAGTGAGGTTCTTGGTTCTCTAAGGCACTCCTTCCCACCCAAATTTTACAATTCTACTTGTTTCTTGTTATCTTATGCAACTTGTTTTTCACCAAAACAGTACTGCCGAAATTGATCAACATCTTATTGGCCAGACTGGGCTCTGAAGAATTTTGGCTACATCCAAAACTGAAATCCAACTACAAAGGAAAAATGTTTGTCACGACTTAGCTATTTATTAAAATGGGCCATAAGGTCAGAGGATAAAATCCCAAAAAGAGGAGTTTGAGAGAGTTTTGGAACCATCAAGAAGCACTAGGATATGAACAAAATGACTATGGCTCTTTGTCCCAGCAGCACCCCAGTGTAATGTCTATTTGCTCCTGGCACTTGCACCTCCCCAGCTGCCCTGCATCCTCCAAACCAATGGATTCAGCAGGTGTGTTATTGTCCCACTTTGTGAGATACCCCATCCTACAAATACATTACATTTATGCTGAAGTTGGCTGAAGTCAGTTTTTCCACTGTTTGGTTTTGTTTTGCCTTCAACCCAACAGCCACAAGCTACCCCAAATGATTGAGTGGGGCACCTGTGTGTTTCCCTTCTGTCTGTGCCATCTCCGAAGGGCTCTTTGAAGACAGGATCACAGTTTCTCAGCTGCTCACCCTGCTTCTGTTAACCCTCTGCAGAGCAAATGCTCCCCCAAGCAGACTGCCTGACTGCTCATAGGTAAAGGGTGAAACACCTAGTACACTTATTAGACCTCATTCTCTTGGAAACTGGATTTTGCTTTTGTATAAATCTAACAAAAATCGGTCCATTTACCAGTTCTTCTGGTTTCTAGAGGCCATGAAACAATTTCAGGAAAACAGTATTTCAAATCCATTGATCTCTGCTCTCAGATGCCTCCATAGCTCTGATTCATTAAATAACTAGAGAGTCAACCATGATCCTGGGTTTCCAAAGTTGTTTTCAAACCAAGAACTCGACTGCTGCCAAGACTAGCAGGGGTTTCTGAGCTGGCCAACATTCCTTGAGTTTCCTTTGAGAGGTGAAAAAAAAAAGGCAGCTTAAAATGCATTATATAAGAAAGAAAGGTATGAACAAGTTAAGGGGAAACTACAAAGGAAGCGGGCCAAGTCCCAAAATAAAAGGCAGGAATAGAAAACTAAAAATAGCAACAGGGATGTGTGCCACATCTGTGGGGCTCCCTTGCATTCTCCTGGAGCATTGTACCTTTTTTTTTTTTTCCAGGAGCATGCTAATAATTGTTTGGAGATTTAAATAGAACACTATTATTTGTTCTTTAAAAATAGTCACTTCTTTTGTAGAATTGTGAGAGAGTTTCAAATTACATTAATTGAATTTCACTCATTTGTTATTTACCTTTTACGGACATCTTCAAGGGTGTTAAAGAGACTGTCGATTTTCTTCGACCTCTTTATCCATCTTTAATGGAGCATTTGAAATATTGGAGATATTTCAGTCTTGTTGCACTTAATGGACATTTGAAATAAAAAAAAATAAAATTGGCTTATATGACAATACTTTAAATATCTGCTGTTTATTGGAAAGCTTAGTGCATGCCAGGCACAACGATAGGATGAAAATGGCATACATGTGCCAACATGTACAAAGGTCCTTACAGCTTTGCCCATGAGCCATTACCCACGCTCTTCACAGAGGACACTAAGGGGCAGCATGGGTAGATAACAAACCCAAGTCAATAATCAGTGAATATCGCAAAGAGTTAATCCTGGCTCCCTTTGATTCAAAGACTTAGGGTCCTTCCACAATACTTAAAATAATCAAAAATATTTTTCAAATAGGCTAACTATGCATAGTTAGCACAGAGCCATCAGCAGGAATTCATTGCTCACTTTCTCATTTTTGCTTACTTTTAAAGACCTATACTTGAATTTATATGTAAATTCTGAAAATGTTTAGTACACACCCCATGACTGAGATGGGTGCCATTCCTCCTGGTTATAACGTTTGTCTTCCACCATTCAATTGGTTGTCAGATTAGTAAGACAATTACATTTTTCCCTTAAGAGAAATATGTTATGATAGATTTGAAGAAAATGAAGCCTCATACCAGGGAAGTGCCTATGTAGATGTCGTTTATAACGTTTGTTTAATAATCACTTCCAAGTTGTAAATTCCTGTTTTCTCTAGACACAACAAAAACAGGAAATATTTACCAACTTCACAGGTGTCAGGAAATACATTAAAAACCCTGGTGGCCTAACCACCAGCTTAAGCAGATAGCATTCTTGTGTATAGGTACAGAAGGTATATTGTAATTTGAAACGTGTACTTACGATCCAGAGACCTTCACCTATACTTACTAAGGATTCACTGGCTTTGCTTCTGTTGGACCAAAGATTTTATTTTCCCAGAAGAGGAGTATATTGTGCTAATGTGCTTTTTTTTTAATCTACCTTTACTTGGTTTGAAATCCCATTTCTATATCTAACCAAGTACCAAGATGAAAAAGTACATCTCAAAACTACTGAAATTTAGGATTATGTTTTTTAGTCATGTATGCAATAAACCACGAATTCATTTTCATTTGCTTGCATTTGCAATTTACATCTCCAAAAATGGAAAGAGCGTTATTCTTTTTCCCAATTATCAAACTAACGGCAAAAGATTTCAGCATAGAGCTAAAAAATAAAGAATAAGGTAAGCATCCCTGTTAATGTCTGTATTTATACCCACTTACAATTTTTTTCAGAAAAACGAGATTATTCTTATGGCATCGTAGCATGTTTTCTTTTTTCACCTAACATACAGTAGAAGTGCTCTCAACCAACCTCCACTTACTCATCTCACTACCATCACCATGTGTCCCCCTTCTCTCTGGATGACATGCAACTGTTGAGGTCCACGGTGTACAATGAAGAAGGATGCAGGCCCACAGGCCTCTCTTGGGGATGCACTTGCACACTTTCATTTCTCTACCAGCTGAAATAAAAGCTTACCTAGAGTCTGTTGCATTTCTTCCAAAACTTGTTTGTGCCAGTTATCACTGTCGCAAAACTGAATTAAATACTCAATGTAGATCAATAAGCTAGCAACAAACACAACAAGAGGATTGTTACTGTGGAAACTAAAGCAAATGTTTCAGAGAAACCTGATAAAGTTATCAAAAAATAGCTGCTTTCAAGCCAGGGGAGAAGGACTAATGAAAATCTAGTAGTCAGCACCCTTTAGGCAGCCACACTCCCTGACCAACTCCTGGCCAGATTACATTGTCCCTTTCCACTTTGGAGTGAATGCCAACTATGTCAGTCACTTCAAGCGCGCTTCATCACTTGCAATGGCTAAAGCACAGTCAGTTCTTGGCTACGCTGTCATTCCCTTAACGGATACTCTACCAATGGCCTTTTCAGGTTACTTACGATTTTTTAATACTGTAAAAACATTGCCGCTGTTTTTTGTATATATTTTTGTACACTCAAAAAATTATTTCCTTAGAATAAATTCATAATATAATTTTTGTTTGAAAAGATGTATATATTTTAAGTCTTCATATAGATATATGTTTTTTTAACTATGTGGTAGATAAACTGCAGATTTGAATGTTTTCATTAAAAAAAATTGAATGGCTAAATTGGACAAGTGGTTTTCACCACACTACACAAGATTTTATCGCCAGATTTATTTGGGTCTAGGTGTTTTCATCTGTAAAATAAAAGGTTTAGACTAGAATTCTTTGGGCCCATTTTCAACTCCAATATTTCAGATTTCTATGTACTCTAATATTTTCCAGAGAGCTGGAAAATGTACAAACACATCTACTTGAGAGAATGCTGTCACAAGGATCTATATAAATGGAAGTGTATAATTTGGATTAATGTAAACACACCAGACACTATCATTGCTTCAGAATGATTTCTCCCTAATCTTGGGGGGACAGGAAGAAACAAATAGTCCCCTCATATCCAGGTGTTCTCCTCTGTAGTTGCAGACTAACTGCCCTTCTGTCCTTCCCAGAAGACCTGCCATGTAGTTATCAGCACCCTTCATTCAGGCTTCCACCCTGACCTCTCCAGGGACACTGCTCTACTGTGGTCCCCAGGGGCCTCCTGGGGACTCTAGGTCTGCTTAAGCTCTTCATGACACATGGCACCACCAGTTACTCCTCTTGAATGCTTTTCTTCCTACGAGACCACAGACTCCTTGGCCATTTCCTAATTCTCTGGTTCTTCCACTTCCATTCCCTTTGATGGTTTTCTATTTGTCCCTTATAAGTCTCCATGATTTAAAGTTTCTCTGATATTTTTTTCCAAGTCTCTCAATTGCTTAAATAGTTAAGTATCTTTAAACAACAAAAGCAAGTTGAATGAATCAACTGGTTAAGAAGTATTGCAGTGCATGCTTTCGTAAGGCCAGGAATGATTGGTTTTGATCACTCTTAAATTTATCTCCTTTCTAGGCAAGTCTAGATCTTGCTATACTAGTGATTCTCCAAGTGTGGTGCCTGGACCAGCAGCACCTGCATCGCCTGGGAACTTGTTAAAATGGAAAATCCTTGGGCCTCATCTCAGACATACTAAATCAGCAATTTGTATTTTAACAAGGCCTCCAGGTAATTCTAATGCGTAATAAATTTAGCGAATCACTGGTCTATAACATGCACCCTTTTAAAGCCAGGCCTTGATTCAATGATTAATGCTAACTATGGGTGATCAGAAGTAATCAATTCTCCCTCCAAATATCTGTGCAATATTGAATTATATCTATAGATCCTTTATTCCTAGGGACCTCAGGGTAAAGGAAAATAATGAAATACAGGATGGAAACAACAGGCTTCCCCAGTTGCCTTCCACAGAAAATGACAACTCAGTCTGGCTGCCGCTAATAATACCTTACAGTTTTCGTTACCACGGGGGATGTCCCCACTGCCTGATGGAGAAGCACTCCCTGTTTCTGTTGCCCTGGACAACCCTATTTTTCAGATTCACTGACTCTCATGTATGCTTCCATTTTTTTTGATCTTCTTGAGTCCCCACAGGCAAGATAAGTAGCCATCGGGGAGATGAGAGCTGGCAGGTGAAAGGGATGGGAGGCCATCTGCTCCATCTGCTCTGCTGGAGACAGGCCTGTCACCCGCTTCCTTTGTTCATTTCTTTCTTCCTTCCTTCCTTCATTCCTCCAGACATCCACTTACCCATCCACTCACCCATCTTTCTTCCCAAACATCCTTTTATCCATTTATCTACCCATTCACTCTTTCACTCATCCACTCATCCACCCATCTATCCACCCATTCATTAATCCATTGATTCCAGAAATATTTGTTGTTTGGAATAGTGCCAGCTTGGTTTCTCTTCAATATCAAATGAAATTGAGCCTCACTGGAGACCACTGACCTATGGCATTTCCTTTTACTTCTCCAGTGTTTCCCAGGACAATCCATATGGATGCAGGGGAAAAAAAAATCTCAGAACTTCTATTTACATTTATTTTTAACTCCTAAAAATTTCTACTTTGAGTATGTTTTATAAGAACATAGTGCTTAATACTGTGTTATGTATATAGTTTAAAATTGCATGCTCAAAAATATTGTAATCAAAAAGTGCAAAGTCCAAAAATTTTGGATTCTACTGCTATGAAGAATAGAGTCAGAAGGCTACAGAGCAATATGGGATGGACAGGGACTAGCATTTGAGGTGAAAGGCACAAAAAGGTCCCGGTACCAGGAAACTGGTCAGCTAGAAAACATGTGTAAGAACAGATGAGCCCACTTTTGTATGACTGTATTGCCCGTGGTCTGCAATGCTGCAGAGCAAGAGCAGAGGCAAGTCCTGCCCTGGCCTAGCTCTTATTCCACTGTACACCCTTCTCCAAAGGGACATTTGGACTGTGATCTGGGCTTCAGGCCAAGTAGGGGGACCTTTAAGTAACCTTACTCCCCGACAGCATGTCTTGAACTTCACTGCACACTGGTGAAAGTAAAGATTTTCAGTGCATTGTTTTTATTTAATAATAATAATAATAATGTGAGTATCTTACATTAGTATAACTTTTTAATCTCATTTACATCCAGTTTCTCCCACTTTAAAAAAAGGAAAAAGATTAACTCAGGCAAATTGATGTTTTTGCTAATACAGACCATTTTTTTAGCATGTGTCAAATCACTTAAATGTTTTCCTAATTTGCCCATCATAAGGCTGAGTGAACCTACCCTCTTCTTGGACACAACACTCCAAACTGCAAAGCTGAACGGAATGCTGCTCTATTCTTTTATAGGCACTGAAACTTTTATCTTTGCCTATTTCCTCTAAGGTGTAAGCATCTTCAAACACTAACAGAAGGATTCTTTTGTCTTTGCCTCTATAGAATGGGTTGATATATAGGGACCTGCTTTTCAGCAAGCTGTAAGGCATGAGAAGACCAAAAATGTGGGGCAAAGAAATAAATATCCTAGCTTCATGTTTTGACAGAAAATGCTTATCTGTGGCAGCAAATTCGATTGAGAAGATTAACTTCAATATGCATATGAGAATTCCTGTTCATTGGATGAATCTTTTAAATAACAATGATTTAACAAAGTCATGAATGGACCCAAAACAGCTGTCTTATTTTTTTATTGAACAATCATAAACTTTGCCTTTTAAAACAAATCCTAACAGCTTATTCAGCTTACATTCAAAGACCCTCCCACACACACACATTCATAAGTCTGTTGGCAAACTTTGAGAATAAAATATAGGTAAATAGTGAAATAATTCTTAAATAATCTTCACTCCAAATAAAATACTTCTGCAAATATTTCCTAACAAAATCTAATACAACAGTCCTGTTTGTGCTAAGATCCTCCCAAGTGTACTCATAATTCCACTTATCAACCAACCTTAAAGGAAAGAAAAATAAGAAAATAACAATACTTTAAAGTTGATGTTTCCTACTGAAAATTGACTTTCTTCCAAACCTCCTAAAAACGTGTTTTCTACTTTAAATCTGAAACTCATCTAAGTCACTGCACTTACTATTAAATAAATTCCTTCTGTTGCTCATTTTCTGACATTTTATAAATCCATAATGACTATTTTTTCTAGATTTTTCTTATGCTCGTTACTAGTAATATTACTATAATTATTAATAACAAATTTACCATACCTTGGCTGTTTGGAAACCTTGAAGTGTTACACCTTTATTCTACCTATTTTAAACAAACAGTATTTCGTTCATCTTCTCAAGAAAGTAATAAGTATGGGTATGGAGGATGATTCGTACTAACATAATTGTTACAAAATTATATAAATATTTACCTTCACAAGTCTTCCAAGGGGGCAAAATAATTCCTAGCTCTCTCAGTCTGAAGTGGCATTCTTTAAAACCATTTATGGGCATGTACGTTTGCCCTCTGCTCCAGAATCATCCTTCAGGTACGGTAACCTAGGCATGACCAGTAGCAGCTCTTTGAAACCTGCCTCAGTTCAAGGCTGCTACTCAACCTCCCACAAGCTTCAAACATCCCACTTCCTTCAGGGGTTGTTTTGTTTTGCCTTTTCCCAAAGTAAATAAAAAGCAAAACTAAATTCTATTGATGCTACCACAAGGAAGACCTAAGTATCATACTCCCCCACCCTGCCCCCACCTTCTCTCACTCCTCACTCTCCCTCCATCCTGTATCCCAACATCAATGTACATCTGAGTCACGGACGCGTGAACCCACTCTGGTCTTCAGCTTTGGCTAGCTCTCTCTTTGGTTGATCTGCATCCATGTTAAGATGATCTAAATTGCATTTTCAGTTCTTCAGTATTACTATAAACACATATTTAACAAATCTATATGCATTCAAATATTTAACAAGTATCTAAAAGTGTTCAGTCATATGCATTTTATGGATTGTTAGTAGCCTACTTTTTTTTTTCCTGGACCCACACACTTGGCCTTCCAAAATCACATGTCCATATGCTATAATCTAGACAGTTCCTAAAATGTTGGCTGTGTGTTGAATGATCATTAAAATAAGAGTCTTCTCTCAGAAATCCACCCCCCAGGATCAGCGAGGATTTAACCATTTCATTACAGGAGAACGGGCATTTTCTTTTACGAGTTCTTCTCTCACAGCATTGCCATCTCCAGATGCCATGTCATGCTCTGAAATTAGAAGGAATGTACATCATGTCCAGATGTTTATAACTCTAAGATGAAGTACAGTTTTATTTTTGTATTGCAAGGGATTTACAATAAAATCTTTAATAGGCTCAAAGAGTCTGTGCTCATTGCATTCACCTACTCTGTCAGTTGGCACCTCCCGTCTAAGTCAGCACCCCCTGAATGATTTATTTTCATATATCTATCATCACCAGCCATTAGCTTATACATGCATTTGTCTTTTTTTTCATGTAATGTCTCATACCACCACTAGAATATCAGCTCCAAGAAGACAGGGGCTTTATTTTGTTCACGGCTACTACAGTGCCTGGAACATAGCAGGCACCTAATAAATACTTATGTAATTAGCAAATGTAAGAGTATCTCTCTAAGTAAGAATTTCATACAGTCTGTTATGGAAGAGGGATTAGCTTATTGTGTGGCTTCAGAAGGCAGATAGCAGATCAAAGGACAGCACTTTTATATGGATAGCTCTCGTTCTACATAAAAGTTTGTAATATTTAGAAGTTTCCAAAGTGAGATTTGTCTGCTTCTAAGAGTAGCGAGGTATGTTTACTTCAAAAGTGCACTTCCTAAAATGGAATGCTGTATGATTAGTGCAACCTGGCAAATGAAAGTGTGCAAAGAAATCAAATATTCCAGATACTTGATAGTAATCCCCACTCCCCTAAAAAAAAACGTCACTTGTAAATTCCCAGTCTTAGAAAATTGGAAATCTCACAGCAATAACAACAATAACAAGTGGAAATAGGAAGGCAGGAAGCCCACTTGCCAAGAATGCAGTAGCCAATAGGTAGAAAGCTAGAGAAGATAAGCTCTTGCAATCAGGGTATGGAAGGTACCTCCAGAGGTCCCTGTGTGGACAAACCTTGGAACCACTTACAAAGGATTTGTAAACAGATCTTCAGAGAGGAGATGTGAGACCCATGGAAGGACTGAGCCTCCAAGGCCTCTCCTCTAAGTGGTGCCACATGCACCCTGGCCAGTCCAAAGGAGGCAATGGACCACGAGCAGAGGAGCTCCTGGGCAACCTCTCCATGAGGCCTTTAGGACAGTCTGCTCTCCAGCCTAAGGTTTACCTCCTGACTAAGGTTTACCAAGACTGCACTAGTAATTCTCTTTAGCTGCTCCTTTAGCTAATGAAGCTAATATCTTAGGTCAGAAAATGCTTTCCCCATAAATTTATACCAAGAATCTTGATACCTAATTTGGGTATAGAAATATCTTTTGTGTAACCCCTAATGTAACTTCCGCCCAGCGAAATAACTGTGTCCAAGGCATCTATACAGTAGTCAAGATATCTGCAAAATCTGCATGCAATAACACAGGGTGGCAGGCTCAAGAGAAGGGGACTGCAATCAAGTTTAGTAGAAAAGAGGGTGTGGGGCTGGGTGTGCAGTCGAAGGGATGGGGGTTCCCTTCTTGAGGATTATTCCAAAGGAGCTCTCACAGCCACCAAACGTTCATCCCAAACACCAAAAAAATTCACAAGAGATTCAATTCTCTCTCAGTGGGAAAGGTTTAGATGCAACCATAAATGAATGGAGAGGAATGCAAAAGTTGTTCTTCAAAGTGCTTTGTAGAAAAAAAAAAGTACTTTGTAGCCCGTAGTTTTAAGAAAACAAAATAAGACATAGGAAGATGCAAGTGTTTGAGACAGCTAGCTGTACTAAGACAATAGGTTTCAAACCTGTACTGAAGTAATCAAATCATTCAAAAAATGTGCAGGTCTTGGAAAGTAGATTGATGGTTACCAGGAGTTGGGAGGAGAGAGATATGAGGAATGGGGGCAATTGCTTAATTGGGCTTTTATTTTGAGCTCATGAGAATGTTTTAGAACTGGACCAAAGTGGCAGCTATGCAGCATTGTTAATGTACTGTCACTGAATTCACTTCAAAATGGTCAATTTTATGTTATGTAAATTGCACCTCAATACAAAATATTTTTTAGGACTTAAAAATCTTTTTCCATTTTGCTTTCCTTTCTTTTAAAGATTTATTTATTTATATATTTACTTAAGAGAGAGCATGCACAAGAGAGAGAGAGAGAGAGATCTTATAGAGGAAGAGGGAGAAGCAGATTCCTCGCTGAGCAGGGAGCCTGACACGAGGCTGGATCTCAGGACCCTGAGATCATGACCTGAGCTGAAGGCAGACACTTGACTGACTGAGCCACCCAGGTGCCCCCTCTATTTTGCTTTTCAAGGACTGTAGGACAAGTCATAAGTATTTAAAGTATTAATGATGATCTCATTTTCCAGATCAAATATTCAGAAAGATATATACCTAATAGTTTTAAAGGGGGGAGTTTATTTTAAATTAATGTTTAAGGGCATAGACACACTTCAATATAATAATTCACTTAAAAGTATAGTATTTCCTCTTTCTTTTAATGTACTTAATTATAACCATGTGTAAGAAGGAGGTAAAGCTGAGTAATAAATACATTTGCCAAATATTTCAAATCTTAGTTAACTTGAAGTGCAAAGAACCAGAAACAAAAACTAAATAAAATGAACTTGGATTGTCAACTATTTATATCTGGGCGGGGTGGGGGGGCGGGGATTGCATAGTTTGTTGATGCTAGCTAGCAGTTACTATGGCTACATTTTGTTTTAAATGAGTTACTTTCAATTTAGTGAAGCTTTACTGTACTGGTTATTCATTCTACAAGATAACCAAATATGTCCACAGCACCATCTTATATGCCGTATTTCTCACATTTTAACAACCTGGGTAAGAAATACACATGCATGAACAAGCATCATGTGACTATTACTACAACTTCATTCAAAGGCTTAGAGATAATTCCCAAATTTAATCACAGATACTGTCTCTTATCCTCTCCAAAACCCATAAAAATACATGCTTGGAAATATTCCATTTAAATACTTCCATTTTGTTAAAAAAAAAAAAAAAAGAAGAAGAAGAAGAAATGTTCTATATTTTCTCTCTTGGCTCTTAACCCTCATCTGATAAATTCCTGAGTGTGTTTTTTCTGTATGAAGCTGAGAAAGAAGTAGCTTTGTCTAGAATGTATATAAAACAGATCACTGAAGAATTTGAAGGACTTTGTATATATTGGTTATTTTATTATATTTTTTGGTAATCAGTCATATTTATTCTCCATATAACTGGATAAACTTTATGGAAAAATGTAAATCATTAATGAAATCTTAAAGATAAAACAAAATAGTAACAGAACCAAACTCAACCACCACCCCTTTCTCCTGAAATAAAGAACAAAATCAAACGAGTGCTTTCTTCTCATCATCTGTGTTTCTTAAATTACTCAAACTGAAAATGAGATTATTTTTCCAGTGTTTATACAGAAATCAAATTTTTTTTTTTTGCTAAAAGGTTTTATTTATTTGAGAAAGACAGAATGCAAGCATGAACAGGGGGAGGGTTCGAGGGAGAGGGAGAGGGAGAAGCAGGCTCCCCGTAGAGCAGGGAGTCTGATGGGAGCTCAGTCATGATCTGAGCCACAGGCAGATGCTTAACTGACTCAGCCACCCAGGCACCCTCTGAAATCAATTCTTACCTGTGTGAGAAACAAATCTCCTGTTGGAAGCCTTGGCTACTGAATATTGGAAGAAGGGAAATTTCAGACACTTGCCGGTCACTCTGTCACATATGCCCGACTGACAGTTACAGGTCTCCTTGCAGTCCATCCCGAAGGTGCCGTAAGGGCAGTCTGAGGACAAAGGGGGGGGGGTTAGAGGGGGACCTACTCCCTGGGCCCCAGCCCCCTGCCACACAGACCCTGTGCACACAGCCTCCAGATCTCCACAAATCTCACGAATCCTGACTGTCAGATAAAATCCAATTCTTAAACAAATGAGCAAAAAAACAAAACCAAAACAAAACAAAAAAACCCTGAGCTTTGAAAGTTGGAATTTCCAGCCACAAATGTGAAATCACACACTGAGACTAGACAATGGACACCTCCACTGTCGTGTCCTGCTGTGAAGCTTAGTGGAAGACAGCTACACATAACCAATATCCTTGAACCAGCCTTACTTCTGTTCACTTTCTGCTTACCAACACACAGGTTCTCGTAATTTCCTTCACACTGTTCCTATGACAGCCCAGTGAGGTGGGCAGTGGAACAGACACATACATGCATCAGCTCCTCCAAGAGTTTAAAGAATGTGATGCGATCTTTGGATCCACTGCCTTCAGAAACGATGTGAACATTTTAGATATGCAGGCAAGGGGCTGGGTGGGCTGTTATGCCAGCTCTCCTGGAAGTGACCAGTCCTCACTCTGCTCCAGCTCTTATCAACTACCTTCTCTGTTGAAATGGCCACACAATTTACCTAACTCCCCTGGATTTTAAGAGGGTTTATTAGTAAAACCTTCTGCAAATCTAAGATGCAACATTCTAAGAACAAGAGCACAGAATTTACCTGTATACCTCCCCCAAATCTGAGCTTCAGTATGTTCAAGTGGACAAACCCATTTATTACAAATGCAGGGTCTTTATTTTATTTTATTTTATTTTATTTTATTTAAAGATTTTATTTATTCAGAGAGAGAGAGAGAGAAAGAGACACAGGCAGAGGGAGAAGCAGACTCCATTCAGGGAGCCCAATGTGGGACTCGACCCCAGGCCTCCAGGATCACACCCCAGGCTGCAGGCGGTGCTAAACCGCTGCACCACCGGGGCTGCCCTGCAGGGTCTTTATGACATAGACAGCATCTCAATAGGTGACCCAGTCTTTTTTTTTTTTTTTTTTGACCACCCAGCTTTTAACAATCAAGTGGAATGGATGTGGAACATTTATTCTCTTGGCATGAGAATATTCTCGTAAGTGTACAATCATACCTAGGGGAAGAAACAAGTGGTGAAGCAGCTGAGCCTTTAGTAATCTAATATTCCATGGAATGATCAATGTAGACATTAATGAAATTTATTTTTGGAGGATATTTAGGATGATGCTTCCTGGCATTCTTCAGATTGCCGAGGAGCCTGGGTTTAAACACTGGCCTCTCTGCCGGGAAGAACAGTTCTTTTTAAAAAACCTTAAAAAGCCCCTTGCAGAAACGCACACAGGATTGGGGTTTGACTGTGTCTCTAGTGATATCAAAGACTAAAACTTTAGCCAAATTCTAGTTATACTTCTGTTGCCCACACACACACACACCCCCCCCCCCCCACTGCGTATTGAATAGTGTTGGCCAGATAGCAGGTGTTCAGTAAATATGTGTTGGCTGGCTGATTGTTAGCTTGGCAGCATAATGCCAAATGTCTGAATATTTAGAAAACATCTGGATGTGCCGCTAAAGTATACAGTTTTCCTAGGCGTGTTCAGTGAAAAAGCAGGAGGAGGGAGTTTGCCTACAGCAAAATTCTATGTCTCTGTGTGGAGTTACTGAGGTTCACACAAGGTCACTATTTCCAGCAGAGAGAAAAATGTTTGAAACGAGACTCGTTTGCAATGTGAATCATGCCAAAAAGAACAATCTTAAATACATTTTAAAAAATCTATCCCATTAACAGCTACCTCAGTCATTCAGTAGAATGTTAGACTGCAAAAGATCCCAGATGCCTTGCAACATTTCTTTACCCAAATGTGACAGTGCATTTACAATCACATTTATTTTATTTTATTTTTTTTACAATCACACTTACAGAGGCGATTCTTATGCCAAGAGAAAAAGCGATGCACTGCATATCCTTGCTATATCATAAGTATGGTTCTATTAACCACTTCCTCTCTAATTTCCTTGTGTGAAATCCTGTGATTTTGCAGAAAATACAGCTCCTATCCAGCTTAAATGTTTGTGAGTGTTCACCAAAAATAAAAAGATTCCTCGCTATTCTGCCTTTCGTTGGTTACAAACAAAAATAAACTGAGCAAAAAATAAGATTCTCCTAGTAGTCCCAGCATGTATTTCCTAATCCTTAGCATATGTTGTGGATTAAAAGGTAAATTAGCTTGTAAAATATTTGTCTAAAAGGTAGGCGAATTCATGAGACTGGCTCCGTGGTGGATGATCATCACTCATAAAAGCATACAGTACAAATTAAATACAGAAAATCTAAGAATTAAATAAGACAGAAAATACAAGAAATAAATTTCCCAGTCCCATCTTAAAAACTTCTTTGTATTAAGAAACTGATGAATGGGGCCAAATAGCCTAAGTGTTTCATCTTGATAATGGCTTTTAATGATGACACCAGGAAGTATCCCCATAGAGAATATCTCAAAATCACCATCCTTTGGATTCTAAACCTTTTAAACTACAGTCACTAAGTTTGAAATAAATTCTACAAATGTTTTAACTATACATGGTTTAGCTATGATTTCAGCCTAATGACGTTTTTCTTCAAGTCTGGAAACTCTCATTCTTCACAGACTTCCAATTTTTAAATCTTTCTTTGCTGTTATTTTTACTTGTCTTAAACCATCTGCTATTCTTCTAGATGACTGAACACCTTTATAAAGTGGCATGGGGTTTGTTTTATACTTTGGGGTACCTTCTTTCAAGAAGGTGAATCATTCTGATAGATGGCTTAAGCCCATCCTACTGCACAAAGCGCATTAGTGTTCATCAGAAATAGTTGATTTTGAGAGATGCCCTCCAACGCCGGGACCCTTTCAGGATCAAAGAATCACTAAGCCTCTGGCTAGAGGCCGCTAGAGGTTATCTAGCGCAGATCTCTGTAATCACTGCTTGCAGGAGAGAGAGCACCTAAACCATGCAAACCAATTACTTGTCAAGTTCCTAAAGTTTTCCAGAAAGGGAGGTAACACAATTTTTCATTGAAATGCTTTTTTTTTTTTTAAAGATTTTATTTATTTATTCATGATAGACATAGAGAGAGAGAGAGAGAGAGAGGCAGAGACACAGGCAGAGGGAGAAGCAGGCTCCATGCAGGGAGCCCGACGCAGGACTCGATCTCAGGACTCCAGGATGGCGCCCTGGGCTGAAGGCAGGCGCTAAACCGCTGAGCCACCCGGGGATCCCCTGCGATGCTTTTCTTAGAATCTCCTACCCTCATGGAGGGAAACGCCCTCCTGCTTTCTATGCTTTCCTGCACCAGGGGTTCAGTGCTGCTTGCAGAGTGCTCCTCCTTTCTCTCCCGGTGACACCGCCTGTGCTGGGCCTTGTCCCTAAAGCCACCTGCATCTTCCCTCTTGTCCTTGCCAGCGAAGCCTCCGCACCTCCCACGCTGGCTGACAGCCCTCAGGTGTGCCCCCCCACCCCCCAATCTCGGGGCCGGGGTAGAGGCAAGGGGTGACCCTTTACCTTTGCAGATTCCGAACTCGTCACCAAAGTCATCCTCCTCACTGTAGAACTGACACCTGAGCCCCGGGCCGCACTTGACGCCGTCCATGGCCGACACGGTGCGGTAGCAGGTCTCGCCGGGCCCCGCGGCGCACACGCGGCAGCAGCCGCAGTCGTCCAGCACCGTCCTCTTGCAGCGCAGGCTGCTCTTGCACCCGGCGCTGTCGCAGCGCTCGGGACAGTCCACCGCATACCTGGCGCTCCAGGCCGCCGCCAGGTGCGCAGGGACCAGGAGCGTGGCCAGCAGCAGCAAGAGGCTCTTCATGTCTCCCCGGGGCTCGGGCTCGGCTTCCCGCGGGCGGCGTGGTCCTTGCAGGCGGGAAGCAGCTGTCCAAAGTGGTAGCTGAGCCTCTGCCTACACGTTTATGAGTTTTATACACTGGGTTGCCCGCATGTTTCCCCGTCATCAATTTCCTCAACCCAGCAGCAATGCTGTCCTCTTGCCAGGCGCTCTTGTTTTAGTTTATGAAATCCAGGATGAAGGCTGGATTAACACGCCGCTGCCATCCAGGAATTGAAAAGCCCAAGCTGATGTCATCTGTTATGTTTAGATGGTTGTTTTGCATGAGCACTGAAAAACTCGCTCACATCCGTCTCAAGGGCTCAAGGACGTCTGCGAAGGGGGAATAAAGAAGGTTGCATACCGTCCTCAGGACAGGAATTGTTCTGACACCGGCATATCACTTGGGCTGTGGCTTTGTCTCGGAGCCTCTGTAGTGAGGAGGAAAATGATATCGACGTGAATCATCAGGCCGAAAGAAGCTCCTTTAAACAAAATAAATAAACATTTGGTATTTCCCCCTCAATAAATAGCTATGAGATCATTTGCAAGAAGAAAGGGTTATATTGTGCCTTTTCAATACTTAGAAGAAGGAAAATATTTTGAAAGAGATTTTTTTTTTAAAGGCCCCTCTCTTCCTTCCTCCCACCCCTCCCCTCAAACGTTATCTCTAAAACAATTCATAGCACATATAGCTAAGTTTATCGTGGATGGAGCTGTATTTCTAATAAGATGTGGAACGGCCCCTGAGAATTTTCTTTAAACTCAATAACAAAACCCACAGAAGAGGTAAGATGCTGCTGGCACCGTTTCTGCGTTACTGGGTTCTGGAAAAACTTATCAGACTTCTTCTGACCCAAAACTCCCTGGGGAGAGGGCTCATCCATCACCGAGTGTGCCTGTCCAATGACTGAGCCCCTTCGGAGCTCTTCCCCTCGCTCCTGGCATCTATCAGAGCCCTCACTAGAAACCGCCAAACAAGGCAGCCAGCCCAAGGAAACAAGTGAGCCAGCAGGGAAATCGGAACGTGGCCCAGAGAGGCAAGTCACTGGGAAGGGAAAACATTACCCATCAGGAAACGGGGTCTTCAAGCTATGGAGGGTCACAGGGCCTAGGTCCCACTGGGAAAGACAGAGCAGTCCTCTTGCAATATCAGCTGGAACAGCGCCTCATGAAGCAAGGATGAGAGGGGGGGCGGGCAGAAAGGGCAAGGTGAAAGAGGAGAGAGCAGAGCTCTTACATCAGCTGCGTGATGCACCTCCAGCTTGTCAAAATTGACATAAACCCACTGTGATCTAGCAACTACTCAACCAATGAAGCTGATGGCTGACTCTTGGTCTGTCACAAATGAGCTTTGGGCAAGCCATAGGACTTCATTCAGCCTCACCGTCTGCTTTTGAGAATTGACAGTGTTAGGCTGGTTGATCTCTGAAATTCTTACCCCCACCTGAAGATGAGGCTGAGGCCATTGGGTAGGACTTGATGATCAGCCTTCAAAAGTGCAATTGTAGAAAATGGAAGGAACAGAATCTGGAATGCAGGGAATTGAGGGGGTGGAAATCAAGGCATGAATCTTCCACTTTCCAAAATTTTCCATGCAATCCAATATGAAATAGTCTATCTGCACCTTCCCAGAAGCAAACACACACTTAGCAAATGCACACTCATTTTATTGTGTTCAATAGTGGGTAACATCCGCTGGGTGCACAGTATGTGCAGATCACCGTTTGGAAGCATTTTACATGTACTGATTCACTTGCTCCTTACCACAACCTCATTAAGTGGGGACTATCATCCTGCTCATCCTATGAATGAGGAAACTGAGTCAGAATGAACTCAGGTCCCCATAAGGTCAGGGCTGAAACTTGAACCAAGTAACTCTAAAGTCAAAGCCACATGTTCCATTGCTTATTATAACACAGTGGTGCTCCCCTGGCTAATGATTCTGATGGCCTACTTTACAATTTAGGCTGGAAAAGTTTACTGCACACCACATTCTGAGAAAAGAGTGGCTAATTGGAATAATGGCTAATTATAATATCTATTATAGAAATAATATCTATTATAGAAATTTTACTGTGTGCAGAGCACTTTATATGTATTACTATATTTAATTTTTATTTTTTTTATTTTTATTTTTTTATTTTTTAAACAACTTCAAAAGGTAGGTACTATTCTTATCCCCACTTTAGAGGTGAGAAATCAGAGGTCTTGAAGGGTTAAGTAACTTGTCCAAGGAAACAAAATTAGCAGATGGCGAAGCAAGGACACAAACCCTGAAACAGATTGCTTCTAGAGACTGGAGTAAGGATCAAACATATATAGGTACCAATCCAGTGGCCCAAGTAGGTAAAGTGATAAGATACATCCGATATAAATGGGAATGAGCAGAGTTGTTCGCCTTAGAGCACATGCCTCCACGAAGGGAAGAGGCTACTCCTTAGAAGTGGCTGGCTGCTGCCATGAAGGAATATGAGCCCACTGGGTCGAGTCTTCTATTTTTTTTTTAAGAGAAGGTAAAATCCGGACTTTTAAGTGTAATACTCTAATTTTTAAATGTTGGCCATTATTTCATTCAAATTATAAAATGTTACGTGCACCCTTATTTCTCATATGCAGGATCCAGTCTGTGAATTATTTTAGTCTTGCTATAAATTTTGGATTCTGACATTGCTGGATTTGAATCTCTGCTCTGCCACTTACTATCTAAGAGACTCAGAAACTTAGTTTAACATTTCTCAACCTCCATTTTTGTCATTGTGTATGGTTGGACAAATACCCTTTTTATAGGGCCATTGTGAAGATTGATAAAAAGGGATGGACAGTGTCTAATATAATATGCATTCACTAAATGATGGCTATTCTTCATTTTTAAAACGTTGTCATCATAGAGTTGGCAGTGAATAAAGAAAGACAAAGCATAAGAACATTCTCATCTTTTATAGGAATTTAAGGAAGAAACAATAAAGGCCTTGCAGATGTCAACATCACAAGTAGTGGAGGAAGAAGAAGAGGAGCTCATGGACAACCATCTTCTGCATTTCCAAAAACGGATAATACTTTGGTAAAGGACAAGGAAACAGAGAGAAAATGGAAGCTGAGGGTATCAGATCCACAATAATAGTAGGCATAAACACGTGCCCAGAAGAGTGGAGGAGACGTGCTCTCTGCAGAGTTCATAAGTGGTGGAACTATCTCAACATGTACTTCCTAACAACTCATTCTTGGGGAACGTTCCATTCCTTCCAAGACCCGACAAAAACTGTTTGTCCCAGCATGATCCCTATGGGATTTATATCTAGCTGTATTGCCTTGTTTCCCAACCAGGAACCCAGCTCAACCATTCTTTGGAGGGAAATTAGCAATGGCCACAAAGGGTTAGGAAATTGGAACATAAGTAAACAAAAGATCTGCAACTTGAATCTGCAGCAAAACAAATTAAGGTAAAGCTGTTGATGAGGGCATGAGGCCCATTTTGGTTTGCTTGCTTTGTGCTACAGCTGGCAAATCTCTAATCTTGCTCTACCTGTGCATCAGGTGCCAGACCAAAGAGTGAGAAAGGCCAAAGGGAATCACATAAGGTTTTCACAACTTGGAAAACATAAGTTCAAGTTGTAAGGGGTCAAACCATATCATCTTGGGGTCCAACTCATGTGGCCTTCTGCAACAGGAACCGAAGAAACAATAGAACTGAATAGACTATTCAACCCCTTACACCTTGTTCATTTAAAATGAACTTTTTCCCTCAAACTTGGTATTATGTCAAGAAGGAAAATAAGCCTAGGTAATGTGCTCTGGCAATTTGTGTTTAATTTTGCCCATTCTGATTGCTTGTAACCAAATACCCAGCATTTACTTCTGGATTGGCAAAGTGGGAAAGGCTCTGTAAGGATTCCAAACCATCATGGTCAAGTCAAATTGTCTCATATTTACTGTGCCTTTCTCACAAACATCTTACCAGATAGGTTTATTTTTTAAATTTTAATTTTTTAAAGGTAATCTCTATATCCAACATGAAGCTTGAACTCATAACCCTGAGTTTAAGCATCGCATGCTCTACCGACTGAGCCAGACAGGTACCCCCAGATAGGTTTTATTTATTTATTTATTTATTTATTTATTTATTTATTTATTTATAAAGATTTTATTTATTTGAGAGAGAGTGAGAATGAGAGAGATCATAGAGGGAGAAGAAGAAGGAGAAGCAGACTCATACTGAGTGTGATGCCTGATGTGGGGCTCAATCCCAGGACTCTGGAATCATAACCTGAGCCAAAGGCAGATGCTTAACTGACTGAGCCACCCAGGTGCCCCATGACAGGTTTAATTTAAATTGAATTATGAAGGCAGCCTTGAAGGCAAACATCTCCAAGGGGCAAATGGAGAAATTTAGGTGTATGAGTCTTTGTTTTTGTTTAGTTTTTGTTTTTGCTACCATCTGAAAGTCTTTCTGCTTTGATACCAGCTGATGGCAATTTTGCATGTGCCTAGGGCATGGTCTAGCACGTACAAGAGCTCAATACTTAGTAAACATGTAAACATGACTGGTTCTTTCCCAGAATCATTTTCAGAGAGTAGTAAGTTAAAATGTGTACCAATGTGTTCCCCAGGGGAAGCAAAGTGGGGCCTCGGTTCTTGAACAGGCTGAACTGAGCTGCAGAACTGAGTGCTTCTTTTGGAGAATGAGATAGAGGTTTCCAGAGACAGCAGAAGTGTCTGGGGATGGAATGAGGTCCAAGTAGAGTCCTATCAGGTCCGCTCTTGCACAATTGACCAACTTTGTCCTCCAGACCTTCCAGCCGGGGGTCTGGCACCACCACACTCACCCTGAGAAGAAGTTCATGGGAGCTCCTCATTTTTGATAGACCCTGATGAAACACATCTGCCAAACTGACTTTTACAGCAGTGACAGGTTGGCTGTCACACAGGCTTTGGGGACTCCTCCCAGAGCCTTTTCCCCTGGGAACAACTTGCAGGAATTCGAGAAACAGTTCTGCCGCTACCAAGTTATGTGATCTTAGGCAAGTCACATGACACACACATTAGACCCCTCATCTCTCCTTTCTACTTCAGTAATGAGTTAAGAAGACCAAAAGGGTCATCTTCACTATTTTTATCAAAATCTAAATTTCTAAAGATTTCCTTCATTCTTTAAAAATGATCTTACATCTTAGAGCAAATACTTTCCCCAAAGAAATAGCATCTCTCCAGTTCTCTAAATTTTCATTTCTAACAAAGGTAACCTTAATAGTAAATGGGGATTGGATGTTACAGGCAATTTTTAAAGACTATACCTGCTCAGGGGTGCCTGGCTGGCTCAGTTGGTAGAGCATGCAACTCTTTGGTCTCAGGATCATGAGTTCAAGCCCCATGTTGGGCATGGAGCCTACTTAAAAACAAAACGAAATAAAATTACACCTGCCCAGAAAAGTAAAGTGAAGTGCACGTGTTATTGTCCGCATGAAGCCCTCTGGTGTATCTTAGTAAGCAGATAGAGCCTCCGGGCAGCTGGGAGCAAATAGCTCTGCAAGAATAGTGAGTGTGGTACAGTTTGAGAAGATAAAAACAGGACACCCACATTGTCTGCTGCAAACTTGGATATCTGGGCACCCTTCCTAGAGCTTTGCTACCATATCCAGGGACCTGGATCCAGAGATGTCCCCTGAGAAAGCAAGCAGGATCCAGCTGTTTTTTAACCTTGACCAAATCTAGAAAGTTCTCCTTTGCATTCACACTTCCAGGAATTTTTTTTTGAAATTGAGACAGTTTAGACATGGGAACATGTGAGGAGCTCTTACTGTCTGCCCACTTCTCTCCACCCTGGATTCTGGAAGGTCCTAATGTGAAGAGTCAGGAATGTTTTTCTAACAGCTAGCTCTTTCTCAAATCAGGGCTCTGAATCTGAGAATTCATCTGCAAGAGATTCCAGTAATATAGTGTCTTTCCACCTCTAAATATAAAGCCACATCCACAAGAACTGGTGCCACCCTGATACAAAACCAAAGGCAGTATGAGTGGCAAAAGTAGCTCCAAACTTGGAACTGGAAGACCTGAATTTGAGTCTCAATTCCACCATTGGTCCTGGGTGAAACACCAACTAGCCTTCCTGAGTAATGTGAAACCATTTGTTTCAGTAAAATCTAAAGGATTGAAACCCTGTCCCTCTCTCAGAGACTTTGGCAAGATCAGAGGGTAATGTAGGTGCGAAAACAGGCTGTCCACTATAAACTACCATGCAAGTGTAAAACGGTATAACTTATTTTAGAAGACAACTTACATACCATGAAAGGACATGAGCTTGTGGTGATCTATCTCAGACCTCACCTGTTCCCCCATTCCTCCCACCTTCTGCAAGATGGCGTGATTTGTCATTCATTTCATTCATTTCATTCATAGAATGATGGCCAAGCATCCACATTCCCCTTAGGAAGACTCCACTTCCTCTCCCTTGCAGCCTTCCTTGCCCCATCCTGGTATGGGATGACTAGACAGCTCAGAGATTGCTCTTGTGGGCCAAAGGGCCTCTTGTTTTGTTTTGTTCTGTTGTTGTTATTTTTTTTTTAATCATCAGTTTCCTAAATGACTGAAGAATTAGCTTAGGCATTGGAAGTCATTTAGACATTAGTTAGAACTATTGACATAAGAGAACATAGGTTTAAAAAGTCACATTAGAAGTGATTGCTAAAACATATGGAATTTTCATTAGGAATTTTGGAAAGACTGGGATTTCTGATTAACACACAAATCATAGGAAATGATTCTGCTACTTTGCTTCTCTAATAACATGGCATTTCCCTGGCCTAACCTTAAGCTGACCCCTTTTATAATGTAATATAATATTAGTCAGGACCACCCTCACCAGACTCATCATTGGAGTTTGTCTAGTGATGAAGAGCCTTAGTCTTCATATGTTATGTGGGCTGAATAAATAAATGAATGTTTTAAAAAAAAAGTTCAAGGTAAGCACTAGAAGATGAAACAAGAAGTATAACTTCCAAACCCCTTATTTATAATGTTTAAGGAATTGGCAGTTACTGACTCACTTCCTAATCTGGCATCAAAAGATCTTGGCTCTTTTCTTCCTGGGATCCTCCCAGTGAAGGGCCACATTGTGACCTTCTTTCTCTTCTTCCTTTTTAAAAAGTGTTTTACTTTCTTTTGACTGTCATGGACTTTATGAAGTCTCCAAGTCTATAGTCTGAGAGTTTAATACACACGGAAGGTGCCTCGGACAGGGTTTGGGGCAGTGCACATCAAAGTACAATTGCTCTGGGCTGCCTGGGTTGCTCAGTTGGTTAAGCGTCTAACTCTTGATTTCCACTCAGGTCATGATCTCAGGGTCATGAGATCAAGCCCTGCATCAGCCTCTCTGCTGGGTGTGAGCCTGCTTAAGATTGTCTCTCTCCCTCTTCCTCTGCCCCTCCCCATCACCCCTCTTTACCATCATGCTCTTTCTCTTAAAAAAAAAAAAAAAAAAAAAAAAAAGCACTGTTGCCCAGACCACTTGTGTCACTGTCCTGATATCAAAATGCCACAGCCGGGAATTCCAGCTTTGTGGGTCAGTGGCAGACTTAAGAATCAACATTTTTAACAAGATACTTGATTATGACAAACTCAAAAATTTGATAAAACTTTACACTACTGGTTTCTCCCTGTCACATGTTAGCAGGATTAGTACTTATCTTTACTCTAGAGATTTCTGATAAACAAAACTTCTCTTTGAAGGGTTGACCTAGAATTTTTAACTACATCATATACTTAACATTTTTTTAGCATACTTTCCTGATTCTAAAACACACATCTTCACATGTTAACATCACTGAAGTTGAAATTTGGCCATTATGATGGAAGTCATTGCTACATGTACACATCAAAACTCGCAGGATGAGTATCAGTTACTTGAAAGAGAATCCAGTAGTGGGGCTAGCTTTTAAGACATGCTGCATTACTGATGATCTTAATCGCCCAGCGTCTATACTCTGTGAAAAAGACATGATACTGACATGTGATTCAGAAAGACCAGATGTGACTTTGGAGTCATTTAGAAATATTTTAACCAATTTATTGAATTTATATTTTTCTCCCCATGAATGTTCAAAAGCTCTAAATGATAGAAATCTTTGTCCAAATAAACCCAAAAAGAGGATTTCAATAAGTACAAACACTGTATTTCAATAATAAATTCTTAAAGCATAAATAAAAATTCAAAAGCTATAGAAGCATATGTCAGAATTTAATTGGAAGAATTTTTTCCTTTAATGTCATATATTATACTGATAACATCTTAGATTCAGCGAAATACAGATGTTGTCCAAATAAATAGACCTTCTATTTTTGTTGACAAACTATCAACAGTTTGCTTAGCAAATGTTTTTACCAACCTTTAATCCACTACAACTTTACATGATGGAATCAACCTTACTTGTGCAGGCTGCCTTGATAAACATCATCCTAACTTGATCAGACTAGAGGTATTTTAGGGTGAGATATACATGTTGTACATATATGTATATGTGTGTACATATATGTATATATCTATGTATTTGTATATCTATGTGCCCATATATCATGCACCCAAGTTCGATATCCCACTTTCAGTTCCAAAGTACACACCCACACACCCACGTGCACACACATCAGGCTTACACTTCTAACAGTGCATCATGGGCCTATGTACACACCACACTTCCAGACAACATGCTGAGCATGGCTCCTTTGTAAATATATCTAGGAAGTATTCGCTGAATAAAACACCAAACAATGTCTCCAAGAATGAATGGAATCCAAAATACTTTTGGCTTTCTGTATTCAAAGTGTTCTCAAGATGGCAAATCAACATTTTAATCTTTATGTGGTCTAGTCCACAAAGCTGGTTTATAAAGGATCAGCACTTACTATAATAGACAATTTGATGAGCACTGACTCATGCTAATTTTCTATTATTAATGCCTTCACTTTAAAATAATGCAACCTCAAATAAGGCCATGAATGATCACCTTCTAAGCACGCCATATCCAAACAACAGTCTATATTGAAAACTTGTAATGTATCTGATGCTCCCAGAGAATAGCTGGCAAGTGCTTTTGAAGGGACTTGCAAGGAAGCCATTTAGTAAAGCTGTTTGAAAAGGAAATAACAAGTATGGCACATTTGCCATGATAACCTCTTCCTCACTGGCTGAAACACACACACACACACACACACACACCATACAAGCCAAAAACAGTGAAACACCTAGTCTATTGAACAATCCTACATGGTGATCCTTCAAAATTATGCACTTGCATTTGGAAGACTACACAAATCTGCTGTAGGAAGACATGCTTCTTCTCTGAGGGGCAGGATGCCTCATCAGAGCACTTGACATTCAATTAGGAGGGTCCAGTCTTCAAAATGCAAAGTAATGATTTCCTCCACATATTGTCCCACTGCTAGGCCAGTTAGCATGAACAGGTAATCAGAAACCTTTAACACTTCAAAAGAAGAGAAGCAGGTACTTAATCCCTGGGAGTCTCTCAAGCCCTAAATACACCAGAGCTCTGAGCTTATACCCAGAAAAAGTCTGACTAAAAAAGTGGTTCAGGGTAAGTTGCTTACTCAACTGCTAAAGAAACCAAAGTTAAGAAACAATACCTTGGAATTTTGTAATTTACTTTTTAACAATATATTTTTTAAACTTTTCAGTTTTTTAAAAAATCTTGACCTATAGTAGTTATGCACTGTAAGTACTGATAAGTTTAGTAAGTGACTAAATGTTCTCTTCATAGAAAACAAAAAAGACCAGATTGTGGGCAAATGTGTGATACAGTCAATGGCCAATGTGGTCTGGGTCTGCTCCTCAATCCACCTGCTTAACTTCTTTTTCTCCATCCATCAAAATGCCTCTTGAGGCTGAGATGCCAGGGGCTATGTGACACTCTAACTGATCTCTTTGCTGATCCCTCATCCAACTAGGTATGTCTGCACTTCTAGCACTGTCCTTTATAGCTGGGGAGCCATCCAGTTCCTGTGAGCAGAAATCATTTTATGATTATCGTCATGGTCTTCACAGTGCTTGGCTCAGGTCCTGCACATACAAGGGGGTTAAGAAATGGCATAGCTCTGAGAAGAAATAAGCAAACTTCAGAGACAGCCTCATGAACCCCAGCTCCCCAAGTGATAGTGAAGGGGATGGACCTCCACCCCCAGTGACCTCCCATGCTGCCTATAGTCTCAAGGAGCCATATTTTAAGGACTGTGTTCTTACTTCATTCTCTTCTAAAATTAAAATGGCAGAAGCAGCACCAGCATTACATCACATGATTGGATATGTTGATCAGATCACTTTCCTTTCTGCCCTGTGCCTGCTGCCTCACCACCCCCTCCGGCACCAAGCCCACTACTTCCTGTGACCCTTAACTCCTCTGTCAGAGAGTGAAGGAGGGAGGAAGCAATAAATCTATTTCACCATATAAAGCAGTGGCTAAGAATGCCCGATTCGAGGGTCAGATCACTTGTCTTCCAATTCTGAGTATACAACTTATTAATACCACAAACTGAGCATGACATTTACATCGATAAGCCTTGAATTCCCCAGGTGCAGAAACACACGAGAATGCTGACTTTATTGGGTTGAACTGATCCGTGGGACCCAGCTCCTGGCAAGTGATGAGCACTCAAAATGTGTTAATAACAGCATGGCCTTGGGCTGGGCCTCCACCAGATGCCTCCTCCTGCCGTGGCTCTCCACGACCCCATGATTCCTGGTCTCACAGCACCCAAGTGGATGCACATGATGGAAAAAGAAGGGAGGGAGAAAGTCCCCAGGAAGCACAGAAGCTCTGACTGTGTCACCACCCACTAACCCCTCTGATGCCATTTACTTATGCAGGGGGCAGGTGTGGATGAAGCTTAATTTATACAATAAAAAGTCAATTTAGCCCCAAACTGTTAAAGTAGTTTATTTTTGTAGACATGGCCTTGCACATGTGGAAAGAGCACTCAGCATTGGTCCAGGGTTTTGGGGGCTCTGGGGTCTGCAGAATCCAGCTGCAAGGCTGAAGGTCAAGGCGGCCAGGAGTGGGCCTTATTTATAACAGCCTGAAGTTTCCAAGTGAGCAGAACAACAAGACCTTGCGTGAGATGAGTCATACCGACTCCCAGGATCAGAGAAGTCATAGAGGATCAAAGAACAGATGAGCCTTCCAGCTCCCTGCCCCTCTCAAACAAAAAGACGATTTCGGAGGGCTCACTCTAATCTGTTCCAACTAATTTTCAGGGATTGAGTTGAGAGGAAGAGTCAACAGGAGATTTAGTTGCTATAGCCCTGACAAAGTGGGCTTCAGTGGAATAATAAAAAGCGATCTTTTCCTCACAGCAAAATGTATGGAAGTCAAAATCTTACTTGGGCTGAAGAGATTAAAGACATAACTTAGTAGTGTGTCAAGCAATCAAAAATAAACGTGGATGACATTGAGCAACCTGCAATGCACCACAAATAAATGTTACTTATTTATTCAAGGACGCTTATGTAACTGTTTTCAAAGGGCACATGTATTTTGCTTTTCCTGTTTAATTATTTGTTCCATTATGATGTCTGCCCACCAGCCACAGGTCAGATGGCAGAGTAATGTCACACAGGCTGGATCACAGCATTCAGTATTTTACCCACTAACCACCTCACTTTGCAAAGCAATTGTAGATGAGTTTTGCAGCTTAATTTATACAATAAATTGGCCTCATGAATGGCCGTGCAGTTGATTAAAAAAGATTTTGGCTAAAGAGCCAGGGAACAAGGGACTCTCCATGTCTGCTGTGGGAGCCCTGCTGCCATCCACACTACCCTGTTGGTTCCTGCCTGGGTTTCTTATAAACAAAGCAACTGGCGAAGCAGTACATATGCCCCTGATCTTACAAAGCAGAGTTCACTGGGGAGATGAGACCAACTTCCCTGTGGTCCATCCTAGAACAGTGCACCGAAAGCCCAACAGAGCTATACTTTGGGCTGCATGGTGAGGGAACGCCAGCTTCTTCTTCTTTTTTTTTTTTTTTTAAGATTTTATTTATTTATTCATGAGAATACACAGAGAGGAGAGAGAGGCAGAGACAACAGCAGAGGGAGAGGGAGAAGCAGGCTCCATGGGGGGAACCTGATGTGGGACTTGATCCCGGGTCTCCAGGATCAGGCCCTGGGCTGAAGGCAGTGCTAAACCGCTGAGCCACCCGGGCTGCCCGGAACACCAGCTTCTTAACTGGTATCATCAGAGACTGTACACAATACCAACACGGCATGTCAGTACCTCAACTCCAGGCCTATCCCACCAGCTCAGCATTCATGCTTAGGGAGACACTGGTCTTTACTGGCTGAGGGCCGAGATGCCACAGGCCAGCTGCAGAATTTCCCTATGGACATCAGTGGTTAGGGGAGTATCAGCCCATCTCCTGGCATGATCACAGGCTGACCAGGATGAATTGCTCTAGGCGCTGGGGCATCCAGTATCCACGGAGGGGCCAGCCTCATCTTTAACAAGTGAACTCTTACCTCTACCAGGTATAAGCTGTTTCATGTAGTCACATACCTGCTACCCACTCTGCCCACCATGGATTTATCTATGGACTGTCTGAATGTAAAGGATGGATTTCTGAGGTCCTTTTCCACCCACCCCAAATCCAGTCTCTGCTCTTTCCTGCCATGCTCCATGCCTTCCATGGACCACATCACCTAGGCTCCCTTGCCTTCCAACTTATCTTTGGGCTGATGGGGATCAGGGGAGGAGGGACAGGTCTGGCATTTCTTCCTTACTCACTCCCTGCTTTAGCCTGAGATTATGGCAGGGGCTATGTCCTTCCATGCTCATGGTTCCTGCTGGGTGCCCTCCTCCACAGCTGAGCTCTCTTGAGAGGAGCAGGAGTAGCAATGGCTCCCTGCTGTTTCATGTCCCTGTGTTCATGTCTCTTTGCCTTGCCCACACCTCTGTGAGTACATCTCTTCATTTGAACCTCCTGAGTCAGATTCTATTTCCCGTCAAGATCTGATCAAAACAGTAACTTTCAGCAATAATATCCTGTGATTTTCACACTTGTGGTCCAAATAGACATATGTATGCTTTGTTGAAACAACATCCTGAAAGAGGTACATTACTGTCACCAGAATGACTTCTGATTCGGGGAGGAAAATGACTGTACATGGGTTATTTCTTTAACTCAGGACTTTACACTATAAAAGGATCTATTGATAATGATTAAGTCCAATTATGTCAAGTTTACTAAACAGTTACCTTGAAAAATCACATATATAAATACAGACATATATCTCAACTAAATAGTATTACTGGTAAGACTTCAGGTATAAACTTTGCATTTACTAACGAACTGGAGAAAACACTAATCCCTATTATAGACTTGTCTGGATTGTTCCTTGTCTCCTACTTGCATTGTCCATATTTGGATGATCCTTCTATGGACGTTCCATGTTGATCTTGTTCTGTGTCCAGGACTTGATTCTCTATCTAGAAAATGAATGCCAGCAGGGACTAAACCTTCACTGCTAAATTATCATAGACTCTTGGCTTAATTCTGATGCACTTGGCAAAATGCTGGCTGCCTACTGCTTTTATTCCTTGTTTTCCCACTGGAACAGTAATCTTTTATTTAATAAGTTTAAAATATAGTTCAGGATGCCAGTTGTTGCCACTGGTAATTATTAGTACTTTAAAACTTGAGAAGGAAGAGATTTTCCCCCAGAAAATTATTTTTTAGACAAAATAATAGATTTACCACATGTTGGTTTTGACCAAGAGATTTCATGTCAATTTTTTCAACCCTTTTCTCCAAGAGGATTGGTCATTTGGATGCACATGATCTTTCTCATCACCAGTCTTTTCTCTATATGGATCTCTTCTGACCCCTTTACAAAATAAAAGCCTAAAGAACAAACAAGACTATTCTAGATGTCTGGGATGGAAGGGTGATGGATGGGTGTGTTAGGAGAGTTTTTCTTTTTCCCTGAACTATGAATTATTAAAAGCTTCTTCATCTTATAGAATACTGAGCACCATAATCTCACACCAAGCATCTTTGGCTTTGGTAGAATTGATGTCTTTGAATACTGACAGCTGGTGCTGCAACCTACTGGCTTTGAGCCTATCAAGTGAGTTACAAGGACACTTTTCTGACTTCTGACTACATGAGTCTTTATTCTTACAGCAGGTGTCTGGTAGTTATTATCACAAGACCATTGCCACTCAGAGAAGGGCCATCTTTCTTACCATCATGCTATCCCATTGTCCAGCTTCCTATGTTCTTGTTACAAGTTACGAGGAAATGGCTTCTCTGTGTGTGTGGATGCAGTTTGTGAACCAGAAGCCCATAGCTCCTGGGATCTTCACTCTTCATCTTTGTTTTTTCAAAGAAGTTTTTAAAACTGATTCTAGTGAGAAGAGTACTCTGGTTGAAATCCAAACTTTAAAGTATTTCTCTGCCCACCTCCCACACAATCTACACACACATTAGATAGAAATACATATGCCTTAACACTTCTAGTGTAACAATTTTAAACATCCCAGCATCGGCAGCTTGGGAGCTTCTGACTTATCAATCACCCAATAACATGCAAAAACAAACTATATGTCCAGAGCCAGCCTTTTACTCAGCCAGAGTAAATGATACTGATGTGATGTGACTTGATCAAAACAAAAAATATTCTCTACCCGAACTATCTTCATCCTTGACACCATACCTGATAGTCCATCATTATAGGTGTTTCCTCTGAATCTGTAGAGTTATTATTATTATTATTATTATTATTATTTAAGAAACATTGAATAAAATGAGAATATGCTATAGAGAGGCAACACCTTAAAATATTTTTGAGGTATGAGACATCAGCAGGTATGTGCTGACAATAAATCCTTGCAGATGAGGATTGTTAAGAGAAATCAAGATACTGAGAATAGAGATGAAAGTGTCCCCATGGTCAATTTTACCTTCTTTAGAATTTGGTCTTGACAAGTTCTGATAATTCTAGATTTTGTTTTGTTTTATTTTTTTATTTGTTTATTTGCTTTTTTTGGCAAATTTCATAAAGCATAGAGAGAACTAAAAGACACATTCAAACTTTGTTTATTAAGAGAGAAATGATTAGAAGTGGATTTTGAAACATGTTCTTTCCTGTTGACACATGTTCAAAGAATGTCTGGAGGAAATACTAAATTAAAATACAGACGGATTCAACTATTGGCATCAAATCACTTACAATGTGATATGGTTGCTATCTTGAATATGAGAGAAAATAAAAAGAAACTTCCCAAAGTTATAATTTTTTTGATGAAAGCAATGAAAATCTTAATTTAGAATCTATTTTATGTTATTTTGATTTTATTACTGTGAACTCCCTTGTAGACTTTACTCAAAAAGGCTCTATTATATTCCTGGTTTGTGATATTACTGGTGTAAAGGGTATAGGGAGGACAAAGTCTTTAATACTTGAAGTATAGAGTTAGTAACCATAAATATTCACCTATGAATGTTCCTTTTCAGGTAAATTTTGAGTCTTCCTCCTGAAAATCAGGAAATGTAGTAGACAAGTAACAAGTTATAAAATCTTGTCTAAGCACATAATTTTGCACAACCTTCTATCTGTTCTTTGCTCATTAGCAAGTCCATAGAACGTTCATTGTACTCTGTGAGGAGCAGGGCAAGATAGTAAGATATAAATATACTTCTGTCCATTCACACTTTGCTAACAGAACCCCTATTTTGTTCAGGTCTATTCCTTCTCAAAGATGATCCAAACCTCAGCTCCACAGATACATCTAAGCCAGTCCAGTGGGAAATAGGGAACCATATTCTGCTTGCTAGTAACTGCTTTTAGAGAGGCATGTAATCTTGTTCTGTTCAACAAAATGTGGATGGAGAGGTGCCAGTGTGCCTCTGAGAAAGGTGTGGCATCCTAAAATGCACCTGAAGGAGTTGCTGTGGACTTTTATGTTTCCTCTAAACTTGTACCCAAATGTGACACCTGGAGTCATGAGGTTAGTGAACACAAGGACTGAGGATGAACACCTGAGTCTTGACAATAACACTGATCCCCTGAATTAATCAACCCTGGTGCTATCCTGCCCCTGAGCTTCTTTGTACAAGAGAAAGTGTATTTCCTTGTTTAAGTCCCTCTGGGTTGGGTTTTTTGCTACTTGCAGCTGAAATGATTCCTTGCTGGTACAAAGTACACAGACATAGTTCTCAAGAAGGTAACAATCTTAGATGAATAGGCTAAATATAAGTATATCATAATAATATTGAGCAAGATATTAACATTACTTCTACAGCTTCCTCTTGCACTTGAAAGAGGGGAAAAGGAACTTCCACCTGGAACATTTAGGAAGCATAACATATGAAAGCTAGCAGGAGAGGCTACAGGAGAGTAGTAGAAGAAAAAGTTGGTGGAGCAAGATTATGAAGAAAGGTCACAATGGAAAGCTGAAGATATACGCAGTTTTCCATCATGAGTTGTACGGAATTCAGGTATATTGAGACGTTCTGTAAAAATAAATGTTCTGTGGTAAAATAAATTTGAGAAACTGAGCATAGTCTAACTCCATATAGCCCCCTAGATATTGACAATGCATATAAGCGTTTAAAAGCTCAAAGAAGTCCTAAAGACCAGAACTACACTTAATTTTGTTGAATTGCCTATTTGTTTCTGAAACTTCTTGGACAACAGAATGCTTTTTGCTTCAGGACAACTGCTATCATCACACATGTGGCTAGTGCAATGTAGCACCCACTTTGAAAAAGGCTGGGCTGTAGAGAATAGAGAGACTTCTAGAGGGAATTTGGAGAACAGGAAGAGGGAGGGCAGTAAAGAGACAAATAGTGATCAAAGGGGTGAAGAACATAAGGACAAGGTATCAGGAGTTAGGGACAGAAGATGCTTCCAGGAAAAGTTGGTAAGCAGAGCAAAAGGATTCAAAGAAATAAAAAAGAATGAGGACTGAGAGAAGCCCACAAGAGTCACTGAAATTGTGTTTCACTAGCAAAGTGAGAAATGAAAACAATCTGTCAAAATGACAAGAGACAGTGAAAAATTGATTATGAAAGAAAGAAAAGGAATGATAAACTGAGGAGCAAATATATTCAAGTGAATACCTTTCATGAATAGATAGGTCTGGTTGCTTGCATACAAAATTAATGTAGGGTTAGTTAGATAGATGGATGATGAATGAATATTGAAGGAATGAACTAGAGAGCATGTAGAAATTCAAGTTGCAATTTAAAGAAATAATTAAAACATGAAGTCCTCAGGAGATGAGAAGAATAAAGGTGTCCCTCTACAGAAGTATAGAGGGAAGAAAAGATAAGCAGGAAGAAAAGATAAGCAGTTAGATAAAGAGACAGATTCTCTTTCAACTTCTGAAGTAGAATGTGACAGGACAGTATCTAGTAAAGTGGGGAAAAGGGTCCTGGAGAAGATGAAGAAAGTCTGGAAAGGGTATTTTGGCCCATGATCTAGAGAATGAACAAGAGATGAGTAAAAGAATTTCTAGAGCACAGTGAACACCCTACCCTGGGGTAGCCAACTCAGATCTGTGATTTCTGCAGCAGTACTCTTTAAGCCAGAATCTGAGAAAGCAAATTTTAAGGGTGCAGTGTAGTTGGACAATTCCATAGTAGAAGATTAACAGGGTAGACAAACCTGGAGTTAATAGGTGGACCTTGTTACTTTGACTGTCTTGTTCAGACTAAAAAGAGGTCAGGCAGTTGCAGAAGAACTAATGGACATGACTACATTACAAGAAGGCCGGTGACTTGAAATTCTGGCGAGAATAGAAGTGTGTATTTTGACTTTCGGAAGAAGAAAGTGAATTAAGGAACCGGAAAGACAATTTATACGGTCAAGATCTGAGAGAAATATCACAATAACATTGTTGCTAAAAATCCATCAACTGACCCACCAACCATGAAAATGTAGTAGATGATGCCTTTATTCAATTCTCTTTTCTTAGTCTAGTGATCTTTTTATCAGTGTACTATTGTTGTTAGGCTCTTTGTGTATCAAACCTATACTTCCTAAGCTTTCCAAAAAATGTGCACTGTGCTTTATTTTTTATTTTATAATCACTAAGATTTAAAATATTATTTATGTGAGGAAGCTCAACTAAGATATTATTTGTATTTATATTTATTTGCTCACCATTTGAACCCACTTACTATTCTTATCTTTTTTGATCAATTCTGTAAGACCACTTCACATATTAAAGATACTACCTTTCAGAGGGGAATGTTTTCCAATACAAATGACATTTTGTCATAAGTCTTTGGACATTACCTACCGTATTGTTTGCCTTACATTAAGTCATAAAATCTTACGTGCTCTAACACTGATGGTTTCCCTTCTGCCTTCCCCTGTCAAATAGTATTTTAAATTTGCTATTTCAGGGGCACCTGGGTGGCTCTGTCGGTTAAGAGTCCAAATCTTGATTTAGGCTCAGGTCATGATCTCAGAGTTTATGAAATCAAGAGACCACTCTGAGCTCAGCAGGAAGTCTGCTTGAGATTGTCTCTCTCTGTCCCTCTCCCTGCTCATGCATGCTTGTGCACTCACTCTCTCTGAAATAAATCAATCTTTTTAAAAAATTACCATTTCACTTAGATTTATAATTATTTCATTTTTTCATAGACAATCTTTGATCCACTTGAAATTTATGATAAAGAGTAGATAGGGTTTCAGGGATAGTGAGGGTACAGATGGAGATGTGCTAGAGTGTGTGCGCATGTGTGTGTGTGTATTGTTTGGTCAAGCATCAGTCTTTGGTAAGAGTATTTCTATCATACTTAGAACTACATGATAATTTCTACTTGATCTCATCTAAATGAAACAACTGAGTTTTTGAGTTCCAGCTAGGCCATAGCCTCATCAAAAAATCTCATCATCCTCTTTGAAATACCTACTACTTTGCCTACTGTGACTTTATGAAACCCTTCTGATTAGTTCAAACAGCTGACTTGCTTTCAATATAATAAGACGATTCCTTTTTAAAGATCTGTTTCTATTGTAGAAAGCTGATATATCTGGCTTGGTACATATCTGAGATGTTTAAATATAAGTGAATGTGTTCTCTCATCCTTGATTGATTGTTTCCTTCTTTCTCTACGATATTTATTTCCTTCCCTTCTTTTCCTGCTCTTCCACCTTTCTTTTGGCTCTTTCCTTGACTTTACCTACATGCTGACCCCAGTTTTCTCACTAAAACCCCACCAGGCTCAAAAGTCCTCAATTCCTCTGTGCAAGGCCAATGTCCCCATTGGCCTGGAGCTGGGAAGAGAGGTCAGGGCTGCAAACCTTCCTTTGGCAGTCATTCCTGGTGAAAGGATTTTCACATGTGTAAATCTTTGAGGACAAAGACTGCAGACAGCATGAGTGCAAAATTTTCTGGATCTGCCTCAGGTTCAGGACATCTCAGGGACCACCCCAAGTGGGACTTCCCTCATCTCTCCCATAACATTTCAGCTCAGTGAAAATGAACTCAAAAGCCACCCTGTAGAAGAAAAGAAAGAGATGTCAGCTTGTACCTGGAAAAACAGCTGAGAGAAAGACAGTGTCTGACCAGGCACCCAGCTTGGCAGTTGCCTGGAGCCAACACTAGAAGTGTTTTCCCATGGTTGATCCTTCTGCCTACATCCTGTATTTAGCCATTGCTCTTCTTGTCCGCTGCTACTATCCCTTAACTGACTTGGAGTTAAGGAAGGAGGAGGTGAAAGGACTATTGTGTTACTTAACTCAGCAGTGGTGGGTAGGAAACATTCATATTTAAGAAAGGAAGGTGATTCATATGCAAAATATGTTCTGACGAAGAAAGTTAAGAAGGAGGAAGATACAACAAATTTCCTTCCAACCCACTCTCATCCCCACTACCATTCCACCAAGAGGAGGCCTTGGAGCGATTTTCAGGAGCATTTAAATAGCTCAGGAAAAAGCAGAACTGCATCAGCTGCAACCCAGTTCACCCAATGTCTCTGCCAAAGAGAAACCATTGACTACCAAGACCACTGAGAAACCTTCTACCCTTGAGGTTCAGGCCAAAGCCCCAGCCCAGGTCCCAGTCAAGGGGAACTTTGCTTTCCTTAATGATTGTTCTCAAGCTCATCCATTTTAAGAAATCTCAAGAGAGGCATGGGTGGAATGTGAAAGTGGATGTATATTTTCTTAGGACCTTTGGACACAATGTCATCATATGGCATCCCAGTAACCATTCCAGCCAATTTTCAAAACTGCCATACTTTATTATAATTGCTAGCAGATTCATTTACCAAATGAGTTAAGCCATTATTGGACAGAAATCAAGGCTTTTGGGTGGTGGGCCATAAAGGAAGGACCCAGGGGAACTCTGCCAAATTCTAGGACTTTTGAGGATTGGGCAGCCAGGGGAGTCTTGGAAATCTCAGTGTTGGGAAATTTTTTCAAAGGAGGCTAAAAAGGAAGAGAAGGGAAGGGCTTGAAACAGATCTGCTTTGCAGCTGTGCCTACAGAGCAGTGGTCAAACTACCTGCGGAGAAGACCAGGTGTTTTGGGTTTTTGTTGTTATTTTGTTTGGTTTCAGTCAGTCCACTGTGGACTGATACTTTATACGATGCAACATAAGTGAATAGAAAAATTAAGTTTTATAAAAGGCATAAAGAATATATGCCCTGTTTTATGGTTAGACTGAACAGATAATAAGTAGAATTTCATTAACTAAAATAAATTAGTGTGGAGCCCTGGTAAATGGCTATAATTTCTTCTAAACTGACTTGGTTTCTGTCCTCAGTTTGCCCCTGGTGGGTGATGAACAGGTCACGGACGGAGACAGTTGGGACCCTGTTCTGAGCAACATGGCTTTAGAGGGCGTGGCTAATGAACGTGATGAAGCAGGTGTCTAGTCTGGTAAAGAAAGCAGCCTAATGGAGAGAACCACACGTGGTCTTTGGGCAGACAGCTGTTCTATGAGGGTCTCCTAAAACATTGGAGGACCAAAAGAGAGAGGAGGGATGAAGGAAAACAAAAACTCTGTGCTCAAAAACAGCATCTCTCAGAGCAGCAAATGAGGACTGCTGAACATCATGCAGCAAAGGCAGACGCAAGGTCCCTGGTTCGAGAAGCCAACCTGGCTCTGAGCACCACCTCACACTCGCTCAGCCCAGCACAGCTGCTGCAAAGCCCCATCCAAAGCAAACACAGCTCTCTCCACAGCAGACTCAACAGAACAAAACCAACACCCAGAAATAAATTGGATCGCCGAGCTCATCATGTTACACAGCTCACTGTTCTCAAATCCAGGATCCTGAATATAATAACAAATGATACTATTAACTGGTCCATCGGTCTGAAGCCAAAAGCAAATAACTCATTACTATAAACCAAATTGATTCTCAGAATTTTCCAGGTCAGCTACAAGAAAGAGTTATGAGACTGTCCTCCCAATTGAACTAAATCTCACCCATGTCTAATTGCAGTGTATATGGCTAAATCCCTTTCCCCCTCTGCAGAGCCAGCTTATCTTTCAGCACATCTAAACCCCAGGGACTTCTCAAGGCAGTGGAGGGATGTGGTCAGGTTGAAAGCAACGATGGAGCCCGAGCCCAGGGCCAGCACATAAGTGTTTAAGAACTGACTCCGCCACCTGCTAGCTCTGTAATCTCCAGCAAGTCTCCATCCACAAAACAAGACTGACGGCCACCTCCCTGGAAATTCAGTTGAAAATGCTTAGCAATTTGGAAAAAGCTAGGTGCATATTAGTCCTCTCTACACAGAAATAAGCAGCTGAGAGATGTTTTTAACCATGCTTCCCAACTCCTCCAGAAATGAAACTTTGCCTCTTACACAGTTCATTTCCTCCTCAGAGTTCAAACCACTTCCGCAGGTCACACGTTAATTTCCTTATGTGCCCAACATCACTGGGATATAGCAGATAATTGGAATCATCAGGTCCACTTTACAGCTTGGAAAAGTGGCTTATGTGGGATTTCCTTAAGGTACATTAGCAGTGACAAGGATGACTTGAAAATTCGTAAGGACATTTGGCTGGCACTAACAAATTGGTTTACATTTGTGGCTTTTCTTGTGCTCGCTTCAGCAGCACAGGCTTTTCTTAACCCAGCTCCTCCTTGTCTCACCCACAGGACTCTGCAACAGGAAGTCACTATTCTACATTTGTTTTGTTGTTAATTCCACTTATTTAACATGCAGAAGAGCTTTCCTATTGCTGTATCCTTGTAAGGTGAAAACAGGATATTTTTCAAATTCTGTGCTCTGACAGTGTATTTATTAACATACAAATTATTTCAGGTCAAGCAAATAATTTGGTTCTAGTTCCATATGCTGTGTTACCTTAGATAAACTACTTAGCCTCCCTGAGCCTGTTTCTTCAGTTGTAATATAATAGTTGACTTGCCTGCCTCGCAAACATAAGACATGAAAATATATAAATAATCATGTAAAGAGAATTTTGAAAATAATTTAAGACACTGCACTTATATAATTAAATTATATAGCATATACCTTTATAATATTGTTTATTATTATTCCTATTGTCTTATGCTAAAAAAGCAACAATTTGGTAGGACTTTCTTGGAATCTGCCAAGTATAACAGCTCTGGACTTCAATTCTTATATATATATATATATATATATATATATATATATATATAAAGAGGATAGGATGCATACATTTTAGAAAAAAGAAAATAAGTTCTATTAATTCAAGGTAAATCTTGGTCAGTATTTCTGGATTGGGGTTTCAGTGCCAGATTTATCTATTTGTACTCATTTTATAAAATTTGTGCTGATGATCAGTATGAAGCACAAATAGAATCTTGTAGAGTCTTAAGTCTAATAGCTTTGGTAGTGAAGGAGAAAGTTCCATAGAAAGCCTGGCAAAAGATCATCTGTTCTTGGGGAGAATTATGGAATGTGGTCTCTGATTTTTATTTTTATTTATTTATTTTTTTTGGTCTCTGATTTTTAAAAGATATTATCAATGCCCTGGATAATCACATGATTATTTTCAATTAAAAATGAGTATAAAGGAGAGACTTGGAATTAAAAATATGTTACTCTTGTTCCTCTCTAATATATTATGAAACCTCTCAAAAATGTAACTAAAATTAATAAAAATTTAGTCAAATTTAGAGTAAATAGTATGAGTAGGAATAAGTTTGCTACAAAATATATGGGTTTTTCTGGATGATGTTCGGACTTTACCTAAGCCCTATTGCAATGTAATCACAATTTATGCAAGGTTCCATGTCTCTCCACATAATAAATCTATGTCCAAATTGAAAATAGAGAGAAACCAAATATGATAGGCACCTTTTTCCACCAGGAAAAAATAATATGTATTGCCATAGAGCAATGAACATCTTTGGATTCTGTCTGCAACTTTATTAAGTTCTTATCACTTGGATATTTTTTATTTTTTCACCATTTATAACATGAGTACTCATACAAATATTGAAGATTGTTACCTCCTGTAATGAGTTCTTTATTGCATATGCATATAAAAAGTGCTAAAACCATAGATCTGGTCTCCTCAAATTGATAGGCACTTTTAAACATAGGTGTGAAAAACCAACATTCACGTTCCAACACTACTGTCTGGAACACTTGTGGTGAGAAAGATTAAACTTTCAAAGTCAAAGCTCAGTCTTTAGAACCTTCTCCCTTCACCAGTCAGAATATTTCATCTAAGCTTCTTACAGCTATTAAAATGATGAAGTTTTCTTCTTTTTCTCTATTTTTCCTAATTGCTGGAGCTTACATGACTGCACAGTGTAAGTATCTCCTATACCTACCACATCTGTGCATTAAATGAATTTCTAGTGATTGTGTTGTTACTGATAGATTAAAATGATTTTTCACAACCATGTCTATCCCTCTAAACTTTATTATGAGTTATATTTATCATTAAATCATTAAGTTATATACAATTATATGTTATATATTATTAAGTGTATTATACAATTGCTTATCAGTAAAATTATAATAGCTATTAGGTGATTGTAGTGTTTTTTAAATCTTTGAAATGATATAATGACTGTTAAAAGAATTACATGAAATAATCTTCTTGGATCTTTCATATTAAATCTTTGGGTCTTCTTCTGCAGGTTTCAGCATGGAGATTATTGGAGGGAGAGAAGTGCCGGCACATTCCAGGCCATTCATGGCCTCCATTCAGTACCGTGGCCAACATCTCTGTGGAGGAGTGCTGATTCACCCACAATGGGTGCTATCAGCAGCCCACTGCCGCCCTCGGTGAGTACCTACTCTGGGCTTGTGTGTTTTACCTCCACCAGCTAGAAGCGAAGCTCACCTCTCCCAGAAGAGAATTATGTTTCTAACATTCTAAGTTTAATGAGCACAGTAATGTTTGATGAACAGCGATGTAATGTCAAGGGGTATGAATAACAGTTCCATCATATATATGTGTGTATTTCTTTCATTGAAATATAGTTGTCATATCATATTAAAATTAATTTCAGGTATAAAACATAGTGATTCAATAATTACGTTCATTATGATAGGCTCACCATGATTAAGTGTATTACAATATTATTGACTCAATTCTCTGTGCTATATTTTTCATCTCCGTGACTTACTTATTTTTAACTGGAAGTTTGTAGCTCTTAATTGTTTGCCCATTTTGTTCATCCCCCCACTCCTGCCCGCTGGCAACCACCACTTTGTTCTCCGTATTTGTGAGTCTGTTTCTCTCTTTTTTGTTGTTACTGTTTTTTTTTGTTTTGTTTTGTTTTGTTTTTAGGTTCCACATATAAGTGAAATCATATGGTATTTGTTTTTCTCTGGCTTTTTTCTTCAAGCATAATGTCCTCTAAGTCCATCCATGCTGTGGTGAATGGCAAGATTTTGATCTACTGTCAGCTTCTCTAATTACTGATCAACAGATGGGGTTTACTTTCTCTCTTGCACATCCGAGTTTTCTGCCCTGAGTTTTCATTTTCAAGGAGATCTGGGCACTTCTCCCAGGCAGGCCATTGGACAGATCCAAGTCCTCTGTGGAGGGCCAGGGAAGGCAGCGATGGTAGGAATTGGAGCAGCGGTGTTCCTGACCTCATAAGGCAGCCTGGATTCGCACCTCTACTTTCCCATTTTACAAAAGGAGAATGATAATAGTAGTTCCTGCTTCATGGGGTTTGGAGAATTAAATAGTACCTATTTGAATATTTTAATATGCTTAGCATACAGTAAGCACAAATAAGTTGCAGCTGTTATTGCTATATGTAGGAGAAGCCTGTTTTGTTAATAGATTTTTAGAGCTCTTATGTTAACTCCTATGCCCCACCTCCCACCCCAGAGGCCTGAGGCCCACAGTTTGGGAATCACAGCTGTAAGAGGGCAACAAGCTTCCCAGCAGGGAAAAAAAAAAAAAAGTTATAGATGATTTCTACAAGGAAAGAAAGATCTATTTCCCTGAGATGCTTAGAACAGAAACTTTCTCAAAGTACATTTCAGTCTGCGATTCTCTTACCCCAGCTAAAAAAGTCCCAAATTCTTCTTAGGATACTGCAACCTTTGCAAAAGGAAAAGCCATAATGGTTTGCTTGCCAGGCCATGGAACAACTGAATTGATTTGTTTCTCCATGTCGATTGCCCCCATTTTAATAAGACTAGTCACAAATTTAGAAATTTTGAAGCCTGCAGAAAGTGAGAATTTCTGCTTTATTTCTAAATAGCAAGCTACTAATCTCCAGTTTAATATGGCTACTTCATTCAAATGGAGTTTTAGCTGTCATAGAAATCACTCTTGTGTCCCTATCATTTCTGTCCCTTTTAGAGCACTTGTCTCCTGGGGACCAGCCAGGCAGAGGGTGACTATCAAAAAATGTTCATTCAATTCAAAATACGTACATCTTCAAATATCCTTACAGCACACATTCAGATGGATTCTAACTTCCCCAGACACAGACCTTGACTTATTATAAATGTTCAACAAAGGCTGGATAGAAAGAAGGAAATAAATTGGAGGACTTTCTTTTTTTTCTAAGCCATAAACAGTGTGTGAAGTCCTTCACAAGCCAATAAAGTGCTATCCAAAAGTATATAATATTATTAATTTGAATTTAAAATTTTGTCAAGTGAACTTGACTTGATAGGAGTGGGTCCTCAAACTGACAAATTGGGGAAAAGAGATCTTGGAATTAAAAAAAAAAAAAAAAGAAAAGAAAAGAAAAACCAACTCTTGCTAAATACCATTTTAAATGGCCGGAGTTTAAAGAACTCCAGAATATGTGGATCAAATTTCCTCTCCAGGACACTTGGGTGTAAAAATGTAGGCGGTTTGGTGCTTGGAAAAATATTAAGCTTTATGAAATCCAAAATATTTATGAAATAGTTTAATGGTGGCTTCCCACAAATGTACTCCCAAGTATCCTAGGGGAATAGCTTACTAACTCCAGGCTCAGCTCTCATGGTGAAGGAAGCCAAATCTGAGGTGCCCCCTTCTCTCTACCCATCCACACAGTCCTTACTGCATCTCTTGGCCCTTCTATTAGTTGCCTTGCCAACTGTAAAAGGAAACCCATTAAAAAGCTTCTTGTCTAATCTTTTCAACATTTCAATTTATCAGAAGCAAAACTCTCACCAGTTGTTTTCCACTGTCTTCTTGAATCCCCCACACACACTGAGCCCCACTTCTCTCACCTGCCTGGGCTATAAATTAGATGAACTGGCACAGCCCCTTCCACGTGGCCTCACCCCATCTCAGACCTCTCAGGGCATCCAGAGTGGAATGGTGAAGGCCTGGGCTCAAACCAGATGAGCTGCAATCCCACTTGCATTTGCATCCTGGAGCCTCCCCTTAATATCGATGGGGTTTTCTCAAGTTTGTGAAGTTACCTGAGCCTGTCTTCTCATCTGCAAAGTGCGGATAATCCTAATACTGAGGGACAATATGTAAACTGTTAGCACAAAACATGGCACAGCACAGTAACATAATAACTTTTATATCATGTCATCATGTTATTATCTGTACCTTCCATAGTAGTCACTGAGGCATAAGTCTGATGACCAAGGCATGTTGAGGATGGGACTGTAACAATCCCTCTCTGACAGCCAGGTAATTCCTTCCTCTCTTAGACTAAAGAGACCTCCAGGGAGTAAGGACTCTGTCTTTGTCAGCCCTGGAGGAGTGGGCCAAAGCAGAAACACAGCTCAGTGTCAAGGTAAACTGGCAGAGGAAATAAGAAGCCTGATGGGGCTTGGCATGGGGCTTCCAGAAGTTTCATGGAAAAGAACACTGGACTTGGAATCACAAAAGCTCGGTTTCCCTACTTATCATGTGTGTCATCTTTGGCCAAAGAACTCTTCCATCAATTAGGGCTATACAGTATATCAGCTTGAACAACACTGTGGAAGGGTTCTTTTTAGGCCCAGTAGAAATGATGTTTTGGGGAGCCTGGATGGCTCAGTGGGCTGATTGTCTGCCTTCTGTTCAGGTCATGATCTCTGGGTCTTGGGATCAAGCCCGGTATTGGGTTTCCTGATCAGTGTGGAGTCTCCTTCTCCTTCTCCCTCTGTTCCACCCTCCTCATTTGTGCTCTCTCTCTCTCTCTCAAATAAATAAAATCTTAAAAAAAAAAAAAAAAGAAATGATGTTTCAGTAGACAGAAAAAGATTATTTAAGCAACACCTTGGTTCCTGCTCTACATGTAGTTTTGTTCTAGGTAAGTCCAGGGTGGAACTCAGAAAGCTGCATTTTAAACATGCATCTCCAGATAATTCTGAAGCAAAGACCACCCGTGGAGAAACCCTACAATAAACAAATGAAAACACTGCTTTATTACTTCTCTGTGTGAATTCAGACCTGTGTTTAGCTAAGGAGGTGGCATCCTAGAACTCAGGTAATTCCAGGTATCCTGTGGGGAGAAAAAATGAACTTTGTAGTATAGATTACAGCTGAAGTGTATCAGGAAATGGAAAGTCTGAAACCATTCATGGTCTGTTTGCATTATTTTGAGTATTAACATGTCCCAGTGGAGAGAAAAATAACCAAAATATTTCAAAGGCATTAACTAATCAAGGAAGTTGACAAAAGATGAGGAAAACCAAAAATTTTCTCAGCATCCATCCTCTAATCAAAATTCATCTTCTACACCTGCATTTATACCCCACAGCCATCCTTGTGTTCATTATTTATGCATGTATCCATCTTTTCTGTTAAAGCAGCAGTCCTGGGGATTTGTTATCATTCTCCACTGTCCCCTCCCCCCAAAGTTTGGGTTTCATGAGTATGTTGAATTTGAGTTTAAATCAATCCTAGGAAATCTGATCCACATCCTTTGAGAAATTTCATCCCCATCCTGATTTTGCAATAGGCAAACTTTTCAACAAATAGAGCTGAAATTCCCAAAATAGACCAAAATAAACTCTTTTGGTAGAAACTGAAGAGTGGTCATTCCCGGCAGTCAGAGCCCTACCATATGCAAACCTATGCCATCGTAGTCCTGAGCTTATTTTTCAAACCTGATACAACACTTTCTTCTTTTTTCTGTATGTTTCTGTGGCTTTTAATTCCTATTAATCTTTAATCTGAGTGTATGAATGAATGTGTGTGTTTATTTATTTTAATTTAAAAAAAATTTTTTTTTAAGATTTTATTTATTTACATATGAGAGACACAGTGACATAGGCAGGGGGAAAAGCAGGCTCCTCAAGGGGAGCCAGATGTGGGACTCCACCATGGGACCCCGGGATTGCCCCTCTGAGCCAAAGGCAGATGCTCAACCATTGAGCCACCCAGGTGCTTCTGTTTTTATTTTTAATTGAAGTATGGTTGACATACAATATTATGAGTTTCAGATGTATAACATAGTGATTTGACAATTACGCACATCATGAAATACTCACTATGAGTATACTCACATACTGTCATTAAAGTTATTGCAATACTATTTACTATATTCCCTCTGCTGTACTTTTCAACGCCTTGAGTTATTTTATAACTGAAAGTCTGTACCTCTTAATTCCCTTCACCTATTTTGCCTATCCGCCCACCCTTCCCCTCTGTGACCACCAGTTTGTTCTATGTGTCTGTGAATCTGTTTCTGTTTGTTCATTTGCTTTGTATTTTTTTTAGATTCCACATATAAGCAAAATCCTATGGTTTTTGTCTTTCTCCGTCTGACTTATGTGGGTATGGATGTTTTTAATGTAATCTATCTTGATCCCTTTTCCAAGTGACAATGAAGTAGTTAAATGTAAATGAGTGTAAGTCTTTTTAGAATCTTCCCTGCTTTCTAACGGATTTGTAGCTGATTCCTAATGGCACACATCAAAATGGGATTTTTTTTATAGTATGCTGAATGCCCCAAGGTGTTGTCAAGATCTCAAAAAAACATATTTCTATTTTCATAACTAGAGGTAAATATAATTTTGTTCAACATGCAGTGAATCAAATCAATTGTGGCACTATCAAAACATTGGTACTGGAGCTGTATATTACTGGGGTAAGACAAAACAAAACAAAACAAAACAAAACAAAAAAACAACTGTTGTTTCTTTATCTTACTCATCTTTTTATATCCTCTAAATCTCCACAATGGAGTTATCAATGGCTACTAACCCTACGGTATCTATATTTCAAATCAGGAGTGATTTTTCACCTTGAGGAAAGCTTTCTATCCTTGTCTGAATTATCTTTCTAATTAACAGGACAGAACATAGCTTATCTGACAGCCACATAATGGATCTTATTCCCCATGTTGGCCTGGGTTGAGGTCTGGATATACCAGATTAGCAAATGCCCAGTTGAGTCTTTACCTTTTAGTTACTAAAACAATGTTGAGAAGATGAAAAAGTTCTGGAGATTGATGGTAGTTATAAATGACCAACAATGTAAATATATTTAATGCCATGGAACTGTGCATTTAAAAATGGTTTAAGTTATAAATTTTATGTTCTGTATATTTTACCTTAATTAAAAATTAACAATGGTGGGTAGAAATCTCAACCCACAACTTGAGAAGCATAATTTCATTTTACATATATTAATATAATTTTGTTGTAAACTTGATATCAGTCAATTAGAATTTTACTTCTTTTCTTCACAGTAGGATATAAGTAGGATATAAGTCCTGATATTCTTTTGCGATACTAGGGAAGTGGGGTGGGTCTGAGAGAAAGTCTTTTGGCCTTTGATATCATTCATTCATGCTTGGGTCCACTAAGACCTCTGTCACTCCACCTAATCCAAATAGGTTACCTTGGAGATGGTCCTTGTTCCTGTATGTCTTCCACCATTTCTCTTCCTCACTAGGCTATTTGGGATTTGATCTGTTACTTCTATTCTTTCTTTTTTTAGGCATGAAAAAGTCCAGTTGTTCAAAGTGATTTTAGGAGCACACTCTCTCTCAAAGAATGAAGCCTCCAAACAAACATTTGAGGTTGAAAAATTTATACCATTCTCAAGATTTATATCACATCATAAGTCAAATGACATTATGCTGATTAAGGTATGTAGTGTTGCCTTCCTTCCATTTCTCCAGCATTCTTATACACCATAGTTCAGTTGTTACATAAAAACATTTTGTTAGCACCAGCCACATGTTTGAGGTAATTGTGATATATCCTGGAAGGGCCCATTTTACTCCACATACTGCTTTGAAAGAAACAAGAATTTATCATCAATGCATCAGATCTGTGTTTAAACAAGGAAAAGCAGCCCTGATGCTCATATATGTGGGAGGGAACATCCCAACAAATCCAAGGATCCCCCTTTGAAAGCCTTTTTCCCAAGTGCTTTTATCATTAACAAATAAAAAATACAAGTCCTGTATGCAACAGAGACAAGTGAATTCAGGGACACGTAAGTGAGTTATAACTTAGTCTAGACCATACTTAGTTTAGTTCAAACTTAGTCTAGACCATACTCAAGGGTCTTATCCTGCAGGAAACAGCCCAGCCCTCAAAGTCATGACCTATGGATGTTATTCCACAGAAAACCATCCAATGCAGAGCAAAGGCCAGTTTGCTTAAGACTGGGCAAAATTCCTGCTCTGTCTAAGCTCCCTCCCCAAGCATCATTGAGCTCTACAGGGGTTGGAGAGCATTTCAGAAAAGCAACAACCACAAATACAGCTGCAGGCTACCACCAAAGTAGATTCAAGAAGAGGGATGCCTTCCTAGACCAGAGGGACCACACATATATTGCTCAGACTAATAGCAGAATACTACTGGGAATGAATGATCATTTATTCTCTTTTCAATCTGTCAGCTTCACACGGCTGCAACGCTTGACAAATATGTCCAGCTGCTCCACCCAAGCTCCAAAAATGATATCAGAGCTGGAACAAAATGCCAGGTTACTGGCTGGGGAGCCACTGACCCACAATATTTAAGGATCTCTGATACCCTTCGCGAAGTCACTGTTACTATCATAAATCGAAAACTTTGCAACAGCCCAAGTTATTACAACCACAACCCTATTATAACTGCAGACATGGTATGTGCAGGAGACACCAGAGGCCAGAAGGATTCCTGCCAGGTAAGAGTCTGTCAGTCAAATAGGCATCTCAGAGCGCTGTGCTATATGCAGTCAAGGCTCCATTTGCTCCCTAGCACAGAGGAGAGGGACAGAGAACACAAAATCACAACTCCAGAGAGTTCCTCTCCAGTCCTGCACTGAGTTCTCTGTTCTTTCTCATCTACCAGCGTGAACAACTCATAAGAACGTCCCCAACACATAAGTACTCATTCAATGTCTGTTAATCAAGATGACAGACTATATCTGATAATGTTTACAGGCTTCTTCTGGGGGATGTCACAGTCCTTAGAAAGCCTAACTTTGGCTGAGGTCACTAGTGGTGACTGAAAGATAACTCCCTCTCTGCCCCCCCCCCCCAAACCCACCATTCAAGGTAATCAATAGAGAGGTGTTAGAAGGCTCAAATGCAAGAAGCTCAAATATATAGTGTGTGTTTCTTTTTTTTTTTAAGATTTTATTTATTTATTCATGAGAAACACACAGAGAGAGAGAAAGAGGCAGAGACACAGGCAGAGGGAGAAGCAGGCTCCCCACGTAGGACTCGATCCTGGGACTCCAGGATCACACTCTGGGCTGAAGGCAAGCGCTAAACCGTGTAGCCACCCAGGGATCCCCTAGTGTCTGTTTCTTAAATAACGTTGACACATTGACTAAAAGGAACAGGAGTCATACTTTTCAGAATCTTTTGTTTCCTGAGGCAGTAAAAAAACAGGTGTTCGTGATTACAGGTGACAAATCACACAGATGGATTGATTACTAATTTTTGAGGAATTACAATGCACTGTTCACAGCATACTGTATGAAGCATTGTCGAGCGGAGAGCATGGTGATTTTAAAGATCACGTGTATTTGCTGTGCCCCAAGATTGTCATACCCCTAAGCCTCTATTTCCATGGCAACCAGAGCATAAAGTGCTGCAGTTCACAATGTGAGTGACAGCAGAGGCAAAGGCTGCTCTTCAGATTTGAAAGCCCCCTCCTATCACCCTGTGATTTTCCTTGACAGAATTTTAGTTACATGTTTAGTTCTGAGTCCTCAAGAATCAGTTCACTGAGGATGGATTTACGAGGTGCTGTGTATATGCAGAACATTATGTTCAATTATAGGTGAATGCAAAAACAGGATAAAAAATAAGATAGAGTCCCTGCCACCAATGTATTTACTACGATACATTTCTCTTTTCTGCCCATCTCAGTAGCAACTTGGTGTCAGCTCTGTGAGCACCAAAATGAAGTTCACAATTTAAACATTTCTTTCATTTCAGTGAATTACTTTAAACTTTATATCTACTCATTCCTTAATGAATAAAGTTCTATATCATTGATTACCGATCTTTGTATACATATGTAATCCTACAGAGACAGGGACATGGACAGAGAGATAGACAAACACACAGACAGATGGATGGAAATATGGTCCTAGACAGGGACGTAGAGACAGACAGACAGATGAACAGAATCATTGCCCTGGCCAGAGACAGAGACAACCCACACTGAGTAAGGGGCTGTATCGGACACTTTTCAGGACACAGGGAAACCAAGGACCCACATAACAATCTTTTGAGTAATGAGTCATTGATGGCAGAAAAAGTTCAACAGCTTCTCACCAAATATCTATTTTCTTCTTTTCTAGGGTGACTCGGGTGGCCCTTTGGTTTGCAAAGGTGCCTTTTATGCCTTAGTCTCTGCAGGTCGTGAATGTGGTGATGCCAAAAAGCCTGGAATCTACACCCTAATAACCCAGAAATACCAGGCTTGGATTAAAAGCAAACTTGAGCCACCTCATGCAGACTATGACCACAAATGATTTTCTTGGATCCACCAGTTGCTTGTTTTGTTTTCATAAGATGTTCTAGAGATCACCTTTGTCTTCCTATGTAGCTGTATGTAAAGTGGAGCACAGCTACGGTCCACTCCTACTCCTTTAGGACTGATTTTGTCAAGGAATCAAGTTCTTTTTCATATCTGTAACTGCTGTGTTTTTACTCTGCTGATTTCATTCTGAATAAAAGTTAGACTACATGTCCTTGTCTTTTATGGAAACGAGATACAGCAAATGATATGCTCCCCACTCCACTCACACTCCCCCAGAGGGCAAAAGGTGATTAAACAAACCTTCAGCCAGGCACCACCTGCAACCAGGTTTATGTTGTGATTTCTGCTGTGATTTACCCTAAACTGCGTTTTTAAATTAAGAAACAGTAAATTCAAACACCCCAATTCAAGTGAAGAAAAAAATCATCAAGGCTTATACAAATATTTAGGATAGTACTTATTATTTATTTCTGTCACACTTTGTTCCACACAGGATTTGAGGCAAAGTACAAAAATACCTGCCATAAAACCAAATATGAAATTAAAAATATTTTCCCCAAAAAATTAAAAACAGAAAATGTTATATGATCCAGAAATTCCACTGCCAGGTATTTATCAGAAGACAATGAGCACACTAATTTGAGAAATTATCTGCACCCCCATGCACACTGCAGCATCATTTACAATGGCCAAGATATGGAAGCAAGTTAAGTATTCATTGATGGAAGAATAGATAAAGACACTGTGAGATATATATATATATAATATTCAGTAATGTATAGTATGTTATACATATATGTATAATGTATATATAATTATGTATTATATATTACATATTATATATTTAGCCATAAAAAAAGATGAAATCTTGCCATTTGTGACAACGTGGATGCACCTCGAGGGCATCATGCTGAGTGAAATAAGTCAGACAAAGACAAATATCCTATGATCTCCCTTATAAACATCAGCTTCAAGCTCAGAGATAGAGAACAGATCAGTGGCTGCCAGAGGTGGGGAGCTGGGAGATGGGAGAAATGGGTGAAGGGGGTAAAAAGGTAGAAAAAAATATATATATATATAAGAAATAATTTGGTGAAGAAACAGAAGCCAGGGAGAAATGAGACCTTTGAAGAAGGAGAAGATGAAGACAGAACTGTTAATAGTCAAAGGGCCACTATTTTCTTCCCATATTGTTGCTAGAAGGAGCCATATTTGCCTCTTAGGCTTCACTTGAATCAATGCAAAAAGAGCAACACAATCGGTTATATGAATCACAGTATCCAGGAAATAAAAATAAATGTATTTGCTCAGACATAGGATCACTGGTGCTAGCAAGGGGCCTGGAGATAACTTTTTTGGTTATCTATGTTGAAAGATGCTGTGCCAGGGCTCCCACGTCCCTACCCACTGCATCAGATCACTTGAGAAGATACTTTTGTAACACATGTTGCCCCTACCCCTTGCTCAGAAGTTCAGATTGAATTGGCTTGAGGTGGGCTTGGAAATCTGCACTGTTTAAAAGCAATTCAAATGATTCTGATAAATGGCCAAATCTGAAAGCCATTGATAATGAACATCCTTAAAAATGTCTACGAGAAAGAACAATATGTATCATGGGATTGTTCCTTTATAAGCCCTTCAGCGTGAACTGAGGCCTGCAGACCGGGGTGCCATTCAGTAAATGCACTGGAGAGTCTCATCGTCTCATCGTCGCCGCCCGGCGATTAGAATCCTCACAATTTCTAATCTGATCGTGGTGAACATTAAAGCTTTTTCTTCAACAGCTAGAAACCAAAGGGTTATTCTCAGCCTCTATATTTCATTTGGGCTTTCTAGGTGCCACCATTGGGTTTTCTTACATTCATATAAAAATGGATGCTTTTATCTGTTTTTGTTATGGTTCTCAGAAACCATTCACCAGGATTACTCCACTAGAAATACTTGACAAGTGGAAGCACTGGGTTAAAAGAGAACCTAAATAAAATTAAAACTACTATGAAAGTAAGTAGTTAAAAAAAAAAAAAAGGTTCTTTCAGTATTTCATTTTGTATCATTCTGACTCATTAAAAATAAACTGATTTTGACCCAGAAATCCCAGGCTATCTTTCCTAAGAAAAGAAAGGGGAAGTTAGAGAGACTCTGGACTCACCATAAAAAAAAGTATCATATTTTTCATCTAAATTACAAATCCATGGAATATATAGTTGCAAGTCTCTTTAGCAAAAGGAAGGGCGAGTTTCCCTCTAGTTGCAGTTTGTAAGTATCCTGAAAAGTTTCACTAAAATCTGAGACTTGTTTTGATTTTAGACTCCATGCTGTTCGTATCCAAGAGTCAAACCAGATAAGACTGCCAGAGAGGAAGCTTCTGTCAACAGCTATAGCAGATCTGGTGACTCTTAAATTGGAAGATAAACAGTTTATTTTGACAAGTAGCTGATGATGGAGCCCACAATTGAAAAATATTGCTCATCTTCTCAGGGAAGTAATATTTTATTAAAGATACCAAAGTCTTCCCAACCTAGCCTAAAAGAATATGGTGTTTTGGTTTGGGAAAGTCTGTCTTTGGGGACATTATTTGATTCCATCTATGACCTCAAAGAAAAGCTGAGTGTCAAAATGAGGTAAATATCTAGATTATGAAAATTGCTCAGAGAATTTAGGGGAACATAATTGGCTGTTGTCATTCTAAATTATCCCACTTTTCCCCTTCTTCGTGACTGTGGACAGAGCACATTTGCCTTCTCCTCAGACACTGAAAAAAAAGCTTCATGCTTTATTTTATGTCCAACTAGTTTTAATAGAAAGCGACAGCCCTAAAAACAATCAGGACAATATCATGCATAAAATAAATCAAGATGAATTCAGGTGAGTGCCTAACCAGTCTAGAACCAGGTAGCAGATTTAGTCCTATCCTTTTTTTGCACATAATAAATCTCCATTTACCCTGAAATGTTAGGAAAAGCAGTGCTTCACACTTGATTGCTTCAGAAAGGTATCTCATTAAAGGAAAGAACTGCTCTCATTCTGTCAGAGACCCTCTTCCTCTTTGACTAAGCTCTCGGTTTATGACGGGGCACACACATGATGGAGAAAAGAGACTGTTCAACTTGTCTAAGGCCAATGCACTCAGATCTCTCTGAAGCTTACGATTTCATGAGATTACTGAGGCACAACACACAGCTACTCATACGTTGTCTTAGGAGACATTTGAGTATCAAGTGCATGCTGGCTGAACAGGTGGGTTCCTTGTATCTTGAATGACTAAGCCCAGCTTTTAAGGTTTCACACTTTGACTTCCTGTTTACTAACCTTAACTTGCTCAGTCCTTTTGCTGAATTACATCAGTCAACTCCAGATTGGCATGCAAAGATTGTGTTCAAGAAGGGTCTACACTGAGGCTTCTCTTGAAAACTCAGGAGTAAGTAGAATGAAATTGTCCTTTGAAAGTTAAAATTTAAACTTCATATATATTGTCTCAGGGCAGAGATCCACAAGATCACTCTGAAGAGTTGTTGAAGTTCACAAGCCTGCAAGACTGCCTGCAATCTGTTTGAAGATTAACAATTCTCCAGATGAGCATCCCAGTCTGAAGGAAAGGAGGATAGCCATGGATACAGGGAAAAGCAGGCAACACAGGCAGTGGACCAACCAGAATTGATGAGGAAGGGAGGAAGGCGAGCTCTTAGACTTCCAAGCCCATGCTCATGTTAGCCTGATTTCACTAAGCATTCAGCTGACTAACTTGGTCTTTTTCTAATCCCATGCTCATCAACCAAACTTTTGTGAGCACTCTGTTCCCTGTGACAGTTATTTCTTATTGCAAATTAATAAATATTGTGATTTCCACATCTGTGATAATTTTTTTAACCAAATTAGGGTTATTTGAATTTCTCTTCCAGGGTCAAATTCACTCTCTGTGCTGGTAAGAATCAAGGTTCAATCCCTGAAGTAATGAAGGTCAAACCCTGAACTTTGGTAAATTCACCAGCATAATGAATATTAACTACCCCATGAGACTTTTCAACAGATCAACAGCCTGCTTTTCCCCTAGAGAGTACTCTTGGCCTCCCTGCTCTGGCCACAGGCATGAAATGTGCTCACACTTGGAGTATCTATACGTACATTAGCCCATTAGTCCCTGATTATTCAATAACTCCAAGAAAAATTATGGTTTTTTAGCTGTGTTCTGTCTGGCTCGTCCAGTAGCAGAGACTTGCTGGTTTGCTACTCATCAGCTATCTCCTCTCTTCCCTGGTAACAAAACTCAAATTTTCTTTGGGGCCACAAATGTACACAGCTTAAAAATGGTGTTTTCCAGCTTCTTTCACCGCTAGAAGTGGTCAAGGAGATGTAAGTGAAAATTACCGGCTGAGAATTTCCAGGAAGTTCCTTTAAAGAGAGCTGGTTTAGTAGGAAGGAGTGCCCTTTCCCCCTTCCTTCCTCCTACTACCTTGGTTGCAGATGTGGTGGCTAGAACATCAGCAACAATGTTGGAACCATGAGGCAAATTTGAATGGAAGCTGAATGTTTATGGCAGTGAAGCAAAAAGAAGGAGTCTTTATGGCAATCCTGTACTCTTTACCTAAGGAATTCTCTTACATGAAATAAAAGAAACACTTTTGCTTAATCCACTATTATGTAAAGTTTTCTGTTAAATATATCTCCACTCAATCCTACCAGATGAAATCAGAAACTTAATATTTCTATACCTGATGTATGCTCTAAACAATGACGAGCATATGTCTTTATGCCCTTATGTCCAGATCCTCCAAAATCCCAAATAACTTTAGCTTTCCACCTTGTCCTATTTTTTTAAGATTTTATTTATTTATTCATGAGAGACATAGAGAGAGAGAGAGACACAGAGATAGAGAGAGAGGCAGAGACACAGGCAGAGGGAGAAGGAGGCTCCATGCAAGGAGCCCTACGTGAGACTCAATCCCAGGTCTCCAGGATCAGGCCCTGGGCTGAAGGCGGCACTAAACTGCTGAGCCACCCGGGCTGCCCATACCTTGTCCTATTTAAACAAGAATTGATTCAGAAAAGTAGTTTTTAAATGCTATCATCAATAAATCATTTCTCCCTCACTGTTCCATGCTGTGGCTTAACATGGAGAAAATACCCTGGCTTACTTGAGAAGATATTTTTGTCTTAACCACACATTGCTGCATAGCAAACATTCTTATTCCTATTGTAAAAATAATGCGTGGCACTCAGTAATCTGTAACACTATTTTCTCCTTTTGTGTATATTTTGTAAGAGGATCTTGTAGAGCTATTTTTTGTAAAGTTCCCTGGAAATAATGTTTTCTGGCATTTGAGGTTTTATTTGCTTTATTATTTCACAATCATTTGAAATAATGCAGAAGTTTTTTCATCCAGACTATAAAAGCAACTCCATTGGAAGATAGCGGGATATAATAATACCCTGAATATTAGTAATGTTGTAGAAAAACAAAACAGGCCCGCATATGAACAGAACAGCCAACTGTGCAGACTGACTGTGTTAACAACCAATTCAGATAGACTCCTAAACCCTCACTATGGAGCATTCAGAGAGATTCCTTCATTCATTCACTCAACAAACACTTACTGAGCTCCTCTATGTTCAGGGCACAGTGCTAGTTGCTAGTTGCTGGATATATCAATGGGAAAAGATACAACTTCTGCCCTGCGGAAACTCATAGTCCAGTGAGCAAACATGGACACACAAATAAGCAAATATACCATGCTCCAAAAACTGATATAAAGGTGACACGTAGAGAATAGTAATAATGGAGATATGTACAAAACAACTATATTATGATACAACAATTATTATAATGAAGATATAAACATGAGAACAGAATCTTCAGTCAAATGTGAGTCATTCAGAATTCCTGCAGGACAAACAATTGCTCTGCCATTCTGGGTCTATACATTTAAGGCCTAATTCTCTTGTAGTTTATCAACAGTTTCCCCAGGTAGGGGGAGGGAAAGATCTAGATCACCAGGTTTGTTCAACCCACCTCTGTCTCAGATAAAAAACAAACAAACAAACAAAAAAACAAGAGGGTTGCCTGGTAACTCAGTGGCTGAGTGTCTGCCTTTGACTCAGGGCATAGTCCCGGAGTCCCGGGATCAAGTCCCGGTTTCCCGCAGAGATCCTGCTTCTGTCTCTGCCTCTCTCTCTGTGTCTCTCATGAATGGATAAACAAACTCTTTAAAAAAAGAAAATATAGCTACAACAATTGCTGTAGTGAAACCACGACAATAAAGGTGAGTACATTTACTCTTCTTAAGAAGTTGGCTCTGTGGGTGAGCTAACCCCACCTTAAAGACATCCAAGGCTAAGCAAGATGTGCCAGAAATATCTATTTCTCAAGAGGAAATGTTCTATTTCTTTCAGCATGATGATTCAGTTTGTTCCCTAAATCAGGAATAATTATTAATCTGCCCTTTTAGGAGCTTTAGGAACCAGGGAACAGAAGAATTTGTGACATGAGAATCTTAGATATACTTATCCCAGACTTTGCCTTGATTGCAGGCTCTGTTCACTTACTAAAAAGAAAAAAAAGCAACTCAACAGAACATTAAAACAGGTTGACTAGAATATTGCTTTCCATGGGCCCCACCCTTCTTTGCCAAGTGAAGGATGGGCACACCTCACAGTGTGATCTAGTCAGTTCAGCCTCCATAGGCCTGGGTGTATTGAATTCAGCTCTATTTACACAAGGCCTTCGTTCTCTTTCTAAGTGTTCCTACCTTTTTATCTGTGTAGTTTAAATGTATTATATTATATCGCAAATTAGCTACCTGAGTCTTAATTAGGAAAAACCTATTTCAAAAAATATTTTAGATGGAAATAGTATAATCACAGAAATCTTATTAGAATTTATGCCATAGGGGTGCCTGGGTGGCTCAGTCAGTTAAATGTCCGACTCTTGAATTCAGCCCAGATCATGATCTCAGCGTTGTGAAATTAAACCCTGTGTTGGGTTCCCCACTCAGTAGGGAGTCTGCTTGGGATTCTTTCTCTCCCTCTCCCTCTCCCTTCCCCCTTGTTCTCTCTCTCTCTCTCAAATAAATAAATAATTTTTTTTTTAAAAGCTTTACAAAGGGCAGCCCTGGTGGCGCAGCGGTTTAGCACTGCCTGCAGCCTGGGGTGTGATCCTGGAGACCCTGGATCGAGTCCCGCGTCAGGCTCTCTGCATGGTGCCTGCTTCTCCCTCTGTCTGTGTCTCTCCCCCCCCACCGTGTGTTTCTATGAATAAATAAATAAAAAATCTTTTAAAAAATTATAAAAAATAAATAAATAAATAAAAGCTTTACAAAAAGAATTTATGCTGTAGAATTCACCATACCATTGGTTCCATGAGAACTCAGTCCCATATCTGTGTTGATCACTACTATATAGCGTAAGACCTCACATGTGGTGGCTTCTTAATAAACATTTGGAAGTAGATGGATGAGTGGGTGGATGAATGGATGGATGAATGGAAAATTTATTATATTGATGAATAACTGAAAAAATAAATGATGAATTAATAAATCTCTATTTCTAGGACCTTTTAAAATGTAGTGAAGATAAGACAAAACCAGAGAGGGAGACAAACCATAAGAGAACTCTTAACTATAGGAAATAAATTGAGGGTTGCTGGAGGGGAGGTGGGTAGAGGGATGGGGTAACTGGGTGATGGGCATTAAGGAGGGCACTTGATGTAATGAGCACTGGGTGTTATATGCAACCAATCACTAAATTCTACCCCTGAAACTAATAATACACTAAATGTTAATTAAATTGAATTTAAATTTAAAAATTTGAAAAAAGAATATAGTGATTATATTCATGAAATTACTTTTTAAAATTCTTCAAAAAGGCAAAGGATAAGATGGCATTGGGTATAAAATAGGTGACCTAGCAAGTCCCATGATTATTTGATAGTCTTTAGAGCTCTGCAGTAAAATAAAAAAAAAATTAAAAAAAATAAAAAAAAAACACGATATAAACTTTGAGTACTATTATTTATTTGAAGGTTTCAGTGAGTCACCCTTTATTTAAGACTTGGTCAGCATTGTTCATTGCTTTGTAAGAAAGGGGAAGAAAGGTTAAAAAATAATTAGTATGCCAGATCTGAAAGAGATTGTTTTGAAAGTTACTTGTTTTTGCCTTGTCATCATTGTCTAAATACTACAGTAGTTTGGTCAGATTTTAGCAATATCAAATTTAAGTGGTTAATTATTGTTTTTATTTTCATAAAGTACTTACTCCCTTCAGTACACTGCATGCCTTAAAAGATTTAGAAATATTAATATTTTCCAGTTCTATATTGTCAGGGAGCAAGAACTTTCTGTCCCCTCCCAGGTTCTTCCAGCCAAAGAGTCAAGTTGATAGGAACTAGATTAACAGGAAAGAAAATCAAATTTAATAGTGTAAGTGCAGGGAATCCACACAGACATGGAAATTCCAAAAACGTCCAGGCGAAATAAGGTATATATATCATTCTAAATTAAGGAGAAGGGAGTAGGGGCCTGGGACTTCAAAGGGAATCAATGCAATTCACAGGAAGATGAAAGAGTGCATGTTTAGTAAGTAAATATTTGCTGATCCATGAGCAACAATAAGACATAGAAAATTTGGATCAGGTAGATCTTTCCAGGCTCTTCCTTATCATACCTAGTTCATATCAGAATGTAGTTATGGTGGGAGCTCTCTTCTTGGAACAGTTTCTCTATCCAAACACTTTTTAGGTAGCTGACAGGGTGGGGGGAGATGTAAAGACTTTTTCTTAAACCTATGGGGCTTCAATTGCTTTTTAACTCAAAATAATCTTCATGTTAAAGTACTCATCTTGGGGTGGCCTGGCCTTGGTCCCTACAGCATAAAAACTACACTTTCCAAGGAGTCTGATGAACTTGATGTGGTCACTGTAATACCATCTGGGTCAACAAGTCTGAGGATGAATATAATCTCCAAATCTTGTTGATGGAGGCATTGATGCAGGAGATGTCAGATAACCTGCAGCTAGCCCAAACTTGACTTTCCTGATTTCATTTAGGAATTGTTTGTCAAAGGGGTTGAGGTCTTGAGCTCTGCAGAGAAAACTTTTTTTTTTTATGTTTTTCCTTTTCCTAAATGTTATTCTATGTGGCTTGCTTGTCTCAGGAAGCTTCTGTGGTACTATCAATACTGAATATCTAATCCTTACCCCAGGAAGATTACTATATAAGTATTACTCCCACCCTGCAGTAATAGCTATAGCAGAAAAAGAGCCTCTAAATGTTGGAGTTGGAATTGCAGTTGGAAATATGAGGTATAGAGAATGACAGAAAGAACAAGAGATATGGGGGAACCCAAACAAAAACTTGCAGGCTGCCATCTTGATTTGGGCTTCCCCAAAGAAAAATCCTGAGTCACAGGTTTGAGTGTGAGATACTGTGATTTAGGAATATATTTTGGTCATGTGAGTGATGATGACCAAATGTCATATAGTTTGGACATTTTCCATAGTTCCTGGCTCACAGTTCCCCAAACCCTTGGAATTTGCTGACCAATAAGAGCAATGGGACCCTTTTTTGTCCTCATATTTGGTCTCTTGTCCTCAGTTTCTGAAAATGCTTCAGAGCCAATAAAGGTAAAATGGGTATCTTTTCATAACAAGCCCCTTCCCACCACAATTGGGATTGTTAATCTGAAGACTTTTAGTAGGCACCTAAGGATGGAGGCTGGTTGTCAGGGCAGGAATAAAGGCCTAGAACTTTCTGTCCCATCCCCTGATGTCCAGGAAAGTAAGAGGGGCTGGAAGTTGAATCAGTTACAAATGGCCAATGATTTAATCAATCATGCCTATGTAATGAAGCCTCCATAGAAAACAAAAAGGAATGAGTATACAGAGTCTCCAAGCTGGTGAATCAGAACACTTCCACATGCCATTATGCCAGGCCCCAAACTCCACAAAGACAGAGGCTCCTTTGTTTGGGACCTCAGCATACATATCTCTTTACTTGGCTGTTGACTCATATCCTTTAATATCTTTTGTAGTGAATCAGTAACCTAGTGAGTAAACAGGTTTCCTGAGTTCTGCGAGCCACTCTAGCTAACTAACTGACTGAGTGGATCATGGAAATTTCGGATTTATGGCCAAATGGTTAGAAGCATATAAAGCAACCTGTATTTTTGATTGGCATTTGAAGTAGGAGCAGTCTTCTGGGACTGAGCTGTTAACCTGCACAAGCTGATGCTATCTCCAGGTAGATAGTGTCAGAATTGAGTCAAGTTGTAAGACAACCAGCTGGTGTCAGAGAATTTCTTGGTGGTATGGGAGAAACACTGCCCCTTCTACACACATTGGAATTGATAGTGGAACTTTCGTGTGTGAATCTAGCTATGAGGAACACCAGGAAACAAGAGAGTAGTGGACTAAGAAGGGAAAGAATAAAAATCCAACAAAGAGTGCACACTTTCATGCTGGTTACCAATATAGGCAATGGGAGTTCAATCCTATAGGGAACTCTGGGTGACAGTACAGAACACACCTCCAAGTTGTTCCAACTAAGGGTCTGGAAAGCTAGGTTATTAACCACTGATATCCCTACCATCATTGTTGAAGGGTCATTCCATGGTCATTAACTTTTCTACACTTGCACCCTCAGATAGAGTTATAGGTTTTTGGGTAAGCAGCCTTTTGTATGTAGAGGTGAATACCAAGGGGATATGGATACCAACAGTGTCTGCTTTGACTGCTTTGAAGGTGCTCACCATATGACCTTGATATCACTCTTGACTGTGTTTCCTACCACAAAGTCTTGGCTAAAATGTCTAGCTTTCTCAGATGATAAGTGAATTGGCAATGAGGTCATAATGACTTATACGATTACACTTACTACTTCTACATGACACGCTTGATTGCAACATAGTCTTTAATGTCATTATCTAGGGCTGAGATTTTCAAGCATGCATCATCTATGGATTGAAGGAAACTTTTAAAATCACACCTCATATGATCCTCTCAATAGATGCAGAAAAGGCATGACAAAATGCAGCATCCTTTCTTGATAAAAACGCTCCACAATGTAGGAGTAGAGGGAACATACCTCAAGATCACAAAAGCCATATACAAAAGACCCACAGCAAATACCATCCTCAAACAAGGAAAAACTGAGAGCTTTTCCCCTAAGGTCAAGAACATGACAGGGATGTCCACTCTCTTCTGCATAGCAAAGAAAACAGTCAACAAGACCAAAAGACAATCTACAGAATGGGAGAAGATATTTGCAAATGACCTATCAGATAAAGGGCTAGTATCTAAAATCTACAAAGAACTTATCAAACTCAATATCCAGAAAACAATCTAGTCAAGAAATGGGCAGAAGACATGAACAGACATATCTTCAAAGAAGACATATAAATGGGGATCCCTGGGTGGCCAGCGGTTTGGCACCTGCCTTTGGCCCAGGGCGCGATCCTGGAGACCCAGGATCGAATCCCACGTCGGGCTCCCGGTGCATGGAGCCTGCTTCTCCCTCTGCCTATGTCTCTGCCTCTCTCTCTCTCTCTCTGTGTGTGACTATCATAAATAAATAAATAAATAAATAAATAAATAAATAAATAAATAATAAAAAGAAGACATACAAATGGCCAAAAGACACATGAAGAAATGCTCCACATCACTTGCCATCAGGGAAATACAAATCAAAATCACAATGAAAAAAGAAAAATAATCACAATGAGATAGCACCTCACGCCAGTCAAAACCAGAACAGATATTGGCTAGGATGTGGAGAAAAGGGAACCTTCCTACACTGTGGTGGAAATGCAAACTAGTGCAGCCACTCTGGAAAACAGTATGGAGATTCCTCAAAAAGTTAAAAATAGAGCTACCCTTGGACTCAGTAATTTCATTTCTAGGTACTTATCTAAAGGATACAACATAGTGATTCAAAGGGGCATATACACCCCAATGTTTATAGCAGCAATATCCACAATATCCAAGCTATGGAAAGAGACCAGATGTCCACTGACAGATTATTGGATAAAGAAGATGTCACACACACACACACACACACACACACACACACACTGGAATATTACTAAGCCATCAAAAAGAATGAATTCTTGTCATCTGCAATGATGTGGATGGAACTAAAGGATAGTATACTAAGTGAAATAAGCTAGTCAGAGAAAGACAAATACCATATGATTTCATTTGTATGTAGAATTTAAGAAATAAAAGAGATGAACACAGGGTAAGGGAAGGAAAAATAAAATAAGATAAAAATTGAGAGGGAGGCAAGCCATAAGAGACTTAACTATAGGATACACTGAAGGTTGCTGGAGGGGAAGTAGGTGAGGAGATGGACATTAAGGAGGGTACTTGATGTAATGAGCACTGGGTGTTATATGCAACTGGTGAATCACCAAATTCTACCCCTGAAACTAAGAATACACTATCTATTACCTAAATTGAATTTAAATAAAAATTTTATTTAATTAAAAATTTATTTATTTATTTATTTATTTATTTATTTATTTGAGAGAGAGTATGTGTGCATGAGAGAGAGAATGAGCAGAGTGGAGAGGTAGAGGGCAGAGGGAGAAGCAGACCCCCCCTGAACAGTCAGTCTGATGTAGAACTTGATTCCAGAGCCCTGGGATCATGGCCTGGGCCAAAGGCAGACGCTCAACCGCTAAGCCACCCAGGTGTCCCCCTAAATAAAAATTTTAAAAAATAAGTAAATAGTAGGCTTTTATTCATTCATCCCGTCCTTAAGTTAGTGTAGGCAGCTAGAGAACCAAATTGTTTCAAGATCTTGTACAAATTTTTCCAATAGGCTATGCAATATCCTTTGCTTTAGGTAATAAATGCACAAGAACTAATATTTGGCAATATCTATATTAAAGCTCTTTAAAAATTCAACATGTTATTAAATGTCTAAGCTAGCCATAGTGAGAAGCAGTTGGGATAGAATGGTAAGCAAAACAGATAAGATCATTTACCTCAAACAACTTAGATTCAATTAGTTAATAATATTCTAAAAAGTCAATTTGAACTTATGTTGTTCATTTGAGTAGTCTCTACCCTGGAATATATACTTATCGTCATAATCACACTTTTTACCAAAGCATGCTTCTTTACAGTTTTGGAGATTGGAATCTGTGTCTCTTTGGCATACCACCATTGTTCTATTAGTTTACTTCCCTATTTTTTGGCACTGCAAGTTGCCTCAGGCTCAACTTCTCTATCTGGTGCCTCAGTCCTAAAGTCAGCCATTTCTCCAAAGACCCTGATTTCCTTTCATTGAAGACTAGGTTTAGAAATCACAATCTAGGTGATAGGTATGCTCTCAGGCACTCTCAGGGCCTCTTAGCTGACAGAGCAAAGAGATATATGTATATGACCTATACATTTCCAATGGATAAACCACCAGAATCTGGGTCCACTTTTCCAAAAGTTTGCTACTTGCAAAGGGACTTCTCTAATATCTAGAATCCAAATTAAAGCAACTAGTCCCTTTTTCTTATCCCAACCCAAAGATCAACAAAACACATGTGAACAGAAGACCTCCTAACTATGTGAGAAAAAGTGTAGGAATAAAGTCTTCTTGTCATACATAAGGAGTTACTTACTCTCTCAGTCCTTTGGTAAGCCTAAAAGATTGTTTGTTGCATTTAAAGAAAACATTTACTTTTGAATGTTTCCTCAGGAAAATAAGAACTATATTGTTTCTGGAAGGGATGTCATACATTAAGGCTATGTTTCAGGATCCCCCAAGTGACCTATCTCACACAGAAAAGGTAAATGAAGATGGAGGTTAACAGCTCTGGAGATTAGCTATCTTGTTTGACTTTTCCCCTCATTTACACAGATCCAGCTGAAGAGTTCTTTTTTTTTTTTTTTTTAGCTTTTCTTTTTTTTTCTTTTTTTAAAATTTTTTTATTGGAGTTCAACCCAGTGCTCATCCCATCAAGTGTCCCTCTCAGTGCCAGTCCACCCAGTCATCCCCACCCCCTGTCCATCTCCCTTTCTACCACCCCTTGTTAGTTTCCCAGAGTTAGGAGACTCTCATGTTCTGTCTCCCTTTCTGATATTTCCCACTCATTTTTTCTCCTTTCCCTTCAGAATGGGAGAAGATATTTGCAAATGATGTATCAGATACAGGACTAGTATCCAAGATCTATAAAGAACTTATTAAACTCAACAGCAAAAGAACAAACAATCCTATCATGAAATGGGCAAAAGACATGAACAGAAATCTCACAGAGGAAGACATAGACATGGCCTTCAAGCACATGAGAAAATACTCCACATCATTTGCCATCAGGGAAATACAAATCAACACCACAATGAGACACCACCTCACACCAGTGAGAATGGGGAAAATTAACAAGGCAGGAAACAACAAATGTTGGAGAGGATGTGGAGAAAGGGGAACCCTCTTGCACTGTTGGTGGGAATGAAGAGCTCTTTAATCTGTGTGTGAGGAGCTAGATGGGTAAAACAAATGGCCCAAGGGGATGAATAAAATATAGTCTATGTTCTGCATAAAGGCTTTATAGTAGCTCATGTGAAGTTGGAGACAATTTGAAGACAATTTGATGTGATAAACAGAAATCTGGGGAAGGAAAAAAGTAACAAGAGCGATTACGGATTCTAAGATAGAGAAGAGATGAGTAACTTCTCCAAGCAAGTGGCCTAGAAAGGGGAAAGGGAATCCAAGCAAGAAAAAGAGTTCAGGGAACTAAAATTAGACATAGGCATGACCTCTTAAAAGTTTTCTGCACTACAAGCACATTAGACTCAGTAGAGCTATTTAATTTTCTATTTTAACCTTTTATTATGAGATAATTATAGATTTAAATGAGTCAATCGGAGAAGGACAAACATTATATGTTCTCATTCATTTGCGGAATATAAATAATAGTGAAAAGGAATAGAAGGGAAGGGAGAAGAAATGGGTAGGAAATATCAGAAAGGGAGACAGAACATAAAGACTCCTAACTCTGGGAAACGAACTAGGGGTGGTGGAAGGGGAGGAGGGCGGGGGGTGGGGGTGAATGGGTGACGGGCACTGAGGGGGGCACTTGACAGGATGAGCACTGGGTGTTATTCTGTATGTTGGCAAATTGAACATCAATAAAAAATAAATTTATTATTATAAATAAAGAAATAAATAAATAAGATCTATAAGTATTTATAGATCTATACTCTATAATAAATGTTGTAATGCCTATATAGAATTATGATATTTCTACTATCAAAGTTGTCTAGGAAATTGTTGTATTTTTTTATGTTAAACCTATTTTGTTCAATTACAAGATTTATTCATTAGGAGTCAAAATTGTCCAAACAATTTAATAGAATCACGATTTTTCTCTTCTATGCTTTCAAGTATTTCTATCTAAAACCATGATATACCTTCCTAATTTTTAAAGTCTTCTATGTGTGAAAAAATTATTACTCTCTGGCTAACTTGATTCATAGGTATTTTGTCTTCTGTAAAATGACAACTTTGGAGTACAAAGATGACTTACAAAATGTCCTAACATTAAATCTATCTTTGAAATTTGATATTGTGTGGAATATATATCTATTTAGAGGAAAATAAAAATAAAAGAGCTTGTTTGAAGTGGAGATGAGTGAATCTTTCACATCTAGCCTGTAACATGAGTTTAGAAGTTCCCAAAATACTGCTGGCTTGACGATGGTGAACTAGATGATCATTATAGTCCCCTTTCTAATATCTTGAAACCTATGATGCTTAGGAGAGTGTTTTAGAAATTGAAAACAAAGAGTCAAATTTATGAAGAATTATAAAAACAGAAAAACTGACCATGGAATTCCATGTAGGCAGATGACTTCAATCATCCAGAAAATCAAATAAGCTAAACTTTGAAACTGGAGGCAGGCTTGTAATCCTCTTCTACCTGTATATAGGTGGAAGAATGTGGCCAAGAAATGGATCCTATCCCTAAAGAAGTCCAAAGCAAACATTCTCAGTACATCTTATGTTGGAAGATACATAATTTCAAAGTAAAGAAATTACAAAGGAATGAAAATGCTACTCTAGAAAACAAATGTTTAATAAAATAAGGAAGTAGTAGGGAAATAGAGGGGATATTAGACATTTGAAAAATAAATAGTAAGGCAACTGAACAGAAATAAGCCTTAACTTACCATTAATTGCATGAAATGTAAATGGAACAAAAAACACTCCGATCAGAAGGCAAAGATTTGAAGAATAGATTTTTTAAAAGTGAACCAGCTAAATGCTGTCTGCAACAGACACACTTTAGGTTTAAAGACACAAATAGGGATCCCTGGGTGGCGCAGCGGTTTAGCGCCTGCCTTTGGCCCAGGGCGCGATCCTGGAGACCCAGGATCAAATCCCACGTCAGGCTTCCGGTGCATGGAGCCTCCTTCTCCCTCTGCCTGTGTCTCTGCCTCTCTCTCTCACTGTGTGCCTATCATAAATAAATAAAAATTTAAAAAAAAAAGACACAAATAATATGAAATTAAAATAATGAAAAGAGTTATGCCATGCAAATAATAACAAGAAAAAAGAACTCAGGATGCACCTGGGTGGCAAAGATGGTTAAGCATCCAACTCTTGGTTTCAGCTTAGGTGGTTATCTCAGAGTCATGAGATGGAGCCCCATGTCAGCCTTGATGCTAAGCTCAGAGTGTGCTTAAGACTGTCTCTCCTTCTACCTCTCCCCACTGCTCTCCTGCCCTCTCTCTCTAACAAATAAATAAATATTTAAAGAGAGAGAGGGAGAGCTGAAGAAGCTACATATCAGATGAAATATGGAACAAAAATTTTTTATTGAATAAAAGAAGAAAATTGTACGAGAAAAGTGTCAATCCATCAGAAAGACATAACATTAAAACATATATACACTTAATAATTGAACTTTAAACGCATGAAGGAAAACCTGACAGAATGGAGAAGAGAAATAGACAATTTGAGAGTAGTACTTAGAGACTTCAATATTCCATGTTCAATGAATAACAAATAGGCAGAAGACTTACAAGGAAATTAAAGACTTGAAGATCACTAGAAACCAACAGATCTAACAGATACCCAGAGAAAATTTCACCCCCAAAGAGCAGAATACTATTTCACCTCTAGTACATATGAACATACTACAGGATATCACAAATGTTAGATTATGAAATAAACTTGAATACATTTCAGAGGATTGAAATTACAGAAAGTATGTTAAATGGCCTTCTGAATTTCTGTTCAAAAAGGCATCTGAAATTTTGAACGTGTTGGATCTGTAGATCATTTTGGGAAGTATGGTCATATTAACAATGTCAAGTCTAAAACATGTGTCTGGGATATATTTCTAGTTATATAGGTTTTAATTTTCTCAACAGTATTTTGTATTTTTATTCTACATTTTTTGTTTAATTTGTTCCTAAGCAAATTATAATTTTAAAGTGCTGCTACAATTGAATGTCTGTATGCAAAATAATGAAATTAGACACCATCTTACACCATATGCAAATATTAACTCATGTAAACAAGAGTTAAAACGATAAGACTAGAAGAAAATGTAAGAGAAAAATCTTCCCAATCTTGCATAAGGCAATCATTTCTTTTATTTGACATCAAGAGCACAGGCAACAACAACAACAAAAAAAAAAAAAAAAAAAAAGAGCACAGGCAACAAAGCAAAAAACAGATAAATTGGACTTCACCAGAACTAAAAGTTTTATGCTTTGAAAAATACCATAAGGGGAAAAAGCAATCCACATAATGGCAAAGTCTTTACGAGCCATATAGGTAATTAGAGACTTGTATCCAGAAAATATAAGGTTTCTTACAACTCAATGATAAAAACATAGTATTTTCTCAACAGTAAAAAGTTACATTTAAAAATGGATAAAGTATGACATCAATAACATAAAGTGTGGGAAAAGCAAAAGTGTAGAGTTTTTGTGTGTGATTGGAGTTAAATTATTATCAGCGTAAAATAGATTGCTATAACCATAAGATGTTTTATGTAAGCCCCACAGTAATCAAAAAAATGATACTTCTTGAAGATACACAAAAGAAAAAGAGAATGAAATCAGAGCATATCACAGCAACAAATAATAGCAGGGGATTTTAATATCCCATTTTCAATAACAGAACATCCAGACGTATCAATAACAAAACAACAGATTTGAACAACACTGCAGACTGAAGGAACCTAACAGATACATCACAACATTCCACTCAACAGAATCAGAATACACATTCTATTCAAGCACACATGGAACATTCTGTAAGGTAGGTCACACAAAACACATTATAACTTAAGGTATTGAGATCATACCAAGTATGCAACCATCCGTATTCAACAAGCTGAATCTTTTATTGATACATGAGTGAGGAGTTTTATGGGGTAAGATAGATGGCCTAGGGCAGACAAAACACAGGTATTCCGTGTCCTCCCTTGAGGTTGTAAAGCAGGTCATGAGAGATGCCTCACAAATATTTCACACTGCATCTTTTCTCAGCAGGAGCCTTGGAGATAATTTCGTCTGATGAACCCTGAAATATGAGAACGAAGAAGGTAGTTAGTGTGGTTATAGATTGTAAGATAGATCAGCTATGTGAAAACTCCAGGCAGGTGAACAAGGAAAGGAACAAGGGCATCACACTAGGCAAAAGGAGTTTGCAAGTGTTAATTTAACAAGTGTTTTAAGTCCTAAGTGGTTTTCAAAACTTGAAGAATGTTAGAATCACCTGGAAACATTTTGCAGGCCGACGATGCACCAATTCACCATCAAGACCATGAGTCAATGATTAGTACATGAACCCTTGTCATTGCTGTGTTTTAAAAGCCCCTAGGTGAGATTCAAGTGTAGTCAGGTGTGAGAACCTCTGGACTAGAATGCAGAATCTGAATTCTGGGATAGAAGAAAAGAAAGCTGGGGATGGAAGTTGAGATTAGGTGGATACTGGCCTATATTATATATTAAGTACATTTATCTTTACTTCAGAGGTACATGGGAACTACTGAAAACTTTTAAAGTAAAGGAGAGATTTTTCAGTTATTTTCTTCCTAACTAATAAATCAGCTAGATAGACTGACTCAATGGAAAGAGCTTTGGGAGTTCACTTCAAATCCCATCTACATATAAATACTGTGAACTCCATGTCTAAACTTTCTAATGCACATTTATGTATTTTAGTGTTTTAAAAAAAAGTATTTATTTGAGAGAGAGAAAGTGTGTGAGTGCAGGAGGGAGGGGCAGAAGGAGAGAGTCCTCAAGCAGACTGCCTGCTGAGTACAGAGCCCCACATGTAGCTTGATCCCAGGACCCTGAGATCACAACCTGAGCCGAAACCAGGTTGTACCTTTAACTGACTGAGTCAGTTAAAATAATGTATTTTAAATTTGAGAGCAATAATTTCTGCCCCATAGATTTGTCACAAATACTAGAGATAAAATATTAAAACTATCCACACTTCAGTTGTATATGTGGACCCTATTTGTCACCTGAAACCTTCCAGTGATTTTTTAACACTGAAGAAATCTAGGATTTAGAAAGCTTCATTACTTTGAAGCTGATAATATTCAAAGCCAATTCAATGCAAGAACCTAAATTCTTTCAAGTCTAGAAAGTGTTCCTTTAATATTCTAAAGTGAAAGTATGCATATTAATTTTTTTTGCATATTAATTTTTTTATGTAGAACACCAGCAGAGAAATGTGCAGCAGACCAATTGTTCTGACATAAGATGTTTGTGGGAGAAGTAAATGCAAGTCTAGAATTGAAAATGGTGGGCACTGGACTTCTTTTCTATGGATTTATCGGCCAAGAGCAAGCAAGAAAAGCTGCCTATTAGCACGGAAGGCTAAAAGATATTGAAATTAACCAGTGAAGTTAATGTTAGACACATGGATTATATAATATAGTTTCATGAAGAACATAATGCATTAGCCACCAAAGTTGTGGAAAAGGTAGAGAATACTATGACTTTGAGACTGAGATAATAAAAATAGGGCAAATGGGAATCAAGAGCAGGCTCCAGTCTTCCCAATGGCACTGCTCCCGTTAAGTGGAAAGTTTCATAGATTGAGGCACCAAGAGGAAAAGCAGAAGTAGAATTCATTTTAAAAATGGTGAACCTTTGCATAGTCTTTAGTTTGATCAATACTAGCATACCCGGTCAGTTTGCTGGTTTTGTCACCGTGTTGTGGTTATGTAAAGGGTAGGCACTGCATGACGCTAGTTAAAGACTATGCAGGAATTCACTCTTATTTATGCAATCTTGTGACTAAATGGAATTCAACTTAAGTATAGTTAACAAATACAGAGATTAGGTAAGTAGTTTTCAGAGGTTGGGGTTGGTAGAAGGAATTGACAAGATGGTGCAAGGTAGTTTTTTAGCTGATGAAAAAATTCTGTAACATAATTGGGTAGTGGCTTACATAATTGTGTTTGTCTACTTTATAGCTATAGATGTTTCCTTTTACTGTGTGTGAATTTATTTCAATAAACCTAAAACCATGAAAATCAGTCAAACCTTGTACTAGGCATATCTCCTATATCTAAATCTGGCAGGGTTAATCTACATTTACTACTATAAGAAGAGCAAATTTTTTTTAGTTTAGAACATTAAAATTGGTAAACGCTAGGCCTTGCTGGGTTTTATTGAATAGTGTTATATGAATGTATTAATCCAGACTTATGATCCTTCACAATATTAAGTATCCCAAGCATTTCTGAAACCTCAGATGGAAAGTATGTCACATTTTTATTTTTTTAATTTTTTAAAGATCTTTATCTATTCATGAGAGGGGAGAGAGAGAGAGAGAGAGAGGCATAGGCAGAGGGAGAAGCAGGATCCATGCAGGGAACCCAATGCCGGACTCCATCCCAGGACCCTGGGATCACACCATGAGCCAAAGGCAGATGCTCAACCACTGAGCCACCCAGGCATCCCTATGTCACATTTTTAAAAGTGAATTTGAAAAAAAAAAAAATGAATTTGTTCTTTATTATTTTGGTCCTTTGATATTAATTAATCTACCCTTGGTGAATTGAATGATTTACTATTGTGTGTAAATTATTTATCAAACAAATACCACAAGTACCTGTATTTGCAAGTTTTGCCATGGCTCCTGATATTAGAGTCATTTCAAATAATTCAGCTGTTATAATCTGTAACATAGAACAATGGCATTCAACATATAGTGTTTTATTACATGTTACTTTATGAATCTTTTATTAAATGTTATTTCCTCAAAGTGTATGAATTTTAAGTGCCATGTCATGGTATAAAACAAATGAAACTCTGGTTAACATACTTTGGATTTTTCATACTGGACAGTTTGTTAAAGTTTACTCTCTACCTGCATTTGGACTGATGGTTGTCTGAAGCATTTATTCAGTTCAGGATATCTAGACTTTGTATATATATCTGGAGAGTCACTAGAGGCTAGAGGACTCTTTGTGGTGACTCTGAGGAAAAAGCAGGACAGATGCATTTGAGTTGGGTGCCAGGTTAAGGGAAACCCAGGGATCTTTCCTTGGTCATGGCTACAATACATTTTCTTAAGCCATTCTGTTCCTCCTGGACCTTTGGGTTCTATATCCATCCCTTACTGTATAATTTCAGGTTGCACAATCAATATTTGTTGTATGAATTGAAAATATTATTTTGGACAAGCTTCCCACTTTAGGTAGTAATTGCCATTTACAATTATGTTTAGTGAAGTGGCTTTTGCAATCATCAGCAAAACACAACACTACTTGCAACCATGTGCCTTATACAGTGTAATAGCCCTACCATAGAGGAATTGGAGGACCACAACACCAAAAGGGCTCTTGTAAAAGAACATGATGGTTCAGAAAAGCTAATTTCTGAGTGCCCACTTACTGGTTTAAAAGCACTATGAATGGATGGGGTTTTAGCTGCTATAACAAAAATACCATAAAGAAGGTACTTCATAAACACCAAACATTTATTTCTCACAGTTCCAGAGACTGGGAAGTTCAAGATCATGGTCTCAGCAGACTTAATGTCTGGTGAGATCCAGCTTCCTAGATGGCCACATTTCCCTGTAACTTCACATGGCAGAAGGGCAAGCTAGTTAGTACTCTGCGGTCTCTTTTATTTATTTATTTATTTTTTAAGATTTTATTTATTTATCCATGAGATACACAGAGAGAGAGAGAGAGAGGCAAAGACACAGGCAGAGGGAGAAGCAAGCTCCATGCAGGGACCCTGACGACTGGTACTCAATCCCGGGTCTCCAGGATCACACCCTGGGCCGAAGGCAGCGCTAAGCCGCTGAGCCACCCGGGCTGCCTTCTGCGGTCTCTTTTAAAGAGCACAAATCCTAATCATGAGGATCTGCCCTCATGCTCTATTTCCCCAAAGGCCTATCTCTCTCCACCACCACCTTGGGGATTAAGATTTCAATATATGAATTTTGCAGGACATGAACATTCAGTCCATAGCAGATGGCAATAATGACTATATCCTGACATTCTGCTTGTTTGAGAGAGTGCCCAGAATTTTTTTTCATTTCTTGCCTGGAGCTTAATAAAAGCAATGGTTACTCTGCCTGTCGATCTGGGGACAGTAGGAGAAACTATGGTACCTAGTATCACTACTGAGGAATGTAAAGTTGGGTAAAATTAGGTCAGATTATCAATAAAATACATTGACACCTTTTTATTTATTGAAATTAATTTTTCCATTATGATAGTAAATATATCTTCATTACAAAGAGAAACAAAAGAGATGTAAAAATGCAAAAAAATAAAAAATAAAACCTTAACTCTATTATGCAGATGCAACCAATTTTAATATTTGGTATATTATATTTTATTATGATTTGACATTTCAAAAATTATGACCATAAGGTATATACACAGAATTCATTTAAAGATTTAAATGGTATTATGAAAATAATAAATGCCACAATGGCTATAATCAAAAAAGGGAATTAAAAAGTGTGTTCATGAGGATGTAGACAAAGTTTAACCTCATGTATTGCTAGTGAGAACATAAGAAGCCACTTTGGATAACAGGTTCTTAAGAAGTTCAACAAACATCCACCATATGAACCATCTATTCCATTCCTGCTATTCACCCAAGAGAAAAAGAAACAAAAACCATATGTTCATACAAATACTTGTATACCTAATATTTTTTTTTTTTTTTTTTTTTAGATTTTATTTATATACTTGAGAGAGAGAGAGAGAGAAAGAGAGCACAGGCAGGGGAGACAAGCAAACTCCCCACTGACCAGGGAGGCCCACTTGGTGCTAGATCCCAGGACTCTGAAGTCATGACCTGAGCCAAAGGCAGACACTCAATGAGCCACCCAGCTGAACCATAATATTCTTAATATCATTATTCATAATAACCAAAAAGTAGAAACAATCCAAGTGCCCATCAACTGGTAAATAAATAAACACAATATGGTTCATCAATGCAAAATGGAATACCCCATTCATCATGTAAAAATAATGAACTCCCGATAGATAATTTGAAGTATATGAACTGCTAAATCACTATGCCTAGTGAAAGAAGCAACTATGAACAACTATGTATTGCTTCACTCTATCTATGTGAAACGTCTGGAAAAGACAAAGCAATAGGGAAAGAATGCAGATTAGAGGTTGTCTGGAGATGGAAGTGGGAAGATAGATTACCTGCAATCAGGTTAAAAGAAGCTTTTCTGGGATAATGTAAATAACCTAAAATTGGGTTGTATTGATGGTTATGTATCTGTATATTTACAAAAATCTGGATACCTAAGAATGATTTTTTTTTTTGCTAAGTAAATATTTCAATGAATCTATTTTAAAAGTAAAAGGATAGCAGATTCTCTATTAAAATTGTCTTTTCATTACCAAATGGCAGCTTTTAAATATTGTGAAACTCCCCATCTCACTTTCATGTTGCTAAAGAATGGAGCCAATGTCTCATGAGGTTTTTATAAGAACTAAGAGAACATGTGGGACACAACTCATGAGCATGCTATGAAGGCGCATACATGAGTTGTATCCTTCCATGTCAGCTTTATTCAGTCATAAAGCAAAGTGAAATCACAATTACAAAGTAGGTTCAGAATTCCAAAGTCAATGACATTTCACCATGTGATGAAACTTGGCTTCTTACACAGCACACAGAGCAGGACAGAAGACAAACCACATAACAAACAAGATAACAGAAGGGTGTAGGAAGTTAATGAACCAAATGCAAAGTAAGTTTGTGGGCATGCAATTGAGATAAGGCTTCAGTCTGATCTGGATCAGATGTCGGCACTTACAGCTTTTTACATTCAAGCCTTGGAGCACTTCTGTTCTGCAGGGACATCAATAGGGTGGAGCCTCCAGAGGCAGCTGCCTTTTTCAATGCTCAGACATAAAGAGATCATGTCTGAAGAGTCTGACAGTTTGCTGTCAAAATCCTTCCCTTTTTAAAGAGATTTAATCAGTTTTAGGATCCTGCAGACCTCCTCTGGTTCTGGAAGTGTCAGCAGATGCTGGTCCTGGCCAATGTCTTGATATCTCTGAGTTATATGACCTTTAACTACTTGTGTCATTGCTTGACACAGGTCTCTGCTTGACATGAGAGACTCCATTTTGCACTCTACAATATACATGTACATACACGTCAGTGGAATAGAATATACACATGAAACATGTATACATATTGAATATATCGAAGATACATATCCACCACTACCACACTGTTTTGATTATTATGTCCATATAATAAATACATACTAAGACTCAAAATCAGGTATTTTGACTTTTCCAAATTGTTTCTTCAAATTATTTTAGCAATTCTATTTCTTCATAATTTCATATAAATTTTTAAGGTAAACTTGGTTTTATCTACAGAAAATCTTGTTGGGATTTTGACAGATTTCTTTCTTGATTCTGAGTCACTTCAAGAAAAATTGCCGTCTTTTATTAGTTTGAGCCTTCCAATCAAACTAATTGGAAGTGCCATGTTTCTCTACTTAAGTTTTCTTGTAGAGCTTATAAGTACAATGCCACGGTGTAGAACAAACAACATTTTTGTGACATCTAGATATTTCTGGACCTGAAAAGTGTCAAGTTGAATAATAGTGCCCTTGCCTGGAAACATTTATATTGGTGGTTGCCTGAGGCATCTTTCAAAACATGGTATATGGTTTTGTTATAGGAGTCCTGAAAGAACTAAAGATGAGAGGAAGTTGGGAAGTGAACAAAGAGCCAGATAGAAAGGCTCTTTCCTTGATTTTTAGCACTAGATGCCTTAAGCACAGTTCTTTTTTTTTTTTTAATTTTTATTTATTTATGATAGTCACAGAGAGAGAGAGGCAGAGACATAGGCAGAGGGAGAAGCAGGCTCCATGCACCGGGAGCCGGACGTGGGATTCAATCCCGGGTCTCCAGGATCGCGCCCTGGGCCAAAGGCAGGCGCCAAACCGCTGCGCCACCCAGGGATCCCTTTAAGCACAGTTCTTAAGGCAGACTGTGCTTCCATTAACATGGGTATCATAATCAACTGATAGCCTGTAGTCACTAATGGCCATCTCTATAAAACAGCTTTTATCACAGAGATGGAAAAAATATTCATTTCTAAACTTCTTCAGACCCTTCCATGAATGGCTCTATTAAGACACTTAGCTTCCTATTTTTGGGGTACATAGTTCATTTAAGAGTTTAGATTCTTTGATGGTACCCAGAATGGTACCATATGCACAGTTAATTCATTAGTCCTTGAATAAATGGCAACTACTAATCTGGGTTGGAATTCCAGTTAGTTATGTGGTAACCCATTATGTGCATTTACAGTTTTGAGTGATGGGGGTACTTTGGTAATCATCACCAACTGTGCCCTGTGGAGTTTGTTTAATAGATCTACACTGGTGTCAGAGGAACTAAGCAGCATTAGGATGTTTGTAAAGATAAGCGGGTTCAGAACAGGCAAGACAGACATGCTCAGTTAGAAGCTCAGAAAGCATTGTGGGGTGTATAGGAATCACACTCCTGTGCAAGCTGAAGATATTCAGCTTGAATGAGAGAGTACCCAGAAAGCTTTCCATTCTTCTCTGGATCTTTATAAAGCCCAGCCTGACTCAGAATGTCAGCCTGGGAAATGGAGGAAACATTTTGGTATCTATCATTGGGAATGTTAGGACAGGTAAAATTCAACTATTTAGCATTGAAAGTCTTTAGATATTTTGTTGCTTTATTAAAAATTATTTTTTACCTTATGATAGTAAATATGTTTCTTTTTTTAAGATTTTATTTATTAAAAAAAGATTTTATTTATTTATTCATGAGAGACACAGAGAGAGTGGGGGGGCAGAGACACAGGCAGAGGGAGAAGCAGGCTCCATGCAGAGAGCCCAATGTGGGACTTGATCTCGAGACTCCGGGATCACGCTCTGAGCCAAAGGCAGATGCTGAACCACTGAGCCCACTACATGTTTCTTATTAAGATGAAAGACTTAGAAAATTGGAAAAGTGAACATATATAACTCCGTTACCGAGAAGCAACAAATTTAATATTTGGTATGCTGTCTTCTATTAATCTTTGTTTATATTTTCTTATTTAAGGCCACAGTATACATACATATATGTATAAATTTAATATCTTGAAAAAAGTGTTTTTAACTATTACAAAAAGAATAAATGCACTCATTATAACGGCTATGATTGAAAATCTCAAGAATTTTTGATTCTCGGAGAAGGACAAAAATTATATGGTCTCATTCATTTGGGGAATATAAAAAATAGTGAAAGAGAATAAAGGGAAAAGGAGGAAAAAATAAGTGGGAAATATCAGAAAGGGAGACAGAAAATGAAAAACTCCTAACTCTGGGAAACGAACTAGGGGTGGTGGAAGGGGAGGTGGGCAGGGGGTGGGGGTGACTGGGTGGCGGGCACTGAGGGGGGCACTTGACAGGATGAGCACTGGGTGTTATTCTGTATGTTGACAAATTGAACACCAATAAAAAATAAATTTATTAAAAAAAGAGTTTTTGATTCTTTGAGAAAGAGAAGATCTCAGATATCTACTTTTTATAAACACTCAAGTAATATAATATTTGGAAATTAACTTTTTGAGTTCTAAAATTTTTTCCTTATAATTACCAAAAATATGCATTTGTGTTAACTTACTATTCAGCCAAAGATATAAAGGGCATTTTAATAAAAATAATACCACTTAGCATTTTATTAAGCAAAATATCTAGAATTTTTATTACATTAGGTTATATGTTATCAGGCATGCAATTAATATATTACTTTTTCAAGGTATCATTGAATAATTGAACATAGAGAATAAAAACCCTGACATCCCAGGATCTTAGAATTAGAAAGAAGCTTGAATGTCCAGTTTTCCATTTTGTGTCCAATAGGAGGACTCACCTGGGGTTTTCTAGGAATTTAAGACCCTGATTGCAAAAACTCTAATTGGCTGTAGAATCCACTGCAAATATGATTACAGTAAAATCCCTACGGATATATAACTCCATCAAAAGTTAGCATTTTCCAAAATGAGACAATTTAAATTTGTTAGAACCTTCTCTGTAGAAAAAAAGAGAATTTTTTTAAAAAAGAAGTTATTAAAAGAATACATTAAACTCCTGAGAAATGCACAAAGTGCTTCTTCATGAAGTCTAGAACGTGGACTCCAGGGAGACACTGTGCTCCAATCTAGAAACCTCTGGACTTTGCCTTCTCCCAAGCCTGTAGGTCTTTGCTTTGAGTAATTTTTTTTTTAAGAGAGAGAGCATGCACAGGTGCCCGGGGGGTGGGTGGGGTGGGTAGTGCAGAGGGAGAGGGAGACAAGAGAGAATCCCAAGCAGGCTCCATGCTGAGCCCAATGTCAGGATTGATCTCATGACCCTGGGATCATGATCTGAGCCGAAATCAAGAGTCAGAGGCTTCACTGACTGAGCCACCCAGGCACCCCTGCTCTGAGGATACTGACCCTTCCTACTTGCTCAGCCCTGCCCTCAGCCTTGGAGCCTGCTCTTGCCTGAGAAAGGAAAGGATTAGTGATTGTGAGAGTGGTTCCTGAGAAACAGATGACCATTGGAATTGTAAAGCAAAGATTTTAGGAGAGGAAACATCTATGAGAAAAAGATGTGGACAAGGCAGGAAAGCCTGGCAGAGGCATTAGACCACAAATTCCTTCAGTTTAAAGGAGAAAGGGAAGGACGTTTGGGTGTAAGTGTACTAGAATGCCCTGCAGTCTTAAGAAGGTTTGAAAGGTTCTCATGAAGCTCAGGGGACAAACCTGACCATCAGAGGAGTTTCTTTTCAGCATGATTGGGCCAATTTGATGGATTTTTTAAAAAAGATTTTATTTATTTTATTCATGAGAGATACAGAAAGAGAGGCAGACAGACAGGCAGAGAGAGAGCAGGCTCCTCTCAGGGAGCCTGATGTGGGACTCCGGAATCACGCCCTGAGCCAAAGGCAGACGCTCAACTGCTGAGCCACCCAGGTGTCACACATTTAATGGATTTTAGAGTATAGCAAAGGTCTACCGATTAGCATCAGAGCTTTGGAATTATGTCATATTGGTTGAGAATCTGTCATTAGTAATTCATAGTCAAATTAATTGATTTATATGTTTCCAGAACACCCAGCATGATTAGGGTTCAGAGAGCTCAAACACAAAACGACTTTTACAAACAAGAATTTCAAGGAAAGATACAAGTGTGTTTTTGATTTTTACAGATATATTAGTTATTTTCTGTGTATCTGTGTTCAGAGTACCAGCAACATGGATGCTAAGATCTTGGGTACTAAGATTTTGTAATTGGTGTTTCATTACTTAGAAGCACATATTTACTGCTGTGGTCTTATTTCATGGCAAGGCAGGAAACACATTTATTACAGTAAGTGCTGCCATTGGTTGCACAGACTGGATAATATCTTCTAATGCAACTTTGTGCAGGACTATCATACACTTCACATATTGACTGTAAAACAGAAAGACAACATATGTTTATTGGATAATGAACATTTGAAAAAATTCATCTTTATATGAAATGTCTTACATATGAAATAAGGTAAATATAATCAGTATATAGGTACAAAGACAAATACCTGTGTACCTGCAACTCAGTAGAAAGTTTTTAAAGTTACTAATTTTTTAACATATATAAGCCCTCTACTAAGAAAAAGGCCAAGTAATTAGCATGAGTATTTTTATAGTGTAGCAAATCCATACCCATACTCATGATCTTCCCCGGCAGATCACATCTCCCTTGCCCCTCTTACCAGAGGAAATCACCAAACTGAATTTTCTGTTCATTATTTCCTGCATTCCTCTGTAATTTCAATGCATATCAAAAAATATATTCACAAAATGTAAATATTTATACATTTCAAATTTATACATGTATTCATATATATGCATAGTTTAGGGTATCATAGTAATTTTTACAAAGAAAACAATACTATATATATTCTTATATGGCTTGCTTTTTAGACTCCTTTGTGATCTTTATATATATTGATATCAGAGCTATAATTCATTTATTTTCATCTCTATGTAACATTCTACTATGTGACTATATGGAAGTCATTATTTTTTAACATTAAATTGATCATTTATTGATTTATTTTTTTGCTTGTTTTATGAGGATGAATAATTCAACTACAACACACTTCAAGAGCTATATTATTCATTAAATACAATAAGTAGATATAATCCAAATGTCTGTGAATTGACAATGGATAAATAATAAAATGTGATACACCCACAGGTGGAATATTAGTCATAAAAAGGAAAGAAGTACTAATACATACTACAATGTGGTTAAACTTTGCAAACACTGTGCTAAGTGCAGGAAATCACTCAAAGAAAGACCACACACAATAAATAGATGAGTATATTCACTTCCATGTGAAAATCATACACATACTACAGGATTCCATGTATATGGAATATCCAAATAGGCAAATTCATAGAGATAAGAAATAGTTTCATGGTTCTCAGGAATTGATATACAGGAAATTGGGAAGTGTGTGGTTGTTCTTTGTTTCTTGGAAGGGGGGATAAATGATGGAAATATGTTGGAATTATAGTGATGATTGTACAACACTGTCAATGAATGTATACTAAAAAACTTATTCTTCAAAATGGCAAACTTTAAGTTTTGTGTATTTTATCCCAAGGCAAGAAAACACTATATTTTTCCTTATCAAGTGTCAGTTTTAAATGTTGCTACATTTTCTGTGCCTCACTTTCATTAGGGGTAAAACGCAGAACTGATGCCCATCTAACAAGATTTCCTTAAGAATTAAATTACGTGATGTGGGGGATGTAGAAGCTGACTCACAAAGCTTGTGTAGAAAATAGTCATGTGGGAAAGTGGAATTCCCATTGCTGATGGAAACTAACTTTCACCAGTATACCCAAAGTTCATGGAAGACAGCAGTAGTATCTGCTTTCTTTACCAACTTTTTCCTCCCATTGATACAAGGCTTAACATATAGTTGTGATTTTTAAAGAAAATAATATGTTAAATAAAAGGAAAAAATTCATTTATAAAATTACCAGCATTCACTGAATATTTTTATACATGTCCTCTATAATTAAAAAGGTTATGAAAGTGGCTGAATGCATTTTTATAATGTGCATTCTAATTCTGCATGTCTGCATTCTAATGGATACTTTCATTAAGAATCAATACTAAAAATGTAAATGAATATATAACTCCCACATAGATCATTACTTTAAAGGTGGAAATGTTTAGTGAAAAGGAGAGCAGGCCTGATAGTGTAGCAGATTGATACTTGTATTCTATTAATCAATATACATTTCTTCCATTAAAATCAAGCTTTAAATGAGCATATGGCCACCTAAATAAATGTGTTTCTTGTTAGCTGAGAGATGAAAGAAATGGAGAAGTATCAGACTTGACCACAGATGGATTAAACTACATCACTGAGTTGCCTGGAACCCCAGGATCATCAACCTATCTCTTGACTGGTTTATGAGACAGAAAGAAAATAATACAATTTTTCTCCCAAACCTCAGAAAGCTTACAATACCTTTTAACAGACTCTCCAAGTCTTTCAATAATAGACCTATGTTTCAGAACTTAAGTCCATATCGCCTGACATTGATAATCATAAAATCAATGGAGTACATATTAGAATTCAAGTTCCCATATCTCTCTCCTAGAGATTTTGATTCTTTAAGATAAAAAGGAGCCTAAGTATCTATATTTTTAATAAATGCACAAGTAATGTATTATATGTTCATCTTTGAAAATATTTTTTAATTATAGTTACCAAAAGCATTCATATCTTTTAACCCACCTACTCAACCAACCAAAGAATTTTAAGAGGATAATATTATTGAACATTATATTGATTGAAATATTATGATTTTAAATTGCACTAGGTTTTATATTTAGAAACACATAATTAAGAGTTTTCAAATGTTTTTGAATAATTAAACTTAAGAAGAAAAATCTTTCAGTCATAGGGTCTTAGGAAAATTCTTCAACATCTTGTTTCCCATCTTGAATACCACAGAAGTCTTTGTCTGGTTATTTAGGAATTTAAAACTCTGACTGAGGAGGTTGGTTGTAGAATCTACCACAAAACTGGATTACAATAAAAGCCAGAGGATTGTGTAGCTCAGGCAAAATCAGCATCTACCGTAATAACCAAACTTAAACGCTCCACCACTCTCGCTGTAAAGAAAGAAAAACGGAAAGAAAAAGAAAGTATTAAAAGAGCATTTGAAACTACCTAGATATTGCAATAAATGTTTCTCAATGAGAATTTAAAAATGGGGTAGTTTGTAGAGGCTATGCTACAAGTATGTGGGCTTTGCCTGCTCTGGAGCACTGCACATGCTCCCCTCACACCTGAGTTTAACTCTTCCTACATGCTCAGTCCTGACTCAATCGTGGAGCCTGCACAGATCTGAGAGAGGATAGGATTAGAGGTTTTTCTGATTAAAAGAGAAGAAATATCCGTGATAGAAAAAGGTGCTGCAGAAAAGTTGACCAAACTTAAGGACTGCAAACTCCTTTTGAGTAAAGGATACAGGAAGGGAGTTTTCATGGAAGGTTCGAGAATGTTCTACTACTAAGGAAGGTTTGGAGTATGTCACGGAGTTCAAGAGACAGAGCATCAGAGGAGCCCTTCTTAGCATGAATGGGTCCACTGTGATGGATTTCAGAGTTCTGTAGCTAGTAGGGTTTCTTGCTCAATTTATGCTCAAGTTAGTTTGCAGCTACACCATGGAGACTATCATTTATCATCTGGACTTTGGAACTATATCAGTCACTAGACTGTCAGTAAGTCATAATAACTAAATTAAGTTCAGCTAATTGATTTATGCACTTGCAGAATATCCACAGAATTATATTTGAGAGGTCAAATATAAAACTGCTTCTAGAAATGACAACTTCAGAGAAAGGTACAAGTGTGTTTCTGTGGCTTTTACAGAGACTAGTTATTTTCTGTATGTACTGCACCCAGGCTATCAAAAACATGGGTTTTTCTATCATTTTATGATGGTTTCTTCATTATTTTGGAAGAGCCATATTTAGTCTTCTGTTCTTACAATTGTTCACTGCAGAAAACGCATGTATTGGAATAAGTTTGGCCATTGGTTGCACAGATTGGATCCATTTCTCTTGTGCAAAAATGTAACTGATGTATATACACATCACAGTTTGGCTGTTAAACATAAAAAGACAACATAAAACATAAAAGGTATCAAATAATGAATATTTAAAATAAAATGTCCTTTAATCTTAATACGAAATGCCATGCATCAAAATGGAATAAATATATTCTACATTGAAGTTTAAAAATAAACATCCAGGTACTCATAGTCCACTTATACATAAAATATTTATAGTATATCTTTACAAACCCAACATTATTTTTTTCAAAACATATAAATGGTTGAATGTATTTTTATAATTTAGACACTCTGCCTTCACTTCTCCTCATATTGGGTCATATTTTCCCCCAGATGGCCCTTGATCAGTGAGGGTCTTGGAGGTATGGACTCTCCAACCCCACATAGTTGAAAATCCATATATAACTTTTGACTCCCCAAAATTTAAATACCAACACTCTACTGTTGACCAGAAGCCTTATGATAACATTAGCAGTCAATTAACACATATTTTGTGTATGTATTATACATGGTGTTCTTACACTAAATTAAGCTAGAGAAAAGAAAATATTAAGAAAATCGTAAGGAAGATTGCACTCCTGTAAAAAAATCTATATATGTGGACCCATGCAGTTTAAACTCATGCTGTTTAAAAGCCAACTATATTTCATACCACAAGAAATCATAAACAATTTTTTATAATTCCCTTGTCTTTCTCAATAGTTTCACTACTAGGTAATCTGATAGTTTCAGATTATCACACTTTTCTGAATTCATATATATGAGTAGTTGCATATATGTATATAACCAAGTAGATATGTATTTGCTTAAGGATGGCCATGTTGGTTATTTATATAAATAAACAATAATGTGTGTATTCTTACATGGTCTGCTTTTCAAATATCTTTCTAAGTTTTATCTATTCACATGTTTAGAACTGTAGCTCATTTTCTTCACCTCTCTGTAATAGTTCACTCTGTGAACATATGATAATTGTTTTATCTACTGTTGATAAATTGAATTGTTGCTTTTTTAATCCTCATGTTTCGCTAGGATAAACAATTCTACTTTAAACATTCCTTAACCCATAACAGTTACTTGTCTATAGCAAGGCTATGGCCAGTGATGGAATTTTTTAGTAATGGGATATCTTTACTTTGTCTTTAATACCAAATGATTTTATATGGCTGGCAAGATTCTGTTTCTTGAAATTAGTATAATAAAAACACAGTTTGTTGGTCTTTTTGTTACTTTTGAAGGATCATTCTGTTGTACACAGTGAAATTTGCTGTTAAAACTTACGGTATAAAAAAATTAAAGTCTTACATTTCAATTCCCTAAGTAATCAGTATTAACTTACCATTTTACGGTCTTCTGGTGAAGGATACAAAGAAGTTTCTGTGACCAACCAACACACACACACACGCACACACACAAATTAAAAATAAGAAGAGGAAAAGGAGAAAACCATCAGAGTCTCTTGAGAAGTATCTACATCTTTTAGCAACAAAATACTATGCAAATTGCCTAATCAGAACCCTGCAAATAATGAGATGAGCCTCTTATAGTGGTATCAAAACAGTAAGTTTACAAAGTAAATTCAGATGCAGAAAGATAATTCCAAATTAATCTCACTCCATGAAAATTATCTTATATATTATTTAATAATCACCAAACCCTTCTGTAAGACATTATAGTCATGATTTTTTTTTCCATTTTTTTAGATGAGACATCCTAGTTGAAGAAGAAAATGGCTTGCTTAATGCCACTTATATGCCTTGCAAAAAGTCACTTAATACGAAGAAATTAATTATTACTTAATTAATTAGTATTGAGGTCTAATATCAGGGATCTATCCACTACCACACAGCTACTTTATTCTGAAATTCATGGGCCATGTTGGGCTTTCAGGACCATAAGTTGTCAGCAGAGGAATCAAGGAGGTTTTCCCTTATACAGAGCCTTGACTCAGAGGTGGCAAATAACAAATTAGATTCTCAAGGAAGATCGGACTTAGAAGACATCATTACTTTACACACTTTGCATTTAACAACCATGGAATCTGACCTTCAAAAAAGGGGAAAAAATAGGTAAATATCTTTAGTCACAGATGAACAAAAAGACATGTTCATTCTATGAGTACAGCTCATTCTAACCTACCTCTTTGTCTCCACCTCTCTAAGGTGGGAAACTGACACAATTTTAAAAGGTATTTCTAACATACTCTGTTTCATTTTGCCAGTTTAAGATTTATAAATCTGAAAAATCAAACTCCTCCATTTCTAGATAATAGCGATTGTTTGCTGCATTTCTAAGATACATGAAATGCTTCATCCAGGACTGAAAATGTACTCACCAGAATAATGAGGAAATGCCAAGACAGTGATAAAAATAGCTTTGATCCATGTCAAGAAGAAAGACATTTTACCAAGTCTATGGAAGAAACCCACAGAGACGTTATTACATATGGCACAGAGACAAACTGCCCATTTCCAAATGAAACTTTCTTATAGGTGAAGTTTTTCCACTTTCCTATATTTCTACTTAGAACAGACTTTCCCCAACCCACAGTATCAAGACATACAAAGAAGACCTTGTGTGGACTTGAACACCAGGCAAATCCTCTGTGCATATTTAAGTAGGAGCTTATTATTCTTCCAACTTGGCTCAGCCCACAAGGAGGCATGCTGCATTTACAGAAATATGTACTTCAGAATTTTAAGTTTTTCATCAGAAAATAGAAACCGTTATTTCAGGAAGGACTGACCTATAGCAGGCCTCCCATCATAGCTACCTTCACAGAGTCCCTGTCTGATCCATCTGACACAATGGAAAGTGGGGTAAGGACTGTACCTATTTGGTTCCCTTTACTTCTCAACTATCTCCATCCAGCTGAGGAATCTCCTTTATTGATTTGGTAGTGAGGAGCTTAATGGAGGTGAGATGGCTTGTGGCAGGAAAGATGCTGAGGTACTCTGTGTTCTGCCTAGAGGCTCTAAAATAGCCATGAAAGATTCCTTGTGAGATTGACAAATGGATTATCAATAGATCTTCTCTAAGCAGCAGATTTGGGACAGTTTGATCAGATGTATACAGAAGTATGGGGAGGAGAGATGGAAATAGTGCTTCGAAAACAAGGTAGAGAAGAGATATGAAAGCTTTCCAAGCTATTGAGTTGGGAAGAAAAGGAGAATCAAAACAAGAAGAGAAAGGGACGCTTGAATGGCTCAGCAGTTGAGTGTTTGCCTTTGGCTCAGGGCATGATCCCGGAGTCCTGGGATCGAGTCCCATATTGGGCTCCCTGAATGGAGCCTGCTTCTCCCTCTGTCTATGTCTCTGCCTCTCTCTCTGTGTCTCTCATGAATAAATAAATAAATAATATTTAAAAAGAAAAACAAGAAGAGAAGAAAGAGTTTTGGGAACTGTAATTGGACACATAACCTAGACTCTTAGTATTTTGCGGTACCAAAAGCACATCAGACTTAACTGGAGGTTTGATTTGTATTAACCTTTTTATTTTGAGATCAATGGAGATTCTCCTAAAACCTTATCTTAAGTACTAATGCAGGGAGTTCTCATGTTCTTTTCAACCAATTTCCCCTAATGGGAACATCTCGTAAAACTATAGTAAAAATTCGCAACCTGAAATGTTCAAAAAGCTCCTAGATAAGCATTGGAATGACCCACTTTGGGGACCTGGGCTAGAGGAAAGCATGTGCCCTGAATTACATGATGAATACTTTGATCTTTACCTCAAAGTTTAGTGGAAGACCCTATAGGATTTGAAGTAGGAAGAGATTTAATCAGACCTATTTAACTAATCTGCTTCACCATATGGCTCAGCGGTAAGAGCTTTGGCAGATGAAAGTTCTGATTCAAATCTCAACTACCATTGAGTAAACTTGACACAATATTCAGACCCTTTCTAATCCACAACTTCCTGATTTTAAATGTGAGAATAATTTCTGTCTCATGAGTTTGTCATAAATATTAAGGATAAAATATTAAAAGTCTGTGCATAGGCTATGTGTCAGACTTATATTTGTCACCCTAATCTAACCTGCCTTTTTTTTTTTAATCAGTGAAGAAAGCCAAGATTTAGAAAAGAATCATTGAATCTAGCATTGCCCCATGCCAACTTAATGGGAGACTACAAAATCTGATAAGTGCAAAAAATGTACCTTTATCATAATAAAGTGACTATTGTGTTTACATTAGTTCCTTGAAATATTTACATAGACACCACCAGAGATATTTATGCAGGCAAATCCTTTTGGCACATTTGTGGAGAAATTAAACTGAAGTTCTCTTACACATATTGAGGTTAAGAGCAGGGAAAAAAAAAATAAGAGCAGGAGACACTGTCTATGGTGCACAACAGGCTATGAGTTTTTTAAATTAATCACGAAAGAGAATGTTAAATGTATGGATTATTTAATGGATATCTATCTTTCTAGAAAATGTTTAATATGCACAAATGTTTGAATATATGCATATATGTACAGATATTTAGTATACAACTATACTAAAATCTCACACAAATATATGCATATGTGTATATATAAATATATGCTCTCGTATGTATGTATCTATATGCATGTATATATCTATATTTTTAAAATATTTTATTCATGATAGATACAGAGAAAGAGGAAGAGAAGCAGAGGGTATATATATAATATATATAATAACATGTGTTAATGTTACATCTACACATATATAGATGCATATATACTTATGTACATATACACATACATAGCATATGTATACATACTATGTACTATGCATACATACGTATACTACACATAGTCCATATACATATGTGTATATCTATGTATACATATCTAAATACATATATTATCTTGGTGAGCCCTAAATGTCATCACAAGGATTTTTATAAAAGAGAGACAGAAAGAAATTTGATGCAGACACAGAAAGAAGGTTTTATGAAGACAGAGCTGAGAAAGATTTGAAGATATTGGCCTTAAAGATGATAGATAATAGATGGATACAGATAAATATATGATAGATGGATAGATAAAAATAGAAACAGGAGAATAAAGATATTTCTCTCTTTTTTCATTTAACAATGATATATCTTCATATAAATATATATACAAGTATACACAATTCCTTTTAAGGTATTGCTAAATCCTTTTGCTAGGTGTTGTACTGAATATGATTATACAGGTCATTTTATGCTCATTCAATTTTTTTCTAGACTTTTAGAAGTTGCATTTGAGTAAAATAATAAATGCAGCTTAGAATTTATAGATAAGAGCAAATTACTCTCCAGCACACTTGTAGTCTTTTACTATGAAAAAGATAGATTACAGTCATGACTGTTTCTCCTCACCTCTCCAAATGTCTTCTGAAATATTCCTGTTTCCACAAACACATTTAAATATACACTACACATAGGGATGTGTGGGTGGCTCAGTGGTTGAACATCTGCCTTCCGCTCAGGGCATGATCCCAGGGTCCTGGGATCGAGTTCCGCCTTGGGCTCCCCACTGGGAGCCTGCTTCTCCCTCTGCCTATGTCTCTACCTCTCTCTCTGTGCCTCTCCTGAATAAATAAATAAGATATTTAAAAATAAATATATATACATACACACATATAAAATACATATATTTGGATGATTTCTTTCAGTTACAGAATTTCTTCATTTGGGAATCACGTGAAAATTGTAAGTTAACAAGACCACAATTTCTATTTTTTTTACTCTTATGAATTTTTGTCTATAAACATGGTTTATTCCCTATGTGAGTCCTGAATGTGTGAAGAAACTATTCTTTTCTAATTAATAAAACTCATTGTGATTTTCTCTTCTGCAAAATGAGAAATTTGAAGACTCCTTGGTGGAACCTCTTGTCATACACGGCATGTACAAGTGAGACAACTTATTTAAACTGGCAATATGTGAATTTTTGACATGCTGCCTATTGTGTCTATTAGGTCCAATATTAGGTATGAATATTAACTCTTGCTGGAAAACACTGACCACATGTTTATTTATGTTTCCTCTCCAATATTCCATATTAGGAGATCCTGTGAGATACTGGAGGCAAAATATCAAATATAGGGAGATCAATATAGGCAGGAGAATTGACCATGGGATTCTGTAGAAGCAGGTAATTCCTAATATCCAGGAAGCAAAAGAAACTGTAAGCCCAATAATCAGAGGCAGGTGTAGTAATCACATGTTGTTGGGTACAGTTGAAAACCATGGTCAGGGGTACTTCGTGGCTGAGTCAGTTAAGATCTGTCTTCATCTCAGGTCATGATCTCAGGGTTCTGGGATCCAGCCTTGCATCCAGCTCCCTGCTCAGCGGGGAGTCTGCTTCTCCCTCTTCCTCTGCCCCTCCACTCATTTGTGCTCTCTCTGTCTCTCAAAAAAATAAAAATTTTAAAAAAGAAGAAAGAAAAGAAAACCATGAGCAGCCAATGAACTTAATCACTGAAGAATTCAAAGGTAGACATGCTTAGAGTACCTCTTATGGGAAGATATATGTCATTATCCAAACTAATAAAGTCAAAAAATTTCTTTTATTCCAAAAAATCAGATTCATTGATGCTTTCTATGGAATATTTTGCCTCACTTTCCAAATGCACATAAGTCCAGGTTTGTCTTTAAAGCAAATTGCCAAATAAATAAATAAATAAAACAAATTGCCTTGGGTACCTGGGTGGCTCAGTGGTTGAGCATCTGCCTTTGGCTCAAATCATGATCCAAGGGTCCTGGGATCAAGTCCTACATCGGGCTCCCCGCAGGGAGCCTACTTCTCCCTCTGCCAGTGTCTCTGCCTCTCTCTCTCTGTGTCTCTCTGAATAAATAAATAAAATATTAAAAAAATAATAAAGCATATTGCCTTGTCAGAAAACAGGCAGTATCTTAAGGGCCATAGAATTTCTCAGGGCAGCACAAAGGAATGTGGGAATGGTCACAGAATGATTTTGCATCTTGATTTTGATAGTGGTTACATGACCACTATTTGTCAAATCTCAGGATAGTATACCAGAAACAATGAATTTATCATATATACTTAAAAACTAAATTAGAAATTTCCATTTAAAAACACAGTTGATGCATTTGCTGGAAGTAACCAACATTTTAAAATCTGTAGCTATTTAATATAGACCATTTAATTTAAAATAGCTTTCTCAAAATGTCTGTTTAAAAAAATTAATGTGGGCATCCTGGGTGGCTCAGCGGTTTAGCGCTGCCTTCGGCCCAGGGCATGATCCTGGAGACTCGGGATCGAGTCCCACATTGGGCTCGCTGCATGGAGCCTGCTTCTCCCTCTGCCTGTGTCTCTGCCTCTCTCTCTCTCTCTCTGTGTATTCTCATGAATAAATAAAATCTTTAAAAAAACATTGATGTCTAGAAAAGTATAGGAAATAAATGACAACTTTGAGCTCCTGCCTCCACAGCAGAGTGAATCCAGGGTGTTAGCAGAGTGTCCTTGACATAGCTGACAACGAAGTCCCAAATTGGATGATCTCTGAGGACAAGATCACATAATTTATTTTACACTGGCACAAGGTACATATATATGTATTTGTGTGTCTGTGTCTGTGTCTGTGTATTTACATTTCTTGAAGCATAATTAATATATATCATTGTTAACTTTAAGTTGTGCAATGTGTTGATTTAACACACTTTTATATTGTAAAATGATTAGCACCATAGTCTTATCTAACCTTCATCCCATCACATAATTTCCTTTTCTTTTTTGTGGTGGGAACATTTAAGATCTACTCACTTAGCAACCTTCAATTGCATAATAAGTAGCATTAATTATAGTCACCATGTTGTACATTAGATTTCTGGAACTTAGTCATAGCAGAAAGTTTGTGCCCTTTGACTAACCTCTCTCCATTTTTCCCACTCTCCAGGCTCTGATGACTACCATTCTACTCTCTATTTCTTTTCTTTTCTTTTTTTTTTTACTCTCTATTTCTATGAGTATGGATTTTTTTTTTTAAGTTTCCACATCTAAGTGATATACAGTGTTTGTCTTTGTCTGGCTTATACTTAGCGCAATGCCTTCATGGCCCATCTATATTCTCACATTTGACAGAATTTCCTTCTTCCTCATGGCTGAATTATGTTCCATTGCACATATACACAGCACATCTTTATCTATTCATCCATTGAGAGACACTACAGTTGTTTTTGTATCTTGGCTATCATGAATAATGCTATAGAATTGGAGAAAATATTTAGAAAGCATATATCTGATAAGGGGTTAATGTCTAAAATACAACAAGAACTCATGCAACTCAATAGCAAAAAAACCGAAAACAAAACAACAAGAAAAAAACAACCCAAAAACAAAACAAAACAAAACAAAACAAAATCCCACAGGCATCTGATTAAAAAATGGGCAGAGGAACTAAATAGACATTTTCCCAAAGAAAACAGACAAGTAGCCAATAGATACACAAAAAGCTGCTCAACATCACTCATCATCAGGGTAACGCAGATCAAAACCACAATGAGGGATCCCTGGGTGGCGCAGTGGTTTGGTGCCTGCCTTTGGCCCAGGGCGCGATCCTGGAGACCCGGGATCGAATCCCACGTCAGGCTCCCGGTGCATGGAGCCTGCTTCTCCCTCTGCCTATGTCTCTGCCTCTCTCTCTCTCATTCTGTATGACTATCATAAATAATTTTTTTTTCATTATTAAATTTTTTTAAAAAAACTGTTGTTTAAAAAAAAAACCACACACACACAATGAGGTTTTACTTCATGCCTGTTAGAAGGGCTGTCTTCAAAACATGAGAGTAACAGTAAGGGTTGGCAATACTGTGGAGTAAAATGGAACACTTGTCCACTGTTGGCAAGAATGCAAATTGGTACAGCCAATAATGGAAAAATAGTATGGGGATTCCTCAAAAAATTAAAAATAGAATGATCATAATTGGAGCAATCCCACTTCTCGGTATGTACTCTTCTTGACAAATTAAGTGCACAATTCCATATTGTTACCGTAAACACTAAGTTCCACAGTAGATATCTAGAATTTTTCCATCTTGTGTAATTCTAACTTTATACCCATTGGGCAACAGTTTCCCCTCTTCTTCCTCCTTCAATCCCCTGACAACCACCATTTTATTTTGTTACTATAAGTTTGACTACTTTAGATAATTCATAGAGGAGAAATCATGCCAGTATTTGTTCTTCTTTGACTAACTTATTTCATTTAACATCTTCCAGGTCCATCCATGATATGGCAAATGGTAGCATTCCCTTTAGTTTTAAGGTTGAGGGGAACGCTGGATGGCTCCGCGGTTTAGCACCTGCCTTCGGCCCAGGGCGTGATCCTGGAGACCAGGGATCGAGTGCCACATCGAGCTCCTTGCATGGAGCCTGCTTCTCCCTCTGCCTGTGTCTCTGCCTCTCTCTCTCTCTGTGTCTCTCATGAATAAATAAATAAAATAGTTTTAAAAAATAATTTTAAGGTTGAATAGAATCCATTATATGTGCATACCATATTTTCTTCATCCTTTTGTCTGTGATGGACACTTGGTTGTTTCCGTATTTTGGTTATTGTAAATAATGCTACAATGAACACAAGAGTGCAGGTGTCTCTTTAGGATCCTTCTTCAATCTTGAGGATATTTACTTAGTAGAATTGCTAGATCATATGGCAGTTCTATCTTCAATTTTTTGAAGAACCTTCATTCTGTTTTCTATAATAGTTACACCATTTTACATTCTCACTGACTTTCTTAGTCCAGTTGGGCTACTATAACAAAATGCCACAAACTGGGTGGCTTATAACAAAAAATGAACAGTTCTGGAGGCAGAGAAGTTTGAGGTCAAGGCACCTGTATGATTGCATTCTCATGAATGTTCTCTTCCTATTTCTTAGCTAGTGTCTTCTCACTGTGCCTTCTCACCTGGGGAAAGGGGCTTGGGTTCTCTCTAGAGCCTCTCTTTTAAGTTATTAATTCCATTCACGAGGGTTCCACCTGCACTATTGAAGCAACTACCAAAGGTCTCATCTCTGAATATCATCATCTTTGGGTGTTAGGATTTCAATACAAGATTTTGGGAAGGACACATTCAGATGCTAGCACTAATAGTGTATAAGAGTTCCAGTGTCTGCACATCTTCACAAACATTTGTTATTTCCAGTGCTTTGGCCATTTTTAAATATGGTTATTTGGTTTTTGCCATTGAGTTGAAGGAGTTCCTTTTCTATTTTGGAAACTAACACCTTACCAGATATATGGTTGACAAATATTTTCTCCCATCTATAGGTTGTCTTTTACTCTATTGATAGTTTCCTTTGTTGTACAGAAGCTGTTTCATTGATATAGTCCCACTCATCTACTTTTGCTTTCATTGCCTGTACTTTTGGTATCGTATCAATGAAATCATTAGTGAGACCAATGTCATGAAGATTTTATCCTTTATATTTTCTTCTGGGAGTTATACAGTTTCAAGTGTTACATTTTAAGTTTTTAATCCATTTTGAGTTGATTATTTTGTGAATGGTGTAAGATAGCTATGAAATGCCATACATCCAAAAAAAGGATCAATATAATCTGTATTTAGATTTAAAGACAAACTTATGTAGTCACATTCCAATAAATAATAAAACATTACCAAAATATTGTTATAAAAATCCAAGAAAGGCCATGCAACTGGCTGACTGTTTTTATCATGTAACCAACTCCCTATTCTCACCCCTCCCAGGTCACCTCTTTCTCATTCCTTCCTCCTACATACACCAGAGGAAGACACCTAATTGAATTTTCTATTTACTATGCCCTATCTTCCTTGAGAATTCCACAGCAAAACAATGCATATGCTCATGAAAATTTTGGATATTTTGATAATATATGCAAAGAAAACAAACTATACATTTCTTACATATCTGTCTTTTTACATTTTCTGTGATCTTAATATATATACTGATATTTAGAGCTGTAGTTTATTTATTTCCCTACCTAATATTCCACTATGTAGATGCATAGAAATCATTACCATTTATTCTTCTACAAACTGATACTTGACGTGCTATTTGTTTCCCATTGTGTTGTTGGGTGAATAAATCTACTGTCAATACACTTTTACATCTCTCAGTTTTGTGCACAACAAATAACTACCTATGGAATAATTTGGAATTTGGAGATGACTAAATAGACCATCACCTTGTATAGATGATGCTAAATGGTCTTGTATTTCTTGTTAGATTCTATTTCTTAACCTTGGTATAATAATAATACACATAATTTTACTTTTTGGAGAATTCTTTTTTGTACATCTCGCTTGGTCAACTTTGTTATGATTTGAAAAATTGAAAGTGGTTAAAAATTTACATGCTTCAACTTCCAAATGAACCAATAATAACTTACCAGATGTCTGAAATGTGATGATTTTTAAAAAGGAGTTTCTGCAACCAAAGAACAGTTTAAAAAAATAAAAAGGCTACACATATATCAACTGCAACTAATGAGGTCAGAATTTTGTGGTAGTAATAAAAATACAAAATTTCAAATGTATCCAAATTTTAGGAAAATATTAATCCCCAAGTTAATCTATATCTGTGAAAAAAGTGTCGTATATTATTTTTAATAACTCCTACTTGAAGATTTATTTTATTTAAATTGCAGTTATTTAGCAAACAGCATAGTATTAGTTTCAGGCATACAGTATAGTGACTCAACACTTGCATACATCACCCAGTTTTCATCACAAGTGCCTCCTTAATCCCCAACACCTATATCACCCATCCCCCACGCACCCTCTGGTAACCATCAGATTGTTCTCTACAGTTAAGAGTCTGAGGATAAAAAATTTAGAAAGCTCTATAAAATAGATGTTTCATTGTGACATAAGACAATGCCTTGTGTGAAGTCACTGAAATATGAAGAAATTCTGCTCTAATATCAGGGTTCTATTCAATACCTAACAGCTACATTTTTCCAAACTTTATGGAGACACCTTGAACTTTAAGGAAAGTAACTGGTCACCTCAGCTATAAATGAGTTCTTTCCCTATACAAGACCTTGATTTCAGGGACTCATAGCTGATAAATAAAAAATTAGATTTTCAAGGAATACCAGATCTAGAAGAGATCACTCCTTCGCTATATTTTGCACAGAACAGTGGAATCTGGGCCCCAAAAGGAGAAAAGAATTTGGTTAAAGTTCTTGAGTTACAGGTGAATAAAGAACTACAGCCATTCTAACCCACCACTCTGTTCAACTTCTCTAACATGGGAAATGAAAAAAAGCAGTTCAATGATGAGATGTTTAAAATAACTTTAGAATATATGCTGTCATTTTACTAAGAATTAAAAGCCCAGTAAAACAATCATTTCATTCCTAAGCTACAGGAGAACGCTTCCTGTTTTTCTAGGATATGCAAAGTATTTTACCCAGGACTGGAAAAAATATGCACCAGAAAAAAAAGAGTAAAGGCCAAGATGATGAAAATAACTTTGATTCATAAGGAGAACAGAGTCATTTGATTGATTCTATAAAAGAAACCCTTCTGGATGTTTGCAACAATGGGACAAGACACATAGCCCATCTCCTAAGGACAGGCTAACAGAATTTAGGATACATTTTATGGTGTCTTACCTTATAATGAAGTAACTACTCCAACTCCCTAGATTCCTAAGTGGATTATTAGCTCTATTTTTCTCCCAACTCTAAAATTCAACATGAAATATGTCAAGAGAAAGCTGTTCTAAAGATCTGAGAGAAAAGACCATAGAAAGTGCTCTGTGAACACGAGAGAAGAAGTTGATTACTTTCCCAAATCTTTGAGAGAACATACAAGGAGCCTGGCTGCATTTCACATAAACGTGCATATTTCAATATCAGTATTTTCTTCAGAAAAATGGTAGTTATTTCTGAAAGGAGCAATCCGGAGCAAGACTCACAGCAATGCTATACCCTGGGGCTACCTCCCTAAGTTCTCTGTTTGCCATACTTCACGCAGAGATAATGAGTAAAGCAACAGTGGCTATTGTGTTCACCTTTTTCCTCCAACCATCCATCTCCATCTAACTAAGTGTCTTTTATTGAGATGTGAGTGATGAGATTGATGGAGTAATACAGATAGCTCAGAGCAGATAAGAGAAAGAGGCATTCTGTGTCCTCCCTGGGAGCTGTACCGTACATCAGGAGAGATGCTTCACAAATACTTCTCAATAGATCTTCCCTCAGCAGGAGGTTTGGGACAATGTAATCTAATATACTCAAAGTATGAGGAGAAAAGAAAGAAATGTGTATAAATATAGATTTTAAGATAGGGAAGATAACATGAAAATAAGTAAGTGAGTTGAAAAAGAACAGGAGAATCAAGCAAGAAAAAGAAAAAAAAATTTGGAAATGCAAATTCAACAAGACTCTAAACTTTGAAACTTAAGAAAAGCTAGCTGAATATTAGAATCACCTGGAGAAATTCTAAAGCATGAAGATGCACCATTCTACTATCTAGATTATGAACAATTATTAATAGTGAATCCTAGGCATTACTATGTTTTAAAAGTTCCAAGATGAGACTCAGGCACAACCTAGGAGAAAGCACAACATATAAATTGCTAGAATAGGAGAAAAAAATCTGGAGATTAAAGTTGAAACCAGATGAGGCATTATCCTAAATTATGTGATAAATAATTTGATCTTATCCAGAGGTAAGTGACAGACACTAAAGGCTATTCATATAAGGGAGAAATTTTTCACTTATTTTCTTCCTAACTAACCAATCAGCTTTACAAACTGATTCAGTTTAAAGAGCTTTGGGAGATCAATTCAAATCTCAACAATGAATAACCTGAACTCAACACCCAGACTTTATAATGCACATTTTCCTTATTTTATTTTTTATTTTTTATTTATTTATGATAGTCACAGAGAGAGAGAGAGAGAGAGAGAGGCAGAGACACAGGCAGAGGGAGAAGCAGGCTCCATGCACCGGGACCCCGACGTGGGACTCGATCCCGGATCCCCAGGATCACGCCCTGGGCCAAAGGCAGGCGCCAAACCGCTGCACCACCCAGGGATCCCCATTTTCCTTATTTTAAATATGAGAATCATAACTCCTACTTTACACGTTTGTCATAAATATTGGAGTTAAAATATTAGAGCTGTCCATACTTGTGTGTGAGGATTGCATTTGTCACCCTAAGCCAACCAGTAACTTTTAGCATGGAAGAAGCTCAGAATTTAGAAATATCAGACTCCATACTTCAAGGGAAAGCGTATTTACTGACACATAAAGAGAACAAAAACCAAAAACAATAGCACAGACACCAGGAATTTAGTTGGGGAAAGTCATCATAAAGAGTCACTACAAAATACTACTAAAATGCTCATTTTTCAACAAAATATATGAGAAATTCAAGAAATAGGAAAGTATGTCCCATACATAGTGATTGAAAAAAATGCAAGTATAGCAATTCTCTTTGAGGGGCTAAGATGTTGGACCTAAGAAAAAAATTCAAAGTAGCTTTTATAATATAATGAAGGATCTAACAAAAAAAACTGTATTTATAGAATTAAAGAATGGCATGACAATATTTCATCAAATAGAGAATATCATGAAGATATAAACTTATTTGAAATAAATAAATGGAATTTCTGTAATTGAAAGTACAATAACCAAAACTTAAAAGTTCACAGTAGGCTTGAGCTAGCAGAAGAAAGTATCAGTGAACAGAGGTTAGATCAATAGGCAGTAAGAAATCTGAAGAACAGAAAATAAAACAAGATAAATTGAACACAATGTTAAAGAAATCTTGAACACCATTAAATGCACCAACATATGCATAATAGGAGTAGCAGAATAATACAAGAGAGAGAAAAGAGCAGAAAAACATTATTAGAATAAAAGCTGAAAAATTCTCAGATTTTATTTTAAAAACACTATTCTACATATCTAAGACAGTGTACTACAATTAGAGTAAATACAAAAAAAAAATCCAAATCCAGACACATGGCAATCAAAATACTGAAAGCCAAAGATAAAGAAAGCATGTTGAAAGCAGCAAAAGAAATAATGACTCATCATATATAGAAGGACAAAAATATAATTAACAGCTAACTTCCCATCAGAAAATATGGAGGCCAAGGACACCTGAGTGGCTCAGTGATTAAGCATTTGCCTTCAACTCAGGGCATGATCCTGGGGTCATGGGATCAAGTTCCACATCCCCTGCAGGGAGCCACTTCTCCCTCTGCCTGTGTCTCTGCCTCTTTGTGTGTGTCTCTCATGAATAAATAAATAACATCTTTTAAAAAAGAAGAAAGAGAAAGAAAGAAAGAAAGAAAGAAAGAAAGAAAGAAAGAAAGAAAGAAAAGAAGAGAAGAGAAGAAAAAGAAAGAAAAGAAAAGAAAAGAAAAGAAAAGAAAAGAAAAGAAAAGAAAAGAAAAGAAAAGAAAATATGGAGGCCAAAGGTGTTGGCTTAACATATTGCAGTTACTAAAAGGAAAAAAAAACAAACAAACAAAAACTTCACTCAAGAAGCTTATACCCCGAATAATAATCTTAACAAAATGAAGGCAAAACTAAAGACATTTTCAGAGAGAAAAATACTAATATAATTTGTTACTATAAGACCTTGGTCTTGACTTACAAGAAACATTAATGGAAGTATTTTTAGATGAAAGAAAGTGATATCAGACAGTACTTTGCATCCACATGAAAAAATAAAGTGCATTAAACTTCTGGAATGATAGCATGAGAAATTCTGCTGACCCATTCTCCAGTGAAAGTGGTAAAAATTTTTTTAAATCAAGTCTATGAAAATGGTCTTAAGGGCAAAGAGCAAATGAAGATATATCTACTAAAAACATCTATAAAAATTCATAGGAAAGGCAAAAGTCTGCAGTATTTAAAGCAAAGTGCTTCTCCCTTTCCCTTTCCTGAGTCAATAAGATGGAGACTCCACTCCAGACTGCTTTATCCAAGAACACAAGAATATCTCTTTACCCAGCTCCAAGCTGGAGGGTTTTCTTCCAAGGAAGAGCAGGCCTTTAGAATTTCTCTTCTTACTTCCATCTGTCTGTTGCTGGGTTTAATTCCTGAGTGAGTAAACCCTGAATTGGGGGCTTCCTCTTCCACCTTCCACTATATATACATATATCATAGGATCAAGGCTATGCCTTAGGTGTGGCTTATGGTGGATACTGCACACCTATGGTCCTTCTCCCAGTTCATGAAGTAATAGTCCTACACCAGGAGAGGCAAACAAAGTGAACCTGAGGCTACTGCTGAGTGATTGAGTGACCACTGAGTGGTCAGGTGCTACAGAATGGGTGTCACTTAGAGAAAAGCTTGTCATTGTCTTCACACTTAGTTCTGAAGCCTTGGATCAGAGGTTTTGCCTTGGAGGAGAAGAAGACCATAAAACAGATAGCTCCAGATCTCTTCCCAAAGGAACTGACTTCATTTACAATAGAGTATGAAGAAATTTAAACCCCAGAGCTCTTTCAAAAAGCACAAAGGTTATTGTGAAGGGAATTAGGAAAAGATTTATGGACTTAACGAAGATACTGCATAGACTACAGGTTAGCTAGTTTGCAGGAGGCAAATCAGGAATAAGATAGCTTGGAGGAGCCTTCCTGTGGTAAGAAAAAATATAAAACACTGGCCTCAAGACTATTCCACCCAAGGAAATACAATTAGATTAGTTTGTAGAGGTATTTATGTCCTGAGACATTGTTGTAAACAGTAGAGTGATCTGCTGGCAATTAGTGGAGTGTAACAGATGGTCTATTCAGAGACAGAGTGGGAGAGGCCCAATCTGTACCACTGTCTTTCAAGGCAACTGTAGGCATTCCCAAAGTTGTGCCTCTTTAAAAAGCAGCATCAAAGACAATATTTAGGAAGAAACAGGGGAGTAAATGGCACTACAACTACTCAGCCTATCACTAAAAAAATAAACAAGCAAATAAGAAGAAACAGTCCTCGTGGGGGGAAGCAGTACCCAGAAACACTAAAGTCATTATATGTTCAGTTTCTAACAAAAAATTAGGAGATATGCAAAGAAACAGGGAGGCACAAGCCATCACAATGAAGAAAAGCAGGCAACAGAATTGCCTATGAGAGAGACCAGATGTTGGATTTAACCAGAAAAATTTAAAGCATCATTATTAATATTTCAGAACTAAGGAAAACTTTGATTAAAGAAGTAATAGAAGGTATGAAAACAATGCCACTTCAAATAAAGAATATCAATGAAAAGAGGCAAATGGAAATTCTGGAAATTAAAAGGCTCTTGAAGCAAAAAATTAAAAAAAAACTCTCAATAGAAGGGAACAATAGTCGATTTGAACTGGTAAAAGAAATAATTAGTGAATTTGAAGATATATCAATACACATTATGCAAGCCAGAGAAAAGAGGAAATTTAAAAAATGGGGAAATGTGGGACGCAATGTAGCACACTAACAGTTGTATAATGGCAATATTAGAGGAGAGGAGAGAGGGAGGGAGACAAAAACTGATGAAATAGAGTCTGAAAACTGCCCAAGTTGGTTAAGAAAACAACCTAAACATCAAGGAAGCTCAACAAATACCAAGTAGGATAAAATACAAAGAGACCACAAATATACACATCATGGTAAAAATGCTGAAAGTCAAAGACAAGGAAAAAATAAAAGACAAGAAAAATGACACTTAGAAGCAACATTCAATAAGATTAATGGCTAACTTTGCAGCAGAAACAATGGGGCTAGAAGATAGTGGGATAACATATGCAAAGTGCTCAAGGGAAAAATTATTAATCAAGAATTTCAAGTAAAACCTATTGTTATTCAAAAATGAAGCTGAAATTAAACAGACCCAAACAAAAATTTTAAGAATTTTGTTTTCAGCAGATCTGCATTCAGGAAATGCTAAAAGATGTTCTTCATTTAGTAGATTTCCTTTTCATTTTATTGATTGTTCCCTTTGCTGTAAAGAAGCTATTTAGTTTGATGTAGTCCCACTTGTTTATTCTTGTTTTTATTGAATCTGCTTTTGGTGTCAGATTAAAAAATCATCATCAATCCCATGCTAAAGAGCTTACCACCCACATTGTCTTCTAGGACTTTTATGGTTTCAGGTCTTACATTCAAGTCTTTATTGAAGTTTGAGTTAATTTTTGTGTGTGGTATACCAATCCAGTTTCACTCTTTTCCATGTGGCTGTCCAATTTTTCCAATGCCTTTTCTTGAAGAAACTGTTCTTTATTTCTTGTATTTTCTTTCCCCTATTGTATATTTTTGTCATAAATGAATTGACCATACATGCATGGGTTTATTCTGGGCCTCCTATTTTGTTCTATTGATATATGTGTGTTTTCATGCCAATACTATAAATTACTATATGTTTTAATTACTATAGTTTTGCAATAGCATTTGAAATCAGAGTGAATGATACATACAGTTTTGTTCTTCTTATTCAAGATTTCTTGGTTTTTTTGGAATCACTTATGGCTCCACACGAATGTTTGTTCTATTTTTGTGAAAAATGTCATTGGAATTTTTTTAGATTTATTTACTTATTTGAGAGAGATAGGAGTGAGCAGGGGGAGAAGTGGGAGAGAGACAGAATCTCCAGCAGACTCCCCATTTGAGCACAGAACCTGTTGTCAAGCTTGATCCCACAATCCCAAGATCATGACCTGGACCAAAATCAAGAGTCAGACACTTAATTGACTAAGCCACCCAGGTGCCCCTGTCTTTGGGATTTTAGTAGAGATTGCACTGTATTGTTTTGAGCAGTATGGACATTTTAACAATATTAATTCTTCTAATCTGTGAGCATGGAATATATTTCCATTTATTTGTATCTTCTTTATTTTCTTTCCTTAATGTCTTCTAGTTTTCAATATACACATCTTTCACTTCCTTAAACTTATTTCTAGGTATTTTATTCTTTATGATCTCATTGTAAATAGGATTTTTTTTTCTTATTTTCTCTTTCTGGTGATAGTTCATTATTAGTGTATAAAAATGTAAAATTTTGTGTGTATTGATTTTGTATACTGAAATGTCACTAAATTTGTTTATTAATCCTAATAGTTTTTTAAATTGAATTTTCAGTGTTTTCTATATATAATATCATTTCATCTGCAAATAGTGGCAGTTTTCTTCTTCCTTTCCAATTTGGATATTTATATTTATTTCTTTTTCTTATCTATTTGTTCTGGATAAAACTCCCAATTCTCTGTTGAATGAAGATGGTGAGCTTATTAGTAGATTGGACGTGGCTGAGGAAAAAATCAGACACAACCAAAAGGCTTGATTTGTGAAAGCAATAATTGATAATCTGGACTTCATAAAAATTAAAAACTGCTGTTCTGCAAATGACAATATCTAAAAAATGAGAAGACAGTTCTCAGACTAGGAGAAAATATTGCCAAAAGACACATCTGATAAAGAACTGTCATCTACATGATCCAGTAACCATGCTTCTTGGTGTTTACCCAAAGGAATTGAAAACTTACGTCAACACAAAAACAAAAACCTGCACCCGATAGTTATAGAAGACTTATTCATAATTGCCAAAACTTGGAAGCAACCAAAATGTCCATCAGTGATAAATGGATAAACTAGTACATCCAGACAATGGCATATTATTCAGATCCAAAAATAAATGAGCTATTCAGTCATGAAAAAACATGGAGGAACTTAAATGCCTGTTACTAAAAGAAAGAAGCCAATCTGAAAAGGATATATCCTGTATAATGCTAATCCTATGTCATTTTGGAAAAGGCAAAACTATATAGACAGTAAAAAGATCAGTGGTTGCCAGGAACTGGGGAAGGAAGGAAGGGATGAATAGGTAGAGGATAGAGGTTTTTTAGAATGGTGAAAATATTCTGTGTCTCATAATGATGGATACAAGTCATTATACATTTGTCCAAATCCATAGAATGTACAACACCAAGAATAAACATTCACATAAATTATGGACTTTAAGTGATTATGATGTGTCAGTGTAAGTTTCATCAACTATATCAAAGGCACAACTTTAGTAAGGGACATTGATAATGAGAGAGGCTATGCGTGTGTGGCGGCAGGGGATATATAGGAAATCTCTGCACCTTCCTCTCAATTTTGCTCTGAACCTAAAATTGCTCTGTAAAAAAAAAAGTCTTATTTTAAAAAAAAAAGACAAAGAAACCCATTTTAAAAATGGGCAAATGACCTGAACAGATATTTTGTCAATTAGATCTGGAAATGGCCAATAAGCACATGAAAACATAATAAACATCATTAGTAATAATCAGAAAAATATAAAATCACAATGAGATACCACTTCACACTCATTTGGATGTCTGAACACATGCAATGTACAACACCAAGAATGAACCCACAAAGTAAACTACAGACTTTATGGGATAATGATGTACCAGTGTAGTGTATTTGTTTTCATAACAAAGATACTGCTCTGGTTGGGGACATTGAGAATGAAAGTGGCTAGGCAGGTGTGAAGGCAGGGAGTATATATATGGGAAATGTTTCTACCTTTTGCTGAATATTGCTGTGAACCTAAAAGTATTCTTAAAAAATGTATATTATGTAAATGGAAGTTATACCTTTGTCCTGGCCGAGACCATATCCACTGGCTCTCTATTCTGATCCTCACCACTCTTTACCAAGTGGAGATAATGTTTGGGTGCTTCTAATGCCCACTTATGTGTACAGTGATACTTTAAGCCTACCTTCAGGTCCATCAATCTAGACACTCCATACAGGGGAGGGTCTACCCATCACTTCTATGCTATAGTGGGCTCAGGAATTTTGTGAGGACTTTCTGGCTTCCAGGACCCTGAACAGAAATTGAGACACAGATTTTTAATACTCTTAGATACTCAATCATGTCTGAATTCAGCAAACCCTCTTGATATTGACCCCTTCCCATGGTTGATGGGATGGCAGGATAAGATCCATAGTCACTCTTTTGAACTATCACCAGTATCAAAGACATTTCTTCCTTGGAATTTCTCTCCTCTCAATCCATAAAACATTGTAATTAACAAATATAATCATAAATCTTTGTTCCTTATGAACGTTGATTTTCTGAAAGCAGTAATTCACCTCAGGGTGCTTTATCACTGACATGATGACTTCATTCTGAGCAATAGGGCTCTTGACCAGGAAAATACATAACCTCACAGATTAGAGTCAGAACATTTCTCCAAATCTAAGAGTATGGAAAGCACATAACAGTTCCATTTAAATGCCACATAAATTGTATTCTAAAAAATAGAGAAAAAATGGCAAAATACTTTAAATGAGTTCACTGGATCTGATCTACTGCAAAATGTTTCAGATCCACTGAAGCATTTAACGTACTTCACCAGTATGTAGTTATCCTAAGACAATACTTGATCTTTATAATCTGTAGTTATTGAGGGGTCCAGCTTGCCATTTATTTTTCCCAGTCTATTGTAGAATAAATGTTCACATAAAAATTTAATTTCTCATCGTTTTTAATAATAAAGTATGGTAATACACTACCTAGTTGTATATATAGGGAGACATGAGTGTAGGAGATGGAGGTGGGGCAGAAGCAAAACAAAAACTAAAAACATATATGTATTTATAAATATTATTATATATAAATATATATAAATATTATTATATATAAATACATATATATGTTTTCAAATTATCATCCCATGGAATGATATTAATGTCCTTAAAGCAGAGTGGAAGTCTCTCCATCATCAAGACATGGAAACTGCATATACAAGATCCAACTTGAGCAAGTCCTGAAGGCACAAGTAAGTTGCATGAATAAGTGCTTGTGGCCCTACAATGCCACATTGCCTTCTCTGTCACAATTAAGCTCTATGCTGGGTTATTATCTTGATCTTTCAGTTGCAGGAGACAGTTTTTTTTTTTTAAATGACAGCGGATGATCTCTGGCCCTAAACTTTTCTTTAAATTAGTTACTGACCAACCTGAACCTAATGTTTTCTCCCTTCATATATTGATGAGACTTAATACCAACATCCAATATCAGAGTCATAACTATGATTTTCCTTTACCTCCCAAACATCAAAGGTATCACATAAGCCAGGGCACATCCTTCCATCTCTATCTTGCCACACTCAACACAGAGGAAAACTTTAAAATTACATTGTTAGAGCATGCCATGGGACACCAACACTATTTGCTACCAGGCACAAGATATTCAGTGCCATTTGGTGGGCCAGATATCCAACTCTAGAATCGCATCCTTATAATCTACTCCCTATAATCATGATGTCACCTACTGTCATAGGCTTGCCTTTCAGGAAGATCTTAATATGTTGATTCATGTACTAGTGTTTATTGAAGAAATGCCCCTGGAAGATATGAGTTAAGGAGTGGAGTTGTTGAATAAGGAGGAGAAACAAGTAGACCAAAGATGCAATTTTATGTGAATTTCCAGAGGTAGCTTCATTCCATGAGGAGTGTAAATTACAGCAAAGTTTGTTCTGCAGCAAGGCAAGAAATCTGTGCTGCCATTCTCCTGCATTACTCACTCATTACATAGAGATTGCTACAAGGAAATGTAAATTCCTAGCACTTGGTTTTTGGAACATCCAGACAAAATAGCACTAGTATCTAGTACAGGTAGTACTCTAAAGAAGGTAGTGATGCAAGTCATAATGAGCAAAGTATACGAAATCTGGGAAATAGGAGTAAAGATTTAATTGGTAAATGGAATCTGGGTGAAGCACACACCAGTGGCCTCTACAGTATCCATGTATTCAGCACCCTGTTCAAGAACCAAAATGTTACCAGAATCCCTAAAGCCCTCCCCACTTTTATTCTCTACTACTAACTCCTAGGATAACAATTATCCTGGCATCAAATACCATAGTTTGGTTCTGCCCATTTTGCACTTTCTGTAACAGGAATTGTACAGCATGTCCTCTTTTATTTTTGGTTTCACTTACTCATCATTGTATTTGTAAGATTCATCATGCTGTTGCATGTATCGATAGCTCATCTTTTACTGCTATTTTGTATTTACTATATGAGTATAATTAATGTTTTTATGTTTTACAGTGAAGAACACTTAGATGATTTGTAGGTTTTGGCCATTGTGAATAAATTTGTGTCCTACATTTCTGTCTATGAGTTTTAGTGCACAAATGCTGTCATGTTTGCTGTGCAATTATTACATCCTGGTGTATTTTTCAGCATTAATAGTTAACACATCTTCCCAATTGAATTGAATCCATTTACACTCACAACTGTAATGTACAGGTTTTCCATTTTCCACATCTCCTCACCAAGCTTTGGCTTTACCAATCTTTGCTTTTAGCCACTTAGTGAGGTTTAGTGATATATCATTGTGGTTTAATTTTTGTATCTTTGGGATGCCTGGATGGCTCAGTGGTTGAGTGTCTGCCTTTGACTCAGGGCATGGTCCCAGAATCCCAGGATCGAGTCCCACACCAGGCTTTCCTCAAAGCACCTGCTTCTCCATCTACTTATGTCTCTGCCTCTCTTTCTGTGTCTCTCTTGAATAAATAAAGTCTTTTAAAAAATAATTTTTGTATCTCTGATAATGAGTAATATTCTTTCTCATGATGCAGTACCGTGAAAGTCACCTGTTTGAAGATTGAAGGGCCTCCGCTTCATCTCTCTGAATAATTGTATGGACGAGAATACTACTTCCCCAACATCTGTAACCACTTTTAATTGTTTATATGGAAAAGAATATATATCTACTGTGTATGTTGAGCCATTGTGCATTTTAGTTTTTTTTTTTTTTATGATAGTCACACACACAGAGAGAGAGAGAGAGAGAGGTAGAGACACAAGCAGAGGGAGAAGCAGGCCCCATGCACCGGGAGCCTGACGTGGGATTTGATCCCCGGTCTCCAGGATCACGCCCTGGGCCAAAGGCAGGCGCCAAACCTCTGTGCCACCCAGGGATCCCCCATTGTGCATTTTAGGATTATTTGCTACAATGGTTTTCTTACATTAATATGAATATTTTCTTTTTCTTAAGTATTAAATATAGTGCAATCCCCATCAGGATTCTCTTATTAACTCAGAGAATCTGTGTTAATTTGCAAGCATATAGATAGTACATGTTACCATATGTATTTCAGAATACACAGTCTGTGTGCCTTGGAATTTATTGAGGCTTCCTGTATTACCTAAAAGATAGTCTAGTTTTCTAAATGTTCCCTGTGTGCTTAAAAAGAGTTTATTTTGTTTATTTGATCTAAAGTTCTACATATATTTAAAAATACAGTGAATTATACTTATTTAAGTTATACTTATTTTGGAATAAGTGTTTCTATTGGTTTATAGTATTCTGGTTTTTTATACTGACTATGCTTCTTAGGAGCCTAAGTGATTTTATGTGGGAACCTGTGTTTCCATGAATTCTGTATGATAACATGTACTAAGGAAACTAAAGTCAGGCCCTCATCTGAGTTCTTCCTGGTGACTCTTAGTACTCCCAGGAGGATAATAAAGGGAAGTGTTGATAATTTTTGAAGTTGTTTTATTAAGACTGGAGCAGGACTGATCTTTCACTAACATCCACCCACAAGGAGATAGCCACATTCCTTTTGACTACAGTCAAAGGTTATGCAACTCCTTGGTTAAGATATTAAACTGGATATTTACCCAAAGAAAATGAAAACACTAATTCAAAACAATCATACGAAATCAGAGTGAGAAACAAACCATAGGAGACTCTCAACTATAGGAAACAAACTGAGGGTTGTTAGAGGGGAGGTGGACAGGAGGGGAGGGGTAATTGGGTGATGGGCCTTAAGCAGGGCATTTGACGTAATGAGCACTGGGTAACATATGCAACTGATGAATCACTAAACTCTACCTCTGAAACTAATAATACACTATATGTTAATTAATTAAATTTAAATTAAAAAAAAAACAAAAAGATATATGCACCTCAGTGTTTATTGCAGCACTATGTACAATGACCAAGATATGGAAGTAACCGAAGTGAGAGGTGATAGATGAATGGAAAAAGAAGATGTGATATATACATATAATATATATATATATATATATCATATATCTAAATATAATAAAATGGAGTATTATACAGCCATAAGAAGGATGAGATCTTGCCATTTGCCAATGTCATTTGTGAGATCTTGCCATGGATGGACCTAGAGGGTATTATGCTAAGAGAAATAAGTCAGACTGAGAAAGACAAATACCATATGATTTCACTCATATATGGAATCTAAAAAAAAAACAAAACAAATGAATAAACAAACAAGGAGAATCCACTTATAAATACAGAGAACAAACTAATGGTTGCAAGAGGGATAGATAAAATGGGGGTAGGGAAGTGCTAAGGTACAGATTTCCAGTTATGGAGTGAATAAGTCGTGGGAATAAAAGGTAAAGCATAGGGAATAGAGTCAATGATATTGTAACAGTGTTGTACGGTGACAAATGGAAACTACAATTGTAGTAGCACAGCATAACATATAAAGATGCTAAATCACTATGTAATGTAAGATTTTGTGTCAGTTATATTCAAGTAAAAAAATTTTAAATTGTGGCCTTTGCTTCTGTTCATGAAAGTTTTCTTTGATCCAACACCCTCCCTACTTCCCTAATAAGAAAAAACACTGCATAGCCATTGTCATACTTTTAATATTACACAATAATACTACTTCAATGCAGAAAACAGACATAAAAAGGCACAAATTCAAAATACATACAAATATATACATAATCTTAAGAACTAGAAATGGCCATTTTTAACAGTTCAGAATTTGTCATTATATTTTTACATACAATTTTTTTTACATACAATTTTTTTTAAGATTTTTTTAATTTATTCATAAGAGACACAGAGAGAGACAGAGACACAGGCAGAGAGAGAAGCAGAGTCCATGCAGAAGCCCAACGCGGGACTCAATCCCGGTACTCCAGGATCACGCCTGGGCTGAAGGCAGGCACTAAACAGCTGAGCCACCCAGGGATCCCTTACATACAATTTTATTGGAAGTTGTTTTTACCCACATTACACATGATTTTCATATGTTATACTAAAATTTACATTATTCTACAATGTGTAAACTTATATTTCATGGAGTATAAGATGATATATTTCCATGTCAATAAATATTTTTACGATCTTATTTTTAATAGTTACTTATTTTTTTCATTCACAGATAAACCAAAATATGACCACTCTCTGTAAGATGACTTCCATTTTGCAATATCACAAAAAGTCCTGTTATGAATATTTCTGGAAACAACTTTATGATGAACTCTCACATGAGAGAGTTTATAAGTTCTACAAGTTTATGTTCTCATCAGCATTTTCACCAACTTCAAACGTTTACAGTCTCTTTTTTATCTTTGACAGTTTTCCTATTACAAAGAATATTCAGATATAGAGATTTTATTCAATTCACTTTCAATATTTATCAATTATTTATATAGTAACTGTCCTTTCACTTACTGATACAATAAATTATACTAATAGCCTTTCTAGGTTTTTTTTTTTTATTTATTCATAGAGACAGAGAGAGAGAGAGAGAGGCAGAGACACAGGCAGAGGGAGAAGCAGGCATCATACAGAGAGCCTGAGGTGGGACTCAATCCAGGGTCTCCAGGATCACGCCCTGGGCTGCAGGCGGTGCTAAACCACTGCGCCACGGGGGCTGCCCTAACATCCTTTCTAATATGCAACTGTCCTTTCATTCTTGAAATAAATCCTACTTCTTCATTGTAAACTATTCTTTGGCATACTCAAGGTTTTTTTTTTTTTTTTTTCACATACTCAAGTTTTATTGACTAATCTTTATAACCTTAATGTATTTCTAAGACTTTTAATATAAAATAGCATTGATGCCTCCCATACACAAAGCAACTTGCACAGATTGGAAGATAACAGATTGAAGAATTTCACAATATCAACACACTCATTTAAGCATCACCTGGACCGAGTAACCAGACACTATCAGCACTCCAGAAGCCCCTCAAGTCCCATTAGCACTATTAGCTTCATCCATTTGGATGTTCCCGTGTTATCTCAAACATCTTCACAAAAACTTATTCTCCAAAGCATCTCACCATCTATCATCAGGGTTGCTGGTAACTTCTATATCACAAGCTAGGCCTACAGTTCTCTTGACTCCCAGCTGAATGTCAAAGCTTTTCAAGGTCTGACCCTACTCTGTTGACCATAACAGTCCTGACTGCCCACTTCTCATGCAAATAACTGCTCTCTTTCCTTAGCTAAAATGTTAGACCCCCTTAATTAGGTTTAGCTTCACTCCAGATTATGAAGCTCTGACCAATCCTAGTTATGGATTTTTAAAAAGCACCATGTGCAGCTTAGATGATCCCAGATTAAATAGATTTGCACATCCTCCCACTCTGGTTATGGGTCCTGATTATGATAGCTGTGCTTCCGATTTGCTTTAGGTTCACGGTCTTATATACCATGTAATAGCTACTTTTTTAAAAAAGATTTTATTTTTTATTTATTCATAGAGACAGAGAGAGGCAGAGACACAGGCAGAGGGAGAAGCAGGCATCATAAAGAGAGTACAGAGAGCCTGATATGGGACTCGATCCAGGGTCTCCAGGATCACGCCCTGGGCTGCAGGCGGTGCTAAACCACTGTCACCCGGGCTGCCCTAATAGCTACTTCCTTACTACATTTCCCTTGGGTAGACTCCATCCATGCCTTGCTGACATTACTAGGAACCCCTTTTCCATGAGACTCAAGTTCAGCCTTGGATAACCTAGGTGTTTACTGCTTTAATTTCCAAAGGCCATTTTTTTTCCAGCATAAAATGAAAAGGAAAACATATTTTTGCCTCAATGCTTTCCTAAATTATTGTTTGTCCTTTCCTGTCATTTCCATCCCTATGCTGCCATACCCACCCACTTCACCAATTATCTCTGCCCAGAAATCTGGCATAGAGCACTCCTTTCCAACTTCCCTGCTGCCCCACTATCCACTCAAGTTGAATCAGATGAGGCCATCCTTTGACTTTGTTGCGTGCTACCCATCACACCTGGAGGCACATGGATAAATGTCTTTCTTTATAAAAGAGTGCTTTACTATTCAAAAGGAATACAGCATAAAGTTACAATTATAGGCTATACATGAATTTGTTCAGAGAGAAAGTCAGAAGATCCTACATCAGGGAATCACATTGCATGGATTTATGCACACTGTTTAACCTGGCTCCTCTTCCCTCTGACTTATGGTTTATCTTTCAAGGTGTCAGTGTTTTGTCCATTGGAATCTCCACCCACCATCAACATCCCAGAGATTGGAAGAGATTCAGAGCTGATCTGGTCTTACTGGGGGATTCCTCCTTTTCAATATTCTAATCAGTGTGAGTTGCCTATTTGCCAGGAAAAAGTGCACACACACATACGCACGCACATACACACACACACATCTGCCAACATCAAGTAGTAATTCTTATATTAATTCTCACTTTAAACCAGTGTCTTTTACACTAACGGCTCTGATTCATAAATATATTGTGAAATCAAAGTGGATTGCAACCTGAATCTTAATGGAATAAACTAGAAGAAAACAGAATGCAATAGAAAATACCATAGTGCATTGCATACAGGGTAACTGGTTTTGTGAAATGTATGTTTCATATATGTGAGTGTGTATGTATTTGTGTTTTGGTTGTAATATAAAACATTTCTTACTATGGGTTGCATTAGATAATGCAAAGATATGAAAAAACATATAAACATATAAAGAAGTTTTAAAAACTTCTCATTGCAAGATTCTCATCTTCTACTAAGGTAGATAACATTATTAAAGCAGAGTATTGTTTATTTTATTTCAAGCTTCAAGAACATGCATGCTACTTCAATCCAGCCAAAAGAAAAAAGCCAAATATCTTTTAATAAAAATACAATTTTAGTAATAATTCAATTATGTTCTTAGGCATGAGCCTTTGATTTCCTCAGGTTTTATTCCATCAAAGAAAAGAAAATGTTCTGTTCTTTTAATTATCTTACGTTGGGAAGGTTCTCTCTCTTCTTCTGATATTAGTTCCACCCATGACTCAGGTTTTCCTCACCAACTGCCACATGCCCTAGCTGACTGCCTTTCGACTTTTTTGTATTCCTCCTTGTTACCTGCTTTTAATAAAACTCTAAGATTTATAAGAGCAGTAATTAATGGATTCCAGGCCATCTCTATAACCTAGCATAAATCCAGCACTTAATGGATAATCAATAAGGAGTGGTAGAGTCAAATCAAATTCTGGTCCTCCTTTTTCCTATCTGTTGGTGTTTGTCTGGTCAATGTCAATGACATGACTGGATCTATAGGACAATATTACGTAATATTATGTAATATTACAGTACAAAACAGAAATAGTAATAATGAATGCATTATTTAGTTCCATCAGGAAAAAGACCTTATAAGTTAAACAAAAAGGAAGAAATATGCTGACAAGACATTAAGTGCCTCATAGATGGTCCAGCTACCCATGGTTTGCCTATACTTTTTACCATTTATGAAACAGAGCCTACAAGAAACTCAGCTGCAAATCCAAGCAGGTAAAAATGATAGTTCTTGGATACAATGTTTTGAGGCAAAAAGTCATCTGTGCTCCTTTCATGGTCCTTTGGCTAGGGAGAACAGATTTTTGTCAGGGTTGTTCTTTGGCCTGTGCCTCCTGGTGTTTCCAGGCTGCTATCTTCCTCAGCTCCAAGTCTGGGATACATGAAGCACAAAGAAAACCCAGGAAATTCACCATCGTATTATTTTCCAATGCTCCATGTCCCTAACTAATCCACTTTTTCTCCTCCTTACTGTCTTCTTATGTTTATTTACATGTATTTTCATTTGTATTAGTGGTAAAAATAGGGAAAGTCTACCTACTACATAGTCCAGAAGCATCTGTAGTGTTTTATAAATTTCAGTTATGTCAATTTGGTATATCGTGATTGTTATTCAAGTCATCTGTAACTTTTCTTTCTATCTTCTGTGCTAATGTTGCTGGCATTTGAAATGTACTTCACCAATTACATGGAATGCAAAGTAGATAATACTGTCTTTTTTCCAGTTATACTGCAGATATGGGCATTAGGGAATTTTATGTACTCTCCAGATTACGCTCTATTTTTTTTTCCTTTTTTTCTTTTGGAAGATGTGTGAAGAGATCTGACTTCTTCAGCCACTGTTTTCCTACAAAGATCAAGAGATCTTCTTCCTAATGTTAGTGTCTTTTCTATCTTGCAAAACTAAAATTATGCTGGTACATAAAGGATCTCTTACGCCTTTGAAAATGAGGGAAATGGGGCTTCACAGAAGCAATAGGTAATTAATAGCCAAAGACCTTTGAATCTTCAACAGATTGAACTGTCTTTAGTTGGAAGCTGCAGGAATTTTATTCTCTCACTTGAATTTAATTTCTAAAGTAACTGCTCTACAGACACTAGAAAGGTTGACACTAGTACTAAGCTGATCCAAAAAGCTTCTAGTTATCTTCTTCCCTTGTCTTCACCCTTCTTATGATCCATGCCTCATTCAACCTCCATGTCCTGCCCCCAAAGGTCTCTAAGACACTTTTTGTCTGTTGTCAATAGAATTTGGATATTCATGAACAAGTTGATTTCAGTTGTACAAAATAAGATGTTAAATTTCTTCACATTCAAGTTTTACTATAAATAATAACCCCATAATATAACCAAGGAAGAGCTAATGTAAGATTTGAATAGGGCAACAAGATCAGATTGTGTTTTTAAAAATAGCATTCTTGAAATTCCTATACATTAAGCAAATAGATAAATTCCCCTGCAAGTTGAAAAGAAGGCATGTCACATTCATATATGAAACTGGCACAAAAAAAGACACATAGATCGGTGGAACAGAATAGAGAACTCAGAAATGGACCCTGAACTCTACGGTCAACTCATATTCAACAAAGCAGGAAAGAATATCCAATGGAAAAAAGACGGTCTCTTCAATAAATGGTGTTGGGAAAATGGGGCGCCACATGCAGAAGAATGAAACTAGACCATTCTCTTATACCATACACAAAGATAAACTCAAAATGGATGAAAGACTTAAATGTGAGACAGGAATCTATCAAAATCCTAGAGGAGAAGACAGGCAGCAACCTTTTTGACCTCAGCTGCAGCAACTTCTTACAAGACACATCACTAAAGGCAAGGAAAACAAAAGCAAAAAATTAATTACTGAGATTTCATCAAGATAAAAGGCTTATGCACAGCAAAGGAAACAGTCAACAAAACCAAAAGGCAACCTACAGAATGGGAGAAGATATTTGCAAATAACATATCAGATAAAGGGCTAGTATCCAAGATCTATAAAGAACTTATCAAACTCAACATCCAGAAAACAAACAATCTAGTCAAGAAATGGGCAAAAGACATGAACAAACATATCTCCAAAGAAAACATACAAATGGCCAAAAGACACATGGGAAAATGCTCCACATCACTTGCCATCAGGGAAATACAAAGCAAAATCAAAGTGAGATACCAACTCACACCAGTGAGAATGGCTAAAATTAACAAGTCAGGAAACAACAGATGTTGTTGAGGATGTGGGGAAAGGGGAACCCTCTTACAGTGTTGGTGGGAATGCAAGCTAGTATAGCCACTCTGGAAAACAGTGTGGAGGTTCCTCAAGAAGTTAAAAATAGAGCTACTCTACAATCTTGCAAATGTACTACTGGGTATTTACCCCAAATATACAGATGTAGTGAAATGAAGGGGCACCTACACCTCAATGTTCACAGCAGCAGTGTCCACAATAGCCCACTTGTGGAAGGAAAAGAGATGTCCTTCTACAGATGAATGGATAAAGAAGATGTGAGATACACACACACACACACACACACACACAATGGAACATTACTCAGTCATCAGAAAGGATGAATACCTATCATTTGCATCGACATGGATGGAAATGGGGAGTATTATGCTAAGTGAAACAAATCAATCAGAGAAAGACATTATCATAAGGTTTTACTCATGCAGAATATAAAAAAGGGTGCAAAGGACCATAAGGGAAGGAGAGGAAACTGAATGGGGGACATTAAGGAGGAGACAAACCATAAGAGACTCTTAACTCTGGGAAACAAACTGAGGATTGCTGAAAGGGAGGTGGGTGGGAGGATGAGGTAACTGGGTGATGGGCACTGAGAAGAGCATGTAATGTAATGACCATGGGTGTTATACACAGCCGATGAGTCATTGAAAACTGCACTGGAAAATAATGGTGTACTATATGTTGGCAAATTGAATTTAAATTTTAAAAAAAGAAAAAAGACCACATTATAAAGATGCTACTTTTATCAAATTTATGTGACTCCAATCAAAATTTCAGTAAGGTTATATCTTAGTCTAGACACAATATATCTAAAATACATTTGGGAAAACGCATTTTCAAGAACATCCAAGAACAAAGTAAAACACAAAAATAATGAATAGATCCTTTCCTTTTTTCCTTGCATATGTATTACTGAATACCTATTAAGTGGCAAAAAACAAATAAACAAAACAAAACAAAAAAACCTTCCAATGCACTGCAGTTATAAGTTTATAAGGTTATATCTTACCTATACAGGTAAGACCTTTTCCTTCATGGAGCATATAAGCTAATTACCTAGGAGACAGTATCATGGAGAGATCAAGAGTACTGGTTTTGGAAGGAGGGACAAAGATGGGAAAATCAAAGATACTGCCAAAAGAAGCATATGGTATGACACAAGATATTCATGGTATTTGTCTAAAAAGATTGATGGATAAGTAAAAGGGAACATTCATTCTCTAAGATGAGAGAAGATGTGGAGAAAGTAAGTAGACCTGGGCTTTGGGGTTAAACATACCTGTATTTGAATACCATCTCTGACCATTAGTCACTAGTTACTTCATTACTACTCATTAGTAGCTAGTTAATTTCAGCGAATGAATTTACTCTTCTAAGCTTCAATCTCTTTTTCTCTTATACACGTCTCACAATGACATAAGCCTCATGGGATTATTGTAAGGAATAAAGGTGATGAGGAGAGTAGACCACATAACCAGGTACTGGCAGAAAGAAAGGGATGGACAAATGTGTATATCCCAAGTAAGTTGACATGGAGAGAAGCATACAAATAGAAAGAAAGGTAGATGATAATATTTCCAGAATTACAAGGCAAAAAAGGGGAAAAAAGTAGAGTTGGTTCACCCTAAAGCTTCTTTATTTAATAAAAAGAGGTAAACTTTTCTACTAAAAGTAATATAGGGGAAGTATGGTCAGATGACTGAAAAAAAACAGCTTAAAAAAGAAATTATATGGATATGGGTGGCATAGTTAGCAACTGATATTAAATAAGTGGCTTTCTTAAGAATCTAGCAGGTTTAGGTTGACAAACCAAGATTAACCAAGGTCTGAAGTAGGAAAATAGGAAGTTGAGTTTATCCTGGCTTGGAAGAGGGAAGAATAAAGGGTAGGATGTCAAGAGAGTATGGCCATGTCAAGAAGTTAATTATAAATATCAGACTATGGGACTCAGGTTTAGAAGAAAAGACAAAACAGCAAAATGAGTGCTAACTACTCGAGAGAGTTTAAAACTCTCGATAAAACTTTTCCAGTTAATGGCCACACTTTTAGGCTTTCATATGTTGAAGCAGAGGGAAACAAGTGGAGAAACTGGGAAGCTTAATTATTGCAAAGATTATTAGTTGCACTACTCGAGTTTCCTGGGCTGATGTCAGAAATCATGTCCTAGAAAGATAAAACATGTAAACTTTCTGAGAAGCAGAATGGGCTAAGTACCTCAGGAGGCAGAAGAGAGCAGAATGATGAATCAGCCTTGAATTAGGCAGGAAAGTCCACCAGGCCATCTGGAATGTGGGAGACAATTAACCTTTGCAAATGTGGTCAAATATTTAGGATGCTGGTCCTTCTTGTTCTTGTCATCTACAACCAGTAACCACAGGTATGGAATCTCCAGCTCTGTTCCTGCCTGCTGGAGCCTGTAACACCAGAGGAGGTGGTTCAAGAGAAGGATCAAAGTAGGAAACAGCCATTAGAGTAATTTCATGCCAAGTAAGTGGTCACTCAACTGAGCAAGGAAGTTGCTCCCTGTGCTCATCATGATCTTGGCCACAGGTTTATAGAATAGCAACTTTACTCAAGGCTAGCTGTGACCTCAGGGTGACTAGAGCAAGCTCATATTCTGCAGCAACCTCATTCAGGTAATATTTCTTCACTTCCTGTATCCTTAGTTCAAATCAGTGATGGGGTCCCTGCATTTCTCCTCTGTCAGTAGATTTTCCCATATGTTTGTCTTTCTCCAGTATCCTCCGTTAGTTTCTTCTGCACATGAAAGTTGAGACAAATTCACTGTTAATAGGGTTCTCCCTCATTTCTTTGCATGCCCACCAGCTACAATTTGGAGTAGAGATAGATGGACAGAGTAGGACAGGAGGAAGTTGAGGAAATTACTTGGAAAATGTCTCCTCTCTGGGCCTAAATATTTCCATCTCCACAAAAGAAATTGCTAATTTAATATAGATAAATTCTTTACTTATAACAGTATCAGTTGATCATCCCAAATGCTTTGAAGTTCATACTTTTTCTGAGGCTCACACTTCTAGGAGATGTTGGAGCTAGGATTTGAACTCAGATCTCTCTAATAGATACATACAGAAATAGATATTGATATATAATAAAAAATTATGTATATCTATCAAAAAATCATAAAAATTATATCTAGACATATATCCTGATCTTTGCATCAGGGAAGGTATATATAATTTTTATGACCCAAGACCAACAGCTCTATTTTCAATTCATTCTTTGTATTTGAGCATGTGTCAGTAGTCTGGAAGAAGACACTGAGCCAGAAAATGAAGGACTGAATAAAATGGTCTATCCCAGGAAATCAAATGACTCACATTATAAAGTGACATGTCCCTGATAATATAGGACAGTCATCAGTTCACACTTGTTTTATCAGAATTTTTAACAAATTCTTAGACTGTCTATATTTAATAACATGACTGTTCCAGTGTAGATGCTATATTATACGGTGAATCTATGTAAAAGGAACATGCCTAGGGCCAGCTCTAATGAGAACCCCAAGACTAGTTCCTCTTCCAACCAGGACTGGGATTATAAATAGCTGCTGGTAGGAAAAAAAAAAAAGTTATTTTAATGGTTTACTTTCCCTCTTTGGAGCAGAAGGGCCCTCTCAGGACTGAGCCCATGGGATCAGGCCAGTATGAGACCATCATGATCAAGTTTATAGGAATGCAGCACCTCAAGGTAGTGGGTTCTCTCATGTTTGGAAAGTCAGCTGTGCAAGATATTAGGAATAAACTATCTCAAGCCTTTTCCCAGGCCTCACCTGAGCAGGACATTGGATGAGATCAAATGGCTTCCTTTTCCTACATGATCATATTTTTCCTGGTTTCCTCCACTTTGGCACATACTGTTTCTTCAGGTAAGCAGACTTACAAGTCTTGGGAGAGAAACCTATGATGTTCTTTGAGTTGTAGAAAAGAAAAATAGTCATGTGTGACTGAATGGAGAATGTTCGGCTTGACAGTGCAAAGTGGGTATCAATTGGATATCACCATTAGAAAAGGGAGCTACTCTGGAAAATACTCCAATATTTGAAAATGAAATAACATGTTTCTACATAATGCTTGGGTCAAGAAACTCCAAAGGGCAATTCAAACTTATTTTGAACACAAGGGAAATAAAATGAGCAAAAGTTTAGGTTTAGAGAAGTTCACTACCTCCATTCCCCTTTATTCCAACCCCATAGCTATCTTAATGGAACCAAACTCATTGGTTTCTATCTTTTCTGTGTTACTTTTTGCTATCTTTCCTTTGTTACATGGAAATATATGTGTGCACATTGTGTCATTCTCCTACTATCTTAAATAAAACATGCTAGAGATACCTGAATGCAACTTGCTTTTCTCAATTTACAAATATCCTGAAAATCAGTATATATCGATTCACAGAGATCTCCCTTATTCTTTTACACAATAACATAGAATTTCCTTTGGTAGGTATCACAAAGTTTATTCAACCAGTCTTCTATGGATGGGCATTTAGTTTGTTTCCAACATTTTACGATTACAAACAATACTGCAATAATCTTATGCATATGTATTTTGTATTGTTGGAGGTGTATCTTTAAGGTAAATTCTTAAACTAAAAGATACCTGATAAACTGGAAGAAAATATCTGCAACACAAACCACAGGTAAAGGACTAATATATATAATATATAAGAATACTTAAAATTGAGGGAGAAAATAAAAACCAATCGCCAAATGAGTAATATGCATACATATACAATTCACACACACATACTCATACCCCCAAAATACAAAACTGGCTCTTTAATCTGTAAAAGATATTTAACTTCACTATGAAAAAAAAATGCTAATCAAAACTATGCTTAAGTACCATTTCTCACCTACCAGAAAGCATTTCCTACATTAAAATTAAAGAGAAATTCAGTTGATCCTTGCATGGTTTCATTTCCTATGTTCAGATGCATTTGAAGTTTATTACTATATATGGCATGCAATATATATTTTTACTTTATTTTATGTCTACTAGATTAAGGTCTTTATTTTTCTTTTTTCATCACTATAGCCAGCTGCTCCTGTCATTAAAAGATCCTATTTTTTTAGAATTAGAAAAAGCATTGCATTTTTTTTTTATTCTTTAAAAGATTATATGTTCAATTGGCATAGTCTATTCCTGGAAAGGTTGGTAGACTTCTTGTTTCCTTTGGGAAAAATTTTAAAATATAATTCAAGTTTTCTGTTTGAACTTTGGAAATTCTAACTTTTGGAAAGCTTGAATTTTCTAGACTATTTAAAAGATCATAGTGCAGTAAGAGATAAGAAAAAGCAGAACTATGATAAGTCTTTTCTTATTTCCTTCTCCCACAGCCAGCTGGCCACCCTCTATCCCCAGGAACCACCAGCATCTTAACACAAACTAGTTTTTCAGAGCCAGTCAGTCTCTCCAGAGCCAAGGAGCCCTTAAAGTTTCTGATCATCATTCAAGCCCTTAAAGTTTCTGATCATCATTCATAGTGTCCTCTTTAGTTCAGCATCTTGTTAGGAACTAGCCTAATATTTTTCTTACTATATCGTATTTAATAAAAAAAACTTTAAAGTACATATACTCATCCCTATCGTAGTGAAGAGGAAACTAAAGCCAACAAAAGTCAAGTGGCTTAATGAAAATAACATAGTTTGCAAACTATGCATACAACCTCAATTGGTTTTTACTCTTTTCTCAGTGACATAGAAAATTTACAAATAAAATCAGAACTGTGAAAATGAAGGAAAGAATGAATAAATGAATAGAGTAGTTAACAAAAGAACATCACTCACAAATTCTGTTGTTATAAGTCATTTTGTATACTGATGTGCAAATGAGTAATTAAATTACATTTCTTTATTTAGTTAGTAACTTCAGTGGGTGAAATCATACTCCATGAAGAATTATTTCTTCTAATCTATTGTGTATGTACTTTATCTGCCTGCAGAAATCTTCAAGCCACATGCTATAAATAAATGGCCTAAGGTAAATTTAAATTTCTCAGTTCTGAACTCTGATACTAATCTGATCACTCTCTTCACATGAGAGACCTAAAATTTCATAGGAGTAAGTAGAACCAAAGTTTTCCATGTGACCTTGAGCATGTATAACCTTTCCAGACTTAGATTTAATCTCATGTAGCACAAACACTATAACAGTAAAATACATATCTGAGCATTAAACGAAATAAGACCTCTTACTTGCTCAAGGTCATGAAGTCCAACAGTGGTAAATACAGGATTTATTCCCTTGTCTCAATATAGAATCTTCACTCTTAACAATTACTTTTGAGCCCCTTCCCCTAGGAGTCTACAAATATATAAATATCTCTACTCATAAACTTCTTAGAATGAGTTCATGGGATTGGGACTCCAAGTTTAACTGAAAAATTTACATTTCAGATTTAAGTGGGGATGATATAATGCTTATGACTTTAAGAGAGGATGGATGAGTCAGTGCATTTTCTGACACTGCAGTCAGCAAAAAAAACCTGCCTGACCAAAACCCAGAAGAAATTCTTGAAAAAGATCAATTGAATAGAAATATTTGATATTATTTCCATGGGGGAAATGGGGGAAATTATTTCCATGGGGGAAAGCAGAAGTGACAAGCCAGAAATAGATGAGGGAAAATCTACCAATTGTTATTCACATGTTATTTTTTTGATATTTGCAGCCTCCATGTAAAATGTACTACTCAGTGGATCCTTCTTATACATCACAATGTCCAGATGTGATATCATATGTTTGTGCTACAAATGGTCACACTTACCAGAATGAGTGTTTTTTTTGTGTTGATCAGTGGTAAGTTCAAAATAAAATACCTTTTTTTTGCTGTATTTCCTCACAGAAATATCAAAAATCTTGGCCAAGGAGCTGGATTTACTGATGGATGGGATTTTTATTTAAAATAATCTCTACTGTTCATAAAATATTCGGGACAGACTATATATAAAGAGAAAAGTCTCTCTGAAAAACTTTAGTTAACATTCAAAGTTGACTTGTTAAAAAAAAAAGAAATAAAAGCTTATGTGATGTTTTGGCAGAATTGTACAATGATCATATCAGTTGGTATCTATAGATTATATTCAAACAATAAATATAAATCCATTTTTTCAAATCACTCAAAATTTTTAACAAATTACATTGACATGTCTATGAATACTGCCCATAAATATTGCTTGGTAGACATAAATAAATATCATATACAGATACAGGTATAGATATAGGTGTAGATATAGACATGAATAACAAAGTGGTTATGTGGTCTTACATAGATAGAATTGACAGTTGACTTCTATATTTCTTTGCCCTTCAAATAAGTTCAATAGTAAATTTAGAATAAAAATTAATAATAATCCTTGTGATATATTTTAACTCCATTTGAAGTTGTTTTTGCAAACAGACTTATGTCTTGTTAGTAACTACTTCCATGATCTGTCGGATTTTCTGTGTTGGGAACCCTCAAGACTATCCTCAGGTTTGATGATTTGTTAGAAGGACTCAAAGACTTTAGAAAAGCTGTTATACACATGGTAGCAGTTTATTACAATGAAAGGATATTAGTAAAAAAACAGCAAAGGCAGAAAGCTCATAGAGTGGTGCCCAGGAGAGAGCAATCACAGGTTCCACTTGACCTTTCCCTATGTACTTACACAGGCAATGTTTAATTCTCTCAGCTATGATGTGTGACAGTACATATGAAGTATTGCCAACCTGGGAAGCTCACCAAAGCCTTGGTGCCCAGGCCTTTCATTAGAAGCTGGTCCCCTAAGCATGTGGCACATGCATGATTGGTAACTACTTAGTCTCCAGCCATCCCACATTCCCAGAGCCCAAATTGATGTAGAGTGGCTCAGGACCACAATAAACAACAATAGGCATTCACTTGAGCATAAACTATAAGGCATGATCTATGACCTCAGGTTATAAAGTCACTCTTATCAGAAGGGATATTCCAAGGGCTTATGGTTACTTCCCAGCAGATAATTTAAGCATCTCAAGTCTATTGAACTACCTCTTTAATGCATATCTTCCCTTAAAAAGAATCTTCATGCACTTCCAGTGCCACATTTCCAACCCACAAGGATGTTATTGTTGAGCACTGAAGGAAATGTGAGGTAGAAGCTAGTCCAAAAAAGGAAATATATGCTCATCTTCAGAGGATGGTTGAAATGTCATTTAAATATATTTATTTATTTATTTATTTATTTATTTATTTACTTACTTACTTACTTATTTATGAGAGACACACACACACACACAGAGAGGCAGAGACACAGGCAGAGGGAGAAACAGGCTCCATGCAGGGAACCCGACGTGGGACTTACTCCTGGGTCTCCAGGATCATGCCTTGGGCTGAAAGTGGCACTAAACCGCTGAGCCACCCGGGCTGCCCCTGAAATGTCATTTAAAGGAAAAGAACGGAAACTGAAAAAATGGGAATTAACCAAGCATCTACCATCAGTTTCAAAGCAAGATGAATAGGAATTCATGAATGTCATCAGACTACATAGAATAATTAAATTACATTAGCATTTCTTCCTAATAGCTGCTGTCACTTTCTCAGGCATGGCTAATTAGGCAAGACACTTGGAAGTGCCTTCTTAGCTTTCAAAAGAAAGCTAGAGTAGCCATACTTTATTAGACAAACTAGATTTTATATTTAAACCAAAAGCTGTAACAAGAGATGAAGAAGGGCACCATATCATAATAAAGGAGTCTATCCAACAAAAAGATCAAACAATTATAAATATTTATGCCTCCATCATGGGAGCACCCAAATATATAAAACAATAACAAACATAAAGGAATTCATTGATAATACTACAATAATAGTAAGGGACTTTAACACCCCACTTACATGAAAGGACAGATAATCTAAGCAGAAAATCAACAAGAAAACAATGGCTTTGAATGACACGCTGGACCAGATGGACTATATATATATATATATATATATATATATATATATATTCAGAACATTTCCTCTGAAAGCAGCAGAATACATATTCTTTTCAAATGCACATGGAACATTCTTCAGAAGAGACCATATACTGGATCACAAATCAGGACTCACTGGTACAAAAAGATTGAGATCGTACGATGCATATTTTTCAGACCACAACACTATGAAACTTGAAGTCAACCATAAGAAAAAATTTGGAAAGACCACAAAAACATGGAGGTAAAGAACATCCTATTAAGGAATGAATGGGTCAACCAGGAAATTAAAGAAGAAATTAAGAAATACATGGAAATAAATGAAAATGAAAACACAATGATCCAAAACTTTTGATATGCAGCAAAAGCAATCTGAGGAAGGAAGTATGTAGCAATATGGGCCTACCTCAAGAAGTAAGGAAAGTCTCAATTATATGACCTAACCTTACACCTGAAGGAGCTAGAAAAAGAACAACAAATGAAGCCTAAAGCCAGCAGAAGAAGGGAAATAATGAGATTAGAACAGAAATAAATGATATAGAAACAAACAAACAAAAATAATATTTGTAGAGATCAATGAAATTAGGAGCTGATTCCTTGAAAAAATTAATAAATTGATAAAATCCTAGCCAGATTTATCAAAAAAAGAGAAAGGACTCAAATAAATAAAATCAAGGATGTTAGAGGAGAAGTCACAACCAATGGCACAGAAATACAAACAATTATAAGAGAATATTATGAAAAATTATATACCAACAATCTGGAAGAAATGGGTAAATTCCCAGAAACATATAAACTACCAAAACTGAAACAGAAAGAAATAGAAAACTTGAACAGACCATAACTAGCAAAGAAATTGAAACAAATCAAAAATCTTCTAACAAACAAAAGTCCAGGACCAGATGGCTTCACAGACAAATTATACCAAACATTTAAAGAAGAGGTAACACCTATTCTTCTCAAACTGTTTCAAAAAATAAAAATGGAAGGAATACTTCCAAATTCATTCTCTGAGGCTAGCATTACCTTGATTCCAAAACCAAAGACCCCACTAAAAAGGAATTACAGGCCAACATCCCTGACAAATATGGATGCAAAAATTCTCAACAAAATAATAGGAAACAGAATCCAATAGTACCTTAAAACAATCATTCACCTCAATCAAGTGGGATTTATTCCTGGCCTACAAGAGTGGTTCAGTATTTCTAAGTCAATCAACATGATATACCACACTAATAAGAGAAAGGATAAGAATCATGTGATTCTCTTAATGGATGCAGAAGAAAAGCATTTGACAAACTACAGCTCCATTCTTGACAAAAAACTCTCAACAAAGTAGGGATAGAGAAAACATACCTCAATATCATAAAGGCCATATGTGAAAGACTGTCAGCTAATATCATCCTCAATGGGGAAAAACTGAGCTTTTCCTCTACCATCAGGAACAAGACAGAGATGTCTACTCTTGCCATTGTCATTTAATATAGTACTTGGAAGTCCTAGCCTCAGTAATCAGACAACAAGAAATAAAAGACATCCAAATCAGCAAGAAAGAAGTCAAACTTTCACTATTCACAGATATCATTATACTCTATGTTGAAGAACCAACAGACTCCACCAAAAATTGTTGGAACTGATACACAAATTCGCAAAGTCCCAGAATACAAAATCAATGTACAGAAACCTGTTGCATTTCTATACACCAATAATGAAGCAGTAGAAAGGAAATCAAGGAATCAATCTCATTTATAGTTGTACCAAAAACCGTAAGATAGATACCTAGGAATAAACCTAACCAAAGAGGTAAAAGAGCTTCACTCTGTAAACTACAACACTTATAAAAGAAATTGAAAAAGACACCAAGAAATGGGAAAACATTCCATGCTCATGGATTGGAAGAACAAATGTTGTTAAAATGTCTATACTCCCCCAAAGCAGTCTATACATTTAATGCAATCCCTATCAAAATACCACCAGCATTTTTCACAGAGCTAGAACAAACATTCCTAAAATTTGTATAGAACCACAAAAGGCTCCAAGTAGCCAAAGTAATCTTGAAAATGAAAAGCAAAGCTGGAGGCATCATGATTCCAGACTTCAAGTTATATTCCAAAGCTATAGTAGTCAAGGCAATGTGGTATTGGCACAAAAACAGACACATAGATCAATGCAACAGAATGGAAAACCCAGAAAGGGACCCACAGCAATATAGTCATCTAATCTTCAACAAAGCAGGAAAGAATATCCATTGGAAAAAAGTCTCTTCAACAAATGTTGTTGGGAAAACTGGACAGCCACATGCGAAAGAATTAAACTGCACCACTTTCTTACATCATAAGAAAACAAATTCAAAATAGATGAAAGACCTGAATGCGAGACAGTGATCCATCAAAATCCTAAAGGAGAACACAGGCAGCAATCCCTTTGACATCAGCCTATAGCCACTTCTCGATGTCACCACAAACAAGGGAAACAAAGGCAAAAATGAACTACTGGGACTTTATTAAATTTTATCAAGATAGGGATCCCTAGGTGGCGCAGTGGTTTGGCGCCTGCCTTCGGCCTAGGGCGCGATCCTGGAGACCCGGGATCGAATCCCACATCGGGCTCCCGGTGCATGGAGCCTGCTTCTCCCTCTGCCTGTGTCTCTGCCTCTCTCTCTCTCTCTCTGTGACTATCATAAATAAATAAAAATTTAAAAAAAATTTATCAAGATAAATAGCTTCTGCACAGCAAAGGAAACAATCAACAAAGCTAAAAGGCGACCCTGGAAATGGAAGAAGATATTGGTAAATGTCATAGCTGATAAAGGGTTAGTATCCAAAATCTATAAGGAAGTTATCAAACTCAACACCCAAAAAAACAAATAACCCAGTTAAGAAATGGGCAGAAGACATGAATGGACATTTCTCCAAATAAGACATTCAGAGGACTGACACATGACAAAATGCTCAATATCACTCATCAGGAGGAAAATACAAATCAAAACCATGATGAGATACCATCTCACACTTGTCAGAATGGCTAAAATTAACAATACAAAAAACAGCAGGTATTGGTACAGAGAAAGGGGAACCCTCTTGCACTGTTGGTGGGATTGTAAACTTGCAGCCACTCTGGAGAACAGTATGGAGGTTCCTCAAAAAGTTAAAAATAGAACCACCCTACTATCCAGCAATTGCACTATCAGTCATTTACCAAAGGATAGATAACAACAGATTCAAAGCAATACATGCATTCTGATGTTTATAGATGTTTATAGCAGCATTATCTACAATAGCCAAACTTGGAGAGAACCCAAATGTCCATTGACTGATGAAGGGATAAATAAATTGTGATATATATATTTATATTTATATTTATATTTATATTTATATTTATGAATATTACTCAGCCATCAAAAAGAATGAAACCTTGCCATTTGCAACAATGTTGTCTGTGGTGACATGTCTAGTAAGAAGTTGCTACAGCCAAGGTCAAAGAGGTTTCTGCTATGATTTTGGTGGATCACTGACTCACATTTAAGTCTTTCAACCATTTTGAATTTATTTTTGTGTATGGTGTAAGAAATAACTAGCTGGAATTTAAATAAAAACAAGAAACTTTAAAAAAAGGCAAAAGAGAACAGAAGAGTGCAAGTGTTGGCCAGAATTGATACAGAATCATAGTTCCTATCCTTAAAAGAATCCCTCAAGCTAATCAGTGTAGGATCCTCATAATAACTATAAAGAAAATAGAATGAAAAAGATCTCAGGCTCTTTAGAAGTTTGTGATCTAATCTGGCAAAACGAATATATGCCTAAGAAAATTCATAATAATAGAAAACAGCATTGATTTTATTCAACCAAACGACATTTTAGTAAAAATCTTGAAATGGTTGAGAGTCTTTCGAAAGTCAGATTTTATCTGGAAATACAGATTTCCAACTTATTCTAAAAAATCAAAGTTGTGCTACTAGTAAACTAGGATTTCACATGAAAAAAAACAAACAACAACAACATCTGCATAGTAGAAGCTGCTCATCCAAATGGAGTTCAGGTACTTCAAACAGTCCCACTTCTCTGTTGTGGTGAGTGAGGCCCCCTCCACTTATGTATATCACCAGCTTGGCTCCTACAAATTAAAATGTTTGCAATCCCTCACCCAAGTGAGTAAATCAGATATACATTAAAGGTCAGCCTGACAGGCAGCCCGAGTGGCTTGGCGGTTTAGCCCTGCCTTCAGCCCAGGGCCTGATCCTGGAGACCCAGGATCGAGTCCCATGTCAGGCTCCTTGCATGGAGCCTGCTTCTCCCTTGGCTTGTGTCTCTGCCTCTCTGTTTCTCTGTTTCTCATGAGCAAATAAATAAAATCTTTAAAAAAAATAATAAAGGTCAGCCTGAGATGGGGGTCAGGGTGGGGAGTCTTTTGAAAGAAACTAAGTTTAAAGGATTCTTTTTAAAAAATGCAAGAAAAAATAGAATGGGCAATTTATACAGGGCTTTCTGCTGGGAAAACATTTACAATTGAGAAAATATGCAGTATCTTTAAGGAAATAATAAAGAAAAAACTGTTTGAAATGAATGTTATGTATTTAGGGCACAGTAATACATAGGGTGGAGAGTTAGACAGAGGCTAGCCTTCTGGGAAAGATACAAACCAGGATAAGGAGAATAGACTGTAGTCTATGAGCAGTGCAAACCTGGTGAAAATGTGGACAGACTGTGAATAATTATGCTTTGCAGTCTTGTTATGGTTGTCTTTCACTTCTTGGTAAAAACAAAAAACAAAAACCAAAAAACAACCTGGCAAAAAAAAAAAAACAAAACAAAACAACCTGGCATTGCTACTTTGAATTGAAAGGTATCAAAATGGGAATGAGTTAGGGAATGGAAGAGTCTCTTTTGAAAGACTTCACAGAACACCTTTTTGAATAATTAAGATATAGAGGAGAAATGTGGGATGATAGGCAGGAAAAGACATGGGTATAAAGGGAATCGTAAAGCAGCTCCCTTTCTCGGGACTACATTTGGAAGATGAGAGAATGTGAAGCAGTACCCACTTTCCTTCTGATACTAATCTCCTTTTTTTTTAAAATCTCTTCTCTTTAGGGAATTTGGTCTTCATATTAAATTTTATAAATATGGAAAATGTGGATAATGAGTTAACAGAGTACTACACTTGTTTATTCATTTTCACTACATAATGCTGAAAATTATTTCTTTGGAATTTGAGGGCGTATGATAAATAACACATCTATGTTACACCCAAATTTGGAAAAAAAAAACCTGAAAACAAATGGAGAATCAACTGACATATTTATTACAAATAAACATAATAATGAAAGAAGTGGTATTTACTCCTGTGTAGTGGTGTTTAAGTTAAGCTTTCATTTTGTTTGCGTCTAACATCTGTCATCAAATGGTATTACACTCCCCAAATTAAACTTACCCCAAAGTGCAGGCTCCCTGCACTGTGAGATCCGACCCTGCCCCACTAGTCTCACCCGAAGACATGAGCATAAGAGAAAACATCTCACAGGCACATACAAAGAGCTTTTTGAGAATTTTTGCCTCATACTCATAAATGAAGTTCACCTTCATTAAAGGAAAACAAATGGGGACGCCTGGTGGCTCAGTGGTTGAGCACCTGCCTTCTGCCCAGGACGTGATCCTGGAGACCCGGGATGGAGTCCCACGTTGGGGGTCCCTGCATGGAGCCTGCTTCTCCCTCTGCTTGTGTGTCTGCCTCTGTGTGTGTGTGTGTGTGTGTGTGTGTGTGTGTGTGTGTCTCATGAATAAATAAATAAAATCTTTTAAAAGAAAAGGAGGGATCCTTGGGTGGCGCAGCGGTTTGGCGCCTGCCTTTGGCCCAGGGCGCGATCCTGGAGACCCGGGATCGAATCCCACGTCGGACTCCCGGTGCATGGAGCCTGCTTCTCCCTCTGCCTGTGTCTCTGCCTCTCTCTCTCTCTCTCTCTCTCTCTCTCTGTGACTATCATAAATAATAAAAAAATAAATAAAAGAAATGGAAAACAAATGTTCATATGCTAATAGAAGGAGGGAGAAAGGGCACCAAGAACTTCGGGGGGGTGGGGAGTATGTTTTTGAGAGGAAGAGTAGATACCATTTGACACCCTAATTTTAGCATTTTTAATCCATATTCCATTCCATTGTTTCTACTATATCAGTCAATAAATCTGCTTTTCTTTTTTGTTTAATTTGTCTTATAAGCTGTCACTTGTAACTGAAAGATCTTGGCTAATTCAGGGAGATGAAGCTATTATATATCTGAGGCTGGGGAAATGAAAGGCTTCGGTGGGCTCTGTACCATTGTTGCCACTAGATGTCAGCCGCACTCTTCTATCTTAATCTGACCAGTTCTTTAACCGGAAGGATTCCCACAGCTCTGCTTTCTCCATCTCCTTTCCAGCTAACACACAGCTCAGTTCTGCAGGCAATGGGGCCTTTGTCCTCATACATCATCCTCCTTCCTTCCCCAAGGCCCTTGGTCAGTAAGATCCATCAGAGTGGATCTCTTTGGAGCTGGGGAAATAGTTTCAGGTCTGACCATTATCTCAAAGAGTCTCCTAAAATATAGATCTGCTTGCTAATTTTGAACATCTTGTGTAATTTAACATTATTTTATTTTTTCAAATGTTTTATTTATTTATTCATGAGAGAAAACAGAGAGAGGCAGAGGAGAAGCAGGCTCCATGTAGGGAGCCCCATGCGGGACTTGATCCCTGGACTCCGAGATCACATCCTAAGCCAAAGGCAGATGCTCAACCGCTGAGCCACCCAGGCTTCCCAACATTATTTTATTTCATCTTCCCATCTCTATTTTCAAAAATAATAGAAGGCAGAACAAAGAAATGGAACAGTAGAACAGTAACTCCACCAAAATAAAAATTAAGGAATGGAAATGAATTACCCTCTAGGCAGGGGAGTCAACGTGAGATAAATTTGATAAGAGAAGCAAGATGTGGACATAGTTATGTATTTCTTTCTAGCCTGCCCATCTGACCTGGACAAGCTACATTTAGGTAGTATGCATTGTAAAGTGTGTAGATATAACCTTAATTCATAGAAATATTTGCTTAGCTGATTAATCTTTTTTTTAATATTTTATTTATTTATTCATGAGAGACACAGAGAGAAAGAGAGAGGTAGAGACACAGGCAGAGGGAGAAGCAGGCTCCATGCAGGGAGTCTGACGTGGGACTCGATCCTGGGGCTCCAGGATCACGCCCTGGGCCGAAGCAGGCGCTGAACCACTGAGCCACGCAGGGATCCCCTGATGAATCTTTTTAATAAATATATGGGCACTACTAGGACTGGTAGATTCCTTGCATCGATGCAGTGGTGGTAGCAGCCAGGAAGTAGGCAGAGGCTCTCTTTCAGCTCTAACAGGTAGACGAAATCTATGGCCTTCTCCACTGAAGGGGGCTCTGCAAAGGGGCCCTCGTTCACTCAGACAACAGTGATTTCAACTAAAGGACATTGAGTCATGTGGGAAATAAAGTGGATAAGATTGTGCTCAATATTTCACAGTTTCCTCTTCTAATTGAAGTTAAATTCAATCTAAAATTATGATGTTTAAATTCCAATGAGGTACACTTTCTTTTTAAATTCCCTGATATAAACCAGATGATTTCTTCTCAATGCTGGATGAATTCTGTTGTAACTCTACCTTGTGACTAACAATGTGGAATCTTAAAACTATTCATTCATTTGGCAATTATTTGTGGAGTAGTTCTTACTCTGCAATGTACTGAGGTGCTAGTAGAAGCAAACAAACAAGGCGGGCAAGATCCTGTTCTTATGGAACCTGCATCCCAGTGGTAAGAGATGAATAATGTGCAAATAAAAGAACAGGCAATAAGAGGTAACAATAAATGCTGTGATGAAAATGAGTAAAACAAGGTCATATAATAACAAATGAGGCACATAGAAGTTTAGTAAGTAGACACTAAATCGATGTTTGAGACCATAAACTCCTAGACACATACTCTACTTGAAGTCACCAGAAGGAAAGTTTATAATAGGAAATAATAAGAAAAGAGAGACACATGGAATAAAGACCATCCAACTAAGAAAAAAAATAGATGAAATAATTTTGTAATCCAATCTTACATAGAATTCATTGCAAAACATGTAGTCTAATCAGAGAGGACATGTGCTGGAGCCTGACTGATTTACAAGTTGACTCCTTTAAGGAAAAAGCAGCCATTTTATATAATCCCGGAATTGGAAAAAGTGGAATCCCTCAATAGGCTGGATATGCCTTTGGCCAGCCATCACATTAGCTCTTCTCTCTGCACCATTGATTCCCTGGCTCTTCTAGAATGGCTCCTTGTCATCATTCAGCTGTCTGTCCTCATCATTCAGGCTCTGAGAAGCCTTCTCTAATCATGCAATGTAATTTTTCCTTATTTCCATATTATTATCTATTCTAATACTATGATACATTTTCTTTTAAATATTTATCAAAATATGAAATCATCTTATTATATTTTTTGTTATTTTTCCTTTTTTTTTACTCTACTAGAAAGGAAGTTCTGAGTAGAGATTTTGTCTACCTTATTTCTCTCTGTAACTCCAGTGAGGATGACACTGACCAGAATAGCAAAGGGAAATGGTGAAGTTGATTATGACTTGTGTCTCACTGTTATTAAGTAATGTTGTGTTAATATGTCAGGATCTAGAGAGCCTAAGGGATTATATATACTGTAAAGGAAATATTAAAGAAGCTGGTCTGTAACATCTGGAGAAAAAGGACTTTGACAAGACCTTCCAGAGCTGCCTTTACATATCTGAAGGTATAGACTTGGAAAGAGAGCAGTCTCATTTTATTGGGCTCTGCTCTGGATAACTAGAAAGCCATAAAGAGCCATACAGAAATGGTGTTCTGTTCAATATATGATGAAGAACTGCTGAGAAAGCCAAACGGACCAAACTTCAGTGATCTTTCTTGGTAACAAATCTTTATATTGGACATCATAACCTTACAGAAAATTGGAGTAAATCCTTAGTTCTCAGTGTGGAAGAAAACACTAACAAATCTTTAGATGTTGTTTAATGTTTGTAAAATAATAAGTAAACTATGGCAAATTAAGTTTGGAGAAAATTGAGTTAAAGTACTGCAGAAAATTTAATAGAGCCTTTAATAAAATAAAGTGCATTGTAGATCCTCCCAAAAGAAATAGTGTTCCCCTCAGCGCAGAGCGCAATAGACATGATTTTACCAATAGGAGCTGGAGGCTGTTGTGTGAGATCACATAGAAAAATGAACCAACAGGAAAAAGAGTTACCATTAATTTACGTCATTTTGTCCCACAATTGAAACTATTTCGCCCCAATAATTCAAAGAAAATTAAATAAAACGAAAGCATCAGATTCCTGGATGTGCTAACTCCTTGTTCCCACAAAAAGCAAGGAACAAGGTTCTGCCAGACACAAAATCAAGATGCAAATATCCAGATCTCTAGGCCATTGTGCCCCAGTGCACATAAGGGCATGAACATCAGTGAGGTCTACATTGAACAAGAAGGAGGAGGAGGAAGAGGAGAAAGAGAAGGATGAAGGAAGAGGAGGAAAAGAAGGAGGAGGAAGAGGTGAGGGAGAAGGAAAAGAAGAAGAAGAAGAAGAAAGAAGAAAGAAAAAGAAAAAGAAAAAGAAAAAGAGGATGTGAAGGAGTCAGACAGGGAAGGGAGAGGAGGACAAACAAAAGGCAAGAGCTAGTCCACCCAAATCCAGACCATCGATTTTTATATTATCACGAGAAGACCTTGAGGATGTTGAATAGAGAGAGTGTGATGGGTGCCCAAAGTGAAGGAATCCAGAGGCTTGGGGATGGGCTGATGCTCTTCCCTGTGGCACCTTGAATCCTTAATACTCTCAAATTTTTCTCTCCTTTGATTTTTATGTTTTCCCAAGTTAGTTCTCTTCTGCCTTCCCTAGAATGGAGCCATGGTCATAGTTTGACAAGGCCTCAAGCATCCCCTCCTCCCTTGCAAGAAGGTTAGGAAGAATAAAGACACATCCCCCGCCTGAAACGGATGTCTTTTTGTCTTCTCTAGCTTCACCTTTCAACTCCAAAGGATCCTCCCTCTATAATTCATGGATCATTGTGCAACCTAAACATTTCTTCTCCACGTAAACATTTCTTCTCCCCAACAAAGCAACCCACACCTGATCATTTGACCTCAATTTTCCTCACCTTTTTAAATCCAAAGAACTTTATTTCCACCAATCTTTTATCTGCTTTATATTTAGATACACCCTGAGATTATTATCTCAGCCCCACCCCTGAGAAATTAATCTGACATTTTGCTTACTAGCCATAGCCTTCATAAACAATTGTTCATATTCCCCACACCTAATACTACTACCAAGTTCACACGTATCCTGAACTTTGACCTCTAAACCTTTAACTACTCACACCTTGAGTAGACTACAAGTATGTTCTTGAACACTTGACTCTTTTCTGAGCCTACAGCCATCTTTATGGTTCGCCTCCAGTCTCTGATGAACACACTTCCTATCCAGAAAGTCACTCTTTTTTTTCATTTCTTACTCAATGTCATAATATATTTTAGGAGAAATATTCAGCACGGTACTGACTGAGCCTGCAAAAATCTAATACTAATTTGGGCTAGTGGCCATTAATTTTTATATCCATTGTTAACTATTTGACATTCTCCCATTGATTACTATACCAAACCTCTCTATTCTTCTCCAGCTTCCAGACCAACCCAATCTTTCTACTGTAAAAGGCAACCCGAAAACTTAACAGCCAGGTCCAACCTTACAATGGTGATTGTGCAACTTTAAGTATACATGTTAAGCTCTGGATGTTTTAATTTCCTCATCTGTAACAGAAATAATATTTACCTGCCGGAGTGGCTTTGGGTATTGAATGAGAGTATATATGTATATATATATATATATGTATATATAATCTCATGTGTGTGTGTGTGTGTGTGTGTGTATCAGAGTGCCAAGATCATAATTAGAGCTTCATACATGGTAGCTAGAATATGGAATGTGATCTTCAGAACAATTTACAGTTTTTTTCCAGTTACAGTTTTCTATACTGACTGTAATTAGCCATCCTCCACCATGTATGTCAAATTCTTTCTAGTTCTGTTTTGTTGTAAGACAGTTTCAGCCTATCCTAGACCTTGCTAAAGCCTTAGCTTCTTTCATTTCCCTCCTCTCTTTGACTGTCAAATGTCTGAAAAAATTATAATGCTATTCTCTACCTCATCCTAATCTCCCTTTGAACCCATTCCCATTCCTCTTTGCTAAATACATTTTCTAACTGCAACAAAGACACCTCTTCTTGAAACATAATGGCTTTTTCTCAGAATTAATTGTCTTCAAACTATCATAGCAAACAATAAAACTTATAATGAAGTGTCTTTATTATGGCATTCACTTCTCTTCTTTTCCACAACCAAACTCCACATAGTCTCCCCTATTAATTAGTATCATGATCTTGTGAAGATTACTTAAATCCTCTGAGTCTCAACTTACTCACTGGTAAAATTAGGGTAATAAAATTCCTTCCTCAATGAGTTGTCCTGAAGATCACATTCCATATTCTAGCTACCATACATGAAACTCTAATTATGATCTTGGCACTCTGATACACACACACATACACACACAAGAAAAAATATATATAACCTCATTCAATACTCAAAGTCATTCTGGGAGGTGAATATTATTTCTATTTTACAGATGAGGAAATTAAAACATCCAGAGCTTAATCTGTATATTTAAAGTCTCACAGTTAACAATTAGTAAAAGCAAGACTCCTAAAAAGACCTTCTGGACTAATTACCCATATTAACTACTACATTATATTCCTTTCCAAACAGATGTAAAAGTCAAAATTTTAGGGAGCCATGCAATGTCATTTATTACTAGCTTATTATCTTTGCAGATGCTGTGTTTCAGAATGCACTGAAATAAACCCATCAAGCAAAAGACTGGTCGAACAGAGTCTACCACCCTCCTACAGGTTTTTATACATATGCTCTCAAGCCCAACAGGGAAAACACAGCTATTTAGACAATTGTATTTGGACAATCCAATTTACAATCTCATGTCAGCAACCCATAGCAGAGACCTATGACTGATCATTAATAATAATTATAATAACAATTACATGCACCGCATTTTTTAGAACAGATTTTCATGTACATGACTCCAGTTCAGTAAATTCTATTGGGGTTATCAGCAGGCCTCACTTGATAGGGCATGAAACCAAGGCTCTAGGGTGGTCTTTGTATTGTTTGCCAACTGTTTTCCAGTTCTCTCCCTTCTCATCTTCAAGGGATAAAATAAGATCACACTGTAACCTCGATGATTGAGCCAGGTCACTTGCTGGTGAGGGAAAGTGACAGCAGTGTCACTTCTTTTTTTTTCTAAAGATTTTATTTATGTATTCATGAGAGATACACAGAGAGAAGCAGAGACATAGGCAGAGGGAGAAGCAGGCTCCCCGTGAGAAGCCTGATGCAGGACTCGATCCCAGGACCCTGGGATCACGACCTGAGCCAAAGGCAGATGCTCAACCACTGAGCTACCCAGGTGCCCCTGTAGTGTCACTTCTGAGGGGAATAAATAATTGCTGAAAATGGAAATCCTCAAGAACACATCTTCACTTCACCTTGACAATGAATGACATACAAAACTACTCGACTCACTTGGGATCCATTGAAGGCAATATGACACCATCTGCTGACAACTGTCTGTGGATAGCTTGAGTACAAGGTAAACATATATTAAGATACAGAAATTCTGAGGTTGTATGTTAGCAGAGAATAATCAGGTCTTTCTGACTGATACAGGCTCATGGCACATAGTTGACTTACCCAAGGTCACACGGCCACAAAATGTCAATGTCCTCCTCTAAGCCTCATCAGCGCTGAGGTCACTGTTCCTCCCACCAGGTCTCAGCTTGCTTCATAGTTCATTGCTTCAAAAATAAACAGTATTTCCCCTGGAGGCAGAATATAAACCTAAGTGTGATCTGTCTAATCTGAGTCTAATATTCTTTATTTGGTGAAAAATGTTTGATGTTTTTACTTATTTCATAACTAGACCAAGCAGCCTATACTTAATTTCTTTCACTATATGAAGTTGAGAATTCTAAATAACAGTCCCCCCCTCTGGTGCAGGCAGAAAAATACTTCTCACCTCAAATAATCAATTTGTCGTTCAGATAATAAGTAGCAATTAAGTGACAAGAACCTCAACACCACCCAGGGTGTGACATTGTGTTTTGAGAGCTTTTCAGAGCCAACACTGACTCTGGGTGACCTCACAGGAAAGGTGGAGAAACCAAGCAGTGGCATATAAACATGACCCCTTTCCTAGGATATGGTTCACAAAGCTGGTGTGACAGCCCTGAGAGCCTCTGTATCATAGCCATCTCCACCATGAAGGTCACTGGGGGGCTTCTTCTGCTCTGTGCAGCAACTCATTTCTTCAGCAGCTCAGGTGAGTTAAAGGCAGAGAGTGCCCTGTGTGGCCATTGAACTTGTCTTCCCAAATAACCCTTTCTAAGCATTGGAGGGAAATGTCTGATCATGTGGATTTAAAGTGTACTGGCTTATAATACAAACAGTCCTGGCCTGGGATGGGAAATTCTTTTTTTTTTTTTTTTTTTTTTTCTGAAAGGGAAGGGAGATTCTTATGTGCCAACAGGTGTTTGGGAGTTTGGATCCAGTGTCTTCCCTTTCAAGGATTTTTATTTTCATCCATGGAGCCATAGGAAAATAAAAGAACTGATGTCTTCATAAGTCTACCATTTCATAAGGACACTGGAAGCAGCTGGTGTTATTAGATACTATCCCTCAGTGCAATGACACAGAAAACCGTGGATGTCTCTCCAAATCAATTCAGGAGAATCAAAATGAAACACAAATCTCCAAAGCCCAGGAGTCAACAATTAGACTTTTATAAGTCTTTATATGGTGAAAATGGTTTCAATAAATTAATATTGTAACACCTTAACATTGCGTTACATTTTTTACATCAATTCAGAGGGGGAAATATCAAAGATGGCGGCACTTCAGGCTCTTAGGAGGGGTGACTGCAATACTTTTTATTGCTATCTGACTCTGAATCATTATCAAAGACACAAGCTCCAGAAAATGTCCCATAGTCAATAAAGGGAGGAAACTGTAGTTAATTCTCCTGCCTAAATAAAAGGCTTACATTACTGGCCATTTGGCTTCTTCATCAAACAGAGTTTTATATAAGAACAGAGTGTGTGCTAAGATTCATCACCAGAGCAAATACAGAGTCTTAATCTATAGGCCCAAATTTATTTAACCAATGAGACTTTGAGACCTTGCTTTATTTTTAATATTTCTATCCATAACTCTCTTTCAGAAGCTGCTAGTCTGCCTTTAACCACAGTGAGTATATTGAATTACATTTTAATTTCAATTCCTATTGACTGGCATTTAGTCAACAAATGCTTTTGAAATTTACATGCAGAATTAATTCAGTGTGTTTGGGGAGGGGGTTAAGAGGGAGACAGACACAGATTAAAAATTCTCCTCTGCTTTCCAGAAGGCAGCTGAAGAAACATGACATACATATAAGTAATCATAGAGTTAAAAAAAAAAATCCCAAGTTAAAGGAGAGAGAGATGACTTCCAGCTGAGAGGTTGGCAAAGTCTTCATGGAAAGGACAACATGAGAGGCAGAACAGAGTTACCTTGGTTAATTGCACAGGCTCTAGATTCCAATCCCAGACCCATCACTGACTAGCTTTTACATTATGCATGTTCTCTGTTTTAAAGCCTTAATTCCCACCATCTATAAGTAGGCGTAATAGTAGGACCTATCCTATTCCATTGTTATGAAGGTTAAACAAAGAAAATTCACATATAATTTAAGCTTAATGCCTAGCATGGAAACGCTCAGGAATTAATAGAATGTGCTAGTAGTAACAGAAGTGTGGACAGCAGTACTAGTATTTAGCATGGCAATAATATTAGTAGTAGTAGAAATAGGCACAGCAGCCTCAGAATATCTGATCTGGGACTCCTAGGATGGTATTTTGCTTCCTGCCCAACAGAGACCAGTGTAGCCTATCTTGGGGGCCAGGAGACCCTAGGACATTCTCTTGTGCCTGTTGCAGGTGGACTGCAGTATTTACAAGAAGTACCCAGTGGTGGCCATCCCCTGCCCCATCACATACCTGCCTGTTTGTGGTTCTGACTACATTACCTATGGGAATGAATGTCACCTGTGCATTGAGAACTTGTGAGTACCTCATAGAAAATAAATAAGTTGCGGCCAGTGTCCTCCACTGCAAAACTCTCTTCTTTCTATGAGCCCATTTCACTTTCCATGAGCTGTGCTTATTCCCACCCAGAAGCAGCTGGTAGAGAGAGAAAACTGTCTCACAGTCAGGCTAGGTTTTCCTGCTCTACCAGCTTTAACTAGTTCCATCCATCACCCAACTGCCAATTTCTATCTCAATTGAGGGAATTCAGTAAGACCAGGAGCCCAGAAGTTCAAGAGAGGCAGGTCAGGAGTCACCAAAGGGGTGAAGGAGATCATTTGAGGGTGATCTCCAACCCCCTTCAGCTTTTGGCTATTTTAGGTAGTGGAACAGTATCTTGTTAGAAGAAAAGATCTTGAACCCCATACTAAATAATCACTGCAAACCACTGTCCTAGATGATTTCTAAGAGACTTGCAGACATACTGCTTGATTTTTAGACAAACTGTGGCTATAGAGACTTTATCCTTCTCACATTCCTACTGGCTCTAAATAACTGTAGCCTAATGGCAGAAGGAGGGAAGAAGACTACTACAAAAAAATTTTCTCTTATATAAAAAAGGGGTTTGCAGCTGTTAGTGCTTGGACCTGGGTCCCGTGAGCATGTTTTGCTTAGGTATTTTTGTTTGGCCTGTGCAGTATTTTTGAAGGCACTATAACTAGGTAGCTGTCACTTCTTTAATGAAGAACAAGTACCTTAGCATTTATTACCCTACACCAAGTCCACTTTGTTCTTTGTTAAGTCTCCTTTAGACCACTGGATTTTGGCTACCCATCTCCAATCCTGTATTTTTCGTCTCTGTGATTATCTAAACAAGTTAGAATATCAGTTTATGCCCTAAGCTCAGGAGGATATGTCTGCATCTTTATTTCTATTCAGGAATAGGAAAAATTCACAGAAGGGAAGATTCTCTAACAGGCACACACATTGGTCCTCAGCCTAGAAGCTAGCTTGTGTTCAAGGACACTGCAGGGGACATGTGGTGGCAGTTCTCACTAATGCAAGATCCAGCTTCATCACAGGCCTTGCTGGCCAGGAAAGGCCACGTTAGCTTCCCTTGTCAGAAGTCTTCCTCCTTTGTTACTATAAGATATTGGTTGATGGTCCCAGGTTCTGACATCAGTGGAGGCAGTAGGTAGGGTGGAAGTATCACTGGACTAGGGACACTCTGCTTCTATCTCTGTCAGAAACTGCCTGTAGCAGGGATATTCCTTTCCAGGGATTCAGTTTCTTTATCTATAACATTAAGTTCTGTTTCATGGTAGTTCCTTTTGGCTTTGAGATTATATAACATTTCCTCTTGTTTAATGAATCTTGGTATGTGTTTTCTTATAGGAAAAGTAATGGAAAAGTCCAGTTTCTTCATGAAGGAAGCTGTTAACTTCTCCACAGACATGGGTACTGCAGTGATAATCTTCACTGTCATCTTCATCATCCCTGGGCTCTGATTGCCTTTTCCCTCATCCTGGCCAGTGCTCTGGGGTAGGAGTGGAGACAGATCCAGAGGCATCTTTGTTGAGTCAAGAAAGTTGACATGGTCTTCCTCAAACTCATGCCTTATTGACTTCCTGGGTTCTTTTTGTACTTCAATAAAAAAAAAAAAAAAAAACTCCCTGGAGAATTTATCTTTACTTCTACTTGTATTTGTTTCTTAGATTAGGATGTAATATCTCAGTTTAAAAATAAAACTGAGGACCATATAAATCTTCTTTAGGAGAAAATTTTGTATGAAGACTGCCAAGTGACTTCCAAGAGACACAGGGACACACACACACAAACACACATATGTAAACACACACACACATGTGTGTGCGCACACACACACACACCAGTGAATGCCTTACCCTCTCCTGGAGTCTTTACTTTCCTTAATTAGTACCTGCCACTGGGAACTAGTCTATGGACCATGCTGGTCTTTATATTAGTTTCTTTTCCAAAGTTCCTTAGAGGGGCACCACCTTCATTATAAGTCAGCCCTGGAGAATAGATTCTCCTCCCCATTCCATGAGCATTCCATAATTTACTTTTCTTGTCTCTCACCTTGCTAACCTGCTGTAACCTTAACAGAACATCTCTGGCACTGACTACTATATTGCTTGACTTCTTCTCTAACGCTTGCCTTCCATACATATAAAATGTAGACACCACTATGTATGAAGACAACATTGACAGTATTGGCAAATTGTACATTTTTTGTTTTAAATACAGAGATCTATAACTCATTCTTATTGATGAATTTGGAGTTCCTTCTGTAGAGGGTACATATGTGACCACAACACTTTGAGGAAGTCTTTAGTGATAGGCATAGCTCACAAGAAATTAGTGACTCAGATTGGGCCTTGGTGTACTTTCATGGTCCTCATTTTCTTCTCCCCAGGTTCATTTCTTCCCTCACTTGCCCCAGAACTATTCTTGGCCTCTCTCATCTTTTCTTTATATCAAATAAATAAATAAATCTTAAAAAAAAAAGAAGAGAGATGCAATCCATAGTTTTGGTAACTCCATAAAAGTGGTATAAAAAGGCTTATAGGGGATCCCTGGGTGGCTCAGCGGTTGAGCACCTGCCTTTGGCTTGGGGCGTGATCCTGGAGTCCCGGGATCAGGTCCCACATCAGGCTCTCTGCGTGGAGCCTGCTTCTCCCTCTGCCTGTGTCTCTGCCTCTCTCTCTCTCTCTCTCTCTGTCCCTCATGAATAAATAAATGAAATCTTTAAAAATAAATAAATAAATACTAAAAAGGCTTATAAACAGTTGGTTCATGCCTGCATTTAGATTCTTCTGTTATAGTGTTATATAATCACATAAATACAGACTCTGTCCCCATGATCATGACACACCTAACATGGTCAGGATGATTGGGATAAAATATGGGTCTGAATCAGAGTTAAATTCAAAGTCAAGTTCAAAGTCAAGGTCACACCAGATCATGGCCAAGTCAACTATGGAAACTATACAGAAGACAAGGATAGAAAACTATGTTAGACAAACAGAGCTGCTGAAATAAAAGTAGCAGATAGGGAGAAGTTGTAATCTGGACAGTGAAGGGCCTGGAATAGGTGGTCAAATGGTTTTGCTGGCTTAGCCCTCTTCAGTTGCTTGCCACCTTCAGTGGCTCTTACTTTCCAGTTCCAAGCTCCCACCCCTACCAATGTGATCCTCTCCTGAGCTGCTCGTACCTGCTCATATGTGTGAAGCATCCCGTTGCCTGAGTTGTACACAACTCCACAGGTTTCTCTGTCTGCTGTGCTCTTCTCATCATGCCAATTTCTCCTACCTTCTTAGATCTTCAGCTTCTCTTTTCTTGGTCTTGATCTGTCCCTGCGCCTGACACTGTTTGCCCTGTCTTAAACATCTGCATTTTCCCAGTGCTCCTCACTAATCTTTCTTACATGTCTTCAGTTGTTTATACCTTCTTATGAGCCTGATTTTCATATTGCTCCACTTACCTAACACCTTTCTCCTCTGCTGCTTTCAAACCTTTGGCGACCTCAGTTTTCCTCATTCTTTCTCTGACCTCACTCACATCTCAGCTGAACTGAATCCTCAGAAGCTCATTCCTTTGTACACAAAAGTCCCTTTCTTCTAGTAGTTGGATTGTGATAAAGACCATATCATGGGCATACCCCTACACTGTGAGCTTATCTTCACCCTAGTATATAGTAAAGATGAAATATCTCCAACAATCTCTGCCAGCTGTGCATGAAGGTCAGGGAGAGATACCAACGGAAACATTATATAAAATGTGGGCAAAATACAAATCTATATAAGAATTCCTGATCTTCATGGATGAAAGAGAGCCAATCAACAGCCTCATTTTATGGATGGAGACTCTGAACTCCAAAAATTAGAAATGCCTCCCTGCTTATACAGAAGATGAGGACAAGAACTCAGACCTGCTACTCTCAATCCAGGGTCCAAACAGTATTTACAGAATCTTATCCATCATATCTCAATACCCCCGGGAATCAAACTCCTTCTACTCTGAAATTACCCAGTATAAAACATCTGTAAAAAACTTATAGTTCACAAAAGACTGTCATATTCCCTAACTCATTTCATCCTCGCACAGTACCCATCATAACATAGACATAATCAGCCTAGCTTCTTGGGTGAGATAAAAGAAAGAAACAATGGGCAGAACTGCAGAACCATAAATGGTGCATGGTTCTACTGGCTCCAGGTCTAGCTAGTGTTAGTTCTATATACTACACTGCATAGACATTGAGGAAACATCTGGTCTTATGTCTTCAGTCTATATTGTATCCAAGCGGATGCTAGCTGTTGATGACACTGCCCCTTTTCTTCCAATATTTACCAAAACTCACTACCTAAAAGAAGATTTCCAGTATTTCTGAAATGGAAGTCAAGAGTTGGCCTACAACTGATACATCTCAGAATCCTCTTAATGTTTACAAGTGATGTTTAAAAATAGTTATTGCTCTTCAAATTTTGGAATCAACCCATGGTTGAACTGTAAAAGAGTGAATTATGGCATACAGAGAAGAATGTGCATATTTTAAATGTCTGAAACATGAAAATAAAAATAGAAGTGACAAATCTTTAGAGAGAAAAACTGACTGAGGGAAGGATATGGAGGCAGGTAAGTTTCTTGTAGGATTGTGAGATGCTGCCTAAGGAAAAGAATAATAGAAAATGACTAAGATATATTATTTAAAGTATATATTATTATGTAAAGATAATATGCATAATTTTTAAAAGTCACAATATATTCATTAAAAATTGGGAAGAACTAAAAATGAGAAGGTAATGTAAATTAACAATTTTCCTTCATAGATGGCAGTCAATAAATAAGAAATGTATTAAGATATCAAGAAACAGAGGTATAAGTATACTATTAAGGATTGTACTGGTAACAACCTTAGAATAGAAATGGTTAAAATTTTTTTAAAAATGGTTAAAATTAGCTCCCACTGAAGTGATATTGGCAATAAAGACTTTTGGTTTTCATCATAAGCTTTTAACGTCAATGGGATTTATATATATATATTTCTTACTATGGCATATGCATTAATTTCTTTTCTTTTCCTTTTTCCCTGCCAGGAAAAGTAAATCTTTGCCACAGAGAAGCTGTTAAATCCCCATAAATATAAATGTAAAGTAGATTTATTTTTAAATTTTTACCTCTCTAAGTTTAGGCCCTGGAGAAAAAAAAATTATTCAGTTTTATTCACGTCTCTATGTACTCATCAGCACTTAAATCACTGATATCTTTGACATAATCATCATTATTATAAATCTCCACCAAGTAGCTCAGGAGAATACAACAAAACTTGGAACAGGAGACTTGTATGCTTATGCCAATTCCAATATCACCAGGTGTGTGGCAGTGGATTAGTCATTTATGTGTGCAGTATCTCTTTCCTTACCAACAAAATTAAGAGAATAATAAACTCTAATTTAACCTGTATATTATGAGAGTCAGATGACATGCATGCGAACATGCTTTGTAAACTGTAAAATCCTATGGAAATGAAATGGTTGATTATGATCTGTATGTGCATCCTTTTCCAACATTTACCCAGGTCTGAACACATATATCACATCCTTGGAAATATGTTTGGCATGCTGAAGTAAAGGCCCATGATTAGTAAATGTTGTGGGGTTTGGTCTTGGTTTGAGGAATGGGAACATTTCAGTTTCTTAGAAACTGATACTAAAAAGTGAAAAGACAAATGTACAATATGAACACATTAAGGTTACATGAATTTACGTATACAGTTCGCCCCATTTGAACACGGCCTCAATACTGTGAGTAAAACTGTGATGAAAAATGAGATATTCAAATAATCTCAAGGGATGTCATCACAAAATATTTACTAATTTTGGAAGGAGAAAGAGTAACTGTAGAGTGGAGAAACTTTGCAGATACTAACCTGCACAAGTGATCAAAGTTAGCATCGTTAGTGATGGGGCAAATCAACATCATGGGTACTATCTCAAAGTATACAATGCGAAGAATGTAGAGTAACTTCTGTATTTCCCTGCCCAAAAAGCACAACCTGAATATAGACACTAGGAAACATCAAACTCAAATTTAGAAACATTCTCTAAAATAACTTGTCAAAACCAAGAACAAATCTTTTAAATATTCTACACTGGAAGAGATTAAAGAACATGATGATGCATGATCCCAAATGGATCTTTAATTATTGTTGTTGTTGTTGTTGTTTGTTGAGAAATAGTTCACATACCATAAAATTAATGTTTTTATTTTTTTATTTTTGAAATTGAAGTATAATTCACATGCAGCATTATATTAGTTACAAAAATTCTTGTTTTTAAAATGTATAATTCTAGTCTTTCCAGCCCCGGCAACCATGAATCTAATTTTTGTCTATGAACTTGATATTCTGGACATCATACATAAATAGTGTTGCGCCCAAGATTGCGAATCTGAGAAACCACCAAGGCGCCGGCACCAATGCAAGTACACGACGGTTTATTAGCAAGCTCAAGCTTGGGTCCAAGTATACCCGACACAGCGGAGCAGGGACTTGGACCCCGAGGTTAAGAGGCATAGCAGTTTTAATTTTTTTTTTTTTTTATGATAGTCACACAGAGAGAGAGAGAGAGAGAGAGAGAGAGAGGCAGAGACACAGGAAGAGGGAGAAGCAGGCTCCATGCTGGGAGCCTGACGTGGGATTCGATCCCGGGTGTCCAGGATCGCGCCCTGGGCCAAAGGCAGGCGCTAAACCACTGCGCCACCCAGAGATCCCTGCATAGCAGTTTTATAGGGGCCAGTGGCCAATGAGATTGTAACACAAACAGAAAGTTGCATAGTAATGTCGGTCCACACACAGGTGGCCAATTGAATTACAATTTACCCTAGAGTGACCGTGTGAACTAGCCTATCACACTCTGGTCAGAATTGGCGTGCAGGTTTGGCGGGCAAAAGGCGAGGTTTACATTCTTATGAGCTGGTTTCCAGTAGGGGTGTGCTCAGCGGCTTGACTTGGGTGGGGGAGTGCCTTAAGCAATAAGCAGGTCATGTGGAGGGTTATACATGAGATTGCGGGTGTAGGACAAAATGGAGTTAGTCCTGCTCTGCTTGTCCAAGGGTAGGGAATTTTTGTTAAATTCCTTGGGTCCCACAATAGAATCATACAATATAAGCCTTTTGTGTTTGACTTCCTCCATTAGCATAATGTTTTCAAGGTTAATCCATGCTGTAGCATGTGTCAGCAGTTCATTCTTTTTTTGTAGCTGAATAATATTCCATTCTATGGCTATACTATGTTCAGTCATTTATGAACTAATAGATACTTGGATTGTTTCCAATTTTGGACCATTATAAATAAAACTGCCATAAACATTCACATACAAGTTTTTTGTTTGTTCATTTTTTTGTTTTGTTTTGTTTTGTTTTTTTGTCTTCAATGCTCTTGGGTAAATTACCTAGAAATAGAATTGCTAGGCCATAGGGTAACTCTACATTTAACTTTTTGAGGACCTACTAAACTGTTCTCAAAGCAGCTACTGTGACATTTTTCTATTCCCATGAGCAATGTATGAGGATTCCAATTTCTCCACATCCTTGACAACATCTTGTCTTTTTTTTTTTTCTTTTTTAGTAATCCTAATGGATATGAAATGGTACTCATTTTGGCTTTGATTTGCCAAAATAACTCTAATAACTGATAACTAATGATGATGAGCATATTTTAGTGTCTTTATTGGCCATTTGTATATCTTCTTTGGAAAAATGTTTATTCAAATCCATTGCTCATTTTTTAACTAGATTATTTATCTTATTATTGTTGAGCTGCATTTATTCTGTTTAGCTTTATATATTCTGAATATACTAGTCCTTTACCAGATCTATGATTTACAAATATTTTCTCTCATCCTGTTGGCTGTCCTATTAAATGCAAAATTTGGATTTTGATAAAATTCAATTTATCTATTTTCCCTTTTGCTTATTATATTCTTAGTGTCATATCTAAGAGGCCACTGCCCATTCAAAGGTCACAAAGATTTATGCCTATGTTTTCTTCTAAGACTTCTATAGTTATAACTCTTACATTTAAGTCTTTGATTCATTTTGAGCTAATTTCTTTTTTTTTTTTTTTTGAGCTAATTTCTGCTACAATTTTTTACACAAAATGAGGTGAAGGTCCAACCTCAATTGTCCCAGCACCAATTCTTGAAGACTATTCTTTCACCAATAAATTGTTCTGGCAATTTGCCTTTGTCAAAAATCAAGTGCCATAAATGTAAATTTTTTTTTGTATTTTCAATTCTGTTACACACTATCTTGACTACTATAATTTTGTGGTAAATTTGAAATTTGAAAAGAGTGAGTTCTCTAGCTTTCTTCACTTTCAAGATTGTTTTGGCTGTTCTGAGTAACTTGTTTTTCCACATGAATTTTAGGATGGATTTATCCATCTTTCCAAAAACAGCAGCTAAGACTTTCATAGGGACTACTGCTGTCATAATAATATTAAATCTCATTGGATTGGATTTTGTTATAAAGGCATTATTGACACAAATGGCAAAATTTGAATGGAGTCTTGAGGTGAAGAGTACTCGAGAAGTTCTTTTTTAAAAAAAGATTTATTTATTCATGAGACACACAGAGAGAGGCAGAGACACAGGCAGAGGGAGAAACAGGTTCCTGCAGGGAGCCCAATGTGAGACTCAATCCTGGGACTGGAATCATGCCCTGAGCCTAAGGCAGATGCTCAACCACTGAGCCACCCAGGTATCCCAAGAAACTCTAGCCTTGCAACAATTATTTCAAAATATAAAATTAAAATGAACAAATTCATTCCTAATTGTTATGCAAAGCAGGTGCTAGTAAGTTGATAGAACTGCTCCTCCAAGGAAGCAAAGTAAAAGCGCTGAAGTGACTTAAGAATGGTTAATAGCAAGACAATATGATAAGGATATGCTACACAGACGGAGTTCTTAGGTAAATTCTCCAATAAACCATAAGGTTCTCCTCACTTCCCCTACCTCCCAATACACACTGAAAATAGTTCAGAATTCCTTAGGAAAAAAAAAACACCCTCAATTCATGGTGACATTTTAAGCTGCTGCATTCTCCTTTCCTTCCCCTCCTCTCCACCTCCTCCCCCTCCTCCTCCTCCTTCTTCTTTTTATCAGTATAACTCAGGGCTGCTTAAAAGGTCTTGCTTATTAGGAAGAAAGGACTGCCATTGTATGGAAAGACATTTCTGAAGAGCTCAAGTGACTTCGTGTCAAAGTTTTCCTGATTCCTAGATCTTGCAACATTTCCTCTCCAGAGGTGATCACTTAACCCATGCATGCACATCAATGGCTCCTAAACTCTACCCAGTCTTCCTTAGAAGCAGAAGAGGTCTTAGCAATCATAGCCTCCCCCAGCCCAGCCCTTTGACACCCTCCAGAGAGTCACCTTTATATTAGTCCTCCTCTAATCTTGTAACCAAAATCTTGAGATTTGGTTCTTCTTGGGCTTTAATTCAGAATACTTTATTCCCTGAACTAGAGAATCTCCTGTCACGGCTCTGGAACTCTATGTGAATTTAGTCCTTCCAGATTATCCTCTTTTGCTTCTCTTCTCTCTTCTGCGTTCACACTCTCATAACAAACCAAGCTGAGGCTCTGATCCAGACTCTTCAGGTACAAGCTCTCCTTCAAGAGATGATGCCTGCCCACCAGACAGCACAGGTTTCAGATGTCTTTATCTTTTTGAAGGGAAACAATTGTGAGTTTCAGCCTCTCACACTCTGGCACTACTTCCACTAGTGGTTTATAGTGTCTTCCACCTCCATTTATCAAAACTGCAAGAGGTACTTACAAGGTCTTCTCATAGAGTCACTGTATTTGAAAATTGTCACATTCCAAAATAAGTATCCTTGTAGCCTTTATCAAGGATTTCAAATTAAAAATGTTTGGATAAAGCGCAATTAAACTTCTTTAAACCATGGCCAAATGGTTGGTAAGCTTGTCCTTTAAGGATAAGTCTATTAGCATAAGATATCACTGGTCTCTTATGTAACTATGTAACACTAATTGTATTAGTGTAAGATATCACTGGTCTCTGTATGTAACTATGTAACTAACCAGGGCAATGTCATTTCATTCTTGAATCATCATTTGTGGTACTAGAGAATCATGGCCAAAACTTTAGGGACAGTCCAGTCACTGCAGTCACTAAATCCATTGCTGGTTAAGATGGTCATATAGCATTTCATTATTGCCCTTGAGGAGTCCCTTTGCCCAAGGGCCTTTGATAAACAAGCTTCCACGAGAGATCTAGTGGGTAAATGAGGTGTGACTGCTCAGCAGTTCTACCTACTGTAGCATCTCCTCAAATTTAGATTCTTTGGAAAATTATCCCCCAGCTAAAGAGCACCAACCATTGCTTGTTTCTGCTGAATCAAGAGTTGGGTGTTGGGGCACCTGGGTGGCTCAGCCGGTTAAGTATCGACTCTAGATTTTGGCTCAGGTAATGAGGTTGGGGTTGCGGGATTGAGCCCTGTGATGGATTCTATGCTAGCTGTGGAGCCTGCTTGAGACTCTCTCTCTCCCTCTCCCTCTGCCCCTCCCCTCCCCCAAAAGACTTGAGTACTGATACATTTCTCTGTGCCCAGTCTGAGGTCTTATCTGGTAACATTTCCTATTCGGTGCCAGACAAAAGAGGAGAAACTGGGAAAATATCCAAACTTAGAAAGCTGCCATGCTGATGAATGTTCCCAAAAGTAGTACAACAAAGAATATGTAGTAAACTCAGTAAAATTACTTAAATTCTTTGCCTATTCACTTTCTCATCTTTATAACAAGGAAAACGGTAATAATTCTCCAACAGATTTGTTATGAAGATCCAATGCTGGAGCAGATGTGAAAGCACTCAAACTCTCAAGTATGTAAAGAAATAAGGAAATAACACCTTTATTGGGTTCTATCATCTATTAAAATCAGCAACTATCTGATTTCACAATAAAAGAATTCCCGTACTAGCAATTGTTTCTAACCTCTTCCCATGATTCTGTTACTGGAAATAGCTATTTCACAATCAAGATAGGAGCTCTTGACAATATATAAAACAGGACCCAAGTGGGCAGAGCAGACACCAGAAAGTCATTTGCTTTGCCACCATCTGACTGCCCTTGACCACTTCAGCAGCATGAAAGTGACAGCCTTTGCCCTGCTCTTGACTCTGGCACTTACAACCATCTTCAGTGAGTATCTCCCTCTGCCCTGATACCAAAAGCTCATGTCACCTTCTGCTCACAGAATCCTGGGATATACACAGCACATAGATAATAGGGAAAACTTTGGCAAATGCATTTTTTTGTCCCTACTAATATATCACTAACTGATATAATCTTTGGGCCTGAGTAGACCTAAATGATAAGCTAAGTCCAAATTCTTTTTTTTTTTTTTAAGATTTTATTTATTTATTCATAAGAGACACATGGAGAGAGGTAGAGACATAGGCAGAGGGAGAAGCAGGCTTCCTAAGGGATGCCTGATATGGGACTCAATCCCAGGACCCTAGAACCACGATCTGAGCCAAAGGCAAAGGCTTAACTGAGCAACCCAGGTGCTCAAGGCCAAATTTTTATCCATATAAACACTTTGTATAACTTCTTTGGTAAGCATACATCCAGACTCTGCTTTGATTTTATATCACCATTTCTGGGGACCTCATTTCTTTATAAAACAGTACCATCTATTGTTTGGCAGCATGAACTCTTATTATTTTTCCATTGAGTTGAAATCTGCCTTCTAGAAATTTTCAATGCCCTAGAATTTTCAACTTTCAGTTTTCAACATAATAGCAGACATTCTCTAAATATAAAACCACTTTTTTTTCAATATTTCCTAAGTTCTGTTACGAGGTAGGAAAGAACAAAACTCCTCATTATTATAGTAGCTTCTTTATACTTTTGGCTATGTTCTAATCCCATTCAAAAAAGGGGTAAAAAAACCTATGTTGAGCTTCAACCTTTGATATTATATTGATACACAGTTCTGAAGAGAGTCTTATATTTTTGACAGGCTGAGAGCTGAAACATAAATAAAAGATCTTTTTTTAAACAAGATTAAGTTCTCCTAGAGTTTAATTTGGTTTCTCATCTTTTTCTTACAGATGTAGACTGTACCTCACGCCCTAAACAGGTCAGTACATTCATCTTGATATGAAAGTCCTACTCCTATGTAATTTTAAAGCTAGTATCAACAAGGAAATATTTGCTACTATACAATAAATTGCTACATGTTTGAAGATTTTTTAAGTATCAAAACTGATTTTATTTTAAAAAATCTATTAAGAGATCTTTCTGAAATGGACATAGTAGAACAAAGTTGGTTAGATACCTAGTATCTGAGTTATAAAGTCCTGGGTTTGAATTCCAGCTCCTGGATCATGTGGCCATGGGCAACAATACTTGTTTCATAAGCTTATTGTGAGGATTAAAACCACAGTGTTTGAAGAGAGATGAGCACAGTACCTGGTACCTAGTAAAGCCCAATAAGGACAAGTCATGATTCTTAAAATTGTTAAATGGGACACATACATCTTTGTTCTTTATCTTAGAGAATGAAGATTTTAATTTAACCTTTCCTTTATGATTCATATTAAGTAATAACTATTGTTGAGAAAATCTAGGTGTGGTAGTAAAAACTTTAAACCAGAAATCAAAGCAATTGGGACTCTAGTTAAAGCTCAAAGGCTTTACAGCTGTGTGACTCGGGCCTAGGCAGCTCCTTTCACTTCTTTGGAACTTTTGTTTTACCTATTAAAGAGAATAATAGGGTAAGAGTGTGTAAATTTTGGAGTCAGACAGTCTTAAGTCCAAGCCATCCTTCATGATTTAGCAGCTGCTTGAGAATTTAAAAGGTTAATGAATATGAAGCTTTGGTAGTTTCCTGGTCACCTGGTGACCAGGACATAAGTCCTGGTGTTGGGGTTTGAGCAGGCATGGAGAAGTGAAATCATGCTGTTGTATACTCATCATCATTCCCATTCTTCACTAGATTCCACTAGCCTCTGAGATACTTCTGCCATTTTATCATGGTTACCAATCTTTGTATTGCCAGCCATCACCTCAGCCCTAAAACTTGGAAGGTACATGGCATAGGATACCCAAAAGAATGAATGGATTAATTAATGAAACATAGCTAAAGGGGAAGATTAATTTAACTTGAAGTTTGAGAATATTTCAAGCTATCCAGGTGGAGATATTCAACAATTAGTACAGTATCATATGTGGAACTCTGAGTTGGAAAACCTGTAAATGTAGAGTCTTCTGTGTAGAGCTAGAGTTTGTGTAGTCCTGAAAATAGAGCCAAGGGGTAAAAATAATAGCTAGGATTTTTTCATGAAAGTGCTAAGCATTTTACACATATCTTCTCGATTATATATTTTTTAATCTTACAATATAGTTATTATCACCCTGCCTTTGCAGGTAAAGAAACCGAGGCTTAGAAAATTAAAATGATTGTGCCAGAGTCATATAGTCAGAATTTGAATTCTGATGTGTTTGATTTTGACTGTCCACACTCTTCAATTTGCTTATAGATGAAAACCCCAGAAAACTCTATCTTGGTGATTGCATACTTGCTCCTACAGGGGGCTTTACACTTTGGCTTTGCTCCTGGCTTTTACAACAGTGATTCTCAAATACAATAGTAAAATACATGTCTCTGTCTATGTGCTGGTGAAGTGTATAACAAGTTATTTATTTGTTACTAATAACTTAATGATTAATTAAAATCACTAATCATTAATTGCTAATGATGTGCTAGTTCTTGAAAACTATAGTAGGTATCTCTATAATACATCTCACACTTATATTCAGATAGAACTTTTTTTTAAGATTTTATTTATTTATGAGAGAGAGAGAGAGAGAGAGAGAGAGAAGCAGACTCCACACAGAGATCCCGATGCGGGACTCGATCCTAGGACTCCAGGATCACGCCCTGGGTCAAAGGCAGGCGCTAAACTGCTGAGCCACCCAGGGATCCCCCAGATAGAACTTTTTAAGTGAAAGAGAGAAATAGCAGGATGTGCAGAAAACTAACCCCATGGGAATGGTTACATCTGTGAATCTACCATGTGTGTTTTAAATAAATTTTTAATTTTTAGGCAAATTATTTGGTTACAAGCTACCATAAAGAGGTTTATCACATGTAATTTTATATCTAAGAAATCTCTATAATTGATATATTTCAAGGAGGTTGGATGAGGACAATTAGAATAAGAAACCAATGATTTGAGAGCCCTCTAAACTTGCTTGGGAAATCCTAAATCCTGGGAATAAAGATTTGATGGAAGGCTTTTTATATGTATTTCCAGGTTGATTGCAGTAAATTTAAAAAGTTACCACCAGGAGAAGAGAGAATTTGTTATGAAATATATGCACCAATTTGTGGATCTGATGGCAAAACTTATGAAAATGATTGCTTCTTTTGTTCTCAAGTTCAGTAAGTGTTGCAATATTTTTTTTCTATATTTAAGGTGTGATTATGTGTTATGACAAGTATACCTCAGTTAGAAGAAGTGGTTTAGGGCATAATGGATATGTGAATATGATGAGTATGTAGGCTTTGGAGTCTCTAGTGTCTTTGGATCCATCCATATTCTGGTAGAAAGAGTAAATCAAATAATCTAGAATCTCTAAGTTGGAAGGAAATTTGACAGTCATCTAGTTCAACATCCATCTACTAAACTATTGCTTGAATTCCTTCTACAAAAATCTCAAGTCATCCTACAGTGTGTGCTTGATTATTTCCAGGAACAAGGAACATTCCTCCTCCTAGGCATGCCAGTCTATTCATCTGTCAGAATGATCTATATCTATTGTTCAGTTTTAACAATTAAGTTTAGATATGTTAAAGCCCCCTAATTATTGGCACAAAAGGGACCATATCTAAAAATCCTAAAGAAATTGTTCTGTTTCAGAGTATCATTTCTCAACAAAATATATATTGAAGCTATAATAAAAATTAAATTTGAAAATCAAATAGCCAAAAATAGCTTAAAAGTTACAAAGTAATCATCAGAAAGATATGTTAGTATCAGCTTGAAATATATAAGATGGTGCATGATATACTAGAATGTATAGAAACACATAGATCCTCCTAAGTATTTTCAAAACATACATGAATGAAAACAAACACTTCATACAGATGGCATATTTTTCCTTTTTTTTAAATCAAAAAACAAATTACTTTTTTTAAAAAAAATATTTTATTTATTAGAGAGAGAAAGCAGGAACAGGAGGGAGGGGCAGAGGGAGAGGGAGAGGGAGAAGTAGCCTCCCTGCTGAGCATGGAGCCAGACACAGGCCTTCATCCAAGGACCTTGAAATCATGACATGAGCAGAAGTCAGATGCTTAACTGACTGAGCCACCCAGGCACCTCAGAAAAAAGGTGCCTCTCATTACTTTTATGAGAAATAAATATTTTGTGATAAATGTAAAACGTGACTTTTACAATGAAATCATTTATGTAAAAAGGTTTCTAAATGTGTCTCCTTTAAATAAGAAATTCATTAGATATGTTTTCAGAGGGCAGCCGAGGTGGCTTAGCAGTTTAGCACAACCTTCAGCCCAGTGTGTGATCCTGGAGACTTGGGATCGAGTCCCTGCATGGAGCCTGATGCTCCCTCTGCCTGTGTCTCTGCCTCTCTCTCTCTCTCTCTCTGTGTCTTTCCTGAACAAATAAATAAAATCTTTTTTTAAAAAAAAAGATGTTTTCAGGGACATATACTGATTGGTATATATTGCGAGCATTATCCTTACATAACCAACACTAGTTGCTAAAATATTTCTAAATTGCAATCACTCCCTCCTTTTTTTTTTTTTTAAAGATTTTATTTCTTTATTTGAGTGAGAGAGAGAACGAGAGAGAGAGAGAGAGAGAGAGCATGAGTGGGAAGGAAGGGCAGAGGGAGAGAGAGAAGGAGAAGCAGGGAGCCTGACTTAGGGTTCAATTGCAAGACCCTGGGATCATGAACTGAGCCAAAGGCAGAGGCTTAGCCAACTGAGTCACCCAGGTGCCCCAGTCACTTCCTCCTAAAAACATCAATAAGTGAACTGACCTGAGTACCTGGGTGGGGTGAGGGGAGGAGTTCATTAGTGAATGGTAATTAGTCCCGGATGCTAATAAAATGTTTATGGCTTTAGCATTTTCATTTTTTTCCTTTTTTCTCTTCACAGAAAAACTGACAACAAACTTAAATTTGTACATTTTGGAAAGTGTTGAATCTATCTTGTGATTCCAGTTCACACAAAAACACACTTACTTCTCCCATATAACCTATGCTGTGTTGCCTAATCTTGTCACTAGTATGTCCTGATTTCTTTGTAGAATAAAGTAGACCTATGTGAAATAAATACATGTCTGACTCTTTGTTTAGGAGTTGAATCTTCCAGATTTGTTTCACTTTTGGGTGATGTTTAATGGACTACCTTAGGGCCATATCCTGGGGGGAAAAGGGGTTAACTAAGACCAGTAGTGGGAACCAGAAAATCAAAGGATTTGAATCTGATGCCTTCTTCTTGCCCAGGCTAGGAAAACACCACATGTGCATAACTTAGTTCTTGAGTATTCCTGAAACATAAACAGAAAAAAAAAAAAAAAATCTTCAAGTACAAGAATCAGGAAATACTATTTTGCTAGATGTTTCTTGTGTTTAAGACACTGAAAGTTATCCTAGATTGAGATAGTTCTTTATTTTCTACCAGAATACATGTTTGTAAAATGTGGCTAGTCAAAAGTGCCCAGTAAACCTGTATAAATTCCCATGAAGTAGTTGATGTCTTCCATGGGACTTTTTTTTCCCTAAAGTTTGATATCAGATCTAGAATCTGAAACTTATCTAATCTCACTATTTATTACATGGTCCCAAAAAACATATTATTATATGTTCCAAAGATCGCACTGTCTATTCCAAAGAACAGAGAGTAAGCCTTGCACATCTTTGTAATCCATTTGTGCATCTCTGCAATTAACACACACTTATTAATGCCTACTTTGTGTCAGTATCTGTGATAGGCTTTGGAGGATACAATGATAAATAGAATAGACTTGACCTTGCCCTCTTGGAGCTTATATTCTGTGGAAGAAATTGCCATACTTAGTATAGTACCTTGCATAGAACTGATGTTATGCAAATATGTTTATTAACATTGAATCAAAATTAAGCAACATTTCAATTATAGAAACAAATTATGCATGCATCTAACATGAAAATCTAAGAGAGATTCTCTGCAAAGAGGAAGAAAGAGAAAATTGAGTCAAGTCCTTTTGAGCTGTGTTCTTATCTCACAAATCCATTAGAGATTCAGACACCAAGACTGACCATCAAAATAACCTTTGCTAATTTCCAAAGAATTCAAGTACAATGATATTCTTTGTGGTGATTTATTTTCTTTTGTCTTCTCTTTCACTTTTTGTTGTTGCTGTTGTTTCCTGAATGATCTAAGACCATCACTAGGATTACTTAAAAGCATTATTCAAAGAAACAGAAAATATTGACTTAAACTTCATTTGTCTTTTCACCGAATATTAAATATCCACTCTTTGTTAGATGCTAGAAATGCATCAATGAGCATACAAATATAAAAATTCATCCTTCCTTTATGAAGCTTTAAAATTGCATAGGAAGAATTATATTAATAAAATATCAATCATATATATATATATATATATATACACATGTATATAACATATGTATAAGTTAGACTAACTAGGGCAATCAGGAAAGGCCTCCCCAATTCCTGAGGTGATTTATAAGCAGAAGCCTAAATTATGGGTAGAAGTTAGGCAAGGAACACAAGGGCAGGAGTTGAGATGGGTGGAATGAGGAGGCAGTAGCCATGGGTTGAGAAGTGAGAAGTGTCATTCCAAGTAAAGGGAATAGCAGGAGACTGCGACATAACAAACTAGCAAAGTTATTGGCCAGTTCATGTTTTCCAGCCACTCTGCCTCCCAAGCCTCCTTACTATTCACTGCCCACCATCTATTTCCAACCGTCTCCAGAGTGATATTTCTCAAACACAGATCTTATCTTGTCCCTGCTAAAATCACTTTGGTGAGTCTCTCTCCCTACAAGTCCATCAGTGCTAGCCTCGCTCTCCAGCCTCATCTCTCTCCATTCCACATTATGAAATGGACCATTCTCAGAACCTTCCATGCACTTGGCAATTGTGCATATGCTGGTCCCTCTTCCTGCAATTCTATTTCCCATTTCTCCTCTCACTGATTTCCTCTCATTAAAAAGATTCATCCCTAATGCTATCTTCCCTAAAAAGCTCCTATGTATTCTCTAATGAGTGTCTCCTATGCATTCATTCATTCATGTAATCCTCCCAGGTTATCAAGCATCATAGTATATTCTCATTAATTTGTAAGCATCTGTCTTTTCTGCTATATTGTGAGATCACAGCTGGCATGCTGCAGGCGTTTGGTGAATGCTTAATAAATTAACTGAATTAAATTAAGATGAATTGAATTTGACTTCTAACAACATGTAAGCAAGGAAACCACAGTGTCTTATCCCAGATAATCCCGAAATCAGATGTCACCTTCTGATCCAACTCTGTCACTAGACTATATGGCATCTGTTTACATTCTGTATCAACCCAAATTCTGAATGCTTCTTCAAGTTCCCATAAAAAGAATACACAGACATACAAATAAGAAAGAGGGATGATTGCTTTTCCAGAAATTGTGGAAGAGTAATTTATATGGCAGTCACCTTGCTCACCACCGACAGCCTAAAACTCCCCATTACATTCCTGTCCTCAACAGTCATCTTTTGCAACACCACTTCGTAAATCCTTGTCATTTGTAACATGAAAAGAAAACTGCCATAACATTTTAAAGATACATAAATAAAAGAAAAGGAAAACAATTAAAGCCATTTGTTAAAACTGGTTGCTAGGACAGAAACCTACTCACATTCTAAGAAATCTCACTCTGTGTCATTTTTAATTAGTTCTTCCTTACAGTTCAGCAAAGCAGGCACTACTCAGCCAATAAACCAGTCTTTCTGGAACAGGTAATTCCTGTCTCTCTCAGAGAACAAAGGGAAGCTGAAACATTGACTTTGGAATTTTAATTAATGATAATAGTACAGATCAAGGAAGTGGAAGCCAGATCTACAAAAACATTCCTTAACAAAACCTATATCCAGGGACACATCCAGAAAACCTTTCAGAATTTCTTAAGAAAAGGAACTCTGAGTCAATTGAAATTAAGCTTTTTTTATGAGTTCCTGCTGAAACGCTGGAAGAGAACTACTGAAGTTGTGAAAGATGCCTCTGGGGAGCTCAGGAAACTATCTGATCGATAGTTCCACTTGCCAGACTCCTAGGCGCTGATTCCCTGGGATATGAGTCATTTAATGCTCAAAAATAGGCTCTGTGGTTTAAACAGCGAAGTCCAGGAGCAGCTTAGCCCTCTGTAACTGACTCATCAAGAGGAAGCCTGGCTTCTGGGTTTCATTCTTTTTATTCCCCATTGTTCCAGAATCTCAGTCCACAAGCCCAAGATCCCCGTTCTGACCAAGGCAGCTTCCCCAGCCTGTAGCCCTACTCTGCAACGTGTCCAGCATCCCATCCATCTGGTCTTGCACTTCTAGTCTGTGCTCTTTGCAGCTCTCCTTCTCTCCCTTCTACCTGTTCCAGAAATGGAGCCCAGTGTCAGACACCCTAAAATATTGGCTGACATCTATTATGCCAGTCACATCCCTGGTTGCCCTGTCTCTGTTTGGGCTGCCTATCTGGGCTCTGGTCAGTTCCTTCTCATTTATCTATGAAGCCCATGATTGGCAGAACCACCAACCCCTTGAGATATTGACGTGTCTTCCATGTCAGATGAAATTATTTGTGAAACCTCTATAATATAATGGTCAAGAAGGTGATCATTTGGCAATCTATATGATTATTGAATCTTTATGTTGCATATCTAAAACTCATATGTTATATGTCAATTATATCTCAAATTTTTAAAAATTCCAAAACAAAAAAGAGGAAAAAAAAAACCTAAAGGAATTAAAAAAAAAAAAAAGGGATATGAGGCTTTGGGGACAGAGAGCCCTAGGATTAAATCTAGATTTGCCACTTCTGAGTAACCTTGAATTACTGGTTGAACCTGAGTTTTAGTTCCTGCATTTCAAAGTAGAGGCAGCAAGAGTTCCTTATGGACTGGCATGAATCAACATCTACACACAATACATAATACTGTTGTGGGCACATAATTAGCAAACAGTAAGTGATTGATTTCCAAAACAGAAACAACAAAAATCTGTGGTCATCCTAATTTTGTCCCCTAAACACAATGGGTAGGTTCTGGCTTTTCATTGTCTTCTGCCTAATTCCACCTTAGCATAAACCCACTCCTGCCTAACCCGGCCTGAAAGAACACTACGTACCTCCTGTTAGAGTAGATCATCACTGTTAGAGCCACAGAAGGCAGCAGAGTGGTTTGACTGCAATGAAAATATACTCCCATCTGGGACCTTGGTAAGAGGTTTTTTTTTTTTTTTTTTAATTATCCTCATTTTTGGTTTAAGAAAAAAGGACAGAGGAAAGAAAAAGAAAAAATATGCATCTTCTAGTTTGGAGTCTCCTGAGAACAGGAGATTGTGTCCTCTTTATCGTTATGTCTAAAATGGATATTTATTTGTTTCTCCATGTCATGCCTGACATACATATGTAATTTTTAAATTATCAGGGGGAAAAAATGAAAACCAACTTAGGTCAATTATACTCAAAGCCACGTATTCAACATCCTAATGGCATGAAGAGCTCCAAACTAAATTCTACATTGCCTGCAAATGACAAGAGAAAATAGCAAAGGGCAGAGAACAGGAAAATAAACTTAATTCCTCACAGCTGGAGAAATGTTTCTAGACTGTGGTTGCATGAGGGTCTTTGCCAGAGGAGAGGAAGATGAGGGTGCAGTAGAGCTGGCAGCCTGAGTTGCAGCAAAAAATGGGAGTTAGGGAAGGGGCACATAAAAAGTTTTAATGACAGAACTTGTGGCTATTTCTCAAACTGTCTGATAGACGTATGAGCATTTGTGTTGCTGTTAGTTTTAAACTATACTTGTATATTATACACACTCTTTTGTATATTTGACATATGACAAAATAAAGAAAAGATGGGTAAGGAGGGAAGTCGATGTTCTCCGGTATAAATTGGCTGTGAATTTGAGATTTGCTAAGTGAAAAGTATCAAGAGGTTTGCCTTTATGGCATTCTCTTCCTTCCCCAGTATCTACAGGCTTCTTTGACATGTTTTCCTCAAGGACAGAGTCTTACTTTCTCTTCTCCTAAAATAGTGCTGACGTGACCAAGACTAGCCCATCGTGGGCCCAAATAATAGAGAGAGGGATACAGGCTGGAGTAGGGCCCTATGTTACTCAATTGGCATGAATATTTCCACTTTTGCATTGAAACTTCCCATGAAGAAAAAAGCACAAAATACAGAATATTCATGGTATGGTACATAATATTAACATAATAAACTCAATAAGAATTATTATCACAGTTTAAAAATATAAAACACTGGTGGCTACAATCCTTATGCAATGCAAAAATTGCCTTTATAGGCCTCCTAACAGGTATTTTTTTTCTTTTTTTAAAATTTTTATTTATTTATGATAGTCACAGAGAGAGAGAGAGAGAGAGAGAGGCAGAGACACAGGCAGAGGGAGAAGCAGGCTCCATGCACCGGGAGCCCGATGTGGGATTCGATCCCGGGTCTCCAGGATCGCGCCCTGGGCCAAAGGCAGGCGCTAAACCGCTGCGCCACCCAGGGATCCCCTAACAGGTATTCATGCAGCTTCTTGTTGGATCTATTGGGTGAGAATGCCATTATTAATGGGGACCTCTATTAAGGTTTTGTATTTTTATCAAGCTTAGATTTACTTAGGAAAAATTAGGAGAGTAAATAGTATGAGCTTAGAGCCACAGAGAAAAACTATAACTGTGAACTCTTTCAATATTTTTAAGATAGTTCTTTATACTTTCTGAGTTTACTAATATTAGTTGAAGAAAACCTTGGGCCATGTCCTATACTAAATGCTTTATATCATGATCTCATTTAATTCATAAAATAACCCTAGTAATAAATGTATGTGAATACAAATTAGGGTATTTATAGTATTTACCATGGTAAATCTGGCACCTAATTTATTTCTAGAGCATGATTGGAGCTCAGAAAAATAAAAAAAAATAGTAAGTTAAGGAATGAATCTGCATTTTTCCCACTTAAGAAAAACAAAGTTCAGTGAAGACAGATATGCAGTTCAATACGAGTAAGAAATGGTAGAGTTATGATTGATAAGAGCTCTGTTTGACCCTATAGCTCAAGTCCTTAAACACTATGCTCCCTTAACACTTAAACTATGCTCCTTAGGCAGTATCATAATCCCTATCCCCAGAACAGCCCATCCAGACAGATTCTGGCTGTTTTTTACTCTCTCACAAGGAGATAAATGTGAGTTCTCCACTGCACAGCATTTCAAGGCCAAGGGCCCTATGTCCACTGGTGTTGTAGAGAATGCTTGCTAGCCTGTGAGCTCTAAAGTCAAGAAGAGCTGCCAACGACCTTTTCATAGAGCCATAGAATGGCTCTTCAAAATCTTCATTTTGCATAGTTGAGTCCTTGTAGTACTTAGCAAATAGTACACATAAAGAATGTTTCACTTTGTTAAGTTACTTCCTAATATTTGGCACTATAAGAAGTGCAAATGCTATCCTTCCCTTTGGACAATGGCAGTGCAGTTGATGGTATCACTAGCTAAGTATACCCCCAATACTGAATGCAATGGAGGTCTTTAGCTCTTGGTCCATCAAACTCTACTTGGCTTCTAAAGTTTAGTCCTACTTGGAGACAAAGCAATCATGGACAAAGCATAGGAACAGCCCAGCTTCTGCACCATTGGATTCTTAAGATATCCACATGGACCCCCATTCTTGGTTTGAGGATGCTGGTGATCTTCCCCTTAGGAAACCTGAATAAGTAGCTCTCAACAGAGAACAGGTATATTTCCAATAGACAGTCAGCTAACTTTCCCATTAGCTCTACTTGTACCATAAAATCTGGGGTTCCCAAGAAAGCCATAGAGCATGGATTATTGCATAAGTCTTGCCAACCGAGATCAGTGAATGGATTCCTCTGCTCTACGTCCAGTCTGGAACCAGGTCTGGGAGACTTTCAGTTGATGTGAACCCTGGGTAAAGGGCTAAGACACCTAGTGCCGATAGCCTTACTTATCGCTGCATCAGACTCACATGAAAATGTCTCTATTGCAAAAAAATGAGTACTAAACCAAGGAACCTATCTTTAAAACTTATTTTAAACATTTACTGGTTCTGAGATCTTGAACCAGTTACTAATTTCATTAAGACCCAGTTTTTTTCTTCATAAAGATGATGATACCCATCTTAGACAAATACGTGAATCAAATAGTATATGCAAAAGCACTAAAATAGTTTATGCACCATCCAAACGTAAATTAGCATTAATTTAGGTTACATTATGTAATCCTTTCACAAGGAAACTTTTCCCATGATTCATTGAATTTTTTAAACCTGTTCTAGGGCTCTGGAAAGTAGCCATTTCTTAATAGGATGACACATCTGGCCAGGATATAATGCAAGCCTCAATGGGCTAGGCTGATAATAGTAGGTCACTTCTATTGTCTCCACCTTACAGCCCTTGGCTGCTTTCAGCAGCATGGGAGCAAATAGCTCCTTATTATCCTAGAAACTGTGCCCAGGAAATTCTGAGACTTACTCATCTTAAAGATAAAGCAAGTCTGTTTTTGTTTTAATGCATTTTTCTCGATCCAGGGAGAAATCATTGAATCACATAATCTCAGAATTAGAGTGGCTATAAGCTCATCTAACCCAACTGTCAGAAAGCTTCCTGTGAGATCTCTGAGAAGCAATCACCATCCAGCTTCTACTTTGATACAAAAACTCCCTTGTCAAAAAGACAGTTCATTCTTGATCTATTTGAATCAATAGAATATTCTTACTTTGAGTAGAAATCAACATTGACCAACTTGCCATTTATGACTGACACAAGATTTAAGAATTGTGAAATTATATCATTTATCTGTCCATTCCATATTTATAGAGTACTGGCTATGGCCTGGCATCATTTAATAAACAAATTCTCATTATAATCCCCTTTTTAGTCTTGGGTCCTTTTTCTTGCACTACATTCTTACTTTAGAAGAGCAATCATAGCATCACCACTCTCTCTGAGTGAGTCTAAACTGATTAATTTGATTTGAAGCCTTGATGGGAACCCCATGTCAGCTGGCACAGATGAGGAAGCAAAGCAAAAGTCCAATATACCTCCCTAACATTAGTTTTGATTAAAGAAAATGGTCATTTCACAACATATGGTATAGAATTACTACTCTTATATAATCTCATAATTGGGATGAATTTTTCTATCTCAAAATTAAAAGCTCTGCCATACATCTTTTAATATGTAAAAGATATGATTTAGATCATTTATCTAGAATTATCAGAGATAAATCTTATATGCCACATAATTTTGTTATGTACCTGAGTATTTACCCTATTAAGTGTCAAAGTTGATTTTATTGAAAGAATTCTAGATTCAAACCATTATTAAATGCAGTCAATGTAGTATAGCGTCCAAGTGCACTGGCTTTAGAGTCAGAAAGAATTGTTAGTTCCCAGCTTTGTTGATGTGTGACAAGGACACATTATTTTAATTTTCTGGACCTGTTTATTTATTTACACAATGAGAATAATTATATTTACCTCATTGAATTGCTATGAACATAAATGCTATAATTTTTGCAATAGGCTATAGCCCTTTGTACATAGTAAAAATTCTAGAACATTTAGAAAGTATAATTATAAAATGCCATGTTTCTTTATTTATTCATCAGTGGATAAAGAATGTGATCTGATCTTTTTATTTTGATTCAGTATGAAAATTATTAATATTCTTTAGAGACTTCTCATACACAGTAATAAAAACTTTCAGCTAATGGGCAGGCAATGTAAGTGACACTTTAAATTCCCTTTGAGGCTGTGCCTCATAAGTGAAAGAGAATAATAAATTAGCATAGAAATGAAGAATATGTACTTTGAAGTCACAGACTTGGGTTCCAGTAATATGCTTATCAATTACTAGCTATATGATTTTAGAAAACGCACTTTTTTTCTGTTTAGGTTTCCTTTTTTAAAGGAAATGTTAATAGTGTCTACCTCAAAAGATTGCAAGAGTTAAAAGGTAAACCACATTCAGGGTACTCAGGGGGTTTCTGGCAATTATCCAGGAGTTCCATAGATCTCAACTATTGTTGATCTATGCCTTCCTACGAAGCATGTAGGCTGATATGATGCAAAAGGGGTGACAAAAGAGTGTGAGATGAATAGGTAAGCCTGTGTTGTGAAATAAATAAGATTTTCTGAGTAAACCGTGAGAGGCAGTAGAGTACATGATGTAGGCATCAAAATACATTACCCTGACTTAGGTGAAGAGTTCACTGAACATGAAGCAAGCAGTATTTGGTTGAGAAGAGAGGATAGAGTTTGGGTCATTCCTTAGACTATGAAGGTCCCCCAGGGTAGTGAAGACCAAAATGTACAGTGTTGAGCCACTCAGCCTCCATCTTGCAACACCTAGCATCATAAGCAGGCAGCGTCTAAACATATCTGTGCCTCAAAACATCACTTTCCAACAAGAATGTCAGAAGGAGTAATTACAGCAAATATTTAAAGACCATTTTATCTGCCATCTACTATTCTAAGTCCTTTGTTTATGCAAACTCACTTAATATTATTAAGAACTATATGAAATAGGTACTTCCACCCCCATTTTGCAGATGGAAATGGCATTGGAATTAGAGCCAAAACATGGATTAAGGACTGTCTATGTCGTGGACTCTGGGCCAGTTAATTTAGCTTTCTGAGTCAGAAGTCATCAATTGGCAAAAATGCAAATAGAAGTAACCGCACTTCATTGAGTTGAAAAGAGGGTCCTGTCAGAACGTATGTGATAGAAAGAGTGTGGTGGGAAGGGCACCAGTGCTCATGTAAAAGAGTGTTGGCCTCAAATCCACCTCAGCTTATTACCATAAACCAGTCACTTGTCATCTCAGAATGGCTGCCACATTTTAAAAATAGGAATAATAGCCAGGCCCATTCATAATACTTGGGGCCTCAGGGCTAGAATTAAAATGGAAGCCAATGTACTACATGTCTACAATGCACTTAGCTCAAATATTTAAATAAATTTAAATAAAATTCTATCCTTGGCAAATATAGCATCATTGCAATGTGAAAGTCCAGGTTGAATTTAAAATTCTCAGTTTCTTGCCAGAATGTAGATGCACAAAAGAAGGTGGCACTAAGGCATTGGTCTTTCTTTTGGACTGTAGTTGGTTTTCTCTTCTCCTCCCTGGTATTTTCATGCCTCAAGAAGAGCCTTGTGCACTTGGACCAGCACACTAAAGCACTGACATGTTCAATCTTCACCCAAACCTTGCCAGTTACTCCTAGGTCACATATTGGGGTGATAGCTGTGCATTCTGGGGAGAATGGACCTGAGGAAGAAATTCACATAAGCCCTGTAAGCAGGATCAAGTCTGTTTGGAAAGAAAGTTCAGTTCAGGGCTCCAAGGTATAGTCTAGAAGGTCTTTGACTTACATACAAGCTCTTATTCTTGTGAGGAGAGACATGGCTGGAGAAGAGCCAGTGAGAAGCCCCCTAAAACTTGGGGGTCTAGGGTAAAGGATCTCCTTTTGCAAAGATTAAAGATGGTACCAGTAATACCTACTTTTCAAAATTAATACAATTAGATATCACCCAACATCTGTCAGAATGCCTAAAATCAACAACACAAGAAACTAAAGCTGTTGGTCAGGATGTGAAGAAACAGGAACCCTCTTACACTGTTGGTGGGAATGCAAACTGGGGCAGCCACTCTGGAAAGCAACAACTTCTGGCAACTTCTATGACAGCTGCGTGAACAGCATGTCTGACCCCTCCATCTTTGTGATCTTTGAGAGGCACCGGATCTACCGGGAGTACGTGATCCAGTACGCCTGCTCCAACAAGCCCTCAGAGGGGGGGCCTCCACCCTCTTCTCCTTGGTGTCTTTCTTTAGCGGCCGGCAGTGAGCACACAAGGGTGTGTGTTTTTTTTTTTCTTTTTCACAAGGGTGTTTTTAATGCCTTTCAGGCATGTCTTCCTTGGCGTTGCTATTCGGGAAGGGTTTTGTTTGTTTGTTTTTTTAACAAAAACTTTTAATGAACTGTTCATTTAATGTTGACATCCTGATGAAGTTACAGTCTTAATCTCACTAATAATGGTTCCGTTTTAAGCCACTTTTGGGCTCGTTAGAAGACTAACCAGAAGTGTTTATAGGTGGGCCTGTTACTGCTTTTTACTAGTGGGTTAATAAACCTCCAGCGACTCTGGAGTTTCCTCAAAAAGTTCAAAATAGAACTATCCTACTATCTAGCAATTGCACTAGTAGGTATTTATTTATTTATTTATTTATTTATTTATTTATTAATAAGAGGCACAGAGAGAGAAGAGAGGCAGAGACACAGGCAGAGGGAGAAGCAGGCTCCATGCAGGAAGCCTGACGTGGGACTCGCCCCTGGGTCTCCAGGATCAGGCCCTGGACTGAAGGCAGCGCTAAACCTCTGAACCACCTGGGCTGCCCACTAGCAGGTATTTAACCAAAGGATACAATAATACAGATTTGAAGGGATACATGTACCCCAGTGTTAAAACAGCATTACCTAAATAGCCAAACTATGGAAACAGCCCAAGTGTCCATTGACTGATGAATGGATAAAGAAGATATGGTATATATGTATGTGTATATATATATATCTATATACACACATGCACATATATATGTATATATATACACGTATATACATATACATATATATACATATTTATGTGTGTATAGATGTGTATATATGTAATGAATTATTATTCAGCCTTTAAAAAGAATAAAATCTTGTCATTTGCAACAATATGAATGGAACTAGAGAGTATTATGCTAAGTGAGATAAGTCAGTGAAAGACAAATACCATATGATTTCATCTATATGTGGAATTTAAGAAACAAAACAAATGAACAAAGGGAAAATGAGAGAGAGAGAGAGAGAGAGAGAGAGAGACAAACCAAGAAACAGATGGCTAATTATAGAGAACAACCTGATGTTACCAGAGGGGAGGTAGGTGGGGGGATGGGTGAAATAGATGAGGAGGATTAAGGGGGGCACTTGTGGTGAGCACTGGGTGGTATATGGAAGGGTTGAATCACTATATTGTACACCTGAAAGTAATACTATATGTTAACTGGAATTTTTTTTAAAGATTTTATTTATTTATTCATGAGAGACACAGAGAGAGAGAGAGAGAGAGAGAGAGAGAAGAGAGGCAGAGACACAGGCAGAGGGAGAAGCAGGCTCCATGCAGGAAGCCTGACGTGGGACTCGCCCCTGGGTCTCCAGGATCAGGTCCTGGGCTGAAGGCGGCGTTAAACCGCTGAGCCACCCGGGCTGCCCCAGTTAACTGGAAATTTCAGTTAAAACTTTAAAAACCTGTTATAAAGGTTAATAGCATGTGGAAATACCCAAAACATGTCACAATGTTAACAATGTTAACTTATATAAATGCTATTGTAGCTGCTGCTGCTGTTATCATCATCATCATCATCATTAGAATGTGCTTGGAAAACCACTAGTAGCTCTAGGGAAGCAGGAGATTGAGGTTCTTGTCTTATGGAGTTGGAAAATGAATCTCATCAAGAAAGGAGAGTGAGTAAAGTGATATAGTTTTATTAAACAAGAGTGCAGAGAGAGCTGTCAGGAGTGAGGGGGTCCTAACAGGGTTGCCAACATGGGCCTCTACTGACAGTCTTTAATTTAGGACTGAGGAGGGAGCTTGGGGCTTTGTCATTCTTGTGATGTCTTTGAGTAAGAACGGATGATAATATCTTTAATGCTCATTTCTTTTTAGGGTCTGGTTTTTCTTTGTTGGTCACAGGTGACTGTCATAAAAAAGACACTCTCTCCTACCCACACCTAGGGCAGGATGGTCTGGTTTGTTCCCTTGTTTCTGGTTTCCTTACACCTCAGCATTTTGGGGATTTCTGTGAGCCTGATTCTGTAGCCCTTTACCTATCTCTCCCCACCTAGCCCTGCCTGTCCCTTACTCTATAGGAACATAGGTAGTATTTTGGTAATCCTCACACCTTTTGTCCCTATAAAACATTGAAAGGCCTTGTCATCAATTCAGTACTCAATACCAATATCAAGGAGAAACAACATTTGTCAGGCTATGAGTTTAAATCAACTCTTCTGGGCTTCAGTATTTTAAAATCCATACCAGCAGCCCAGAGGGTATTCCTGAGGGGTTTGAGGAATCTGTTTCCACTTTCTGGTTCTAAACTTAATTTTCCTAAATTAAGACTTTTCACAACTCAGCAAATAGGTCTAGCATTCTTTAGCTATCTTAAATCATTAAGAGGCAATTTAGTAATCAAGATGAATTCTCTTGCTCGAATACAGTGCAAGTATAAGAGGCCTGGCTGGCACTGCCAGATCGGCTGTCTTGGTTCCATCCCACTAACTCTGGTCATTTCAGCCCCATAAGCACAGCACTTCCCTCTTGTTCTAAGTCCTTGCCTCAGCCTCTGGATCTTCCTTGCTCTGGTGTTCTTGCCCTTGCCCACGGCAACAGTAGCCCCGGCACGGTCTTCTGCCCAGAGGATTCTGAGATAATGTCACCTCACAGAAGGATAACTATATTTTTCTCCTGAAAGACGTTGTGGCAACACATTTTTATGACTATTGGGAAATTATAGAGTCACAGACTCTCAGATCTTGAAAAATATGAAAGGTCTTATCTTTCAACTTTCAGTTCGGAGAGGAATCTCATTCCATATCCCTGAGAGATAGTCATTCGACTCTTGTTTCCATTTGGGTAGCCCTGAAAATGATATGGCCAGGTCTCCATAAGGCAGTACTGTCCATTATTTGACATGCTGAATGTTTGGAAAACTGTCTGCTCACAATCTCTTAATCAGCACTTATTCATGCATCATGAGCTGGGCGCTGGGTTGAGGGCTCAAAATGCAATGATGAGTAAGATCATCTTTGTCCTCAGTGAACTCTTTATGTTGAGCCAAAAAGCCACATAATACAGTGGTTAAGTTGGTGAACTCTGGAAATCAGTTTTCCCAGGTTTACATTCAGCCAATAATACTAACAAAATTTCAGCTCTAGGATGCTACGTGCTGAGGTTCTAACGTGCTGAGGTTCTAATGTAAAATATGGTGACTATGGTGGAAAACACTGTACTATATAATTGACATCCGCTAAGAGACTAGAACTTAAATATTCACACACACACAAACACACACACACGAAGGGTAACAATGTGATGGATGTATTAATTAACTGGATGGGGAAAACCCTTTCATAATGTAAATGTGCATCAAATCATCACAGTGTATATTTTAAATAGTTTACGATTTTAAAATAAAATCTTTAAAAAAGGACTGGTAGGCATCTTACAATTTTGTTACTCAATCCATGTACAAATAATTATATTTGCATAATACAATTGTGGTTAAACTGACTTAGCAGGGTTTTTACAAAAACTAAGTTTTAGAAGGGATTGTACACATGACACTAGGAGAAAGTTCAGGAGCCTGCTTAAAGTTTAGTGAAGCAAAGAATATTGGTCACACTGTGGTAAGAATGATCTGTTCTAAGATAGTCCATCTTTATTTTTCAAACCCCTAGTGCTTAGAAGAACTTGGTGTTCCTGGGAAATCTGAGAACTGATCATATTTGTAGGATAACACATTCTTCCTTAAGAGTTAAACCTCATGTCTTTGTTTTAGTAACAATATGAACTAAGCCCTATTTTACCCAGTTATAACAGAATCTTTAATACAGAATTATTGATCTTTCATGATCTCTGTGCCCTCCCTTGTTATGCAATCCAAGTACTATAATAGAAATCACATATAATAAACTTGAGTTTCCATGTATATATACATCCTGGTTATTTAACACACTTTATGTTAAATAAAACAGTAGAGGGTTCCCTTTTCTCTGCATCCTCTCCAACATTTGTGGTTTCCTGCCTTGTTAATTTTCCCCATTCTCACTGGTGTGAGGTGGTATCTCATTGTGGTTTTGATTTGTATTTCCCTGATGGCAAGTGATGCAGAGCATTTTCTCATGTGCATGTTGGCCATGTCTATGTCTTCCTCTGTGAGATTTCTGTTCATGTCTTTTGCCCATTTCATGATTGGATTGTTTGTTTCTTTGGTGTTGAGTTTGATAAGTTCTTTATAGATCTTGGAAACTAGCCCTTTATCTGATACGTCATTTGCAAATATCTTCTCCCATTCTGTAGGTTGTCTTTTAGTTTTGTTGACTGTATCCTTTGCTGTGCAAAAGCTTCTTATCTTGATGAAGTCCCAATAGTTCATTTTTGCTTTTGTTTCTTTTGCCTTCGTGGATGTATCTTGCAAGAAGTTACTATGGCCGAGTTCAAAAAGGGTGTTGCCTGTGTTCTTCTCTAGGATTTTGATGGAATCTTGTCTCACATTTAGATCTTTCATCCATTTTGAGTTTATCTTTGTGTATGGTGAAAGAGAGTGGTCTAGTTTCATTCTTCTGCATGTGGATGTCCAATTTTCCCAGTACCATTTATTGAAGAGACTGTCTTTTTTCCAGTGGATAGTCTTTCCTCCTTTGTCAAATATTAGTTGACCATAAAGTTGAGGGTTCACTTCTGGATTCTCTATTCTGTTCCATTGATCTATGTGTCTGTTTTTGTGCCAGTACCACACTGTCTTGATGACCACAGCTTTGTAATACAACCTGAAATCTGGCATTGTGATGCCCCCAGCTATGGTTTTCTTTTTTAAAATTCCCCTGGCTATTCGGGGTCTTTTCTGATTCCACACAAATCTTAAACTGTTGGTGGGAATGTGAAATGGTGCAGCCACTCTGGAAAACTGTGGAGGTTCCTCAAAGAGTTAAAAATAGACCTGCCCTACGACCCAGCAATTGCACTGTTGGGGATTTACCCCAAAGATACAGATGCAATGAAACACCGGGACACCTGCACCCCGATGTTTCTAGCAGCAATGTTCACAATAGTCAAACTGTGGAAGGAGCCTTGCTGTCCATCGAAAGATGAATGGATAAAGAAGATGTGGTTTATGTATACAATGGAATATTACTCAGCCATTAGAAACGACAAATACCCACCATTTGCTTCAACGTGGATGGAACTGGAGGATATTATGCTGAGTGAAGTAAGTCAATTGGAGAAGGACAAACATTATATGTTCTCATTCATTTGGGGAATATAAATAATAGTGAAAGGGAATATAAGGGAAGGGGGAAGAAATGTGTGGGAAATATCAGAAAGGGAGACAGAACATAAAGACGCCTAACTCTGAGAAACGAACTAGGGGTGGTGGAAGGGGAGGAGAGTGGGGGGTGGGAGTGAATGGGTGACGGGCACTGAGGGGGGCACTTGACGGGATGAGCACTGGGTGTTATTCTGTATGTTGGCAAATTGAACACCAATAAAAAATAAATTTATTATAAAAAAATTAAAAATAAATAAAAAATACTTATGGGCTGGAAAACCAGTTTTAAAAATGTCAGCGCCATCAACAGAGGAATAAAGAAGTGAAGGCTATGGAAAAAAAAAAAAGAAATTGCAAATACCCACCATTTGCTTCGACATGTATGGAAATGAAGGGTATTATGCTGAGTGAAATAAGTCAATCGGAGAAGGACAAACATTATATGGTCTCATTCATTTGGGGAATATAAATAATAGTGAAAGGGAATACAGGGGAAGGGAGAAGAAATGGGTAGGAAATATCAGAAAAGGAGACAGAACATGGAAGACTCCTAACTCTGGGAAACGAACTAGGGGTGGTGGAAGAGGAGGAGGGCGGGGGGTGGGGGTGACTGGGTGGCGGGCACTGAAGGGGGCAATTGACGGGATGAGCACTGGGTGTTGTTCCGTATGTTGGCAAATTGAACATCAATAAAAAATAAATTTATTATTAAATAAATAAATTAAATAAATAAATAAATAAATAAAACAGTAGATGCTAGAACTAGGAAAGTAGGCAAGGCCATGGCAATAAAAAGGATAAAGAGATTGCTCTACTAAGAAAAATTGCCATTAGGTAGTAAACAAAGAAAGGGCCAAGAAAATTAGTCCTTTAGTGTAAAATTGTGGTATCCTAATCAATCGGTTCTCAAGAGGTAAATCAGACACTCTTATGCAATTTGTGTGTGTGTGTGTATGTATGTGCTTGATGTGTCTGAGTCACACTTTGGACCTACTGAATCTGAATCTTTGCGGGGTGAGGAGGTGGGGGGGTGGGGGGAAGGGGGACGGTGAGCATGTGTTTTGAAGACAGACACGTAAATTTCACTCTAAGTTCATCTTTTTCACATTTGTTTCTTCTTACTAGTCAAAAAATGGAATGCACTTCTGTGGAAGTGAATGATAATCTAACAATCAAACAAATCGATGTTAAATAATGATATCATGCCACAGCTCTACAGCTATTACAAATGAAATATTTTGGCCTGGGAAGTGTTCACAGTCTTTGATGACCCGGTGACTTTGCCCATGGTGTCACATGTAAACAGATCATTTACAGAGTGACTTCATAATAGGGTCTCAAGTTCTTATGGGTGGGTAGAGCCCTCAGTTCAAGAGAATTGAGCCTTCGAGGATCCACTACGAAGCTCTTGACGGAGGGAACTCTGGTGGATGAATCACATTGTTCCTTTTGGGAAAAGATGAAAACTTTCTTTGTGGCTATTTTGGCTACTGGCTATTTCTCATGTAAGAATCTGTCAAAGAACTTTGGGGAGGAAGTTAACATTTGATCTTCTAAGGGAAGAAACAAGCTAACAATAACTGTTTTCTAGATGTATGTATTTTTGAACCTTTGAAATTTCTCTGAGACAAATTTACTACCTCAACCAGAATGAATATCAGTGGTGAATCCATTTTTCTGTATTCCCAAAACTCTACCATAGACAGGTTCAGATTTGAGATAGTTTAAAGGATGATCGATGAGAGGTATAATCACTATTTGACAAATAATTTGGTCTTGAGTTAATGAGAAGTTTCATCTATCCTCCTGTCTCTTCCTAATAGTTTCCCATCATACTTCCACACACTGGTATTTTGTGTGTGTGTATTCAAATACCTTCTACACAAAGCAGTATCAGTTTTTTTTTTAATTTTTATTTATTTATGATAGTCAGAGAGAGAGAGAGAGAGGCAGAAACACAGGCAGAGGGAGAAGCAGGCTCCATGCACCGGGAGCCCGACGTGGGACTCGATCCTGGGTCTCCAGGATCGCGCCCTGGGCCAAAGGCAGGCGCCAAACCGCTATGCCACCCAGGGATCCCTGCAGTATCAGTTTCTAACATGGCTTACTATTAGAGCACAACCTGATGTTATCAAATCTCAAGAGAGGGCTCAGCTTTTCTAATTAACTCCAGCAAAATGGGAAGGGAAACCCATGAGGTGAAACTAACTCTGCCAGTGGAGCAGTAAAGTGGAAGGGGAGGCAGGGAGGATACTCAGCTGCAGCTGCTAAAAGAATTCAAGGCTGTTAAGTAACATATGAAATTTGAAGGTAATAAGAACTGTTAATAGTTTAGGTAAGCAGGTATGAATGCAATCCCAGACAGAGGAAGAAGCTTCTTTATAAGCAGATGGAGTTTGGAAAGAGGATATGTAAGACAGGCAATAATCAAAAAAGAAAGCAGTCGTCTAAGATTTCTGTGAGCAGGTAGCCAGGCCGACTATTAAGAACCAGACTTTTTCTGAAAGGGGTCTGCACAATATCTGAGCAATCCTGTGGTGGATGATATGCTGAGTCCCAGAGGATGAAGCCTGGGTTTAAATCTCTCCTAACTTCAGCATTAAACCTAGGAAAGGGTTATGGTTGAATTCTCAAGGAGGACACGAAGTGTGTTTGGGGAAGTGTTTTTGGGAATGAGGCATGGCAGGGCAAATCTTGAGTGAAAGAGCCACATATTTTTCTACAATTTTCATGGTTATTAATTTATATGGGATTCCTTAAGGGATTAATTAACTCAATACTACATTTTTTACTTGATCCTTTTTCCTAAACATTTTTGTTTCAGATATTTTTGGTGACCATTTATTCAAGGTAAGTTTTCTACTTCCTACATGAGGGTGATTTTTTTATAATATTAGGCTTCTAGTATTTCTATTAGTTTGCACCGTATTAAACCACTTGTAATTGTTACTATTTGAGCATTTCTGATATGCATAATGGCAATACATATAGTTCAATCTACCCATCTCTGTCAAAATAGATCCTGGGGTAAACCAAGATCCATCCCTATCTCTACAGCTCCTCCATATCCTATATACCACTAGCAATTAAAGCTCCTAATTTCTGATTTTTATTTTTTTCTTCCCTCTAAATTAATTGCTTTGCCTGCATATTAGGTTCTCCTTACTTCTTGGCTGTAGTATTGCAATGGCTACCCAAGGGTCTTCTTGCACTGAGTAGGATCCAGGGGTTGGCAAACTTTGGCCATATATTTTTGGAAACAGAGTTTTACTGGAATACAGCCATGATCATTATGTATTGTCTTTGGCTGTTTTTAGGCTGCAAAAACAGAATTGACTAGTTGCAAAAGAGATCATATGGCTTAAAAATTATAAAATATTTGATACCATGCTCTTCATAGGAAAAGTGTGTACTCATCTTCTCCACACTACAGGTGTGGGCCTTCTACAATACAAATCTGATTGAGACATCTCTTTAGAATAATAACTTCCAGTACTGGTGGGGATAAACCTTTTTGCATGCCTTTACAATATCTTCTTCAACCTAGCTTCTTTCTCACTAAAAGGAGAATTTCCTTTCACACCTTATAAATAACTTAAGCTATTTTGGGGTCCATGCTATTTCAATTTTGCCTCTGTATATACAGTCATCTCTAATTAAATCATTTTCATACTCCTATACAATTTTAGAAAGCATCTTCATCTTATAGGAATCCACTAAAGAATCAATTTTTTGGTAAAGCCTCCCTGAACAAACCTTGTAGCCTTCCTCACTAAAGGAGGAGATGAGAGACATAAATGGTATTTCCCAAAAAAGTGATTTGAGAACTTTCTAATAATATTAGTGATGATTTTAGCTAATTTGACAATGCATATTTTTATCGTAATAGTTAGTTTTTAACGTGTGTTAGAAAAAAATATAATTACAACTTCAAACCCAAGATATCATGGATATTCATATTCAGGACATTTCTAGGGTGAATAGTCAAGTTTAAAAAAGAAGCCCAATCAACCAAAAATATTTTTAAAGAAAAATGGCATATGAACTTGGAAGGAATAATGAACCAATGACAGAAGTTGGCCAACATTGCTTTCAGTAATGAGAGCCTTTTAAGTTTCATAGACAGGGAAGTACCCTGATCTATGGATATCTGAATATACTGTGATTTGAGCCAATGAAGGAGAAATTTGTGGCAGCTGACTTATCTGTTCATCACATAGTGCTCATGAACTTTCCAAGCCCTCCTTCTACCTATAGACTAGCCCTTCTTCTACTCTGTCAGTCAAGTCCTCTAAATCCAGCTTACTCCAACTCTGGGACTATGAAGGAAGAAAAACAAAATGAGAAAATAATCTTTTCTCATTACTCCAGCCTCCTAATCCTCAGGACTGGAATATAGCCAATAGCAGAGTGGGACCATGCAGGGTATTCTAATCTGAGCGCCACAGTGAAAGGGGGTTTTGATGAACTAAAATGATTCCAGAAGCACTTGGACAATAGTTGTAGGCATTTTTGTAACTTCCCTGAATGTTCTCTTTCCTTTCTAACAAGTTACAGATACATATCATATCATAGAGCCAAAGTATAGGACTATATAGCTTCAGCTGCCTTTCAAAGTGGAAATCCCAAAGGCTTTGGCTGCTGAATTTAAGATAAGGAAGTTTGATGTTTAAAGTGTGAAGGAAGACATATTTTATCATTATTTTCGTCTGCATAAAATAAAACTCCCAGGAACTTATATTAGAAGCCATTAAGCCAATCATTACAAGATTGAGAGTTTTACCTGTGAGTTTCGTTTTAGGACATTCAATGCAGTTATTATCAAAAGACGTTTATACAACGGAAACAGACATGCTCCATAAGAGTCAGCCCATTATGCGCTTCTAATAATGTTACATATTCTAATTCCTGCGTGTACTGCTTCGCTAACATGTAAGTGAAAAAAACCAAACCCCAAACAGAAACTTCTTTTTAGAAGCTAATATGCAGCTAAATTAAAATCCATGGGAGTGTTGAATCACTAGATTGTATACCTGAAACTAATATAACTACACTGGAATGAAAATTAAAGATACAAAAACAAAACCCTTCTATACATTTTGGCAAATGTATGTGAAGATGTGATTCAAGATGTGATTCTGTGAACTAAAAACTCGCTAGGGTTTCAGTTCAGCAGCTGAACCTAAAGGGGTTGGGGGTACCAAAGACTTGAACAGCCGGGATCCTGAGCCCTACCTCCAGCCCCAGGAGAGGAGTCAGGTTTTATCTGTTTCAAACATTAGGCTTTAATATGAGATTATATGTAAAAAAGGTTTCTGTTCCTAAAATGTTTGAAAATCATAGCCATAAGAAAATCCCCTTTTTCAAGATAAGATGAAAGCAACAAGTCTCAGCACTCAGAAGACCTTGGGTTGAGGCCTGACCCGTAGTTAAGTGATACTGGGAAGTCTCATAACCCTACCTCAAGTTCTCATCTACAAGTCTGAGATAAGATTTCCTGCTTTACTTGCTACATATGCTATGACAACACTGACTCTTCTTTCCTGGTATCTTCAAACATAAGAAGCTCATTGCTGTTTCAGGACCTTTGGGCAAATCGTCCTCTCGTACGAGAGTGTTTTCCCTGGATTTTCATGGGACTAGTTCTTCCTCATTATTTGGGCTTCAGCCTAAATCCTTCTCCCTTACAGATTCTTTTCCCTGGCCATCCTGCCTAAAACCAATTTACCTCTGATAGTTTCTGTGCGCTTCTGTTTCCTTCATAATTCTTACCATAATTCCCAGATATTTTTGTTTCTTAATTTTTGGCCTATCACCAAACATAAGCTCCACAGAGAGGTTTGTGACTTATTCTCAGCACTTAACACAGAGTTTGGTGCCAAGTAAGTGCCATAAGGACTTGTTGAATGAATGCACAGATGAACGAATGAGTTCCTAGAGGGGAGGAATGTGACCATGGGTATAAAAAGCATTTTTAAACTTAAAGCACTCTTTATAGATAATTTGTTTTTCAATTTTATCATTTATTGTATTGGCTCAATCTTTCAGTTGAGTGGGTGGTTAAGACTAAAGACTCTGACTCTATGGACTGGGATTGAAATTTTAGCTCTTTCATTTTTTTAAAAAAGGATTTTATTTATTCATGAGAGATACACAGAGAGAGGCAGAGACATAGGTAGAGGGAGAAGCAGGCTACCTGCAGGGAGCCTGATGCAGCACTGGATCCCAGGACCCCAGGATCATGCCCTGAGCCAAAGGCAGATGCTCAACCACTGAGCCACCCAGGTGCCCCTTGGCTCTTCTATTTGACCTAGGATAGATAACTTAACCTCAGTAATTACCTGAGAAGCTGACTGTGAGAATTGAAAAAGATAATGCATAAAGGGATCTTAGCATAATGCCTGTGTCATGGTAGGCCTTCAGTAAATAATAGCCCATCAGTGTCCTTGTCATGTTGGTTCCAACTAGATAACCTACCATCCTGGTTTGCCTGAGGCTGAGGGTTTCCCTGGAGTGTGCAGCTTTGAGTGCTAAAACAGGACGGTCTCAGACAAAACAAAGTAACTGGTCACCTTACCATCAATCAGCTTTCCTCTCTAGCCCCTTGTTCTCCTTCCATATTTACCAACTCTTTCTTTCACTCAGACATATGACCTATACCATAGTCATCCTCAACCAGTGCAACAGTACCTTCCAGCCAATGTCAAAACCTCATCTCATAGGCTTCCAATGTAGTGGTCATGATAATCCCAAGGAACACACTGAGATTCCTTAGAGGAAAGAGAAAACTGTAGAGACTACCCTTTCTCCCAAATTTATTATTAACTCTTCCTTTCTTTCTTCCTTCAAACTTGCTGTTTGCCTTCTTCCCTGGGATCCCAAGGCTTCAGGGAAATGAAAAATAACCTCTCATCGTAAAGAATTTATTCTTAGAGTCTTAATTTAAAAACAGAGTAAATAATAAATTCACTCTTTTAGAGTATATAATCCAGTGGTCATTAGTGTATTTAGAGTGGCACAACCATCACCACTATCTAATTTCAGAACAAATTTCATCAAAAATAAACTGTATCTCTTCTACCATCCCCCCAGTACCTGGCAACCACTAGTCTACTTTCTGTCTTTGTGAATTTGCTTATCCTGAACAATTAGCATGAATGGAATAATAAGATATATGGCTTTTTGTTTCTGACTTTTTTCATTTCACATAAGGTTATCAAAGTGCATCCATGTTGTAGAACGTATCAGTTCTTCATACTTTTTTATGGTGGAGTAATAGTCCATTGTATGTCTATACCACAGTGCTTTTATCTGTTTGTCCATTAATGGCCATTAGGTTGTTTTCACTTTTTGGCTATTAGGAATAATGTTGCTATGAACATTCATGTATAAGGTTTTGGCTGGATCTTTCCATTTCTCTTGGATATATAGCTAGGAGTTGAATTCTGGGTCATATAATAACTCTATGTTTAACACTTTGAGAGGTCGCCAAACTGTTTTTCAAAGCAGCTGCAACATTTTACAATCCCACAAGCAATGCATGAGGGATCCAATTTCTCATATCCTCAGAAACACTTACTAGTTGATACTGTTCATCTTTTTAATAATAACCATCCTAATGGGTGTGAAGTGGTATCTTGTGCTATGATTTGGGTTTCTCTTATGACAAATGATGTTTCGCATCCTCTCATGGGGGCATCTGTGTGGCTCAGTCGGTTAAGCATCTGCCTTCAGCTCAGGTCACAATCCCGGCATCAAATCATGCATGGGGCTGCCAGCTCAGTGGGGAGTCTGCTTCTCCCTCGGCCCTTCCCCCTGCTCATGATTTCTCTCTCATGCTCTCTCTCTCTCAAATAAAATCTTTAAAAGAAAAAAATATCTTCTCATGGACTAATTAGTCATTTGTATATCTTCTCTGAATAGATGTCTATTCAAATCCTTTGCTCACCTTTGCTCAAATAATATTATTTGCCTTTTTATTGTGAAATTCTAAGAATTCCATATATATTATGGTTACAATTTCCTTATCAGATATTTGCAATATTTTCTTCCATTCTGTGGATTATCTTTCCACTTTATTAATGATGTCCTATGAAGTGTGAAAGATTTTAATTTTGGTGATGTTTAATTTATCCATTGTTGTTTATGCTTTCATTGTCATATCTAAGACAAAGATTTACTCCTTTGTTTTCTTCTGAGAGGTTTATAGTTATTAGTTCTTATACTTATGGTTTTGATTGACTTTGAGTTAATTTTTGTATATGGTACGAGGCAGGACATCCAACTTCATTGTTTTGTATGTGGATAGCCAATTGTCCCAGCACCATTCATTGAAAGACTATTCTTTCCCACTGAATCGTTTCAGTGCCCTTGTTGAAAATCAATTGACCATAATTATAAGGGTTTATTTTTGGACTCTAAATTCTATTCCCTTGGTCTGTATATCCATCTTTGCCAGTACCACACTGCCTTGATTACTGAAGTTTACCGTAAGGTTTGAAATTAGGAAGGGCAGATTCTTCAACTTCGTTCTTTTTTCTGATTGTTTTGGCTATTCTGAGTACTATCCTTAGAAAGTGTTAAAGGTGTTGTCAAAGAACATTGTATAGGTTTGTTCAGCGTAATAGTCTTAAGAGTAACATACTAGGAAAAAGCTAAATATTCTAATAATACATGATTGGTTTCAATAATTTGTAGTACAACTGTAGCCAATACTTCTTGGGAAATGGGGAAGGCAATTGTGTCACCATTTATGGTAATTCTATAAATCTCAAGGCTCCAATGCCCTCTGACTTTGCTAGAAAGAAATTTAGTATTTTCTGAGGTTTTCATTTTGCCACATAGTTCTTAGATAAGTTCAAAGACATTAGTAGCACTGGAGGAAATACAATTTTCTTAGATAAAATATGCTCCTTTTCCTATTATGGCAATGCCACTTAAATATCCTTGTTCATATCCATCTCCCCTATGTTTAATACATCTATGTCCTACTGCCAATCTTCTTTTTGTCCCAGGCAGTTAAGAAGTCCATTCTGCTTCTCATGCCTAGACATTTCTAGAGAGTTCACACATAAGATTATCTGAGCCACCAGCTGTCACAGTTGTCTCTTTTAACCTGTGGCTGTTTTTTGTTTGTTCTTTAGGTTTGTAACTTTTTCTTTTTTTATACTTTAATTTTTTAAATTTAAATTCAATTAGCCAACATGTAGTACATCATTAGTTTCAGAGGTAGAGTTCAACAATTCATCAGTTGCATTTAACATGAAGTTTCTTTCTTCTCAGATTTTCGAGGCATTCCAAATGTGGGGCCAGGATGCATTCATGATAAGATGAGGGGACCAAGCACAACTTTATACTTTGCATATGTGCCTCCCTCCATCCTTCTAGCTCTAGTTCAGGTTCTGCCAGTACTTTATTTCTGCATCCTGGGGGACTTGAAAGGTTGATCTGCTTGGGCACACTGAAGACCTCTGGCTGAACACCATGCTTAAAGGTTCAAGCTATATATAATGAAAAGAAATTTTACTAGATGTTATATAGTTCTCTAAAAATAAGCAGGATACGTTAAGTTAAAAAAGAGAAAATATGAGGATATAAAATTATATATATAGTATGATCAGATTTTGAAAAATATATTCATTACATATACACAGAAATACAAAATATATTAAAGAGAATACAGGATGGGGATTTTCAGAAACTTTAAATAAATGAATGTAACTTTTGTGAGTATTATAAGCCAGCCACTGTGCATGCTAGTACATGGTAATTATCTCATTCAATATTCAAAATGATTCTATGAAGGAGGTATTGGTATTAACTCCCATTTTATAGATGATGAAACTGAGGCTTAGAATAATTTAGGGACATATCCAAGATGCCATAGCTTAGCAAGGGGAGAATCCAGAACCTTCAAGCTAAACTTTGTATTATCTTATCTCATGATTAGAATCTTATACTTGGCTAGAGTTTTAGAATTTTTTAGAACAATTTCTCATATTTGTTTCATGAATATTTAGTAAGTACTTAGAAGTTTGAGACACTGTGCTAGGTGCAGAAAAAGGGGGGAAAATATAGTATTATCAAAAATAATACATGATTATAAATCCTGCCACAGCATGGAAAGTACTTTCCCAGACAGAGCACCTGTGAGACTCACAATACCACTAACCTGTAGGCAGAAATATAATTATTCCCTTTTTTACATAAAAAAGAACAGACTCCAAAGTTAATTGTTGTCCAATGTCAAATAGGAAGTATTTGCAGAATATGAACATTTTTATCATTTTCCAGTAGCTCCTATGTAGCTAGTGTTAAACTTAAAAAAAAAAAAAAAAAAGGACTCTTTTTTTGCAGGGCACTAAGGTGACAGTTGGTTAAGATCTAACTCTTGATTTTGACTCAGGCCAGGATCTCAGAGTCCTGAGACGGACACCTACCAAGGGCTCTGCACTCAGCAGGATGTCTGCTGGAGATTCTCTCCTTCTTTCTCTCCCTCTACCCATCTCCTCTCTCTAAAATAAATAAATCTTTAAAAAGACAAAAAAAAATGGACCACTTTTTCATGAAAAATGCAATAGCAAAAGCCCATTAGCTATAATTTAGCCAAAATGGAGTGATTGGCTTGCTGTTGTTATTATATTTCAGTGAAAAAGTATAATTTCTTCATGTTTTCCACATTGTTGTCTTTATCTTGCTTTTGACCACTATGTCCCTTGCCCTCAGCAATAAAAATCCTTCCTGCTTGCAGTTCATAGAGCACTTTCACAGTGAGCCACGAAGAACTTTCTCAGTTGGCACTCATAATTGTGGTCATTTTACAGAGAAGGTAAAGTGAAAAAATTTCCCAAGGGTACCTCAGTGAATCATTGTCCTTCCCAATACTTCTTGATATACAGGTTCACACATTGCTAAAAGTTCTAATAAGTTTTCACCATGATTATAAAGTAGAGGAGTCTCCAATATAAAGGTAGAGTGAAGGGAGAGCATATCATTGTAGCTATGGGTTATCTGTAAGTCAGGCATTTACAAATCAAGGCCTCCCTTCCTTTAAATCCTTATTGGAGTACAGCTAGCTTAGAAGGAAGGAAGGATATATTGCATACAAACGGTCTCTAAATATTTATATCAATTTCTCTTAGAGCTTTGAAACTCACTCTTAGAATTCAACACAGTGGAAAATGCAGAAACACCAGAAAAGTTTGGAATATGACATGATTTTCCTCGTCAGGAGTGAACTCATTTAAATTAAGCATTGTCTTTCCTTCAAAAAGTGGAATTCATTATATTAGTTTATTTTTAAAAAATCAATAAATCTTATCCTAATGGAAAGTCTCTCTTTAACTCAAGATATATTTAATGAGGGATCCCTGGGTGGCGCAGCGGTTTAGCGCCTGCCTTTGGCCCAGGGTGCGATCCTGGAGACCCGGGATCGAATCCCATGTCGGGCTCCCGGTGCATGGAGCCTGCTTCTCCCTCTGCCTGTGTCTCTGCCTCTCTCTCTCTCTCTCTCTCTCTGTGTGTGACTATCATAAATTAAAAAAAAAAAAAAAGATATATTTAATGAGACGCGTCAGAATTGTGTTTGTTTCTAGAAATACAGAGCTGAACAGAAAATGAACTCTGGCTTTGAGCAACTCACAGTCTGATAGGCTAATTGGACAATTTATTCATTTACTCTGTCAATATTGGGTTGAATTGGTTAAATTAAATCAGAGATTTGGTTAAATTCTGGGACCTCAGTGGTAATCAAAACAGATCTAGGTCCTTATGCAGTTTTATAATCCTGCAAGGGAACAAGAAAATGAATAATTATTTAAAAATATGACAACGTGGATAAGAAAACAACCCCATAACTTCTAGGAGCCAACCTTGGCATTGCTGTAGGTTATCCTACTCACAGTGAGGCCTTGATGTTCTGTTTAACACAAACAATTTCACAGAACGTTAACACACAGTAAAGCCATTCATCTAGTAAAGTCTAGATGAATCTAGACTAAGACAGTATCACTCCATAATCACACCTGAACACAGGCAAAATGTGAACATTATGCAAACTACGAAATACCAAACATCCCCTAACTAATGTAAGTGATTACTGCTTCTCTGCCAATTACAACTTTAGCCTTTGGCTATTCTTCCCTCTTTCTAAATAGACTTTTTAAGATATCAAACATATTGAGGGCATGCAATCTACAGCAAAGTCAGTCTTCCTTAAATTTTCCCCAAATTAATTTAACAATCCCAAAACCTACAATGAATCCTTTATAATATCCTTTCACTGAGCTTTCCTACGGCTTCCCATGTGTGTTCTCTCTCTCTGCAACATACCATAAACCCAACTTGTTCAACTCTAATGTTCTTTAGTGTTCTTTGGCTGGAGGTCATTGACAAATGCAAAATTGGAAAGTGGCAACAGTATCATGCCTGTTGTTCAAAACTCTCTTTTCTTACTCTTCTTTCAAGACATTGAAAGGGGCATTAAGAATATGAAAATAGGGGAAAAAAAGAATATGAAAATAGGGGGAAAAAGAATATGAAAATAGGTGATATTTGAACTCTTAAGGGATAGGGAATATTTTACTCATTTATTTTTCCATTCATTGACTTATATGATACCTTGTTCCAAAAATAATTTAAGGTGACTGATATTATTAGGTGGATTCAGAGGTACGGAGTGGAGGGCAGCTGAGAGCATCAGATAAAGATGACACTGACCAAAGAGTCACCTAAATATAATGGAACCTGAAGGTGGGATGAGGATCCCCTAAATGACACTGACGTTTAACAGAATACACCCTTCCCCACTGCTCAGGCTCCCCCTACTCTTTCCTCAACCTGGAATAACACGTGAATCACTTCCAGTTACATTCTACTTGACTCTCTGTCACAATAGGCACTTCTTCCCTTTTCTGGAGACTTTTCATTTCCCATTCTCAATCACTATCCATTCCTGATGGCAAACTCAGTCTGATCTCAGACAAAAAACAAAACAAACTCATTTATTCCCCCTTAGTCTTAAAGAATTTAAGAAGCTCTAGTTCCTCAGGTAAATCCAAGTTAAGTCACTCTTGGTCAAACCTAATGATTTTTGAGTAGAGTAGTACTATTCTCACAAGAGCCATTAAAATATGTGTGGGTGACTTTTGCTTGTCACAAAGACTGGAGTGGTACTACTTGCATTCAGTGGACTAAGGCTCTGTAATGCTCTGAAGAGTCCCACACAGTGAAGAAATGACCCACCCAAAATGCCAATAGTATTCCTATTGAGAAACGTCCCACCTCTCCCCATGCCCGCACCAGTAATCCGGAATCAATGATTGTACACTCCACTGAACTCTATGTGGTCTCAAAATCTTTCTCAACATAACAATCCAGGTATGCCTTGCCAATCAGATTTGGCTTGGAATACAAAACCTATTTCCCTTTTTAAAACTAAAAGCTTCATGATTCTCAAGATGAAGTCTTCACTTGCTATCTTAGTCCTATTCCATCTCCTATGCTGGTAGCCATGACTTGGTCATCTGACTGCTTTCTCAGTTCTCCTAAGACAAGGGGCTCCCTGTCAGGGAGGTAAGCTCTGTGGCTGGGACCCTGCACCAACCCAACAGGGGTTCTCTGACAGTATATGCCAGCCTGCTAGCATTACCAATCCAAAAAAAAAAAAAAAAAAAAGTCTTACTCACTAGAGAGTAAGCTACACCCTCTAGTGGGGAAACCACATGTAATATAGCCAACTTCTTTGGAAGAATAACATCCAAAAGAAAATCCTACCCAAAGTGACTGAAGTTAAAAAATCAAAAACAAAAAGTGTGTGTCTGGCAATTTCTAGGGCTCCTGCATCTGAGAAGTCCAGAGGAATCTCTGAACTCAGGCATGGCTAGATCAGAGTCTCAGAAAAAGTTGCCAGAAATTTTCCTCTCCACTTTTGGGATCCCCCCATGCCTTCCTTGCTGTTGTCTTCATTCTTAGAAAGACACTGACAACCTCGCCTCACTCCCATCCCTGCAGCAGACCTAAGCAGTTCTAGAGTTACAGTTTCAGTAGGAGACAGCTTTCCTTTCCTAAAACGTCTAACAAAAGATTTAAGTTTTATTAGACTAGCTGGAATAAGATTCTTGAATCAGCCTACAATATTTGGCTATAGGCATGCTTAACTCTCATTGAAATGGACTGAGTTATAAGGCACTGCAGGAGCCAGGGTTGACACAGCCCCTCTATACGGACTAGAAGAAGATAAAAGAATTGTTCCCTGAAGGAATATTGAGGCACTATTACCAGAATAAATGAATGAAAGTCAAGCAAAACAACAGATGTGTTGGCACTATCCTTTCTGGATGCCATTTTTCCCTCCCCTGATTCTGAGGTTGCCCTTAGGCCTGTGCAAAACTCAACTCAATCCCCTGCTATTTTTTTTTCCTTTACTATAATTAACTATTTAGCCTTTTTGTATCACAGTAACACTTATCTTGGTAGAAAGCAAGGAAATGTCACCCAGAGATCTAAGCCTTCTGGAAACCATGCTCCTGTACTCATTCACACAAAACTATTTAACTTCCCATTCCATAAACCAAGAAGTCTAGTAAGAGGATCCCAGGGCATTTATATTCTTATTACTTGCTCTGTAGCTCTAATTTTGCAGAGTTCTCCATCAGCTCCTCATTTCACCTGATACTGATGCCTCACTTCTTACCACTTTGGTGCAAATGAGACCCTCCCCATCTTCCTTCATTCCTCAAGCACTTTCAACGCTATTTGGGGTAAGAAATGTTTTGTGAAGGTTTGAGATCATAAGGGAGGACACTGGCTAGCAACCATAGGAACTGTATCAGGATTCTTTTTAAGAGTGATGAAAATCCAGGGTGCCTGGGTGGCTCAGTTGGTTAAGCTTCAACTCTTGGTTTCAGCTAAGGTTATGATCTCAGGGTCATGAGATCGAGCCCTGTGTTGGGCTCTGTGCTCTGCATGAGTCTACTTGAGGTTCTCTCTCCTCCTCTCCCCACCCCCCCAACTCTCTCGCTCTCTCAAATAAATATTTTTGAAAAAAGAATGATGAAAATCCAACTGCAATTTAGCTTAGGCTAAATAAGAAATATGTGGGTTCATGCAATTAGGATTCAGGATGGGTCTTGACTCAAGCACAGCCACAGATTTAAGCAATACCAGGAGTCCATCTCTGCCCTCTGCTAGTCTTTCATTAAGTGCTGAGCTAATGACTCAATCTACAGACATACAGACTCCATCTACATGAAGAGACAATGGCTGCTACCTCCCCAGGCAAGTGTCCTTATAGCTCAGGAGCCAAAAGGAAAAAAGGGTGGGAAGAAGGCAATGCTGGGACCCAGTTCAACACCCCTCCAATCATTATGCAACTACAATCCCAGATATGGGAAATGGAACTTTTTTTACATGATTGTCTTATAATACCCAAAAGATTAAGTGTAAATATAGAAATTAAGATTGAATTTTATCTATATTACTATTTTGTGTTCAGAAATTATAGTGTCATTTAAAATGTTTGTCATATTTTAAGAAAATACAGCATATTAAAGAATGCATGAATCTTATTCTATTAAAAGTTTTTTGAGTATTGATTTAAACTTAGAATTTTAAGTTGAAAGAATAAGAATTTTATTAAAACTAAATATTATTGTCATTTTGAGGAGAAGTTGTCATTTGCCATATTTATATGCTTAATTGAATAGAATTATGTTTATTTATTTGGGAAGGTTTCATTTGTGATGCAATTGAAGCACTTAGAAGGAAAAATTGAGTATAAATGGATTTATCCATTTATGAATTCCTTCATTCAATAAAACTTAACTGTGTGCCCCTCTCCATTTGTTCAATTTTGAGAAACCAATTCACCTCTATGCTTATTTATTTGTCTTTCCTTTCCAAACTGAAGGTTTATCATCACAATTGTTTCCTTGCACTTAGTCCAATGCCTAGACTCAGAGCAAGCACTCAGAAATATATATTGAATAAATTCATGAACCATGCGAGACTCAAAATGCAATTAGCTTTTAAAAATTACAACTATTCTCTCCCTGTTACCTTTGGAACATCATTTTCTGTCCCAGTATTGGGTTCACCTAGGGGCCCATCTTCCATTTCTTTCCTTGTAATAGCTGAATGACATTGATTCACCTTCTGCCTATAGGGAGGTAACCTGTTCATTTGGGTAAGATAAAGGGGAGAGTCACAAGGTATCCAAAGGGAAACAGTGATCCTGTGCACAGCTAGGACTTATTGTTTGTGAAGGAAAATGAGATTGAAATGGTAGGCTACAATCAATGTGTATGGGCTTTGGGCCTCTTATTAACAAGTTATAAATGTATACATAAAGGTTGAAAATACTATCACAAAGAAGCCATTGACACAATTCACAGCATGCTTTAGGAAGATTAATCAGATTATCACTTGGAGGAAAAATTACAAGAATGTACCATTTAGTAATTAGGAATTTGGGTTTTGAAGTCAGATAGCTTAGTTTCACAATGATTCTCTCCAATTTACTAGCTATGTGACCTTTAGCAAAATACTTAACCTCTCTGAGTTGCATTACTTATAAAATGGGACAAGTGATCCTTAGGTCACAGAATTCATTGGCTTAAATTGATGATGTATTTAAATGATTGGTAGAGTGTCACTGTGACATTAAAAATGCAAAACCAAAACAAACACAATGAAAGTAAGACTTTGCAAGGGAGAGGCTAGAGCCAGGATGATTTAGGAGATGGAGCTACAATTAAGAAGTAGTGACACAGAAGCCCATAGGGGAGGGAAAGTGAGTTTAAAGAGTACTTACAGTTATTTCAAGTATAGCTGCATACAGTTTGGACTCACTTAGTGCCTGCTGTGCTGCCGGGCATCCTGGGATTCCCCTGAAATGTTTTTGTAAATGATGTCTCTAGCCTGCCTAAGAACAGAGACTCGTCCCTGGTCATCTCTGCAGCCCTGGTGTCTCATATATTCTTAGGTTGCACGAAATATTTTAACAAATGTCAGCTGATTGTAAATAGTTCTTGACATTTCAAACCATTTTCTAAAGAGTAATTTCTTTATTCTGATATTTCTAGAGATCAGGCTAAAGGATTTGCACTAGATGAATGTAGTATTGGGGAAAACACAATACGAGTAATTTTAAAAAGAAAGCTTGTTAATTTCTTAAGTTTCATCCTTCATTTTTCCCCTTTTCCATGACATAACTTTGGTCTGGTGTAGTTTGGTCCAAATTCAAAATAAAAAGCAAAGGCCATGTTGCTTAGTGCTTACTCAGAGCTTATGCTCATAAAAGCCTCCCATGAAGATTTTTCCTTCTGTTTCTCTTTCTCTTCCTTCCTTTTTCTTTTCTTTTCTTTCTTTTCTTTTCTTTTTTTTTCTTTCTTCTCTCTCTTTTGTTGTTGTTGTTATTATTGTTGTATTTTTGGGTGTTTTTTTTCTCCCTAACCTACCAACCTGTGTTTGGTTTTGAAACTGCAATTCTCAATGCATATACCTAGGTACAATATCCCTTCTTAGGATTTCCTTATGTAACTTGCGAAAATGTAAAATGCTTTGAAAATGAACTTCAGAAATATCTCATGCTAAGAATTCAGCCCTTGCAACTTCAATTACAGCTGAGAAGAGGGAAAGAAAGGCCTCTGGACAGTCAAATAATAATAGCTAAGCTTTGTGGGTTTTGACACATGCCAGGCACTGCTCTAAGTAGATTACAAACATTACCTCACAAAAAAACAGAAGACAGCAAAGATGTGGAGAAATTGGAACCCTTTGTGCACGGTTGGTGAAAATATGAGATGGTGCAGCTGCTGTGGAAAAATTAAAAATAAAATTACCATATGATCCAGCAATCCACTTTTAGATATATATGTGAGAGAACAGAAAGGCGGATCTAGAAGAGATATTTACATACTCATGGTCACTGAAACATATATCCACAATAGCCAAGAGGTAAAAACAACCCAAATGTCCACCAATGGATGGACTGACAAAATGTGGTGTATAGATACAATGGCATGTTATTCAGTCTTAAAAAGGAAGGAAATTCTGACACATGCCACACATGGATGAAACTTGAAGACATTATGCTAAGCGAAAGCAGCCAAACATAAAAGGACAAATATTATATGATTCCACTTAGGTTAGGTAAATAGAGACAAAAAGTGGAATGGGGATTGCCAGGGGCTGGGCGTGAGCAGGGATGGGAGTTGTTTAGTGGGTAGAGTTTCAATTTGGGAAGATAAAGAGGTGGGTGGTGGTCACTGTTGCACAACAATGTAAATATACTTAATGCCACTGAAGTCTACACTTAAAAATGGTTAAGACGGTAAATTTTTTATCTGTGTTTTTACACAATTAAAAAGAAACACATAAAGAATCATTCACAGGCAGACTCAAAACTGTACTGGTAGGGTTCCCAGTCTTTCTTTTGGATACCGCTACATATAGCAAACAAACAGACAAACAAACAAACAAAAAGATGAGGAAGTGTAGTAAATTAAAGATGGCCACAAATTCTTTGCTACTCCTTCAATTAAGACGTGGAGTCTTGTTCTCCCCTTGAATCTAGGCCGGCTTAGTGTCTTCTTGACCAATAGATTATGAGAGAAGGAACTTCTGGGATCCTAGGCTAGATCATAAGAAGTCCTACTCTTAAAAAAAAAAAAAAAAAAAAAAATAAGTCCTACTCTACTGCTTGGAACAGCTCACTCTCTGCATTTTCTGTCTCTCAGAGCTCCCAGAGAAGCACTTTGTTGTGAGAAACCCAAACCAGAGAAAGAGGCCACACGCAGGCACTCTGATGGATGGCTCTAGCTGAGCCAGTAGGGCTTCCAGCCTGAGTCACCAATAACAACATCCATTTGAGCCTGACGTTAACTATAGTTTCAGCTCACACCTGATGGCAAATGTGTAAGAGAGCCCAAACTAGAACCACCCAGCCAAGCCCAGTCAACCCACAGTATCATGACAGATCATAACAAATTGTGTTAAACCACTAACTTCTGCAGTGGTTTATGATGTAGGTACCATAGTGATGTCCATTTTTACTTGGTAGACCTGAAGCCAAGAGTTGAAATGCTTGCTCACGGTCTCATGCCAGTAAGCAGAGAACTCACATTTGAACCAGAGCTTTCTAAACTTCTAAAATTGTAAAGCCTGCATTGCTGACTACTGAATATACAGTTTCTCAGCTGAAACAGCTGTAAAAGGATTTACTTCTCAAAAAATCCCGAATTTAAATTCATAGCTGAGGGTAGCCTCGGCGGCCCAGTGGTTTAGCGCCGCCTTCAGCCCAGGGTGTGATCCTGGAGACCAGGGATCGAGTCCCACATTGGACTCCCTGCATGGAGCCTGCTTCTCCCTCTACCTGTGTCTCTGCCTCTTTCTCTCTGTGTGTGTGGTGAATAAATAAAATCTTTAAAAAATAATAAATCCATAGCTGGTTTTACCACATTACTAAACTCCAAGTGTAATGTGGCTGACCCTGACGTACATGGTACCTCCTGCAGTTGTGCCTTACACAGGCCGCATAGCCCTAAGTGGACCTGAACAAACCCTGTCCTCTATTCTCAACCACAGCCTGTTCTCTTAAGTGTTAAGACCTTCTAACAAATATCAGTCCTCATTTAAAGGCCTAAGAAGTTTCAAGGGAGGAGAGAGGTTGGTGCTAGAACCTATGTCAGTATGAGAAGTAAGAGGTATTTAAAAATACCTAAGGGGAGCCTGGGTGGCTCAGTCAGTTAAGCGTCTGCCTTCAACTCAGGTCAAAATCCCAGGGTTCTGGGATTGGATCCTGTGTCGGGCTCCCCCCTCTGTGGGGAGTCTGCTTCTCCCTTTGCCTTTGCCCCTCTCTCGGTCTCTCATGCATAAAATAAAAATAAAATCTTAAAAAGTTTTAGCTAAAAAGTAGGGAGTTAAAAAAACAAACAAACCCACAGTGGTTCAGGGCCATTTAGCGTCGGGCAGATTTCACTGTAGAGGGCAGAGCTTCCCTGATGATGCCACTGTATGAGAGCAGGGAACACTAGCTCAGGACTCTAATAAAAACCCACATCACGAAGGAACAAAAAAATCTCAGAGGTAAAGGGATGCACACATTCTACCTTAAAATGTTAAAACTGGGGCGCCTGGGTGGTTCAGTCAGTTAAGCGTCCAACTCTTGATTTCGGCTCAGATCATAATCTTCGGGTTCTGAGAGTGAGTCTTGTGTAGGGCTCTGCACTCATCAGGGAGTCTGCTTATTCTTCCTCCTCTACTTCTCTGTCTCCCCTCTCCCCTCCCCCTTACAAATGAATAAATAAAATCTGAGTAAAAGAATATTAAAACTAGGGCAGCCCGGGTGGCTTAGCAGATTAGTGCCGCCTTCAGCCCAGGGCGTGATCCTGGAGACCCGGGTTCGAGTCCCACGTCAGGCTCCCTGGGTGGAGCCTGTTTCTCCCTCTGCCTCTCTCTCTCTCTGTCTCTCATGAATAAATAAATAAAATCTAAAAAAAAGAAAAAGATTGTTAAAACTAGTTAAGTCTATTTATACACAGCAGGCATATATCACTCAGAAACCATCTTGATTCAGCATTTATTACAATGTTTGTGGATATCCTTTTGTTGGGACACCAGCTGGCTCAGTGGTTAAGCCTCTGCCTTCAGCCCAGGGCGTGACCCTGGAGACCCGGGATCGAGTCCCACGTCGGGCTCCCTGCATGGAGCCTGCTTCTCCCTCTGCCTGTGTCTCTGCCTCTATCTGTGTGTGTCTCTCATGAATAAATAAACAAAATCTTAAAAGATACATACTTTGTTTCTCTCTCTAAATTTGAAGTAGGAAACACATCTCATTTGTATTTCTGGTCCCACCATAGTACATTTTTACCAAAGGAGGAAGGCTAATGAAATTCAGTAATATACTGATTTAAAGACTTGACCCATTTGCACCCAGATAAGTCCCTTGTATCTATGCCAGGCTCAGTGCCAGACACTTGCGTATAGAATTCCTATTTGTTTTTCTAAACAATCCGGAAAACAGAAAAAGCCACGGTGTTTATTGTTTGTTTAAGTTCAAATACGGAAGAAATCGAGGAAAGGAACGGACACGGGAAGGGGATGTCATTCTCACTTAGAGGAGTAAGGTGACGTGAAGGCGGGCGTTAAGATGAACAGTATATAACTATGATGAGGTCTTGTTGCCTTTTCTTCCCAGAGCCCTAACTCGAGACACGTGGTGTGAGACGTGGAATGGCACAGCTAGAACTCTGATAAGCTGCCAAGATAAGCTGAAACCTATGAGACCAAAGCATAGTGGGGAAAGCGGGAAGACCAGCTTCGGCCTCGAGGAAGGAATAGGAAGGCCCCCCCCCCCCCAAAAAAAAAAAAAAGTAAAAAAAGTCTTCTTTTAGCTAAACGAAACGAATTCTGGCAAAGTCCCTACTGGAACGCAGTCCTTTGACTCCAAAAGCTTACCCAAGGCCGCCCAACACCTGCGAAGCGAGCACCTGCCTCCCCAGCGTCAGACTCCAGGCGCTTCCGGCGCGCCGACGCCCTCCCGGAAACAGGGACGGGCCCCACCCGCCCCCACTCCCCCCGCCCCCATCAAACCGCCACGCTCAACATGGCTGCCGTGACTCGAAGCCTGCGTCCCACACCCAACATGGACACCGGGAGCGAGCCCAGCCCCGGAAGGCAACCCTCCGGAAATGCCCGAGCGGCGGCGGAAGCGGAAGCGCCGCGGCGGTGGGGGCCGCGGGAAGTGTCGGTCGCGCTTCTCCCACCCTCTCAACCACAATAACAGACAGAGGGCCGGCTTAGGTGAGGTGGCGGCCGAGTGGGCCCGGGGACCAGCGGCAGGCCGCAGAGCCGTGGGTGTAGGTGTGTGTGTGGGCGGCGGGGACGGCAGGGGCGGGGAGGAGGCCGTCTGGGGGCTCCCGGGCTCCCGGGCTCCCGGGCTCCCGACAGCCTGGACTCTCGGTCTCTGGCCCCTTTCGGGCCTCGATCTGCCGGGAGAGCAGAGATTGGGTGTGTGGGTGTTGGCCTTGTAGGCCCTGGTTGCGGGGTTTGCTTACCTCGTCCAGACCTGGCCGAAGATTCTAGCATATAGAATCCTCTCTGGGTTTAGGTTTCCCCAGAATGGGGGCGGGGTGGGGGGTTGGCCTGGGCAATTCATGGGACACCCTCCCACCCGGGGCGCCACGAATTCTACAGTGTTAACGCTGTCAGTGTTTAAGCCGATATGTTGAGGAAGATCTGTAGTCAGCGTGCTGAGGGGATGTCCCTTGGCAAGACGCAGGGAATACAGCTTTGAGAGGCGGCCAGGCCTGGGTTCAGGAGCCTCAAGTTCTAGTCTTACCTTGCCACCGACTCCCTGTGTGACCTTGCCCAGGTCCATTACCTTCTGCTATAGCACACCTTGCGTATCTGTAAAATGAAAGTGTTGGTTGCCTCTGATGCTTCTCCTAGCTCTGAAAATCAGATTACCAGCTCCCGTTAAAGGAGTCTTTCCTTAGAGACAGACCTGAAAAGCTTGTCTTCTCTGCCTCCTGGATAGCTAGGAATTGACTGATAAGAGATGTCTACGTGTTTCTTTCCAGGCCCCAAACTGGCCAAGGGCAGCTGGGTACTTAGGAAGGTTCTTGTGCAGGGAGAAACTCTGTCCTGACGACTTTGTTTTATGAATCCATGCCAGCAGTGTAAAAACACACCTGTGTGAGTAATGGGAGACCTCTCTCTCTTTTATTTTTTTGTCCTAGAGCTGCTGTTAACTAGCTGGCACTTTGGGCAAATTCCTTTGGGCTCTCTGGACTTGGGATTTCTCAGCTAGCAAATGAGAGCGTTGGATTAGGTCACTGGTTCTTAATCCTCTTTCCCATACCCTGAGCACAATTGAAGAATAAAATAATGGCTCTATAAGGCCCTGGTTTTCAGGGTGAGAGAAGGGGTGGGATGTGGAAAGCTACATGTTGTGTAGTCCTATAGATTGAAAAAAAATGTGCTTGTAATTTTTAACTTCTGACAGTTAACTGGTTTAGGTGACCCCTGAGGTTCCTTTTGTCTTTTTAAAAATTGCAGTGCTGTGATTCTTATGTTCTCCTAGGGTAAGGAATATAGGTTGTGGGTGTGTGTGTGTTTATTTATTTTTGTAAGATTTTATTTTTAGGTAATCTATACCCAACATGGGGCTCAAACTTAGAACCCCGAAATGAAGAGTCTCATGCCCTACTGACTAAGCCAACCAGACACCCCTTGTGTCTGTGTTCGTTTAAATGAATATGTGCCTGCAGGTAACACACTTTAGTGAAGAGGATACTAAGACATAGCAAAAGAGAAAAAGGGAAAACGAGGTTTCAGCAAGGTAAAGTGACGTAGTAAAATAAAATTGGTCTTGTCTTGGAGTTTGAGACCTGTATCCTTGCTTCAGCACTCATAGTTTCTGACTTGTGTCTTTGGACAAGCCGGCATACCTCTCTGAGCCTCACTTTTCCTTATCCGGAAGATGAAGGGTTGGACCAGGTGGTTCCTAGACCCATTTAGCACTAGAATTCTGTGTGTTTGTTTTCTATTTGAGCAGTTTGGTAGATGTGGTATGGCACTTCTTTAGGCAAGAAGGGCTATCCTAGGTAGTAGATATAATAGATCTATGATGTTAGGAATGGGGTCAAATGAAGTGACATACAAGATTATTTAGATATGAATGAGCTGAAACCAATAGAAACTAAAAAAAGGCATCAGAACCTGAAGGGCAGGGAAACCCTTGACCAGATAGATGATTGAGGACATTGGGGAATTTTAAATGGGAGAAAGGTATTTTTGGTGAGGGTAATAAAAGGTAATTTAAATTATAGTAATGGAAGTGATGGAGTTAAAAGAAACTGGTGTTAGAATCGATCTGCTTTCTGAGACAGTAAGTTTCATGGAATGAAACAATTTGTCACCACCTAGCACTTAGTAGGCAGTCAGTGATAGAGAAGATAGATGGATGGACAGGTAACAGCAATCCAGAAAAGAAGTTTCTCCATAGAATTGTAATTAATTTGATACAGAATAGAGGAGTTGGTTCAGAATTATGAAAATTTTATGGAAGAAGAGATCTTTAAGTTTTATGGTTAGTTGTAAGATAGTTGGTTTATCTCTGCCCTGTAAAATGTGTTAATAAGAGATAAACATGGACCCAGGAAGGCCTGGTGTGATCTGAGGAAAGGATTAATTAGTTGAATAAGTCAGGGATGGTGGAAGATGTTGGCAAGATGGTAGTGGTATAGGAAGATTTTTAGTTGTGACGTTTAGGGAGTAGAGGAATGGATTTATATGGGATTTTTATAGATATTAGCAATTGTCAGAATTGTGAATAGTAATAAAATCTCTACAGTGGAAATAGAGGATTAAAAGGAAAAGAACTTGATTTTGCAAGCAAGGAAATGTTAGTGCTCCCCTGCAAGAGGTAGAGATAGCCTGAGAGTTAGGGATTAAAAGATAGGAATGAATTTGGGGGCAAACAGAATGAACTGAATTAGTAGAGGATGCATAGTTCTGTTTGAGAAGAGAGGAGATTTGAATTGGCTGGATGGAAGGAGAAGAGCATACCTAAGAGAAATTGTATTACAGAAGGACTCCTGGCTTAATACAGACAACTCAGGCTTACTGCTTAGAATGTACTTGCAAACTGGGATGAAAAAAGATGCTTCCAGTGGCTAAGGCCTGCTAAACAGACAGCCACCAAAAGACTACAGGATATCCCAAACTGCTAAAAGCTGTTGTGTGGGACTCTAAATGACATGGACCACAAACCCTAATTTGTGAAGGAGGGTGTGGTCAGCAGCAGGTCTGTCAGAGCATCCAGAAGCCCATCTCAGAGCACTGGGGCATAGCTCTGGAATGCAGAGAGACAGCCTAGGTGCAGAGCCTGACTTGATGATAGGGTGTGTAGTGTAGGCCAAGAAGTCTGAATGACACTTAACACATGCCCTGGGGCAAGTGACTTATCCTCTCTGGTTCTGTTTGTCTATCAGAAAATTGAGGGAGCTGGTGTTAGGTAGGGACCTCTGAGTGAGCTTTGATGTCTGTGAAGGCCCTGAAATTGTGTATGAAATTCATTGTGCATGAATCTGGGTATGTTTTATTTTCCTTTTGGGGAGAAGATGTGCAGCTTTCACCATAGCCTCAGATGGGTTTGTGACCCACAAAAATTAAGAGCTGTGTGACTAGGTAGTCTCCAAGGGCCCTTTCAGCTTTTGATATTCTGGGATTCTATGCTTCTGTCGGAATGACTTTTTTGAGGTTTAGAGTCTGAGTCTTCAGAACTTGCCAACCCTAGAAATACCTAGTGCTACAAAATATATTCTTCATGTATTTATACTCACTTGTTATTTATCCTCACCTCTCCCTTACCCTCTGTGACTCCTTTGCTAGGCCCACTTCAGTGCTTCATCTTTACCTACTGTTGATTTTTCCTCCTTTGCTCTTTTTCTTCTAAGCTACTTGTGCGTGGCACCTTCCCTGCCTTGTTGAGTTTCTCAAGGGCAAATGGTGATATGCTGGGATAGGGGTAGGAAAAAAAAACAAGATATGGAAGGGTACTTTTCTATTCTCACTTGCTTTTTATCCCTCATCCTATTAAAAGAAAAGCAATTAAGAGAGAGAGTGCACAGACAAGAGAGACACTGTCATCACTTGGATTTTGCTTGCCTTGCATGGTGTTTTCTTCTCATACAGCAATGCTAGGCCCCTGTTATACTCAGCATAGCCTGGCTAGGTATTTCACTTCAGTGAAGATGAAGCCAACCTTAGTTGTCCTTTATAGAGTTTGAGTGATGGTAGGGGCACATAAATAAATCCTTTAACAAGGAAGTTTTTTATCTCCTGGATATTTCTAGGACACCTGCCTGGAGGAGGAAAAGACCACTGTCTTTCCCCTGGCTGTGGGTCCTGACCTTTTAAGTCCTTAGATATAGGATGAAGATCTTACCTTTTACCCTAGTGTACATCTCCACAAATTCCCCACCAGAGGCTTAAAGCACAGAAGTTACTACTCCACCTGCTGCCAGCTACATGAAGAAGTTTTCAATTCTAGGCATCATATGGGGAGAAAAATTGTGTGTGTGTGTGTGTGTGTCTAATTTCACCTAAAATTTTGTTAGGCCCTTTGGTAGTTTGTGTTAATGCATACTGCAAGTTAAATAGGTTTTTGTGGGCTTGGTAAGAATGTTCTTTGCATAATGTTGTATAAAGTCATATATGTGAGTAAATATCTTTTCTGAGTTCTAAGCAAGTGAACTTTAATAAACCCAATAATATTTAAGGTATAGTCTGTTTTCTGTTTGGTTTAAAAATTCAAGTATCAGTTGTACCCCGGGGCTACTAGATCTGATTTCCACAAAAATGACTTGCAAAATAATAAGGAACACCAAAAGGTGGAATCATAAGATGAGAGTGTAAATTGTTAGTGGTGTAGATTTGTTGAAGAGACAGGGAGAAAGACTAAGAAAGATTTTTACTTACAGGATGAAAGTCAAGAACATGGTATTCATGAAAGGTTAGAGTTGTCAAGATTCTTAAAAGTAAAGCATGTGCTAAAATATGATAGCTGAAGAATTCATTCATGGTTGAACAGTCTTGTTGAGGCATTTGTAGACACAGGTAGCTGTTTGTTTTGTGTTTCTTGATTGGATTAAGATCTGATTGCATTTTTGCCTGGGTTATAAGCTTGTTGCTGAGATCTTTGAGTGCTGTAGTAGCAAACAGGGTCCTCAGAGGACAATGAGATGGTTCCTAGCAGCTTTGAAGCTAGTGGATGCATCTAGAATAATGGACAGACTGATGGATGTTCACACATTAGATATTTGAGGGTTTATTATGAGCAGACTTGTTTTTACCTAGAGGCAGGAGATTGAGATTCTTTCCCTTACGCTGGCTGAAATGTGGCCAAAATGTTCTTTTTCCTCTTCCTCTTCCTCTTCCTCTTCCTCTTCCTCTTCCTCTTCCTCTTCCTTTTCCTTTTCCTTTTCCTTTTCCTTTCTGATTTTATTTAGGGACCCCTGAGTGGCTCAGCAGTTTAGCACTTGCCTCGGGCCCAGGGCATGATCCTAGAGTCCTAGGATCGAGTCCCACATCAGGCTTCCTGCATGGAGCCTGCTTCTCCCTCTGCCTGTGTCTCTGCCCCACCCCCTTCAATCTTTAAAAAAAAATAAAGATTTTATTTATTTATTCATGAGAGACTCAGAGACACAAGCGGAGGGAGAAACAGGCTCCCTGTGAGGAGCCTGATGTGGGACTCAATTCTAGGATCCTAGGATCACAATGTGAGCCAAAGGCAGACACTCAACCACTGAGAGCCACCCAGGTGCCCAACTACACAAATTTCTATAGGAGAAGCATAAAGTTAGTCTCACAGGGAGTTCAAAAGAGATGAGAAGCTGTTTTCACAAAGGACTTAAGTTTTAAACTAGATTTTGAAAATAGATTAGTGGTGTTATAGGCAAAAAAGGGAAGAAAAGAACATTCTAGTCAGAGTTAATAGCTTATTATGAATGAAAGATCACTGTTTGCCTGGGGGAACTGAGGATATTGGTGCGGCAGGAGTGAGCGTCTAGAAGGAGTCTTAAGGATTGAAAGATGAGATGGGGAAGGTGCGATGAGATGAGATTGGGAAGATTTTATCCTGTAGAAACTAGGATTCCTTGTAGGCTGTTTGTTTGTTTAGATTTGTTTTATAAATTTTCTAATAATGAGGAAGAGTATGAAAAGTAAAAGTCTCTTGGCTACTTTCCTAAACCCCTGTTCTCCCCAGAGGTAGCCACTATTAGTATTTTGTTGTGGACCTTTCTAGAAATGTCCCATGCAAACACATGCATATTCCTTTTTCCCTTATGCAAATGAGGTAATACCTTTGACATAATCTACATCTTGCTTTTTTTCACTTAATATGCAATCAAAGGACTGATTTGAAAAGATTTTTCTGGTTTTAGTGTGCAATACAGTATGGTAAACAGTTATTCAGCAAATTACTTATTGTGGGCCTATTGTGTAGTAGGCTTTGTTCCAGGCCCTGGGAAGCTATTGTAGTCACCTCCCTGAGATTGATAGAGGCCTGAAAGCCTGCAGGAGTGGATGCAGGAGCAATATTGTGGCAAGATTGGTAAGAAGAGCCAATCAGATGACTGGGAAATGAGTGATCACAACATGTTGAGGTTTATGTCACGATTTCTAATTTGAGCATCTGGTAAACTAGAGTAGAGAAAGCATGTGTGTGAATAGGAGAGGGTAGTTGTGGTTGTGGAGAGAGTTCATTTTGGACATAATATTTTTGAAGGAAGTTCAAGATACTCTGATGAAGGTTTCTGAGAGGCAGAGGAAGCAAAGGTCAGAACTCAGGAGAGATAGGAGCTAGAAGTGGATTTCTTTTTTTAAAGTGTATTTGTAGTAGCAGTAGTGGAAGCCCATAGACTGAGTTGCCCCAGGCAGAAGAGGATTCTAGGGTGAATTGGCAAAGGAGACTGAGGAGTGGTCCTAGAGGAATGAAGAGGACCAAGAGAATATCACTTTGGGGTCTCATGTTGTGAGGTTTCAAAGAAAGAGTGGTTTAGCAGTACCCATACTACAGATGGGTCAAATGGGGAAGCATTGAAGAGAGCCTACTGGATTTCATGATGAGGAGGTTAGAATAACCATAGAGCAGTTGCGGGAGCTTATAAGATGGAAAGATTCATTTTCCTGGGAGAACGCAGTGAATAGGGAAAGGTAGGCAGTGATAGAAACAGATGAGTATATTTATAACTTTTTGTGGGAAGTTCTTAGTACAAATTTTTATTTCTCCCAAGGTCTGTTAACCAAAATGGGATGGACAGCATACATATAAGCTTTTAAGAAGGTAAAAGAGATGTCACAAATTTGGTACAAGGTAGCTCATGCAGTTAGTTACTCTTTGCTGAATCCCTTAGGTCTGTACTAGGTGCCTGTTGATAACTAATCAACATACAATTGTAGAAAGGTATTTCTTTGGTTTCCTAGGCCATAGCTGAAGAGATAACAAATTAGATGGGGGATTAGAGGTAGGTGTAGAGGGGTGTGTGTGTGTGTGTGTGTGTGTGTGTGTATGTATGTATGTATGTGTGTGTGGGTAATGCAGGGAGAAGCAGGCATCCTGCTACCTGCATATTTGTCCTTTTTCCCTTATGCAAATGAGGTAATGCCTTTGACAATTTACATCTTGCTTTTTTCACTTAATATACAATCAAAGGGCTGGTTTAAAAAGATTTTTCTGGTTTCAGTGTGCAGTATGGTATGGTAAACAGTTATTCAGCAAATTACTTACTAAGAGAGGTTACAAGTGAGGGAAGAGAGAGAAGAGACCAGAACACATACAGGCACAGGAAATCTGACGATTCACTTAGACATGTAGTTTGCTTCCCTTTATGGATAAAGCAGAGGATCCCCAAGAACTCCACAGACTTCCGTAGTCCCTGAGGAGAGGTATCAGAATATAATGGATATTCATACTGATAACCTGAGGTCATGAAGAAAAGGTTAAGCTTTTATTGAGTCCACTTTGTAGGAAAATAGAAGCATGTACTCCACTTTACAAAGTTTTTATAGTAAAGGCTTGTAATTAGGAAAAAGGAAAAGATGGTACATGAACTGGAGCAAATACTATTCTAGAGATGTACTGATTTGGAACTGCACTCCTGTGCATCACTGCAGAATTATGAAATTTAAGCTCTGATCAAGAGTTCTCTGCGTTTGAGTCCAGCTCATTTTTGAGAATTTTACCAGTGATAGTTGATAATGTTATTTAACGGACAGTGTTTTTACAGGATTCCCTCTTAACCTGATCAACAAAATAAAACAAAACCCTCTGGGTGTTTGCTCATCTGACTTTTAATTCTCCTTCTGCCCTCCTTCCCTTCCTTTTTCTCCCTCCTCCCCTCTCTTCCTTCATCACCAAAGCTTATTTTAAAAACAGACAAAACAAAAAACAAAAAACAAAACAAAACAAAAAAAAAACAGACAAAACATATATTTGACACAAAAGTGAAGTAACCTTTGCTACTTAATGTTTACGGGAGAGGGAAAAGGGTGGTTTTATTCTCTATCTGAAATTGTATATAAATAGTATTTAGTTTTTGAGTGGGAAGTCTAATTTTTATCAGATTTATAAAGGGGTCTGGGTAGGGTCTAATCCCCTCACTTTAAAGGTAGGAAAATAAAGAATTTAAAGGGTGACTCAAGTTCATAGAAGTAGTTTGGCAGATACAGGACTGGAATTCAACGTTCCTCTTCTGCCTTTGTGTGAGGGGCAGACCTAGAATCAAGAGTTCCAGAACTGGAAGGGGTTTTGTTAACCTAGTTTAACCATCTCTTACCTTACAGGTGAAGAGATTGGTGCTTGGGGAAATTGGGTGAATTAGCTAGGAAGAAACAGAATATAAAATAGAATACAAAACTCCTGATTTCTTGGGTTGTTTTTGTTTTTGTTTTTTTTCTCATTCTAAGTAATGCATTTTTATATTCTCTACTGCTCTTCAGAAAAAGATATTCTGTGCATTCTTGGTAACGTTTTTATTAATTTGAAGGTGGTTTGTACTTTTCTTATAAAATAAACATTGTTTACGAAACTAGGTTTTCTGGGAATAACTTCTGAGTCTTAAGTTGATGTGCTTTAGTCTACTCTAGTCTCTGCTTGTTTTCAGCGGCTTTGAATTCAAGTAATCAAGAGGGAAGATTTGCTCTTTGATACTGGAGATAACACAGCAATGGGTCCACGAAAGAAAAGTGTTAAAACGTGTCTCATGAATAATGAAATTGCTGAGGAAACAATATCCGATGAAACAAAGGACTATATGAATCAACTTTCACATGAAGTGCTCTGCCATATTTTTAGGTAAGATTTTGTGTGGTTGACTTTTACCCCCCTAGAATGTGTAATAAGTAGGAGCAAATGCTAGAGCTGCACTGTCTAGTATGGTAGTCACTAGCTACCTGTGGCATTTAAATTCAAGTGAAATGAAAGTGAGAATCCAGTTCCCCAATTACACAAGCTTATATGACCTGTGGCTACTGTGTAGGACAGCACAAACAGTGAAGATAGAGAATACTACTTTCGTTGCAGTAAGCACTATTGGATATTCATTCTCTAGACTGCATTAACATTCCAGGCTTCTTGGAACTCTTATTGACTGATTTGTTGACTTTTGTTATTACAGTACCATGTGTGTACAACATAAGGCAGTGTTTCTGACTTTTTTGACTACAACCCACAGTGGGAAACATTTTCTTCATATGCACATATATGTAAGTGATTGCAATCAAAGTTTCGTGAAATAATACCATACCCATTGTTACTATATGCAACACACACATTAAAGTTGTTCTGTGGTAAAGCTCCTCTCAGAGTCTTTTTTTAAATTATATTTTTGCCCAGACTACATTATAAACAACAGTCAGAGAAAAACCAAAACAAAGAACAACAAAACCCTGCCACTTCCAGTTTCCCCTGCTTTCTTCTTTCAGTCATTATCCATTCAAATAAACAGCCCTAACACACTTTGTCTCTGGAGTTAGAGACCTGACTTGGAAATCATGAGTCTCATTTACTTGCCTTGGACAGTGATTGATAACGATGGTATTGTAAGGATTCGATGAAATAATGGTTTTAAAGCACTCAACACACTGCATAGCATAAATGCTTGGTGAGCCTTAGTGGTTAGGATTTTTCATATTGCTCCGTGATCTTCATAATTACCATTTTAGTCACTAAAATGACTAGACCACTAGACCAAGACACGATAATTAACTTTGCCCTTGTCTTACATCGGGATTGTCGTCAGTTTTTGTCTTAAACAATTGCAATGAACTTTTCCAAGCATTTGGATTTTCTGTTATTTTATTTACCTAGGGGAAATTTCCATATATGAAGTTCTTAGAAATGTTTTGCATTTTTTAAATTATTACATATTTGCAGATAAAGAAGTTTTAAAATAGAGATAGCAGAGCTACTTTAGGGAACCATGGGCACTTTATTTTTCTTTTCCAACATAAGTTTGGAGTAGTCCTTCTACAGTTTGTTGTTGTATGACACAGCATAGTTTTGTCAGTTCAGTTCTGTCTGGCAATAGGAAACCCAAAATAACAGAATTTTTTTTAACATAAAGTGGTACTGAAGTTCATTTGGCAGAAAAAAGTCTCAAAATCTTTCAGAAAGTTTTTTCAGAAAAAGAGTCTTAATCCTACCAGATGTTCAAATACATTCTAAAATACACAATAAATGAGGATTTGGTCCTGGGAAAATTAAGCAGATAGTTGGGTAAAACAGTTGTTATATGTCGGCTCTATGTGGGGATTCAAATGTATGTCGGGATCTAGCTTATGATAAACTTGGTATTCACATCAGTGAGGAAAAGCTGAGTGAATTACTCAGTGATGATGTCATAACCCAAGAACCATTTGGAGAAAGGAATAAAAGCATGTTCTTATCTGTCATTATCTGATACCAAATTCTAAATGCATCAATGAGTTAAACCCTTAAAGCTGTTAAAATCTTGAAAGAGGGACGCCTGGGTGGCTCAGTGGTTGAGCATCTGCCTTTGGCTCAGGGCAAGATTCTGGAATCCTGGGATCAAGTCCTGCATTGGAGCCTGCTTCTCCCTCTGCCTATGTCTCTGCCTCTCTCTCTGTCTCTCTTGAATAAATAAATAAAATCCTTAAAAAAAAAATTCTGGAAGCATAGGTAAAATCCTAAATGCATCACTTTGTTAAACCCGTAAAGCAGTTAAAAAATCCTGGAATAGCATCTGCCTGTGGCTCAGGGCAGGATTCTGGAATCCTGGGATCAAGTCCTGCATTAGGAGCCTGCTTCTCCCTCTGCCTGTGTCTCTGCCTCTCTCTCTGTCTCTTATGAATAAATAAATAAAATCTTAAAAAAAAAGCCCTGGAAGAAAGCATAGGTAAAATTGTTTCTAGGGATGTGTGTTAGATATTTGTTGAATAATGGGAGGACATATTATGAACAAATTGGACCATATTTTAAGTTGAGAGTGGATATGATAACATTTTGCAGTTCAATATTCAAATGGAAGGAGTGGCATCAAGTGTTAACATCTTTTTAAAAATGTACTTGAAATGCCTCCTGCTCTTCAATTATGTATCTATGAAGAAAAAATACAATTCTTTTTCTGAGGGCAAATATGTATGATAATCATGTGATTACTGATCTATTTGTACTTTAAAAGGGTATAAAATTTACTCAGGCATATGGAAAAAATACTTTAGTGTATAACTTGATTCAGAAAACAAATTCAGTATTTCCCATTGTTTATAAAATGTGTAGTCATAATTTCTGAAAATTATCCTATTTATATCTGAGTTAAGTAAAGTGCAAATTAAGTTAGCAATAATGCTTTTTTTTGTGGAAAATTATATTTGATTTTATCTCTTTAAATAGTTTGAAGGGGAAGAGACAGGGTCCAGAGGTTGACAGAAATGGAGCAGAGAAATGCTCAGCAGGCATACTTGGACTTTTCTTTTAGAATTAGCCTAATTTTTAGGAATTAGAGTCAGACCCAACTGTTGACATTCCCTACTCTTCCTTCATCTTTCCTAGCTGTTGACTTTTTGCAGGTTAACTTTTTTGAGCTGATTTCACTACTTGTAAAATAGCACCTGCTATATCAGTGAGGGTTCTAGTAGGAAACAAGATACATATACTTGGCTGGAATTTGAAGATCATTTAATGAAAGACTATTTAGAGAGGTTTAAATAGGGTTAAGGGAGCCAATAAGAAGTGCCAAAGAGTTCAGCTTTGAGACTAGGAATAACAGGAATAACAGAAAGCCTTAGCTTGTGGTATGTGTTGGCCAAAATCAACTGATAGATGGGTAGGGAACACAGAGAAAGAAAGAAAAAGGATTGGGGAGGGCAAATAAAGAACAACCTACTTGGTATAGTTGTGAAACAGTGACTACAGTACAGTGTCTGTAACACAATGTGAGCTCAAAAAAGGGCAGTTTTTGCCTTTTTAAAAAAATAATCTAAGAATGCATGGAGGGGGTGTTCAGGAAGAGAGATGAGATTTTCTGATCTTTCAAAATATATATTGCTATTATTGGAAACAACAAAAGTAGAGGTTAGTTGAAAAGTTTCAGGAAGGAAGAGATAACAGGGAAGTTGGAAAAGAGGAAATTGTACTTGGACGAGGTGTTCTCACTTAATGCTTATACAATACTTGTATGTGATCTGAAAGATAAAAAGATCTAGGAAAAAAATGCATGCTATAAACTTGGTATAGATGTTTGTTGATGGAGAAAATAGATTCTGGGTGTTGAGTGAAGAGAGGAATTTTTTTAGCTACTACAGGAGATGAATTCTGTAAAAGCTATAAAATTATATTGGCCGTGTTCAAACTAATTCTCTCTGAACTTTTTCATATTACCTTAACATCAGGGTATGATACGCACTGAGATCTTTTTCTTTTCTTTTTTTTTTTCCCCTTTGAGATTTTCTTTGTAAAAACTTAAAAGGAGTAGGCAGGTTTTTGCAAACCACTCTATGAAGGGAGCTCAGTAGTTTATTTGGATGCTTGAGTATTGCTGACTCATCGGTTTTTAATGAAAGCTTTACGTGTATGTTAATCTTAAAACCCTGCAAATATTGCTAAGGTCTTATTTCATTGACAGGGTAGGAGCATGGAAGAAGAAAAAAAAAACCTGTTGGTGAGAGGAAGTACTTACCCACTTGATAAATATGAGTTTCTTTCTCTCACAAAGGTACCTCCCTCTGCAGGATATCATGTGTATGGAATGTCTTTCCAGGAAGCTAAAAGAAGCAGTGACCCTATATCTGAGAGTGGTGAGGGTTGTGGATCTCTGTGCAGGGCGGTGGTGGGAATACATGCCAAGTGGTAAGTGGATCTAGCCTGTAAGGTACCCTGGAGCCCTATTGGAACCTAATAATTAATATTCCCATCAAACATCACTTGTCTTAAGATAGGCAATCTAAGTCACTTCGTTGGTAGGGAGGCAGAATTTTATCTAAATTACTTGATTGGTTTGGGTTGATAAAATATGTTTTGCCTGAGGCTTTACTGGCTTATTTCCTTAAGGAACTATGTCATATGTCAGCCTGTTCCACAAATGTATGATTGGAGAACTCTATATATATCTATTATATTTGACAAAGTGTCCTTTGTTCTATGATGCAGGTTTTCATAGTTTCCCTGTACCCTTTAATGGCATCTTCTGGTTAAACAAATATTAATCAATTTCTGTAAAGCTGCTCTAGCAGCCCACAGAAATTGCACTTCTTGAGCTTTCGTTTCTTTAGCACTTTTGGAAGGCCGATACAAGGTCTTAGAGATTCTTAAATAAGACATTGGCCTTAGGTGAAGAATTCAGAGTTAGTGGCCTAACCACACAAATGGACCTTAGGTAAAGAGACCAGAAAAGAAAGTTCGTGACTTTCATTAAGGAGAGCACACCTGAAAGAAAAGAATTAGAATTAAGGACCAATCAAGGCTTCTTTTCAGTTAATACCAGTCTATTAACTAGTGCCTTTTAGTTACTGTCATGTAGCAATTTTGAATGTCTTGTTTAACCACTTTTTATCAGCGTTATCCAGATCCTGATATTTTGAAAATGTGATGAGGTTGGGATGAGGGAGCCTTGACAGAAGTGAAGTGGAACAGGATAGTCTGTCTGCAATACGGGAATATTTTACAGTTTGGGGTGCTATATCCTTTTGAAAGGGTCATCAGTCAACTGGTAACTCTTACCAGTTGGCCAGAATTAGTTATCAGTATATATACTTTTTTGTGAAGAACATTGCAGAGACCTGAGGCTAAAGCTCAGCTTGGTGAGAGGCAAACTCAGTTGTCTTCAAATACTTCAAAGAAAACATCCTAAGGGAAAAGGGCTCCTTTTATTCCAGAGAATGATCATATATAGCAAGAAAGAAAAAAGAATGAGGGCAGTGTGAAAATGACCATCATTCCACAGATGAGATTTGCCTTTTTTTTTTTTTTTTTTTTTTTTTTTTGAGATTTGCCTTAACAGAGGTTAGACCAGCAGGAATTCTGGTGTTGGGATTAATGCACTGTATAAAGAGGCAGAATTGCAGAGCTCCCATGTGATGCAGTCATAGCCTTAACACATCTGCCCCTTATCAAATTAGAGAAGAATCTGTCTGCACATTGCTGACTTCTCTCAGATGGTGATAAATACCTATGAGCCCAAAGCTTCTCATCCCTACAGTGAATATAAAAGAGGATTGAAGCAAATAGTCTCTAACCTAGAATAAGATCTCATTAACTGTGATTACTAATGCCACTCTGGCAGTAGTTTAAACCTGGAGTTTAAAACCAGATTCTCTATGTAATAATGATAACTAAAGTTTTTATGTAGTACTTTATGGTTTACATATGTGATCTCTTTGGATTCTCACACAGTCTCAGTAGAGAAGGTGAAACTTTATCCATTTTTTGAACTTTATCCATTTTTTGATGAGAGGCAACATGTAGCATATGACAAAAGAAGTGAACATTGGCAGTGGTCACACTTGGTTTTGAACTCTGGCTCTCCCACTCCATAGCTTTTAAATTCTTTCAAGTTCATTTTTTAGGTTCATAAGTGGGGTAATTACCTTTTTCATTGGGTTGTAAGAATAGATGAGAAAACAGAATTGTTATCCCATTGAATGACTCAGTAGTGAAGATTACTCTACAAGATGATAATAAGAACTCTTCATATAATCAGACCAAGTGATTTTTTTTTTATTTTTATTTTTTAGACCAAGTGATTTTTGAGGTCTCTTCTTACTTTTTAGTTTTGTGATTCTAAAGTTAACACAATCATCTGGACTGGCCCTGTGTAAATAGAACAACTTTTAGTATGTAAGATAGTGATGTGGGGCTTCATTTACATTCTTGAGAGTTAATATTTTTTTATTTGTCGTTAGCAGACAATTGGATTTCTCATAGCCTCCATTAAAGACAAAATACCCAGATAATAAAGTATCAACTATATGAAACTTGTCTCCCTGCTTAACCTCACCAGATCCCCTGCTATGAAAGTAACTGCCTGTCTATTTCTGTCTGGTGGATGGAACGCAGTTGGCCTCCCAGATAAATAGCTTTCTGTCAGCTCAGCATCTTTTCAGTTTGGCTCATTTATGTTCTCTTCGCTAACTTGCATCTGTCTTTTTCAGAAGAATGAACTCTCTGAAATGTCCAGGGAGTGATAGTTAAACACAGGATAGGGTAATTATTAGGAAACAGACTAAGAGAACCTAGTTTGCGATGGGGTTTATATTAGAACTGTGAGCTTCCTGAAGGTGAGGATCACATCTCCCTCCTTGTTTAGTTGTGTGCTCTGCAGAGCCCTAGAGGTTCAGAAGAGACTGGTGCTGATCAAGTAGGTGGTCCTTCCTAACCCACCAATACAGTAATAGGTGCAAGTTACCTGGTTAGACGTGTGCTCCCTTAGTCAAAGATTTCTGTACCTTAAAAGCAGCAGCAAAAAAGCCATCATAAATTAAAAGCCTCAGCTCTATAAAATATTAATTCAGAATAAATGGGGTTTCTGAAATGTTTCCTCTTTTACTAAAGGAGTATATTTTCTGTTTCGCCATTTGTTCAGCCATAGTGTTAGTCTTATAAAACTTGAAAAAGAAAACCTTTTGTTGTTGTTAAACTTTTAAAAAATTACAAGTGCCTAGTAAATTTTCATGCACACAAAGGTGAACTTGCCTCTAAATGCTTCTGAATTTCTCAGGCTTCACAGATTCCAGTTTTCTAACACTATTGAAGAAGATGCCAGATGTTGAACAACTCTATGGCCTTCACCCTAGATACCTTGAGAGGCGAAGGGTACGGGGCCATGAGGCTTTTAGCATTCCAGGCGTTCTGGAAGCTTTGCAGGCATGCCCAAACTTAGTGGTGAGTGTACCTGGTTGAACATTTGATATCAACTGGTTGATGAAATAATAAAGAATGAAAGAACATGCTCACTTAACATGCAGGTTTCATTCATAACAAATTTTTAAGTTCCACTGCGTATTTAGCATCTTATGATACAGAAATAGAAGCTTTGGATGCTAAATTAATAGCTTTTCTTATGCTTGCTTGGCATTATTTTCTAGGGTGTGGAAACTTCTCACTTGGAATTAGTAGAATCTATTTGGACATATATGCCACATGTTCATATTTTGGGGAAATTTCGTAATCGTAACGGAGCATTTCCAATTCCTCCTGAAAATAAACTGAAAATTCCTATAGGAGCCAAAATTCAAACTTTACATTTAGTTGGTGAGTACATGTTTCTTGGGTCACTTGTGACTCCTTGAAATATCATATGACTGAATATTCACTGAAAGGAAATAATGAGAATTTTATAAATGACTGTTGCAATTGATGATGGCCAAAGAAGTGCTTGTGAGACATGTATACAAATTTCGATTTCCCATTAAGGAGTCCTAGATGGGGATAGGGGGGTTAGAGAAATACTGCCTCACAACTAGTCTGTTCCGTTTGAAGACTGTTTGGGTAGTTTTGAAAGTTGTTAGGTTTTGGGATTGTTTTGTTTTGTTCTGTTTCAGTGAGCCAGACTCTTGCCCTTCTCTGCCCTTTTGGTCCTGGTTCTACCCTTCAGAAGAGAGTTCTCCAATGCAGCTTTCTGTGATGATGGAAACATCATGTGTTTGTACTATCCCATATGGCTCCCACAGCAGCTGGTGAAATAGAGGAACTGAATTTTTATCTTAGGTTCATTTATCCAGCAGCCACATGCAGCTAGTGGCTACTTGATTACACAGCTCAGCTCTAGAATATCGAGGAAGAAAAACTCAGATAGCTTAGTTTACTTGGTATCTTCTCCAACAGAAAATTCCTCTATGTCCCACCCAAAGCCAATGAAAAACTTCTACTACTTCTCTTTTTCCCTGAGAAATGTGAAATGGGGGTGCTCTTTTTGCAGAGGCACTTTATTTGCAGTGATTGCGGTGTACATTCTCCATCGAAATAGTCTATGAAGTTATATCCCAGTAATTTCCACCTAAGTAAATAATAAGGGCAGATATTTTCTCAAATTTCATTTGCCACCTTTGGCTCACATTATTGAAAGGTTTTCAGGAGGAATCCTTTTACTGTCATCTGATTTTTAATATTTATTTATTAATATTTTACTTAAAGTATACCTGTTGAGTATCTGCTCTGTTGTAAGCATTATTCTGGGCACTGGTGATGGTCTTAAGAATCAGAAATTTCTGAAACCAGGTCTGGTGGTGGGGAGTACAGCAGGGACGGTAAGGAGTAGGTCTGAAATAGGGTGTATATGCACAATTCTGGCTGAAGACGAACGCTCTCTAGTAGCCTTTTATTTACAAGATCAAGGATTGATTCTGATTAGGCATTTGGATATCTAGTTTGAGAATGGGTTTTTAGATAATAAAGGAATTCTGTAATATCTGATGTTTATAACACGAGCTCTATAAAGTCAGTGTTTTTCTATCTTTATATTTCCCATGATTCATGTCATTGTTCATTGCGGATACAAGTAGTTGGTAAAGTTTGTGGAAATACATTAATTCATTTGATTAATTCAATAGTTTAACACTGTGATGGTGTTATAAACGTGGATAGCAAATTAGTGCACATGCTGGGAACACTGATCATTGTGTCCTTTGTTCATAGAATTGATTTGAGGCAAAATGTGGATTGGCTATAGGATAGAGCTGTGTTGTCTGGTGGATCTGTCTCACTCTTGATACTCTGAGTTTCCTAATCAGAATTACCACCATTATGGTAGATGCTAAATGTACCTTTGTGAATTCTGCATCTTGAATCTTAGTCTATACTCATTGCCTCTGCCTTTTCTTCCTTTGGTCTTACCAATTTTACTTCCCATCTGCTGCCATACAGGGTGTATGTGTAGTTCAAGGCTAATGGTAACTGCTTTTTGGGAAGGAGCGGGTTAAGGAGTGATCCTTATAGTGGGAGCATCCTGCAGAATTCAGCTTATAAAGAACCAGTCTTGAAGGTACTCCAGCTTTGCTCTCTCTAGTTGCCCTTGCTGGCAGGGCTTCTACCAACTTCAATTTGAAGTTATATTAAACTGATTTTGCCAACTACTTCTTGTTAAATGTCATCACACTGGGTCCTTGGGATTTCTCTCAATTTGTGTCACTTCCTTGGCTTTTCATGAAGCTGTGGTATTTAACTGTTGGCCAAGTTCCCTGATCTGCTTCCTTCCATTTAGAACTTATAGGTTACCTATCTTATTTTTTCTCCTGTGTCTCCTGGTTTTTCCTTCCACTATACATCCCCTTTCTCCCAGACAGGGTCTCTCCTAAAGTTAAGTCACTTACAGATTGGAAGGATAAAATACTATCATCACTTTGAAATACTAAAATAAATGATGGGTTCTTACTTTCTTGGAGTCATGCTGACGGGCTTCTACCGCATGTTTATAAATCCTTAAGGTTCACTCATTTGTAGAAACAACTTTAATCTCTGTCTCTGGAAGCCAGCTAGCTTGCTTTTGTCCTGAGAAATTTAGCTTTCTCACTTATGGGACAGTGGGCATTGGTAGTTAAATAGTACTTTTGTGTATTCTTTCCATATAATTTTGTTTTCAGTAACCTGTTTTATTTTATATCTCCTTGGTGTATGTTATCTTGGAAGAGTTGTAGAGTTATGAGAAAGATTCATGTGTGTAAAATGCAGGAATACTTTTAAAATCCCACCTCTATATGCCTTTTCTAAAGAAACAACAAAGTAGAGTGTTTATGGTTTGCTTAAATTGTTCTTTATAAGCCTGTTTCAGATAAGCCAAACTTGAAAGACCTTAATTAGATAATTTGTTCTGGTGAAAATATCCATGAAGGGTAAATTGTCAACCTGAAAAGTAGACTGTTGCACTTATGCAGAATACAGAGTTTTTCGTGATTTTTGTTTTTTGGTATATGTTTTTAGGGGTGAATGTTCCTGAAATTCCTTGTATACCAATGCTAAGGCATCTTTATATGAAGTGGGTAAGACTTACTAAACCACAGCCGTTCAAAGACTTTCTATGCATCAGTTTACGAACTTTCGTCATGAGGAACTGTGCAGGTAATGGTACATAGTTATGGTGGAATTATACATATGCTGTTCTAAAAATATCCAAAAGCAAACTTTAATAGCTATGCTTATAAATGGAATTATGTTACGTTATTATTATTTATGTTTGGTAATTTATTCACCTTGTGGAAATAAATGTACTTTTGTTTTAAAGTCCATAGACATGGGATTAGTGGGGGGAAAAAGCATCACAGTATCTCTACATATATTTTATAGACAGTTTTTACTTTCTGCAGGATTGTTACACTAGATCTCTGATTTCTTTGTCTCTGGTCTTCTAATCCTGCATGTAAATAGTAGGGAGACGTAATCTCATAAAGCAAAAAGCGCTGCTTTTATGGTATTGCTTTTCTGTTCAGAAACTTTCAGTGTCTGTTGCCCTAGATTGTCAGATGGGAACTATTCTGTTTAAAGTTCTGAATAGCTGGGGCCCCTGTCGATGTCTTTATTTCTGACTCTTTAGCAATATGTACCTTCTTATATTGTGAGGCCCCCTCTCCAGCTCTACCAGCCTTCACCTCAGTGTTTGTCTTTACACTATATTATTGTTTTCTTGTCCTGAGGTACACACTTCCTTCCTTCCTCTTCTTTTTTTTCTTTTTTATATGTTACAAACAGACCCTGTTTTTGTAGTTGGTATGTTATGCCTTTGTATTCTTAGAATTACAGTTTTATCTCCATGTCATTTGCAAGGTCTATGATAAGACTACTATGTTGTGATCTTCCACAATACCTCATAAAACACTGCTTGTAGAGAGGTATTTATGATCCTGCTATTTATTGAAGTGAAGAGACATTTTTTAAAAAAAGATTTTATTTATTCATGACAGAGAGAGAGAGAGAGAGAGAGAGGCAGAAACACAGGCAGGAGAAGCAGGCTTCATGCAAAGAGCCCAATGTGGGATTCGATCCCGAGAGTCCGGGATCACGCCCTGAGCCGAAGGCAGACGCCCAACCACTGAGCCACCCAGGCGTCCTGAAGGGACAAAGTTTTAACTAAGTTTTCTCCCCTTAGTTATTTTGAGCTCAAAACTATTGAGACTTCAAAGGATTTACAGAAAATACTAAGTATCTCTCCAGTGTAAACTGAAAAATCCTTATGCTGAATAAATACATGGTTAACAAGCTAATATTTTCATTTCTAAGAAGTGTAAATTATAGAGAGTCAACTACTTGGCTGTCAATTTTACACAGAATTTATAAGTTAATTCATTTCAGATGCTGGTTTGAAAATTCATCTTTAAAGCAATTTTCATTGTTCCATTAAAGTATTTTTACCCCCTCAGGACCTACAAACTCCTTGAAGTATGTCCCTTTAGTAACAGGATTAGCCTCTGCCCGAAACTTGGAACATTTGGAAATGGTTCGAGTTCCTTTCCTTGGAGGTCTTATCCAGCACGTAGTTGAAGACAGTTGGAGATCAGGTATTCATTTTTCTTTAGTTACTGAATACTTTTTAAATCAGTTTTTAAAGTTATTACACTTTTATTTAGCTTCTCTTGTGAGTCTTTTTAAAAGAAAATGCATATTAGTAATTGCCCTTTCTCCCTGGTGCCTTTGATAGAGAATAAATAACCATGAGCATGGACTAGTGTTCATTTTCTTTTATGCAATGCTAAACCTTCTCAAAATAAATAGAGTGTTAAAGCATGTTTTCTGGATTGTTAATCCTTATTACTTAGTTAATCATGCATCTATTATACTTGGAATTTTTCTAAGAAATATTAGCAGGGATTTCTAATGTCCATTGGTGATAAGAGATGTTTTTTGACTTGGACATCTTGGGCCTACAAAAGAACTCGGGCATTAGTAATGATAATGTCTAACATTTGTCTGATTCTTTAAGGTATATCAAGTGCTTTCATATTTATCACTCGAGTTAGATCCATCTCAGAGATGGCTTTCGAAAGGAAAATATATTTTACTCTCTAGGTCCTTTAATTATATTTTAAATAATGATATGTGACAATGTGTTCCATGTTAAACATTTTGTTGCAACAAAAATACCACAAGATTAAATAAGCATTTAATTAAGAATGATTCTGCCTTACATTTTACTTAAGGAGTCAGCATACTGTACACAGAAGTTAATTCCAGATGAGTCAGAGACCCAAATTTTGTGAAAAACAAAAAGTTTGTAAAAAAAAAAAAAAACATAGAAGAACGTCTTTCTGACCTTGGTTAGGCAAAGATTTATTAAACAGGATACCAAAAAACACTTACTATAAAGAAAAAATTGATAAACTATTATATTAAAAGATTTTTCCATTCATCAAAAGGTATGATTAAAAGTGAAAAGCCAGGTTTTGGAGTGGGAGACTATTTGCAATACAGATAATCAGATGAAGAACTTATATCTAGAGTATATGAAATATTTCTAAAATTAATGAGAAAAAGCAGACAACCCAATAGAAAGAAAAAACAAGGATACAACCTAAATAGAAAAGACTTCACAAAAGGGGATAACCAAATGGCCAATAAACATGAAGAAATGATAGATGTCATTAGTCTTTAGGGGAATGCAAAATAAAAACCACGGTGTGATACGCAAGCACTAAGATAACTATACCTAAGCATGACCAATAGGAAAGAGACAAAGTATTGGCCAGGATGTAGAGCAATGGGGCTTCCATACACTGCTGGGAGTAAGTCTAAGTTGATATAATCACTTGAAATATTGTTTGGTAGTATCTGCTGAAGTTGACTTTATGCATATCACTAGTTGCCTTCCTGGCTTTAAACCCAACAGAAATGTATACGTATGTTCAGCAGGAGACATACCCCAAATTGTTCATAGTAGCACTGTTCATAATAGCCTCCAAATGGGAACAACCCAGATGCCTATCAACAACAGCATGGATAATTTAAATGTGACAAAAATGCAAGGGAATATTACACAGCAATGAGGATGAATTAACTACCATTATATGCAACAATCTGGATGAATCTCCTAAACAAAACTTTTAGTAAAAGAAAGACAGTAATTTTATTCATGAAAGTTTAAAGTCAATCTTGTGAAAATTCTTTGAGCTATATACATTAATAATTTGCATACTGTTTTTGCTGTGTATTTACAAGTTTCACAAACAAAAATAGTTGAAGTTAAAGGAGTTGTGGTCTTTTTCCCCATGGTAGATTGTAGCTTCAAACTTTGGCTTAAAAATGCCAGGATCCCTCTTTACAGTTCCCTTATGAACTTCTAGCTTTCTGAAAATTCTTTCTTAAAAGTCTCAAAAATTTGGAGTAATTTTCTGACACCATCAGAATGTCTTTTCAGAAGGACAGTATCTGCTTTCATGTCTTTTTAGGAAATGACTAATAGTTATAATTCATCTTGAAATGTTAATTTGAATGGAAAAACAAACTTAGATTTACTTTTAACCAGATAATTTTCATTAAAATGCATATAAATACTTGACTGAAAGTGTTGTGGTCAAAAGAAATGCTTACTGTTTTTGTTCCTTTTCTCCCTTAACTAGGTGGTTTTAGAAATTTGCACACTATTGTTTTGGGAGCATGCAAAAATGCTCTTGAAGTAGATCTTGGTTACCTCATCATCACTGCTGCTCGTAGGTATGTTTCCTCTTCATGTTGTCTTTTGTCTTAGAGTTATATGTTTTCCTGTTTTACAAAAATTAGGGGAATGTGTATATGAAGTTTGATTATGCCTTGCCAGATATAAAATACAAAGGAATTGTGTAAATAGCATTAGGACATCACTTAGTAGTGGTAATCTTATGTTATAATTGATAACCAGCTAAGCTGCACTCCAGACCCAGCAAGTTCTGAAAGGGTATGGTCTCATCAGAGAAAAGCAGTCAGCGCTCTGGAAGTCCAACAGATCAGCACTGATGCACCCAGTGTCTGCAGCACTTTTGGGAACCATTCTTTCAACTTTCTCTGATTTTTGGAATTATTTTAGTTTGTGACGGTATTTGCTATTCAGAAATCAGTAGGAAATATCAGAAAGGGAGACAGAACATAAAGACTCCCAACTCTGGGAAACGAACTAGGGGTGGTAGAAGGGGAGGAGGGTGGGGGGTGGGGGTGAATGGATGACGGGCACTGAGGGGGGCACTTGACGGATGAGCACTGGGTGTTATTCTGTATGTTGGCAAATTGAACACCAAAAAAAATTAATTTATTATTTAAAAAAAAACAACAACCCTGTGTTGGGTTCCATACTAAGCATGGAGCCTACTAAAAACACACACACACACACACACACACACACACAAAACCTCATACTTGGAATTCTAAGCCGTGTCTGTTTTCATGATCAAACCCTGACTAACTTGTTTAATAAATATTTGCAGAATAAATGGAAAATAAAAAAAAATAGAAAATAAATAAATCAGCTTTTTGAGTCTTGACATTGTAACACCATTATATTTTTAACAGATCTTTTTATCAGTTTATGCCTCATTTACTCTTTTGATCCTACAGATCAGAAGTCTATCTCTACTTTTATATTTTATTTAAATTCAATTAACCTTTTTTTTGATTTATTCAAAAATAAAACCCTTTCCATTAAAATAATTTTAATAATATAAATAAAACAAGGGACCCCTGGATGACTCAGTGGTTGAGCACCTGCCTTCAGCCCAGGGTGTGATCCTGGAGTCCCAAGATCGATGTGGGCATCGGGCTCCCTGCATGGAACCTGCTTCTCTCTCTGCCTATATCTCTGCCTCTCTCTCTGTGTGACTCTCACGAATAAATAAATAAAATACTTTAAAAAAATATATATGTGTATATATGTATATATACAAATATACACAAAAATATATATAATGTGTGTGTGTGTATATATATATATACATATACATAAAACTGTTTAGGTATTATTATCTGGAATAGAACTATAATCTTTGTTTTAAAGATGTTATAAAATGGCACTTTTAACAGCTAGCATAAAAAAGGATGTTGAACAATCAGTACCAGATGCAGGTTCTGACTTTGACTTAATCAGATTTAAGCAAGCATCAGCAAGAATATAAGATTCTTAGTGTATAATTTATTGTTAATTAATGTAACTTCAGTGTACTACCTAAGATGTGCCCACACTTTGCAAAATGCTCCTTTAAAAAGGAAACATTTCTAATGTTTTTTACTAGGGGAGTGGGAAGTTGTTTGCCTGTGACACTTCAGTAAGATGAACTTCTTTCAGAGCCTTATGCTAGGAAGAACCTATGTCTCTGATGGCTTTTATTTTACTCTGATGTTTATCTTTTTCTTCATAGGTTACATGAAGTTCGGATCCAGCCTTCCCTAACCAAAGATGGCGTCTTTTCTGCCCTAAAGATGGCAGAGCTGGAGTTCCCCCAGTTTGAAACACTTCATCTGGGCTATGTAGATGAGTTTTTGCTGCAGAGTAAGACTTAATCAACCATTTTATTCCCTAGAATTACTGTAGGGAACTTACTTGACAGACTGAAACTTGAATTGAGATGTGCCATATTTTCTTGAATATAAGACAGCTTAAAATCTCAGGGGCTCTGCCTTCTTGAAAAAGGAACTTTTAATCTAAACTTGAAGTGTCAGTGATTTTTTTTTTCCCATATTGCCTCTGACTTAGCATATTATAGAAAATATAATGATTAATAATATACAAAAAGAAAAAAAATCCTACCTCATTTGATATTGTCTCCATTTTACTGCCCAAGTTTCTTTCCCATTCTGCTTCATTTTTTTCACAGAATGTCATCCTTGGTTCCATTTGTTGAATTTGATCTGCCACACTTCTTGAAGCTTTTGATGGTCCTCTCAGATGAGGTCCCATTCCCTGTCCATGCTCTTCATTTCCATAATAAGCCCGCTGGGGGTTCTGGATTTCCCAGATAGTGTGAGCACATAATGGTCAGTATTCATTTGATGATGATTGCTGTTGGAAGGCTTGTTGACAGCATTTTCTGGAATGTATTTACAATTGGGAACTCATTCCTTTGGGTTTGAATGCATGTCAATTCATTATTCAAGCTTTTTTTCCCACATGACATTAATCAGACATGCAAGAGCATTTCCACCGTTAGCATGTTTTTATTTTTGCAAGAATTGTTTCTTCCCCATGTAATTTATAACAAGTCTTTCTTAAACTCACTGTCATACGAGAATGGCATTTTTTCTTAGGATCTAGTTTACATTGTGGAAGAACATAAGGTTTAACTCCTGATCAGGACAGTCTAGGTCAAACAATATGACTGTTGTCCTTTTTCATTTTTAATAGATGTGACAGTATTGTTTACTTTTTCTTTGTTGTAGTGTTCATTATTACATTTGACTGATTAAGAAATCCAGTCATTATCTTCTTGCTAGTTTAATGGGAATTACTTTTAATCTGTATAACTTTGAAAAAGATTGGCTTTTGACCAACATAGCTCTGTATTTTCAAGATGGCCATATTTAGGTCCACTGAAGGATTGTCTTTGAGAGTTATCTTTATAACCAGCTATTTCCCTAGTGTCTCTTTCCCCATAACACACGTTCAATAGAAAAACACTTTACCTTTTGAGTACCATTATTTTATGCTTTTCAACATGTTTCATAGTCTCTTTCATACTGAAATCTCTGTCTTGATCTTTTCATAAGCATTTCTTGTCTTTATATTTGCTGCAGTTTATCCATTTCTCCATATATGTACTTGCCCCCGTTCCTCCAAAGATGACTCAGGATGTCTGTATCACAGTAGGTGCCAGGTGCCTCTAATAGCCCGCCTTGGAAGAAATAAGTGGTCACTGCTCATATTTTGTCACTTAATCTCACTCTTCTCAGTAATTTAGATTTTGAGGCACCTCTCCAGGAGGGTGGGGGTGGCATCACCTCTAGTAAAACCTGTATCACCATTTTGTTACAAAGACTTGGCAAAATAGAAACATCACCATTGTGCCCTGTACATTTACAGTAGATATGATAGTGCCAGATTGAAGAGGTGGATATGCTGAAAAGCAGATGCTGTGCGTTAAGAATAAAAGAAAAGTGTTCCAAAGATGAATACCTTGGAGTTTTTTTGCTTTCATAGACTTATGATAGCAGAGTTTTACTTGAAGGTGATAGGGATGTCAAACTCATTAAAAACCAGAATAGTGTAGTCTTTAGTGCTGGGGCTTTGGAGAGAAGGAGACAGATGGAATTGAGACCCACCTCTTATAGATGATGGAACCTTGCAAGGGCAAGTTACTTCTTAAGTCCGTAGTTCCCCTTTTGTTAAGTGGAGATAAGACCACTTGCCATTTTTTCCTCGAATAGTTTGGAGGAATCAGTAATAAACCCAATTTTATCATTATAATCTCTGACCCTTAGAAAGCATGTAGTAAGTGGTAGTTTTTACTTTTAGTTGACTTATGGGCTAAAGAAAAAAGAAACAAAAATATGTTCTGGGTGATGTCATCAGAGTTCTTGAGAGAGTGTGACAATCAGGAGACCCCAAGAGCCAGAAAAAGGTGGTGGTCTCAAAGGAATGAATGTATGGTAGATTTGTCATGTCAGGTTGCAGCATTCATGCAGGCAGAGAACAGGGTGAGTTCAAAATTTACCCATTCATTAGAAAAGTTTTAAGCCCAAAGGGCAAGAAAAACATTTTTACAGCAGGCTAAAGAAAATTGCTCAGTCGAATTGTAAGAGTTAGATTAAGGTAAAATCAGCAAGAAATGCCAGTAAATACCAAAAATGGGGACTACAGGAGAGAGACTGTGAACCGTGTGAGAATAAAATTGGAAGAGTTTGGAGTAAATAGTTGTTTTAAACATGCTCCAAGCTAAAGGTGTAAATCCCTGTAATATGTGGGGCAGCTTCACCAGAGCAATAGTGTTTTCTGTGTACCTGGTGGTAGGTGGTGGAAGGAACTGAGAGACATTTGTTGAGTTCCTGTCTCACCAGCACTCTGCTGGACATTGAAAATGTGACTGTCAACTAACTAGGCATGGTCCCTTTTTCCTTCAGATTGCTTATAGTTAAGTGAACCGTCCTGGAGAGTAAGGACAGGCAGCTGGAAGAAATGAGGACAGGAGATAGGGAATGAGACATGTTTTCAGTGCCGTAGTCTAGAATGGAGGATCGTCTTTTACTGATACATTCCCTTCCCCCAATCCCTGTGCGGGAGGCACTAAAGCCCAGTGGCAGAAGGAGTGGGTATATTTGAATTAGAAGTCCACTTTCTGGGGACGGGCACATCTTTACTAACCAATACTATGGCTCTCAGAATGAGTCTGAATTCCCAGTTTACTCTCTTCTTTATACATGGTCACACCTAACTCCAAAAACATCCTAATACCGTGAGAGAGAGTCACATATTTAAGATCTTACTTTTCTTTATAAAACTAAAGCTAAAACTTTGCCATAAGTGTGAGCCAATACAATATATCCCTCAGTTTTAAGAATTTTTGCTTTCTTTTTTTCCTTTTCTAAACAATGGAAAACACTTTGTTTCTACTAGCTAACCCTTGACTTTTAATACAAATTTTTATTTTGCAAAGTAAATGGTATTTGCAGAGAATACCTAATCTAACATTGTACTCAAACCTAAAGCTGATGATGGATTGATGACACAGAACGATCATAGAAGAGTGTTATGCTGGATGTTAAGATAACGAGTCGGCAACATCCTATGACAATTTAAGAATCTTTTTTTTTTTTTTTTTTTTTTTTTTAATTGGTTTCTTTTTCTAGGCAGAATGGCGAATGCAGATCTGGTAAAGTATGGTTTGGCTGATGTGGTAGAAAATCCTGGTATCATCACCGATATAGGGATGAAGGCAGTCAATGAAGTTTTTTCCTGTATCAAATATCTGGCAATTTATAATTGCCCCCATCTCCATAACCCATACAATTGGATCTCAGGTACTGTAGGTTTCACAACAGTTATGTCTGCCTGATAAGGAAAGAATATATATTTTTGTTTCTGTATGTGATGAATTGTATTCCTAACATAAAATGTAAATACTTTGTATGATCATACAAGTGCTGGGAACTTTTGATAACTGTGTTGGAAGTGTATCAGTGCCTCTTTGAACCTGTAAAATTCTCTGCCTAGAAACTGGCACTTGACTAGGTTATGGATTCAACTGCCAAGGCAGTTGTGCTTTGCTAGGCACAAAGAAATAATAAAGTTATTATTATTATTATGAAATTAAGGTTAGGAATTGTTGCTTGGGATACTACATTTGTTACCTCTGAATTACCATCACATTGCACAACATCTGAAAGGACAAAGTGGGTATGTATTTAAAAAAAACTTAGGTGACAGATTTAGCATTAACTTTTAATGAAATTTTCATTTGCTTTAAAATCTTAGGTTATGTCAGCTCTCCCCTTCCTACCTGATGCCTTGTGTCTAAAAGTGTGACTGTACTTGATGCGTTTCCTTATATGAGGAGTTCATTTTCCTCCCTGAGAGAATAATACTGTTTGTTTCTTTTAAGGCCCTTCTTAAATACTTAAAATTCATAACCTTTAAATAAATTCAGAGCTAGAGAATTTTCATCGTGACATCCTCTTTAACCAAGCCAAGCCCCCTCACTGACACCTGCAGAACAGCCTCCTCTCCTGTCTGAGTTGCCTCACAGGGCCCCTATAGCTCCTTACAGAACTCATCTCTGGCATCTTTTAGGGCTCAGGGGCATCTACTAAGATTACTCATTAAAATGGCCATGTCTCCCCTACCAAAAGTGAGAAATTCTGTCTTTGGCCCAGTTGCACCAAGAAGTTATTGGGAAATACAAACTTTAGGTTGTAGCAGGCATAGGATCACTTTTTTAAAAATAACATTTATTGGATTTTTGGTTTGTTTGTTTTCTTAAATACAGAAGAGTATAAAGAAGAAAACAAAAAATGGCCTATAATCCCATCACTCAGAACTCCTGTTAACACTTAAAAACTAAAAGTAATACATGCACTTGATAAACAATACCAAACAGTACAGAAAGGTACAAAATGAAAAGTCTCCTCTTCTCAAAGGTAACCACCATCAACAGTTTCTTATATATTCTCTGGACAGATTATTTTGTACATGTTGCATCCTATACATGTATAGCATTTAAAAATGATTTATATATACAAAAGGACATTAGCATACCCTCTCCTATAGCTTGGTTTTTACACTAAGAGTATTTGGGAAAGCTTTGTAATAGCAAGCATACTCAATTCTCCTTCATTGTTTCTAACAGCTGCATAATGTTTTGTTAAATGAATGCACCAGCATTTAACTAGTGTCCTGTTGTTGAATAGACATGTAGGTTGTTGAATGGATCACATTTAGATTAAGTCTGACTTGGTTTCAAGTTAATAATTCCCAAGCCCGTATAACTCCCATAGTTTTCACAATGAAATTAGGTAAGGAGACATAATTTAGTCATCAAGTTTCTGAGATCATGAGATAAAATCAAAGTTATTTAAAGGAAAAGGATTTGAAAGTCTTTGTGACCTTTAACGAGATGAATCCGTGATGGAGAAAGTATTAGTTCAACTCTCTGGCCTTGTCATTTCTCTGAACAGACCACTCAAGATGGACGCGATTGGTCGATATCAACTTAGTGCGATGCCATGCTTTGAAGCTGGACTCCTTTGGCCAGTTTATTGAATTATTGCCCAGTCTGGAGTTTATTTCACTGGACCAGATGTTTCGTGAACCACCCAAAGTAAGTCACATTTTGAGGGAATTAGGCTTTGCTTAATTAAATACTTAATTTACTACTTAAGGAATAAAATGAAACCTATGTGATTTTTTTTCTTTCTAATAATATGCCTTTACATTGTTATAATTGGACTTTTTACATGCCTTCAGTGAAGGCATAAAGGTTATAATTTGCATAGCCTCTTGTTCTGGTAAGGGGTCTCCAGAGAAAGGAAAGGGAAAAGTAAATAGAAAGCTGTCTACATCAGTTCTGTAAGCAAGCGCAAAGGTGGAAATTTGAGCTAGGTCAATATTTATTACTCAGAGTAGTTAGTTGGGAGATTAAATCTCTAATTGGGAACCTCAGATATAAATAAGAATTAGGGATTTAGTTTGGAAATGTTTTATTTTGCTGTTCTCTCTTCTATGCAGTTGGAATCCTGGAAATAGTCTAGTTGTACGAAATGTTATTTTAAAATTGCTTGACAAAAAAAAAATTGCTTGACAAAATTTTTCACTGTCACTGTAATAAAAACTTAATGCTTCAGCTAATTATCTTTTCTCTCAGTTCTTAATGGTTACATACCACTGTTCAAGTAGCACAGTATAGAGGAGGAAGGCTTGGGATTGGAGGTCAGAATATTGGGTTTCAAGTCCCAGCTGTAGCTCCTACTGGTTTCTTACACAAACTTCTTCCCATTGCATTTCATCATCTGTAAATCCAGATCCATAGCACTTCGACTTGCTGGAGGTGTTGTGAGCCTCTAATAGGGTGCTTTATACGTATGTGAAAGTAGTGCCATGTAAATGTTTTTAGACCAAGATGAAATGGAGGAATATTAAAAATGAAATGTTGCATACTAACCTGAGTAAATACGCATGTGCTTTTGTCTTGCTTTTAGGGCTGTGCTCGAGTTGGTCTGAGTGCAGGCACAGGAATTGGGGTTTCCTCAGCCCTTGTTAGCAACCAGAACTCCAACAACGACAATGATAACAATGCCCAGAATAATGCCAACATCCATGATAACAATCACCATCACCCAGACGATTCAGATGAGGAGAACGACTTTCGGCAAGACCTGCAGCCGGGAGAGCAGCAGTTTGCAGCCGACGGTAACCCAGATCTTTTGTGAGCTCCAAACAGAAGTGATTTTTACTTTGGATTGCATTTCTCTGACCCTGTCCTGTTCCCTTCTCCCCCTGTTGCAGTTTGTGACTTTACACATGGGAGACCTGGTTGGTAAAGCAAATGGTAGGGGGTGGGGGATGAAATGTGCCTCTCTGCTGGCTTGTTTCAAAGTTATCTTTATGATGCCTCTTGTCCCTAGGCTCTGTAAGGGTGCTTACAGCATGGGAAGGACTCATTGATGCTGTGGCATTAGGGTACAGTAAGCCTTAGAGGCCTGGCCTGAGTTTTAACTTTTAGGATTTGAGCACAGGCACAACTCTTTATATCTCCCTGACCAATAGATTGGTAGATAGAACGTCATTGGGGGACCTAGAACTGAAAAAAATGAATAGTAGTCATGTGCTAGAACCTTTCACATAGCTTTCATCATTAAGTCTTCACAGACACCCGCCAAATTTCGATTTCGCTTATGTAATTACCCATGCAGTTCTTCAGTATTGACTGAATACCTACTATATCCAGCCTGTGTGTTCTTAGGCTTCATATGCCCCTCTTTTGGGGAGTGAGGATGGAGAAAAGTTGTTTTCTTACCAAGTTTTCTAGTTTCCCAGTTGGTCCTCAAGAACTGGGAAAGGAACCTCTTGAAGCCACCTTGTTTTTGTTGCCCCTTCACTCATTGTCTTCAACACCGTGATTACTGAGAAATGGAGTGCCCTGACGCTACATACCTGCTTTCATCATGAAAGCATACTGTGTATAGAGCATACTTTCCTTTAGGACTACACTGAGTATATGGGGCCTGACCTAAGAATTGTCTTCACTGTTTCACCTCACATGTTTGCTGTAAAACTCTCCATTTTGGCTCTTGGCAAAGTCAACAGTGACTCTTTTAAGAACGTTAGTGGACATGTCTCCACTTTCGTTTGGCATCGGAGCAGGACTTGTCATTGTTGCCCGCTTCTAGCTTCCTGATAATTTCTTCTCTGAAACTGTTTTCCTTGTGTCTCACTGGACATGCCTGCTCAGTTTCCTTTGCTTACAGCACCTCCTCTATTCTGCTTGGTCCTTGATCTTCCTGTTGCTCTCTGTACATTTTTCTCTACATAAGCTCCTTCAGTCTCATGGCTTCAGTACCAGCTATATCCTAATAAATTCCAAACCTTTGTTTGTAGCTTTGGTCTTCCAACTTTTTGAAGTAAATATGGTTATATACAATTCCATAGTTTATTTCCACACAAGTATTTTTAGGCATTTCAAACTTATGGTTAAATCTCTTCCCTGACATCTTCCCCCTAAAATACAAAAAGAGAAGTACAGAGCTAGCATGTGCTAGGACTGAAGGAGAGAGAGTAGGGTCAAGTATTGTCTCTTTGCCTTAGTCCTTGAGTGCCATTATACTTGTCACTGGTGCCATAAGGATCTGGACTCCAGAGGACACAGACCACCCATGGGAAATTGTTACAGCAGCTGCAGTGCAGACCTACCCAAATCCTTGGGACCCAGTTGTGGCTGGAGTGGATGTACTGGACAAGTGATAGTCTCCACTGGAAGTTAGTTGACCATAGGCTTCTCAGTACAGAATGGAGAATGCATTACTTTGTGAAATCGCATATTGGTGCAGCAGAGACCAAAATGTGTGCAAGAACACTGTATTTGATTTTTTTTTTTTTTAAGATTTTATTTATTTATTCATGAGAGACAGAGAAAGAGGCAGAGACACAAGCAGAGGGAGAAGCAGGCTCCTCACAGGGAGACCGATGTGGGACTCGATCCTGGAACTCCGGGATCATGCCCTGAGATCAAGACAGACGTTCAACCGCTGAGCCACCCAGGCATCCCAATACTGTATTTGATTTATGAGAGAACATCGGAACTTAAATCTACTAACGTTTGAAACTAGGGTTTTAGGAGATGAGAGACTTGCATACAGACCACATTTTGAGGAATATTATTGTCAAGTACACTATCTTCAAATGCTGCTAAAGACTGAGAAACAAAGGAACTACGTAAATGCCAAGATTGAAGAATTAAACAGCTTCAACCAGAGGAAGGCTAAGTAGAGAACTGCAGATTGTCATAAAACTTTGGTTCCACAGATCTCTCAGAGTTGGCAGTGTTTTTGTATTTATTATTATATTCCATACCAGGTCAGTTCTTTTAAATAAAAAATAAGGAGCTGGAGAAAGGCTATGTGACTTTTGATCAAAATCAGGAGTAGAGGGCAACCCAGGTGGCTCAGCGGTTTAGCGCCGCCTTCAGCCCAGGGCCTGATCCTGGAGACCCCGGATCAAGTCCCGCGTTGGGCTCTGTGCATGAAGCCTGCTTCTCCCTCTGCCTGTGTTTCTACATCTCTCTCTCTCTGTCTCTGTGTCTCTCATGAATACATAAATAAAATCTTAAAAAAAAAAAAAAAAAAAACAGGAGTAGAAAGAATTCAAATATAAAGGAGAAGCAAAAAAAATTTTTTTTAAATAGTGGGACAGATTTCAAACTAAAAGGGATCAGTGGGACTTGGTGTTTGTTGAATGACTGACATAGATGCTTCTACTCTTTAGGTGTGATCTTAATAATTTAAAAATTAGTTTGAAAGTGGTATTGACATGTTGACTTTGCTTAATTTAGAATTTTAAAACTTTTTATGCATGGGCCTCTACTTGGTTTTGGAACAAACCCAAAATGAAGCAGAGGCCCCTACTCTTTACTGCCATATTGTATTTAACTTCATCATCTTGCATGAAGTAGCAGAGTTTAAAAGAAGGGCATTGTATAATTTTAAAATTAAAATTTAATTTCTATAAGGTAAATGGCTTTATCAACTACTATAAGAAATCAGTGGGTGGGGATGCCTGGGTGGCTCAGCTATTGAGTGTTTGCCTTCAACTCAGGGGCTAATTCCAGGATCCGGGATCGAGTCCCGCATCAGGCTCCCTGCGAGGAGCCTGCTTCTCCCTCTGCCTGTGTCTCTGCCTCTCTCTCTGTGTCTCTCATGAATAAATAAATAAATCTTAAAAAAATCAGTGGGTGTTTTCCAGCAAACATTATCATTAAGGTAATATGTGATTTCATAAATATGATTTTATTGCTCTACAGAGTATTGATTTATCAGAACATTATAATTTGTTAAAGATATTATCATTCTTAGATTTGCATTTCCAAAATTTTCAGTATTTAGAGTACTTTATCATGGGCCAGTTATGTTAATTGAAAATTTAAGTTCATTACCTGCATTTTACAGCACTCTTAAACACAGGAATAAATGTTCATGTTTTCCAACAATTCACATTTTCCTGACATAAAATTACCATGTGTCAAAATCATGCTTCTGTAATTGCTAAAGCTTTTGCCAAATTATTTTAATATAATTACTTTTGAAGTAATTATAATCACAAAGCATGGTTTTGTGTCTGCATCATTTTACTGAGGTTCTATCTTGATTTAACACATAAATCCCAGGTGCTTACTACTTTTAAACATGGTATGGCCCTCTCCCCTCACCACTGTCCTCTGCCGTCCATTAATCTAAGTTGACCTAAGTGAAAGTGCTCTGCAGCCTTTATTTTTGGCAGTGGTTCTCAAACTTGACTGTATCAGAATTACCTGAAAGACTTGTCAAAACACAGGGTTTTTTTTGTTTTTGTTTTTGTTTTTTTAATTTATTTTTTATTGGTGTTCAATTTACTAACATACAGAATAACCCCCAGTGCCCGTCACCCATTCACTCCCACCCCCCGCCCTCCTCCCCTTCCACCACCCCTAGTTCGTTTCCCAGAGTTAGCAGTCTTTACGTTCTGTCTCCCTTTCTGATATTTCCCACACATTTCTTCCCCCTTCCCTTATATTCCCTTTCACTATTATTTATATTCCCCAAATGAATGAGAACATATAATGTTTGTCCTTCTCCGACTGACTTACTTCACTCAGCATAATACCCTCCAGTTCCATCCACGTTGAAGCAAATGGTGGGTATTTGTCATTTCTAATAGCTGAGTAATATTCCATTGTATACATAAACCACATCTTCTTTATCCATTCATCTTTCGTTGGACACCGAGGCTCCTTCCACAGTTTGGCTATCGTGGCCATTGCTGCTATAAACATCGGGGTGCAGGTGTCCCGGCGTTTCATTGCATTTGTATCTTTGGGGTAAATCCCCAACAGTGCAATTGCTGGGTCGTAGGGCAGGTCTATTTTTAACTGTTTGAGGAACCTCCACACAGTTTTCCAGAGTGGCTGCACCAGTTCACATTCCCAACAGTGTATGAGGGTTCCCTTTTCTCCGCATCCTCTCCAACATTTGTTGTTTCCTGCCTTGTTAATTTTCCCCATTCTCACTGGTGTGAGGTGGTATCTCATTGTGGTTTTGATTTGTATTTCCCTGATGGCAAGTGATGCAGAGCATTTTCTCATGTGCATGTTGGCCATGTCTATGTCTTCCTCTGTGAGATTTCTGTTCATGTCTTTTGCCCATTTCATGATTGGATTGTTTGTTTCTTTGGTGTTGAGTTTGATAAGTTCTTTATAGATCTTGGAAACTAGCCCTTTATCTGATACGTCATTTGCAAATATCTTCTCCCATTCTGTAGGTTGTCTTTTAGTTTTGTTGACTGTATCCTTTGCTGTGCAAAAGCTTCTTATCTTGATGAAGTCCCAATAGTTCATTTTTGCTTTTGTTTCTTTTGCCTTCGTGGATGTATCTTGCAAGAAGTTACTATGGCCGAGTTCAAAAAGGGTGTTGCCTGTGTTCTTCTCTAGGATTTTGATGGAATCTTGTCTCACATTTAGATCTTTCATCCATTTTGAGTTTATCTTTGTGTATGGTGAAAGAGAGTGGTCTAGTTTCATTCTTCTGCATGTGGATGTCCAATTTTCCCAGCACCATTTATTGAAGAGACTGTCTTTCTTCCAATGGATAGTCTTTCCTCCTTTATCGAATATTAGTTGCTCAAAACACAGGTTACTCGGCTTAGCTCTCAGAGGATCTGAGTTAGTAGGTCTTGGTGGGGCCAGATAATTTTCATTTCTAACAAGTTCCCAAGTGATGCTAATGCTGCTAATCTGGGACCACAGTTTGAGAACCATTGATTTCTGGAAAATCCTTATATGTAAAGTTCAAGGGTGAACTACATTGTGAAAAAAAAAAAACATGGTAAATGCCTTTTACTTTATATTTTGGGCAGATAATTGTCAACCACTAAATAATATTTCTGATACTAGAAATGGTTGCATATAAATCATTTTTGTAAAAAACTCATTAGTTCTCCTCTATTTTACATTTATTTTTCTTTTATTTTACATTTAATAAAGGATATTAATTTCTAATCAGGCTTTGTATAAAAGAGACCACCAGTTAATATATTTGTAAAAAAGCTCTGCCTGTGAAAAATAATTCTAAGCTTTTTAGCAAGACTTTATAAGCTTTTCACAGTCTAGGGCCCAAGCTGCCTTTTTAGCCTTGTTCTCATTTATGCCATCATCTCAATACAAACACTTGTTCTTTTTATCACTGGAATACTTACTTTTCTGGAAAATTTAATATGCTTCCTGGTTTATAGGAAATGTTACCTCATATAAGTGAAAACTTTCCTGCCCAACAGGAAAATTAGTTGCTCCTTTTTTGTCTATATTCCCTTTGCACTTGGACTGTTCTGGCATTTAGCAAGTCCTAATTCTGTGTATCTGACATCTGTTAGAACGTGTGCATTCTCTTTGAGAGCAGGGACTATAAATTTCCCATCAGCTCATTGTCCCTGTACTGTTGCAGGCTCAGGAAACAGATCTTTGTTCACATCCTCACAAATTATTAACTCTTTTAAGCCTTACTTCCCTCAGCTGCATAAATGAGGCTAGTAGTAATGTCCTTGTGAGTTTGCCATAAGAAATAAGGTAATGAATAGGAAAGCATTTAGCATAGAGCCTGGCATAGAGTGTATACATGTTAATTACTGCTGTTCATAATGATAAGAATTGAATGAAAGAAGAAAATAGATTGGCTTTTATCATGAAAGATTTCTAGACAGAGTCAGGCCTCCTTTGGGTACTAAATGAAATGTAGAAAATTGAGGGCTAGAGCTGGGCAAGAATTTGAGATGGGAGACTGAACATAAGGGGGATTGTGCTTTGGTGTATATTAAAGACCAAAGCAAACCCCACTGAATGGTATCTTTCTGTCGTAATCCTCTTTTGCCTTATTTGTTAACTGAATTTGTCTTGTCTATTTAAGTAGATTCTGTAGTTCTTTCAGGAACAGAATCTTGTTTTCGCTTTTGTTGGTCTATTCATTTCATCCAAATGGTTGGTTGGTTTACTTCCCAGAGTAGTCCTTGAGCATCCCTAAGCATTGAGGATATAGTGATAAGCAGGGTTGTGGCTGAGCTGTAAATGGAAAGATAATATGGTTATTGCTCTGACTCAAACTGAGGTCCAGCACAAGCTTAGGTTGTAAGAGGGCACTAGTTTATCTGCCACTGACTTGGGGGATTTGAGTTTATTCTTGTGAAAAGCTGGCAAAGCTGGGAATTATTTTATTTAGGTCCTCTTGGAAAAGTGACCATTTTTTCTTAAGAAGAGTAAGCTAACTGAAGCTTATTGGTCTGAAGTTGCTCACTGTGCTCATCTTCTGGAAAAATATAAATAAAATCACACATTCCCATTCACTGATAGGCACTAATAACTGTCATAAATTCTTTGATGCAGAACATTTGAATGATAGTAAAATGTTAAAAATGCACTTAGTATATTTGTTCGTAATCTTTGTCCGGTCTTAGCTAAAATTGGAACATAGCTGCCAGAGGGTAGGAGAAGAAATGTATGGTTAGAGCTTGCCTGCCCAGTACATCCTGGTGTAGCTGGCACATACTCCAAGACTCATTGTTTCTAAAATGACCATGCGGTCTTCTGGTAGCTGGCCCTCACTACTGTCCAGTAAATGGCCTAGAGGGAGGCCCACAGTGGCCTCCTACAGCCATTCCTGGTGACATTTTCAGGAAGGAACATGGTACTTTCTTCTCCCAGCTGTGCGTGGCTCTCCCTGCTTTCATCTTACAGTGGTGGGCTTGCTCCACCAAGTGCTTCTTTCCCATTATAATTGCCTCTCCCATAGAATAATTGGGCTCTTCTTGTTCATGTCTGTATAATGAAGCACTGTTTTAGGTGATCCTTCCAGCATGGGCCTAATTATCACAGGGCTCTTGGTTTCTCAGGGGTGCTCCAGATTTGCCTGCCATTGTGATTTTTTTAGACCTCTGTGGGTTTCACTTTGTGTTTATTTTTGTTTAAAGCATTAAATGAGATGGAAGACATGGTGCCAGAGGATGGAGAGGTGGTAGCCGCAAGCGGACAGGAGACAGCAGCTCGCAGTCAGCCAGTTATCCCTGTGGATGTTGACGAGGAACAAGCAGGTAATCATGTGACTCCCACATTGTGGTTGTAACTCGGGCCTGACTCAAATGAAGAAAGTAAAACACTGAGAGTGATTATTTTGTTAACATTACAGATAAAGATGTGTTATATGCTATTTCTTATTGACAGCTGTATTATATTGATGTTCTCCTTGCTCTGTGTGTGTGTGTGTGTGTGTGTATCTTATTAAAGTTTGTTATTTTTTATAACTGTGGCAACAACTCCTCTTCCTGTATTGGTGTTCACATATGGGTGTTTGTGTGTGTGTAGAAAGAAAGCACTCATATTTTTGATGGAAAAAGTAAATGACCTGATTATAGTTTGCTTGTCCTCTCCCTTCATTTTGGTGGGAGGAACAGGAATGGGAGGTTGATTTGGTTTAGTTAACAGACCAAGATCTCATCTGTTTGCCAGTGGGTGACTTATGGCAGGCAGGCTGTAGAGTCACAAGGCCCTTAAAGATTATCTGATACAACACCTTGTTTTACAGATGGGGAAACCAGTAGTCTTTCAGAATAAGTTTAAATAATGTGCTTAAGACCACTTGGCCAGTCTTAAAGGGACAGCACGGAGATTAGAACCCAAGTTTTCTTACTCCTGGTCTGTTGGAATGCTACCTTGTCTTTGAATTGAAAATATCTTTAACTGTCCTTGTTTTAAGTGTCTTACAGATGCAGTCACTTATTCAACAAGTATTTATTGAGTATTACTCTGTGCCAGGCATTGTACAGTGTGACAGGAACAAGACAGGCAAGGTTCTTTGGAGCTTACATTTTATCGGTGGAGTGAACTTCAGTCATTTGTCAGAGAGGTGTACTGCCAAGCAGAGAAAACATTTTTTACATAAATATAAACGCTCAAATAACCAAACTGTAACATGTATCTAGCATTTCAAGAATGTATCTTGCTACATCTAATGAGAAAGACCACTCAAAGAATGAAGAGTGCTCACCAGTCCTATAGGTTTCTGAAGTTCATCTTCACTTGCTTTGTCTTCATACATTTGCAAAATTGGGAAAGTAGGCTATTTTTAAAATGATTATTATGACTTACTTTGATTATTTTTAGGATGATTTATGTGACTTTTTCAAATAGTGAAAGTCCTAAAGGGGGATGCCATATGATCTTCTATTTTGATCTGCTTTTAGAAACGTATATATTCCATTAACATGAGTGATAAAGAAGGCTACATAGAACCAAAGCATCTCTGTGAGCCCAGATCCCTAGAAATATTACTTGAAGTGAGAGCCTTTCTTGGCAAAAAGTAACTGTTAGGCCTGTGCTTTCTGTTTTAGGACCCAGTGGTCTTCAGCGTGTAGTAAAACCAACTCCAATTACTGTTCATGATTCAGAGAGTGATGATGAGGAAGACAGTCTAGAGCTCCAAGAAGTCTGGATTCCTAAGAATGGTGCTCGACGTTACTCTGAGCGTGAAGAAAAATCCGGAGAGTCAGTGCAGTCCAGGGAATTGTCAGGTGAGAGATAATATTTTGCTGGGACCAGTTGGTGGGAGTCATTGTGAGAACTGATGGACACATGTGACCTTTATATACTGTGTCCCTACCACAATCTGTGGTGCAGTTAACATATCCTTATGGAATGTGACAGGAGGCGAGAAGGGCCATAGCCCAAGGGAGAGGAGAATTTGGGTGGCGCTCTCAAGGGCAAGTGTAGCACAACAGAAATATTATGGAATCGGGGCTCAGGGAAGAGAAGACGTGAGGATTGTGACTTCCACAGTGGAGGCTTTAGGACCCTGTGGCATCAGGGAATGAAGGATTAGCTAGAGGCCTGGGCTTCACATGGGGGGTGACTCCTAAGGCGTCCAGAGCAATGAGAAAACAACCACCCGGCCAGCTGATAATCTGTCCAGTTGTGCTTAGTGAATGTTGGTGGCTGATTTGGTGCTTGAGGGGGTCCTGCAGTGTCTTCTTACAATCCCAGCCTCCTCTTCCATCTAGTCAGCAGCCTTCTACCATTTGCCTCACCAAGAAGCTTTCATTCTCATAACCTTCAGGTCATTCATCTTCCTTGTCTTTCCCTCCCTGCTGTTTCTCAGAACTACACGCATACCACTTTGGGCAAAGGGTGAGGTTTTTAAAAATTGTCCACTAATTTCCCTTGGGTACTCTACTCCTTAATATGTCTGAATATTCAGTATACCCTTAACACTGGCCCTGAAATACATAATCACTTCTGTGTGGAAAGCTTAGTTCTTTAGACTTGGAATCACTTACTAACCAATGACTGATTACTCTATTCTTATTTTATTTCTTTTAAGAAATTCTGGTATCTTCACACTGGTTGAAAGGAGCTTTTATGGAAACTAAAATTTAGGAAAAGGAATGTGACCAGCTGACTAATAACCTAATGTTTCCGAGAAAGTTCAGATTCTGAATTTAGAAACTAGATCTTCTGTCAGCCAGACAAAATCTTATTTAAGTATTCCTTTATCTATTCATTGAGCCTTACTGTGCCCCAGGTACTGTGTTAGGTGAGGTGAGGGGTACAGACATGAATAAGTCATGATCCCTCTCTCTAAGGAACCTCCAATCTGGTTGAAGAGTCAGGTCAGAAATCTAGTATAATGATACTACAGGGCATATCCTACAGGGGCTTTGGGGTGGGGGCGTGCAGAAGAGATTGAACAGATGCACGAGGCCGAAGAATTGGTGAGAACAAAGGCCCAGCAGTAGAATGGCAAGGGTATGTTCAGAGAAAAGTTTGGGCTAGCGTGTAGTATGTATATCAGATGGGCCACGAACAGAAAGCTAGTTTGGAACTAGATCGTAGTGGGCCATGGAGGCTGAGCTGAGGAGAGTAAACCAGGTAGGCACTAGAGACCATAGAGAATTGTTAAGCAGCTGAGTGATACTGTCATCATTATACGTTAGGAAAATTAGTGTACATTGTTTCCTGTTCCAAATTTACTCTTGCCTTTTGTCCAGAATTTGTACTGAAATCTTTTCTTTTCCTCGGGCCATTCTTCTTTTTCTATAAGCAGTAAGTGGAAAAGGCAAGACTCCACTTCGAAAGAGGTACAACTCCCATCAGATGGGCCAGTCGAAGCAGTTTCCCCTCGAGGAAAGCAGCTGTGAGAAAGGCTGTCAGGTCACCAGTGAGCAGATCAAAGCCGATATGAAAGCAGCTAGGGATATTCCTGAAAAGAAAAAAAACAAGGATGTTTATCCCAGCTGCAGCAGCGCCACCGCCAGCACAGTGGGAACCTCCAGCTCACACAGCACTGCTTCTCAAAGCCCCGACTTTGTAAGGACGGTGAACAGCGGCGGCTCTTCCGAGCCTAGCCCTTCAGAAGTGGATGTGTCCAGGCAGTGTGTCTGCTCCCCCGGTGGGTCAGAGGACTCTGAGGCCATGGAGGAGGGAGATGCAGAGAGTTCTGTCTGCCCCAGATGCTGCTGTCACAGGCCCCAAGAATCCCAAAGGAGAACTAGCAGGTGTTCTGATGAGGAACGTCCTTCAACCAGCCGAGCCTGTGTTGTGAATGGCCCGGATGGTACGAGATCCGCCTTTTCCTTTAGGACTCTGCCACAAGGGGGGTCTTCAGGCCCAGCACATGATGAGAGGACTAATGGGAGTGGCTCTGGGGCTACAGGTGAGGACAGGAGGGGGAGCTTCCAGCCTGAGAGCTATGACGTGCAGTCTAATGAAGACTACCCTCGGAGGCCCCTAACGAGGGCCAGGAGCAGACTCTCCCATGTACCGCTGGTATCTGAGTCAGGTATGACAATGCTGCCAGGATTTAGCAACCGCAGGGTAGGCCTTGACAGGGGCATGAGATCGTTCCATGAGTTTTCTTATATAAAGCCAGTTTGGCAAATTGAATTCTATGTTGGGGTTCTGTGATCATACAAAGTTTGAACTAATGTTCAGCAGGGGTGGGGAGAAGACATGTAAAAGATCTTGTAAAATATCCAACCCAGGAAAAGTCAAACCGTTAAGCCTCTACGAGAAATATAACTGTGTATGTTGACCCTAATACAATACTCATTCTGATGTCTAAGTCGCAATGTAACTCTGCTCCCATCCCATTACTTAGGGAGGTTGTAACTCTTAGGGAAGCTTTAAACCTTAGCCAGAAGGTAAAGACCTGAGGTTGCTGGGGGCTGGGGAACATATCGTATAGGGTATACCCCTCCGTCTGCCTGTGCAGTAGTTAGTAATTCTTTCTGAAATCTAGTTTTGCTTCCGGATAGGTTTGCCAGGAGATAAAGCAGGTAAGTAGGTAGTTTAGCTGAGAATTATTTTTGAAGATACACCCAAAACATAGATATGTATATAATTTCATTGATAACATGATTTATGTCAAGGCTTTGGATTGGGTGGGGTAAGCACATTTCTCAAGCATGGTTCTGTTTTTATTTCTGACCTGGTTTTTCAGTTATATCTCCTCCTTTTATTAAGTCATGAATAGCTATCAATGAATAATAATATATTTTCATTTTCTCCAGGTCTCCCTTAATTTGAAAATCTTAAAATCAGCTCCAGAATATAGAGTTAATGTTTTCTTTATATACTAAATAGAGCTGATCAAATCACATGGAACTAAACTAACAAAAATAAGCTTTCAGGAGATAAATTTGAGACCTTATTTACATGCTAATCATAGTAGCATTAACTAACAATAAAATGAGTTTTATTTAAATATTTCCTTATGCTTTGCAAACACTAGTGCTGCCATATGACGAAAAATACATTTCCCAGCTTGAATTTTAAATGTTTTATCATCTCTTTTTTTAAGATGCATAAAGAATTCACCATTTTAACCATTTTGAAGTGTACATTTCATTGACATTAAGTGCATTCATTGAGTTTTTAATTTGGTTTTCAATTTATGGCCTTATATAGTGTTAAAACCCTGTTAGAAGCTAACATAGTTATTTTGTGAATTCTTATTTTGAGAATAAATACTTGTAAGTATTGTGCAAACATTACCACCATCCATCTGAACATTTTCATCCTCCCAAGCAGAAGATCTCTGTGCCCATTACATAGAAACTCCTTGTGATGATGCCTTTTGTTGCATGGTTTTTCATGTTTGTCAAGTTGGATCTACTTGTTTACCTTTATGATTTCTCTGTTTTCTGCTGTGGAAGACCTTCCTTAAGTATGGTTCAGATAATTGTTCTCATCTTCCCATTCTTTTATTCATTTGCCTATCTGAGCTCTTTATTTTAATCTGTGGGAATGAACTTCATTTTTTTTTTTATTCCAAATTGTCATTGTCACTGAGTTGTTTCAGTGCTAGTTATTGGCTTCCATTCTCATGTCATTATTTTGAAATGCTTTTTTATCATATATGTTAGATAAACTTAGTTTTGTCTCTGAGCATTCTGTTCTGTTCCAGTGTTCTATCCTCTTTCTTTATTCTTCAAAATTTCCTCAGCTAGTCATGCATTTCTTACTTATTTTTATAGTCATTTTTTTTAAAACAATTTTGTCAAGCTCCAAAAACAAATCTCGGTGTTTTTTCGGACTTCCATTACATTAACGCACTAAAAAGATAATTGTCATTTTTGTAGCATGGAGTCTTCCTATTTAGGGATTGTTTTGTCTCTGATTTTGTCTTTTGTTTCTTCTCTTTTGTAAATGTTTCAGTTGTTACTGTTTTTGCAGGGGGTGGAGGTTGTTTTGGTTTTGTTTTTTATATAAATATATCGTATTAGCCATACAGGGCTTTGACATATTTGTTGTCTCATGTTCTGCTCTCGTCTTTACCATTTCTTTCTGAATTGTTTCAGGACTAGAACCTTGCTTAGGTGAAATAATTATCTAGAAATAAAAAATAACTCATTTCTACTTTTTTAGGTAAATTATATCTGTTATCTTGTGATTTTTTTCAAGTTGAGAAGATTTCTAATGTGTATGTAGCTAATTGTACAGTAGATAAATTATTACCTCATATTTTTTCAACAGTACAAGTTTTACTTTCAGAAACAAGTTTCCTGGAGAAATGTCAAAGTGCTGATTTTAGTTTCTGGATCTCTTTTGGAAAGAAGAAATTATTTGAGTGGCCTTCAACTTGCTATTTTCGATCTAGCATGTTTTTTATATCTATTGGCCATTCTGCTCTTCAAAGTTTTACGGAGAAAAATCAGTAAAGGAAGAAACTTGATTGAGTGTTAATGGAGTTTTAAAAAATCAGCAAACAAAATGAGTTTTTAATTTGGTTTTCAGTTTATGGCCTTATGTAGTGTTAAAACCCTGTTAGAAGCTGACATAGTTATTTTATGAATTCTTATTTTGGGAATAAATACTTGTAAGTTGTTTGTATCCTCATTGTATACTTTATAAAATAAATATGACAAAAACAACTAACTGGATTGTCAAAGAATAGCATTTAAGATTAATATGATATGGTTCTCATAAATACTAACCTCTTTCCCTGATACCCCAAGACCGAATTGGTTTGTTTTCTGTGTTTCTGTAGCATCTTCTATGCCAATGTTAACTATACTGTGTTGTAATTCTGTGTTTTGCTGTCTGTCTTTCCAATAGACTGAGCTCCGTGAGGGCAGGGACAGTGTCTGGTTGTTTGCCATTTAATTCCCAGCTTCTAGCACAATGTGTTACATGATGTGGGGCTCAGTGAATAATTGTGAACTTAATAAGTGGTAGGAACCAACATATGAGGTATGTTGATGCTGGTAGATGTATGAAATCATCACTAAAAATTGTCCCTAAACAAAGAGGGAGGCATGAGAAAAAAATAAGATTAATTTTTTTTTCTTTTACATTGGGAGGCCTTTGTTTTTAATGCTTATAAAGTGTGACACAGATTTATAACTTCTCATAGAAAATATGAACTGCCAATCTGGGCACTCTGGAGAGCAGGAAATTTAACTTTTTGAACCCCATGTTCTGATTAGTTAAGGAAGAGAACATTCCAGGAAGGTGAAAAGTTTGGAAATCAGATCATAAAAAGAGAATGCTAACAGAAGATTCTGATTTCAACACTGTCATAAAGGAATGGAAACAGACCTGGTTTTTGTTTGTTTTCATTTTTCGAGTACTGGGAGACAAATCAGTTCCTATTATTGGTCATAACAGGTGTGTGAATTTTATCTGTCATGTAAAATGTGCTGCCTTTAGCAGACTCCTTGTCAATAAAGATAAATAGATTTTGCATGAAGTCCCTTCAGGAATACTATGGAAGAAGGCCTTCTGTGGGTTGGCTAGATTACTAGTTCTCATCTTTTCCAGAACCCCAGGATTTTGTTTGAGTTCAGGGTCCTCAGAGGATGTTCGGTGGGCAGAACTATTAGGCTCTCTTTTATAGCTTTCAACCAGAGCAGCTGCTTTCAGTTGGTTTGCATAGTGAGGTTTCACAAAGGTTTCAAGTGGTAGAGAATGTTCCAGTGTCTTAAAAACAAAACAAAACAAACAAACAAACAAACAAAAAACACTTGAATTAGATCCCTAGATTTCCAATCTAACCCAAGCCTTTGGGAATTTGCAATATCTGCGCCTTGTTTTCCCTATCTTTCTTTCTAATCTTCGACCTTTGAAGTTACAGAATTACCAGGTAGGATGTCTATAATATACTAGTGGTATCCAAAAGCAGTGTGGTGAGATTTAATTCATTAAGATCAGCCTTACTGCATTTAATAAATGCTCTCCTACAGAATGTTTGTCAAAAAATGAGGACAGTGATTTCTCAGTGTTTTGTCTTAGAATGTATATGTGCTTGTTAAAGTTTTAGAGATGAATTTAGACCTTGCATTTAAATAAAATCAACATAATATTTGCTTTTATAATTACACTGTCATGTTTTAGAACAACACTAGTAAATGTGTTAGGGTCTTGCTAACCAGGATCTGACAGATAAAAGACTACAGGTTTTCATAGTGATTGGTGCCAGATTGCCTGGTCTTGCCTCCTGATTCCTCCACTTAGGCTGTGGCAAGCCCTTGTACTGTCCTATGTCACTGTTTCCTTATTTGTAAAACAGAGAGTAATCTCAGAGGTCTGTTTTAAGGATTAAATTAGTTAATGCAAGTAAAATCCGTAGAAAAGTGCCTGACACACAGTAAGCGCTCGTAAATACTTGCTACTATTGTTATTCCATTTATGTATCTAATGCACTCGTTCAGTGAATATTGAGTGCCAATTTGTTCAGTAAATGTTCATTTTAGATGCTAGTGGCTGACATTGACACAAAGGTTTGAAAGTGTTGTCTTCAAGAAACCTTTAAGTGGAGAAACAAGTATACAGGGATTTACAGAACCACTTAGAGGGCTTGGGGGCCGAGGTGATTTGTTAGAGGAGGGGATATTTGAGCTCAGGAATGGGTAGAATGAAGTCAGGAAAGGATGTTCTGGGCAGAAGGAGCTAGAATGATTTTGACTTCAAATGCTCTGGCAGTGGCAGATGACTAGGACACAGTATGGAATAAAATTGAGAATAAGTATCAGGCCTTGAAACATATTTACTAAGCAGTAGTTAGTAATTTAAAGTTGTTCAACAGGAAAATGGTGAGTTTAATCCACCAACAGTATTTAGGATGGGTTGGTAACTGGAGATAGAAGTTGTTAGATTGTTGATAATGGCAAGGTATGAGAAGGGAAATCCTATTTGATGTCGATTGGTTTGAGATAATGCAGAGTGATCTTGTTTTGGAATAGTCATATGGAAATAGAGGTTATGTTCTATTGGGTTATTATCCAATGATATTCTGTTGGGAACCAAGTCATAGATTTGAGAGTTGCCTTGAGAGAGTTCATACAATATGCAGTTGTATTCTCTTGAAGGAAAAAGCTAAAAGCTAAAGTTTGGATTTTCCTCTTGCCTTTTTCTAGAGGTTGCCAAAACAAAGCCACGTCATGCCATGAAACGGAAGAGGACAGCAGACAAATCCACCAGTACCAGTGATCCTGTGATTGAGGATGACCATGTGCAGGTGAAGAAAAAAGCCACCAGTTAGCTTTCAGTTTCAGCCAAGTTCCTGAATAATGACTAAAGTTTCCATCTTTTTATATATATATATACATTTTTTTTTTTGCCCTAAAAGAAGAAATTGATAACAGCTGCTTCTTAACTTGTGCCAGTGAAAACATTTAAGGTTTAAAAAAAAAAGTCTGCCGAAAGATACATCTTTTAAAATTTTTTTCCTTGTAGGTCCTTGTATTAAAATCCAAAAATCTTGTTGGAGTCACTATGACCAACTGTGGAATCACAGATCTCGTGTTAAAGGACTGTCCCAAGATGATGTTCATCCACGGTATGTATTTAGGCCTCTGTCACACAAAAGCATCACGAATGAGCTTAAAGAATTAAGGACTCATACATACTACAATAACATTTCTTTATTTTTTCAAAGGAATCCTTATGTTGGATTATTTCTAATTCTGTCCCCGTTCTGTAGTTGTCAGGCAGTTGCTCCCTATTTGTTGTGAAGGAGCAAGTGCAGAGACTTCATCTTTTAAAACAACCTCTCTTCTGCTTTCCTCTAAATGGTAATTGCTCCTTAATCTACAGAGTAGATAAACAACATGTATGGGCTTTGGAGCCAAGTAAATGTCTGCTTGAATTCTGTCTCTACCATTTGCCAAGCTATATGATGTTGGTAGTGTTTTGTGTCCCTGTTGTCATGGAGTGGTAACTGCGCCTTATGTGCTTATTGGCTCTAAATTTGAAGGACATTGTCAGTCATAACCTCAGTTCCTGGCACATTATCCTCAGTCCAGACTCCCACTTTTCCCCTTAGTCCCATTGTCCTGTGTTGCCAATCCCATAAGCCCCTGCCATCTCTACTGATGCCTTTAATGCGTGTCCTTCCAGTCTGTTTCTACTTATATATATATTTACCTCTGAACAAATAGGAGTAGGGTATTATTTTGTGTGAGCTTTTTTAAAATTTCAGGTGTTTGATATGTCCATTTCTCCATTTTCAGTCAAAATCACATTTTGGTACCTATCCATGTAGAATTATGAAGATATGACATGTTTTTTGCTTTGGACAAGTTACATATTCTCTGGGTTCATCTTTTTTCAGTTTGTAAAGTGTGCATAATTATGCTTACCCTATAAACATCTGTGAAGATTTAAATACAATGATACATGTGTGTATGTGTGTGTGTATATATATGTACACTTAAACATAGGTCTTACCTCTAAGTAAAAGCTTGCCTAATATTTTGTATTGTATGAGTACTGCAGTATTCGGGGCTTTCTTTTCTTTGCACTTCTGTGCTACTTACTAGTTGTTTTTGATTGTTTTCTGTGTTACTATTAGTGAGCAAAACAAGGAAATCCTTACCAATTTGTCGTATATTAGGAGAATCCCAGAAAGAAGAGCTAAACTAATATATAAACACTACCTCTCTCCAGAATTCTAGAAAACTCTAGACCCTATGTTCACCCGTAAGAGGTGATACTTTACTCCATTCCAGTCAATGAAGTCTTAAAATACCTACTTAAATGACCATCTCCTTTTGGTGTTTCCTCCTAAAACAGAATCAGGGCCCTTCAGAAGCTCAGAGGTCATAACAGCAGGGGAGCCCAGCCTGGCTTAAGGCAGCACTCTCATCACTCTCCTCTGTGAGGTTTGAGTATCTGCCTCACAATCTTTGAGCTGCTTTGACTTCTCATTCTTTTCTTCATTCATCTCTTAGAGAATCTGATTGGTTTTCACTTCTGCACTTAACTCAGAGGATTCATTCTCTCCATATCTTCTCTATACCTAGTGATAGATCACGTGGCCTCAGGCCCTGCCTTTTGTTTGCTCTTAAACCAAATTGTTTACCTCAGCTTATCATGGGATCCGGGATCCTAGATAAGCAGTTCTGTCCCTAGACACCCACCAAACAGAGTTAATGGTGGGCGAGATGGCTAGTTGAGGTCTGAACTGACCTTAACCTTGTCTGGTTTTACAGGGCAGAGCCATTGAACCTCTATCATTATCTGATCCTCTCTCTTTTCCTCCTTTCCTGTCACCTACCCTGCTTCCCCTTCCTCCTGCCAGGTCACAGAAGAAGAAAATGAGTCAGAAAGGCAGAGACTTGATTAGCCCTCCAACATCAAGTTAGTTACAGGGCTCGACTGCTCAGGAAGGTGATGACATTGTGTCAAGGATGTTATAGAAGATGTCTTTCTGAAATGTTAAAGAGATGAAGCATATCAGCTCTGTGGTTTTATCATATCTTCCATCTTATTCTCTCTTGAGTTGGATGAGGTTGAAATCTATAGTTAAAAATTGGATCAGAGGGAACTTTGAGGTTAATAGAAAAGGAAAGGGAGATTTTTCTGAAGTTAGAGTACTCTTACAGTTAAATGCATTTATTATATAGCAACTATTTTTCTTTATATATAACTGGATATTTGCATGTTTGGCAGGAGCATATTTAATCATGTTTCAGGCCAGCATTTTCAATAGAACTCCTCTACAGTGTTGGAAATGCTCTGTATCTGCACTGCTTAATACAGTAACCACCTGTGACTATTAAACACTTGAACTGTGGCTGATAACTGAGAAACTAAATTGTTAATATTAATACATTATAGTTAATAGAAATTTAAAAAGCTCAGGTGGCTAGTGGCTACCACACTGGATTATACAGCCTTAGACTAAAGTATCCAAATACTTTGGGTCTCTTAAGGTTTTGCTTTTAAACTTACAATAGAAATTAAAATCAACTCTGCTCATTTCCTGTGGGTGAATGTATGATAATATATGTAAATTATTCTAGGTTTATTTGAACATTACCCATAAAATTGTATAATGTGATAGTTACCATCATTCATTCTTTTAAATAAATATTTTTAAAACGGTTGCTATGTTTAGGCAAGTTACTCTCTGGAATATGGACTCCTTTCCAGTAAAATCTTAGGTAGGAAAAAGTTCTTTGACATCCCTTCAACATGATAGTGACCACCTTCTTTTGAACAGGACAGAATGACTTTTTTTTTTTTTTTTAAATATTTTCTTAGAAAGCATGCACATGAGCATGGGCAGGAGGGACAGGGGAAGAGAAAGAGAAAATCCCAAGCAGACTCCACACTGGGTGGAGAGCCTCATGTGGGGCTCAGTCTCCTGACCCTGAGATCATGACCAGAGCTAAAGCCAAGAATCAGACACTTAACTGCCTGAGCCATGCAGGCGCCCCATGACATTTTCAAATCATTTTGATAACTGTTAGCTGTACTTTATGACAATACTTAATGTTAAGAGATGTTCATGTCTGTAGTATTCTCCTCCAAAGATGATTCAAGATGGTCTATACACTGCTGTATTATTTTGTATAGAATATTTGTAGAGCTTACGATTGTTTTAATTTTATAGCTACCAGGTGCAGGGTACTGAAACATTTAAAAGTAGAAAATGCACCAATTGTAAATCGATTTGACTACGCACAGTGCAAGAAACTGAATATGGATCAAGTCCTAGATCAGATACTAAGGATGCCTCCTGAGAGAAACCGCATCATATATCTACGCCCAATGCAGCAGGTAACGAGCTCTCTCTGCTCCTTTCTGAGGAATATTGCAGTTAATTTTTTTTTTTTTTAAGTCTTCTTTCTTTTTGGACTTGGAATTTATTCATTTGCTCAACCTGTAGTAATCTTTAGATTCTACACAGTTCTTTTAACCAAGCTGGACTATCTTGCCAGTCTTCTTCCTTAATGCTTCTCTGCTTGATTTTTGTGGGTTTTTAGCAAGCTATATGATGCAGGTAATTGTTACTCAAGTTATTTTACTTATTAAAAGTTGCCTGTGGTCAAGAGCACAGACTCTGGTTTCAGGCTGCCTGATTTCAAATTCTCATTCACTGACCGAGAGCAGATTTTTTTTGTCTTATAGAAATAAAAAATCATATGTAAAATTAGAATAAAAACCTACACTTATCATGATAGTTAAATTAATATATGTGAAGTACCAGAACAATTGCTGGTGTGTAGTAAGTAGTCCTTTGGTAGCTGCTATTATTATCATTACTGAGAAGAAACTTTTTATCATACATACATAAAAAGATGAATATTGGCTAAAGGTGTTAACGGTTATCATTTCACAATCTGTATAAATCAGATTATTCATGTTGTATGTGTTAAACTTACACAGTGATGTATGTCAGTTACTTTTCAGTAAAATGGGAGCAAGATGGGGCAGAAGGGGAAGGAGCAAATATGTAATACTCTGTGCTTGGTGCCAAAATAAAGTTTAAAGGAAATAGTAAATGATCATTGCAGTCAGTGTGTAAGCCTGGCCCCAAAAGATTCATTTCAACAAACAAATCATTAGTTGTCTATAATTTTCTGGAGTTGAAGAATACATACATAGGGCATCATCCTTCTCTTGAGGAGCTTGCCATTCCAGTAGGAGGTGGACACGTATGCCGCTAAGATGGCAAGGCAGGATCGCCTAAGTAGAGATGGGGAAGAGGGGACCATGAGAAGAAGGCAAGTGAACAAAGGCTACAAGGGAGCAAGAGAATGCGTTCTGTCTCTAGGATTGGCTGTAGGCCAGTTTGAATCGAGCATAGAGAATGCTACACATTCGCAGCTCTGTAATGCAGCCAGTACTTAAACCTATGAAGGACATACTCAGGAGTGGATCCCTGGGGTCAGTTACCTGCATCAGGATTCCCTGCTTTTTTAGTGGGTGTTTATGTAGCAATGACATGTGAATCAGTGAGCTTGCTAGACAGAAGAATTATACAAGACCCAATCCTGGCCTGGCAAGCTATGTTCGGAACTGGATGTGACTATTTGATTTTCAGATATCCCAAAGATTTTAAAATTGAGGTCCTAAAGAAAGATTGTTCATATTCTAAGGATATAAATTTCCAAGATAATCTCTTCCTTGGTCCAAAGCCCTGTCTATGATGTCTTCTCCAGGTGGACACACTGACTCTGGAGCAGAAGCTATTTAGCGGCCCCTACCCCTATCACATCTGTATTATCCATGAATTCAGTAACCCTCCCAATGTCCGGAACAAGGTGCGCATCCGCAGTTGGATGGATACTATAGCAAACATCAATCAGTAAGTAATCCATGGCCCCTGAGGCTCTTCTCCATCATTTCCCATAGCAAGGGGTCCTAGAAACAAATCCTAGTTATTCTTACCATATTTGAAATGATTCCGCCTGAGCTTGTCAGGCACTGAAACATTTGACATATAACATGTAAAGACTGAGGGGAATGAGTACTTAAAACTAAAGAGCATTGTATACATTTGTAACTTTATTACTAAACTTCGAGAAAAACTGCAGGAACTGACCGTACATGTACATTTGACTCCATTCCATTCCTTTTGCCCCAGTGCATGGAAAAGATAGGAAATTTAAAGACCTTACTACTGTTAATGTTTTTACATCATCAGAAAGTTGGGCTTTTTTATACATCAGTTATATAAATGTTTTATTTAGCATCTTAAACACAAGACATTTGATTAGAGAGTGGCTTTCTTTCTTTCCTCGATAGGATTTTGAAGATAGTGAGGAAAGTAATTGAAACCTGACTAGATATGTATCCTCCAGCTTTTTCTACTTCTGTTGGCTCTTTAATATTCTGAAATGTTCACTAGACTCTGGGCCTGATACAGCTTCGATGCATCCTTTCTACCCCACACCCCAATATTATTTTCAGTTTTGTAATTTTTATTTAATTTTTCTTATTGCCTCCAGAGAACTCATTAAGTATGAATTCTTCCCTGAAGCCACGCGAAGTGAAGATGATTTAAAGAAATACCCCAAGTACCCCTGGGGTAGAGAAATCTATACTTTAGAAGGTGAGCATTTACCAGTGTTTGGGCAGTTACATAGTTGCTCACTAACTAGATGGAGAGAAGGCCATAGGGAGGGTAGGAACGGGAGCCTCCAGTTCTTGGGGTAATGGCTGTTTTGAGTATCTGCAGGTAGCAGCAACCACATAAATATTGCTCTCCCTCTTCAAATCTTTACCATGCCCAAATAATCAGAAGCAGTGTTGAAACACAAAAAGTAGAAGAAAATTGAAACCTGCTACAGTTTAGGAGTTGAAATGACTTTAGGGCACCTGTCTCAGCCTCTTTATTTTATTTAGAGAGAAGGAGAAACTGAGGCATACTAAAATCAAAGGGTGACCGAGATCACGTGACCTAATAGCGGCAGAGTTACAATTAGAGTCCACCTCTCCTGGTCCAGTGCTTTTTTCTACCTGTGATGGATAAAAGCACATTTTACATCCTGCTTACAAAATACTAGTGTTTGGCCCTGTTCTTGACTTTCACACCAGCAGCACTGTTAATGTGTCTTCTTATTTTAGGGGTTGTGGATGGAGCGCCATATTCCATGATCTCTGACTTCCCTTGGTTGAGATCATTGCGGGCTGCAGAACCCAACAGCTTCGCCAGATATGATTTTGAAGATGATGAAGAAAGTAATTATGGCCTGACTTGATTCATATTCTTTAGTTTGAGTATATCTTACTGTGTTTGATACTTCATATTTTGTTTGGGTTAAAGGCAGTGTAGCCTTTAAATTGCTTCCCATATAAATGTGGGGAGGGATATTTTTAATTTTTCATATTTTATTTAAATTCAGTTAGTTAACATATAGTATATCATTAGTTTCAGTGGTAGAGTTCAGTGATTCATCAGTTGCATGTAACACACAATGCTCATCACATCACGTGCCCTCCTTAATGCTCATCATACAGTTACCCCATGCCCCCACCACCCTCCCTCTAGCGACCCTCAGCTTGTTTCCTATGGTTAAGAGTCTTACAGTTTATCTCCCTGTCTAATTTCATCTTATTTTATTGTTCTTTCCCTTCCCCTATCGTCCTCTGCTTTGTTTCTTAAATTCCACATATGAGGGTCGCCTGGGTGGCTCAGTGGTTGAGCATCTGCCTTTGACTCAGGGAGCAGTCCCAGGATTGAGTCCTGCATCAGGCTCCCTGCATGGAGCCGGCTTCTCCCTCTCTCTCTCTCCCTCCCTCCCTCCCTCCCTCCCTCTCTCTCTCTCTCTCTCTCTCTGTCATGAATAAATAAAATCTTTAAAAAAAAATTTCACATATGACTGAAATCATATGGTAATTGTCTTTCTCTGATTGACTTATTCACTTAGCATAATACCCTCTAGTTCCATCATGTAGTTGCGGATGGTAGTATTTCATTTTTTTGATGACTGAGTAGTACTCCGTTTGTGTGTGTGTGTGTGTGTGTGTGTGTGTGTGTGTGTGTGTGTGTACACACACACACACACACCATATCTTCTTTATCCATTCATCTACCTCTCCCAAATTAGAGCTACCCTATGACCCAGCAGTTGCACTACTAGGTATTTATCCAAAAGATACAAACAGTGATCTGAAGGGGTACCTGCACCCCACTGTTTGTAGCAGCAGTGTCCACAATAGCCAAATTATGAAAAGAGCCCAGATGCCGATATAAATATTTTTGTTTTTTATTTTTTTATTATGTGGTTCTCCACCTACAAACAGCAGCTCTCAATTTGTACTATAATCAGTGAACTTATTAGGGATATATAAAGGTTGGTGAGCAGAGGTACTTGAGACAAATTTTTCTACCTAGATGTTTTTATTACCTAAATATTTATAATTTTCTTACCCTTTATTAAGAGTTTGTTAGCTATATTGTTTCAAAATTGTTCCATTTACATTAATGATTATTCTTCTTATGAACCACTTATGATTCAGGTATAGATTTTGGGGAGACACTTGAAGATCTTTTGAATATAGTTTTTCCTATATTCAAACATTTCAAAAAATGTTAGCATGCTTGAACATCCATTTGTAGGAAGTTTTTAAAACCTACTTTATGAAGAAATCAATTCGGAGAACTACATGTATATATGACTTACCTGTCTGGTCTGTTGCCATGTTGGGCCTTTACTCCTGTGTGCTGTCTAAGGCACCAAACATGGGCAATAGTGTGGTATGTGGAACTTTGGGGGCCCATTCCAGGAGCTATACCTAATTCAGTGGCATTGCATTACAGCAGATAGGCTTTTCTCATGGTCCAGCTTAACCAGTGACCTCCAGATGATTTTGATAATCCTGCATGTTTCTCCTTTACTTTCTCATTTTCAAGGTACCATCTATGCTCCTCGAAGGAAAGGACAGCTGTCTGCAGACATCTGTATGGAAACAATAGGAGAAGAAATCTCCGAGATGCGTCAAATGAAGAAGGGTGTGTTTCAGCGGGTAGTGGCCATTTTCATCCACTACTGTGATGTCAATGGGGAGCCAGTTGAAGATGACTACATTTGACTGATCCCTCCTACTTCCCAGGTATTCTGGCAGAAAGCCCCTGGGGTCGCCCAGCTGCCAGCCAGTGCCACAGGGATTCAGGGCATGCAGTTTGGAGGCCCGGGCACATTTTGGTATATAGGAAATATATAAGGAACGTTGAAGTTGTATACAAAGATTTGTACATAGAGGAAATATACAGAGACAATTCCCGAGTACCATCTTTATATCATATGTTTATACAATTTAATTTAAGAATTCATTTTAATGAAGGCAGATAATTGGAAAGAGTTCATTTTGTTTGTTTTTCCTGACTTAGTTCACAAAGTGTCACTTTTTGGCTGAGCCCCCATTTACTATATTCTTAATAATCATTGTCATCCCCTTAAATCTGTGCCTTTTTCTTCTCGAGCAAAGCTGTTTGAGTAAATCTGTTGAAGAGTCTTTGTGTCTTGTGTGCTTTTTTTGTGTTCTTATTAAAACCAACTAAACCCTATAGGAGGCAGCTTTATGTTTGTGTACAAAATGATGGTTCTTTTTCTCTTGGTATTATAGTGGCCATATTTCTTAAAATCAAATAAAAAGGTTCATGAGTTTAAAAAAATGAGTTTGAGAGGGGAAAATGGAAGTTTCCAAAGCATTTCTAGTTATTTATTTCCACGTTCAATTGTGTATATGCTTTATCTTGAATATAAAAATAAAAGTTTATTTAAAAACTTTTTTCTTGCCTTGGACCTGAATCCCTGTTTTTAAAGAAAAATAACAAATACTGCACAGAAAAGGAACGTATAGAGTTGTGTCTAAGTAAGATTCCAGTGTAATCCAGTTTCTCATCTCTTTTTTTTTCTTTCTAAAATCCTGTAGCTGCAAGGTGTTCAACTCGTAGAGCTCTTATGTGACAGATCATGGGGGAGAGCAGAATTTCCCAAAACACGTGGTCACCAGGGAATGGCCTTTCTCCTTTCTCAAGAGACAAATCACCCTAATGTGGCAGTGATCGGTGCCACATAGGGCCAGGGGTCACGAGCAAAAAAGGCTTTTAGAGCAACATGTGCATTTGAGGGCTAGCTTGTCCACTTGATAGTTGAGTGACCTTGACGAATTGCTTGAACTGAAGGTCTGTGGGAAAATTTGTCAACCCTTTCCAAATGGTCTCTCTGAGGTGTAGAGACTGCCTGCTCCAACCTTTTCATTTACAGGGGATTAACTGAAGCTCAGAAAGGGAAAATTTCTCACTTAGAGTCAAGAACCGGACAAGGCCAGGAAGGACAGGCCTTCAAGTGCCTGACTCCCACTGGGCTGCCTCCGTATTGTTCATGTCCACAGACATGCAAGGGTACCTGCAAGTATTCCTAACACTAAAATCATGTGAATGGTCGTATCTTCCATCAAAGTTCTCTCTTTTTCAAGACAAAATTATTTCTGTCACATTGGGAAGAAGGTCAGGAACCACATTCGGTCATCTTTTTATTCCCTTATTTTTAATTCCACCAGTCTTCCTTTTTAACTAAGTGTGTTGTACTCTCCAGGTTAGAAAAGGCAGGAAACATGAGATCCCTGGGTGGCTCAGCGGTTAAGCACCTGCCTTGGGCCCAGGGCGTGATCCTGGAGTCCCAGGATCAAGTCCCACATCAGGTTCCCTGCGTGGAGCCTTCTTCTGTCTCTGCCTCTCTCTGCCTATGTGTCTATCATAAATAAATAAAATCTCAAAAAAAAAAAAAGAAAAGAAAAAAGAAAAACTTAAAAAGGGCAGGAAACAAATTCAAAACAAACTATATTTAAGTAAAAGCAGGAAACAAATTCTAAAACATTCTAGATCTTTCGAAATAATACAACCCTCTCCCCCCAACCCTTAGACTCCATGTAAACCTGTTTTTTCAGTGTAACCGGAATAACCCAATCATCTAACCAATGCTTAGATGGGCCGCTAGAGGCCGCTGCTTTCTAACATGTTGGTTTCTTTCGGGCTCCTCCAACCCACTGCTAGAACAAGTACAGCAGGAAGTGCTAGAATCATTGCAAAGACCTCCAGACTGGAGCAGCTAAAAAACAAAACAGCAAACTTGGAAGAAGACTACTACAGTAGGCATCTGGTCAGTGTCTGTGGGACGGGTGGCTGCAGTGATTGCCCGACAGCAGGGGCCGGCACACTTCCTGTATGGGGCCAGACAGTAATGAGCTGAAGCTCCACCATGGTGATTACTCAGCTGTTGGAGTGTGAATGCAGCCACAGAAGATACATCAACAAACGGGCAGGACTATAAAACTTTATTTATGGACACAAATTTGAATTTGGTGTAACTTTCACATGTCACAGAATATCTTTTAATTTGTTTTCCAACCACTTTAAAAAGTAAAAAAACGTTCTTACAGACTGGAGGACACGGCCCCCACATGGTAGGTAGTTTGCTTGCCCTCACCTGTCATAGAGAATCGAGTTGTCCTGTTCAGTCCATGCCATTACATGTCATCCACTTGTGGTGCAGTGTCTGGCACGTTTTTAAAAGGCCTTCACTGTTTGACAGACAGATGATTAAATTATCTCAGTGGTAGAGATAATGGTGTCTCTTGGGGTCCTGTCAGCCGTGAGCCCAATCTGTAAAGCACAGCTGACACATAGCTCTTACAGGCACCTCACCATGGGAATCGGGACCTAGATTCAGATTCTGACTTCCTCAAATGACTTCCAGCTGACCTGGAGGTGGTCACAGCCTTTACCCTGGAGGCTCCATTTCGTCATCTATAAATGATAACAATGAACAATAGGCCCACCCCATAGGGCAGTTGTGAAAGTGCCATGAGAGCCTTCATAAACGGGAAAAGGGCACAAGTGGACTGCTCCCACTATTATTCCCTTAATTATGAAGGGGTTTTTACTAATCTTTTCATAACCTCCTGTCCTTTGACCATATTCCAGGATGGTAGGAAGCAGAACTAGTAAGGCCATTAAGAGGAAATAATGATACCACGTAAGCAGGTTTTAAAGTGTTTCCCAGGGCACCGGAGTGGCACAGTTAAGTGTCCAGTTCTGGATTTTGGCTCAGGTTGAGATCTCAGGGTTGTGAGATCGAGCCCCATGTCAGGCTCCACACTCAGCGCAGAGCCTTCTTAGAATTCCCTCTGCCTCGCCCCGCCCCGCCCCGCCCCCAACGTGTGCACTCTCAAATAAATCTTTTTTGAAAATGTTTTACCAAGTGCTCTGCGCATACCCTCATACTAGAAAGTGTCTGATCGTTCTGCCCCCTGTTTTACTATTGGGGAAATTAAGGTATAGCAGGTTAAGGATCTGGTCAAAGGGACGTCTCCAGGAGCAGTGAAAGCACGATGATGTCAGTCTTCCCCCCTGAAGCCTGTGCTACTCGGGCAGGGGGTCTCAGGCCCTGGAGGGAGGCCGGCTGGGGCCCATGAAGGGCCAGGCCTTCCTTGTCCACGGGGAAGCTGCCTCTGACATTTGAGCCCCTGCCAGCTGACCTTCCTATGGTTAGCACAGGACAGGAAAACACGCTGCTGATTTTCTGAGGCAGGCTTCACATGCCCCACTCAGCCACAGGATACCAGCCAGACCCTAAAAGAGACAACACCGCACACTGGACGGCATCTGTTGTAGGGCATGGACACACAACAACTGAAAAGAATGACGAAGAATCACGTCTTACAAAATGACATGTATGGAGTACCGTTGGAAAAGGCAAATTGCAAATCACAATACACAGCATTATATATAAGAACAGAACAAGATCATCTAGTTTTATATGTACATTTATACATATGTAGAAACACAGGACACATTCTGGGGTTACATAAGCCAGCTAAAGCACAGATACTTCTTGAGGGGAGTGGGATGAAGCTGTAGTCAAGGGGGGTTTTGCTCTATAGTTAGAACTCTTTTTCATAGGAGTGGACTGCATTAATACGTTATCTGTGCAACCCATCACTTAAGTTGTCTAAAAATACGTAACTTGTATATTTAGAAATGAGAGGAAGAGGAAAGGACTGTTAGAAAGGAGTGACCTGAAGTGTTTCAGCTCTGATTCCTGTGTCCTTGGGCAAATCACCTTCCCTGACAAAGTCAGTTTCTTTTTCTATAATATGCTCTCCGTAATCCCTCCCTGCAGGTTGCTGTGAGAGGCTCAGGGACCTCCCTGGGAAAATACAAACTGTAAAGTGTCTGAGGTGATAAGCTCCTGGGACAGAGGAGCATATCCAGATAGTATTCCATGTTCCCACTAGGAAATGCAGCAAAGTCAAGTTGCCTTCCGCCGGAGCCACTCCTCATCCGCACACCCCAGGGAGGGCCTGAGATACAGACCATGCTCCCTGGGGCTCACACACCTGTCTCAGGCTGTGCTGCTGGTTACTCGGTGGCCCAGCAGCTGAATACTGGAAAGAGTCGGTGCGGGAGGGCCTTTCCTCCCACCCAATCGTGTACTGAATTCTTCTTTTGTTTAAAGACCGAAAGTCAGGCTCAGAGAGTGGAAGGGAGGTCAAGACACAGTAGAGCAAGTGCAGGGAGGGCTGCACACTGGAATAGGCAGGCCCTGTCTTCCTCTCCAGGCCCCAGGCTGAGGCGGGAGGAACTGCCTAGGCAACAGGAGGGCAGGGGCCTCCTCCGCTTGCTCACTCCTCACTCCCAGCATCGTGCCCTACATGTGCAAGTGGAGGAAGCTCATCCGTTAAGGACTGTGTGCCCATGGTGAGGACTGCGGGCTTGACAACCACACCGCCTGCGCCGTCTGCACTCCAAATGCACCCTTCCCAGCCTGGGGCCTGGGGCCTGGGTTCCTGGGGCCTGGGGCCTCGGCCTGGGTGCCTGGGTGTCTAGGCTAGTGGCCAGACCTCTAGGCTGAGGTCTGCTCTGCTACAGAGTGGGAGAAATCTGGGTACTTACGGTGTAAGGATTTTATGAGGATTAAATGAGAGAATCTACGTAAAGCACTCATCACAGTGCCTAGCAGAAAGGAGCTCCTTAAATGGTAGCTTCTCTTATTATTGCTACATTACTATTATTATTATTATCATTATTATTATTATTATTAAGATATGTTCTGGAGTGAGCTAAAAAAAGGAAAGGAAGGGAAAGGAGAAACAATATGAATCAAATATAATAGTAATTAAACTATCACCTGTTACACTTTCCTTCTCTCTGTGGTGCCAAAGGGTATCAAATTCCACTAGGGATTAATCACATTCCTTCAGAAAGTTTGAGAGATCTCCCCTGGTGACCTCTCTTGCAGCCCTACCTAGCTTCAGGAGCCCCACATGGGACAGGGCCCAGGCCCCCCCAGCTTCCAGCCCTCATTCAGCTCCCTTTTAAATACACGAGCACTGGGCTTACATTAGAACTTAAAAACCTTGTTTTGTTTTCATTTATCTCTATGGCTGCTTTCTATTTATGGCAAGTAATACTGATTTTCTATTCTGGGATTGATAAAACATTTCTTTCTAAAATAAGTAAGTGAAAACCTGAATTACTTACATGAACATATTAATCGCGGTACAGGCAGGGCACATATTTTATGGGGAAAATCCTCACAGTTGCCCTTGGCTGCACAGCAATTCAACCCCTGTTGAATGTGAGGGGTTCAACACATTGTTGAAGTGTTCCAACAATCCTCCTGGCCCAGAGAGTTTCTCCATTTTGTGGGCGCGATGAGCCAGGCCAGAGCTGGTTAAGGTCCCAAGCAGCACGTCACCCCACCAGGCCTTCGAAGCCATCCCTGATCTGTTTAAGTTTAAGCCAAACATTCGGCCTCAGTTCTCTAGACTGAATGGGAAAGAGACTGCAGATTCTAGCCAGGAAAGGTAAATGCATTAGTCTCCCCGCCGCCACCCACCCCCCCCAGACCAACTGTTACAGGGAAGGACGTTGACCAGAGAAGAGCAGAAATGACAGCAAGACAAAAGCCACGCCGGGCTCTCCCTGGAGGGAAATAACACCACCAAAGAGAAAAACGGGCAGACAGCACAGCACCAAGGAAACAGTACTTTGTTCTTGCTTGAAGATGATATTGAAGGCAGTTCAATTATAGCCGCCCCCAGCCCCTCCCGGGACCCCCTCCCCCGGCCTCCCCAAGCCCACCCTCCACATCCAGGCGGATAGCAATCTGCCCCAGGGCAGAGCGAGTGAGCAGCATGATGTGAGAGGTGAAATCCAGGAAGAACGAGTTTGTCTACAAACACATACTCGGGGGGCAGTAGAAGTTCGTTTCGATCTCTTTCACTCGCCAGCTGCGGACCATGAGCAGGACGGGGAGTTCGGGGCCTCCCCCTGGACAGTCCTGTGAGCTGGAGGTTCTCATTGAGAAGAAGCACAGGTGAAGCCCCTGGATCCCAGGCATGGGGTAGTCTGGTTGCAGCGCCTGTCACCCCGGCGACTGTCCAGGCACATGTGGCCAGAGGCATATGCTGCCTCCCAGAAAGCATCTCTTCTTGACACTTCAAGCTCCCTGGAAGAGGGTGGTCTTCTCAGGGAAGACAGCCCAGTAAGTCTCCTCCTTCCTTGGACAAGCTCCACGTCTCCTTCTCAGTCTTCCATACACCTGCTCTATTACCTGGACTCTCGGAAGCCAGGCTTCTTGGTAATGCCAGGCCAGCAGCTGTCTAGACAGAGCACCTCTCACCCTGTCCTGTGGCTGTTGGGCGCATCACCCACATCATCCCAGCCCTGGTCCAAAGAGACAGCAAAGTTTGCTTATGAGACCTTCTCTGCAAAGGACACCGTCTTTTTGACAATGGTAAGGGCTTCTATTTTCTCAATCGCTGTTGTTTCACTGGACCAGGGTGCTCGTGACCTCTGCAGACACCAATCAGGCCCACAGAAGTGTGTCCTGAGAGTCCAGCAGCTAATGGTAAGGTCTCATTTTCCCACGCATGCTGTAATCTGTGGATCCCTGTTGAACGGTATCGGCGAATATGGTAGGCCTGCCACTGAGAAATAATATTTCACACTAGCTTACTAAGCTCCTGGGAAAAGAAGCATCTCACAGGGAACAAATCCTACTGGATGGATGCACGTGTGTGTGCATATATGCATTCCACAGGAGATAATGTCGACTTTGGGGACATCAAAGCTTACCAGCTGCCTCAAAGCTCTAAACCTATTGCTTCCTCATGATGATCTGGTTCTCATGATCTCTTAGTCTTTCCCTAAGAAGTTCTTTGTGCTTTGAGATCAGAGACCTCATCCAGACGGCATGGGAAGAACTCCAGACCCCACATTCACTCAGCTCTGCCTTTCCCATGAGAAAGTGTAGGAAGAAACTGCAAACATGAGGAGGCTGGTTAATCCTCTCTGGGAGGCTCCCATAAGTGGGGTGACCAGCCAGCCTACTTTGCCTGGGACTGAGGGGTTTCCTGGGATGTGCGACTTGCAGTGCAAAAATCAAGGTGTCTGATCGTCCTTCCCACCATTTTTGGGGATGGAGAGAAAGGGGAGAGCCTGTGGGTTCTGCTTTAAAATAGGTGATAAGGAGGCAATTGTGGCTTCTGGGATCACTTAGGAAGGAAATTGGGGTCAACAGACCAAGCACAAGGGCAGGGGGAGCTGGTGAGGCTAGAAACTTTGGGCACATCTTTATTTTGTAACCTCCCCTGCCCCCCACCAGCACTACCTGCCCACCCACATTGCCTGTTCCCTGGGCTGGGTCCCTACAGGCCAGCAATCCATCCTCAGGATAGAATTTTTATCATCAGTCAAAAGAAAGATAACCGGGAAAAAATGTGCCCTCAAAAATTTTAACCACGGGGGATAATTCACCCCAAGATAAAATGATTCGCTGGTAGCTTTGACATCAGGGGAGCATCTCCTAAGGAGCTTGGAAGAAGTGAGATGCTGAAAAAAATGGAGAAAAATGGAGCCCCAGCAGCTTCACAGGCAGGGGGGCCAGTGAATTTCCCCAAGGAAGGAAGTTGGTTTGTGATTATGTCTTAGCCCCGACGAGCCAAGTGCCCGGCCCAAGACCAAGCACTGGCTCAGCACAGGGCCCTGGAAGCCCCTAAAAGGTGTCTTATTGGAGCAACTTCATTTCCTCGCCAAATCTGAGTTGCAAGATCATCCTTAATCAGCATCCTCAGTAAAGGTACAGTTCCTTTTTCCATTGTCATGGAAGGAAAATGAATCAAGATTCATTCCACATGACCTCAAAGTGAGTATGCCAGTGAGACAAATGTCATCCTTAAACACACACACAATTTAGACTAACAGTAAAGATGCCTTTGGGTAATGGATCCAAAATTAAAAAAAAAAAAAAAAAGAGCAGTTTTCAGATCTATCCGCAAGAAAAAGGAAAAGAGAAATGTTCATAACTACCACCCAGAAAATATTGATGTTTCACTTGTCAGCTCTTTCATGCTTCTGGACAGACATCTTGGCATTGATATCAACTTGACTTCATTACAAGAGCCTTGATTAATTCACACACCAAAGTATGTCCAGAAGATGGCCACAGTGGAGAGGAAACTGGAGCTGTTCAAAGACTTAAAAGGGTGGGTGGACAGCAGATCAGTGTCTTCCAACATCTAAGGGCTCTCAAGGGGAACAGGGAGCTAACTGCATGGCTCCCAATGGAAGATGGAGCAGAAACACGACTTCGTTCCAACAAAGGGAAAAACTTTCTTATAATTAAAGCTTCCCTACAATAGAAGGAACTGCATTGGGAGGTAGTGAGCTCCTATCCCTGGAGGTGTGCAAGCAGAGACGCCCAACGTCCAAGGATATTATGGAAGATGCTACTCCAGCATTCGATGGGAGGCTGGATCTGAGGACGCCTGAAGTCCCTTCTCAACTCTGAGATCTTCCACACTCTGGCCTTGGGTCCTGTCCAGCACTGTGCCCCATGTCCCGTACCTGGGCCCTTGTCCCCACTGCCTCATGACTCGCTGGTGGTGATGAGGGTCAGGAGAGATGCCAGGGTAGCCTGTTCATGCAGACATGAATGGGAATGAATGGCTTAATCATGAGCCACGTTCTCAATCAGAAGCATGATTCCAAGGATTCTGGGTCATTGTGTATGGGCAGTTTCTCAAGTTCCTGGTGATGTCCACTGTGCAGAACTGTGTACCTAGGGAGGAAGGAAAGAAAGCATGAGAATTCAACGGACATCCTTCGAATGTACCAAAGAGAGTATTCCCATCACTGTTGGCTTCCTTCCTATGACATGCTTCTGAGAGCATGGTGAGGTGGGGCTGGGTGTGGGGGTACATTGAGAGGGAAGACCAAAGAACTCCATCCAAATTGCTCATTTTAAAAGTAGGGAAACTGAAGACCTGGAGGAAATGACAGGCCCAGAATTATACAAAGAGTTAGTGGCAGAGTTTGGACTAGAACCTAGATTTCTTCTTTTCTCCCAGCAAAGCCTAAGGCTCTTACATTCATCAAAATGTGAATGTACTCTACTCCACTACCTCAAGCAGTACCTGAATATGTGAATTCCCTCTCCTAGGGAGGGTTCTGGATTCAGTAATATCAAAGTGCTGAGATGAGTAAAGCTCTCAGAGTCTGAACGACACTATAACCATATTTGTTTCTCTCATTCCTTTTGGTGACATTTGGAAGAGTAAATCAATTAGATGAATCAAGCAGCAAGTTGATTCTAAGCATCACTGTGAAATTTACTACTTGACAAGTGTTTATTATTTGCGGTATCACACGGTTGCACTCCTATGTTAATTGCCTTTGAATCAATCTCGATTGCAAGTGGATCTTATCATCAGTAACCCGGATTCCAGCACCTGGCTGTTATTCTTATGAAATTTCTACAGAGTTTAGGAGCACTACCACCACTCGCTTCCCTGGGGCCAATGTCAAGCCCATTCAGTAGAACAAATAAACCCATGCCAGTTATTTGGCATCACATGCTGATGACCAAGTTTCTCATGAATTACATTAATGCTTTGCCCGGAATTATAATAAATTGCTGACTTTTATTGATTGATTGGTATTTACCAGGTACCGTACTAAACCCTTTACATGTGTTACCTTATTTAATCTTCACAACAAAAGATAGTATTATATTCATTTTGCCATTGAGCAAAATGACCAGAGCTTCAGGGACTTGCCCAAGGGAATAAAGGAAATTCGTGAAGATGAAGTCAATCAAACTCTACCTATCTGCTGCCAATACCCATGGTCACACACAACTCCAGGGCCAGGTATGAACTTAGAATAGTGGGTCTCAACAGGGACAATTTGGAGACACTTTTGGTTGTCATGGCAGGGACATGCAGTGGGTAGAGACCAAGGGTGTTGCTAAACACTGTGTAATACACAGTACACTGTCCCCCACACAGAGAGTTCCTGGCCCCAAATGTCAATAATGCCAAAATTGAGAAACCCTGATCTAGAATAAAAAGTCTTCTTTGCTGGATAAAAGCAGGTGTTAGCTGAGGAACAGAGACAAGGTGAAGGGCATGAGTCTGAGCTCTTAGAGAACTGTCCACTGCAGCTGCTGCTGGGCTCGAGGCCAGTGGAGGGGAGAGGACTTGCAAAACCACAAGTACCTGCCAGATAAGCCTTGAGAAGAATAAAGTGGAAATGGCTACAGAAAGGAGGATCATATATTTTTAATGAGAGTGACCAAGGAAGGTGTCTGGGGGAGATGACTAAAGACCTTAGGGAAGTTAGTGCTCCAGCTACTGAGTCACTGATGCTCAGCCTCAAACCTACTCTTCTATACTTGGCTTTGGAAGGATGCTGTAGACTATCAGCTTTGGATGCTGGCTGCAGTCAGGCTTCTCCAACAGGGGTTACTGCAGGAGGGCAGGAGCCCAGAAGAAGGGAAAGGGCCTTGCTCCTCCTGTGGGCATCATCTTAGTGAGGCTTCTGCAGCCCCACAGAGGCAAGAGCCTTCCTGCAGCAGCAGCCCAGTCCACTTTCCAACTCTTGCATAACCAGCTTCACAGTAGCCCCTCGGAGACATCAGCTCCAGCTGGCCAGCGCCTCCTCTTTATAGGTCTATGTCTCTGTTCTGTAGGGTCCCTCCTCTAAGTTTCTGGGGTTTTTTTTATTTTTTTGTTTCATTGTTTCTTGCCTTGTGCTCTCAGCCCGAGAGGTAGTGAGTAGTTGCTTCAGACACAGCTCACCTTGCTGGGGAAGTAAGATGTGCTGCAAGCACCGTTTTCTATAATCACATACATTGTTTCGTTTATATCATGTACTCTTCACAACTCTAAGCAGTACCTACTAGACTTCAACTGATTTTATAGATGAGAAAACCGAGACTCAGAGAAGTTAAGCAATTGATAAAAGGCCACAATGTCCATGATGCCCACACTCTTAACCTCACGACTCTTAACACTCCTGACCCTTTACCCTGTTCATGGCCAATGCGTTACTTTCACAGGCAATCAATGGCACCTTCTCCTACACCAAGTTCACATGAAGACAGTGTCCTGGTTGAAAAGCCAAATGGATACATTCAATCCTGTTAGAAAACGCACTTTCGTGGCATGCAGGCACACCTCTACAGCAGCCTTTCATGTATCTCTACTAAGTGTCTGTCTCCCATGGGCCAAGGAGCAAATTGTTCAGGAATGACTAGAGAAGTATGGAACTGGAGTGGACATTCTAAGTGGAGGTTCCCTTTACCCAGAGCACAGTTGTAGAGCAGCAGCTTTTTCAGAAATAGGTGTAGGCAGAAGGGCACGTTTTCTAGTTACAACACATGGTGGTGGTGGTGGTGGTGAGGTCCTCACCATGATCTGGTGGGTGGTATACACAGGATGGAGGAACTGGTCTGACATTTCAGTGGCAGAACTCTAGGAGAGGCAGAGTCTCCAGTGGAGTCTGGCCTGCAGAGGTACTCCCTGGGCTTGGGTATGCATTCCCAAGTCTCCATGACAGAGAAATCTTTCACTTGGTGTTTTCACTTTCATAGTATATAACAGGTATTTAAGCAGATCCAGGGGCATCTGGATGGCCACCTTATAAACTCACATTGCCTTGTGAATTCAGGTCACACATTTGCATCGGGTTCACCATGATGTCACAGTGACAGTGGCCAACTTTATGCAGTGTTTCTCGAAGTAAGATACATGAACCTCCAGCCGTCTATAGGCATAGTCATGGGGATGTACACATCCTCAATCTGAGGAATAGTGGGGAAAAGAAAGCACGCGATACTGTAGACAAATAGAACAGCATTACCAACAGCATTAGCAGGTGGTGGGACCTGGTCAAGTAGATCAGTTCCACCTACTTCACAGCTTCTTTGTGATGATAAAATCAGCATCTATAAAGGGCTTAGCAAAGAGCTGGACACAGTAGATACTGGTATCTTCGCTCTTAAGGAAACCAAGGATCAGAAAGTGTGACTTTCCCACGGTCCGAGAAGTAGTTACACAGGGAATGGTTAAGAACACAGACTCTTAATGTCTGGGTAAATCCTGGCTCGGACAGTCACTAACTGTGAATTACTACAAACGTTCTGGATTGTTTCGAGCAATAGACACAGAGATAATGCACACAAAACTCTTATTAGAATAGTGGCCGTCAGGGTGGCCCGGGTGGCTCAGCGGTTTAGCGCCACCTTCAGCCCAGGTCCTGATCCTGGAGATCTGAGATCAAGTCCTGTATCAGGCTCCCTGCAGGGAGCCTGCTTCTCCCTCTGCCTGTGTCTCTGCCTCAATCTCCCTCTCTCTCTCCCTCTCTCTCTCTCTGTGTGTGTCTCATGAATAAAAAAAATAAAATCTTAAAAAAAAAAAGGATAGTGACGGTCAAGTAGTAAGCACTCCATAAATGTTATTAGTACTGTGCTACTTGACATTGGATGTAAAAACTTGTAAAAAAGAAAAAAAAATCAAGCCAGTACCCGATCACTGATTCGGTGCAGAAATCCATTCTTTAGTAATTGATCAGATCTTTGTTCACTTAGCATCGATCACAGAGCTGAAAGAAACCTTCGTGAGGCTTTAGGGATAAAGAGCGAGCCCCAGAGACTGCCTGTCATCTGCGAGAGTGGCTAAAGTCTCCCCGTTGTCTGGTTGTCCCGGTTACTTGTCATTCTGCAGCTGTCCTGGTGGAACGCAGGCCCAGATGTGCGGGTGGACCTGGGCCGGTTCAAGCCCGGATGCAGAACTTCGCTGCTGTTTCCCAAGCAACGGCGGCGAGGCAGGAGGCCGCTCCCTTCAAGCTGGGCTGCTTCCCCCCTTAGCATTAATTTACTCAAACATGACGGGAGCCACATTAGGTTTGGTAATTACCTGAGTCTACAATTCATTCACTGAGCAATTAGCATTGCACTTAGAGCAGCTTGGATGCAATAATTAGTCGCATAATAACAGCCCTTGTGCCTGCCCAGCCCGGCATTCTAAGGAAATGGTTAGAGCTTATCACGCATCACCCCAGCCTTCCCCTGCGTGGCGGTGCTCACATGCGGTGCATGCAAGGTGCTTTAATTTTTAAAATATAAGGTACATGGGTTTGAAGGGATTCAACCCTAACACAGAGGTTCCCGAAGCTAGAGCCCCGTCACCTGGGAACAAAGACCTCATATTGGGTATTTCCTTGATGTTGGGAGGAATGAGATTTTCGAGTCCCAAGGCATTGATTCATCCAGCCACTTAGTTCTTTTTTTTTTTTTTTAGATTTTATTTATTTATCCATGAGAGACAGAGACAGACAGAGACAGAGACAGAGACAGAGACAGAGACACAGGCAGAGGGAGAAGCAGGCTCCATGCAGGGAGCCTGATGTGGGACTCGACCCCAGGACTCCAGGATCACGCCCTGGGCTGAAGGCGGCGCTAAACCACTGAGCCATCTGGGCTGCCCAGTTCTTTAAAAATATAGGGACACCCAGGTGGCTCAGCGGTTGAGCGCCTCCCTTGCATGGAGCCTGCTTCTCCCTCTGCCAGTATCTCTGCCTCTTTCTGAGTCTCTCATGAATAAATAAATAAATAATTTAAATAAATAAATATATATATTTTTCCAGCGCCCACCAGGCACTGTGCAAAGCCCTGGACACCTGAGGGTGATGAGGACAGACTGCACATTCTCTGTCCCCCCGGAGCCCACAGTGTGGTGCAGGAGACCCACAGTCAGACACAAAGTCACAAGAGGTGTTGGGATGGGAGGCAGCTGGCCTTAGCATGAGAGCATGTCAAGGAGCACGCAGGACCATGTTGCCCTGTGCGTCAGGACCCTGCGGTCCAGGAAGCGCTGGAGGTGAGAACGGAGGGCTGGGTAGGGGCTTTGCAGGCAAGGGGAGGCGGAGGCTGCAAGAGGACCACTGCCACAGAGGCAGGTGGGTGCTTCGGGAGTAGAACAGTCTAAGAGGAGCACGAAGTCTCAGTGAGGCTCAGCACACCACGGATGGCTCGCCCAGCCAAACACACGGGAAAGCTGGCCACGGCCGTAAGTAGAGCAGGTGCATGAGGACTTTGTGTTTGGAAGAACATTCTAGCTGTGGTGTATAGAATGGACTGGAATTTGGCTGGAGTGGAAATCCTGAAGTAAATTAAGAGGCATATTGGCCTCCTTCTGTACAGATTACCACAAACTCCCTGACTTAAAAGAACATAAACTAATTCCCTTACAGTTCTGGTGATCAGTAGTCCAAAATGGGTCTTACTGGGGTAAAGTCCAAGGATGAAGTTGAGCTGCATTCTTTCTGGAGGCTCTAGAGGAGAATCCCACCCCTTGCCTCTTGCGCAGGCTGCCTGCATGCCTCGTTGCTCTGCGCTCTGCTTGCATCATCACACCTCTTCCCTGACTGACCCTCCTGCCTCTCTGTGTCAGGGTGCTTGCGAGTGAGCCCACTGGAGGATGACCCAGGATAATCTCCCCATCTCAAGACACACAGCTCAATCACATCGACAAGGTCCCCTTTGCCATGTAAGGTAATATTCTGAGGACTTGGGGGTTAGGATCTGTTCCTCTTGGGACAGCCATTATTTTATACGCCACAGATGATTTCCAAGGTGTCCAGAGGTGACTCAGATATATCGGATGACACCAGTGGGGGTGTTGAGAAGAAGCCAGATTCAGGATATATCTTGAAGGATCTGCTGATGCATCAGACGTGAGGGCAATGGGGGCATTTGAGGCATGGCATGGGGGAGGCAAAGGTGTGGAGGCAGACAGAGCCCAGAGTGGTATGCTTTGTTTGAGGAAGGGAAGATGTTCTAAGAATATACCCTACATGGTGAGGTGGGGGTGCAGGGAAGTGATGATGCTTAAAGGAGGGTGAGGTGGCATTGTTGGGGGGTCTTAAGAGCTGGGCTGAAGAGGTTGGGCTGAATCTTTAGGTGATGGAGACTGGGATGAACACAGTCTGCACTTGGGAAGTGGGAGGGATGATCAGGGGAATGAGACCAGCATGGAGGCTCCTTCCTCTGGGAAAGATGAGGTCATGAGCAAGGCTAGTAGCAGTGGAAGGAGTGAGAGGACCTCACAGAGCGTGATGGGAAGGACGCCATCTGGATTGCATGTGCAGATCCACTGAGAAGGGTGGCGCAGTGAGCCCGAGTTTAGACTGGGCAACTAAGTGGATGCCATTAACGAGGGTGCACCAACCACCCTGAGCCTTCTCTTCTCCCATAGGGCCACTTCCGGTTCCTCAACAGTCCTCACAGATCAGGGTTTCTACTCTCCTCAGCTCCTCAGAGTTCCTCTTTGGACTGGCTTATCTGTGTCACTTGAAAACAGATACTGCAGGTGCCTAAGGGACCTTGGTCTCAGGCCCTCCCCTTGGTTATCAGTGGAGTCAGGACCAGAATCCACATTTATGGTCCAGGTGTTCATTTTTACACAGGCATTTCTAACTATTCCAAAACAGGGAGTGCTTCCTTTAAGTGTGTTCCCCTCACGCACACATCCCACCCTACCCCACACCTTCAGGGGTCCACAGTCTCCTAAATGTGCTTCTTCACCCTAGGATGCAGCTGTGGCACCAGCCCCGGTGTCGCACAATCGGGGGAATGATCCCACCCCTGCAGCAGGCTCTCTCTCCCTGGTCACAGTGGAGGTCAAAGCTAGAACACTCCTGCTCCATCTCTGGAGGAGATGTGACTGAAAACGTCAAGACACTATCAGACTCTTACTGCTCCAACTGAGAATGCGTGGGGCTGCCTGGAGGAGCCAGGTTTGGCCTATGGGCTCCTAGAAGCAGGAAAAGTGGTTGAGAAAGAGAAAAGAATGAAGTTGATGTACAGTACAAAGCAGGCCAGAGATTATGGCCTCAGAGAGATGGAAAGAGGAATGCTAATCCCTGAAAACATCCCATTCCTTATTTTAGCCCCAGTGAAGGCCAGTAAACCTCCTGCTCTGGAGATCCACGAGATATTCTATATCCTTCCAATAGAGCTCTCTTCTATTTTTCTTCAGGAAGCAAGAGATTTACAGCCTGTGGTAGACACTATGAATTACATCCGTTAAAGCCTGTGCCCATACTCTCTTCTTTCTTTCTGACAGAGCATGTCTCTTTAGAGGCAAACATGCTAGATGCATTGCAGCCAAGGGCTTGGCCAGTGATCTTCTCCCGGTGAGTGGGGCCTGAAGGCCTGCTAAGGGAGTCTGCTGAAAAATATTTTCCTCCTGAATAAAAGACAAGTGCAAGCAGAGCCTGCCTTATCTTCTTGCATTTGGTTATGGCTATGGTTTTGTGAGGAGGATGCAGTGTTTGGAGCTGTTGTGGCTATTTTGTGACCATGAGGGCATCACCCCAGGATGAAAACTAATAGGTTAAGAATGCCAGAGTGGAAAGATAAAAAACATCGGGATCGTCCATCCAGGTTGGATTAACCAACCCTGAAACTACCCAACTCTGGACTTTCTGTCTTGTATAAATGATCTCCTTGTTTAAGTTCATTTTAGTTAGGCATTCTAGAATGTCCTTGTAGGCCAAAGTGTTCAAAATGATGTAATGTCCGTGCTCCCTGTCTTCCACGTCTTCAGTCATTTCCCACACTGCCGCACCCAAATCCTACTCATCGTTAGAGACCAATTCAATGCCCACCAGGAGGCCTTCCAGAAGTCTTCTACACTGTCTATCAGCATTTACTGTCTGTAGAAATACAAAATTTCTGTTAATGTCAGGTGTCTGACTGGACATATTTCCGGCCTCCTAACACTCTTGAAAGGCAAGGTCCATATCTTATGATAAAAGGTAACAATCTTTCAGCCCTCTTATATCGGATCCTTTGCTAAGTGCTTTGGAAATATTGCATTTAGTGCTTACAAAGACTCTATGATGTCAGTGCTATCATTTTTTATATCTCCATTTCACAGATGAGGAAACTCAAAGAGCTTTAGATTTACCAGAGGTCACTCAGCCAGCAATGGGCCAAGCCAGGATTCAAATCCACATGTGTTAGAATCCAGAGCCATTTTGCTATTAGTACTTTCCAACCTTATTCCTTTTTAATACTTGCTATAGAGCTCACAACACTTCAGAGAGTGCAAAATATCATGGAATCTATAGAAATGGAATGGAATAGAATGGATTACAGAATGAGACAATCCTCCCTGACATTGCCTGACATTTGTATTGATCACAAAGGACGATGGCAATTCTTCTGTCCCTGATCCTTACGCAGCTCTGTGTGTTGCACTGCTCAATCTCTGCATCTGTGATGTGCTTTCCATTCTTTTATGTTCAATGCCATAGCTTCTGGGGGCGGGGAGGGTGTTGCTTGTGGGCATTTCTGGTTCTCAATCTCTCCACAGGAAGGAGACTGAGAAAGCCACCTTAGCACAAAAATCACATCATGGACACTGGGGTTGTTCCCATGGTAACGCCTTGGCAGACAAGTTGGGAGTCTGAAGATGAAGAAAGGGATATTTTCCAGCTGGTAGAGGAATGAAGGTATCATGGATTAAAAGTGTGCCACCCCAAATATGTCCGTAACCCCCACTATGATGGTATTTGGAGGTGGGGCCTTTGGGAGATAATTAGGTGAGGTCATGAGAGTGGGGCCACTGTGATGGGATTAGTGCCCTTATAGAAGAAAAGGAAGAGAGACCAGGGCACTCTCTCTCTCTTTCTCCCTCTGTTTCTCTCTGCCATGTGAGGACTCAGTAAGAAAGTATCTGTCTGCAAAACAGGAAGAGGATTCTCACTGGGAAAGGAATCTGCTGACTTCCCAACCCCCAAAACTGTGAGGAATAAATGTTGTTTAAGCCAACCAATCTGTGATATTTTGTTACAGCAGTCCAAGCCGACTAATACAGATCTCAAGGAGCTAAAGAAAGACTGTGTATGGGAGGGAGCAGGAAATAACAGGATACATTGGAGAGTTATACGACCTTTTGTCTTGAAGGGATTAATTCAGGAAAACCGGAAGCATCCAGAGAAAATGAACTATTACCAGAGGAGTTTGAGTTAGTGAGTGCTTCTGTGACTCTTACTAACAACGTTTCATTTATCTAGAGTTCAGGCATCCAGTGACCTTAACTATTCAGACACCTGACTGAGGGATTTTTGTTTGTTCTTTTTAAGGACTCTGAATCACCAGAGTAGATCTCACAAACGTGTCGACTTTTCTTAGCCTTCCCTGGTTTTTCACGCAGAGAATATTCAAACTTAGTTTGTGTATAACTCTAAGAAGCTTGGTTCTGCTTCCACACAGGGCTTGGGAGGGGGTGGATACATAATGCTGGTGGTGGACAGCCTGGCTGCAGGACAAAGCAGCAGGGGATGTGTGCAAAGAGAAAAGACACATAAGAAAGTTGACAGATACTGACACAGTAAAACCAACAGGGGCCACTGAGCACAGAGGAAAATGTTTCAATCCTCTCTCTAGGCCATTACTGTACTAGGATGGCTTGATACAGGAAAGTCAAAATCACAACTCTGAACCAGGTGGCTCAGAATCTGACTTGATACTGGGGGAATCCAAATAAAGTCTGTAGTTCCATTGATAGTATTGGGAAAATGCTCATTTTCCAGCTTTGATGAATGATCCATGGTTGTGTAAAATAAATGTTAGCATTAAGGAAATAAGCTGTGTGAAAGGTAAATGGTAACATTTTGTACTCTCTGACTGTTCTTCTACAGATGCGTGTTTCCAAATACAACATTAATAAAATACTGACAAAAAAACTCCCCTCATCCTGATTTCATCACAACCACTTGCTTAAGAAAGATGAAGATTGGGGCATCTGGGTGGCATCATCAGCTAAGCTGCTGACTCTTGATTTCAGTATAGGTTTGTTTTTTTTTTTTTTAAGATTTTATTTATTTACTGAGAGAGAGAGAGAGAGAGAGAGAGAGAGAGATAGACAGGTAGAGGGAGAAGCAGGCTCCCTGTGGGGAACCCGATGAGGGACTCGATCGCAGCATCCCGGGACCACGACCTGAGCCAAAGGCAGATGCTCAGCCACTGAGCCACCCAGGTGCCCTCGATGCAAGTCTTGATCTCAGGGTTTTGGGATCGAGCCCGGTGTCAGGCTCACGGCTCAGTGCAGAGTCTGGGATTCTCCTTCCCTCTGCCCTTCTCCCTCCTTGTGCTCATCCTTTCTCTCTCTCCCTCTCTCTCTCCCTCTCTCTCGAATAAATAGGTAAATTTTTGAGAAATAAGATGATGAAGGCGTTTGCCACGTGTAGGCAAGGAGAGACAGGATGAATGGCGCCCGGGATGAGCCAGATGACAGAGCCTCTGAGGACCGTGATTTCATGGGCTGAATCCAGCTGGGCGGGCGCTCAGCTCCCAGAGGCCTTGGGAAGGCTGTGCTCCCAGAGCAGGGAAGGAGCCCCAAACCGAATCTAAAAGTTAAAGAACATAAAATGAAATGAAGCTCCCGAACTGTATGTGTCTCTGGCGTGCAGATCAACAGCGATCAAGGCCCAGGAGGACCTGGGCGTGGGCACGTCTGGGGGCAGCTGCGATGTCCCGGCGTCGGGCGACGCGTCCCTTGCGCAAGCTGGTCCAGCGAGGCCACGAGAACAAGCAGAGACCGAGGACATCCTGCGGGCGGAGGTGAACAGACAGACCCAGACAGACGCTGACAGCCAGTGACAGACTTACAGAGCACGTTCAGAGTCAGACAGGAGCTGGTCTATTGCAGAAGAGCAGGAGGAAGCCAGAGACAGAGGAACAGCCACTGTGAGTTGAAACAGAGAACAGCCCCAGATGAGGGAGAGCCAAGCAGAAGTTGAGAAAGAAAAAAGAAGGAGAACACAGAAGTTAGTGGACAGGTGATCTCAGCCTACGGGGGTATCCCAGGAGCCTCCACCTGCCGTTAGGGGAGGACAAAGAGGGGAGCAGCATTATTGCACCAGGTGGTTGTGTCACACGTCCGTCTACAAAGCACTTTCAGGGCGGGCAGCTCACGTGGGTGTCGGGTGTTGCAGCAGCCGGGAGGGTGCAGGGGACCACCTGAACTTACCGGTAAGGACACAGGCACAGAGAGCTAAGGCACCCGTCCAAGGGCACCCGGCGGTGATGCACAAGAAAGTCACCCTCCCTCCTCCGCGCCCTCCTCTGGGTCACTGGCTGCTGTTTACTGAGGACTTCGGTGGGCCAGGTCCCATCCTGCGCCCCTTACGTGAATGAGGAGCGATCCCACGTAATAACCCCCCACAACCCGTGAGGCAGGGAGCATTGCCCCTTTTTCTGATGAGGAACTGACGCTTGAATGCCACGGGACCAAGATAATCTGGGCAGCAGGAGGAAAAACACGACTGGATCCCAAGGCCCTCTGACTCAGAAGAGCATACCTTTCAGTTGCAAGCCTCACTGAGTCTCTCAGCCTCATTTCTAAAATCCTGGACTTCTGAGTCCCCACCCCCATCAGATCCTGGCCCCAGAGAGCAATCAGGCTCTCTCTCTCTTTTTTATTTTTTTAATTTATTTTTTTATTTGATTTTTTTTTATTGAGCTCTGGGTCCCATTCCAAGAAGGAAGAGCCGTCCCAGGACACTTCTGTTTCTCTGGGACATCCCAAACCCCTGTAAACCCCTGTACTAGGAAATCCCACCCAAATATCTATCCCCTTCAGGGCTCTAGGTTCCGAAAGGCTCTCTTAGCTCTGCCCATGTCTTCCCTTAGCAAACATCAAGTTCCACTTCAGATGAGACACAAGGCCAAGCAGAAAGCCAGGAAGCTGCAGTCAGGATTTTTAAGGACAATCTGATTAAAATAATTTACCGTAAGTTTAAAAACACAAAACATACCATCTTCAGCTCTCTTCTCTCTTCTTTAGCTCATCTCCTATGATACATCTACGTCGAAGACTCTTTGAAAATACAGCTGGGTATATATGGCCACTTCCTCCTACAGCTATCTCTGACCATCTCAGTATGATAATCCCTTTCCTTCTGGTAAGTAAACATAGCACTTCCTGCTCCTACAATTTATTTGACAATACAAGCTGCCTTGTGACAGCCCTTGAGGTAACTTATTAGGTGCAACCTGTGTATGTATTTACATGGTGCGTTTCCAGATAAATTACCAGCCTCTTGGGGAGAGGAACCATAGCCTATTCATCTAGGACAGTCAGGTTTTTTTTTTTTTAAGATTTATTTATTTATTCATGAGAGACACAGGGAGAGAGGCAGAGACATAGACAGAGGGAGAAGCAGGCTCCCTGTGGGGAACCGGATGCGGGACTTGATCCCAGGACTCTGGGATCACAATCTGAGCCAAAGGCAGATGCTCAACCACTGAGCCACCCAGGTGCCCTGACAGTCAGGTATTTTACTGACCATTATTAGCTCAGCAATGCTGATTGAGAGTCCAGACGTCTGATCTTAGCTCCACTACCTAGTGGCCCCTCAACCGTAGACCGCCCTATGCCTCAGTTCCTCATCTAGAACACAGAAGTAACTGCAGCACCACACCGACCAAGCCACGGCGCTCATCTAATATCAGCGGGTGCTATCCTAGGCAAACTGAGTTAATGACGTGATTAAATGGTAACTTGGACTCCCAACTTTTTCTTCCTTCAATTGGTTCTCACTAGCCCTTCATTAGAGCAATGACACACCTCTGTATTTGCTAACAAAGCCCTCAAAGGGTTACCATCAGAACATTTGGAATATTCTGTGAAATTCTTCAATTTCAATAATCCAATGCTGGCATGAAAATTGAAGAGACTCAGAAACTTTCATTAGGCCATAAATAATCAGTTGAAGACTTAAACATCCGAGTATCTGTTGGTCCTTGGAAATTCTGATTATCAGAACCCAGTTGTTCAAACACTAGAAGCCATGGTGCATTTTATGCAAGAGGAGCTGAAACCATTCTTCCATTCTGGGTCTTCCACCCACAATTTTATGCTTTCAAGTACTGGTGTAGGGTGGAGATTTCTTACAGGATCATATAACAGTAAACTATTACAAATAACTAATACTTAGTTGGGGGAGTGTGTGTGTGTGTGTATCTCCTCATTTAATTAAAAATTTAACCACTCTTACATACTTATTTATAATTTTTCCTTTTAAATGCAAGTAAAAATACTGTTTTTCTTGGATATCACCCTTAGCGAGTCCAATAAGTGAACTTTTGAGAGTACAATGTGTTGGTGAGTTTATAGACATGTCTGAACATAGCAGATGCTGGCCAAAAACCAAACAACCAAACAAAAAAATAAACCGCTTTTCTTGTGAAAAATCTTAGAATAGAATATAATTCTTACACTTTTTTTGCGCTGCCTTATATTTAAAAATGGGAGATGTAGTTTATTTTACATGTTGAAAAACATGTTAAGATGAAATTTAAAATATTAATATGAAATAAAAATTTAGATTTTCAGAAATATTGTCATTTGTATTAAAGACCTAATCGACCGTCCCCTGTCCATGTCAACCTTGCTGAATTAACAGTAGTCTTCCTGTGACCTCTCGCTATTTGCACTTTCACTGTCTGAAGTGATCACATAAAACCGCATCCAGTTGAAGCTCTGTTTTTCTATTCCTTATATTTGTACTGCAGATCATGATCTTACAAAAGCTTTTTGGTCATTATTTTGTTTTTTTTACTCACCACAAACCCATGAGGCAGTGTGAAGATTTGAATGAAAAATAAGTCCCATCTCTGTCCTCTGCCCAGACAGTGGAGGAGACTTTAAGTGATCACACCAGACCATGCGAATTGGTCAGGCTTATCTCTCTTAAGTTCAAACATGTTCAGTGCAGACAGAGCCTTAGCCTGGCAGCCTGGGACAGACCCAGGAAGAAGCACAATGAGAGCTGCCTTGGCTGTTGTTTGGATGGTGATGTGACAGGCCAGGGATTGGTTGGTGGTTAGCCAACTGCCTTGCAGCAGGTGTTAAGAAACTCAAAGCCAAGCAGATAAGGCTTGGTGGCAGACAGAGAGAAGAGGCCTGGCCGGAAGCTGGGATCCTGAAATCATGGCTCAGAGTGCTTCAAAACAGCTGGAGAGCTCCTGCAACCTGCTCTGACATTCTAAGGATCCTGGCTTCTCTGATTAGCTCCACTCCTGTTACTTTTAGAAGAATTTGCTACTTACAAGGTTCTTATTCACAAATACTGAGTTGATACCCTAACATCCTTGCCATAGGCTCGTAGGAGAAGACTACATGTGGCCCAACGTAGCGACCCACAGGGCAGGGAGGTCATCTCGTCCTCTTCCTCAGACTGACGGTGCAATGTCTTCTGGACAACACGCGGGGAGCACATCGCCCAGCCGTTCCTACAGCAAGCTGACTGCCACAATCTGGGGCAGATCATCAGCTTTCCCTAGCTCAGTGGCAACTCCCTTTCTACAATGTGCTCTTCCAATTACTCTGCCCTATGCATCAGGGGCAATGCTGAAGCTTCTGAAGGGTGATTTTTGTGACTTTTGCAGCAACAGTTATCAGGAAGTACAACTCTCCACACTGTCCAACAACAGAGTTTATTTGAATCTGCTACCTTAAAAAAAAGAACTTGAGCTAAAGCTGATTTACAGCTAACGTTGATTGGAAATGACAGAGACTCTTCTCATGAGCTAACTCTTAAATGTTACTTATTTTTATAGTCATGAACTCACTCTAATGCTATATACCATTACGATCTTAACAACCCACTTTAAACATCATTCTGAGTGCGCACTTTGCTCAAATGTGTATTGGCTTTTGGCCAAAACCAAAGACAATACAGTATTCATCTGACCACACCAGCTCCGTTGTCAAAAATGTCCTGGCTCCTCTTCCCATGCTTCCCCACCGCAGGTACCTCGGCTTGTCCCTAGTGGCAGACTGAAGTCTGGCACATTCTGAAGCCATCTCTGTCCTGAATGGAACTATTAGGAGGGTGTTGGCTGCTGTTGATGAATTTCACTCTCGGCAGCATAAACAACGAGGTCCTGCACGGGGGTTGTGTTTGTTTGGTCAGGGCTTTTTCCATTAGGCTTGGTCATCAGCAGTTGGCTGGTTACATATGCAGTCCTAAGATCAAATGGCTGGAATCCAATTATCCCAGCTTCCTGTCTGCAAAGCCCTGCCAGGGAAGAACACAGTAATGTTTGCCTGTCTTGTCAGGCTCCCAGGACTCAAAGTATATCGTTTGGAGAAAACTAACAAACAACAGATCCTCAGATGTTTTATGGGAGAGGTAACATGGTGTGGAGAGAGGACAGGCTGGTCCAGAATGCAAAATCTACACTAGTCCTTATTCTGCCTCTTTCTGGCTCAGCATCTATCCCTTCACTTGTCTGAGCTTCAGTTTCTTATTTATTAGAGGGGGATCATAACACCAATCGCTGGGTTGTTGGGAGCTTCTAGTAAGAAGATGTATGTAAAAGAGCTTTGAAAATTATAATGGTGATGGGGATGATAGTAACGAGAGGAGTGGACATGTATTGAGTGCCTTCCGTGAGAAGGGCACCATGCTGGGTGCTCAAGAGATGCTGTCTCCTTTAATACTTGCAAACACCTTTTGAAGAATTGGTGATGATGGTAATAATGATTTTAATAGCAATGGCTGACATTTCTTCAGTGTTACCATAGGCCAGTCTCCAGTCTCCAGTTTCGTCTGTCATCCTAGCCTCGTGGGCAATAAGTGCTATTATCACCCCTTCTTGACACGTGAGGAAAGCTAGAGACAGAAGCTAGCTAATCCGCTCAAGATTGTGCTGCTGGTAAGAGGCCACAAGGAACAACAAGCATCCTAATTCTAGACAGGAATCGTAAACTCTTCCTGTATGGGGCTAGATGTAAGTATTTTAGGTCCTCTTAGTATTACAGGGCTGACTTCCTCAGGCAGGAAGATCATATCATCCTCATACAGTCTCTGTTGCTTATGCTTCTTCTCCTTCTTTTTTGTTCCTCTTCTGTCTGTTTAGTTGTATGTTGTTGATTTTTGCTTGCTTTTATACCCTTGGCAAATCTAAAAACCATTCTTAACTCAAGGGTCCCAAGAAATAGGCCAACAGCTAGATGTGGCCCATAGTAGTTTGTTGATGCTTGCGTTAGAAATAATTTTGCTTCTACAAATAAAAAAAATAAAGCTCAAGTGTTTAAGTTAGTGAAGTTAGGATTCTAATCCAATTTGTCTGCTTCTGGAGACTGTCAAAAGTTTCCAAGGGTGCTACTGAAATATAAGGTATTCTCATTGAGTTAGGGATGCTATACTCATCCCAGTCAATTTCCAAAGAGAACAGGCTTTTTCCTCTTGGAATAGACTTGGGAATCGGTTAGCAGTCTGAGGTTTGGCAGGCCCAGAACGGAGTACAGTGCCTGACACACAAATATCCGCTGAGTGAAATAATTCTGACTTCAAAGTGGTTTCAGGGACTCACCAAGGGCTCAGCCATTTGCTCAGACTCTTCTGGACCTTGCCTTGGAGTCTGTAAATGAAGGCAACGACATTCCTTTATCTGGATCAAGGGGAGCCTGTAGCAGTTTATGAGATAATTGCCAGAGAGCTATTTGGGGAAAAGAAAGATGTTACGAGAAGAAATATGATCTTTATGCCAAATCACTCTACAGACGACGGTCGCACTGGATGCTGTATGTACGGCTTTGAAATAAATACCTGACCAATTGGAGGTGGGACAGGAGAAAAGATTCTGTGATGCCACAAGCCAATATTGTTGTATCCACACCTACAGACTCACATTAAGCAGGGATTTTCGTTTTGACCTTGGGTTTCGACCTCAGAGAACAAATGAGCTTCTTGGAACTGTATCTGACAATCTGTGCATACACCCAGATCTTTAGGGGAAAGGCCATAGATTTTTATCGGGCTCTCAAAGAGTCTTATTATGCCCTAATGTTAGAACTACAATCAATTTTTGCAGTGTGGTTTACATGTGATGAGAAGGGAAAGATGAAACGTTCTGGTGTGTAGTGAGCAGTATTAGGTTTTGCAGATGCCCTTGTCACTATGGTGCTTCATTAAACTCTCAAGATAATCACTTAGGGTTCTACCCTAAGCAACTCACCAGTTTGCCACTGGTGCTGGTGTCTGGGTCTGCACATCCAGCTGGCGGGTTAATCACCAGTCCAGGCTGGCCACAGGGAGCAGCACTCAGGAAAGCCAGCAAGACAAAGCAGACCCTGTCTCTTCCACTTTCTATTCAGTCCCAAGATGGGGCCCACAGAGACTGCCATAATAAGTCCCGAGGCTTTTTCCCCCATTACTAGTGCCTAGCAGAATTTTAGTAAACAGCAGGTGTTTTATAAAAGTCTATCTGAATGAAGTTCAGGATAGTAACGAAATTTATAGTAATTACTTCTTACATTCCTAGGATGATTAATAAGGTTGTTTCATTTTATTTATTTATTTTTTATTTATTTATTTATTTATTTATTTATTTATTTATTTATTTCATTTTATATCTCTTGAGTAACTATCTCAAGTACATTGTCTATATGCACTGGTAGGTCTTTGTCAATTAGAGGGTGTTTTTACTTTGTACCATTTGTTGTTGGTGGTGGTTTTATGCTGAGATACCTGGCTTTCTAAGTTTTGGGGGCCATAGCTTTTCCCACCTATTAACATGGAAGCCATCAAAGGCCAGTGAACAAAATTGATTTCTCTCTCCTCTGGAAGCACAAAAACCCTTGACAAATGAATAAAAATATTTGCTATCTGTGAAATGGGATGGGGCACTAGTTTCACAAGAAATCTGAGGCTCAGAGGGGTAAGTGGCTTGCCAGAAGCCATTCAGCTGGTGGCCCAATTCGAGGTGGAATCAGAATCCATGTTTTTTTTCCATCACACAGCCTTTCCACCACAAGTGAAAACCTCAGCTGCAATAGGAAGGTTTGAATAGCAAATAAATGCCAGGAAATTAGAAAATAAATAGAGACTGCTCTCCACTGAGAGGGTTACTATTAGATGAGACAGAATTTTGGAATGACTTTGGCCTTTTACTTTTATAAGCTCAATGTTTCCGGAAGGCTCTGTGTTGAGAAGAGGAGATGCAGTAATAAGGGTGCCCTGATAAGGCTACTCTTTCCTAGTTCCTTCCATTGACTCACATCCCCCTGACCAACTGCCCACTCTGTGCCTGGCTGGGACAAGAGGTCCCACCAGAAATGCTGCCTTGGCTCATCCAGCCAGGGGCTTTTCACTTGAAATGATAAAGCCCTGGCTCAGCCTCTCTTTCACAGAGCCTTAGTAATGGATGACTCACAGGCTCCTCCATGGCAAGTTCCTGAGGATGATAAAGAGACATTGCTATAGGCTTTAGAGGAAGAAAGTGAGGTGAAGAGGGGGGCAGTCTGTATTCTGGGCAAGAACTTCATCATTAAGTGCTGGCATATGGACCCCCATTTGGACCCTGTGGAGAAAACTGTATACTAATAATTACCATGCTAATTCAAGGGACCAAGGCTGGAATGAAATGATGTAACCCTCTAATGTCATTCAATACTGAAAAGGACTCAATTGAAATTAAATTATCTGGTCTCAACCAAGTTTTTTAAAAACACAGATAATGTCTGACCTTTCATCCAAGACTCCAGACTGATTTAGACAACTATCCATCCAGGCTACAGGTTACTCACACATGTTATAAAACATCTTCTAATTTTGAAGGGAATGTCTCTTCAAATTTGATGGCCTTGCTTCCGTCTCTTACTTTCTACACAGGCAGGAAAACAGAGAACCAATCCTTAAGAGAGGCAAATCTCGGTTGTGTCCTGGCTCGGCTCATTATTATTTCTATGTTCCTCGGTTCAGGAACTCAGTGTTCTTGAGCCTCATCTTACTTATCCATAAAATAGGGGTCATCATATAAAATAACCATGAACATAATTATAAAAACTACCAATTATCTGCTTGGGGGTTTTTTATTTGCTAGCATATGCACAGTTTGATTTAAATTATACAACCTCATAAGTTAGGCAATATCAACACCTCTGTTTTACTCATGAAGAAACTCAAGCTTCAAGAGGTTAATTAATTCGCCTAAACAAGCTGGCAAGTTGGGAAGATTCAACCCAGCCAATATGTTTTGAAGGTTAAATAAGAAATGTAAAGAGCCAAAGAAATATAGCCCTATCTTAGACGCTCAACAAAGTTGAGTCCCTTTACCTCTTTTCAGGTAAAGTGTGACTCTTGCTTAGGAAAGTCATGAACTGGAGCAGATAAAGAGACATTCAGGTGTTCAGTAATAAGGCAACTCAGCTTCCTGTCCCTGATCATCACATTGTGTGTTCTCCAACTCTGCAACCAACTCCTGCGTCATCCACATCTTCTCCTGCATAGTGGTCACAGCCTGCCCCTTTCTGGGTCACATGACGAACATAGATAAAACCAGTGCCCACCACTCACACCACTGCCCTGCCCCTGGTTTCTCAACACCCTTTCCAGAGGACTCTCCATGTGGCTTTGGGATTTCAAATTTCATGGGATCCAGAGTAATACTAGTAACACCTCCACCTCAGTGAGCACTTCCTGCATGCATATCCTCCACTATTTATGAGCTTGTACCCACCCGAGGCTCATGACAACACTCTGGGGGATGTGCCATCATTATCTCTGTGAGAGGAAGAAAGAGAGGCTCAGATAATCAGGAACTTTCCCAAAGTCACACACAGTCAGCAACTGGTAGAGCCTGAATCTAAACCCATGTCTACCTAATGACAAAGAACAGCAACACCTCTCAATTTATAGATGGGAAAATTTAAGCCAGAAATGGGCAGGAACACGTGCTGAGCCAGCCATATAGCAAGTTAGTTATGAGACTGAAGAAAGAGGACACATTATCTGCCATCATTTGAGCATGCCATACCACACCCTAGCCTGAGCAAGCTCACTGTTCCCACTGCACATCCACAGTCCAGTCCACACATCATTCACTCTGTGCTGTCTCAACTAATGTCACTACTGGTGAAATGGTGCCCAGTGTTCTCTAGGACGTCAAACAGCTCAAGCAACTTCAGCTGATTCCCCACTGCATTCTATAAATACAAAACTTTAAGCTTAACTTCTTTTTCAATAGACAGCCGTGAGCCAATAAAGAAAAAGAAAACCCTGCCATAAATGAGGGAAATAATGGTATTTTTAAACCCTAATCCTTTTACTCCTTGCAAGAAATATGATAAACATCTTGATTTTATTCAAAACTGTCACAAACATTTTCCCCTTATCAGAAGGCTGCAGCTCTTACAGTGGGTGGAGCATTACATGACATAGCAGCAGCAAGATTTGGATGGCGCAGTGCGGCCTCTGCAAACAATGAAAAGCTCCAAATTCTTCCAAATGAGCAAATTCATGAATTTATTGGGCAGCTCCGGGGCATAAAAACCTGTGTTGGGCACAAGAACAACAACAACAAAATGACCCATAAGAATTGGCCACTGTCCTTAAGGAACTCAAAATCTGGTAGCGAAGCTCAGAATGCACATAATTAATGAACCAGACAGCAAAAGCATGGAAGAAGAAACAAATAAAGTGCCCTGGGGGTTGGAATAGGTCAAAAACCTCATGCTGTTCTGGGGGCTGGAAAAGACTTCAAGTTGAAGGTGCCCTCTGTGAGGGACCACGTAAAGGAGTTTGGGGGATGTGTGCCCAGAGGAAAGAGCATCAGGACCGATGCCTGACAGTGAGATGCAAGCGAAAGTAAGGGGAACCCAGAACATACTGCCTGCTTCACAGGAATACAGAGGGATAACTGGAGGTAAAACTAAACAGCAGGTTGAGGAAAACGATGCAGGGCCCAGAATCTGGTAGGCGAGGGAGTATCCTTGCAGGGTTCTAACCAGGGAAACAGCATGCTCCAGATTGTGTTTCAGAGCCGAACGCCCGGTCCAGATGAAGATAACATCAGTTGTAGAAGGATATTGTAGAAGGATGATGTCAGGAAGAATGGAGATAAGGAAATGCATGAGAAGAAAAAATCTGATTATATAACCAGATCGAATTTCCTCTTATTTCTGATACAATGAATAGTTTTCTTAAGAAACCACTTTCTGGCTGGCCAAGAATTGGTTTTCCTTCTAATTAGATGGTATTTGGAATTAGCTTATTTAAAATCAGTGAAGAACCACTGTATAAATGTACCTTTGTTTGTTTGGACAGCAAACACTCCTTGGAGAGAGAAGGGAGGCAAAAGGGAAAAGATGTACAAGAGAAGGATTCATCTGTTTCCAGGATGGTTCTTGCTGCTCAAGAGACCAGGCCTTGGGTGAGTCAGGCTCCCTCAGCAAGTGATTTGGGGGAGCAAAGCTAGGCTTGGCAAGGTCTGGGTCCTAGCTCCACGTCCTGGTAATCTCTGTGTCCTTTGGAAAATTTCGGGTCAACTTCTCAGCTCCGTTTCCTCATCTGTGCAGTGGGAAAATGATACCCTGCAGGGTCTCCTATAAAATGCTTCCCACTACGCCGGTACAGAGTAAGTAACTGACAAATAGTACCTAAAATGCTGAATTACTCTCAGCTTTGGCCTTCTCCTCTGCCCCCACCTCCTACCAGGTTCCCCACATTCACTGAGCACCAGCCACACGCATCAAGCTCATTTCTGTCTGACGCTTCGCATGCGCACTTCCCTTCGCCTGACATCATATTCCCCCAAATCGACACATGACCGACTCCTTTCTGGCATTCTCGTCCCACATCCCAGGGCTGACCTCCGTGAGGCTTCCCCTGACTCCTCTAGAAAACGTACATACCCCTGTCCCATCTCTGTTTTTTATGTTCTTTATGGCACTGGTGAGTATCTAAACTTGTCTAATTTGTGTACTGAGGTCCCCTTGCTCATCCCAATGAGAGAGCAGACACATTGTCAGTGTCATTTATTATTGGGCTTCTGGCAATGGACCCGTGGCACATAGTAGGTTTTTAAGAATTTTATGTTTCTCTAAAGACTGTTGGCAGAATTTACCTGCAGGATACATAGAAACCACGTCAAACACAGTGAGAACTTAGTAAGTCAGTTCCTCTTCCTTGCATGGGTCCAAAGAATGGCTGGCTCCAAAGAGAAGAAAGACAATCTGGAAGGAAAGCAAGGAAGGGGACAGGGGTCCAAGGCTAAGTCAGCCGGGTTTCTGAGGTTTTGTTCTTTTCCTGAACACAATGGATGCTTCACAGAGGGCGGCGTTTCAAATTTTCTTTTTGGGATAGAAGTCTCTGGCAATGGGGCATTTTCTGTACAGGGGAACAGGTTTTGAAAATAAGTGGACTTGGGGCGCCTGGGTGGCTCAGTAGTTGAGCGTCTGCCTTTGGCTCAGGCTATGATCCCAGGGTCCTGGGATCGAGTCCCGCATCGGGTTGCCTGCAGGAAGCCTGCTTCTCCCTCTGCCTGTGTCTCTGCCTCTTTGTATCTCTCATGAATAAATAAAGAAAATTAAAAAAAGAAAAGAAAAGAAGTAGACAGGCGTGATTCTGAGGCAAATCATCTGGAGAAACAATTCACAGGAGTCTTACGAATGCTTTATAAAAAGTAAGGACGGGAAAAAAAAAAAAGTAAGGACGGGGTAAAACCAAGCAAAGTCTTAGATTTTAGAAGAAGAAGCCTGGCCCAGGGGCACCTGGGTGGCTCAGTTGGTTAAGCATCTGCCTTCAGTTCAGGTTGTGATCTTAGGGTCCTGGGATGGAGCCCTGTACCCAGCTCTCTGGTCTGCAGGGAATCTGCTTCTCCCTTTCCCACTACCCCTCTCTCACCTTGTGCTTACATGTGAGCTTTCTCTCAAATAAACAAATAAAATCTTTAAAAAAGAAAAAGCCCAGCCCAGCTACTGAGGTCACAAAGAAGGCTCCTTCTAGGGATATAATTATTATATTAGAATGCATAATATATTACATTATAATTTTATATGCTATAATGATTATATTATAATAGTAATGAGCAGAGATGGGGGATCCAAATCTATCTGTTCCCTAGCTTACGCTGACCTATGTGCAATGGGGCTCCCAGTAAATTTGTGTACGAAGAAAGGATTTTGATTTGAAAACCTAATTCTTGTCTACCTCCTGTATTTTATATGTGAGATGATGGAGGCTCCAAGGATTCAACAGAACAGTTGCGATGAGTACCTGTCCTGAATACTGACGGCATTTTTCCATTGCCCCATACTCAGAAGAGATTGAGCCTGTATTTCATAAACACCTGCTCTAGGCCTAACATCTCAGGGGCTCCAGGGTAAAGGGGCTGGACTCCAGACTCTTGGATGATTCATGACACCAAAAAAGATCTCAGTCAGGAAGCCCATGCTTACTAATCTCAATCCAAGACCTCTAGCTATACAGCTGTCACGTTGCCTTGAATGGCTCCTGCGGTGTGTGCCCTGAGAGTGGCTGGGCTGGATCCTTCCCCGTCCTCTGCTCTAGGGTTGACCGAGGCAGAGGGATCTGTCCTAGTGCATGAGGCCCTAACAAAGGTGGCAGACAGGCAGACAGGTAGAAGCACATTATCTAAGAGTCTTGGGCTTCTGGCTTTACCTTTAGGGGAATCTGATGCTTGGAAACAGAAAATTCTCCAGCTTCAAACACCAAAGCTTCTAAGAGATGGGCTGGGCTACCAAAGTTACAAAGAAGCTCCACAAAACTGAGGCATGGGATTGACTTTGGCATTTTATTGTGGATTCAAAATTCAGTTATTCCTTTTGAGACTTAAGATTTCCTCGATATATAATTTATATAAACATGTACAGAATGCATAAATATAAACATGTGTGATTTATCAATATTTATCAATAATTAGAATTTTTCTATTACAAAAACAAGTCTATGTAGGTTCCTGTTTTTCCCAGAATGCATTCCTGGGAACTGCATCAAAAAACAGATCATCATAAAGCCAAGAGTGCTTTCCACAGAGGCAAATTAGAATGAGGGATCTCAGTACCTTCAAAGCTTTAGCTTCAAATAAATCAAAGGTATAGCTAATAATTTCATAAAACCAAAGATACAACCATCATTAAAATTTGCAATCCTTTGAAATTATATAATTAAATTCCATGTTCTATATACCAGGCACACATGTACATTGCATATTGATTACACAGGCCACTCAGTGTTTTATAAACTGTATTGAGTGGTCCCACTCTGATTCTACTTTTTTGAAAATGTAAACAAAATTTAGGTGGTGGCTAAATAGCATTACACCATAATTAACAAAAATGTACACTGCCTATCATATTAGACAAAAATCTTAAAAGTATCTGTTTCAGTAGCTCAATAGATTCTTTATGTAACAGTCTTGTCAGCTGCTCATTCATAATTAGTCCATGTTTGAATTTTTTATTTTCACAGAATTTATATATATATATATATATACATATTTATATATGTATATAACATTTACAGAGTGGAGATAATTTCGATGACCCAGGTCTTTTTCTCCAAATAAATGTTTTCATGGCAAAAAGGCATTTGAATTTATGTCATGTGACTTTGAAGTTACACGAAAGTGAGGCTCATTCTTACCCAAATTAGCCTGTGGTCACCATCTTCTTCTACTGATTCCTTTAAGAACAACAATATCCCTTCAAATGAGAATGTTTCTGATACATAAATTTGCAGCATGGGTGTGTGCAGTAACCAAATGAGGAGGGATGGATTTGGAAGAAAGAATCCCCGAAAGATGCTCCCTTGGTATCATTTTTCAACTCGGGAAGCTTATTCTCTAAATTGATTCAGCTCTTGATGAAGAAATTCCCAGTCATTGGGAGCCTGAGTATCCAAAGTAATAATAAGCATAGAAAATGGCATTTTATGATTTACAGAATGTTTTCACAAAAATTATCTTCTTTATCTCCACAACAACTTTGCGAAGTTGGCAAGAGGGATTCTTTCAGAGGCCAGGGAGGTTGAGGGTCACACAGTCAGTCAGCAATGAATCACTGCCCACGGTGCTTCTCTACCACATCCATCGTGCCCTCGTGCTCACAGGGGCAATGGGCAGCATGTAACGCAGAGCAGAGACTTTGGGTGTCATCGCCAGGTTCAGGGCCTTGGGACTCAGAACCTTGCTGCTGCCCCCTTTGTATTAAGGACCATCCTCAAGATGGTGGTTGCCCCCTAAGCAGGAATGTGGTGGGCAGAGAACAGGGACTTGAAAAAGCAAAGGAGATTGTCCCAGCCAGAGTCAAGGTGCCAGTTAGGACTTACATAAACTGTCTTCATCCTGGATGAGACTAAATCCCCAGTTCAACGTGATCTCCACTGATCACCGAGAGTTCCAGCCTAGACACGGAACATTCTGTGTGGTGCAATATTTCTCAACAGCATTCAGGAGTACTAAGTAACATTTCTCTTTAGAGGTTTTTTCCCTTCCCTAAGGCATGACTTTCTCCCCAATAAGAGATTAAGCCTTCAAAGGGCAGAGATTTTTTTTTTTTTTTTGGCATTTAGATGGTTTGGGGGCAATCTTTTCTTCTTTATTCCAGTCTCTTTCCTGTCCGGTTCACTTCCAGAACTAAAGTCAATGTCAGTGGAAATGATAACTGACATCTCTTAAGCAGCAGGAATACTGAGAATGATAAAGTCCTGAGATGCTATCAAATCACAGCCAAGATCACTGTTAACACCTCCCCTGGCTCTGGGACACGGCAGTGTTTACTTCCCTGCGACCTTTACTCTGGGGCAGTTGGTAAGAGCCAAAGACTCAGCTTTGAAGAAAAGACATCCGGGTTCATCTGGAGGGCCATGTTGGCAAGATCAAGAGTCCAGAAGGCCCAAATGAGGAGGGTAGTTCCTTGGAAACAAAGTCAAAAGGCAGGCAAGCCACGGCTTTTCGAGGTAGCTGAGGGATGTAGCAGCATCCTGTGGTCCTAGAAATGGAGAGGGATCTTGGAGATCCCTGAGTCTAAACGTCAGTTCATGGACGTAGAAAGTGAGGTCCAGGAAAGGAAGGGCATGGGCCAACACCTCACGGCATGTTAGGAGCAGAGCCGGGGCTGCAGTTGGGGTCCCTGACTTCAAGTCAAGCGCCCCAGCACTGCTCAGCTCCGCCCTCCTCCACCTGCCGGCTGCAGGTGGGCTGCAGGTGGGTCACGTCTCTGCCGCGGGAGCTGCCAGCACTTCTCTCCTTTGGGAGCAACAAGGTCAGACTCAAGGCTTTTAAGCTGCTACCACGGGCTGCTCCACCAGCTCCAGGGCAAGACTGCAGAGTCTTTAATAAGCACGACGATACTGTTGGCCCTGCCCAAGGCTCTAGAAAGGAAGACGCCAGGTTCTAGTCCAAGAGGGAAGCCAGCATCTCAGAGCAGCAGGGCCCGGGCACAGGCTCGGGAGCAGCTGTCTGGGCCGCGCTCCGGGGGTGCCGCGGAGACTGTCCCCCTCTGCTGGATCTCTGCTCCCGTGTCTTCCAAGGTAAAGAAATGGGGCACACCTGAAGAGGGCTGACACCGGCCTTTAAGGAAGAGCGAGTGGAGGTGTGCACCTGACACAGGGACACAGGTTTGGACCCAGACCCCGGGGAGCAAGCGCGTTAGCGTCTGGCTCAGAACAGGACAGAGACGAGACAGTGAGCGGTCTGGACAGGACTGTGACAGCCATGAACAAGCAAGAAATGCGAGCTTCTGGAACACGGCTCTGACCACGACAGGCGCCCCGAGGATGTATTTGACAACGTCTGTGAGCAGACACAGCGAAGGAGGCGTATTTGGAGACATCTAGGACTGAGATAGGACACAGCGAGCGATCGTGTTTGGAACATGAGACAGACAGACCAGGAACAGTAAGGGGACGTATTGGGGACAACAGAGAGTGTGAGACAAGGGCGAGATGCCAGGAGGGGAGTGCAGGGGTGGGGGGTGGGGTTGGAAAACTATCCCTGCGCAGGGGAAGGGATTGCAGGAGGAACCCCAGGGAACCAGGAGGTGGCCAGTCCCCTGATGCCCTCCAGCGCCACCTGCCGGAGCCCGAGACACTCCCCGGGGGTGGGGGGCGCGGGCTGCCAGGTGCGAGGCGGGATGGAGGGAAGGGCAGGAGCAGTCCCACTCAAGCGGCAGCTTACAATCTGCCCTCTTTCGGAGGGATGGCTGTCTTCGGAGTCACTGCCCCAGGGCCTAAGGGTCACTGGGGTGAGCAGCCACCAAGGAAGAAGTTGCTGGAGGGTGGCAGTGACTCTCCCATTGGCCACCACACTCCACCGCATCCCTAGAGAGGGGAGATCATAGCACCTTAGCATTGGAATGGATGGCCTCGAAGATCTCTGCAAAGGGCCCACCCAGTGCACACGAGCCCCTCGTGCCATGCAGCCGGGTGGTCCTTTAGACCCTACTTGGGAGTCTCCAGTGACCCGCCAGGCCTTTATTATTTTTGAGCAACTTCAGTTAGAAAAAGAACTTATTAACGTTCAGCCCAAATCCACCTTCCTATCATTTCAACCCAGTGGAACGACTGTGCCCTCTGGGCCCACTCAAAATTCTTCTCTCTGCTAATTATAA